>NC_052626.1:123474057-124674057 GCF_016161935.1 Mauremys reevesii | reverse complement strand
GAGGGGCAGATTTTCACCAGGGTACCATCACTTGTCACCCTGGAAGCCAGCAAGAGCATTGCAGCACCCTGTGCTGCAGAGGCCCCCTTGCTGCATGCAGGCTCAGGAATGCACGTCCTTCCCCAAGGGGAGTCTCGTCCCCAGGCTGCCCTCATCCTGGTCAGTAGACCTGTAGGATACCAGGGTTCCCATCCTTTCTGCCATGTGCTCTCATGGAGAATGTGGTAGCAGAGGAAGGCGGGAATGGGCTCACGTCATTTATGACCATCCGTTTTCTGGCTAGGAGGATAGCACAGGCCCTGCTAGCCCACCCCCCAACCTCCATTCACAAGTCTGCAGTTTGAACGGTCTCCTGTGAGCTGCCAGGCCTTACATCATCAAACAATGGCAGGAGTTGCTCAGCCACTTGCACAGCCGCGCGGCTGGCGCTATGCCTGTCCATGCCGTCGAGGAGGTGTTTTAGCACGGCGATGGCCTTGCTGATGAGGTCTCTGTCTACCTCCTGGAGTTTCCCCACCTGTGTGAAAGGAGGAGCTGCTTTACGAAACACCCTCCAGTGACCCAACAAGCCATTTCCAGAACAACGTCCGCCTCCCCTGCAGACAGAGGCACGGGAACTAGGGGTGCTGCAGCACTCCCAGGTTTTACACAGGGCTCTGCTCCTGGTCCCACACACAGGGTCCCAGCTGCTGGTCCTGTGCCAACCCCCAGCTGTGGCCCCAGCCTCGGTCCCCTTTCCCCATCCACACCGCCCCCCCCACGCCTCCTGGAGCCATGGCCGTGCTCCTGACCCCAACTCTAATGGTGGAGGGGTGTGTGGACAGGGGTAAGTGGGGGGGTGAAGCACCTCCACTATAAAAAGTCTCCCAGCGCCCGTGCCTCCAGATGGCATGTTAGAGCCTCAAAGCCTTTGCACAGCCAGCTAAGATCACGGACAGTGGGGCTGGCTACCTGCAACATAAGCAGCTGCTTCCTTGTACCCCAGATCTCAGGGGATGGTTTTTATTAGCAGATATCATCCGTGGGAAGTTCTCTACACAACACGTTGACCCCAAATAAATCAAGTGTATTATTGTTCAAATAGCACCTCAATGGCCTGTCTGCAATGAGGGCTTGTGCTGGGGGCTTTCCAGGCACAGTAAGAGATGGTCCCTGCCCTAGAGCTTACAGGCTAGACACACGAAGAAAGGATTTCTATCCCCATTGTACAGACATGGAACTCGGGCACAGAGAGGCTACGTGACTCGCCCACAGTCACCCAGGGAGTCTTGCAGAGCCAGGAACCAAACCTGGGTTCTCCTGAGTCCTGGTCCTTACAGCCTAGCCTAGGTGAGGGAGTCGATTTTGCACACTAGTTCTAGGGTTAGTCTGTTACTAAAAGCCAGATTCAGTCATTTCTGTATTTGGTTTTTGAACCTTTCAAAGACAGCCCCACAAAATCTCAACCGGCATCAGGGAAAAAATGGGTCATATACAGGCTAACCTGTTCCGGAGCAGACCAATTCACTGCCAGTCCCTCTGCCCGCTCCAGCAATGGCCTGGAGAGTGGGGACACCACTCATGGCCTGACACCATCCCTCCTTCCAGATGTGGTGCTCCCCAAATCCCCAGACTGAGCCTGCATGCTGGGTGGGGAAGTGGGGTGGCTGTTGGGAACCAGGGCTCTGACTGGATCTTTGCTGGGCTGGTAGCAAAGAGGTGGGGAATCCAGGAATCGCTGTGCCAGACCCTGCTGTGCATCGGGGCTGCTCCCATGCTGGGGCGGGAGTGAGGGGGGAAGGGTTTTCTCTAAGATCTCTGTCACCCAGCCTGCAGCTTGGCAGCCCCAGGTATTACCACCGCTCTGTCTTTGATCAGATTCACCATCCCCTTGTAACGCCTCCTGCTTTATGAGGCCAGACTCGGAGGAGAAAGAGGCCCTGGATTACATCGATGCCTTTCTCACGAGCAATGAACAGGTACTAAGAGCCCTCCTCTGACCTGTCAGCTAGTGCCCTGTCCACATGCACATCCGCCCTTCTCTGAAAGATGCATGGATTCTAAGGCCAGATGGGACCACTGTGACCTTCTGTATAACACAGGCCAGAGACCTGCCCCCAAATCATTCCTGTTTAAACTAAAGCATCTTAAAAATGTCCTGCCTTGAGTTACAATAGGTCACCCACCATGCCCCTTGCTCAGTTGTTCCAATGGTCTATTACTATCTCTGTTAAAAACGTACATTTCCAGTTTGAATTTGTCTACTTTCAATTTCCAGCCCCTTTGAGGTGCCACCTGATGTACCGGGATACCACTAAGCCCGCCTGTTCTGCCAGCCTGGGCCCCCTTTACCTTGTCTTGCTGGGCTTGGGTAGGGCCACCCAGAGGGGGGGACAAGTGGGGCAATTTGCCCCAGGCCCCGGTCACGCAGAGGCCCCCACAAGAATGTCGGAGGCTCCCTCCGGCCTCTGCCTTCCCCCATCCCCCGGAGCCTCAGCGCGCCACCTCCAGGAGTGGCCCTGGACAGAGCTAAAGCAGCATGGCTCGGGCCGGGCCTGAGCTCCTCCCACTTGGAGCCACATGGTAAGGGGGCGGGGCCTGAGCGCCTCCCACTCGAGCCGCATTGTAAGGGGCCAGGGCTGAGCTCCTCTTACTCAGAGCTGCGTGGTAAGGAGGCATGGCCTGAGCACCTCCTGCTCAGAGCCGCATGGTAAGGGGGCGGGGCCTGAGCGCCTCCTGCTCAGAGCCGCATGGTAAGGGGGAGGGGCTGTGAGCTCAGGTCCCGATGGAGCCAGGCTGCTGCAGTGCTGTCCAGGGGCCAGGAAAGCTCCTGGACGCGGCATTCTCTGAGGCTCTGGGAGAGGGGGGAGGTCGGAGTAAGCAGCATGTTAAGCCCCTCTGAGCTGGACACCCTCCTGACACGCCCCCAGCCCTGAGCCCAGCTCCCCACCCAACAGCATTGCCACCCCCAGGCAGCGACAGCCCATTGGGACCAACCATCACCATCACCCAGCGACAGCCCATTATGTAATTGCAAATGTATACATACTGTCAAGGTTCCTTCCCACTCTGAACTTTAGGGTACAGATGTGGGGACCTGCATGAACACCTCTAAGCTTAACTACCAGCTTAGATCTGGTTTTGCTGCAACCACTCCTAAATACTAACTCCCTTCCCTAGACAGTCTTGAGAGACTTCTTCACCAAGTCCCTGGTGAACACCGATCCAACCCCTTGGATCTTAACACAAGGAGAATTTAACCATCCTCCCTCCGTTCCCCCACCAATTCCTGGTGAGTCCAGATCCAATCCCCTTGGATCTTAAAACAAGGAAAAATCAATCAGGTTCTTAAAAAGAAGGCTTTTAATTAAAGAACGAAAGGTAAAACTCATCTCTGTAAAATCAGGATGGAAAATAACTTTACAGGGTAATCAGATTCATAGAGCCCAGAGGAACCCCCTATAGCCTTAGGTTCAAACTTACAGCAAACAGAGGTAAATCCTCTTAGCAAAAAGGAACATTTACAAGTTGAGAAAACAAAGTTAAACCTAACACGCCTTGCCTGGCTGTTACTTACAAGTTTGAAATATGAGAGACTTGTTCAGAAAGATTTGGAGAGCATGGATTGATGTCCGGTCCCTCTTAGTCCAAAGAGCGAACACCACCAAAACAAAGGGCACAAACAAAAGCCTCCTCCCCCGCCCCCACAAGATTTGAAAGAGTCTTGTCCCCTTATTGGTCCTTTGGGTCAAGTGTCAGCCAGGTTACCTGAGCTTCTTAACCCTTTACAGGTAAAAGGATTTTAGTGTCTCTGCCCAGGAGGGATTTTATAGTATTGTACACAGGAGGGCAGTTCCTTTCCCTTTATAGTTATGACACACACATTAAGGCATTTAATGTTTTAAAATCATGTATTTCATGTATACCTCTACCCCGATATAACACTACCCAATATAACACGAATTCGGGTGTAACGCGGTAAAGCAGTGCTCTGCTGGGGTGGGGCTGTGCACTCCAGTGGATCAAAGCAAGTTCGATATAATGCGGTTTCACCTATAATGCGGTAAGACTTTTTGGCTCCACAGGACAGTATTATATCGAGGTAGAGGTGTATTTTCAAATTATTAAAAATTAATTTTTGAATGTATTTCACTGGTTATTTTCTACATTTCCAAATACATGACACTATAGTATTGCAACTTTTTTTTTATGGAAGGGGCCCCTGAAATTGCTTTGCCCCAGCCCCCCGAATCCTCTGGGCGGCCCTGGGCTCGGCTCACAAGCCACTTTCAGCCATATACTCAGGCAGGGCCACGCCCAGCTGCAGAAAGACACAGACCCTGAGATCAGCTCTGGGAAGACTCAGCTGAAGGGGCTTGTGCCAGTACTCTGGTGCCCACCTCCTTTGGAGTACAGACCCAAAGGTTTTATGAAATTTGCCTCCTCCCTTGATGTGGAGAGAGGCATGCACAACTCTTTGCCCCTCCTCCCAGTTACTAATTGCACAAACTGGGTTATGGGATAAACAAGAAATAAGATTCTTAACTACAAGAGGTAGATTTTAAGTGGTTCTAAGAGATAGCAGACAGAACAAAGCAGATTACCTTAGTAAATAAACACAACATACAAACTAAGCTTTCCACACTAGATAGATAGGATCTACACTAGCAAATTCTCAGGCTGGCAGATTCTTAAGATTCTTTGCTGTGCAGCTTGGATTTCCCAGGTTTTCTTACACAGGTTAGGAATCTCTCTCCAGCCTGGGACCATCACTTCTCATAGTTCAATCTTTGTCCCTCAGGTGTTTCCAGGTGGCTTATTGCAGGGAGCGTGAGGTCCCCCCGATGTCATTGTTCCCCTTTTATCTCCTCTTCCCACTTTCTGGAAAACTCTTTTGCTGTGACCTGGGTCCAACAGTTCCCACTGTGTAGCGTTATCTCAAAGAGGTTTCTATGCTGTTTGCTGATAGAAACGATGCCAAACGGTTTTATGAAGCCGTCAGATCCTTGTACGGACCTCGGCCCTCAGGGAGCTCCCCTCTACTGGACTCAGATGGTGCAACTCTCATTACTGAGAAGACTCTGATTCTACAGCATTTTCAGTCCGTACTGAACCGCCCATCCTCCATCAATAACGAGGCGATTGACAGAATGCCCCAGGCGGATATCAACCACAGCCTGGACATCCCACCATCAGAGAATGAAACCCTACAGGCCATCAGCCAGCTGTCCAGTGGCAAGGCCTCAGGATCTGACGCGATCCCAGCGGAAGTCTATAAGGATGGTGGTGCAGTGCTTGTCGACAAACTCACTCAGCTGTTCCAGTCCTTCTGGAATCAAGGATCCATTCCTCAGGAACTGAAAGACGCGTCCATCGTACACCTCTACAAGAGGAAAGGAAATCGAAAAGTCTGCGATAACCATAGAGGAATATCACTGCTTTCCAGCGTAGGCAAGATCCTTGCACGAGTGTTGCTGAATCGCCTGATTGACCACCTGGAACAGGGTCTACTACCCGAGACACAGTGTGGCTTCCGCAAAGAGCATGGCACTGTGGACATGATCTTCGCAGCCCGACAGCTCCAAGAGAAGTGTCAAGAGCAGAATCGTGAACTGTACACCATCTTTGTGGATCTCACCAAGGCTTTTGACACTGTCAGTCGCGAAGGTCTGTGGCGCATCATGTCGAAGTTTGGGTGCCCTGACAGATTCATCCTGATGGTACGTCAGTTTCACGACGGCATGATGGCTTGTGTTCTGGACGACGGAGAAGCTTCAGAGGCCTTTCCCGTCACAAATGGCGTCAAGCAAGGGTGCGTGCTGGCACCAACCCTGTTCAGCATAATGTTTTCAGCCATGCTGTCAGATGCCTTTCAGAACAGTTCCTTGGGAGTCAGCCTGAGATACAGGACTGATGGGAAACTGTTCAGTCTGCGAAGACTCCAGGCTGTCACCAAGATAAAGGAGACTGTGCTACGAGACCTCCTTTTTGCTGACGACTGTGCCCTGAATGCTGGATCAGAGCAGGAAATGCAAGCCAGCATGGACAAATTCGCAGCAGCATGCGACAACTTCGGCCTCCTCATCAACACAAAGAAAACCGAAATGATGTACCAGCCAGCTCCGAAAGCCCAACACCAAGAGCCTACCATCACAGTGAAGGGACAAAAGCTGCAAGCAGTGGACCAATTTACATATCTTGGCAGCACCCTCTCCCGCGCAGTGACAATTGACATCGAGGTCAACTGCAGAATCGCCAAGGCAAGCTCTGCATTCGGCGGACTGCTGACTAACGTGTGGGACCGCCGTGGAATAAGCCTTGCTACAAAGCTTAAAGTCTACCGAGCAGTAGTGCTAACTACCCTGATGTATGCCAGTGAGACTTGGACTGTATACAGGAGGCACGCTAGGCAACTGAACCACTTTCACACGACTTGCCTCCGCAGACTTTTGAGGATCCGGTGGCAGGACAGGGTGCCAGACACAGAAGTCCTCTCCAGAGCAGGCCTGCCATCAGTTCACACCCTGCTTATGAAAGCCCAGACACGCTGGGCAGGCCATGTTGCAAGGATGCCAGACCATCGCATCCCCAAACAGCTCTTCTATGGTGAGCTGTCTCAAGGAAAGCGATCGCACGGGGGACAAAAGAAGCGATACAAAGACACGCTGAAAGCCTCTCTTAAGTCCCTGGATATCAACACCACCTCCTGGGAAACCCTGGCACAAGACCGATCGACATGGCGTACGCTGATCCACCAAGGCTGCCAGATATCTGAAGCCAGAAGGACAACCATAGCACAAGAGAAGCGAGCACTCCGTAAAGCCAGAGCTGCAAATGCTGCAACAGTGGTGCCCACACATGTCTGCCCGACATGTGGCAGAACATTCCGTGCCCGTATTGGCCTTACCAGCCACTTGCGGACGCACTGTGGACAGCCCACAACCTGTTAGATGTCAAGGTCCTCTTCGAAAACGATGGACGAACATCATCATCATCATGCTGTTTGTGTGCATTTCCTCAATAAGTCATTGTTTGGCATTTTTACTGTTGTATCTGATAGGCTGTTTTGAACCTCACAACGTGTTTCAGGAACACATACATAGCTGAACTTCATAACTGCACATACAGCGATAGCACATACAATCCAATGAGACATTAATGTCTAGCAGATAAAGACTTTTACAATACCTTACAATATGTACTTTGTACAAAACATATCCAAATGACATGACAGTGGCGAATATTGAGGTGTCAGGGTGTCCCACCCAGATGTTCCTTCCAATCTGTCAAGCCCCTACTAATACTGTCTGGCTGCTTAGCTGCCATGTTGCAGTTCCTCTTTGGATACCTACCCTGTGAGATCTGCTCCCTCTCTGGTCCGGTTTCATACAGAGCTGCCCTGCCCTCCCCAGATAGTCACTCCTGTTGCCAGATGAATGGCCTTCTGCCATTTGGCATATCAAAGCCTGAGCAGCACTGGGGGGAAGCTTTCTGACATCTCTCCCACTGGCAGCTCCTTTCCACGCTAACCTTCCTGTTTGTGTCTAATCTCTGCGGGGCGTAGGACGAGGCCAAGAAACTCAAGTTCTTGGATTCCATCAGCACCCTCGGCAGCCTGTCTGCTTTTAGGAACAAAGCCCTGCTAGTGGGAAAGATAAAGGTGGAGTAAAACACACACTGGGGCTATGTTACCTGGCGGGTTTAGTGACTGGCCTGGAGATCTTTGCAGATTTGTCTAACTTCAGCTGCCAGTCATTGGATCGGGTTAGACCTTTGTCTGTCAGACTGAAGAGCCCATTATCAAGTATTTGCTTCCCCTGTAGGTACTTACAGACTGTCATCAAGTCACCCTGTAACTTTCTCTTCGTTAAGCTGAACTGATTGAGCTCCTTGAGTCTCTCACTATCAGGCATGTTTCCCAGTCCTTCAGTCACTCTTGGGGCTGTTCTCTGACCCCCCTCCAATTTATCAACATTCTCCTTGAATTGTGGGCACCGGACCTGGACACAGGATCCCAGCAGCGGTCGCACCAGTGCCAAATACAGAGGGAAAATAACCTCTCTAACAACTGGAGATTGCCCTGTTTGTACATCCCGGGATGGCATTAGCCCTTTTGGCCCCAACTTCGCACTGGGCGCTCATGGGCAGCTGATTACCATGACTGCCAAGTCTTTTCCAGAGTCACCGCTTCCCAGGTTAGAGCCCCCCATGCTATGGGTGTGGCCTGCCGTCTTTGTTCCTAAACATATAACTGTATTGAAACGTAGATTGTTCCCTTGCACCCAGCTTCCCAAGTCACCGGGTCGCTCTGTGTACGCCAGTCTCCCTGCCCAGAGCCCCAACACTCCGCAGTCAGTGCCCGCTAGGGAACTAGCAACAAATCTGCTCCGTAGATTTGGAAAGTCTTTGCTCTCCAGCGCTGCAGAAAGCTTTCCAGAGCTAACCTCCCTTCCCTGAACGTGGGACAGCGTGGGCTGGTGGGTGGTCCAGTGGGCTGGGCTCAGCACACCGGGGTTCTACTCCCAGTTCTGCAGTAAGACCTTGGGCAAGTCACTTCCCCCTCTGTGCCTCAATTTCCTTCCCATGCCTTGTCTCGTCTAGTTAGCTCGTGAGCTCTCTGGGGCAGGGACGGGCTCTCACTGTGTGTGTGCAGCACCGGGCACAAGGGGGCCTGATCTCAGGTGGAGTCCTTGGGTGCTAATGCTGATGGAGCCTTTGCAGAGCACTGGCACGTGACACTGGGGCACTGAGCACAGGCCCCTCACTGCGCTCCCCAGCTGGAGCCCTGCACACCATCAAGCCTGCAGTAGGATGACCTGGCTGCCGAGCCCACGTGTTGCAGGCCCTGCGCTTTGCTCCCCAGTCGGAGCATTGCAGGATCTTGGAGCCCAGCTGGCATTTCCCCACATTGTCTCCTCAGGAGCTGATTGATCACGAGTCCGTCGACTCCCTGACCGGCGTGATGCGTCAGCAAGCAATGCTCGCCATCATGAAGCTGAGGTACCCAGCCTGCCCTGCCCAGCCCCAGCCAGTGCCACGTGCAGCCAGACACGCCAGCCTCTTGGCATGGCCAGTTTTCCAGGGCATTCCCCCCTCTGCTCCTCCCCCATCTTCTGATTCCCCCAGGAAATGTGGCACTAGATGATGGTGCTGGTGCATGTGGACTGGCATCAGTGGGTAGGGGGTGGAGGATCCTTCAGTGCCTGGTGACCTCTCCACGTGGCCTTATGAAGATATGGGGGAGGGGGCGTGGGAGGCAGGACCGGTCCCCTCTGTGGGGAGAGGGGCTGTTAGGTGCTGCTGGAGCGGAGTGACTGGAGTCGGTGCCAGCTGTGCCAGCTGCGTCACACCGGCAGCTCAGCGATTCCCTGTGGCTGAGAGGCTGGGCAGGCTGAGCCCTGGCACTTGGCACTGCCTGTGCCATGGGGGGCTCTCTCTCAGTGCCGCTAGCACCCTGCTCTGAGCTTCCCAGAAGCCTGCCCTTCAGGCCTCTGGAAGGTGATGGATGCTGCGGGCTGGAGCTGGGCTCTCGCTGTTGGCTCAATAAGTTCCCCAGGAATGGGAAGGGGAGGCGGGGCAGGAGCTGGAGCAGCTCACCCCACTGGGCACTGGCTTCCTGACAACAGGGCAGGCGACGGCATTGGCCATGATCCCATCTCTGCGGGCGTTGGAGGGGGAGGGCTTTGTGTCAGCAGTGGGCGTAGCTGTTCCTCACTGGCTGCCGCCTGCCACGAGGGGCACGGCTCTGTCCTGCAGGGGCAGCTCAAGTAGTCACCTGGCACCTCATTGCATGTGCTGGGGCCATGCTCTGGCAGTGGGGGTGAAGAGGTTAATGCTGTCTGGGCTGTCCCCACCTTCCTACCCCCCTGCACACAGCTGTGTGCCCTGTCCAGCAGGCTGAGAGCAATGGGCAGGGGCAGGGCTTAGATCCCTGCTTCGGTTCTGCCCTTAGTTCGACCCCCGCCCCCAGTGTAGACCAGGCCTTAGTATAGACTCATAACTATGTACCATCTGTTGCCAGCAAGGGGCATACTGCCCTCTATAAACAGCCTCCTCTCCCAATTTTACAACAATTGAATTTGAATAGATTGTATAGTATAGCTAATACGATATTTTTTGCACATACAGCTACCATTGGAAATACTGTAGAAACAGATGGTAGCAGTCGGCATTCACTACACTCAGATTCTGTAAGTTATTGAAACATACCGAATATAAATCTGTTTTGAAGTGAGCACCTTCAATTTAACCTTAAGAATACTGTACAACACAAAAGACAAGAATGTTCACTGTAAGGGGATTCTACTTATTTTTACATTTCCAAAAAGCAATCATCACAAATATCTGAGTGAATGAAGATGAATAAGACAACATAGTGACTAAGAAAACAAAAAGATTGTTGCCCTCTTTAATATTTAACTATATAGTGTAATAGCCACATCCCTCCATTCCTTCATCCAGGCAAAAGGCTGAGAAAATAGATGTGCTTTGCATCATGCCCTGAGTCAATAGACTCTGGCTCTGTTAGTAAATATCCAAACTGAGGGTTCTCTAGTAGGAATTCCTCAGCTCCAGAGATTCCAGATGTAGAGATTTTTTTTAACCAGTGTCTAAGTTGTCTTCATCTGCCATTGTATATATATGGACAGATGAAGAGAGAATTAACACTAATTCTGTAGTAAAAAAATTGAATTATACCTACACACAACCCTTTATTATTCCTTTAGTGAGTCTTAAAAGTAACAGGATGGCACATACTTCCTCTGTTACCACATGTTGGAGTTCACGATATTCTGCTTATTTATTTAAATATACTATTTCTTCCCCCCAAAAATCCTGGTTTCTATTTAAAAATAGGACTAAACTATATTTTAATATAAAGTCCAATTATTAACACCTCATGCAATAACTGTCAAAATGCCATAACCTGCAAATTTTCCACTTCTGTCCCTCAGTTTATTCTGGAAGAGCCATCATATTTTGATAAGAATAGACAAAGCAGCACATCAGTCCCACCTCAGCCCCCCAATCCGCACGTGTCTCTTCTCTTAGCAAAGTGAAGCCACCGCTGTGGGTCCTGACACAACCCAGCCTGTTCGCCACCTGCTTCTCCAGCATCTTCTCCCTGCCTTCAGCAGAGACCATGGAGGAGGTGGAGGCTGCTCTCTACACCAAAGTAAGCCCCAAACTGGCCATGTTGAGCCGTCCCAAACCGAGTGGGAATCCTGCCACTCGCTCATGTACTGTCCCCTGGGTTACCTGGCACTGGCATAAGAGTGTAATGATCACAGCTCCCCGACAGGACTTCAGCTCAGGACCTGCAGCACCAAAGCACAGGCCCAGATAAAGGAGTAATTCCCTCCTAGGGTAGCAGTAGTAGGCATTTATCCTTCACATGCACCGACAATTAGTGGGGAACAGACACTCCCTTCACAAGCACATTCATCCCCCGTGCGTGGCTGGGGGCACAGGCCTGAGATCGGCTGCTTCAGGTGCACATAGGCCAGGGGAGCCGAAGCTTGGCTGGAAATCTGCCCTCCAAATGTGGAGTCCTGTCTGACTCTTCCAGTGGGATAGACTGTGTGCAGTGGCCTTTCTGGGGAGAGCAAAGACAGGTGGGGCCCTGTTGCTAGAAGGAGTTTGTAGTAGGTACCCTGCGGGTACAAGTGAGTGGGTGAGCTGTAATACCAGGGGCTGCTATGACCTGGGGGGGTGTCAAACGCCAAGGCATTGGTTCATCACCTGGCTGGGTAACTCCACTTGCTCTGGTTTCTCCTCTGCTCTGCACGCAGACTCTGAAAACCATGGATGAGATGCTGAAGGCCTTGGTGTGCGAGGATCAGGAGCCCAACCTTCTGGTGCTGCAAAACATCTTGGAGGTCTGGAGGCGTGGGGGCAGGAAGGGGACTAGTTCTGTAGCTGGGGTGGGGCTCAGGGACCAAGGCTCCATTTAATCCCAAGCATGGGACACCCCCGTGCCTTTGGCTCCTCAGAGTATGTTCTCTACAAAGGTTCTTGGGCTGGAGGGCCAAGTGCCCCCACTATATCTGAAAAACGTCTGTATGGGGTGGGGGTGGAGGAGCGTGGGTGGGATCTGCTGTGTTCTCCACTGAGCCCCAATGTGAACCTGGTATTTCTTTGTGTTCACCATGGGCCCCACCAACCTGGCCAGAGCCCGGAGCTAGATTCCCCCAACATTCTAGTTCTGGGGCCACAGGAAGTAGATTCTGTGGGTGGTTTGTGCTCCCAAAAGAGGGAAATGTCCTCGACAGAGATTCGGTCTCCTTGATCCCAGAACCTGGGAAGAGGGAATCACAGAAGTGCAGGGCTGGAAGGGATCTCAAGAGGTCATCTACTCCACCCCCTGCACTGAGGCAGGGCCAAGTATTCCTAGACTGTCCCTGTTGAGTGTTTGTCCAGCCTGTTTTTTTAAATCTCCATGATGGGGAGTCCACCACTTCCCTAGGTCACCTGTTCCAGTGCTTAGCCACCCTTAGACTTTTTCCTACTCTTTAACTTAAATCTCCCTTGCTGCAGATTAAGCTCATTACTTCTTGTCCTACCTCCAGGGGACATGGAGAACAATTCGTCACCATCCTCTGTATAACAGCCCTTAACGTATTTGAAGACTGTTAAAGGTGTCACCTCCGTCTTCTCAAGATGAAACATGCCCAATTCGTTCAACCTTTCTTCACACGTCAGGTTTTCTAAACTGCTGATCATTTTTGTCGCTGTCCTCTGGACTGGCCCCAGTTTGTTCACATCTTTCTTAAAGCATGGTGCCTGCAACTGGACACAGTGCTCCAAGCTAACACAATTCAGAATGGCATTTCCCTTTTTCACAACAGCATCACACTGTTGATTCATATTCAGTGTGAGATCCATGATAACCCCCAGATCCTAACTACACTGAGCAGCCTCGCGGTGCAGCACGCCCTGGCAGGGAAAACGCAGGTCTAGAATAGTGACTCAGCAAGATCCTCAGTAGGAGTCCAATCTAACGAGCCCTGAGGTCGATGGGTCTGTCCTCTGACTCCAGTGGGCTTTGGGTCGAGTCCCATCATTCTGTCTCCAAGGACTCTCCCCGCTGTTCCCCTAGCACCAAAGTCTGCTCTGCAGGGTCAGTGCATTTACACAGGATTGCCCTGACAGCAGCCTCTGAACCCAGGTGTCTGTTCAGCCCCTTTGTCAGACGCCTGTGGGATGCTTTGGCATCAGCTCCTGCCAGGCTGCCAGATGAACGCCCCTTGCTCTGCATGCTCAGGGCCATTGAGCTGCTCCAGCTGCTCCATCCCCACTGTGGAAGGGCCTCCTCTCCGGCAGCTGGAGGGGGTCGCTCGGATGATGTGCCCCCAGAGGCTGGGGCAGCAGAACAGAAGGAGGGAGGTGGGAGGGGACACAGTGAAAGGGATGGGCGGGGCCAAAGGCGCCAGAGAACCGGGGAGTGGGAGTGGGGAGGCTGTGCAGACCCCGGGAGAGGAGGGCAAGGGGCTTGGTGCCAGGTGGGGAAGAGCAGGGAGCCAGTGCAGGGGCTGCAGGAGGGGGAGACAAGAGGACAAGGCCGCAGGAGAGAGCCGGCAGGAGAGAGCAGGCAGGCTGGGGACGGCACGGAAAGGGAGGGCTCTGGGGAGCTCCAGGATGGAGTGAGAGAGGCAGAATGCAGAGCAGAGGAGTCCAAGGTGACTCCAAGCTCCTGGGCCTGAGGTCAAAGAAGGGAGGGGGATGGGAGAAGGGGCTGGGATTAGGAACTTGCCCTTGAGATGGTGACTGGATATTAGTTCATTCATTACCTGGGTCCCCACTCAGGGGTAACGTTTGCTGAGTTTGCTGCCCAGATGTCTCCGTCCCTGCTGAGCTTTCCTCAGCCCCTGGTGATGGGCCCCACAGCTCCTCCTGCTCTCATTGTCCCCAGTCTCTCTGCGGTGGCCTCTGCCTCCCCCTGTTCTAACCCATTGCTAGGGCAATGCCAGTGGGACTCGCTGCGCTAGGTCTGCAGGGGCGAGTGACTCCCTTTGCTCCCTCTCTCCGTCAGGGAGTGGAGGAGTTCAGAATCCTGGGCCAGCTGGTGGGGTGTCTCACTCTGTGCTGTGCGGAGCAGGAGCAGGAGATCTGCCAATCGGCTGTGGAGGGACTTCACCACCTCTACTCCTTCATGCTGCAGCTAAAATGTAAGAGCACTGGAGACTCTTGTCCTTCCTAAATACACTGACATGGGGTTTCCAACACGAAAAACATATTTATTGAACACTTCCACCTTTTCTGCAACCTTTTAAACAGTCTCCATCTAGTAATGAGCCTACACCACTGCTACGATTTCTTTTGTTCCTAATACACTTTTTTTAAAGAAACCCTCATTATCCTTAGTCCTGCAAGCCATGGAGTTTCCCCTGATGTCTTTAGCTTCCTCTATCCGTATTCTACTCTTCATAACTCACATAAGAATGGACATACTGAGTCAGACCAATGGTTCATCTAGCCCAGGATTGTGTCTTCAGATAGTGGCCAGTGCCTCATGCTTCAGAGGGAATGAACTGAACAGGGAAATTCTGAGTGATCCATCCCCTGACATGCAGTCCCAGCTTCTGGTAGTCAGAGGTTTAGGGACATACAGAGTATGGGGTTGCATGCCCTGATTATCTTGAACCCAATAATACTTTTAGCCTTCACAACATCCCACGGCAACAATTTCCACAGGTTGCCTGTGCATTGTGTGCAGAGATACCTTCTTTTGTTTGTTTTTAACTTGCTGCCTATTCATTTCATAAAGTGACCCCTAGTTCTCCTGTTATGTGGAAGAGTAAATAACACTTCCCTAGTCACTTTCTTCATACCAGTCATGATTTTATAGACCTCTATCATATCCCCCCTTAGTCATCTCTTGTCTAAACGAAATAGTCCCAGGTCTCTACTACAGACCTATATTGTTATAACTATATTGCTCAGGGGTGTGAAAAATCCACACCTCTGTTGGTAGGAGCACCTCTCCCACTCACCTAGCCAGCGCCTCTCGGGGAGGTGGATTAAGAGCTTGTTTGCATAGGAGCATCTTCACTTAAACGCTACAGCGCCAGTGCAGCTACGGCGATACAGTGTTGGAAGTATAGACTTGCCCCCCCCCATCTTTTTTCTCTCTCCTCATATGGAAGCTGTTCCATCCTCCTAATCATTTTTGTTGCCCTTCTCTGCACCTTTTACAATTCTGGTATATCTGTTTTGAGATGGGGCGACCAGAACTGCACGCAGTATTCAAGGTTTCGGCGCATCATAGATTTATATAGAACCAGTGATGAGCTGCCAAAATCTTAACAACCAGTTCCCTATAAAAAGTTCTGATTTAAGGGAGGGAAGCGGAGGAGGGTCCGGGGGCCCCTGCAGGGCCTGGGGCAAATTGCCCCACTTGCCCTCCTCCCCGCAGCCCTGGAGTTCACAGCCTCCCCCGTACCTTACCTTGCGGGCAGCTCAAAGCAGCAGAACGACTCAGGAGCTCAGCTGAACTGCCCAGCTGCTGGCCACGCTGACGCTCTGCAGGGGGAGGGGCCGGGAGGAGACATCCTCGTGGGACCAGGGGCTGGGGCAAATTGCCCCACTTGCCGCCCCTGAGTTCGTAGCCCCCCGCCCCCTTACCTTGCTGGCAGCCCAGAGCTCAGCTGAGCTGCCCAGCTGCTGGCCATGCTGCGGCTCTGCGGGGTGGTGGGAAGCGGGGGAGAGCCCGGGGGAGACATCCTCGTGGGGCCAGGGGCCCTGCAGGGCCTGGGCCAATTGCCCCACTTGCCCCTTCCCCTTCCCTCCCCTCTGGCCAGCCCTGGAGCTTGCAGCAGCGCCCCTCTCCCATCCCACTGGCCAGGCTACTCAAAAAGCGGCAGCAGGATGACTCCCGAGCTCAGCTGAGCTGCCCAGCTGGTGCCTGCGGCTGGCCACGCTACAGCTGGGGGGAAGCGGGGGAGGGGCCAGGGGAGCCTGCCGCTGCACGTTGACTGGATGTTTTCAGAGAACTATTTACGATAACTCCAAAATCTCTTTCTTGAGTGGTAATTTAAACCCCATAGTTTTGTATGTATAGTTGGGATTATGATTTCCAATGTGCATTACTTTGCATTTATCAATATTGAATTTCATCTGCCATTTTCTTGCCCAGTCCCTCATTGTTTTTAGATCCCTTTGAAGCTCTTCGCAGGATGCTTTGGATTTAACTATCTTGAGTCATTTTGTATCATCTGCGAATTTTGCCACCTCACTGGTTACCCCTTTTTCTGGATCATTTATGACTATGTTGAACTACACTGGTCTCAAAACAGATCGTTGGAGGGCCCCGCTATTTACCTCCCTCCACTGTGAAAACTGGCCATTTATTCCTGTCCTTTGCTTCCTATCTTTTAACCACTGACTCATGAGAGAACCTCCCCTCTTATCCCATGACAGCTTCCTTTGGTTAAGAGCCTTCCTTTGGTTAAGAGACTGGTGAGGGACCCAGTCAAAGGCTTTCTGAAAGTCCAAGTATACTATATCCATTGGATCACCCTTCTCCACATCCTTGTTGACCCCTTCAAAGAATTCTAGTAGACTGGTGAAGCATGATTTCCCTTTATAAAAGGCATGTTGACTCTGCCTCAACAAATTGTGTTCACCGATGTGTCTGATAATTCTGGTCTTTCCTATCGTTTCAACAATTTGCCTGGTACTGAAGTCAGGCTTACCAGGGATCACATCTGGAGACTTTTTAAAAATTCACTCTCACATTAGCTATCTCATACAGAGGCCAATTTAAACGCTAGGTTACATACCACAGCACTGCACATAAGTCTGTCTGGATGTCTCGTCATAGCTGCAACCTTTGCACCAGGCAGACAATTTACCATGCGGTTCTCCCAGTCATCACAAACCCAATTGCTTATATGTCTATTGACTGAATCCCCCATGTCTATTTCCTGGCTTCTCTTTGTAAGTGGGGTTCCCGCCTCAGGAGGGGTAGCCTCAGTGTGAGAGGACATCATGACTTCATCTGGAAGGTGGGTCCCAACTATGGGATCGTCTCCCTCTGCTCCAGCTCGATGTTCTCCTTCCCCGAAACTTTCACCCTCCTCAGCAGCACAGAGGCTGTCAGACTGGGGATGGGACTACTCTACTGCATCCCTAAAAGTCTCCTCTATGTACCTCACTGTCTCCCTTGTCTCCACCAGTTCAGCCCCTCTGGTCTCCTGGTCTCCGAGGGCCAGTAGCTCCTTGGGCCAAATGCCCACATATGCTACCTGCCCACAGGGCTGGTAATCGTACATGCTGCATTCAGTGCAATCAACTGGAGAGCCCCACGCTGCTGCTGCCTTTCTGCCTGATTTATTTTTACTCTTCCAGGGGGGTTAGTTTGTTTAGTTTGGGGGAGGGATGGGGGAGTAGGTTATTGGCCTGAGTTTACAGTATGTTTGTTAGATGTACTTGTCTCTCACACACCCTCTCTAAACTTCCTTGCAAAACTCCCGTTTGCTAACCGAAGGTCTGATTTATATTGCCTGTTGTCTGTTTCCCCTCCCTGGGTCAGCCAAAATGCTGGTGAAGCAAAGTGAAGAGTATCGGCAGCTCCTCAAGAACAGGCAAGCTGAGAGAGCCTTCTGGGTCACCTGGTTCACCAACACCAGCAATATCACATTGGTAACTACAGTCAGTGCTTCCTGGGATTGTTGTGCCCAGAGTTATCAGGAGTCAGAAATTAACACCCTAGGAGTCAGGGGGAAGGGACAGACCCAGGCATGTGACTAACCCCATCCGCTGGGACAGAGCCCTGCCTATGGCCCACTCCACCTCATAGAATAATAGACCTCAGGAAATTATCTAGTCCAACCCCTTACTCAAAGCAGGACTAACCCAACTAAATCATCCCAGCCAGGGCTTTGTCAAGCCTGACCTTAAAAACCTCTAAGGATGGAGATTCCACCACCTCCCTAGGTAACCCATTCCAGTGCTTCACCACCCTCCTAGTGAAATAGTGTTTCCTAATATCCAACCTAGACCTCCCCCATTGCAACTTGAGACCATTACTCCTTGTGATGTCATCCGCCACCACTGAGAACAGCCGAGCTCCATCCTCTTTGGAACCCCCTTGCAGGTAGTGAAGGCTGCTATCAAGTCATGTGCCCCAGCCCCCGAATCATTTTCATTGCCCTCTGCTGGACTTTCTCTGATTTGTCCACATCCTTTCTCTTGTGCGGGGCCCAAAACTGGACGCAATACTCCAGATGTGACCTCACCAGTGCCGAATAGAGATGAATAATCACTTCCCTCCATCTGCAGGCAATGCTTCTACTAATGCAGCCCAATATACCTGCCTACATGACACATCCCAAGATGCACTGGGGCTCATCCAAACCTGGTCCCAGCTCCTTGTCAGGTTTGGTGGGAGCTTCCTCAGAGATTAATGCATTAAAAGGCATCATTGCTTCTGCGCACGAGCGCCAGCCCCTGCTGAGCACTAGAGAGTATATGCATGCTGCGCAGTATTGTGCCCCCGTGCACTGCCATGCTGGCCTCTGCCATGCATGACAGCTTCTCATTGCTGGCTGGGTACTGTGCTGCCCAGGTGTAGTAACCCAGGCCTGTCCCGGTAGAGTGGGGTTTGCCTGCTCTCCTGGCCGGGCCAGTCCTGGCTGCATGGCCACTGACCGGATCCACCCTGGACAGCAAAAGGGGTTTCACTGGCAGTTTGTTTCAGATGTCTGGAAAGTACTTCAAGCCGTCGGAGTGCATGGACTTTCTCCTCACTGCTATCAACGGCATGAGAGACACCCGCGTCCATGACTCAGTGGCGGCCAGGCACATGGTGCATGTGATCCTGGAGGTCCCCGGCGCAGGCTTGGTGAGGGTAAGAGCTGCAGTGAGAACACCCTGCTGAGGGAGTGCATCCGTGGGAGACTCTGTCTCTGCGTGCTAGGCATTACTGGGGGGTAGGTCTCTGGCCTGTGAAATGCAGGGGGTCAGTCTAGGTCAGGGGTCAGCAACCTTTCAGAAGTGGTGTGCCGAGTCTTCATTTATTCACTCTAATTTAAGGTTTCGCGTGCCAGTAATACATTTTAATGTTTTTAGAAAATCTCTTTCTGTAAGTCTATAATATATAACTAAACTATTGTTGTATGTAAAGTAAATAAGGTTTTTAAAATGTTTAAGAAGCTTCATTTAAATTGAAATGCAGATCTCCCCGGACCGGTGGCCAGGCCCCGGGCAGTGTGAGTGCCATTGAAAATCAGCTCGCTTGCTGCCTTCGGCACACGTGCCATAGGTTGCCTACCCCTGGTCTAGGTGATCACCATGGCCGCTTGTGGCCTTGCAGTCTATGAATCGATAGGCCGGGAACTGGTGCTGTGCTCTAGGCCTGGGGCTGGCGAAGAGGATCTGGGAGGGCAGATGGCTCTCAGGTGCAGCAGATCCCTGGCACCCCAAATCAATAGCAGTGTGAGGAAGCCAAGGCCCCCATCTCCCCATCTCCCTTCCAGGTGTTGGAGGCTGTGAGGAGCATTCACAACAACCTGGACTCCATCAGCGAGCTGCTGGCCCGGCAGGAGCTGCTCAGGGCCCTTCTCCTGCTGGACAGCGAGTAGGTGGTCAGAACCCTGCTGGGCTGCTCACTGTCATGTGACAGGTACGGGGCTGGGGCTACCGCCATTTGCGCTATGGGTGCCCCGGATTGGTCCCACTGCCAGGGACATGGGAGTGCAGAACCTTCTAGTGATCATCTGCTCCCTGCAGAGCTGCTGCTTCTCCTGGGGGGTTTTGCAAGATGGCTTGCCCTGGAGACAGGCCAATGTGTAAAACCCTGTACGGCATCCCTTGGCCTCCCCTGGGGCTGACATTCAGACCCAGCCCCATGCAGCCTGCACCAGCCAACGGGGCCCTTGCTGGAGCAGGAGGGCAAGAAATGGCCGACGGTAGGAGAAGACCCAGCAGGCGTGCCGTTGCCAGAGGGTGCAGGAGGCTGGCAGGGCTCTGACCAGGTGCCATTGGCTCTCTCCCTTTGCAGCATTGCTGCAGAGATGTAGAAGATGCTGACATCCCAGCCCAAGACCACAGGAAAGGTCCTTAGGGAGCTGGTCAACAGGCTGCAGGAGCAGCCGCAGCGCCGGCATCACGTCTCTCAGAGAGAGGCTGGCGTCGCCCCCTTGGCCGTAAGTACCAGCCCCTGCAGCAAGGGAAGGAGCGCTGTGTGTCCCCATCACGGCCTTAGGGTGTCTCTCAGTCTCCCATGGGGTATAGTCATTGGGCCGAAGAGAGAGAGCGTGACTCTAGCCAGTGCTATAGTCGAGCCGGAACATGCCGAAATGCTCTCCTGGTGCTATTCAGCAGCACTCATAGAACCACAGGGTGAGAAGGGATCACAAGGTCAGCTCGTCCAGCCCCTTGCCAAGATGCAGGATATGCTGTGTCTAACCCACCCGGGACAGATGGCTCCAGCCTCCTTCTGAAAACCTTCAGCGAAGGAGTTTCCACAAGCTCCCTAGGGGTCTGTCCCATTGTCCTACTCTTCTTACAGTTAGGAAGTTTCTTCTGAGGCTTAATCTACATCTGCTGTGCTGTAGTTTGACCCCATTGCCTCTTGTCCTGCCCTCTGTGGCAAGAGAGAACAACTTTTCTCCATCTTTTTTTATGGCAGCCTTCCAAGTATCTGAAGACCATCATCAAGTCCCTCATTAATCTCCTCTTTTCCAAACAAAACATAGCCAGTTCCTTCAGCCTTTGCTCATATGGCTTGTGTTCCATCCCTCTGATCATCTTTGTCACTCGCCTCTGCATCTTTTCTAGTTTCTCCACATCCTTTTTAGACATTGGTGACCAAAACTGGACACCGTACTCAAGCTGAGGCCTAACCAGCACGGAGTAGCGGTACTATCGCCTCCCAAGACTTGCATGCTATACCTCTCTTAATGCAACCTAAAATTGCAGTTGTTTTTTTGCACCAGCATCGCATTGCTGACTCATGCTGAGGTTGTGATCCACCACAGCTACCAGATCCTTCTCAGCTGGTTATCCTCCATTCTGTATTTGTGCATTTGCTTTTTCTTCTCTAAATGTAGCACCTCACATTTGTCTTTGGTGAATTTCATTTTGTTGTCTATAGCCTTGTGACGCAGTAGGGAGCGGGGTGGATTGACCTGGGAATGTCATTTAGTTTTACTGGGACTGTCTGCATTGGGGATGGGAGAGCAGGGGATGACTTTAGGTGAGGGACGAGCCAGTAACCTGAGCCAGGAAGGGGGGTGGGACTAGTCGACACTTTTGCCCAGGAAACTGGACAAAGGGAGAGGGGAAGAGAAGGAGGGGGAGAGAGCCTGCTGGAGGGGTTTTTGGCTTCAGTTTTGGGCTGGCTGGGAAGAGGCAGAGAACCCCAAGTCTGGGGTCTAAGATCCTTGCCCCCTAGAGGGTCCTGGCTGAGGAGTCCTGGTTGTACCTACAAGCCCTGTCGTACAAGCCCTGTGTTCCTGTCGTCTAATAAACCTTCTGTTTTACTGGCTGGCTGAGTCATGGTGAATCGCAGGAAGTGGTGGGGGGCAGGGCCCTGACTCTCCCACACTCCGTGACAAGCTCGGTCCTCCAATTTACCATGATCCCTCTGAATTTTAGCTCTTTCCTCCAAAGTATTGGTGACTCCTCCTAGCCAAAGACCAGCTGGCATGAAGTCTGGTTAATGGATGCCGAAGAAGAGGGATTTTCCTTGTTTGTCCTGCCATGATGGTTAGCTTGGATGCCTTATCTGTAGCAAAGTTTCATCAAGGCCTCTCCATAACAGTAGGGTGGTGGTAGTTTTCTGTTTCTCCTTATGGACCTAGCTGAGAGTCCAGATTAACATCTCTGCCAATGAAGATAAAGGAACACAAAGATTCAACTGCATGTGAGGTAGCTTTACAGCTTTCAAAAGAAGCAGAAACCTCAACTTTTGAAGTTGAAGTGGTTAACATGACAAAATCAGAACTTGACACAACTGTGCAGGTAAAGCAAATGGCATATTACATTGCTAAACGTGGCAGACCCTACTCTGATCATCCCTAGGCAACTCTAGATTTAATCCTGAGTGGAGCGCAGGAGCTGGTCCAAGAGGTAACTATAGCAGGACCGCTTGGAAATAGTGACCATAATACAATAGCATTCAACATCCCTGTGGTGGGAAGAACACCTCAACTGCCCAACACTGTGGCATTTAATTTCAAAAGGGGGAACTATACAAAAATGAGGGGGTTAGTTAGACAAAAGTTAAAAGGTACAGTGACTAAAGTGAAATCTCTGCAAGTTGCGTGGGCCCTTTTTAAAGACACCATAATAGATGCCCAACTTCAATGTATACCCCAAATTAAGAAAAACAGTAAAAGAACTAAAAAAGAGCCACCGTGGCTTAACAACCATGTAAAAGAAGCAGTGAGAGATAAAAAGAGTTCCTTTAAAAAGTGGAAGTCAAATCCTAGTGAGGCAAATAGAAAGGAGCACAAACACTGCCAACTTAAGTGCAAGAGTGTAATAAGAAAAGCCAAAGAGGAGTTTGAAGAACGGCTAGCCAAAAACTCCAAAGGTAATAACAAAATGTTTTTTAAGTACATCAGAAGCAGGAAGCCTGCTAAACAACCAGTGGGGCCCCTCGATGATCAAAATACAAAAGGAGCGCTTAAAGATGATAAAGTCATTGCGGAGAAACTAAATGGATTCTTTGCTTCAGTCTTCACGGCTGAGGATGTTAGGGAGATTCCCAAACCTGAGCTGGCTTTTGTAGGTGACAAATCTGAGGAACTGTCACAGATTGAAGTGTCACTAGAGGAGGTTTTGGAATTAATTGATAAACTCAACATTAACAAGTCACCGGGACCAGATGGCATTCACCCAAGAGTTCTGAAAGAACTCAAATGTGAAGTTGCGGAATTATTAACTAAGGTTTGTAACCTGTCCTTTAAATCGGCTTCGGTACCCAATGACTGGAAGTTAGCTAATGTAACGCCAATATTTAAAAAGGGCTCTAGGGGTGATCCCGGCAATTACAGACCGGTAAGTCTAACGTCGGTACCGGGCAAATTAGTTGAAACATTAAAGAATAAAAGAATAAAATTGTCAGACACATAGAAAAACATAAACTCTTGAGCAATAGTCAACATGGTTTCTGTAAAGGGAAATCGTGTCTTACTAATCTATTAGAGTTCTTTGAAGGGGTCAACAAACATGTGGACAAGGGGGATCCGGTGGACATAGTGTACTTAGATTTCCAGAAAGCCTTTGACAAGGTCCCTCACCAAAGGCTCTTATGTAAATTAAGCTGTCATGGGATAAAAGGGAAGGTCCTTTCATGGATTGAGAACTGGTTAAAGGACAGGGAACAAAGGGTAGGAATTAATGGTAAATTCTCAGAATGGAGAGGGGTAACTAGTGGTGTTCCCCAAGGGTCAGTCCTAGGACCAATCCTATTCAATTTATTCATAAACGATCTCGAGAAAGGGGTAAACAGTGAGGTGGCAAAGTTTGCAGATGATACTAAACTACTCAAGATAGTTAAGACCAAAGCAGATTGTGAAGAACTTCAAAAAGATCTCACAAAACTAAGTGATTGGGCAACAAAATGGCAAATGAAATTTAATGTGGATAAATGTAAAGTAATGCACATTGGAAAAAATAACCCCAACTATACATACAACATGATGGGGGCTAATTTAGCTACAACGAGTCAGGAAAAAGATCTTGGCGTCATCGTGGATAGTTCTCTGAAGATGTCCACGCAGTGTGCAGAGGCAGTCAAAAAAGCAAACAGGATGTTAGGAATCATTAAAAAGGGGATAGAAAATAAGACTGAGAATATATTATTGCCCTTATATAAATCCATGATACGCCCACATCTCGAATACTGTGTACAGATGTGGTCTCCTCACCTCAAAAAAGATATTCTAGCACTAGAAAAGGTTCAGAAAAGGGCAACTAAAATGATTAGGGGTTTGGAGAGGGTGCCATACGAGGAAAGATTAAAGAGGCTAGGACTCTTCAGCTTGGAAAAGAGAAGACTAAGGGGGGACATGATAGAGGTATATAAAATCATGAGTGATGTTGAGAAAGTGGATAAGGAAAAGTTATTTACTTATTCCCATAATACAAGAACTAGGGGTCACCAAATGAAATTAATAGGCAGCAGGTTTAAAACAAATAAAAGGAAGTTCTTCTTCACGCAGCGCACAGTCAACTTGTGGAACTCCTTACCCGAGGAGGTTGTGAAGGCTAGGACTATAACAATGTTTAAAAAGGGACTGGATAAATTCATGGAGGCTAAGTCCATAAATGGCTATTAGCCAGGATGGGTAAGAATGGTGTCCCTAGCCTCTGTTCGTCAGAGGATGGAGATGGATGGCAGGAGAGAGATCACTTGATCATTGCCTGTTAGGTTCACTCCCTCTGGGGCACCTGGCATTGGCCACTGTCGGTAGACAGATACTGGGATAGATGGACCTTTGGTCTGACCCGGTACGGCCTTTCTTATGTTCCTATGTTCTTATCCCGATTTAACTGAATTCCAGATACTACATGGTGTAGATATTGGTATCAGTCTTTGTTCACAATTCAGTGCTACAGACATGCTAGACCCTGTCTTGTCTGCAATGCACTGAAAGCATTGCAAATGAGGAATGTGCGCTCAGATGCCAGAGAGTGAAGGAAAGATAGCCATGTCTGTTGATGAATCAACTACTCTGAGCAATGAATCAACAGTTAGAATCTATTTAAAATGTGACACTTTGAAGGATGATGATCCTCACTTCATGTTTCTTCATGATTGCATTTCCACATCAGACGGCTTCAGGCACTGTAGATTATGAGCTGAAATGCCTCAATAAATTAAATTCTGATTACAATTACTCTTGTAGCATTTGCGAGTGATGGTGCTAGGGTTATGCTTGGCAAGAACTCTGGCATAGCGAGCTGTATTGTGAAGAAGTACCCAATTGTTCTAGAGAGGTAGTGTGTGAATCACAGGTTGGATTTGGCAGCTGCTGAAACATTGAGTGAAGTAAGAGCTGTAAATCACTTGGAAATTGTTGACAAACTCTATACGTTTTACAGCCGGTTACCTGAAACCAAGAAAGAACAATGTGGATGAGCAGCTGAGAAAGATTGGGGGTGTCAAGTTCCTATTGCACTGTATTTGCTGCCTGGCATGGGCTCGCTCAGTAACAAGAGACTCGCTCTGCACACAGGTGCGCGGTGACCGAGGGGTCAGTCGGCTACTTCTCCACCCTGCGCTGCCTGGCAGTAAACTACTTCCTGCGTGGCTCTGGCAGGCGTGGCTGGGTAAAGACAGCCTCCGCCATGTCTTTCCGCAGCGTTGGTGTAACCCTGTCAGGCCCAGCACATGAGAGAGACAAGGTGAGGGAGGGAATGTCTTTGGTTGGCCCAGTGTCTGTGAGTGAGAGAGAGAAGCTAACACAGAAAGCTCCAGCGCTTGTCTTGGGCCAACCTAAGATATTCCCTCACCCACCTTCTGTCTCTCATCACGCAATATCTGGGCACATGAGGAAGGCCACCGACCCCACCGACGCCCTTCTTTGTCTGCAGTTCTCTTGCAGCCCCAGCGCTGCGTGCTCGGAGCTGGCCTCGTGGAAGGGCTCCCTGTCGAGTGATTAAGGGTTTGGGTCTCTAGCACGTAGGCCACACAAATCCAAAGAGTCTGAGGGTGAGCGTTCGCTTGCTCCCCCCTGCATCCTCAAGCATTCAGCCATCAGGGCCGGCTCCAGACCCCAGCACGCCAAGTGCGTGCTTGGGGCAGCATGCCGCTGGGGACGCTCTGCCGGTTGCTGGGAGGGCGGCAGGCGGCTCCGGTGGACCTCCCGCAGGCATGCCTGCGGAGGGTTCGCTGGTCCCGCGGCTTCGGTGGAGCATCCGCAGGCATCCCTGTGGCACTAGTCTAGTTAGATTTGTAAATGGAGGATCAGTCCTTGCCCACCTCGATGATGTGGTGTTTGTGTTTCCTATGCCAGGGCCATGGTTTTGATCCGTTTCCAGGAGCGTAACTGGATTTTCAATGAGCTCATGGCCATCCTCAACTGCAAGGACGATAGGCGTTCTTCATTAAGGTGAGCCTCACCGGTGGGTGAGGGTCGTGAGAACAGCCCCAGCCCAGTGGTGACTAGGGCATGGAGCTGACCTATGGCCAGGGGCGGCAGGTTTGTAGAAATTTTGGTGGTGCTCAGCAGAGCCTGCCCTTCCAAACTCTGCCCCCCCATACTCCGCCCCCCACCTGCCTAAGGCTCTGGGAGGGAGTTTAGGGGGGGAGGGGGCCTGGGGTGCAGGCTCTGGGAGGGAGTTTGGAGGCCGGAGTGGGGTGTGGGAAAGGGGTGGAGGGGAGGAGTTGGGAGGGTGCTGAACTTACCTGGGTCTCCTAGGCAGGGCGGGCTGGGCGGCCCCCATGTGCTGCTACCCTCAGGCACTGCCCCCACAGCTTCCTATTGGCTTCAGGGGCATTTGAGGTGGGATACAGACCCATCCCACCCAGGGACCACAGGGAGGGGCTGGCAGCCATGTGGAGCAAGCAGGCAGGAAGCCGCTCAGCTCTGCTGCACTGCCAGTGGTGAGTGGGGGCCCCGAGCTGTTTTAAATGGGAGGGAGAGAAAGGTGGGGCCAAGGCCCATGGTGCCCAGGCACCGCAGGCCCATAGAACTCGCCGTCCATGCCTATGGCCAGGAGAGGGATGGCCCTGAAGGCCCTGGGGGTGGGTGGGTGAGCAGGGGCAGGGAAAGCTCCTACAACCCAAGAGGTGGAGTCACTCACTCTGGGCATTGTTACCTGACCCAGCTGGTGTCACAGGGCTGAAACAAGCCCAGGGTCAGGTGTCTCTTGTTCCCCAAGGCTCAGTTCCATAGAATGGTCCCTTGTGTGACCTCGGCCCTCAAGCCCCCTCTGACGTCCGTGTGCCATGCGCAGGCCGGGCAGCCGCCTGCCCATCCACGGCCAATTCACCCTTTGGAGCACAAGGCTGCAGACCCCCAGCTCCGCATGCAGCTGACCCTTAGTGAGGGAGCAGGGCAGGCCTTGATCTCAGCTGGAGCCTCGAGGGGCCGTCGTGCTAGAAGCATTTCAGTGGGGACCACATGGTGACCAATTGTGGTGCCCGGCATACAGCCCATGCCGGGTCCGTGGCCAGTGGAGCTAAGGGCCCCGTGGCAGAGATGAGTTGCAAGAGGCCAGCCCCGTTCTCTAGCTTGTTTCACTGTTGGTGTGTTAGCTCCTCCAGAGCCCTGACCTCAGCAATGAGCTGGAAGACACCATTGTGGAGGAGATGAGCAGGCAGCCGAGAGACCCCCAACACCGTGGTGCACTGGCTGGTGCTCAAAGGCCTCCTCAACCTGGCCCTTCGCCCAGAGAAGGTGAGAGGGGAGGAGGGCTGGGGGATAAACCCAGAACCGCAGGGAGCTGCTGCAGGGCTGGGGTCATTGAAACCTTCCCAGGGTACATGGCCCTGGCCTGGAGTCAGAAGCCCTGAATTCTATTCCTGGCTCTGCCACTAACTTGCAGGGTGCCCTTGGGCAAGTCCCTGCCTGGCCTTTGTCTGCTGTTCTGCAGGGCAGGGCCTGGCTCCTGCGGGGTGCATCTCTAGGTGTGTGCAGCACCTGGCATAGCCGGGCCTGATTGTGTCTGGGGTCTCTGTGATCCAAAGAACCCTAGCACTAGAGTAGCAGCAGAGCTGCAGACTCTAGACCCCGAGGGAATGCTGGCGACACCAGTGATCAGGGACGCCTGGACAGAGCCATTTCACTTCAGTTAGGAACCATTTTTTCCTACAAATCCCTTTTAAAGCCTCATATGTTTTAACTGTTGACGTCATGGCTCTGTCCTGCAGCACTCGCTCCTCTGAAGAGCTCTGGAAGGGCCTTTTGCTGCTAAGATCTTATAACAAGTTTGATACCCACAGTATAGTGAAGGCAGAGAAAACCCTTGGGGCTTAAATACACAGATCTGGCAGCCTGGTAAAGAGGTGACAATCTGAAGGCAACTCTCGCTAATGATAATTTACTTCCCCTGAGAATAGCGGGTCAGTCCGGTTTATTAAACCCGGATTATGACTAGATCAGATATGGAGAGGGTGTGACTGTAATTCTCTTTGTTATACACCATTCCCATCATTCCATGTGCCTCAGCCTGGTTTTCACTTGCTTCTAGTTCATTTTCCCTTCTGGAACCGGTTAGCCTGTATTTGAGACATTTTTTCCCTGATGCCGGTTGAGATTTTGTGGGGCTGTCTTTGAAAGGTTCAAAAACCAAATACAGAAATGATTGAATCCGGCTTTTAGTAACAGTCCAACCCTAGAACTAGTGTGCAAAATCGGCTTCCTCCCCTAGGCTGGGCTGTAAGGACTGAGACTCAGGAGAACCCAGCCCTGTACGAGATCCTCCAGGAGCAGGCCTGCAGGCAGAAGATGAAGGAGCTCTTCCCTCAGCTCTGCATCGCTCTGCTTTTCCACATCACCTACACGGTGGAGCCGTCCATGCAGAACATTGCTTTGCACCAGAGGGTTCATAACCATGAGGACACGCCCACACTCCTCAGCTCTGTCACGTACCGCCAGCCCGACACCCAGCCTGGGTTCTGCACCGTCGCCCGCAGGCACGCGGCAGGGCCTGGCCTGGGCTCGCTCAGTAACAAGAGGCTCGCTCTGCACGCAGGTGCACGGTGAAGGCCATGAAATCCTTGCTTCGATGTGCTGGCTACGGGGACCAGGTCACCTTCATCCTGAAGCAGGGCGGCTGGGACATGCTCATGAGCTCTGACATGCACAAAGGCATCTGCCTGCTTGCCTGCTGGCTGGCTGCTGGCTGCCCAGAACTGACCACAGCACCAGCTCCCCTCCCTGGGCACAGGACACGGCCACATTGCCTTCCCTGCTGGGTGAGATGTGGCTCTCAATCGCCTGTGTGGAACAGGCCGCAGCCTCTGTGCTGTTGACCGAGGGGTCAGTCAGCTACTTCTCCACCCTGCGCTGCCTGGCAGTAAACCGCTTCCTGCGTGGCTCTGGCAGGCGTGGCTGGGCAAAGACAGCCTCCGCCATGTCTGTCTGCAGCGTTGGTGTAGCCCTGTCAGGCCCAGCACATGAGAGAGACAAGGTGGGGGAGGGAATGTCTTTGGTTGGCCCAGTGACTGTGGGTGAGAGAGAAGCTAACACAGAAAACTCCAGCGCTTGTCTTGGGCCAATCTAAGATATTCCCTCACCCACCTTCTGTCTCTCATCACCCAATATCTGGGCACATGAGGAAGGCCACCGACCCCACCGACACCCTTCTTTGTCTGCAGTTCTCTTGCAGCCCCAGCGCTGCGTGCTTGGAGCTGGCCTCGTGGAAGGACTCCCTGTCGAGTGATTAAGGGTTTGTGTCTCTAGCACGTAGGCCACTGGGCATTTTAAGCCAGCAGGAACTAGTCCGTGCCAGCTGCGCATGACTAGTCACCCGGGATCTCCTGTCCTGTGGCACTGGTCTGGTTAGATTTGTAAATGGAGGACCAGTCCTTGCCCACCTCGATGATGTGATGTTTGTGTTTCCTATGCCAGGGCCATGGTTTCGATCCGTTTCCAAGAGCGTAACTGGATTTTCCACAAGCTCATGGCCATCCTTAACTGCAGGGACGATAGGCGGCACATCCTGGCCATGGCATTCTTCATTCAGGTGAGCCTCACCAGCGGGTGAGGGTCGTGAGAACAGCCCCGGCCCAGCGGTGACTGGGACATGGGGCTGACCTATGACCAGGGGCAGCAGGTTTGTAGAAATTTTGGTGGTGCTCAGCAGAGCCTGCCCCTTCAAACTCTGCCCCCCCATACTCTGCCCCCCACCTGCCTAAGGCTCTGGGAGGGAGTTTGGGGGGGGAGGGGGCCTGGGGTGCAGGCTCTGGGAGGGAGTTTGGAGGCCGGAGTGGGGTGTGGGAAAGGGGTGGAGGGGAGGAGTTGGGAGGGTGCGGAACTTACCTGGGTCTCCTAGTGTTGGGGACTTTAACCCCGACAGCGAAATTCGTTGTCTGTTCACAGAGAGACAGGCAACACCAGCAAGGTCCGATCAAAAGCCCTTTATTGACAAGTGCACGCATCAACAAAGGGCCGCTCGTCTCCAGTGAGAACCAGCAGCACTTTTCAGCTTAGTATTAGCCTATATAGACAGTTTTGTTACGTCATACATCACTCACTTGAGCAAAACCCACCCCCCTTTGTTTAACAACTTAAAACTAGACACTTTTAATATACACACATGCCTAGACTTTATGTCTACAACTTTAGATTATTAATTATATCTTAACAACACCCAAAAGTTAAAAATACAGGGGAGTTTTAAACAAACCTATAACTCAACCAAAAAGTTAGAATCTGAACCGTGGGATGCTAGAGTTTCTTATCAGCTCTTCAAACACTGTCCTTAGCACAGCTAATGGTATGCCAGCAATGCAATCCCTGGTTTATCTCAGGCTTATCTCACGTTTTCCAGGGCTCTGTAAAACAATGCTGCTTCTCAGTACTTTTCCACTCTGGGATTACCCAGAAACCTCTTTTAGCCTGACTTTAGTCAGGTTGGCATAACTGTTTTGCCTGCTATATTTTCATTCAGGCCTAACAATCCCCCCTTTGTCCCTCGAGGACCAACGGGACTCTTGGGACAACAAATTACCGCTTGGCAGGGCACAACCGAGTTACGGTTTGTTCAGTTGCAAACGAAGCTTTAAATTGCCTTCAGGGGTAACAGTTCATTGGTCTGGGGCACTGACTATAAATCAGTGAGGTATACCAAGTGATTTAAGTTTCCAAATGTCCCGGTGAGTAATTCTGTCCCACATGCATCCTCCCCATGGACCCAGCAGGATTTGGTATGTGGGAGCCAACACCCACCCTAACCGGTCCATATGCTTCGAAGGAGCACTGTTAATGTCCACACTTCCTTCCAGAAAGTGTCCAAGTATGTTTCCATGACCACAGATCAGATGGTACTCCTGTGTGTCTGTAAGGGCAGTGGGCCAAGTCTGGTGTGCAAGATCAATTGGAATGGCCATCAGCTGGTCATTCAGGAAAGCCTGAATTTCTAAACATATTAGATCCCACTGCAATGCCTTCCCAGCCTCAGTGATATTTAATACCATCTCTTGCAGTAACTTCTGGGTCACAGAACTAAGGGCTGAAATGACATGTAACTCACCAACTCCAGCCTGTACTTGGGATAGCTGAGCTTTAAAAACAAGCCTAGTGGCCTTTTCTAGTTGGCCCAATTTCTTATCATGTTCTTGGCTTTCAGGTCCCTTTTTTTCCCCAAAGGAAATAGCCCAGGCTCTCTGTTATACTAATCTAATGGCAGCCCCTTATGAGCAATCTGGGTATGCAAAAGCAATCTGAAAACTGGATAAGGACAATGTTATTTAAAATGCAATGAGGGAGGGCAATACATGCTGAAGGATTTATCCAAAACACAGGGCACAGCCTGTAGAATAAACCCCAAAATCCAATCAATACCACATTCCCAAACAGGGGTCCCACAAATTTCTTCCTGCCAGTGTATAATTCTTTGTTTCTTCACCAGGGTCAGTCCTTAATGTCCTTTTTAGTCAGGAATTCCTGGACTTTGGCAATGTCAGTGGAGTGAGTGTTTCTTCTCCTTTCCCAAAACAGATGTAGTTCAGCATTCTACAGATGAGGGATTACGAGTACATCACCCTGTAGTGTTTTTTGCTTCTTTTAAAAAAATTCAAAGGCACAATAAATATGTCCGTGGACAAGGGAGAGGTTTAACCAGCACGTCACCTTGTCCTTTTTCTCTGTCTGTTCAGAAAGCACAATAGAACTAGAAAAAGGAATAGGCTAATCATCAGTAGGAGAATTCTTCTGAGGTGGAGGGGTCTTTCTGCAGTGAGAATCCTGGGTCCAGGCAGTCAGTCTTTGGCACTTCACAGCGGTGTCGGTAGTCAGCAGGACTCAATAAGGGCCTTTCCAGCGTGGAGCCAAAGCAGTCTTTCACTTAGTGGATCTTTACATTAATCCAGTTTCCTGGTTCCAAGAAGTGGCAGGGCTTCTAGGGTCTTTGTGTAGTGCGTCTTTACCTGTGAAAAAAAGAAACCTAACATACTTCATTAGTGCCTGTCAGCGATTTGCAGACTTTACAGCTATGTGGGCACATTTAAGCCCCCCTTTTCTTGGTTGTTAGCTAAGTCTTAGTTGAGAGCAGTGTCCTTGAGCGGGGCCAATGCCCTATCCTTAAACTGAGCATGTTAGCTATTTTTCCTCAGTTAACTCATTCTTCTTCCTTTTTCCTTTTTGGCTTCTTTTAACCTACAAAGGAAACTTAGTTTTCACTTATACACCTTTTCTAACAATGAACACATATACATTGCCTTTATACAGTACATTAGTCTTATTATTTAAAGTTTGTCACATATAGTCTGTTACTAAAATAACTTTTGCCAGAGCTTTGGGACAACAAGCTAGGACAAGCACACCCACTTTGATGAGTTTATTTCATACAACCTCTAGTCCAATAGTTTCCCACCATCCCCAGCCCTCTGGCTAGAAATCTGAGACAGCCAGAAGGATTCCATGTACAATATGGGGAGTGGGTTAACTTTCCATGTCCTTGCTTCCAAAAACTGTTGGTATGCAAGTTTTACTAACAATTTTCAATTAAAAGATTTGGCCAATAAAGTTTCTCTTTCTCTTACTTAAGGAAATGTATTAGACTTTAGTATATTACATTTTTCCTAATTTATCCAAACACTTTGTATTCCAAGTTGAACAAAACAAGTATCTATATTCCAAACCAGACCATACCATAAAAAATTAAACAAAACAATTCTGGCCACGAGACAAACACCACAAGACAAAACATAAAACACAAAACATAATTTTTACTGTGCCATCAAAGGCATAGTATGTTGAATGCTGTTCAGCTAGCATCAGTTTTCTCTGATTATCTGAAAGACAAAAACAGAAGTCTACCCTTTCTGGGCAGTCAATCATCACTGAAAATATACAAGTACCTTCGTTGATTTCAGGCAAAACAGGGGAATTACCCCATATTTTCATATATATATTTTATAGGCAGCCTAGGTCTCAGTAACTTCTACTTTATCAGTTAGATAACTTGCATTAATACAAATGCTTCCTAACTTGCTTTTTTTTTACTCTTAGCTCCTGCTTTTAAACACTGAAAGAAAACATCACCACTTATAGTGCCTTTTTAGAGCCTAATAAGATTTCAATTACATAGCACTATATACATTCTTTAGATAATTCAACTAAATGGGTCATAACCAAATGATTGCAATCAAATAATTTCTTTGCCTGAATTTATTTACAAACATTTCAAAGACACCAAGAATTTTTCTCTTTAGCATTTTTACAAAGTTCAACTGTTGTTCCCTCCAGCAACTATAGAGTTAACTTTTCACTCTGCCTTAAATCACTCTCTTGTTCTGCAACAACCACTTTTTTCAACTTAAATCACCATTCCAAGTATCCTCCTGGGTATTTGAAATCCCCATATTTATACCTATTTACTCCTTTCTTCCACTAGACCCTCAAAAGTTTCCAACCTGTTTTCCAATCTCTCTCTCTGTTGCCTGTCCGCCTGGGCCCGATCCTTCTTTTCTAGCTGAACCGTTCCTTCCATAGACACCAATTTGCTCCACTACCAGTTTTAACTAGGAGGGTTGGCTTCTTAACTAGCCCCCACCCTTCTGGTCTTTTCCCTAAAACATTTTAACTCACAAAACTACCCGAGTCCTCCCTTGTGAGACTTGCCACCTGGGCAAAACGCATGGTCCACTGGTGTTTAATTATTTAATTTCCTCTTGTAGCAAACACACTGCTGTTACGGCGTATGCTGAGCACAAATAGCTAAATTTTGGCAAGTCCCTGAAGGACTGGTACTTGCTTAGCCAGGGCTTCCTTTTCTAACTGGAAATCCTGTCTCAAGGCCTGCAACTTGCCCTGGGTGCAGGTTTGAGTTGCTGCCTGAGTCATGATCTATGCTCTTAATTGCTCAGTTCTAGTTATCAAGTACATATTTGTTCCTTTTCTCCAACTACTCTATTGCCTAGTCCTGCTGCAACTGGGGGTAGATCCACTTGACACCCTTGCCGGTCAACCAGGGTGGAGAGAGGAATACTAAACCCCTTTCCAGTTCTCAGACTTACTGCAGCTAAGAGTAGGCTCACCTCTAATCATGCAATCCTCAACATATAACACCAACAGTACCAAACAAAAGAAACACAAAATAACAAGGGTAAAACAGATAGATGGTGTAAATTCTATAGGGCTCCCCCATTCTCAATTACTCACCAAACTGTGACAAATCTGTTACCAATTTATCTACTGCAGGATGTTGGGGAAGGATAAAACACACCATATAACCAAATTTTAAAGCTTCATTAAAAACAATAAAACAACAATGGAGAGTATGGGGAACGCTCCCACATCACTCAGGAAAAACATGAATACTTCAACCATTAAGCCACTTTAATACTCACACATGTCCAAACTGGCCACGTCTGTATAACGTTCAGAGAAGGGAATAGGTGGACGGAAGATTATCCTGTATACAGCTTGTCCAGAATTTCCAACATGCTTCCACACTTGGGAGAGCTGTTCTTTACACCCTGGAATCTCCTGCAATGTCTCTTTCAGAGATTCCAGTTCAGGTCACCAAACCATACCAGCTCTGGGATTGCAAAGACTGTTAAATCTCACTGAACAGTTAAGCTTTGCAAATGCAATCTCAGTTCTGTAACTTATATTGCCTTTTGTTTACCTCTGTCTATATTTTCCCACGGCCAGCTGGGGCCAAAAGCAGTTTTTCTTTGTACTTAGCATAGTCTGCATTGATTCTTGACCTTATACGCAGAGCAGCTCTCTCTTTATCTCTGGGCTTAGCTGAGTTTCAAATTAACCCATTCCTAGACAAATTGCTCACACTCGTGTCAGAGGCTTTTCTTTGGTGATTAAAAGCTCCTCTGAGATATATGATCTTATCTAGATTGAAGGTACCTTCTAATGGGCATTGTTTAGATAAATTTTCACGCGTGTACAGATTCCAATCATTTAAATACCTGCAGGTTTTAGGACCATAATGTACGTACATGTAACATGCTGGGGTACCCTTAGGGGGTGAGGTGGAATGTTTAGACTGTCCCTCCCCCATTTTCCACTTACACACACACACACACACACCAAGGCCATTATTTCCTATTATCACGATGCATCTTATCTTACTGCACAGTCAATAAATTCAGATGGCATGAGCCCAACAGAGACAGACATCCCCACGGACAGTCTTCCTCCCAGCGTGGCTCTGGGGCATATGCTGGGGGATTTTTTTACAAGAGCTCTCCATACAACTTTAAACATACAGCTCCAAAAGCTACCCGGTTCCAGAAATCTTCTTTCAATCTTTAAGTATTAGAGACAATGGGGCGTCCCCCAGGCACTTACTGCCAACTTGTCCCATTTGGTAAGGGGACTCTAACCCCTCTTCCCCGCGTCGAGGTAAAGGGACTCTAACCCCCACCTCCCGCGTCGAGCGCTCACTTACCTCTCCAGGGGACTCGAACACCTGGACTGGGACTCAAACCCAGGCTGGGACTCTAACCCAGAATACTTGGATCCTGTGCAAACCTGGACTGGGACTCTAACCCAGACCTGGACTGGGACTCTAACCCAGACCTAAGTTGTCAGGGACTCGAACCCCGACAATCTGCTCTGGGACTCTAACCCAGGCAACCTTGACCCTACTCAACGGGTAGGTGGATGTTGCTGGATTTCTACGAGCTTCAGCTGGTTCACAGAACTCGCCTTATCACCGACGCAGAGATCAGATTACCAGGCAAGCCTCCTCTAAACCAGAGGATGCGCGCTGCGTTGCCTCAGAGTCCGATCCCCCGCCGGAGAGTCAGACAAAGTCCCGGCGGAGTCGCCAAAGATGTTAGGGACTTTAACCCCGACAGCGAAATTCGTTGTCTGTTCACAGAGAGACAGGCAACACCAGCAAGGTCCGATCAAAAGCCCTTTATTGACAAGTGCACGCATCAACAAAGGGCCGCTCGTCTCCAGTGAGAACCAGCAGCACTTTTCAGCTTAGTATTAGCCTATATAGACAGTTTTGTTACGTCATACATCACTCACTTGAGCAAAACCCACCCCCCTTTGTTTAACAACTTAAAACTAGACACTTTTAATATACACACATGCCTAGACTTTATGTCTACAACTTTAGATTATTAATTATATCTTAACAACACCCAAAAGTTAAAAATACAGGGGAGTTTTAAACAAACCTATAACTCAACCAAAAAGTTAGAATCTGAACCGTGGGATGCTAGAGTTTCTTATCAGCTCTTCAAACACTGTCCTTAGCACAGCTAATGGTATGCCAGCAATGCAATCCCTGGTTTATCTCAGGCTTATCTCACGTTTTCCAGGGCTCTGTAAAACAATGCTGCTTCTCAGTACTTTTCCACTCTGGGATTACCCAGAAACCTCTTTTAGCCTGACTTTAGTTAGGTTGGCATAACTGTTTTGCCTGCTATATTTTCATTCAGGCCTAACACTAGGCAGGGCGGGCTGGGCGGCCCCCATGTGCTGCTACCCTCAGGCACTGCCCCCACAGCTTCCTATTGGCTGCAGGGGCATTTGAGGTGGGATACAGACCCACCCCACCCAGGGACCACAGGGAGGGGCTGGCAGCCATGTGGAGCAAGCAGGCAGGAAGCCGCTCAGCTCTGCTGCACTGCCAGTGGTGAGTGGGGGCCCCAAGCTGTTTTAAATGGGAGGGGGAGAAAGGTGGGGCCAAGGCCCATGGTGCCCAGGCACCGCAGGCCCATAGAACTCGCCGTCCATGCCTATGGCCAGGAGAGGGATGGCCCTGAAGGCCCTGGGGGTGGGTGGGTGAGCAGGGGCAGGGAAAGCTCCTACAACCCAAGAGGTGGAGTCACTCACTCTGGGCATTGTTACCTGACCCAGCTGGTGTCACAGGGCTGAAACAAGGCCCAGGGTCAGGTGTCTCTTGTTCCCCAAGGCTCAGTTCCATAGAATGGTCCCTTGTGTGACCTCGGCCCTCAAGCCCCCTCTGACGTCCGTGTCCCATGCGGAGGCCGGGCAGCCGCCTGCCCATCCACGGCCAATTCACCCTTTGGAGCACAAGGCTGCAGACCCCCAGCTCCGCATGCAGCTGACCCTTAGTGAGGGAGCAGGGCAGGCCTTGATCTCAGCTGGAGCCTCGAGGGGCCGTCGTGCTAGAAGCATTTCAGTGGGGACCACATGGTGACCAATTGTGGTGCCCGGCATACAGCCCATGCCGGGTCCGTGGCCAGTGGAGCTAAGGGCCCCGTGGCAGAGATGAGATGCAAGAGGCCAGCCCCGTTCTCTAGCTTGTTTCACTGTTGGTGTGTTAGCTCCTCCAGAGCCCTGACCTCAGCAATGAGCTGGAAGACACCATTGTGGAGGAGATGAGCAGGCAGCCGAGAGACCCCCAACACCGTGGTGCACTGGCTGGCGCTCAAAGGCCTCCTCAACCTGGCCCTTCGCCCAGAGAAGGTGAGAGGGGAGGAGGGCTGGGGGATAAACCCAGAACCGTAGGGAGCTGCTGCAGTGCTGGGGTCATTGAAACCTTCCCAGGGTACATGGCCCTGGCCTGGAGTCAGAAGCCCTGAATTCTATTCCTGGCTCTGCCACTAACTTGCAGGGTGCCCTTGGGCAAGTCCCTGCCTGGCCTTTGTCTGCTGTTCTGCAGGGCAGGGCCTGGCTCCTGCGGGGTGCATCTCTAGGTGTGTGCAGCACCTGGCATAGCCGGGCCTGATTGTGTCTGGGGTCTCTGTGATCCAAAGAACCCTAGCACTAGAGTAGCAGCAGAGCTGCAGACTCTAGACCCCGAGGGAATGCTGGCGACACCAGTGATCAGGGACGCCTGGACAGAGCCATTTCACTTCAGTTAGGAACCATTTGTTCCTACAAATCCCTTTTAAAGCCTCATATGTTTTAACTGTTGACGTCATGGCTCTGTCCTGCAGCACTCGCTCCTCTGAAGAGCTCTGGAAGGGCCTTTTGCTGCTAAGATCTTATAACAAGTTTGATACCCACAGTATAGTGAAGGCAGAGAAAACCCTTGGGGCTTAAATACACAGATCTGGCAGCCTGGTAAAGAGGTGACAATCTGAAGGCAACTCTCGCTAATGATAATTTACTTCCCCTGAGAATAGCGGGTCAGTCCGGTTTATTAAACCCGGATTATGACTAGATCAGACATGGAGAGGGTGTGACTGTAATTCTCTTTCTTATACACCATTCCCATCGTTCCATGTGCCTCAGCCTGGTTTTCACTTGCTTCTAGTTCATTTTCCCTTCTGGAACCGGTTAGCCTGTATTTGAGACATTTTTTTCCCTGATGCTGGTTGAGATTTTGTGGGGCTGTCTTTGAAAGGTTCAAAAACCAAATACAGAAATGATTGAATCTGGCTTTTAGTAACAGTCCAACCCTAGAACTAGTGTGCAAAATCGGCTTCCTCCCCTAGGCTGGGCTGTAAGGACTGAGACTCAGGAGAACCCAGCCCTGTACGAGATCCTCCAGGAGCAGGCCTGCAGGCAGAAGATGAAGGAGCTCTTCCCTCAGCTCTACATAGCTCTGCTTTTCCACATCACCTACACGGTGGAGCCGTCCATGCAGAACATTGCTTTGCACCAGAGGGTTCATAACCATGAGGACATGCCCACACTCCTCAGCTCTGTCAGGTACAGCCAGCCCGACACCCAGCCTGGGTTCTGCACCGTCGCCCGCAGGCACGCGGCATGGCCTGGCCTGGGCTCGCTCAGTAACAAGAGGCTCGCTCTGCACGCAGGTGCACGGTGAAGGCCATGAAATCCTTGCTTCAATGTGCTGGCTACGGGGACCAGGTCACCTTCATCCTGAAGCAGGGCGGCTGGGACATGCTCATGAGCTCTGACACGCACAAAGGCATCTGTCTGCTTGCCTGCTGGCTGGCTGCCCAGAAATGACCACAACACCAGCTCCCCTCCCCTCCCTGGGCCCAGGACACGGCCACATTGCCTTCCCTGCTGGGTGAGATGTGGCTCTCAATCACCTGTGTGGAACAGGCAGCAGCCTCTGTGCTGTGGCACTGGTCTGGTTAGATTTGTAAATGGAGGACCAGTCCTTTGCCCACTTCGATGATGTGATGCTTGTGTTTCCTATGCCAGGGCCATGGTTTTCAATCAGTTTCCAAGAGCGTAACTGGATTTTCCACAAGCTCATGGCCATCCTTAACTGCAGGGACGATAGGCGGCACATCCTGGCCATGGCATTCTTCATTCAGGTGAGCCTCACCAGCGGGTGAGGGTCGTGAGAACAGCCCCGGCCCAGCGGTGACTGGGACATGGGGCTGACCTATGACCAGGGGCAGCAGGTTTGTAGAAATTTTGGTGGTGCTCAGCAGAGCCTGCCCCTTCAAACTCCGCCCCCCACCTGCCTAAAGCTCTGGGAGGGAGTTTGGATGGAGGAGGGGGTTTGGGGTGCAGGCTCTGGGATGGAATTTGGGTGCTGGGTGCAGGCTCTGGGAGGGAGTTTGGGGACAGGAGGGGATGTGGAGGGTGGGGGTGCAGGCTCCGAGAGGGAGTTTGGGGGCCGGAGTGGGGTGTGGGAAAGGGGTGCAGGCTCTGGGAGGAGTTGGCAGGGTGCGGTGCCAGGGCCATGGTTTGGGACCGTTTCCAGAAGCGGTCCTGGATCTTGCACCAGCTGATGGCCATCCTCGACACCAGAGACAAAAAGTGGCACATCCCTGTCATGGCCTTCTTCATTCAGGTGAGCCTCACCGGTGAGTGAGGGTTGTGAGAACAGCCCTGGCCCAGCGGTGACTGAGGCACGGGGCTGACGTATGGCCAGGAGAGGGGTGGCCCTCAAGGCCCTCGGGGTGGGTGGGTGAGCAGGGGCAGGGAAATCCCCTAGATCCCTAGTGGTGGAGTCACTCTCTCTGGACATTGTGGTGTTACCTGCCCCAGCTGGTGTCACGGGGCTGGAGCAAGACCCAGAGCTGGATGTTTCTGGATCCCCCAGGCTTAGCTCCACAGCCCTCAAGTCCTGTCTGACTTCCATGTGCCGTGCACAAACAGGGCAACCTCCTGCCCATCCATGGCCAATTCACCGGAATCCCCCCACCCCCGGCTCTGTGTGCAGCTGAGCCTTAGTGAAGAAGCAGGGCAGGCGTTGATCTCAGCTGGAGCCTCAAGGGGCTGTTGCACTAGCAGCATTTCAGTGGGGCCCACCCCGGTGACCAATCACAGTGCCCGGTGTACGGTGTAGCCCATCCCGGGCCCATGGCCAGTGAAGCTAAGGACCACATGGTGGAGATGAGTTGCAAGGGGCCAGCCCCGTTCTCTAGCTTGTTTTGCTGTTCGGGTGTTAGCTCCTCCAGTATCCTGACCTCAGCAACGAGCTGGAAGATGCCATCCTGGACCAGATGAGCAGGCAGCTGAGAGACCCCAATACTGTGGTGCGTTGGTTGGCGCTCAAAGGCCTCCTCAACCTGGCCCTTCACCCAGAGAAGGTGAGAGGGGAGGAGGGCTGGGGGATAAACCCAGAACTGCAGGGACATGCTGCAGGGCTGGGTCATTGAACCCTTCCCAGGGGCATGGCCTTGGCCTGGGAGTCAGGAGCCCTGACTTCAATTCCTGGTTCTGCCCAGGGCTGGCTCCAGGCACCAGCATTCCAAGCTGGTGCTTGGGGTGGCATTCTGCAAGGGGCAGCAGTCCCCCTTGTTTTGCCCCCAAGTAGCACGCCGAATTGCCGCCGCGGGCGGGGGGGGGGCAGTCCGTGTGCCCTTAGGGCGGCAGGCACATTTCCGCGGCAGCGGCAATTCAGCGGCAGCTTCTATGTTTAGCTGTCTGGGGCGCCTTCAGCTAAACATAGAAGCTGCCGCCGAATTGCCGCCGCCGTGGAAACGCGCCTGCCGCCCTAAGGGCACACGGACTGCGCCCCCCCCCGCCCAGGGCGGCAATTCGGCACGCTGCTTGGGGCGGCGAAAACTGTAGAGCCGGCCCTGGTTCTGCCACTGACCTGCTGGGTGATCTTGGGCAAGTCCCTGACTGGCCTTTGTCTATTGTTCTGCAGGACAGGGCCTGACTCCTGCAGGGTGCGTCTCTGGGTATGTGCAGCACCTGGCACAGCCAGGCCTGATTGTGTCTGGGGTCTCTGTGATCCAAAGAACCCTAGCACTCGAGTAGCAGCAGAGCTGTGAACTCTAGACCCCCAGGGAATGCTGGTCACACCAGTGATCAGGGACGCCCAGACAGAGCCATTTTGCTTCAATTAGGAACCATTTTTTCCTACAAATCCCCTTTTAAAGCCTCGTAGGTTTTAACTGTTGACGTCACGGCTCTGTCCCGCAGCACTCGCTCTTCTGAAGAGCTCTGGAAGAGCCTTTTGCTGTTCAGACCTCATAACAAGTTTGATACCCACAGTATAGTGAAGGCAGAGAAAACGCTTGGGACTTAAATACACAGATCTGGCAGCCTGGGTCAAAGAGGAGACAAACTGAAGGCAACTCTCGCTAATGATAATTTACTTCCCCTCAGAATAGTGGGTCAGGCCTGGTCTACACTAGGCGTTTAAATCGGTTTTAGGAGCGTAAAACCGATTTAACGCCAAAACCGTCCACACTAGGAGGCACCTTATATCGATTTTAATGGCTCTTTAAACCGGTTTCTGTACTCCTCCCTAACGAGAGGAGTAACGCTAGTATCGGTATTAACATATCGGATTAGGGTTAGTGTGGACGCTGATCGACGGTATTGGCCTCCGGGAGCTATCCCACAGTGCACCAGTGACCGCTCTGGACCGCAATCTGAACTCGGATGCAGTGGTCAGGTAAACAGGAAAAGCCCCGCGAACTTTTGAATATTTCCTGTTTGCCCAGCGTGGAGCTCCGATCAGCACGGGTGGCGATGCAGTCTGAAATCAAAATAAAAAAAGAGCTCCCGCATGGACCATGCGGATGTGATCGCTGTAAGGGCAGGCAAATCCGTTCTATCAGCGCTCCGTTACAGAAGATGAAATTCAGAATCCTTTTTTAAAAATCTCCAGACAGACGCCATAGCAGGGACTCAGCGCACTGCAGCGTGACAAGCGTAACGGAAAGCCAAAGAATCAAATGGATGCGCATGGACTGGAGGACTGAAGCTATCCCACAGTTCCTGCAGCCTCCGAAAATTATTTGCATTCTTGGCTGAGCTCCAAATGCTTCTAGGGTCAAACACAGTGTCCGCGGGTCAGGGCATAGCTTGGCAATCTACTCACCCACCCCCCACCCACCCCCAGAAGCGAAAGGTAAAACAATCCTCTGACTCTTTTACATGTCACCCTATCTTTACTGAATGCTGCAGATAGACGCGATAGTGCAGCACTCAACACCAACATCCTTGCTCCCCCCCCACCATGGGCGGCTGATGGTACAATACGATGGAAATCCATCCTCATCATCAGCATAAGCTGATCGTACAAAAAGATGGAAATCCATCCTCATCATCAGCCTCAGCTGATGGTACAAAAGGACTGGTAACCGTCCTCGTCATCAGCCTATTGGCCCTAATTTTTTCTGGTGGATGGATGGTGCAATATGGCTGGTAACCATCCTCATCATAGCAACAGGGGGCTGAGCTCCATCAGCCCCCACCCTTCATGTGTAAAGAAAAGATTCAGTTGCCCCTGGACTAGCAGTGGGATGCTGGGCTTCTCTCCTACACACTGCTTAATGTCCTGTCTGGACTATCATAGCAGCTGGAGGCTGCCTTCCACTCATTTCTCACTAACAAGTCAGTGTGTCTTATTCCTGCATTCTTTATTAATTCATCACACAAGTGGGGGACAATGCTACGGTAGCCAAGAAAGGCTGGGGAAGAACGGAATCAACAGGTGGGGTTGTTACAGGAGCACCCCTGTGAATAGCATACAGATCATAATTTCTGCAGGCTCTGACACAGAGCAGCTGTGCTCTCTGGTTCTATGATACGGTGGTTCTCTAGCACACTTGCCTATATTAGGCAGCACTGATTCTATTTTTAGATACCAAAAGGAGGGATTGACTCAGGAGTCATTCCCAATTTTGCTTTGCGCCCCTGGCTGATCGGCCAGGGGCACTTATGACAGCAGCTAATGGTACAAAACGATGGAAGGTGCAATATGGCTAGTAACCAATCTTGGCTTTTGCGCCTGGCTGATTGGCCAGGGGCACTAGCAGCAAATGGTACAAAAGGACTGGTAGCCATGATCATCCTCAGTTCCAATTTATGGAAGGGTTTGGATGGTGCAATATGGCTAGTAGCCATCTCTGCTGTCATGCAAAAGCAAAAGCATGCTTCTGTGTAGCGCTGCTGAATCGCCTCTGTGAGCGGCATCTAGTACACATACGGTGAGAGTCACAAACGGCAAAACAAGCTCCATGATTGCCATGCTATGGCATCTGCCAGGGCAATCCAGGGGAAAAAGGCGCGAAATGCTTGTCTGCCGTTGCTTTCCCAGACGAAGGAGTGACTGACGACATTTACCCAGAACCACCCGCGACAATGATTTTTGCCCCATCAGGCACTGGGATCTCAACCCGGAAGTTCCAAGGGGCGGGGGAGGCTGCGGGAACTATGGGATAGCTAGGGAATAGCTACCCACAGTGCAACGCTCCAGAAATCGACGCTAGCCACGGACCATGGACGCACACCACCGATTTAATGTGCTTAGTATGGCCGCGCTCCACCCGATTTTATAAATTCTGTTTTACAAAACCGGTTTATGCAAATTCGGAATAATCCCGTAGTGTAGACGTACCCTCAGTCTGGTTTATTAAACTAGATCAGACATGGAGAGAGTGTGACTGTAATTCTCTTTGTTATACACCATTCCCATTGTTCCATGCACTTCAGCCTGGTTTTCACTTGCTTGTGGTTCATTTTCCCTTCTGGAACTGGTTAGCCTGTATTTGACACATTTTTTCCCTGATGGAGTTTGAGATTTTGAAAGGTTCAAAAACCAGATACAGAAATGATTGAATCTGGCTTTTAGTAACAGACCAACCCTAGAACTAGTGTGCAAAATTGGCTCCCTCCCCTAGGCTAGGCTGTAAGGACTGGGACTCAGGAGAACCCAGGTTCGGTTCCTGGCTCTGCCAGACTCCCTGGGTGATTGTGGGTGAGTCACGTAGCCTCTCTGTGCCTGAGTTCCATGTCTGTACAATGGGGATAGAAATCCTTCCTTTGTGTGTCTAGCCTGTAAGATCTAGACCAGGGACTGTCAATTACTGTGCCTGGAAAGCCCCCAGCACAAGCTCTGATTGCAGGTAGGCCCTCGAGGTGCTATTCAAACAATAATACACTTGATTTGCTTGGGGTCAATGTGTTGTGTAGAGAACTTTCCACAGATGATACCTACTAGTAAAAAGCATCCCCTGAGATCTGGGGTACAAGGATGCAGCTGCTTATGTTGCAGGTATCCGGCCCCGCTGCCCATGATCTTAGCTGGCTTTGCAAAGGCTTTGAGGCTCTAATACAGGGGTCGGCAACCTTTCAGCAGTATTGTGCTGAGTCTTCATTTATAGATTCTAATTTAAGGCTTCGCGTGCCGGTAATACATTTTAACGTTTTTTAGAAGGTCTCTCTATAAGTCTATAATATATAACCAAACTACTGTTATATGTAAAGTAAACAAGGTTTTCAAAATGTTTCAGAAGCTTTATTTAAAATTAAATTAAAATGCAGATCTTATCAGTTGAGTGTGATCCTTGCCCTTGCTTTTTCTTGCTGAGTTTTCCAATGTCTGGCACGTATTTGGATACTTTAAGCTGCACACAGGCTTCTGAGTGATCACTTGTTAACGGGCTCCGAGAGGGACAGAGGACAGATTTCGTGTGTGAAAATACCTGTTCACACAGGTATGTGGATCCAAATGCTGAAAGCATTGCAAACGCAATTTTCTTCAAACAGTTAAATTTCACTGGCAGGGATGTCCAGCAGGTCAGAATAGAATCCCCATGATCTCTCTCGGTGGCTTCAAGTGCGCTCTGCAGATCCACAAACTTTGATGTCCACAATTCTGAGCTTTTTAACTGAATGAGTTGCATTTCAAAATCTTCAACACCCATCCACTGAAATACAGACAAATCCAAGTCACTTTCCTTGAACTTTTCAGATTTAATTAGAAAAGAAAGCATTGGGCCAAATCGCTGGAAATCTTGAAATCTGTCAGAAAATTCTGATTCCAGTTCTTGCATGTACTTTCCAATCTCATCGACATTGACAGTGCAACATGTCGATAGCTCTTTTATGAGTTGGAAATAGCGGAAAGTAGAAGTTTGAATATCCCTGGAAAAAACTGCTAGTTTCACAACAAATGCTTTCCAGGCTTCATAAAGATCCAGAACTGTTTGCCCTGCACCCTGGAGACAGAGGTTGAGTTCGGGTTAGGTGAGCTGTGATGTCAGTTAGAAACATGAGCTTACACAGCCATTTGTCATCTTCCAGTTCGGGGTAGTTTTGTTCTTTTTCCGACAAAAAGGCCTTGATTGCATCAAAACAGTTTACAAAGCACACCAAAACCTTGCCACCACTTAGCCACCGAATGTTGCTGTGAAGTGGGATGTCGTTATAAGCACTGTCCATCTCTTCTAGTAGTGCTTGAAATTGTCTGTGAGTCAAAGCAAATCGAGCAACAAGGAAATTCACAGTTCGCACCACTGTATTCATCACATTATTAAGCTCTGAATTAGAAATTTTAGCACACAGGTTTTCTTGATGGATGATACAGTGAAATTTGACTGTTGGATGGCCAATTTGATCTTCAGGCAACTTTACAAATCCCTTCTGTTTTCCAACCATGGCAGGAGCACCATCTGTTGTCACACAAAATATTTTTCTGATGTCAACTCCTCGTTCTTCAAAATGGTTTACAAAACTTTCCAGTATATCTTCCCCGTTTGTTGTGCCATGCAGGGGTTTTAGGCAACAAAGTTCCTCTTGGATTTCATTGGAAGCACACTATCTTGCAACAACTGCAAACCGTGGAATGTCGTTTATATCCACGCTCCCATCAATTGCAACACTAAAACTATGTCTTTCAATGCAGTCATCTGCTTTTCCTTAATCTTTTCTGCCATTTCACTTATGCATCTCACAACTGTTCTGGCAGAGATGGGTAGTTCTTTTATTCTAGATATGATGGTATTTTTATTTGGCAAATCATTGAACAAAATCTCCGAACTGCTGAGAAAAACTTCTTTTATATATTCCCCATCTGTAAACAGCTTTCTGTTTTTTGCAATGTACTGTGCAATCTTGTAACTTCCTTCTGTAGCTTGATTTTTACTTACACTTAAGCTTTTAAAAACACTGCTTTGCTTCTCATAGGCTGCTACTGCCTTTTTGATTGATTCAGTCTTGTCTGCTTCATCAAAAAAAGTTTTCTCGTGCTTCGTTTCAAAATGTCATCCAACACTTGACGTGCGACAAACAACACTTCAATAACAGAAAGCACAAATAGCACAGTCCTTCTTTTCAATAAACCCAAATGCTTCTGTCCAAGCAGGCTGAAATGATCAGACATCTAGCTTCACTTTCTTAGGAGCTGCCATTTTGTCAAATGTTCCCTTCAACTCTCAGTGGGGAAAAAAATGGACATAGAAGGCAGGCACAAGGTCAAACGCAATGTGGGCTGAGATAAGCAATTTTAAGATGGGGGTGCTGAGCTGCAGCCCCTCTTCCCTTGTGTGCAACCCTCACTGTCCCAGGCTGGGAACAGTGGGCCACAGCGGGGAAGCTGCAGTGCAGTGATCCAAGGCCAGAACAGCCCAGGGTGGCCTGCAATGACTCCAGGCCAGAAAACAGGCTGAGGAAGGGTGGAGGTCAGTAACTGGAACCACAGATTGGCAGCTGAGGTGAGTGAGCTGCCCCGGTAGGGCTGATCAGGGTCGCAGGCCTGGACCCTGTCTGGAAGGGCGCCTGCGCAAGATAAGTGGGGCTGCCGCAGGGGGGGGACCCTGGCTGGCAAAGGGCCAGCAGCGGGAACCCCAGAGCGGCTGCAGACTGAGCGGCTCAGCCTGTCACCGCTCTGGGGTTTCAGCTGTGGGCTCCTGCCAGCTGGGGTCTCAGCCCCCTGCCAGCCTGGGGTTCCTTCTCCCAGGCTGGCAGTGGGTGCTGAGTGGGGCTGCGGCAAGGGGGACCTCGGCTGGCAAGGGGCCAGCAGCGGGAATCCCAGAGTGGCTCGCTCAGCCTGCCGTGACTCTGGGGTTTCAGCCATGGGCTCCTGCTAACTGGGGTCTCAGCCCCCTGCCAGCCTGGGGTTCCTTCCCCCAGGCCAGCAGTGGGTGCTGAGTGGGACTGGCTGAGAGTCCCCAGCTGGCAGGAGCTGGTGGCAGAAAGCGCCAGAGCAGCAGTGGGCTGAGCAGCTCAGCCCGCCCCACATGCCATTAAAAATTGGCTCGCGTACCACATTTGGCACGCGTGCCATAGGTTGCCGACCCCTGCTTTAGAGCAAGCCCTAGGTGAAGAGGGTAAGAGAAGAATTTCTCTGAGGGGTTGTCATAAACAGATAGTTAAGGGTTAATGTCTCTTTTACCTGTAAAGGGTTAAGAAGCTCAGTAAACCTGGCTGACACCTGACCAGAGGACCAATAAGGGGACAAGATACTTTCAAATCTTGGTGGAGGGAAGTCTTTTGTTTGTGCTTTTTGTTTGGGGGTTGTTCGCTCTTGGGACTAAGAGGGACCAGACATCAATCCAGGCTCTCCAAATCTTTCTGAATCAGTCTCTCATGTTTCAAACTTGTAAGTAATAGCCAGGCAAGGCGTGTTAGTCTTATTTTTGTTTTCTCAACTTGTAAATGTTCCTTTTTGCTGAGAGGATTTTACCTCTGTTTGCTGTAATTTTGAATCTAAGGCTAGAGGGGGTTCCTCTGGGCTATATGAATCTGATTACCCTGTAAAGTATTTTCCATCCTGATTTTACAGAGATAATTTTTAGCTTGCTTTCTTTAATTAAAAGCTTTCTTTTTAAGAACCTGATTGATTTTTTTCCCTTGTATTAAGATCCAAGGGGATTGGATCTGGACTCACCAGGAATTGGTGGGGGAAGGGAGGGGGATGGTTAAATTCTCCTTGTGTTAAGATCCAAGGGGTTGGGTCGGTGTTCACCAGGAACTTGGTGAAAAAGCCTCTCAAGGCTGCCCAGGGAGGGGAAGGTTTTGGGGGGACAGAAAGTGATCCAGACACTAAAATTTCTGGATGGTGGCAGTGTTACCAGATCTAAGCTAGTAATTAAGCTTAGAAGTGTCTATGCCGGTCCCCACATCTGTACCCTAAAGTTCAGAGTGGGGGAGGAACCTTGACGGGGTGAATTGTTGCTTAGAGAAGCTCCTGGGGAAAGGAATCCTCATGGTAATTTGTGCAAGCAGCTTGCTACAGCTAAAGGGTGTGAAAGTGATTTAATCAAGGAAGTATCAGAGGGGTAGCCGTGTTAGTCTGGATCTGTAAAAGCTGCAAAGAATCCTGTGGCACCTTATAGACTCAGGGCTTGGCTACACTTGAAAGTTGCAGCACTGGGAGTTACAGTGCTGGTCATGCAGCTGTGCAGGAACAGCGCTGGTGTGTGGCCACACTCACAGCTACCAGCGCTGGTGTGTGGCCACATTTGCAGCGCTGTTGGGAGTGCTGCATTATGGGCAGCTATCCCAGCATTCAAGTGGCAACAACGTGCTTTTCAAAATTGGGGGGTGGAGGGTGGTGTACTGTGACAGGGAGCGGGGAAGATAGAGAGAGTGGATTTTTGGAGCCAACACTGTGTGTTAGCTTCCTGGTTTGAAAAATCACAAAATGTTCGCGAACCCTTAGTCTTAATTGCAAACAGCCTGCATCCAACGCTGTTTCTCTGTCAAGCAAACATTCACTCCCTGCCTCTCATTTGATCATTCACAACCAGGTACAGATAGCTCCTGTTTGCTGTGATCAGTGTTTGTTTTTTTAGATAAGCAGTTCAACGAGCTCCGATCGGAGTTCACAACAAAACAAAGAGAGGCTGCATAACAAAACAAAGAGAGTAATTTAGTTAAAAGCATTCTGGGATATCTCCTTATTCCCTGGAGGCCAATAAAAGCGCTGGTGTGTGTCCGCACTTGATGAGCAGCGCTGGATCACCAGCGCTGCAATCGCTACACCCCAACCTGACCAGGTGTACAGCCAGCGCTGCAGCCAGGGAGTTGCAGCGCTGGATGTGCCTTGCAGGTGTGGACGGTTACTAATTGCAGCGCTGGAAAGCCTCTACCAGCGCTGCAACTTGCAAGTGTAGCCAAGCCCTAACAGACGTTTTGCAGCATGAGCTTTCGTGGGTGAATACCCATATCTACACCAGCGACACCATCACAGGACCTAACCAGATCGGCCACACCATCACCGGTTCATTCACCTGCATGTCCACCAATGTAATATACGCCATCGTATGCCAGCAATGCCCCTCTGCTATGTACATCGGCCAAACTGGACAGTCTCTAAGGAAAAGGATAAATGGACACAAATCAGATATTAGGAATGGCAATATACAAAAACCTGTAGGAGAACACTTCAACCTCCCTGGCCACACAATAGCAGATCTTAAGGTGGCCATCCTACAGCAAAAAAACTTCAGGACCAGACTTCAAAGAGAAACTGCTGAGCTTCAGTTCATCTGCAAATTTGACACCATCAGCTCAGGATTAAACAAAGACTGTGAATGGCTTGCCAACTACAGAACCAGTTTCTCCTCCCTTGGTTTTCACACCTCAACTGCTAGAACAGGGCCTCATCCTCCCTGATTGAACTAACCTCGTTATCTCTAGCTTGCTTCTTGCTTGCATATATATACCTGCCCCTGGAAATTTCCACTACTTGCATCCGACGAAGTGGGTATTCACCCACGAAAGCTCATGCTGCAAAACGTTTGTTAGTCTATAAGGTGCCACAGGATTCTTTGCTGCTTAATCAAGGAAGTTTCAGTTCCTAACAGCCAGAAATTTTCTGTTATAAATGGATCCACTGACTTTCCTTCTGAAAGACCTAGTGTGGATAGCTTTGAAAAGGTCTCAGATGGAGTAAGAGCTGTTAAAAAAGTTAAGCAGCCCTATAGCCAAGTGGCTGTGTTTGGCCAGCTTGTTGGGAAGACAATGGTGTTGGGAAAGGAATGTCTTCATGCTGATTCTTTAAGTGAGCAGTATGTGTGGTATCCACCCATTGCAGTTTGGCTGTTCCATACTCTGCTGGGTACCAGGCCCTGCACAGAGAACTGCTAAGAGCAAGGATTGATGAGGCAGCAGGCATCCGGCCATGAACTCTTGCTAAGTGTCCCTGGAGTGATGTGAATGGGAGAGGCCAGGATGTGCTTTTTGAGTCTTGCCAGGGCTCCTGGAGAATCCTCCTAATTGTCCCCTGACTGGTGTAGCCCACAACTGTGGGAGCAGCAAAGAATCCTGTGGCACCTTATAGACTAACAGACGTTTTGCAGCATGAGCTTTCGTGGGTGAATACCCACTTCTTCGGATGCAAGAATACAAATACCTTGCATCCGAAGAAGTGGGTATTCACCCACGAAAGCTCATGCTGCAAAACGTCTGTTAGTCTATAAGGTGCCACAGGATTCTTTGCTGCTTCTACAGAACCAGACTAACACGGCTACCCCTCTGATACTTAACTGTGGGAGGTCCACCGGAGCTGCGGGACCGGCGACTGGCAGAGCACCTCCCGCGGCATGCCGCCCTGCTTGGGGCAGTGAAATGTCTAGAGCCGCCCCTGTCAGCCATAAAACCGTTCTGCTCTGAAACACCAGTAACCAAATCTGTCCTCAGACCCTGAAGCACATACTGTAGACCCATGTCTCATGACTCATGGGTGCTCCCTCTTCTTGCAGGCTCTGCACAACCACTATTCGCGGAGCCTGGACACCATCCTCAGGGGCCGGTTGACAGAGACCCCCACCATGGACAAGCTGCAGCACCTCCTGGAGGTGAGTAGAATGGGACGGTCTGGGTGGAATTGCCTCTGAACCCTGTGGGAGGGCAGCAAAGGAGAGACTAGAGGAGCCCCGTTTCCATTGTGTCCTTCCAGCTTGGACCCAGCCGGACACGCGTTCCCAGAGCTGCCAGTGCAGGGGGAAGGAGCTGGGACTGTCAGTCAGAGCTCTGCACGGTTGCATTAAGCACTAAGAGTGAGCACCAGACCTGGCTGGGGCCTGAGAGACTGAAACCCCTGCAAGATGCAGGACATGGGCCTCTGAGAAAAGTCACTGGCTCCTTTCTAGGGAGACCCTGAGATACAGGAGGTGCCTCAGGGAATCAGCTCTTCTGTCCTAGGGACACTGCAGTTCCCAGAGGGATTGTCCTCAGGGCCATTCCATCAATCCTACCAAGGCCTTTGCAGCTGGGGTCTGGGGTCCAGGGCATGTGCCTTGATCCTGACGTGCTGTTCATGGATCAGGGGTTCAGAGCAAATAGACCAGCCCCACGACTGACCATTGTCCCAGCCTGGAGAGACAAGGAGCTTGTGCCCAGCAAGACATGGGCAGTGTCATGAACCCCCTTTTCAAGCTCTGCGACCAGGGCTCGGCTACTCCACCCTGAGCACAAAGTCTGAGCCCCTTGGGGAGGGGGTGAGGCTGGTTTGTAGAGCATGTACACCTGCCCGCTGACCCTCCCCTGCCTCCTTCTCCTGCAGCACGTCCATCCCTCTCTCCAGTCGAAAAACACCCAGGAGAGAGCCAGGGCCGTACAGACCAGCACTGCCCTGCTCAAATTCGCCACCCCCTGCCTGTATTTGACGTAAGTGACCTCTGACCCCAGCATCCTGCAGAGTCAGGGTTTGAGTCAAGTTCCTCATCCCATGGCTAATTGGTCTCCCCTGGGTCCGTAAGGGACTGCATTCCATAGGCTGCTGGCTGGCAGGGTCGTGCCTGGCCTCAGGGCCCTTGTTATTCTGGAGCAGCTAGGCAGCGAATGCTCAGCGAGGGCCCTTGCCCTGCTCCCTTTGCTCCGAGCTCCCTTGGGGGCAGAGAGGAATGGTAGGTCCATACTTACCGTGCGGGTCGACGCGGTGAGTTCGACTTCTCAGAGTTTGAACTATCGCGTCTAATCAAGACGCGATAGTTCGAACTCCCCACGCGCTCCGGTCGACTCTGGAACTCCACCACCGCGAACAGCGGTGGCGGAGTCGACCTTGGAGCCGCGGAGTTCGACCCCGCCGCGTCTGGACGGGTAAGTCAGTCGAACTAAGGTAGTTCGACTTCAGCTACGCTATTCGCGTAGCTGAAGTCGCGTACTTTAGTTCGACCCCCCCCCCGTAGTGTAGACCAGACCGAAGAGGGCTGTCGCTTCTCTCCTCCAGCGCCTCCTACAGAGGAGTGGGAGCAGAGCTCAGGTCCAGGGGCACTGGGGAGCTGAAGGGAGAATGTTGATGGATTCCCCTCTCCTCCTCCTTCCACCAGACCTCCTCCGCCTTCTCCAAGGCAGGCGAATTCGTGCTGCAGCTGGGTCTCTATATATCTCACCCAGCCGATGATATCAGCCGGCAAGCCAGGGGTGGGATATGTTGGCTTCACTGGCTCCTGCTTCAGAAGAGGGGTAAGAAACCCAGCTGGGCAATGGGACCCCATGGAAACGAGCCTCTGGGAGACTAGCTCCAGCTGGGCATTGGGACGCCTCTAGAACTAAGGCCTCTCCGTTTAGACCCGCTGTAGCGGGAAAATGGAACCCCAATAGAAACAAGGCCCCTCCTTTGAGACTCCCTCTGCTGGGCAATGGGACCCTACAGAAAGAAGCCCCCTCCTGTGAGACCAACCCCAGCTTAGATGTTGACTCTTTCTCTCCCCCTCTCTCTGAAGTAGGGAGATGAGTGTGAAAGTGCCAGGGAAATTGGCTGCTTTATCTCAGAGCCTGGCTCTGTCCCCCAGCCCAGGGAAATCAGCCCACCCCATACGGGGCAGCCAGCTCATGAGGGGACAGGAACGGAGCTATTGAGACACATGGAGGGAAAGAGCCCATCATAAGGGCAGGGGCAGGAGCAGGGACCACAGGAGACGGACACAGAGCTTGTAGGATGTCACCAGTCGGGTAGCCAGGGCCAGATCCTGACTTCAGTGGGTGTGGGGGGTTCACAGTATTAGACACCCCCATTAACAGGCACCCACTCCCAGTGCACAATGACTGTAAGGGTCACATGGTTACTGTGATGGCTGAAACAAATCCCCCTTTTGGTACTAACCCGCCTGGTACGGACCCTGCGATTCCATTGGGCCATGGATGCCATGAGGACCCTGGCCAGTGTGCACCCAGAAGGAAACAGGCACTGAAAGCGAAAGGCCAAACCTCCCCAATGGGTGTGTCTTTCTCCCCCAGGGCTCAACACCAGAGAGGCACCAGAGCTGTGGTGCTGGGTTGGGCTCCACGATCCCAAGCATCTGGGGTACAGAAACCTGGCCAGGGTGGGAGAGGGAAGGACTCTCCGCTGGTGCATTGCAGCAGCTCAGGTGTGGAGCTGTGTCCCCCTGCAGTGAGTGTGTCATGGACACAGGGCAAGAGCCTGCTCCTTATTTTGAGCAAAGAATGTCCGTGGGGTGAGGTGTGGGAATGAACCAGATCTAAAAGACCCCGAACCTCTAGCGGGTGAGCTGCAGGAGCTATCGCTGCTGGGAGCAGGAGGGGTCCTGCGTTGTCTGTGTGAGCTGGGTTCCAGAGCGCGCAGACACATTCCCAGCATCTCATGCCACCTGTGGTGAATCCTGCTCCAGAAAGAGCTATTTGAGGCCTCAGTGCCTGCAGCTTCTTACTGAAGGGGGTTCCTGGTCCATGGGACCCCAAAGGTTGACTGCCCCAGGACTCTTCTCCACCTTGTGAGCCACTAGAGGGATTTAGAGCCTGGTTCTGGGCCATTGCAAGGGCTCTGGTTCTTTTGGTTTTAGGTCTTTGGCGAGCTGTTCATGGAGGACCAGAAAATATCTTTCCTCCCGGCGGGGCTGCTGGCCATCCACCACTCCCTGCTCTATGTCAGCCAGCTGCTAGAGGACGAGGTAACCAAAGAGGGATCACCTGGGGAGGGACCCCCCAGGGTCTTTCACCTCCAGGCCATTGAAAATCACTCCCATCCCATCCCCATGCACTGACCAGGGAGCAAGGAGAGGATGACCCCAGGCAGGTGCCATTGGTCGGTGCCAGCTTGTCCCCTGAGCAGCTCAAAGCAGGGCAGGCCCAGCTCTCCAGCAAGGCTATTTCCTAACAGGCGTCACATCAGCACGACACACTGCCATTGCTCATGCGAGGGGCTGCCAACTCCCCTAGCCACCTCTGTGAGCCTTTCATCCCCCTCCGGGCCTCAGGCCGGTTCCTAGTGCTCTGGTATCATGTTATCCCAGCCCCCACCTGCTCTGGGAGAACTGGAGGAGTCAGTCAGCAGAGGCTCCTTAAGTGCCCCATTCACCAGAGCTACTGTCCATGGCATCCTGTTAAGGATGGGGGATCCCTTGGGGAAAGGTGTCCACTTCCTCTCACCCCACGGCACTACTGCCCAAAGCCTCCCAGCCCCTCAGCTGGAGGGGGCAAGGGTGGCTGAGGGGACTCTGGGGAGCGGAGCTGGATTCCCGCTGGGTTGGGAGGTAGAACCGTTCTCGCTGGGGGACTGAGAGGAGTGGGGGCAGGAGTTCATTCCACAATGGTGGGAGAGGGGATGGAAGTCACTAGAGAAGAGAGAAGATTTCGCCTCGGGGGTTGGGCGGGGGAATCCGTCCCTCAGACGTGGGGAGGAAATGTTGCTGGCTCCTGGTGCAGGTAATACCCTTCGTTCTCGTGGGTGTCCGAGTCTCTGATTGATCCTTGTTCCCTTGCAACAGGGGGACATTACAGCCAACATCATGGTACAACTATTTAACATCAGGTGCTTGCGCCAGGTCCCCAAAGCCCTGCAGGGGCTGTGCTCTGTGGGGCAGCACTGAAGACCCCCACCCCGCCTTCGCATGACCAGCTCCCACCCCCTGCCGCAGGTACTGCTCTGTCTCACTGTGCCTGGGGGGAAGGGCTGGGGGGAGCGGCCATAGAGCCCACAGCACTGAGAGAAACCAAGGCCGAGCACCTCGCTCTGGACACCCTGCCCCACCCCGACCCCTGGAGCTGGGGCCAGGCCAGATACTGGTTCGGAAGAATCAGGCTGTGGGGCTGGCCCAGAAGTGAGAGCATCCACAGAACCAGGGGTTATGCTCAATAGCCATTGCAGTCTGGGAGGGGTGTGCTTAATCTTTTGGAAAATCCCTTGAACATGTTGAAAGTGATACATAGGAACACATCTTATGTTAAAAGGCCTTGTAATGCTAATGTTGCACTGTTAATGCCTGTAAACAGTATTAGAACTTTTCACAGGAGAAAAGACATTCCAGACTTAATGTGCTGTATGAAAAAGGAAACTGAGGCACACTACCATATTGCTTTCATGGATAAATGCCAAAATTCCTGTACTATGGACAACATTGATATCTACATTGACTTGAAGCTAATTGGGTTCCAAACAGTGGCCAGAGTTTGTATGAATAAAGTAGATATGTTCTTTTACTCTTGGCAAGATCACATGAGACATACAGGAATCCTACTGCAAGAGCAGATCCAATCCTCTATTGTTCTACCCAAGTTTTACCTTGAGTTTGTAAAAAGATTCAGTCATGTTACTGAACATGAGTTGGGTAAATCATTTCTGTTACACGCCGACATGGCTTCTAACCCAGAATGGGAAGCTTTTGGGATGCAGTCAGAGATGTTTGTGTCAGCTCTTCCTGCATCAATTTTGCGTTGGGGGTGTGACATTATGAGTGTAATATAATATCTCATTGAAAGGTGACAGGGCCAGAAAGAGTTAATTACCTCATAAACTGACCTGACCCATGGCTGAACTTTAGAGACTTGTTAGGAAAATATGTAAATGAATAGAACTTTGAAATGCAAGTCTGCATTGTTAGAGGTAGAAGGGTAGGTGTTTGCTCAGGTCTTGTGATATAAGCAAACAAGTCTTGTCTATTGCTATAGCTTTGATTCAAAGATCAAAAAGGGAATATTAACATTTAGGAAGGTACTTGAGTGAAATAGTATTATTGTCTATATGTCTCTTTGAAGGTTGTGATAAACTGTATCTGAACTGTTTAATGGATAAATTACCCTCTGCTAATTGCCAGGATGTTTGGGAGAAGAAAAGTTAAGCCTATTGTTTTCTCAAGCCAAAAGGCTGCTGGAAATGTATAAGAACCCTGGGACAGGATCCTACTTCATCTCAGATCTGCTTTGGGTTTCAAGATCCCCAGTCACTGACTGGAGTCACTCTGAATATAGACATTGGACTATAGCCTATGGACTATTTCTAAAAGGACTTTGGCAACTACAAGCTCATCTCTACTATGTATCTGAACCTCAAGAATTGAATTCAAGTCTATATGTATATTGATCTTGAAGCTCAGACCCACAAAACCTCCCTTGGTATTCGGTAGTCTCTATGGCGGGGAGAGTTCTGAGGGAATAGAATGTTGGGGGCTGGCTCTGGCGGGAAAAGCTGGTTCTGGTTCTGGTTCTGGCCGGTTTGAGCCAGGGGAATCCAGTGTCTTACCTGTAAACAAGTCAGCTGACAAAGATGGAGTCCTAGGGTCACAGTTCATATACTCCATGCTGGATTTCATTAAAACCAGAAGGTCCTGGGCCTAACACCCGTATATTGTGTCCACTGTGCCTAGAAATAGTAGGGAAAGGTTTCCGTATTGGGGTATCGTTTGTTTTCTCGAATACCAAGGGAGGTTTTGTGGGTCTGAGCTTCAAGCTCCTAAACCTGTCACTGATTCACTGTTTGTTTATGCTCGTATTTCTCCCCCTATTTTACCTAGTTTCTGTACCTCTGGCTGAAACCTACAGACCTTTGCACGCAGGATCAGAGGGATGTGTGCTGGGTAGAGCCCAGTCACTGGAGCCGCCAGCTGCCCCCGCTCCGCTAAAAGCCAGCCTCCCTCCTTTGGGGCTTCGTGCACCACAGCCTGCCTGAGCAGGGTGAAACACTTGGTGACTATGGGGGAGGCTCTTCCCACCACCCCAGACCCTGGCTTCTTCCCCATATGCAATGTCATCAAGACAACATAAGGGCAGAACAAGGTAATTATAAATTTCTTAAGTAAGTTTTTTTAAATGAGTCATTTTATGAGATCAACTCTTTCCAGCAGGAGTTAACTATTAATTTTGTGAGACAATTGAAATAAACAGGCTTTTGTTTTACTGTCTAAATGTAAAAATGTTCATTCTAGGTTTCTTGCTACTATATGATCCCCTTACTCTCTTAATGCACCACAAATGTGCCTGTATTCATCATAAATGTTGGAGAAAATGCATTAATAGTAACATGTTTATTGTTTTAGGAAACTCTGTGATACAGCCTTCAACCAAGTGTCCCCGAATGATGAAATTATTGAAAGGCCCTGGCTCATATACTCACCATCACCTGGCTGTGTCTTCTGGTTTGTATGCAAATTGTTTTCTCTGAACAGCACATCTGCACTAGCTAAGAGAGGATTTGATTCATGGGATCACATTGGCAGACTTGCTGCCACACAGGCCTGGGAGAGATGAGCCGCGAAACCCCCACAAAGCCAGCCCCTGGCACACAGCTCTGTAGCACTGAGTCCCCGTACATGTGAGCGCAATCCAGCAGGGCCCTGGGCCAGCCCCACCCTCTCCCACTGCCGCTCTCTGGCAGGCCAGGGCACAGTTCACAACTTAGCACTGATCAGCTGCAGGTATCCTCGCGGGCCATGATATGGTTTTAGCAGCATTTTAAATGTTTGGGAAAAGTGAGATCTGTGCAATAGGCAACGTTGTTCCATCTGGGCACCAGTCAGCTCCTGTGCGCCAGAGAGCTCTCACAGCTCACACTGAACCAGGGACAAAGGGGGCAGGAGGTTGGAAGAGAAGGCACCAGCCTGGGACCCAGGAGACCCATGGCCATTTCCCAGCTCTGCCACAGATGTTCTGCGTGGCCTCGGGCAAGTCCCTTATTCCCTCTGTGCCGCAGTTCCCTGTCTGTTCAGTGGGGGTAGCAGCCAGGCCATGCCTTGCAGGGGGTGGTCAGAAAAAATGCAATCGAGGTTGGGCGGGTTGGAAGAGAAGGTACCAGCCTCCCTGCCGCTTTCCCGCCTTCTTCTCCTGCCCTTTCACAGTGGTGTCTGAGCAACTCCAGCTGCTCACGAGCCCGCCCCAGCTCCCCCACCCTGCTGGCCTTGCCCACCTGGGAACTGCCACGGCCCCAATATTCCTGGGGGAAGGGATCAGGGTTATTTCCCTGGGCAGGAAGAATCCTGAGTGGCTGGATCCAGCCTGTCTGCTGTGCAGCTTGTGAACCAGCAGAAGGAGAGGCGGGAGTGACCCAGGGGAGGCCGTTTGGCCTGCGGGATGGGGTGCTGGCCTGGGCATCCAGAGGCCTGGGTTCTAATCCTTCCTGTACTGCCGACTGGCTGGGTGACTTTAAGCACATCCATTTGCTTGTTCCCCTGCTGGCTGCCTTGGCTAGTTAGAGTCTGAGCCCTGTGGCCCAGGGATTGTCTGCAGCACGTAGTGCAACAGGGCCCTGATCTCAGCTGGCATCTGTAGGCGCTGGTGGAACAGAAATAACTGGGCTGGCCCTGATGCTGAATGAGGCAATTGCCTCTCTTCACTCACAAGCAATGCCTTGTCCTGGCTTCTTGCAGAATGGCTGAGGAAGCCCCCAAGGGCCCCTTGAAACCCATCCCCATCTGGGAAGAGATAAAAACCTTGGGGGAAGAGCCCACAGCAGCAGCAGGAGCTGTGTGCCTCAGCCTTTCTGTGCCAGTGAGTGGGCGCCTCCTGGGTGGGCGGAGGAGGCTGCAAAAATGGCTGGGGCCATGGCCCTGCATTGCGGTGGGGCTTGGCCCCTCTGGGGGTTGGGTGGCAAGACCAGGGTGTCACTGGAGGGAGAAGCCTCCATAGACCTTGTACTGCTCTGGGCTGCCATGAGATGGAGAGACAGGAAAACCCAGGCAGGGGGGAATGGCCCCTCCTGCTGGCAGCAGCTTCAGCCTTTAGAGCTGATTGGGTCATTAGAAATGGCGGCAGAAGCATCAGGTGGAGACTGACTGAATCGCTCACCCTGATCTGTCACGCTGCAGGGTTGGAGGATGTTTTCCACCCGTCGAAGGGGATGCTTGGTGCACGGTGGGTTGTTAAAGCCTAGGATTGCAGGGCACCGGCCAGAGCATAAGATGCCCCCTGATGTTGCAGCCCCATCTGCTGGCTCCTTTGTCACATGTCGCAGCACAGGGCATTTCGGGGGGGAGTGTTGACGATGGGAGGCTGTTGGTGGCAGGAGAGGCAGTCAGAACAAGCAGAACGGGCAGCCCCTGGGTCCCCATATCCCACACAGACTGGGCAACTGTTCCCTCTCCCGCAGCAAGGACCAGACCAATTCACTGCCAGTCCCTCTGCCCCCTCCAGCAATGGCCTGGAGAGTGGGGACAGCACTCATGGCCTGACATCGACCCTCCTTCCAGATGTGGCGCTCCCCAAATCCCCAGACTGAGCCTGCATGCTGGGCAGGGAAGTGGGGTGGCTGCTGGGAACCAGGGCTCCGACCGGATCTTTGCTGGGCTGGTAGCAAAGAGGTGGGGAATCCAGGAATCGTTGTGCCAGACCCTGCTGTGCATCGGGGCTGCTCCCGTGCTGGGGCGGGAGTGGTGGGGCAAGGGTTTTCTCTAAGATCTCTGTCACCCAGCCTGCAGCTTGGCAGACCCAGGTATTACCACCGCTCTGTCTTTGATCAGATTCACCATCCTCTTGCTTTAAGGGGCCAGACTCGGAGGAGAAAGAGGCTCTGGATTACATCGATGCCTTTCTCACAAGCAATGAACAGGTACTAAGAGCCCTCCTCTGACCTGTCAGCTAGTGCCCTGTCCACATGCACCATCCGCCCTTCTCTGGAAGATGCATGGATTCTAAGGCCAGACGGAACCAGTGTGACCTCCTGCATAACACAGGCAGAGACCTGCCCCCAAATAATTCCTGTTTAAACTAAAGCATCTTAAAAATGTCCTGCCTTGAATTACAAAAGGTCACCCACCATGCTCCTTGCTCAGTTGTTCCAATGGTCTATTACTTTCTCTGTTAAAAATGTACATTTCCAATTTGAATTTGTCTAGTTTCAATTTCCAACCCCTTGTGGACTTGTGCCCAGTCCCCAGTGTGACGGGTTGCCCCCCTTTGAGGTGCCACATGATGTACTGGGATACCACTGAGCCTGCCTGTTCTGCCAGCCTGGGCCCCTTTTACCTTGTCTTGCTGGGCTTGGCCAGGGCCGCCCAGAGAGGAGGGGCAAGTGAGGCAATTTGCCCCAGGGACTGGGCAGTGCAGGTTCCCCCACGAGAATGTTGGAGGCTCCCCCACACCTCCGCCTTCCCCTGGTGCCTCAGCACACCGTGTCCAGGAGCGGCCCTGGACAGAGCTAAAGCGGCGTGGCTAGAGCAGGGCCTGAGCTCCTCCCGCTCAGAGCTGTGTGGTAAGGGGGCAGGGGCTGAGCACCTCCTGCTCAGAGCTGCGTGGTAAGGGGGAGGGCTGAGCTCCTCCCACTCAGAGCTGTCCAGGTGCCAGGGCAGCTCCTGGACGCGGCACGCTCTGAGGCTCCGGGAGAGGGGGGAGGCGGGAGTAAGCAGCATGGTAAGCCCCTCTGAGCCGGACACCCTCCTGACCCTCCCCCCCCCACAGCTCTGAGCCCAGCCCCTCTGAGCCAGACACCCTCCTGACCGCCCCCTATCCTCTGAGCCCAGCCCCTCTGAGCTGGACACCCCCCAATTCCTCCCCCAGCCCTGACCCCCAGCTCTGAGCCCATCGCCTCTGAGCTGGTTACCCTACTGACCCCACCCCCGCCCTGACCCCCAGCTCTGAGCCCAGCCCCTCTGAGCTGGACACTCTCCTGACACCTCCCCCCCAGCCCTGACCCCCAGCTCTGAGCCCAGCCCCTCTGAGCCGGATACCCTCCTGACCCCACCCCAGCCCTAACCCCCAGCTCTGAGCCCAGCCCCCAGCTCTGAGCCCAGTCTCTCTGTGCCAGATGCCCTCTTAACCCCACCCCAGCCCTGAGCCCAGCCCCTCTGAGCCAGACACCCTCCTGAAACCCCACCACAGCCCTGAGCCCAGCTCTGAGCCCAGCCCCTCTGAACCAGACACCCTCCTGACCTCCCCCATCCTCTGAGCCCAGCCCCTCTGAGCCGGACACCCCCAAATTCCCCCCGCCAGCCCTGACCCCGAGCTCTGAGCCTAGCCCCTCTGAGCTGGGCACCTCCCGACCCCATGCCCCTGCAGCCCTGACCCCCAGCTCTGAGCACAGCCCCTCTGAGCCGGGCACCCCCTGACGCCGAACCCTAACCTAACAGTGGCTGCTTCACTTCTCCCGCCTCCCAGGCTTGTGGCGCCAATCAGCTTATGCGCCGCAAGCCTGGGAGGCAGGAGAAGTGAAGTGGCCACGGCGTGCTTGGGGAGGAGGTTTGGCAGAGGTGAGCTGGGGCGGGGAGTTCCCCTGCGTGCCGCCCGCCCTCCCACCCCTTACTTGCTGCAGGCGGCCCTCCCTGTGCTCCCCTGCCCCAGCTCCCTCCACCTAAATGCCAGCGGTGACTGGGGCAGCCCAAGATCCGGCCGCCGCAGTCGCTGCCGAAGAAAATGGCACCCCCCAAATCCTAGCGCCCTAGGCGACTGCCTAGGTTGCCTAAATGGTTGCACCAGCCCTGGCTCCGTAGATTTGGAAAGTCTTTTTTCTCCAGCGCTTCAGAAAGCTTTCAAGAGCTTACCTCCATTCCCTGAACGTGGGACAGCGTGGGCTGGGCTCTGCACGCAGACCCTGAAAAGCATGGCTGAGATGCTGAAGGCCTTGTGCAAGGATCAGGAGCCCAACCTTCTGGTGCTGCAGAACATCTTAGAGGTCTGGAGGCGTGGGGGCAGGAAGGGAACTAGTCCTGTAGCTGGGGTGGGTCTTGGGGACCAAGGCTCCATTTAATCCCAAGTATGGGACACCCCCATGCTTTCGGCTCCTCAGAGTGCATTCTATACAAAGGTTCTTGGGCTGGAGAGCCAAGTGACCCCGCTATATCTGAAAAAGTCTGCGTGGGGTCGGGGTGGAGGAGCACGGGATCTGCCGTGTTCTCTACTGAGCCTCCATCTGACCCTGGCATTCATTTGTGTTGACCATGGGCAGGGGCAGCTCTACGTTTTTGGCCGCCCCAAGCAGTCATGCGCGGGAGGCGCCCCGGAGCCGCGGGAGCAGCGGACCTCCCGCGGGCATGATGCAGAGGGTCCGCTGGTCCCGCGTGGCTCGGCTGGACCTCCCGCGGCTGCGGACGGTTCGCGGGTCCAGCGACTCCGCTTGAGCTGCCGCAGTCATGCCTGCGGGAGGTCCAGCCGAGCCACGGGACGAGCGCCCCCTCCGCAGTCATGCCTGCGGCAGGTCCACTCGTCCCGGGGCTCCGGTGGACCTCCCGCAGGCATGACTGCGGCAGGTCCGCCGGCCCAGCCTGCCGCCCAGTCCCGGCGGCAGGGGACGCCCCCTACATTTTGCCGCCCTAGGCACCAGCTTGTTTTGCTGGTGCCTAGAGCCGCCCCTGACCATGGGCCCCACCAACCTGGTCAGAGCTAAATTCCCCCAACATTCTAGTTCTGGGGCCACAGGAAGTAGATTCTGTGGGTGGTTTGTGCTCCCAAAAAAGGGAAATATCCTTGACAGAGATTCAGTCTCCTCGATCCTAGAACCTGGGAAGAGGGAATCACAGAAGTGCAGGGCTGGAAAGGATCTCAAGAGATCATCTACTCCACCCCCTGCACTGAGGCAGGGCCAAGCATTCCTAGACCGTCCCTGATGAGTGTTTGTCCACCCTGTTTTTTAAAACCTCCATGATGGGGAGTTCACCACTTCCCTACATCACCTTTTCCAGTGCTTAGCCACCCTTAGACTTTTTCCTACTCTTTAACCTAAATCTCCCTTGCTGCAGATTAAACCCATTACTTCTTGTCCTACCTCCAGGGGACATGGAGAACAATTCATCACCATCCCCTGTATAACAGCCCTTAACGTATTTGAAGACTGTTACAGGTGCCCCCTCCATCTTCTCAAGATGAAACATGGCCAATTCGTTCAAGCTTTCTTCACAGGTCAGGTTTTCTGAACCGCTGATCATTTTTGTCGCTGTCCTCTGGACTGGCCCCATTTTGTTCACATCTTCCTTAAAGCATGGACACAGTGCTCCAAGCTAATACACCTCAGAATGACATTTCCCTTTTTCACAACAGCATCACACTGATTCATATTCAGTGTGACACCCATGATAACCCACAGATCCTTTTCTGCAGTACTGCCAACTAGCCGGTTATCCCCCACTTTGTTTTTATGCATTTGATTTTTTCCTTCCTAAGTGTGTTACGTCACATTTGTTTTGACTGAATTTCATCTTGTTGACTTCAGACCAACTCTCCAATTTAGCAAGCTCATTTTGAATTCTAATCTGTCCTCCAAAGTGCTTGCAACCCCTCCCAGCTTGGTGTCATCCTCAAACTTTACAAGCATACTCTCCTCTCCGTTAACCAAGTTCTTAATGACTAGTACTGGACCCAGGCACACCCTTGGGGGACCCCACTTGAGACACCCTCCCAGTTTGCCAGCGAGTCAGTGATAACTCCTCTTTGAGTATGGTCTTTCCATCAGTTGGGCGCCCACTTTACAGTAATCTCATCTGGATCATACTGACTTAGTTTGCTTATGAGAATGTTTTGTGGAACTGTGTCAAAAGCCTTACTAAACTTCATATACATCATCATATACTGCCTGCCTCCATCCACTAGGTAAGTAACCCTGTCAAAGAAGGAAATTAGATTTGTTTGGCATGGTTTGTTCTGGACAAATCCAAGGTGCTATTCGTTATCACCCTATTATCTCCTCTAGATTCTTACAAACTGTTTAATAATTTGTTCAGTATCTCTCTGGGTACCAATGTTAGGCTGACAGGTCTATAATTCCTTGGGACCTCCTTGTTCCCCTTTCTGAAGACAGGTTCTGTATCTGCCCTTCTCCATTCCTTTGGGACCTCAGCCCTCCTAAAGGTTCAGAGATTGCTTTGCCTAGCTCCATCTAGGGTGAATATTATGAGGCTCTGCCAACTTGAATACATCTAACTGACCTAAATCGTCTTTTACCTGTTCTCTCCCTAGTCTGGCCTGTATTCCTTCCCCCTTGTTGTTAATATTGTGTTAAGCATCTAGTCGCCAATAACCTTTTTAGTGAAAACTGAAGCAAAAAAGGCATTAAACATCTTGGCTTTGTCTGTGTCATCCATTATTTGCTCTCCTTCCCTCTGAGTTGTGGCCCCACACTTTCCTTTGTCTTTCTCTTGCTCCTAATGCATTTATAGAGTGGCTTATGATTGTCTTATGTCCCTTGCCAGTTAGAACTCGTTTTTGCCTTAGCCTTGCTCATTTTCTCCCTATGTGCTTGGACTATTTTTTGGTACTTCTCCTTAGTAATTTGTCCCAATTTGTTTCTCTCAGGTCCTGCTCCCCTGGACCACATCCAAGGAGGTGCATGGGCGACTGAGGGCAGTGGGAAGGATCACCTGGCTGATGGAATTCATGGGGTCTCCGTACAAATTCCAGGTGAGCAGCCTGTGACCCTGGCCACCTCCTAACTGCACTGAGCAGCCTCGCGGTGCAGCGCTCCCTGGCAGGGAAAACGCAGGCCTAGAATAGTGACTCAGCAAGATCCTCAGTAGGAGTTCAATCTAATGAGCACTGATGTCGATGGGTCTGTCCTCTGATTCCAGTGGGCTTTGGGTCGAACCTCATCATTCTGTCTCCAAGGACTCTCCCCGCTGTTCCCCTAGCATCAAAGTCTGGTCTGCAGGGTCAATGCATTTACACAGAATTGCCCTGAGAGCAGCCTCTGAACCCAGGTGTCTGTTCACCCCCTTTGTCAGGCGCCCACAGGGTGCTTTGGCTTCAGCTCCTGCCAGGCTGCCAGATGAATGCCCCTTGCTCTGCACGCTCAGGGCCATTGAGCTGCTCCAGCTGCTCCATCCCCCCTGTGGCAGGGCCTCCCCTCCGGCAGCTGGACGGGGACGCTTGGATGATATGCCCCCAGAGGCAAAGGACAAAGGAAATGCAGTGGATCTAATTTACCTCGATTTCAGTAAGGCATTTGATACGGTTCCACATGGGGAATTATTAGTTAAATTGGAAAAGATGGGGCTCAATATGAAAATTGAAAGGTGAATAAGGAACTGGTTAAAGGGGAGACTACAACGGGTCGTACTGAAAGGTGAACTGTCAGGCTGGAAGGAGGTTACTAGTGGAATACCTCAGGGATCAGTTTTGAGACCAATCTTATTTAATCTTTTTTATTACTGACCTTGGCACAAAAAGTGGGAATGTGCTAATAGCTGGGAGGTATTGCTAACACAGAGAAGGACTGGGATATCATACAGGAAGATCTGGATGACCTTGAAAACTGGAGTAATAGTAATAGGATGAAATTTAATAGTGAAAAGTGCAAGGTCATGCATTTAGGGATTAATAACAAGAATTTTGGTTATAAATTGAGGACACATCAGTTGGAAGTAACAGAGGAGGAGAAGGACCTCGGAGTATTGGTTGATCACAGGATGACTATGAGCCGCCAATGTGATATGGCCATTAAAAAAGCGAATGCGGTTTTAGGATGCATCAGGCGAGGTATTTCCAGCAAAGATAAGAGGTGTTATTACCATTATATAAGGCACTGGTGAGACCTCATCTGGAATATTGTGTTCAATTCTGGTCTCCCATGTTTAAGAAGGATGAATTCAAACTGGAACAGGTACAGAGAAGGACTACTAGGATGATCCGAGGAATGGAAAACCTGTCTTATGAAAGGAGACTCAAAGAGCTTGGCTTGTTTAGCCTAACCAAAAGAAGATTGAGGGGGGATATGATTGCTCTTTATAAATATATCAGAGAGATACATATTAGGGAGGGAGAGGAATTATTTAAGCTTAGTACCTATGTGGACACAAGAACAAATGGATGTAAACTGGACACTAGGAAATTTAGACTTGAACTTAGACGAAGGTTTCTAACCATTAGAGGAGTGAAGTTCTGGAACAGTCTTCCAAGGTGAGTAGTGGGGGCAAAAGACATATCTGGCTTCAAGACTAAGCTTGATAAGTTTACGGAGGGGATGGTATGATGGGATAGCCTAATTTTGGCAATTAATGTGGCAATTGATCTTTGATTATTAGCAGGTAAGTATGCCCAGTGATCTGTGATGGGATGTTAGATGGGGTGGGATCTGAGTTACTACAGAGAATTCTTTCCTGGGTGCTGGCTGGTGAGTCTTCCCACATGCTCAAGGTTTAACTGATTGCCATATTTGGGGTCGGGAAGGAATTTTCCTCCATGGCAGATTGGCAGAGGCCCTGGAGGTTTTTCACCTTTCTCTGTAGCATGGGGCACGGGTCACTTGCTGGAGGATTCTCTGCAGCTTGAGGTCTTCAAACCACGATTTGACTTCAGTAACTCAGACATAAGTTAGGGGGTTGTTACAGGAGTGGGTGGGTGAGATTCTGTGGCCTGCATTGTGCAGAAGATCAGACTAGATGATCATAATGGTCCCTTCTATGAGTCTATGAGAACAGCCGAGCTCTATCCTCTTTGGAACTCCCCCGCAGGTAGTGAAGGCTGCTATCAAGTCATGTGCCTCAGCCCTCTAATCATTTTCGTTGCCCTCTGCTGGACTCTCTCTGATTTGTCCACATCCTTTCTCTTGTGGGGGACCCAAAACTGGACACACTCCAGATGTGACCTCACCAGTGCCGAATAGAGGGGAATAATCACTTCCCTCCATCTGCTGGCAATGTTTCTACTAATACAGCCCAAAATACCTCTCTACACGACACATCCTAAGATCCTGGTGTTGCAGGGCTGAAACAAGGCCCAGGGTCAGGTGTCTCTTGTTCCCCAAGGCTCAGTTCCATAGAATGGTCCCTTGTGTGACCTCGGCCCTCAAGCCCCCTCTGACGTCCATGTGCCATGCGCAGGCCGGGCAGCTGCCTGCCCATCCACGGCCAATTCACCCTTTGGAGCACAAGGCTGCAGACCCCCAGCTCCGCATGCAGCTGACCCTTAGTGAGGGAGCAGGGCAGGCCTTGATCTCAGCTGGAGCCTCGAGGGGCCGTCGCGCTAGAAGCATTTCAGTGGGGACCACATGGTGACCAATTGTGGTGCCCGGCATACAGCCCATGCCGGGTCCGTGGCCAGTGGAGCTAAGGGCCCCATGGCAGAGATGAGATGCAAGAGGCCAGCCCTGTTCTCTAGCTTGTTTCACTGTTGGTGTGTTAGCTCCTCCAGTGCCCTGACCTCGGCAATGAGCTGGAAGACGCCATTGTGGAGGAGATGAGCAGGCAGCCGAGAGACCCCCAACACCGTGGTGCACTGGCTGGCGCTCAAAGGCCTCCTCAACCTGGCCCTTCGCCCAGAGAAGGTGAGAGGGGAGGAGGGCTGGGGGATAAACCCAGAACCGCAGGGAGCTGCTGCAGTGCTGGGGTCATTGAAACCTTCCCAGGGTACATGGCCCTGGCCTGGAGTCAGAAGCCCTGAATTCTATTCCTGGCTCTGCCACTAACTTGCAGGGTGCCCTTGGGCAAGTCCCTGCCTGGCCTTTGTCTGCTGTTCTGCAGGGCAGGGCCTGGCTCCTGCGGGGTGCATCTCTAGGTGTGTGCAGCACCTGGCATAGCCGGGCCTGATTGTGTCTGGGGTCTCTGTGATCCAAAGAACCCTAGCAATAGAGTAGCAGCAGAGCTGCAGACTCTAGACCCCGAGGGAATGCTGGCGACACCAGTGATCAGGGACGCCTGGACAGAGCCATTTCACTTCAGTTAGGAACCATTTTTTCCTACAAATCCCTTTTAAAGCCTCGTAGGTTTTAACTGTTGACGTCACGGCTATGTCCCGCAGCACTCGCTCTTCTGAAGAGCTCTAGAAGAGCCTTTTGCTGTTCAGACCTCATAACAAGTTTGATACCCACAGTATAGTGAAGGCAGAGAAAACGCTTGGGACTTAAATACACAGATCTGGCAGCCTGGGTCAAAGAGGAGACAAACTGAAAGCAACTCTCGCTAATGATAATTTACTTCCCCTCAGAATAGCGGGTCAGTCTGGTTTATTAAACTAGATCAGACATGGAGAGAGTGTGACTGTAATTCTCTTTGTTATACACCATTCCCATCGTTCCATGTGCCTCAGCCTGGTTTTCACTTGCTTCTAGTTCATTTTCCCTTCTGGAACCGGTTAGCCTGTATTTGACACATTTTTTCCCTGATGCTGGTTGAGATTTTGTGGGGCTGTCTTTGAAAGGTTCAAAAACCAAATACAGAAATGATTGAATCTGGCTTTTAGTAACAGACCAACCCTAGAACTAGTGTGCAAAATCGGCTTCCTCCCCTAGGCTGGGCTGTAAGGACTGAGACTCAGGAGAACCCAGCCCTGTACGAGATCCTCCAGGAGCAGGCCTGCAGGCAGAAGATGAAGGAGCTCTTCCCTCAGCTCTACATAGCTCTGCTTTTCCACATCACCTACACGGTGGAGCCGTCCATGCAGAACATTGCTTTGCACCAGAGGGTTCATAACCATGAGGACACGCCCACACTCCTCAGCTCTGTCAGGTACCGCCAGCCCGACACCCAGCCTGGGTTCTGCACCGTCGCCCACAGGCACGCGGCAGGGCCTGGCCTGGGCTCGCTCAGTAACAAGAGGCTCGCTGTGCACGCAGGTGCACGGTGAAGGCCATGAAATCCTTGCTTCGATGTGCTGGCTACGGGGACCAGGTCACCTTCATCCTGAAGCAGGGCGGCTGGGACATGCTCATGAGCTCCGACACACACAAAGGCATCTGCCTGCTGGCTGGCTGCTGGCTGCCCAGAACTGACCACAGCACCAGCTCCCCTCCCTGGGCCCAGGACATGGCCACATTGCCTTCCCTGCTGGGTGAGATGTGGCTCTCAATCGCCTGTGTGGAACAGGCCGCAGCCTCTGTGCTGTTGACCGAGGGGTCAGTCGGCTACTTCTCCACCCTGCGCTGCCTGGCAGTAAACCGCTTCCTGCGTGGCTCTGGCAGGCGTGGCTGGGCAAAGACAGCCTCCGCCATGTCTGTCTGCAGCGTTGGTGTAGCCCTGTCAGGCCCAGCACATGAGAGAGACAAGGTGGGGGAGGGAATGTCTTTGGTTAGCCCAGTGACTGGGGTGAGAGAGAAGCTAACACAGAAAACTCCAGCGCTTGTCTTGGGCCAATCTAAGATATTCCCTCACCCACCTTCTGTCTCTCATCACCCAATATCTGGGCACATGAGGAAGGCCACCGACCCCACCGACACCCTTCTTTGTCTGCAGTTCTCTTGCAGCCCCAGCGCTGCGTGCTTGGAGCTGGCCTCGTGGAAGGGCTCCCTGTCGAGTGATTAAGGGTTTGGGTCTCTAGCACGTAGGCCACTGGGCATTTTAAGCCAGCAGGAACTAGTCCGTGCCAGCTGCGCATGACTAGTCACCCGGGATCTCCTGTCCTGTGGCACTGGTCTGGTTAGATTTGTAAATGGAGGACCAGTCCTTGCCCACCTCGATGATGTGATGTTTGTGTTTCCTATGCCAGGGCCATGGTTTCGATCCGTTTCCAAGAGCGTAACTGGATTTTCCACAAGCTCATGGCCATCCTTAACTGCAGGGATGATAGGCGGCACATCCTGGCCATGGCATTCTTCATTCAGGTGAGCCTCACCAGCGGGTGAGGGTCGTGAGAACAGCCCCGGCCCAGCGGTGACTGGGACATGGGGCTGACCTATGACCAGGGGCAGCAGGTTTGTAGAAATTTTGGTGGTGCTCAGCAGAGCCTGCCCCTTCAAACTCCACCCCCCACCTGCCTAAAGCTCTGGGAGGGAGTTTGGATGGGGGAGGGGGCCTGGGGTGCAGGCCCTGGGATGGAATTTGGGTGCTGGGTGCAGGCTCTGGGAGGGAGTCTGGGGACAGGAGGGGATGTCTGCATTGTTAGAGGTAGAAGGGTAGGTGTTTGCTCAGGTCTTGTGATATAAGCAAACAAGTCTTGTCTATTGCTATAGCTTTGATTCAAAGATCAAAAAGGGAATATTAACATTTAGGAAGATATTTGAGTGAAATAGTATTATTGTCTATATGTCTCTTTGAAGGTTGTGATAAACTGTATCTGAACTGTTTAATGGATAAATTACCCTCTGCTAATTGCCAGGATGTTTGGGAGAAGAAAAGTTAAGCCTATTGTTTTCTCAAGCCAAAAGGCCGCTGGAAATGTATAAGAACCCTGGGACACGATCCTACTTCATCTCAGATCTGCTTTGGGTTTCAAGATCCCCAGTCACTGACTGGAGTCACTCTGAATATAGACATTGGACTATAGCCTATGGACTATTTCTAAAAGGACTTTGGCAACTACAAGCTCATCTCTACTATGTATCTGAACCTCAAGAATTGAATTCAAGTCTATATGTATATTGATCTTGAAGCTCAGACCCACAAAACCTCCCTTGGTATTCGGTGGTCTCTATGGCGGGGAGAGTTCTGAGGGAATAGAATGTTGGGGGCTGGCTCTGGCGGGAAAAGCTGGTTCTGGTTCTGGTTCTGGTTCTGGCCGGTTTGAGCCAGGGGAATCCAGTGTCTTACCTGTAAACAAGTCAGCTGACAAAGATGGAGTCCTAGGGTCACAGTTCATATACTCCACGCTGGATTTCATTAAAACCAGAAGGTCCTGGGCCTAACACCCGTATATTGTGTCCACTGTGCCTAGAAATAGTAGGGAAAGGTTTCTGTATTGGGGTATCATTTGTTTTCTCGAATACCAAGGGAGGTTTTGTGGGTCTGAGCTTCAAGCTCCTAAACCTGTCACTGATTCACTGTTTGTTTATGCTCGTATTTCTCCCCCTATTTTACCCAGTTTCTGTACCTCTGGCTGCAACCTACAGACCTTTGCACGCAGGATCAGAGGGATGTGTGCTGGGTAGAGCCCAGTCACTGGAGCCGCCAGCTGCCCCCGCTCCGCTAAAAGCCAGCCTCCCTCCTTTGGGGCTTCGTGCACCACAGCCTGCCTGAGCAGGGTGAAACACTTGGTGACTATGGGGGGAGGCTCTTCCCACCACCCCAGACCCTGGCTTCTTCCCCATATGCAATGTCATCAAGACAACATAAGGGCAGAACAAGGTAATTATAAATTTCTTAAGTAAGTTTTTTTAAATGAGTCATTTTATGAGATCAACTCTTTCCAGCAGGAGTTAACTATTAATTTTGTGAGACAATTGAAATAAACAGGCTTTTGTTTTACTATCTAAATGTAAAAATGTTCATTCTAGGTTTCTTGCTACTATATGATCCCCTTACTCTCTTAATGCACCACAAATGTGCCTGTATTCATCACAAATGTTGGAGAAAATGCATTAATAGTAACATGTTTATTGTTTTAGGAAACTCTGTGATACAGCCTTCAACCAAGTGTCCCCGAATGATGAAATTATTGAAAGGCCCTGGCTCATATACTCACCATCACCTGGCTGTGTCTTCTGGTTTGTATGCAAATTGTTTTCTCTGAACAGCACATCTGCACTAGCTAAGAGAGGATTTGATTCATGGGATCACATTGGCAGACTTGCTGCCACACAGGCCTGGGAGAGATGAGCCGCGAAACCCCCACAAAGCCAGCCCCTGGCACACAGCTCTGTAGCACTGAGTCCCCGTACATGTGAGCGCAATCCAGCAGGGCCCTGGGCCAGCCCCACCCTCTCCCACTGCCGCTCTCTGGCAGGCCAGGGCACAGTTCACAACTTAGCACTGATCAGCTGCAGGTATCCTCGCGGGCCATGATATGGTTTTAGCAGCATTTTAAATGTTTGGGAAAAGTGAGATCTGTGCAATAGGCAACGTTGTTCCATCTGGGCACCAGTCAGCTCCTGTGCGCCAGAGAGCTCCCACAGCTCACACTGAACAAGGGATGAAGGGGGCAGGAGGTTGGAAGAGAAGGCACCAGCCTGGGACCCAGGAGACCCATGGCCATTTCCCAGCTCTGCCACAGATGTTCTGCGTGGCCTCGGGCAAGTCCCTTATTCCCTCTGTGCCGCAGTTCCCTGTCTGTTCAGTGGGGGTAGCAGCCAGGCCGTGCCTTGCAGGGGGTGGTCAGGAAAAATGCAATCGAGGTTGGGCGGGTTGGAAGAGAAGGTACCAGCCTCCCTGCCGCTTTCCCGCCTTCTTCTCCTGCCCTTTCACAGTGGTGTCTGAGCAACTCCAGCTGCTCACGAGCCCGCCCCAGCTCCCCCACCCTGCTGGCCTTGCCCACCTGGGAACTGCCACGGCCCCAATATTCCTGGGGGAAGGGATCAGGGTTATTTCCCTGGGCAGGAAGAATCCTGAGTGGTTGGATCCAGCCTGTCTGCTGTGCAGCTTGTGAACCAGCAGAAGGAGAGGCGGGAGTGACCCAGGGGAGGTCGTTTGGCCTGCGGGATGGGGTGCTGGCCTGGGCATCCAGAGGCCTGGGTTCTAATCCTTCCTGTACTGCCGACTGGCTGGGTGACTTTAAGCACATCCATTTGCTTGTTTCCCTGCTGGCTGCCTTGGCTAGTTAGAGTCTGAGCCCTGTGGCCCAGGGATTGTCTGCAGCACGTAGTGCAACAGGGCCCTGATCTCAGCTGGCATCTGTAGGCGCTGGTGGAACAGAAATAACTGGGCTGGCCCTGATGCTGAATGAGGCAATTGCCTCTCTTCACTCACAAGCAATGCCTTGTCCTGGCTTCTTGCAGAATGGCTGAGGAAGCCCCCAAGGGCCCCTTGAAACCCATCCCCATCTGGGAAGAGATAAAAACCTTGGGGGAAGAGCCCACAGCAGCAGCAGGAGCTGTGTGCCTCAGCCTTTCTGTGCCGGTGAGTGGGCGCCTCCTGGGTGGGCGGAGGAGGCTGCAAAAATGGCCGGGGCCATGGCCCTGCATTGCGGTGGGGCTTGGCCCCTCTGGGGGTTGGGTGGCAAGACCAGGGTGTCACTGGAGGGAGAAGCCTCCATAGACCTTGTACTGCTCTGGGCTGCCATGAGATGGAGAGACAGGAAAACCCAGGCAGGGGGGAATGGCTCCTCCTGCTGGCAGCAGCTTCAGCCTTTAGAGCTGATTGGGTCATTAGAAATGGCGGCAGAAGCATCAGGTGGAGACTGACTGAATCGCTCACCCTGATCTGTCACGCTGCAGGGTTGGAGGATGTTTTCCACCCATCGAAGGGGATGCTTGGTGCACGGTGGGTTGTTAAAGCCTAGGATTGCAGGGCACCGGCCAGAGCATAAGATGCCCCCTGATGTTGCAGCCCCATCTGCTGGCTCCTTTGTCACATGTCGCAGCACAGGGCATTTCGGGGGGGAGTGTTGACGATGGGAGGCTGTTGGTGGCAGGAGAGGCAGTCAGAACAAGCAGAACGGGCAGCCTCTGGGTCCCCATATCCCACACAGACTGGGCAACTGTTCCCTCTCCCGCAGCGAGGACCAGACCAATTCACTGCCAGTCCCTCTGCCCCCTCCAGCAATGGCCTGGAGAGTGGGGACAGCACTCATGGCCTGACATCGACCCTCCTTCCAGATGTGGCGCTCCCCAAATCCCCAGACTGAGCCTGCATGCTGGGCAGGAAAGTGGGGTGGCTGCTGGGAACCAGGGCTCCGACCGGATCTTTGCTGGGCTGGTAGCAAAGAGGTGGGGAATCCAGGAATCGTTGTTCCAGACCCTGCTGTGCATCGGGGCTGCTCCCGTGCTGGGGCGGGAGTGGGGGGGCAAGGGTTTTCTCTAAGATCTCTGTCACCCAGCCTGCAGCTTGGCAGACCCAGATATTACCACCGCTCTGTCTTTGATCAGATTCACCATCCTATTGTAACGCATCCTGCTTTAAGAGGCTAGACTGGGAGGAGAAAGAGGCCCTGGAGTACATCAACACCTTTCTCAGGAGCAATGAACAGGTACTAAGAGCCCTCCTCTGACCTGTCAGCTAGTGCCCTGTCCACATGCACCATCCGCCCTTCTCCGGAAGATGCATGGATTCTAAGGCCAGACGGAACCAGTGTGACCTCCTGCATAACACAGGCAGAGACCTGCCCCCAAATAATTCCTGTTTAAACTAAAGCATCTTAAAAATGTCCTGCCTTGAATTACAAAAGGTCACCCACCATGCTCCTTGCTCAGTTGTTCCAATGGTCTATTACTTTCTCTGTTAAAAATGTACATTTCCAATTTGAATTTGTCTAGTTTCAATTTCCAGCCCCTTGTGGACTTGTGCCCAGTCCCCAGTGTGATGGGTTGCCCCCTTAGAGGTGCCACCTGATGTACTGGGATACCACTGAGCCCACCTGTTCTGCCAGCCTGGGTCCCTTTTACCTTGTCTTGCTGGGCTTGGCCAGGGCCGCCCAGAGAGGAGGGGCAAGTGGGGCAATTTGCCCCAGGGCCTGGGCAGTGCAGGTTCCCCCACGAGAATGTTGGAGGCTCCCCCCTACCTCCGCCTTCCCCTGGTGCCTCAGCACACCGTGTCCAGGAGCGGCCCTGGACAGAGCTAAAGCGGCGAGGCTAGAGCAGGGCCTGAGCTCCTCCCGCTCAGAGCTGTGTGGTAAGGGGGCGGGGGCTGAGCACCTCCTGCTCAGAGCCGTGTGGTAAGGGGGCGGGGCTGAGCTCCTCCCAGACAGAGCTGCGTGGTAAGGGGGCGGGCTGAGCTCCTCCCACTCAGAGCTGTCCAGGGACCAGGGCAGCTCCTGGACGCGGCACGCTCTGAGGCTCCGGGAGAGGGGGGAGGCGGAAGTAAGCAGCATGGTAAGACCCTCTGAGCCGGACACCCTCCTGATCCCCCCTTCCCCGCCACAGCCCTGAGCCCAGCCCCTCTGAGCTGGACACCCTCCTGACCCGCCCCCCCCACAGCCCTGAGCCCAGCCCCTCTGAGCTGGACACCCTCCTGACCCTCCCCCCCACACACCTCTGAGCCCAGCCCCTCTGAGCCAGACACCCTCCTGACCGCCCCCCATCCTCTGAGCCCAGCCCCTCTGAGCTGGACACCCCCCAATTCCCTCCCCAACCCTGACCCCCAGCTCTGAACCCAGCCCCTCTGAGCTGGACACTCTCCTGACACCTCCCCCACAGCCCTGACCCCCAGCTCTGAGCCCAGCCCCTCTGAGCCGGATACCCTCATGACCCCACCCCAGCCCTAATCCCCAGCTCTGAGCCCAGCCCCCCAGCTCTGAGCCCAGCCTCTCTGTGCCAGAGGCCCTCTTAACCTCACCCCCCAGCCCTGAGCCCAGCCCCTCTGAGCCAGACACCCTCCTGAAACCCCCCCCACCACAGCCCTGAGCCCAGCTCTGAGCCCAGCCCCTCTGAACCAGACACCCTCCTGACCCCCCCATCCTCTGAGCCCAGCCCCTCTGAGCCGGACACCCCCCAATCCCCCCCGCCAGCCCTGACCCCGAGCTCTGAGCCTAGCCCCTCTGAGCTGGACACCCTCCTGACACTTCCCCCACAGCCCTGACCCCCAGCTCTGAGCCCAGCCCCTCTGAGCCGGGCACCCCTGACCCACCCCACAGCCTTGACCCCCAGCTCCTCTGAGCCAGACACTCCCCTGACCCCATCCCCCCACAGCCCTGACCCCCAGCTCTGAGTCCATTCCCTCTGAGCTGGGCACCTCCCGACCCCATCCCCCTGCAGCCCTGACCCCCAGCTCTGAGCACAGCCCCTCTGATCCGGGCACCCCCTGACGCCTAACCCTAACCTAACCGTGGCTGCTTCACTTCTCCCGCCTCCCAGGCTTGTGGCGCCAATCAGCTTATGCGCCGCAAGCCTGGGAGGCGGGAGAAGTGAAGCGGCCACGGCGTGCTTGGGGAGGAGGTTTGGCAGAGGTGAGCTGGGGCGGGGAGTTCCCCTGCGTGCCGCCCGCCCCCCCACCCCTTACTTGCTGCAGGCGGCCCTCCCCGTGCTCCCCTGCCCCAGCTCCCTCCACCTAAATGCCAGCGGTGACTGAGGCAGCCCAAGATCCGGCCGCCGCAGTCGCTGCCGAAGAAAATGGCGCCCCCCAAATCCTAGCGCCCTAGGCGACTGCCTAGGTTGCCTAAATGGTTGCACCAGCCCTGGCTCCGTAGATTTGGAAAGTCTTTGCTCTCCAGCGCTTCAGAAAGCTTTCAAGAGCTTACCTCCATTCCCTGAACGTGGGACAGCGTGGGCTGGGCTCTGCACGCAGACCCTGAAAAGCATGGATGAGATGCTGAAGGCCTTGTGCAAGGATCAGGAGCCCAACCTTCTGGTGCTGCAGAACATCTTAGAGGTCTGGAGACGTGGGGGCAGGAAGGGAACTAGTCCTGTAGCTGGGGTGGGTCTTGGGGACCAAGGCTCCATTTAATCCCAAGTATGGGACACCCCCATGCTTTTGGCTCCTCAGAGTGCATTCTATACAAAGGTTCTTGGGCTGGAGGGCCAAGTGACCCCGCTATATCTGAAAAACGTCTGCGTGGGGTGGGGGTGGAGGAGCGCGGGATCTGCCGTGTTCTCTATTGAGCCTCCATCTGACCCTGGCATTCATTTGTGTTGACCATGGGCCCCACCAACCTGGTCAGAGCTAAATTCCCCCAACATTCTAGTTCTGGGGCCACAGGAAGTAGATTCTGCGGGTGGTTTGTGCTCCCAAAAAAGGGAAATATCCTTGACAGAGATTCAGTCTCCTCGATCCTAGAACCTGGGAAGAGGGAATCACAGAAGTGCAGGGCTGGAAAGGATCTCAAGAGATGATCTACTCCACCCACTGCACTGAGGCAGGGCCAAGCATTCCTAGACCGTCCCTGATGAGGTTTTAAAAAACAGGGTGGACAAACACTCCATGATGGGGAGTTCACCACTTCCCTACATCACCTTTTCCAGTGCTTAGCCACCCTTAGACTTTTTCCTAATATTTAACCTAAATCTCCCTTGCTGCAGATTAAACCCATTACTTCTTGTCCTACCTCCAGGGGACATGGAGAACAATTCATCACCATCCCCTGTATAACAGCCCTTAACGTATTTGAAGACTGTTACAGGTGCCCCCTCCATCTTCTCAAGATGAAACATGGCCAATTCGTTCAACCTTTCTTCATGGATCAGGTTTTCTAAACCGCTGATCATTTTTGTCGCTGTCCTCTGGACTGGCCCCATTTTGTTCACATCTTCCTTAAAGCATGGTGCCCGGAACTGGACACAGTGCTCCAAGCTAATACACCTCAGAATGACATTTCCCTTTTTCACAACAGCATCACACTGATTCATATTCAGTGTGACACCCATGATAACCCACAGATCCTTTTCTGCAGTACTGCCAACTAGCCGGTTATCCCCCACTTTGTTTTTAAGCATTTGATTTTTTCCTTCCTAAGTGTGTTACGTCACATTTGTTTTGACTGAATTTCATCTTGTTGACTTCAGACCAACTCTCCAATTTAGCAAGCTCATTTTGAATTCTAATCTGTCCTCCAAAGTGCTTGCAACCCCTCCCAGCTTGGTGTCATCCTCAAACTTTACAAGCATACTCTCCTCTCCGTTAACCAAGTTCTTAATGACTAGTACTGGACCCAGGCACACCCTTGGGGGACCCCACTTGAGACACCCTCCCAGTTTGCCAGCGAGTCGGTGATAACTCCTCTTTGAGTGTGGTCTTTCCATCAGTTGGGCGCCCACTTTACAGTAATCTCATCTGGATCATACTGGCTTAGTTTGCTTATGAGAATGTTTTGTGGAACTGTGTCAAAAGCCTTACTAAACTTCATATACATCATCATATACTGCCTGCCTCCATCCACTAGGCAAGTAACCCTGTCAAAGAAGGAAATTAGATTTGTTTGGCATGGTTTGTTCTGGACAAATCCAAGGTGCTATTCGTTATCACCCTATTATCTCCTCTAGATTCTTACAAACTGTTTAATAATTTGTTCAGTATCTCTCTGGGTACCAATGTTAGGCTGACAGGTCTATAATTCCTTGGGACATCCTTGTTCCCCTTTCTGAAGACAGGTTCTGTATCTGCCCTTCTCCATTCCTTTGGGACCTCAGCCCTCCTAAAGGTTCAGAGATTGCTTTGCCTAGCTCCATCTAGGGTGAATATTATGAGGCTCTGCCAACTTGAATACATCTAACTGACCTAAATCGTCTTTTACCTGTTCTCTCCCTAGTCTGGCCTGTATTCCTTCCCCCTTGTTGTTAATATTGTGTTAAGCATCTAGTCGCCAATAACCTTTTTAGTGAAAACTGAAGCAAAAAAGGCATTAAACATCTTGGCTTTGTCTGTGTCATCCATTATTTGCTCTCCTTCCCTGCTGAGTTGTGGCCCCACACTTTCCTTTGTCTTTCTCTTGCTCCTAATGCATTTATAGAGTGGCTTATGATTGTCTTATGTCCCTTGCCAGTTAGAACTCGTTTTTGCCTTAGCCTTGCTCATTTTCTCCCTATGTGCTTTGGCTATTTTTTGGTACTTCTCCTTAGTAATTTGTCCCAATTTGTTTCTCTCAGGTCCTGCTCCCCTGGACCACATCCAAGGAGGTGCATGGGCGGCTGAGGGCAGTGGGAAGGATCACCTGGCTGATGGAATTCATGGGGTCTCCGTACAAATTCCAGGTGAGCAGCCTGTGACCCTGGCCACCTCCTAACTGCACTGAGCAGCCTCGCGGTGCAGCGCTCCCTGGCAGGGAAAACGCAGGCCTAGAATAGTGACTCAGCAAGATCCTCAGTAGGAGTTCAATCTAATGAGCACTGATGTCGATGGGTCTGTCCTCTGATTCCAGTGGGCTTTGGGTCGAACCTCATCATTCTGTCTCCAAGGACTCTCCCCGCTGTTCCCCTAGCACCAAAGTCTGGTCTGCAGGGTCAGTGCATTTACACAGAATTGCCCTGAGAGCAGCCTCTGAACCCAGGTGTCTGTTCACCCCCTTTGTCAGGCGCCCACGGGGTGCTTTGGCTTCAGCTCCTGCCAGGCTGCCAGATGAATGCCCCTTGCTCTGCACGCTCAGGGCCATTGAGCTGCTCCAGCTGCTCCATCCCCCCTGTGGCAGGGCCTCCCCTCCGGCAGCTGGACAGGGACGCTTGGATGATGTGCCCCCAGAGGCAAAGGACAAAGGAAATGCAGTGGATCTAATCTACCTCGATTTCAGTAAGGCATTTGATACGGTTCCACATGGGGAATTATTAGTTAAATTGGAAAAGATGGGGCTCAATATGAAAATTGAAAGGTGAATAAGGAACTGGTTAAAGGGGAGACTACAACGGGTCGTACTGAAAGGTGAACTGTCAGGCTGGAAGGAGGTTACTAGTGGAATACCTCAGGGATCAGTTTTGAGACCAATCTTATTTAATCTTTTTTATTACTGACCTTGGCACAAAAAGTGGGAATGTGCTAATAGCTGGGAGGTATTGCTAACACAGAGAAGGACTGGGATATCATACAGGAAGATCTGGATGACCTTGAAAACTGGAGTAATAGTAATAGGATGAAATTTAATAGTGAAAAGTGCAAGGTCATGCATTTAGGGATTAATAACAAGAATTTTGGTTATAAATTGGGGACACATCAGTTGGAAGTAACAGAGGAGGAGAAGGACTTCGGAGTATCCGGGGCGCCTTCAACTAAACATAGAAGCTGCCACCGAATTGCCTCCGCCGCGGAAACGCGCCTGCCGCCCTAAGGGCACACGGACTGCCCCCCCCCCCCCGCCCCGCCCAGGGCGGCAATTCAGCGCGCTGCTTGGGGTGGCAAAAACTGTAGAGCCAGCCCTGGTTCTGCCACTGACCTGCTGGGTGATCTTGGGCAAGTCCCTGCCTGGCCTTTGTCTGCTGTTCTGCAGGGCAGGGCCTGACTTCTGCAGGGTGTGTCTCTGGGTATGTGCAGCACCTGGCACAGCCAGGCCTGATTGTGTCTGGGGTCTCTGTGATCCAAAGAACCCTAGCACTAGAGTAGCAGCAAAGCTGTGAACTCTAGACCCCCAGGGAATGCTGGTCACACCAGTGATCAGGGATGCCCGGACAGAGCCATTTTGCTTCAATTAGGAACCATTTTTTCCTACAAATCCCCTTTTAAAGCCTCGTAGGTTTTAACTGTTGACATCACGGCTATGTCCCGCAGCACTCGCTCTTCTGAAGAGCTCTAGAAGAGCCTTTTGCTGTTCAGACCTCATAACAAGTTTGATACCCACAGTATAGTGAAGGCAGAGAAAACGCTTGGGACTTAAATACACAGATCTGGCAGCCTGGTCAAAGAGGAGACAAACTGAAGGCAACTCTCGCTAATGATAATTTACTTCTCCTCAGAATAGCGGGTCAGTCTGGTTTATTAAACTAGATCAGACATGGAGAGAGTGTGACTGTAATTCTCTTTGTTATACACCATTCCCATTGTTCCATGCGCTTCAGCCTGGTTTTCACTTGCTTGTGGTTCATTTTCCCTTCTGGAACTGGTTAGCCTGTATTTGACACATTTTTTCCCTGATGCAGTTTGAGATTTTGAAAGGTTCAAAAACCAGATACAGAAATGATTGAATCTGGCTTTTAGTAACAGACCAACCCTAGAACTAGTGTGCAAAATTGGCTCCCTCCCCTAGGCTAGGCTGTAAGGACTGGGACTCAGGAGAACCCAGGTTCGGTTCCTGGCTCTGCCAGACTCCCTGGGTGATTGTGGGCGAGTCACGTAGCCTCTCTGTGTCTGAGTTCCATGTCTGTACAATGGGGATAGAAATCCTTCCTTTGTGTGTCTAGCCTGTAAGATCTAGACCAGGGACTGTCAATTACTGTGCCTGGAAAGCCCCCAGCACAAGCTCTGATTGCAGGTAGGCCCTCGAGGTGCTATTCAAACAATAATACACTTGATTTGCTTGGGGTCAATGTGTTGTGTAGAGAACTTTCCACAGATGATACCTACTAATAAAAAGCATCCCCTGAGATCTGGGGTACAAGGATGCAGCTGCTTATGTTGCAGGTATCCAGCCCCGCTGCCCGTGATCTTAGCTGGCTTTGCAAAGGCTTTGAGGCTCTAACACAGGGGTCGGCAACCTTTCAGCAGTATTGTGCTGTCTTCATTTATACATTCTAATTTAAGGCTTCGCGTGCCGGTAATACATTTTAACGTTTTTTAGAAGGTCTCTCTATAAGTCTATAATATATAACCTCATTGACTGTGCTCCTGCCATGGTTGGGCAGGAGCCGGCGCAGTATAAACTACTGTTATATGTAAAGTAAACAAGGTTTTCAAAATGTTTCAGAAGCTTTATTTAAAATAAGATCTGCATTTTAATTTAATCAGTTTAGTGTGATCCTTGCCCTTGCTTTTTCTTGCTGAGTTTTCCAATGTCTGGCACGTATTTGGATACTTTAAGCTGCACACAGGCTTCTGAGTGATCACTTGTTAACCGGCTCCGAGAGGGACAGAGGACAGATTTCGTGTGTGAAAATACCTGTTCACACAGGTATGTGGATCCAAATGCTGAAAGCATTGCAAACGCAATTTTCTTCAAACAGTTAAATTTCACTGGCAGGGATGTCCAGCAGGTCTGAATAGAGGCCCCATGATCTCTCTCGGTGGCTTCAAGTGCGCTCTGCAGATCCACAAACTTTGATGTCCACAATTCTGAGCTTTTTAACTGAATGAGTTGCATTTCAAAATCTTCAACACCCATCCACTGAAATACAGACAAATCCAAGTCACTTTCCTTGAACTTTTCAGATTTAATTAGAAAAGAAAGCATTGGGCCAAATCGCTGGAAATCTTGAAATCTGTCAGAAAATTCTGATTCCAGTTCTTGCATGTACTTTCCAATCTCATCGACATTGACAGTGCAACATGTCGATAGCTCTTTTATGAGTTGGAAATAGCGGAAAGTAGAAGTTTGAATATCCCTGGAAAAAACTGCTAGTTTCACAACAAATGCTTTCCAGGCTTCATAAAGATCCAGAACTGTTTGCTCTGCACCCTGGAGACAGAGGTTGAGTTCGGGTTAGGTGAGCTGTGATGTCAGTTAGAAACATGAGCTTACACAGCCATTTGTCATCTTCCAGTTCGGGGTAGTTTTGTTCTTTTTCCGACAAAAAGGCCTTGATTGCATCAAAACAGTTTACAAAGCACACCAAAACCTTGCCACCACTTAGCCACCGAATGTTGCTGTGAAGTGGGATGTCGTTATAAGCACTGTCCATCTCTTCTAGCAGTGCTTGAAATTGTCTGCGAGTCAAAGCAAATCGAGCAACAAGGAAATTCACAATTCGCACCACTGTATTCATCACATTATTAAGCTCTGAATTAGAAATTTTAGCACATAGGTTTTCTTAATGGATAATACAGTGAAATTTGACTGTTGGATGGCCAATTTGATCTTCAGGCAACTTTACAAATCCCTTCTGTTTTCCAACCACGGCAGGAGCACCATCTGTTGTCACACAAAATATTTTTCTGATGTCAACTCCTCGTTCTTCAAAATGGTTTACAAAACTTTCCAGTATATCTTCCCCGTTTGTTGTGCCATGCAGGGGTTTTAGGCAACAAAGTTCCTCTTGGATTTCATTGGAAGCACACTATCTTGCAACAACTGCAAACCGTGGAATGTCGTTTATATCCACGCTCCCATCAATTGCAACACTAAAACTATGTCTTTCAATGCAGTCATCTGCTTTTCCTTAATGTTTTCTGCCATTTCACTTATGCATCTCTCAACTGTTCTGGCAGAGATGGGCAGTTCTTTTATTCTAGATAGGATTGTATTTTTATTTGGCAAATCATTGAACAAAATCTCCGAACTGCTGAGAAAAACTTCTTTTATATATTCCCCATCTGTAAACAGCTTTCTGTTTTTTGCAAGTACTGTGCAATCTTGTAACTTCCTTCTGTAGCTTGATTTTTACTTACACATAAGCTTTTAAAAACACTGCTTTGCTTCTCATAGGCTGCTACTGCCTTTTTGATTGATTCAGTCTTGTCTGCTTCATCAAAAAAAGTTCTCGTGCTTCGTTTCAAAATGTCATCGAACACTTGACGTGCGACAAACAACACTTCAATAACAGAAAGCACAAATAGCACAGTCCTTCTTTTCAATAAACCCAAATGCATCTGTCCAAGCAGGCTGAAATGATCAGACATCTAGCTTCACTTTCTTAGGAGCTGCCATTTTGTCAAATGTTCCCTTCAACTCTCAGTGGGGAAAAAAATGGCGATAGAAGGCAGGCACAAGGTCAAACGCAATGTGGGCTGAGATAAGCAATTTTAAGATGGGGGTGCTGAGCTGCAGCCCCTCTTCCCTTGTGTGCAACCCTCACTGTCCCAGGCTGGGAACAGTGGGCCACAGCGCGGAAGCTGCAGAGCAGTGATCCAAGGCCAGAAGAGCCCAGGGTGGCCTGCAGGGACTCCAGGCCAGAAAACAGGCTGAGCAAGGGTGGAGGTCAGTAACTGGAACCCCAGATTGGCAGCTGAGGTGAGTGAGCTGCCCCGGTAGGGCTGAGCAGGGTCGCAGGCCTGGACCCTGTCTGGAAGGGCGCCTGCGCAAGATAAGTGGGGCTGCCGCAGCGGGGGGACCCTGGCTGGCAAAGGGCCAGCAGCGGGAACCCCAGAGCGGCTGCAGACTGAGCGGCTCAGCCTGTCACCGCTCTGGGGTTTCAGCTGTGGGCTCCTGCCAGCTGGGGTCTCAGCCCCCTGCCAGCCTGGGGTTCCTTCTCCCAGGCCGGCAGTGGGTGCTGAGTGGGACTGGCTGAGGGTCCCCAGCTGGCAGGAGCTGGTGGCAGAAAGCGCCAGAGTGGCAGTGGGCTGAGCAGCTCAGCCCGCCCCACATGCCATTAAAAATTGGCTCGCGTACCACATTTGGCACGCGTGCCATAGGTTGCCGACCCCTGCTTTAGAGCAAGCCCTAGGTGAAGAGGGTAAGAGAAGAATTTCTCTGAGGGGTTGTCATAAACAGATAGTTAAGGGTTAATGTCTCTTTTACCTGTAAAGGGTTAAGAAGCTCAGTAAACCTGGCTGACACCTGACCAGAGGACCAATAAGGGGACAAGATACTTTCAAATCTTGGTGGAGGGAAGTCTTTTGTTTGTGCTTTTTGTTTGGGGGTTGTTCGCTCTTGGGACTAAGAGGGACCAGACATCAATCCAGGCTCTCCAAATCTTTCTGAATCAGTCTCTCATGTTTCAAACTTGTAAGTAATAGCCAGGCAAGGCGTGTTAGTCTTATTTTTGTTTTCTCAACTTGTAAATGTTCCTTTTTGCTGAGAGGATTTTACCTCTGTTTGCTGTAATTTTGAATCTAAGGCTAGAGGGGGTTCCTCTGGGCTATATGAATCTGATTACCCTGTAAAGTATTTTCCATCCTGATTTTACAGAGATAATTTTTACCTTGCTTTCTTTAATTAAAAGCTTTCTTTTTAAGAACCTGATTGATTTTTTCCCCTTGTATTAATATCCAAGGGGATTGGATCTGGACTCACCAGGAATTGGTGGGAGAAGGGAAGGGGATGGTTAAATTCTCCTTGTGTTAAGATCCAAGGGGTTGGGTCGGTGTTCACCAGGAACTTGGTGAAAAAGCCTCTCAAGGCTGCTCAGGGAGGGGAAGGTTTTGGGGGGACAGAAAGTGATCCAGACACTAAAATTTCTGGATGGTGGCAGTGTTACCAGATCTAAGCTAGTAATTAAGCTTAGAAGTGTCTATGCCGGTCCCCACATCTGTACCCTAAAGTTCAGAGTGGGGGAGGAACCTTGACGGGATGAATTGTTGCTTAGAGAAGCTCCTGGGGAAAGGAATCCTCATGGTAATCTGTGCAAGCAGCTTGCTACAGCTAAAGGGTGTGAAAGTGATTTAATCAAGGAAGTATCAGGGGGGTAGCCATGTTAGTCTGGATCTGTAAAAGCAGCAAAGAATCCTGTGGCACCTTATAGACCAACAGACGTTTTGCAGCATGAGCTTTCGTGGGTGAATACCCATATCTACACCAGCGACACCATCACAGGACCTAACCAGATCAGCCACACCATCACCGGTTCATTCACCTGCATGTCCACCAATGTAATATACGCCATCGTATGCCAGCAATGCCCCTCTGCTATGTACATCGGCCAAACTGGACAGTCTCTAAGGAAAAGGATAAATGGACACAAATCAGATATTAGGAATGGCAATATACAAAAACCTGTAGGAGAACACTTCAACCTCCCTGGCCACACAATAGCAGATCTTAAGGTGGCCATCCTATAGCAAAAAAACTTCAGGACCAGACTTCAAAGAGAAACTGCTGAGCTTCAGTTCATCTGCAAATTTGACACCATCAGCTCAGGATTAAACAAAGACTGTGAATGGCTTGCCAACTACAGAACCAGTTTCTCCTCCCTTGGTTTTCACCCCTCAACTGCTAGAACAGGGCCTCATCCTCCCTGATTGAACTAACCTCGTTATCTCTAGCTTGCTTCTTGCTTGCATATATATACCTGCCCCTGGAAATTTCCACTACTTGCATCCGACGAAGTGGGTATTCACCCACGAAAGCTCATGCTGCAAAATGTTTGTTAGTCTATAAGGTGCCACAGGATTCTTTGCTGCTTAATCAAGGAAGTTTCAGTTCCTAACAGCCAGAAATTTTCAGTTGTAAATGGATCCACTGACTTTCCTTCTGAAAGATCTAGTGTGGATAGCTTTGAAAAGGTCTCAGATGGAGTAAGAGCTGTTAAAAAAGTTAAGCAGTCCTATAGCCAAGTGGCTGTGTTTGGCCAGCTTGTTGGGAAGACAATGGTGTTGGGAAAGGAATGTCTTCATGCTGATTCTTTAAGTGAGCAGTAAGTGTGGTATCCACCCATTGCAGTTTGGCTGTTCCATACTCTGCTGGGTACCAGGCCCTGCACAGAGAACTGCTAAGAGCAAGGATTGATGAGGCAGCAGGCATCCGGCCATGAACTCTTGCTAAGTGTCCCTGGAGTGATGTGAATGGGAGTAACCAGTGAGGTACTATAGAAGCTGTTATGATTTCAACTAGCCCTTTAGTTAACAGCCATGTTTATAAGGAGGTACATATAACAGAAGTAGTTACAGGGGGTAACCTCGGGTCAGACACTTGTGAATGGGAACAGATGGAAATTTCGATTAGCTAAGGGGGCCTCACGATTTTAAAGAAATGATGCTTTAAGATGAGGGGCTAAAATCTTTGGGGAAGAACTTCTTTGCCTTAGAATTAAGGGTCTCAAGTTATCTATGCTGGCTTGGTAAATCTAAGTATTGGAATAACCACCAGCTTCTGGGGTTTGTCTGCCCTATTTTGTTTGCAGTTCACCCTAATTGAGTGACCTCAGCTGGCTCCCATAGGCAGCACCATCACAGTAGCCTAGAAACCCTCAGTGCCCTGGCTCAAGCAGGAGCTCAGAGCTGCCAGATTTCTTTCCATGGAGCTGGGAGCCTGGCTCCCTGCGTCTGTGGCCCCAAGGCAGTCCCACCACCATCCAGGGAACCCAGGGCTTCCACACTCTGCTAATGTAACCCATGTGCCTAATAGGGAGATATCTCTTTAAGAGACCCACTTGGGGGAGGTAGGAGTGAGTTGGGTCTGGGTCACTGTTGCTAGGCAGATTAAGCATTTCACATCCAGAAGCTTTTGGAATTGGGGGTGATAGCTCTGGGTCTGCTCCAATAGGTTCCCCATTGCTGGGATGAGACTCCAGGAGGGCAAGCAGTCAGGGCAGCTGCTTTGCAGAAGGCCACGTGCCCTGGGTGAGTTGGGAGAAGAAGCTGAGCCCAGGAGCAGGAAGCAGATTGCTGCCCCTAACTCTGAAGCATTTTGCAGCAGGTGAGTGAATCCTCTAACAGGGATGCATGGGACCGAAAATCACTTCTATTTTAATTGTATGTTTTGAATGTTGTTTTGATTTTAGCCAAACTGTTCTAGTTACATTGTCTCAACTCGTCTGAGTCACCAACTTTTCTTTAAATGCAGTAATGAGGAAAGACTCATTTCTAGTTTGCTATTCTCAGTTTTGTATTTTCTTGTAACAGGGTTTTCTTTAAATCTAGTCACGTAACTGAGTGGTTGGTTAGTCAGCTGGCTGGCTAGCAGGAATTTCAGCAGAGGAAGAGTCTGCCTGGATTCCAGCTGAAGATTCCTACAAGCAATGGAGGGAAGATGATGTTTTAGACTCAGCACACTGTCTAGATTTGGTGATCAAAGACTGTAACTAAGACTTGGATGAACAAAATCTAAGCATTTGGGAACTTCTCACTATTTCTGTGGGGACTGAACTGTTCAGATTTTAATTAGTTTTCTTTATTTGTTTTTATGTATAACTGTGAAGGTAATGTCTGTGGATTATAAAATAGCCATGTCATGCTGTAAAAATTAGATGATTATTTGTCTCTATCATAAGACTTTATAAAGTTATTTAATTAAAATCATTTCAGTTCCTTTTGGGACTTGAATGTGGGGAGGTTGATCCTGTGCAGTCCTTGCTGAAAATCCTTAGAGACTGAACTCTGAGTCTCCAGCTACTTTCTATGGGAGTTGGGTTTTTTATTTAAGGCGCTGGAGACGGGAAATGAAATGAGGTTTCAAATTGGCACCCGAACAGACAGGGACTTGAGGATTGCTCAAGGCTCACCTCTGAATTCTTTTGAGGAATATTGCCATTAGTTATACAAGAATGTGGTGGTGGTGAATATTATTGAATTTGTGCACTGTATTAATATTATTAAGATAATGGAAACTTGTACACAGTTAGTGTTAGATCCCTATAGGACCATTTTGGTCAGTGATGTGTCCCCTGTTGATAGTATGTACAGCAGAAATGAAGAGGGCTATTAGAATCTTTGGGTATTGACTAATATGAGGCACGTGAAGGGAGAACAAAAAGATTTGATTCTCTGTGAATTTGAAGATTCTGTGAGACACATAGGAAGGAAATGTGTGTTGAAGAAGCTAGGGGAGCAACAGGATGTGACTTCTATCCATTTTGAGGTTTTGCCATTTATATCCAGTGGCTCTGTGCCCAGAGTACCTCAGTGCAGGAATCACAGATTTTCTGTGTATTCTGACAGAGGGTTCAAAACTGAGACACAGGCTGTGGTTACACCTGTGGCTGACAGACAGACTAGGTCAGGGGTCGACAACCTATGGCACACAAGACGATTTTTAATGGCACGCTGAGGTCCTGGCAACCGGTCCCGCTCAGCCCGCTGCTGGCCTGGATGGGCGGAACCCCGGGCCGGCAGCAGCCTGAGTGAAGCCAGCGGCTGGAACCTTGGCTGGCAGGAGGCGGCGGACGGAACTCCAGACCGGCAGCAGGTTGAGCCACTCAGTCCGCTGCCGCTCTGGGGTCCTGGTCGCCAGCCCTGCTCAGCCCGCTGCTCTGGGGTTCCGGCTGCTGGCCCCTTGAGGCTCACTAGAGAACCACCTTCTGCGTACCTGGCTAGACTACACAGATTAGCCCAAGAAGTTTAGGAGGCTGGTGGGGTAAGATACTGAATTGGACTCTTTTATATACAAAATCAATTTTTCCATGGTTGTTGGCATAAATCCTTATTAAATGCGCTCTTATTAAAAGGGATTAATTGTAGTGGTAGGAAAAAAAAGAGTCTCTTATGCCACACTCCTTTTTGAGCTGAGATCCATTGAAAGGCAGCACTCTCATAAACAGAAAACTTCAACAAGAACTAGAAGGAAAAGGAAGGCCATTGAGTAGAGTAGTTTGCAGTTGATGATGGCATATGAAAATACTCCCAGTGCCCATGAAGAAGTCACTGCAATAGCCTGGAAGGAGAAATAGCTGCAGGCTGAGCAGCAGTTGGTAGGACTGCAGTTGACCCAGCCAAGTTCTGAAACGTCCATTGCAGATACACAATTTACTCCTCAAAGACCCAAAGAATGTAATAAACAAGCAATACCAAGATTTAACAGAATAAATCCTTTATGTTTTAAGTGTGGGCAAATAGGACATTTTCAAAATGAATGTCAGAATTCTCCTGACACAAATTTAATACATCAGCAGTTGACTGGTAGACATTCAAATCAGAACAAGTTTGAGCCAGGAAGAAGAGAAACTAACACCTCTCAGAGCAAGGCTGCTAGTCAGTCGGTTCAGGAGACAGATGTTACCCAAATGGGTTAGTGGGGCCATCTGGCAGTTAGCGGGACTTGCTTATCATGGCTATGTATACCTAGATGGAGTAAAGAGTATGTGCCTAATAGATGCTGGTTCTCAAGTTACTTGCATATGTGAAACTCTGTAATGACCACTTATCTTATTGAAAGTTACAGGCAATTGGCAGTATAGTTCAGATAGAAGGAGCAAGAGGGCAAATGGTTCCATACCTTGAAGATATGATTCCCAAAGTTCATCTGTGGGACTAATGAACAACATGTGGTGCTGGTGCATAAGAAGACTGGAGCTCTTGGGATGGTGGTGGATTATAGAAAACTGAACAGCATTACCAGAAAGGATGCCTATCCATTACCCAGTATAGAAGCTGCTGCAAAGGGATTAAGGGACCTAACTACAAAAGTAGATCCCCCAAGCCCCCGATCAGCTGCCCCCTCACCCTGTAGATGCCTGCATGCGTGGGCATGTGCCCAGACACCTGAGTCCTGACCTCAGAGCCTGCGGCCTGGCAGATCCCCAAACTAGGCCTCAACTGCAGAGCCTTAGCTGCTTGGCCTTTACAGACAATTGGGTCCCCCCCCAAACACAGCCAAGGTGGGGTGCTGCCTCCCCCCCTTGCACTCACTAGCACAGTAGTTGGAGCAGTCACCCATGACCTGGGGTGCCTGGGGTCAAGCCATGGCTCCAAATGAGGCCAAGGTGCCATCCAGTCTCCCACCTCCCGGCTGCATGCCCGGACCCCTGGGCCAGCATCTCCCTCCACATTTGTTGTGGAAAAGCGGGGGGTGACATGGCTCAGTTTCCTCACTCCTGGAGCTGGTTCACAGCTGGGCTTCCCAACTGGAGCTAGATAAGGGCTGAGCTCCCTGGGCAGGCCGGGATTAGTGCATGCCCTCTCCTTGGCATTTCTGAGGGCTGTCTCTCTAAGTGGTCTCGAAGTCACTAGAGAGACCAGAACACCACACCCAGAAAGGGTGTGGGTTACAGGTAAATACAGGCAGGGATGAGGTGCTCAGATACTGCAGTGATGGGGGAGTCCTAGGAATAGTGAGTGAATGGGGTTCATTAGGACTTCTTGCTGGTGTCTGCAGGCCCCCCCCTCATCTGTGGAGGGGATGTTTAGTGATGGTTGCTGATTGTTCCCACTAGTCTGCTGCCTCCTTGTCATGGGGCCGAGAGGTACAGCGCTGGCCTGGTCTGCCAGGGCTCTCCTGAACACTGTGGCTCTGACCTCTGCTTCCTTCCTTTCAATCGTGGTCCTCAAAGGCTTGAGCAGGACAGCAAGTCCTAGGTCCGCTGCCTGGCTTCTCAGACCATCCTAATCCTAGATGTCTTCAGGGACCAACCCCCCTGTGGCTGCAACCTACTGACCTTCGCCCGCAGGATCAGAAGGATGTGTGCTAGGTAGAGTCCAGTCACTGGAGCCACCAGCTGCCCCTGCTCTGCTAAAAGCCAGCCTCCCTCCTTTGGGGCTTCGTGCACCGCAGCCTGCCTCAGTGGGGTGAAACATTTGGTGTCTATGGGGGAGGCTCTTCCCACCACCCCAGACCCTGGCTTCTTCCCCATCGGCTGCCTGCCCCGCCGTGTGCAATCCCTCCTCATACAGAGCAGCCCCACTTCTCCGTTTCATTTTGATGTGTTTATTTATGAAGACAGCACAAGGAACAGACACGTCCATTGGAAAACATGTACAGCATGAGGCGTCAATAACCCCATTTATAGTAATACATCGAGGTATAAAATATATACACACCTTGTCCTCTACAAAGAACACAGACTGTGCCGCTGGATCCCACAACCCATACAGGGAGAAAGCCGTAGCAAGCGTTGACATCTCCAAAAACATCTCAGGGCAAGAAAAGGCACCTGCTGTTTGCAACACTTGTACAGGACAGACACAGGGTGAGGGCTAGACTAAGTGCACAGTGTTATGTCTGCTCCATCTCTACCATCTGGGTTTCCATACACAACTGCTCCCACTCAAAATGCAGGGCAGGTGTAAGGTTACTATCCCATCACCAAAAGAGCCTCAATGTAAAGCAGTGCTCCTTCCTGTGCCTGGGACTGGGGAAGAAATCACACAGATAACTACACCAAAGGCCAGGCATCATCCCACGGTAAAGCAAGGCTGTAGTGTAAGGCGGAGGAGCCCCGGGATGAACGAGGTGAGGCATGGGACAATGCAGCTAAGACTTGCAGGGTTGGGTACCAGAAGAATCTCCTGGTGGAACTTTGGGGTATGGCAGGGAAGGGGTGGAAGGATCCCTGCTTGGGGTCAGTCCTACTACCAATGGCCCACTGCCTTTGCAGAGGCACGAGGCCACCGATGAAGGCCATTCATCCTACTCCCCTGGGTCTTGTGACCCAGCTCCCCCAAGAACGTTAAAACAAGTGACTTTGTTGTTAGGGCTGAAGGGGGTGGTGGCATGAGAGATGCTGACCCTGTGATGGCACCAGTCAGCTCAGAGAGAAATCTGACCCTTGTGCTCTTTGGGGGATCGTACCTGAAATGGGGGTCAGCGGGAGGCATGATGGGAATACAGCTGGAAGAATGAGGGGGTGGAAGGGCTGAGTGTAAAGGACCAGGAAGGAAGCAGGGTCTGGGAGAGGGTCAGTGCCGGGACATCCCGTTGCTCATGAGAATCCGCCTTCCAAGTAGCGCAGCCCCAGGTCTGTAACCCTGACGCTGGGGAGCACTGCTAAGCAAAGTCCACCGCTACAGGCACACGGCCCTGCCCAACATAAGGGCTTCAGCACAGGGCCCTCAGAAGGGGGGTTACTACTGTGTCCTGAGGAGCATGAGGGATGGGACTTGTGGGAAGCCTGTGGTTCTGACAAGGCTTTGGGGGGCTAAAGGAGTCGGCTTCTGAAGAGGACACTGTGCCCTGTCACCAGTGATTAGAGGGAACGGGCTAGCACTCTGGCTCTGCGGTGCTAACAGCTAATCCGGGGCCTGAAAGGGGTGAGCTGGGAGGTGCTAGACCTTAGCCCTGCCCCTGCTGCGCCCATGGTAGCAGATGGGACAGAGTGGTCCCAGCTCCAGGAGGGTACCACAGTCAGTGCTGCGAACGGAGCTGCATGGCCCATATGGCCGGGAGAGGACAAGGGTGGAGCAGTTGGGGTGGGGGGAGTCTAGACAGAAAGCAGAGCAAATAGTGCAGAAACAGCAAGTTCAATTGTCTCCATCGTCAGTTAGGGCATCTTCCCTGGGCCTGGGCCCCCTGGAGAGTTCTGCATGAGCAGGGGCTGCACAGACAGCAGATAAGGGAACAGGGCCCCTGGGTGTCATGCTAGGGGTACATGCAGTGCCCTGCAGTGTAAACAAAAAAAAATCATTCCAGGGAGGCAGCTCAGACCTGTAACTTCCATCATCTCCCCACTGGTCAGTTTCACCATCAGTCTGCAGGAGGTGCCATTGCTGCAGCAGCCTTGAGGGCTACCTGTGCTGACCTGTCCCTCCCCATTCTTGTGCAGTGTATAGGGGAAAGCAGTCACTGGCCTGTCAAGTCCTGGATGGTTTCAGGGCCAGGAAGGGTGAGGGAGAGAGGTAGTGGGAGCAGGGTTGGGAGAGGTTGGTGGTCAGATGCAGATGCCATTTTTAAGGGTGTAGGTTACACATCCATAAATGAGCGTGTGTCTATGGGCCTGACTCTCGCGGCCCCACAGACGCTGCAGTGACAGGGCAGAATCAGAGCTAGGGAGACACAGCTCACTGCAGTTCCCAGGCCTGCATCCACCTTGGGCTCCTTTCAGCCCCTGAGTTACTGGGGTACAGGCCCTCCCCGGGTGCTGGTGCCAACACGACGAAGACTTGTGGTGAATTTATCTCCTGAGCCCTTGCTGTCCTGCCCTGTTACCTACTTCCCATAATAGATGCACCCAGGTAAACTCTCCCAGCTCACCCACTGCCCCTGCACAGAGGCATTTGTTCCCCATCTCCCTTACATCACCTTACATGGTACCATCAGTGTGACTAATGGTACCCAAAGGGGCCTCTTGATTTCTGCTGTCCTTTTGCCTGTGCTGGTGCCTGAAAGCACAATCATGTACAATCACTAGCAGGCAGATTTTGAAGACAAGGAACAAATATGACTCGTTAGTTCTTCCAAGAGGCTAACGCGCCCAGCTACCAAGGACAGCAGGGGTACATCGGGGGTGTGCTTGGAGTTACTGGCCCCCAGAAGGGGTGCAGCATATATAGTTTAGGGGAATGTGCTTCCCCTTTGATTGTACATTACAAAGCTGCCCCTTATTCCCATGATTAAGTGGCATTGTGCTTTCAGCTAGGGCTGTTCCAGGATTTTCTCCCTGGTTAAGAGGAAGGATAATTTTGTGGCTAAAAGTCCAGGGAGCAGATCCTCAGCTGGTGTAAACCATCCTTGCTCCATCCATGAAGTTGTGACCATTTTCACCAGCTGAGAATCTGGCCTAAGGGCATTTGGATTCAGAAAAAAATGGACATTAATCCGGTGGCTGGGACAGAGTCCCTGTGTTAGGGGCCATTTCAGCCAAACACAAGCTTTATACAGGAGCTTAGGAGAAACTCCATACCCCTATTCTCACATGGGTCCTGAATATGCTGCCACAAGAGGCTCCTGTTAAATTAGGGTTAAGTGCAGCCAGATCATGGTAAAATCGGTCACTGCATGGTTCCAGACAAGGAGCCATTCCCTGGTGGCCACAGCCAGCGTCGGGACCAGGAGGGTGCACACTGATTTCACTAAATCTGAGGCCTTCACTTCCCAGGTCCTCAGCTTCAGCTGAATCAGCGTCAGGCTACCTCAGTGCTTTCAAGAACAGGTAGGCGGGGGGTTGGCCCGGGCCCGTCTAGGCTCACAGCAGGATTATTGTGGGCTTGAGAGGCATTCCGGTGTCCACCTGGCCCACGCTGGCTCAAGGTGGCATTCGGAGCTCCTCTTGACAACTTGCAGACAGGGTCTCCAAGTAAGAGTCAGGGTCATGGTTTTCAAGAGCAGCTAGTTGTTTCAGGGGCCCAGCCCATGACCCCTTAAAGAGAAAGCCCTGAGCACCCGCTGTCTGGTGGTCAGGCCACTTTCAAGTGTCAAGTTGGGCCTCCAACAATCAAAGGCCCTTTTTTAAAGGCTAAAGGGGGCATTTTCCAAGCAGAGCAAGGTGCGGTATGTCACACTGCAACGCTAAGGCAGGACAAGCCCCCAGGACCCGAGCGGCTCAGCAATGCAGGTGTCGGCAGACTGTGCGTTTCCAGGACAAATTCAAGTTTCAAAATCATTAAAAAAAAAAAAAAAAGGCTCAGACCATGAGGTAGCTTAACCAAAAGAACCCCCCCATATGATACCCTCACAATGAAAAAGGAGCACACGTGCACGCACACACACACACACACACACACAGCTACAGTACAACACAGCCCCCTCCTGCTCTCCTGCCACACAGGGAGAGGAGCCGGCAGGGGCACCTCAAGGGAAGGGCTTTGCCCAGCACATGGGAACTGACCGTGGACACACACCAGGTGCTCTGTACTGGATCATCTGACGCTGGCTGGCTGAGCACAACTTGGGAGGAAATTTCCATCTTTCAACCTGCTTGTTTCTATTGAGCTCCTGTGGGGTTTTGCTGGCCGAGAACACCCCGACATGCAATCATTTGGTGCAAGACAGAGAGGCCCAGCCACCATGAGCGCTCAGTCTTGCAACGTGCTGTGGGTCACTGGAGCGGAGTTGCCTGAGATTAGCCCCAAGGGAAAGAACCCCAAGAGGTGGCCACATGCAGGTGAAATCTTCCCTTCTCATGCAGCGACCCCCACTGAGCGCCTGATCAAAAATCCATGCAGGTCAATGGGAGACTTTCTGCTGACTTCAGATCAGCCTCTTAAAGATCCGATGAAGTCCCATTAAAGCAGAGACACCACTGCCCCAGCTCCCTTCTGCCCCCTGATCCATTCACACCTGCAAGGGCAGATGGGATGTCAAGTGTTACCCCATGAGAGCAGCTGCATTCAAAAGCCATTGTGATGAGCAGAGACTCAGACATCCTCCAGGGTACAGACCTCCCACGCACGCACCAGCTACACGAGTGGCAACTCAGAGCCCCTAGCTCCCATCCTCTTCATTTCAGACAATTCACATTTGCTTGTCCCTCTTGTTGCCAAATGGAAAAAAATCCATCTTTTCTCTCCCAGACAATTTAATCCTGTTCCATCAGGGGTATCTTGGATATAATCCACTCTCTCGGTAGCTGGAACGCATCACTTTAACCTGCGTTCCCCTCCCACCTGGCATCAGCAGAGTCCTGGGGACGCTTCTCCTTTCGTTGGTGGTAGCAGTGGGAGAATGATGGGTGGTTGTCACGCGTAGCTGAGCAAACCAAGTCACTGTGTTTGGATCCCACCAGAGCCAGCACCCTGGCAGGACTTCCGAGCTCCCCATCCCAGTCAGTAGCCAGATGCTCAGAGGCATGATGGAACTGAACACATTTTCCCACCTCAGAAACACTGCTTTGGTTCCACAGAGCAGCAGCGATTGGAGGCAATTTTTACTTTGTCCAGCAGGGGGCGATCAATCACTTTTTTCTAGGGTTTGCTACTATGAGATGGCAGCTGGATTATCAAAAGGCAAAAGAAATAAAGAGGCTGCTGCTGTTTAGAAAGTTGAAACATTTCCTATCCAGGTTATAAGTCTGAAAGGAGGTCAAATCTGGGGTAAGAACCCCTTGGTGGTGTCCTTCGAGGTGCCGTGTAGAAGGACACCAGGAGAAATCACCTGTTAGCCAAGGATACTGAAAGTCTTGGATCCCAGAGAACACACAATCCATTGCTGATGGGGTTAGCTGAAGGGCCAACACTTCACCACCCCCAGCACATTGACGGGGATCAATCCGTAAAACCAGACTCCAGCCGCCGCCTTACGTGATGTGCGGCGCGACACAAGAAACACACCCGGGGAAAACGGCCAGCCTGCTGCGGTTCCCTCAGGTCCATTTCATGGCAAGTTCTGCACCCCCAGGGCGTTAAGCAGCAGCAAAAAGCTGGGTGACGAAGGGTCCGACTGCACTGGGCGTTGGCTGCATGGGACTGGGACGCCTTAGCCAGTCCTTAGGGGAGGGGGGAGTGAAGGTAGCGAAAGACCCCAGTGAAAGTGAGTCCACGTGCTTTGGGGAGTGCAGCACTATGGGATGCCCACGTGGCTCTGGCAGCTGCAGGCACTTGGCTGTGGATGCCCCGGAGGAAGGGGGGCACCCAAGCATGGCGGGAGATGGTGGCGAGAGACCTTATGGAATTTTGACTTTTATAAAACCCAAATCTGGGGTGACCTTGGTGATTTAGTGTCTTGTGCCAGACTGGCAGTGCAGGTGGGTGGCAAGCAGAGCATGGGCAGGCCATGGGCATGGGCAACCACTCATTGCCCCCACAGCTCTGCTAATGCACCTCAAGTCTCATGTGGCCCCTCCCACTACCCGTCCTCCCCTTCATCCAGCTCCATTCTAGCCCTGCCCTGCTCCCTGCTGCAGATCCTGTCCAGAGTGCCCCATGCCCTCCACCGTTGCCAACGCACCTCTCTCCTGACCATATAACTACCCCCTGCCCACCTATCCACACACTACTCTAATCCCGGACCTCTCCTGAGCCAGGCCCCACAGGACTGCCCCAAGCAAACCTAAACCCCTCCTGTGAGATGGTGCCGAGAGCTTAGCCCTTTCCCCAGCATTAAAGCCTTTCCCGGCTATTAAAAATCCCCAGGTCCCAATCCATTCTTAAGGGTGCTAAAAAAATTCTTTAAAAGACCCACTGTAAAAGCTTTGATCCCTTCCCGCAGCAGCTGGGAACGAGCTAGTCCCATGCACAGCAGAGATGGCACCAAGCTGGGTGTCCAAATGGGCAGTGAGGGGACCACAGGGAAGAGCGAACGGACCAGTGCGCGATTAAGGCTCAGTCAGGTCGAGGGAGGGGGGCAAAGTGAACAGATCCAGAAACTCCGCTTTTCCTTGGAGATGCCCACAGGGATTTTTCCCCCAATGTGCCAGCTTCCTTCTCTCCACCCCCGGGACAGAAGGGGGAGCATCCTGGCTCAGAATGAGGTGGGTCAGATGCAGAGGTCGACAATTGCCAGGCAGCATGCGGATTTGGTCAGGAGACCCAGCGATGGGGGTGCTGAACAGGCTGTGGGACAGACTGGAATGATCCCGTTGAGTCTCTCAGTTCAGGGTCCTCCCCGTGGCTGGCAAGGTCATGTCCCGGTCAGCAGAAAGCCCTATGCATCATGAAACCCAGCATGGGGCTGGACAGGAACTACGCCCCCTCCCCATGGAAGCTGGCAGTGCACAAAGCCCCAGCTGAGATGCCATCACCCCAGAGTCCTGGAAACGAGCACACATAGGCCAGGCCGCTCCCAGCTCTTCACTGCCAGGGAGAGGGGATGGGGCCTGGGCCCACCAGGGAGCCTGACAGTTGCCCTGGCTCCAGCCTTTCCAGCACCTAGGTTGGGCCGTTCAGGAATCTTCTCCTGCTCCAGAGCTTCACCGTCAGGTCGCTGGGGAAGGAAGAGAGAGGAAGTGAGGCCGGGGGCTGCCCCCGCCCCAGCTGGGAGAGGCAACACAGCAAGTACAATCGGCTAGGGGCCATGCCCTGCCCCAACTCCCCCACCCCCAAATGCACCACGCTGCAGCCCAGGAGAGCCAGGCTGCTGTGCCCCAGGCGGGTGGACACCAGTGCAAGGAGGGAGCAGATGCGCCCAGCTGCCCACTAGTGGGATAATCCCCCAGAGCGCTAGTAATGGAGCACTCGGCCAGAGCACAGGCTCAGCCAGTGGCACCTCACTGGCAGTGGCCAGTGACGCAGTGGGGGGTGGGGATGGGGTGGGGATCCCCCCCAGCAGTGGCCCAGGAGGAGCAGTAGTCAGATGGGCAAACCCCATGCAGCACCAAGCGGGCCCCGGGATCCAATCACCCCTTCACGAGCTTTGGAGAGGCCGGGGAGCTGCCAGCCCTGGCCCCCCTTCCCTGCTGCTACAAGGGGGCAGGCAGCCCGCCCCAAGGCAAAGGCACAGAGCAACCTGGGGGGCAGGGAGGGGCCAAGAGGACAGTCTCCTCTTGCAAAGAGCTCTACGTGGGGGGAAAATCCAAAAGAATCTCATACCGTTAAGAAGCAGCTGAGACCAGAGCGGAGAGAGAAGAGACAGAGAGAGAAAAGGAGAGAGAGCCGGAGAGGGGGTGAGAGCCAGAGAGAGCAGGAGGAGGGTCAAGGCAGGCTAGTGGCACGCCCCTTTATGGCAAGGACGCGGCGAGGAAGGCAGGGGGTGAGCCCAGGCACGTAAGTCCATAGCTTTACCCGGCAGTCACTGCGGCACAGAGAGAAACAGAGTGGGGAAGAGAGGAAGAGAAAGGAAAGGAGAAAAGGGACATGGTCGGAAAAGGGGAGATCAGAGATGGTGCCAGCGACATTGCAGGGGGCGGGCGTGAGCCCGGGGACCCTCTCTGGGGGCCAGGGAGCAGAGGGAGGGGGCCGTGGCGCTCTCATTGGAGATGCACAAGGTGCCCTCGAGGAGGAGCTGGTGCCCGGCAGGCAGGAAGCCCTTTCTCTGTGCTGAGGGCGGCAGGGCCAGCTGCACCAGGTCTGGTTAGTCCCGGCACATTGACGGAGCTGGCAAAAGCATCCCAAAAGCATGGCGGGGCAGGTCAGGACCAGCGCTCGGCATCACAGGATGGGGTACAGGAGCCTTGCTGTGGGGCAGGCTAACAATGGCTGAGAGATGGAGGAGGCGAGAGGCTAGATGGGGTTGGGGGCCCTGCAGCCGACTGCTGCCCCACACCAAACCGTCTGCAGCCCAGCTCCGGTGCTGTTCCCGTCCCTCGCTCCCTGTGCCATTCCAGGCCCTGCCACATGGGGGGGAGCAACAGCGGGTTTGGAGAGCTCCTGTGGCTCTGCTGCACTGGGGTGAGTTGGGGGTCAGACCTCCCTCCCGCACGCCGCAGGGGCCTAGCCCCGCCCACAGCCCTCACCTGGAAGCAGTGAATATGTGCTTGGAATTGGTGCAGATGGCATTGATGGGGCTGTCGTGGCCCTTGATCTCCCCAACGGGCGTGAAGTTCTCCACATTCCAGACCTTCACCATGCCCCCGCGGCAGGCGCTCAGCAGCATGGGGCGGCCGGGGACGAAGGCCAGGGCGCAGACCCAGTCCTTGTGCGCGTTGGGGATTTGCTGGCAGGCACAGAGACAGGGCAGAGCCAGTGAGCGCCCTCGGGGCAACAGAACACGATCCACGCTGCCAGCCTGGGCCATCAAGACCCAAACCGCCCCCTGAGCTCCGGGGCAGGGCCAGCAGCCAGAGCCAGATGCTGGGTTTGCAGCTGGCTGCTGGGCCTGTAATGGGCTGATGCAAACCCCCCACATCTGTACAGTGGCCGAGAGCTGGAATTTTTAAGCTCCACTCAATTTCTCATCAAGCAGCAGCCGAGGATTTGAATTCAAGACAACGGGACTCTGGTGAGCTACAGAAGCAGCTCAGCAGGAGAGAAGAGGGCTCCGCCCCAGGAGACAATTGGTCACTGGGATTGGCCAGGGGATCTCCAAGCTCCGATCAATTCAAGCTGTGATACGAGACACACAAGATGGGGGAGAGAATCCCTTTGACTGGACCAATTTCTGTGGGGGGGAAGGGACAAGTCTGCAAACTCAGAGCTCTTCTTCCGAGGTGAGGCTTGAAAACTTGTCCCGTCCACCCACAGAAGCTGATCCAATCAAAGAGATTTCCCCTCCCTACCCCGCACCCCGTCTCTCTAAGTATTTGTCTGCCATCAATCCTCAGCGCTCCAGTGGGAAGAAAAATGGGCATTAGCCCCATTTCATAGAGGAGAGACTGTGCGGGAGGGCCAGTGGTCACACAGCCACAAATGGCGACTAGCTCTGGGAAGCTCCATTTTGGGGGACACCCCGACCGCCCCATTTTCAGAGGGGCGGAGCCCCCACCACTCCCCTTGACTCCCACAGTGCCCAGCTCCTCTGAACAACCCGGGCGGACACACAGTAGGTTCTCCAAAATAGACAGCACCCCACAAAAAAAAAAAAAATTAAGAAGACTCAAAGTATTAGCCAAGTCTCATGGCAGAGCCAGACCTCCTGCCTCCCAGCACCGGCCTGCACGCCCCCTTTGGCTGCTGCTCTATCCCAGACCCACCGGAGGCCGTCCCCACACTGCTGCGCGCCACCACTGAACTGGAGAGACAGACACTGAGGCGTGTGGGGCCCGGAGACCAGACAGCCACACTCACTGGGGTCAGAAATAGGGACAACGCTGAGCACCATCTACCCCCAGACCAACCTGTCCCCCTTCCCCATAGGCCACTGAGCCCTTTAGCCGCAGCAGGTGGGGCCCAGCCATATAGAATGGCTACCGTGCATTGCCCATGGCTGTAAACTGCCTTCGAGACCCACTCTGCCAGCCACTGTGGTTTGCAATCCCTGGGGATCTTCCATTGCCTAGAGGCCCCATGTGCAACGTAGGGATGGGGTCCCTGTGTCTGCTGTCTGATCCTCTGCCCCAGGACGGTGGGCACACGCTCCAGACTGTACAGTGACTCTCCAGCAGGTTCTACGTCCTTGCTCCAGACCCTGGCACCAGCCCTCGAAACGGCACGCTGTGGGTCTAGGCCCATCTCTCTGCCCCCCGCCCAGCAGCAGGGCCTTCCTGCTCATCCCCCTCCGTACCTGGAGGAGCTCCTGCTGCTCCAGGTCCCACTTCTTGATCCCGTTGTCCCTGGAGCCGCTGAAGAGCGCGTCGCCCTGGATGGCCAGACACTCGATGCCGTCGTAGTGCGGGGGCTCGAAGTTATGGGTGGGGACGACGTTCCCCACCACGCTGTCTGCGATCTCAAACATCTGCAAGGCAACAGACCGGAGGGCAGCTGCGGTGAACCCCGGTAGCAAAGGAGACCAGCCGCTCTTGGGTCATCTGGCCAGCAACAGCCCTTTCAGCAAGGCAGGTGGGCGGCGAGAGCGTCCGACCACACAGCTACCGCTGGGATGCTGAGCCGGGGCCCAGAGAAATGAGACAGGGATGGATTGGTGGCGGCAGGGTTCTGCCTGCTTACGCCACGCCGGGATCCTTGGGCAGAGGCCATGTGGGGACACGATGGCTCAGCACCGGGGCTGAGATACAGGTCACTGGTTCGAACCTTGCCCAGCTCAGCTGGGACTGGAAATCTCTGCCTCCTCCAATGGTTTGGCAGCCAATGTGCAGGCGCAGCTCAGCGCCCGGCTGGCAGGGGGCCACGTTGCAAAGACAAAATAGCCTCCTGGGCAGCAGGTTCAGCAGAGGCCAGAGAGGGCAGGAGGAGGCCAGTTCCACCTTCCATGCGTGAGGCACCAGGAGGTGGTGGGGGTGTGCGGAGGGGAGGCCTGGGCCGAGCACCAGGAATTCTGGTCTCCACGGCTGATGAGCAGCCCAGCACTTTGAGACATGGCAGCTCCTCCAGCATTTCCTGGATCTGAGTTCCAGGGTGCTCTTAGGGGCAATGCACAGACCCTGCTCCCCGTGACCCACAGACACACCTGGCAGGTGTGGGGACAGGAAGGCTGGCCAGCTGCAAAGCCAACAGGTCCTTCAGGCCACGAGCGCTGGGGGGCTCATGGCATTTCTCAGACCCTGGTGGCATTTGCAAATGTGCTCAGCACTGACCTCCCTCTGAGATCAACAGAACGCCTCCCTCCGGCCCCACCATGGGAGCACAGTTAGGCCAACGCTGGGCGCTCTGGACAACCCCACCCAGCGCATCCCCTCCTCGCCAAGCCTTTGGTGAGCAGCGAGCCCCTGTAGCTGGCACCTACAGGAGAGCGGCTATGCATGGGGGTGGGGAGGGCTGGCACAAGCAGCAGGTCCTGGGCTCAAAGGCTCCTTGTGCTGCCCATGAGCGGGAGGCAGGGAGGGAGGGTCGGTCCCAGGGTACCTTGACGTAGTGATCCTTGGAGCCGGTGACAACCAGGTCATGGTTGCTCACGGTCTGGTTCACAGTCAGACACATCACAGGTCCGATGTGGCCGGTCAGCTTCCCGATAGGCTGCAACCTACAAGCAGGAGCCGGGGGTGTAAGGGTCTGGGGCGCGCTCAGCAGGAGGCGCTCATTCCTGCAGATCCTTCTCTGGCCCAGTCTCCAAGGCTCCCAGCAGGGATCCTTCCAGCCCCAGACTCCTCTCCACCATCCCAAGCAGAAGTGGGGACCTCGGGCTCTGGGGCGCAAAGCACAGAGCAATCTCGGGGATACCACATCCCTCAGCACCATGGGCCATGATCGTGGCCTTGGGCTAGGGGCGGGGAGATGGGCTCAGGTGCAGTGTAAGACGGTTACTCACCTGTAGTAACTGGTGTTCTTCGAGATGTGTTGCTCCAATCCATTCCAGTTAGGTGTGCGCGCCGCGCGTGCACGGCATCTCGGAACTTTTTTCCCTAGCAACCCCGGCGGGCCGGCTGTCGCCCCCTGGAGTGGCGCCGCCATGGCGCTAAATATATACCCCAGCCGGCCCGTCCGCTCCTCAGTTCCTTCTTGCCGGCAACTCCGACAGTGGGGAAGGAGGGCGGGTCTGGAATGGATTGGAGCAACACATCTCGAAGAACACCAGTTACTACAGGTGAGTAACCGTCTTTTCTTCTTCGAGTGATTGCTCCAATGCATTCCAGTTAGGTGATTCCCAAGCCTTACCTTAGGCGGTGGGGTCGGAGTGAGACGTGGCGGAGTGTAATACCGCAGAGCCGAAGGCTGCATCGTCTCTAGACTGCTGAACCAACGCGTAGTGGGAGGCGAAGGTGTGGACCGAAGACCAGGTGGCCGCTCGACAGATGTCCTGGATCGGAACGTTGGCCAGAAAGGCAACCGATGAGGCGTGCGCCCTTGTCGAGTGAGCGGTGAGGCGGCAAGGCGGCACGCGAGCAAGCTCGTAACAGGTCCGAATACATGCAGTCACCCAGGACGAAATTCTCTGGGAGGAGACCGGCTCACCCTTCATGCGGTCGGCGACGGCGACAAACAACTGGGTCGAACGCCGGAAAGGCTTTGTTCGCTCGATGTAAAAGGCAAGCGCCCTGCGAACGTCCAGGGTGTGAAGCTGTTGTTCCCGAGGCGAGGCATGCGGCTTCGGGAAGAAGACCGGGAGGAAGATCTCCTGGTTGAGGTGGAAGGCCGATACCACCTTAGGGAGGAAGGCCGGATGTGGCCGAAGCTGTACCTTGTCTGCATGGAAGACGGTGTAAGGTGGGCCCACCGTTAGCGCTCGAAGCTCCAAAACTCGTCTCGCGGATGTGATGGCGACGAGGAAAGCTGTCTTCCAGGAGAGGTAGAGTAGCGAACACGTGGCCAAGGGCTCGAAGGGGGGACCCATCAGTTTGGCCAGGACAAGGTTCAAATCCCAGGTCGGGGCCGGACGCCGCACCGGCGGGTACAAGCGGTCCAAGCCTTTAAGGAAGCGGGAAACCATCTGGTTGGAGAAGATGGACCGACCTTCCAGCGATGGACGAAAGGCGGACACTGCCGCGAGGTGAACCTTCAATGAGGAGACTGCAAGACCTTGCTCCTTAAGGTACCACAGGTAGTCGAGGATGGTAGGTACCGGAACCACGAATGGATTCAGAGAACGCTGATCGCACCAAAGCGCGAACCTCTTCCACTTCGCGAGGTAAGTGGAGCGCGTGGAAGGCTTGCGGCTTTCCAGGAGGACCTGCTGAACTGCCGCGGAGCAGCCCCTCTCTGCGTGGGTCAACCACTCAGGTACCAAGCTGTAAGATGGAGGGACTGCAGGTTCGGATGGCGGAGTCTGCCGAAGTCCTGGGTGATGAGGTCCGGCCACAACGGGAGGGGGATGGGTTCCCGAACGGAGAGCTCGAGCAGCAGGGTGTACCAGTGCTGCCTCGCCAGGCCGGGCGCTATGAGAATGACGTGGGCTCTGTCTCTCCGAAGCTTCAGGAGCACTCGGTGCACGAGCGGAACTGGAGGGAAGGCATAGAGGAGGCGATCCGTCCAGGGGTAGAGAAAGGCGTCGGACAGGGAGCCTGGCGAGCGACCCTGGAACGAACAAAACCGGTGGCACTTCCTGTTCTCCCTGGAGGCGAATAGGTCTATCTGGGGAAACCCCCACCTCCGGAAGATTGTGTGGGCGACGTCTGGACGGAGGGACCACTCGTGTGAGAGGAACGACCTGCTGAGCCGGTCGGCCAGCGTGTTCTGCACTCCCGGAAGAAAGGACGCTTGTAGGTGAATGGAGTGGGTCACGCAGAAGTCCCACAGAAGCATCGCCTCCCTGCAGAGGGGGGAAGAGCGCGCTCCGCCTTGCTTGTTCACGTAGAACATTGCTGTCGTATTGTCCGTGAATACTGTCACACATCGGCCTTGCAGATGGGGGCAGAAAGTTTGGCAGGCTAGACGGATCGCTCGCAGCTCGCGGACATTGATATGCAGGGCGAGCTCCTGGGTCGACCAGAGGCCTTGGGTGTGGAGATCGCCCAGGTGGGCCCCCCAACCGAGTGCCGAGGCGTCCGTGGTGAGCGTGGCGGACGGGCGCGGAGGGTGGAACGGGATCCCGGCACACACGATCTCCGGGTCGAGCCACCATCGGAGGGACTCGAGGGTCACTCTGGAGACCGTCACCACCATCTCGAGCGGGTCTCGATGTGGCCGGTACACCGACGCCAGCCAGGACTGGAACGGGCGGAGGTGGAGCCGCGCGTACGCGGTCACATACGTGCAAGCCGCCATGTGGCCCAGGAGGCGGAGGCAGGAGCGCACCGTCGTGGTCGGGAAGGTGACTAGGTCCATGATGAGGGTGACCATCGTTTGATGGCGGGCGCGAGGGAGACAGGCCCGGGCTATGGTGGAGTCGAGGACCGCTCCGATGAACTCCACGCGCTGAGAAGGGATCAAAGTGGACTTCTCGACGTTGATGAGGAGGCCGAGCCGCCTGAAGAGGGACCGGATCTCTGCCACCTGGCCCATCACTAGTTGTCGAGATTGTCCGCGAACCAGCCAGTCGTCCAGATACGGATACACGTGGATCTGACGACGGCGGAGGGCTGCGGCGACCACCGCCATGCATTTGGTAAAGACCCTCGGTGCGGTGGAGAGACCGAATGGCAACACCGCAAACTGGTAGTGGGCGTTGCCGAGCACAAATCGGAGGTAACGTCGATGAGGAGGATAGATGGCGACATGGAAGTAAGCGTCCTTCATGTCGAGGGCGGCAAACCAATCTCCCGGATCCAGGGAGGGAATGATGGTCCCCAAGGTGACCATGCGAAACTTGGGCTTGAGCAGGAACTTGTTCAGCTCGCGAAGGTCCAGGATAGGACGTAGCCCGCCTTTCGCTTTGGGGATAAGGAAATAACGGGAGTAGAATCCCCTGCCCCGCCTGTCTTGAGGCACTGCTTCTATGGCACCCACGCTCAACAGAGTCTGGACCTCTTGCAAGAGGACTTGCTCGTGAGAGGGGTCCCTGAAGAGGGACAGGGAGGGTGGGTGGGAAGGCGGGGGCGAAACAAATTGAAGGCGGTATCCCGACTGGACTGTTTGCAACACCCAGCTGTCCGATGTCAAATGGGACCACGCCGAAAAGAAATGGGAAAGGCGGTTGTAAAATAATGGGGAAGGATCCGGTAGGGAGAGAGATGGGCCGTCCTCGAGCGTCCCATCAAAAAGCGGACTTGGCCCCCTGGGGAGCCTTGGACGAGGCTTGCCCCTGGTTCCGCCGATTGCCCGACGGGCGACGGCGGTTCTGGGCCGGTCGCCGGCTAGAATACGGCCGATAGCGCTGTTGGTAGCGGGATGGTTGCGGCCGGAAGGGTCTGCGTTGTGTCGCCGGCGTGTGCATTCCGAGCGTACGGATGGCGATGCGACCGTCCTTCAGGGTCTGGATCCGAGAATCCGTCTTCTCGGAAAACAGACCCTGGGTGTCGAACGGGAGGTCCTGGAGAGTATACTGCACCTCCGGCGGCAGGGTAGAAGATTGCAGCCAGGAGATGCGCCTCATCGTCACGCCAGATGCCAAGGTCCGAGCCCCGGAGTCCGCGGCGTCGAGGGCAGCCGTGATAGAGGATCTGGAGGACCTCTTTCCCTCCTCCAACAAGGCCGAGAACTCCTGACGAGATGTTGATGGCAGGAGCTCCGTGAATTTCGCCAGGGACGTCAGGATGTCAAAGACGTACCTGGCGAGAAGGACCATAATGTTCGCAATCCGCATTTGTAAGCCCCCTGCGGAGTAGACCTTACGGCCGAGCAGGTCCATGCGGCGGGCGTCCTTGGATTTGGGCGCTGGGGCAGGTTGGCCGTGTCTCTCACGGTCGTTAACGGATTGAACGACCAGGGAGTCCGGGGTAGGGTGGGAGTAGAGGTACTCATAGCCAGTCGGGGGGGCTAAGTACTTACGCTCGACCCCGCGTGCTGTAGGCTGAAGAGAAGCGGGGGTCTGCCAGAGCGTAGTGGCATTTTTTTGAATTGTCCGCACAAAGGGCAATGCCACTCGGACGGGAGTGTCCGCGCCGACCACATTGGTGATCGGGTCCTCATCCTCTTGGACCTCCGCCACGGGAAGACCCATGGCCGCCGCCACGCGGCGAAGCAGTTCCTGGAAGGCCCGAAGGTCAATGGGCGGGGGCTCGTTGGCCACAGCACCTGCTACCGCCTCGTCCGGCGAGGACGATGAAGAGACGCCCTGCCCGATTGGTTCTGGCACCGGGGCTGGTGGCTGGACCTCCGCTTTGTCGTGCGGAGTGGCGGATTGACGGTCCGTAGGAGCGGGGGGCTCGTGCGGAGGAGAGGGAGGCGGTCGGCTAACTGTCGCCTCGGGGACTCTGGTCCCGGCGGTCCCATCCCGCAAAGGAAAGGGGGTGCCCTGTGCCTCATGGTGTGCCCAGGGGACCCAGTAGCCCCACTGTTCGTGATGGAGTCCTTGCGGGGTCGGCAACTGATGGGCGGCATCGTCTGCACCGGAGGCCACCGACACTGGGCGGGATGGCCAAGGCGGTGCCGAGGCGCCGAGGGATTGACCCGCTGAGGACGGGAGTACCTCCGCCGACGGAGCCGAGGGTCGATAAGAGTAGCGCCGGCTGGACGGCGATCGCGACCGTCGGCCACCACGGTGCCGGGAGCTCGACCGGCGCCGGGAGCTTGACCGGGACCGGGATCTGCGGTGCCGGGAAGGACTTCGCGAGTCGCGGTGTCGTGAACGGTGCCGGGATGGAGATCTCCGGCGGTACCGTCGGTACGGAGACCTGGACCTGGACCGGTGCCGGGAGTACGACCGGTACCGAGATTGAGAACGGTACCGGGACTCAGACCGGCGACGGGATGGTGCCCGGTGGCGGGATGAGGAGCGGCGTCGGGATGGTGCTCGGTGCCGAGATGAGGAGCGGCGTCGAGATCCCGAACGACGGGACGGCGACCTGCGGCGGGACCGGGATCGGGACCGGGAGCGCCTTCCGTGCCGTTCGTCCAGAGAGGGCGGCCGTGTCATTCTGGCCGGTTTCCCCACTGATGTAACAGCCCGCACCGGCGGTGCCGGGGGCTGGAGGCTCGGTGCCTCTATGAGCCGGATTAGCTCACGCGCGGAGGAGAACGTCTCCGGCGTTGACGGCAGCCTTGGCTCCACCACGGTCGGTGCCGGGGAGCGCGGCGATGCCGGACTCGACGGCGCTTGCGGTGCCGGAGTCGAGGGCCCAGGGCACGCCTTACGCACGGCCGCAGCCACTCTCGCGGCGTCCTCCGTGCGGGCTTTTGCCACTGCTTTCGCCAGCTGCTGACTGTCTGAAGGCGAAAGCGAGCGGCGCCGGGTCTTCTTGGTCGCCGGCTTAGGCACCGGGGCCGCGGTGCCGGAACGGCTCGGTGCCGCGGGTGCACTCTGCACCGATGAAGCCCTCGGTGCCGGCGCGGGCGGTGCCGGGGGCTGGAGGGACGCCTCCATAAGGAGCTGCTTGAGGCGAATGTCTCGCTCCTTACGGGTCCGCGGCTTGAAAGCCGAGCAGATAGCGCACTTGTCCGTGCGGTGTCCTTCGCCCAGGCAACGGAGGCAAGAGCCGTGGGGATCACCAACCGGCATAGGCCTCTGGCACGCTGCGCAGGGCTTAAAGCCCGGTGCCTTGGGCATGAGCCCGCACCGGGGAAGGAAAGGGAGGAACTACCCCCTTATCCTTACCTAAATCACTAACTAACTAACTATTGAACTAACTATACTAACACTAAACAAACTATGTACAAGGAAAAGTAGCGAGAGCTAGGGTTGTGGAGGACAGAGAGCACTCCACAGTTCCAACTGGCCGTCACGGGCGGTAAGAAGGAACTGAGGAGCGGACGGGCCGGCTGGGGTATATATTTAGCGCCATGGCGGCGCCACTCCAGGGGGCGACAGCCGGCCCGCCGGGGTTGCTAGGGAAAAAAGTTCCGAGATGCCGTGCACGCGCGGCGCGCACACCTAACTGGAATGCATTGGAGCAATCACTCGAAGAAGAACAGGGGGTGATCGGCTTGTCTGCTGAGCCCCTAAGGCAGGGGCGGGGAAACCTACGGCCCGCAGGCTGGATCCAGCCCATTGCTTAATTTCATCTGGCCCGTTGCGCCCTCTGTCATGGAGTGTGGGGGAGTCAGGGCCCTGCACCCCCCACTTCCTGCGATTCACCATGACTCAGCCAGCCAGTAAAACAGAAGGTTTATTAGACGACAGGAACACAGTCCCAAGCAGGGCTTGTAGGTACAACCAGGACCCCTCAGCCAGGACCCTCTAGGGGGCAAGGATCTTAGACCCCAGACTTGGGGTTCTCTGCCTCTTCCCAGCCAGCCCAAAACTGAAACCAAAAACCCCTCCAGCAGGCTCTCTCCCCCTCCTGCTCTTCCCCTCTCCCTTTGTCCAGTTTCCTGGGCAAAAGTGTCGACTAGTCCCACCCCCCTTCCTGGCTCAGGTTACTGGCTCGTCCCTCACCTAAAGTCATCCCCTGCTCTCCCATCCCCCATGCAGAGAGTCCCAGTAAAACCAAAGGACATTCCCAGGTCAATCCACCCAGATCCCTCCTGCGTCACACCCTCTCCCGCCACGCGCTGCAGGAGAAGCCCCAAGCCTCCGCGCCCTCCTGGAAGGTGAGTGGCCCGTGATTGATTTTTTTCTGTGGGTCAATGGCCAGTGACAGAAAAAAGGTTCCCCAGCCCTACCCTAAGGGCTGCAGCTGAGAGAGGAGCACTAGGTCCTGCTTTCAGCCACCCTTGGGCGTATCAGCAGCTGCTGGGGCAGATGTAGTGCAAAGCCCGAGAGCAAACAGGCTAAGCTGCTCCCCGCTGGGGTTTGTGCCAGTGCAGCTTCCCCTGGTGCCAGTCCAAATCCGCCCCTGCCTCAACAACACAGCTTCCAGCCCCCACCCAGCTCAGAACGGCTGCTCCCTCTGCCTACGCAGCACCCGTCTCCCTCCCCACAGGAGATGCCCAAGCCTGGAGGCCCGAGCTAGCCCCGCCCGGACCTGTTGAGCTCCCAGATGCGGACGGAGTTCCCGGCAGCGGCGTAGAGCATGGTGCCGGAGGGGTTGAGCGCGATCTGGTTGATCTGGTGCTCGCCTTGCACACTGGCGATGGTGCGGGTCGTGGTCCCAGCACAGGCGTCCCCGGAGATCACCTGACCCGAAGAGCTAAGCCAAAGAGACAGAAACAGGTGAGCCTCAAGGCAGAGACCCTCGGGGGGGGGGGGGGCGGGATTTACATTGTGTGGAATGGAAGATCTAGCCCATTGTGGACTGATTAGAAAGCTGGAGAGCGTCTGTCCTCAGCCAGCTAGAGGGTGAAGCAACACCACTTCCTGGCCACATGCAGTGCCAGTGGTGCCAGCATAAGACCCCCTCCTCTCAGCCCCACATCCCCTCAAGCCAGGAGCAATGGCACAGCATGGGTGACCCAGGCAGCAGCTTTCGGGGGCGTCCCCAAGGTAGGTGCCTTGCCGAGCAGCCAGCCGGACCAATACCAGCAGGCGTGCCCGCTCCATGCCCGGGGTGGAGCGACACAAACCCCACCCCTTGCCTGGGCTGCCTGTCATCAACTCCAGGCATGTTCCCACCAGTCAGATTTTAGACCTGGCGAGGGACTGCAGGCAAAGAGGCCTCTCAGTCTGTGGCTGGGCACCAGAGAGAGGGGCTGATTCACTGGGGTCTGGAAACGGTGCTGGCAGCTGCAGATGGGTCACTACCCATCCCTGATCAAAGCAATCGTGGGCAGTAGGGTGCAGGGTGCCCCCTGAAACAGACAAGAGGAGCAACTGCCCTGAGAGCAGAGCACCAAGCCACAGAGCCTCTGTGAGCCATGCCAGCCTAGAGCGACCAGCATTGCAGCATTCCTAGACTCAGCCCTGCACACCGGCCCGTCCACCTGCCCTCGGCGCAGGACGCTGGCAGAGCAGCATGTCGAGCTTGGCCAGGCCCACAGGGCAGCCTCAGTGCACCAGGTACCTACGTGAGGGTGCGGACACACTTGGCCGAGTCCCGGATGTCCCACACCTTGATGTAGGATGTGGAGACGGTGAAGACCAATCCTGAGTGGCTGCAGTACTTGATGGACACCACATTGTTGGGGTGGCCCTTCAGCGAGGCGATTTCCTGGCCTGTCACCAGGTTCCACATTTTGCAGCTCCGGTCTGCAGGAGGAGGCAGGAGCACATGAGACTGCGGAGCCCTTCCTGTCCTCAGTAGAGGAACCCCCTGTCCCCCCCCACACACACACACACAATCTGCCTCCCGCTGCTCCAAGGAGTCCCAGGGGCGAGAGGGTTGCTCAGTCCTCATGGCCCATCCAGCCCCTGGCATCCCGGAACTGCCGATAGGGGGAGGGTCTATTAGTGTCAGATGCGAGGTGAACATCCGGCCACTAGGGACGGGGCAGAGGCCCCAACAACTCGCTTCATGGATGCCACCACACAGCTAATGACTCGTGCAGCATGACTCTGCTGGGGGGACCCAGAACTGCACCGGCCCGTTGTGGGGCTTGGGGCTCTCAGGCAGGCCGGCGCTGTCCGAGCAGGAGGCTCGTGTCCTGCCGCCGCAGTTCGGGGCGGCTCAGCCACTCCCTGGGGTAACAGGCTCACTCCCCAGCGATCACACCCAGAGCTCAGCAGCCAGCCCGCCCCTGAGGCGCGCACCTTTGGATCCGGAGAAGAGCAGCTCGTCAGTGGCATCCACGCAGAGAACGGGCTTGGAGTGTCCCTCCGCCATGGAGATGCACTGCAGCGGGGCTGTCCGGGCGCTCCTGGCACCGCCCACGGGGTTAATGAGGCCCCTTCCGTGAGAGAGAGAGAGAGAGAAAGGACATCAGCAGGGGGGCGCCGGCTGGGTGACCCAGGACAAAGCCAGATCCCGCCCCGCGAGGCTGCCAGGGACTGCTAGTGGGGCTCCGGAGCAAAGCAAACCACAGACAGAGGCTACGGGGCAGCCTGATCCCCAGACAGGCCCCCCCGGGGGATGCTAAGGGCTCAGGGACTTGTGCAGACTCTGCCTTGGCTGGGGTCGGGGCTTGGAAAGGAAACTAGCTGCACCCACTGGCCATCTCGCTGCTGGCACAGATTACCGCGTCCCATGAGAGCTATGGGAGGCCCCTGTGCTCCATCCCGGAAAGATCCCAAAGCAAACGGAGTCCAGGCTGCTGCATGGCACGCGCTGCCTCATCTCCTATGGAGTCAGAGACTGGCAGGGGCAGGCTGGCTCCAGACCCAACCCACAGAACCTCCAGGCTTGAATAAACCGGGGCCCTGCTCCAGCTCTGCTGTGTGGGGCATAAGGGCATCACCCTGTGGCCAGAGGGGGGAAGTGCCCTCTCTCCATCTGACCCACTCCGGTTTCCCAATGAGCTTCACCCCGGTTTGGCAGATGGGGAAAGGGTTTTTAAAAGGTCACGTGGCGGATCAATGGCAGAGCTGGGAACAGATCCCAGGAGTTCTCGACCCCCCCAGAACAGGGAGAGAACCCAGGAGCCCAGGCTCCCTGGCCAGGAGACAATCGTGTCTCAAACCAGTTCTAGGCTTTGCCCCAGCAACAGCCAATGGGGCTGTGAGCAAAGGTTCCAGAGCGCCGAGCACATGAGAATCGACATCCCTTGAGAAAGAGCCCATCATGGAGAGGGTCAATATTCCCCATGCGGCTTCCCAGCCAGGATCTCTAAGCACGTCCCCTCCTCCCAGCAGGGTTGGATTACAGGTGGGGACACTGAGGCACGGGGAGGGGAAAGGGCTAGCCCAGGGTCACACGGCACATTTGTGGCATGGTTGGAATGGATTTTTGAGGGGTGCTGAGCGCCCACTACTCCAGCTGATGGTGCTCAGGGGTGTCAGAGTCAGGCCCACGGTGTCTCAAATAGGCACCCAAAGGCCAGTGGGGAGATGCTCCTCTGCCAGCCTGGCCCTTTTGATGTGCAGGGCACGGGGGAAGGAGAGTTGTCCTGGCACAGACACTGCCTTGGGCTAGTGTAATTGGTTCTATGTGGCTCGTGTTGCAAACCCAGGCATGCTGGGGGCAGAGCCAGGGCCTTAGTACACCCCATTAGGGGAACTCTGGGCTGTGGCACAGCCGGCAAGCAGCCCCTTGGGAGGTTGCAGTGAGTTAGAACAACCCCAAGGCTGCTCTAATATACGTGGGAGGCTGCACAGACCTCAGCAGCAGCCACAGGATCCTCGGTGCCATGAGGCTGCACCCCAGGTGTTTACTCTTTGCAGATGGGGAAACCGAGGCACAAGACAGGGATAACAATCCTGACCAGCCTCGCCATGGGTGCTGGGAGGCTGAAGCCACGTTTGTCAAGTGCTTTGAGATGTCTGAATTGAAGGTGCGAGAGAAGAGGACAAAGCGTCATAGCCTGGACCCTCCAAGCATCCACCGGCTCCAACAGCTGGCCTGCCCTGCCTCTTGCAGCTAGGCCAGACACAGCGCAAGATATCATCACTACCCGCCCTGCCCTGGAGGCAGAATAGAGCATGCAGCTGCCCCCATACACTGAAAGCACCGTACGCTATCCTCTTGAACACCCAGCACTGCATTTCAAGACGATGGCTCAGACCTTAAGGCACTGGAGACCAGAGGCAGAAAGGGACTTCCACAGCCAGACACAGCATGCCAAGGCCATGCGGGGAAGCAGAGAGAAGGAAAGAGGGACACACAGCGAGCAAGAGCAGCACCAGGACAGAGTCCCAATAGATTTAGCAAAGAAGCAAGGCCCAGAGTTTGGCCAGCATGGGTTCAGCATGCAGGGCAGGGGGAGGGAAATGCGAGAAGCAGGAGAGTTCTAATCAATAGAAAGTTGTATGTACCTCAGCACCTCCGAGACAGAGGAATCGCTGTCGTCAGACCTAGGGACAGAAAATTAGCAGGATTATGGGAGAAAAAATCCTGGATGAGAGAGGCAGCAGCGGAGTCAGAGAGTGGAGCGTTGTTATTACATCCAAGCTAGCGGGGTAGAGAGGGAGAAGCGGACACAGAAAACCAGAGAGGAAAGGGGCAGAGGAGCAGGAAGGGACACGTGGCTCGGACACAAGATCTTTCAGGCTGGACTGGAGTCATTCAGCCAGAAGGGACTGTTACAATCAGCCAATCTGACCAGTACAGTGCAGGCCCAGGGCCTCACCTGGGGATTCCTGCATCATTTAATTTTCCCATGGTCCCCCCATCCCATCACTGCCACCAGCCATCCAACCTAGCCCCGCAGGTTCAGCACTTCTGGTTTTGGGGTATGGCTGGGGCGTTCTGACACGGTCTGGCTCTGCGCTATCGTGAGGTCTGCTAGCAGGTGGGATGGGGACAGGGGCTGTTCCTGAGCTGCAGGCAGCACCCCCTGGTTAGAACGTCGCCTCCAAACTGGGATTCTGCAGGGAGGCAGATGGGAGGTGGTTGCTACCAGCTCTCCTAGGGACAGGCCCTGGGGGCTGTAAATCAAAGCCGCAGCTAGGCCAATTTGCCCCCACGCAGGGGCTGGCCCGTGACTGTCGAAGGCAGTCCTAAGAGGGACTTGTTCCTCGTAGAAACCACAGGCTGCCACTGGAGAGCACCCCCACCCCACCTCCGAAGGGTCACAGCCCCTGGCACCAGGAGCAATCAGAGCACCTACAGGCCCCTGGTGGAAAGCTCACCCCACCCAGAGCAGCCATGTCACCTCCTGAGGGGGATGGGACCTGCGAGCGCCCGGCGTCTCCCCACAGAGCACAGCAGGAGAGAAAGCAGGGCCCAGAAGGGGCAGGTGCGATGGCACAGCCAGTGCCCCACAGAACCAGGGGTGAGGCCGGCTGGGAAATGGCTTCCCCACTGCCTGGGGCCCCCTGCCAAGCCCAGCGCCGACGAGCCCCACACTTCGCTGGGGACAGGACGGTGGCTCAGTGTCCTCAGCTAACAGCCCCCTGGGCCCACCTCACCCGCTTTATAACTGCAGCCAAACCCACCCAGCAGCATCCCTGCGGGTGAAAATCCCCTCTGCAGGCAGCCAGCGTGACGGCCGCCATCTTGGCCAACACACTGGGGCCTGAACCGGGGGCCCTCCAGAGCTACCAGCAGGAGCTGAAGAGCCCAGGGCCACTAGTGGGGCCTGTGACAGACCCAGCCCCCCAGGGGATCCCCACGGGTCCAGCGGGGGACCAGGCAACACCACGTGTGCGCACACAGCACTAAAGGCCAGGGCACCGCTTCGGGCCTATTCTGAGGGCTCTAGCAGTGCAACATAACGACGAGCCTCCAGCTGGATCATCTACAGGGAGGGCACCTGCCACCCCAGGCTCTCAACAGCAGCTGCTTCTGCCTGAGCTAAAGGCCCAGGCTTGGCAGCTCAGGGGCAGCCCTGAGACAAGGTCCAGCCAGTAGAGGGGGGCCAAAGAGCCCCCCATATCAATGGGGTTATAGACAGGCCTGGCATAGGGCCCCTGCCCAGGGAGATGCTGCCCCATGTGAAGTTCTACTGCACCAGTATTGCAGCTCTCTGCCTTCGCCCTGGTCACTTCACGAGCCCGGCAGGAGCCTGGGGCTGACTCCAGCTGGGACTGCTGGGCCCGAGGCAGAGCAGGGACGGTACCCTGGGGGCAGCCATGGGAGTCATCATCTGCCATTCACTGCTCTTGGGGCTGGTCTCCCTGGAGATTCACCCCCCACCCGCTCCTTGCCCTGCGAGGCTCTTACTTGTCCAGCGCGGAGCCCTGGCTCTGGTTGCTGGTGAGGCGGGAGAAGACGTTGCGGTCATTGCGCGGCCTGGTGGGAGGGGACGAGGGAGGCGTGAAGCCAACGTCCGAAGTCCTGAGCCGGGGTGTTGAGAAAGAGACATGATCACAAGCCTGGTCTGGGGACCTACCCCCTACCCCGGACCTCCACTCAGCACAGGGAGGCCTGCAGTGCCAGCCCATGGTGAAGTGATTATTCTCCTCTATTCGGCACTGAGGTCACATCTGGAGAATTGCATCCAGTTTTGGGCCCCCCACTACAGAAAGGATGTGGACAAATTGGAGAGAGTCCAGTGAAGGGCAACACAAATGATTAGGGGGCTTATGGGGCATATGACTTATGAGGAGAGGCTGAGGGAACTGGGATTGGTTAGTCTGCAGAAGAGAAGAGTGAGGAGGGATTTGATAACAGCCTTCAACTACCTGCAGGGGGGTTCCAAAGAGGATGGAGCTTGGCACATGACAGAACAAGGAGCAATGGTCTCAAGTTGCAGTGGGGGAGGTCTAGGTTGGATATTAGGAAAAACCATTTCACCAGGAGGGTGGTGAAGCACTGGAATGGGTTCCCTAGGGAGGTGGTGGAATCTCCTTCCTTACAGGTTTTTAAGGCCCAGCTTGACAAAGCCCTGGCTGGGATGATTTAGTTGGGAATTGGTCCTGCTTTGAGCAGGGGGTTGGACTAGATGACCTCCTGAGATCCCTTCCAACAGCTGGATCCAGCACCCAGCGCCGGGCCTGGGCACAGCCGAGTGCACAGGCCAGTCCCCGATGGGGAGCTAGGCCCACGTGCTCTCCAGCCTCTTCCCACTCACCTGGCGGGCTGCCCCCGGTCATAGGATTTCCTCCGGGTCAGAGGTGAGGTGTCCGAGCCACGGGACTGCCTAGGGCTGGAACAGAGCAAGACCAGATCAGCAATTGCCCCTCCTTGGGGCCAGCGCCCTTCAGCACCGAACAGGCCTACCCGAGAGCAAGCGAGCCGAGAGCTCTGGGGCAGCGTGCAGATCCACCTCCCGAGCCAGGGGCCCAGCGGGCTGGATCAGGCTCCGGCAGGGCCCAAGGCCAGGTCAACGGCCCCAGCTAAGGGTTTGCGCTGTGAATGCAGGTCCTGTTGGCTTCATCATCGAGACTGTTGCCAGAGAAGGCAGTTCCATGCCTTCGATAAGAGGGCTCTTGGGCATCCAGTCTCCTTCCCCATGCCCCATCCCCCCGACGGGCAGTTTGTGGACATTGCCAATCCAAGATGGCAGAGCAAGCTGGCCCCACCACTGCATGCTGGGACAGGCTTGGTTGACCGAGAGGAGTCCAGACTCAAGGCTCCAAGCGCAGAATACGATGGCCCAGCCCACCTTTCCCCCACCCCAAGGGCCTGTAAGCACATGGGGCCCACGCTTGCCAGGGCTTACAAGGTGCTGCCGCGGGTGGGCAGGCTGATGGTGCGGGAGACCTTATCCTTGTAGTAGGAATCCCGGATGGAAAAGCCGATCCCATCTTCCTTGATCTCCATGAGGGACACCAAGGACTTGGTGATGTTCTTGGTGGAGATGTCCAGCGTGGGTCCCAGGCACTCAGCCGACACAGCCTTCATCTGGCCTGACAGCTTGGGTTCCCCCTATGGCAGGGCACAGGGAGGAGTTCACTGCCCGAAGGTAGCACGCAGCGCGAGTCCGAGATGCTGGCGACCCTTGGCCATTCAGTTCCAAGAAGCCTCTGGGGCCAAGCACTCAGCAGTGGCAGATCTAGGGAAACCTTTCAGTTGGGCCCCGGTTGCCGGCATTAACGTTTCAAGAGCTCATTAATGAGGGCAACAGGAAGTACCCCCCATGCAAGGCTGGAACGTGTATGGCCCAGAGTGCCGGAGCAGCTCTCTCAGGAGAATTTGGCACATTGAGGGACTGGTCCAGTCAATTAGCCGCTGGGAAGGGCGCACAGCACCAGGGTATCACATGGGTTTTATTTGCTCCCAGAAGAGGGCTAGACAGCACCAGGGCACCTTGCCTGGATTCAGGGAAGCCCAGTACAGCCCAATGATATGGCATTTGGGGGTTTAAATAGGGTCTACAACTTAAGGAGCCATTTATAGGGCCGAAGTAACAGGCCAGGCACAGATGTCACCAGGAGACCAGACCCTGGGCTATTTCAGTTCCAGATCCAGCTCCTCAAGGCATTCCACCCATGGAGAAGACTCCCACCAGGGGCCACCACCCAGTAGTGAGCACAAAGGGAGAGGGGGCACAATGGACCGAGGACCCCACACCCACATCCAGCCACAGCCATCTGGACTACGTTAAACGGCCCTGCCTGCAGGCGGGAACTGACCTTGAACTTGAAGTCATCCTGGCTGGCTGAGCCCTTCATGGTGAAAGACTGGGAGAAGCTGTAGGGAAAAAAGAAGGGTTAAACAGCCGACCCCCTTAAGGCTTCACCCCCACCCCATAACACCCTATCATCAGCCCAGCTACGGTTCCTCCTCCCATTCCCCGAGGTACAGCCCCATCCCCCAGTCCCTTTCAGGGCCCTCTTCCCTCCCAGCTCCATCTTGCCCCGGCCCTCAAGAGGAATGATTGCTGGGACAGTTTTGTACAGCCCCTGCATGCCTGGGTTTGAGCACGGCCAGTCATCACGTGTGGGTAGCATGTGCACCGTCGAGTCACACGTAGAAGCTCTGAGGGGCTGGAGCATGCTCAGTGCAGACAGAACCTGGAGAATTTAGCTGCCAAGCTCTAACGGGTCTACTTTGCCAATGAGTGCCACAGAGATGCGCCCCCCTTCCTCCATAGATCTCGCCGCTCGGGGGCGCATGAGACTGGGATACTGCATGCTCCCTGGTGCGCTCACCTCCCCTCTGAGGCCAGGCTGAACTCCGAGATCTCCTCGTCCGTGCTGGCATAACCGTTCTCTGCACAAGGAACAGCCAACAAGGGTGTGTCAACGCGACAGAGGGTGGGAGGGCACCACACTGGGCCGGTCTGATCAGAGTCAGCCAGCAGGCGGTCGCCGATCAGCGTGTGGCCCTTTAGGTACTTGGGACCCCCCAGACCACTGCTATCATATCATTAACTCTATGCCACCAAAGCGTTATCAGTGCATCCTCACGACTGGACAGGCTGTGACCATGTGGACTGAAATGTCTGGAAGAAGAAGGCTTATCACTCCTGCCCATGGGGTCAGAGCAATGCCAAGAGCCCTGGGGTGGGCTCCATCTGTCCCAATGGGCACAGAAACACCCCAAGCCTTCCCAGCTGCTGCCAGCCCCAGGCCCCACATCAGCGCTGCCGGCTCCCTTGCCAGCCAATGCCCCGTATCCACGGGGGTCCCCAGAAGGGAAGAGCCCAGCACCCACCTTGCTGCACGTTGTGGATGAGCGCCTGCAGCTCAGGGTGGGACTCCGCTTTCTCCCGCAGGGCATCCAGGATCACATGGTTCTGGGAGGAGCCAGTCACATCCGTTTGTCTCAGGCGCCCTTCCAGCAGGCGGATCTGGGCTTCTTTCTGAGCCACCTGCAGCCCCTGTTTGGTGGGAGCAGGATGGGACAGTGGGTGGGATGGGGAATCAGCTCCTGGCTTCAATCCCTGTCCCTGGGCACAGCTGCAGGTTCCACACCAGCCTCACTCAGCTTCTGCTTGTAACCCATTCCCCTCCCTGGGTCCAGCAGCACACAGGCCAGGCTCTCAGTCTCCCTCACCCACGCACAAAGGATGCCCCAGGCCCAGCCAAATAGCCACGACTCCAAACCTGACCTGCAACAATTGCGATCCCATCCCAACAGGGGGCCTCCTGGGATCCCATGCTCTGCAACCCACCCCCAGAGCTGCACCCCCACCGGAAGGCCCCTTGCCTGACCTTATCGATGGATGCCTTGAGGAAGTTGTCCAGCAGGAGGCGCGCCTCGGCCAAGGAGCAGGAGCTGATCACCACAGAGGTATCGGTGGAGTCCAGCTCCTCCTACAGCGCAGGAGAGACCCCGAGGGAGGGGAATTAGAATGGTGCTGGGGTCAGTGAAGGGCAGAAAGCAGAGGGCCAGCAGAGACGCCGGTGCCACGTAACTGGGGGGGTTCCCTTGACTGGCTGACGCCAGCAGGGACGCAGGCGCTCTGCAAGCAGGCAGCGGGGAAGACAACTTGCATGCCAATACTGTGCATGAGCACTTGCACTGGATGCGTGCCTGGAACCAGGCCCCTGATTGAGCCATCTATGGGGACTGAACCACACACCTGTGGATCTAAAGAAGAGGAGCTTCTATCGCCTGGACAACAGGAGCTGCTCGCTAGCCAGGTGATCAGAGCAGACCAAGGGCAGGTTTACACTGGGAACTTACACCAGCATAGCTGTGTCTCTCCAGAGTGTGAAAAACCTGCCTCCCCCAGTGTAGCTCTGCCGACCGAACTAAACAGCCCCCTCCTTGGGAGGTGGATTACCTACTCCGACAGGGGGTGTCTACACCTAAGCCTTCCAGCTGTAGCAAATTAAGCATAGACATATACCAATAAATCTGTTTATGTCCTCCAGACGCTAGGAGGGAAGCAGAGAGCTACACTGTGCTAATCTGGGTCAGACCCCTCTTGTCATTAACGGTGCATCCGCACAGCAGCGAGCCTCAGGCCAAAGGATTCGGGCTTGCACTTCAGGGCTAAAAGTAGCAGTGTAGACATTCCCGCTCATGGGCTCCGAGACTCTCACCCGGCCAGGTTACAGAGCCCAGGCTCCAGCCCTTGTGCGAATGTCTACACTCTTCTTTTTAGCCCCGTAGCCCCACGAACCCAAGGCAATGGATCCAGGCTCTGAGACTTGTGCTGTGGGGTTTTCCTTGCAGCACAGACACCCTACAGGTGCCAGGGAGAAAGGCCACATTGTTAGGGCTATTGTTTCTCTGTGGAAATATTTGATTAAAAATGGCTTTTTGATAAAACAAAAAAGTTTCCTTTTTGGTCAAAATCCCACCCCCCTTTACAAAAATTTGACATCAGAAAAGAGACTCAATGTTTGACAACAGCTTTCAGCTTCGGTCTAGGCTACAGGAACGCCACTGTGGAACTGGGCTTGGTCGAGGCAGTTTCTCACAGGAGGCTGTGTTGCTGTATATGCAGGGAATGGAGAAAGTCCATGTTCTAAGCATGTTTGGAGTCTGGCAGTGACCCAGGCTGGAGCCTGGTGCTGACATGGATTTTTCTGTGCACACAGACAGGATTGAGCGTGGCTAGACTACGCCTTGCCCGCAGCGCTGGGTACACCATGGGTACATTTGTCCCATGGTACGGACAGGGCTTCCACTGACTCCAGCATGTGCAGTACTCCCATCAGGGCTGTTGGGCCTAGTGATTGGCAGGGACATCATACTCTCCGCAGCCGTCCCTTCCACAAATAAACCTTCCAGCACTGATGGAGACCCTGACGGACCAACATATAAGGGCCTTCCTAAATCCTGGCCCCGGCCATGCAGACCGTGCAGCTGAAGAGGGCTGATTCATGGCCTCCGCTGGTCCAAGCCAAGCCACAGCCATGTCCGTTAGCCTGGCTTGGGCCTACGGGCCTATGGTAGCCTATTGCACTAGCCCCGCAAGTGCTCAGGCACCTGCTGAACTGGGCCTCGTACAGCCGTTATCAGCAAACACAAGCAGAGAAAGCAGCCAGACTGCAACAGCTGCTCTGTGAAGTTTCTGTAGGGAGAGGTGAGCTCTGGGGGCTAAGAGCAGGGAGCCAGCTTGGCCCTGACTCCCTGCGTGACTCACGACAGAACATTTCAGCCCAGAGGTTGGGGCTTAGAAAGCAACGAGGACCCTGCAAACCTGCCTCCTGCACCCCTTATGCTTAAACTGCCTTGAGGGAGAGTCCAGCCAGGCAGCCTCTTGCTCACGCCCAGCCCCCACCCCAACTATCAACCAGCCCCCAGAGTACCCCGTTTGCCTTACAGCACACAATGCCCTGGGGTGATCTCCCCCCATTCCTCCCCTGTGAGACCAACTCCCCATACACAGACCCCCCTGCACCCTGCCCCGGCAGGCCCCCTCCCCCAGCACCTTGGTCTCCTCTAGCTGCATGATGGTGGCCTGGCAGTCGGCGATGCTGTCGTTGATGTAGTCGATGTTGGCTGTCAGCACCTCGATCTCCTCGTTCAGCTCCTGCAGGCCCTTCTGCTCCTCCGGGCTCTCCGCCTGCAGCTTTCCCCTCTTCCCCAGCAGCGCCTCCTGCAGCAGGGCCAGCTCCTCGCGTTTCTGGGGGGCAAGTGGGAAGGAAACGCCTCAGCCGGCGCTGTCCATGTGCCAGCAGCCTCCCAGCACTCCTGGCCCTTGGTCATGCTCAGGCCACCCAACCCCCACACCCACCAGGCCACTGCCCCCGACACCTCACCTTGATCAGCCGCTCCATGTCTGCCTCCAGGTTGACAATGGTCATCCTCTGCATGACGACGTCGAAGATGCGCCGCTCCAGTGACTGCCACTTGAGCCGGGCTGCCTTGCTGAAGGTCTGGCTCATCCCCTTCTTTGGGAACTTCTTCCTGCAGTGAGATGGGACGTGGTCAGGGGTCTTCCACCGGGCAGGCGCTCGGCCATCACGCCCGCTAGTGCTCAGGACAGAGGGGAATTTACACATTGGGGCTGCCTTCAGCCAATGTGGAGAGTCCCACATGTCAAACCACATGGCAGAGTTGCCCACGATGATAGAGCGATCATTTCCCATGTTCCTACAGAACTCTGCTCCCAGCTAACACCCAGGAGCCCAGGGCCAAGCAGGGAATGAGGCCGCGGGGGACACGGATTTGTAAGCGTTGGTCTGACCTGACGGGCCGAGCCCCATTCATGGAGGGCGAAGGGTCTCCCAGGAAGTGGTCGATTTTCCGGTTCCACTGGCGCACGATGCTGGAGACCGAGCGGGAGCCGGACTCTGGTTCCGAGGAGGTGGTGCTGGCAGACACCTCCGCACCCGAGTCCAGCATGGCTGGCTTCTGACTCAGCCTCCCAGAGACCCGATCCGACATGGGCTTGGCCAGGCGGCGCAGAGCAGAAACCTGGGTGAGAGCAGTGCCTAAGGGCTGGGCCTCCTAGGGAACATCCCAGTGGCAGAGCGACTCCAACCCTTCTCAGGTGGGAAAGGGAGTCTGGGAGCAGCTGAGCACCTTTCAAGAGCACTGAGCCTATCTGGGCTGGGTGGAGGTCCGGTACCCTTGGATAGCAGTTTCCCAGAATGCATCAGGAGGGCTGGGGCCCTCGAGACGGGATCGAAGCACCGTCCCATGAGCTGTATGGGTGCTGGGGCAGAAGGCAGCCTGGAATTAGTGACCGGCTCAGCTGCCAGGACCCAGAGGAGGCTGGATCAGAGAAGGGCCAGGATCCAGCCCCAGGAATGGGGGAGGGGGACACAGCCTGTTGTGCACGGTCCCACATGGCATGCAGAGAATTCCTCCTTCCTGACCCCAGAAGATCAGCTGCCCCCAGAGGCAGGTGTTTCCTCCCCGGCAATCACTGTCATCTCTTGACTGGTTACTTCTGGCTATAAAACCTCCAGGCTCTGTGGGAAAACCACCCCACCCAGGGCCAGCACCTTGGGAACAACTCAGCACTGGCGGAGCACGACCCACTGGGATGGCGGAGGGGACAATTCCGTCTGGAGAGGCCCCAGGGCCCTGCCCTGCCAACAGCCCAATCCAGGAGCCAGGCCTCAGCGCCCACCCAGTCATGGCCCGGTGAGCGGCTCTCCAGACCCCTGCAGGTGCAGGGGCTGGCACTCACCTCCTGGGTTTTCCTTCGCAGCACGATTTCCTGCTGCCGCTTCTGAGACTCCAGCGCCCGGATCTGAAACTGTGCGGGAGAGAAGCCGAGCCTCAGCTGAGTCCTGAGTGGGTGTGAGCCGCTAAAGAGGAACCCAGGGTCTGGGGTAGAACCCATGGCAGAAATGGGGGAAGGGGAGGGGACCCAGGGATCCTCCACCCCCTTGCCTGAGGCCAGCACGTGGGATGTTCTCAGTGCAGGCCATGGGCCAGATTCTGATCTCACCAGCAGTGGTGTAAAACTTGGAGCAACTGGAGCTAATCGGGATTTATTCTGCTGTAACCGATGGCAGCACTGTGGCATTTGTACCTGCCCTGAGGAACAACTAGAAATGCAGGAGGAAGCAATCACCTCCTCTGACCTGGGGAAGGAGGAACCTGCCACTCCACCAGGTGCTGATCTCAGGGAATGGACAGACAGATGGACACATGGTTGGGGGAGGGGACGTGCTGCGCTTTCAGCAGAGGGAGGAGTCCCCAGCACACAGCTCTCCAACCAGGCAGGGTTTTACACTGTTCTATGCTGCTGGCCCCGTTCCTGGCTTCGCAGAACCTGCAGGCCTTAGCCGGCCAGTGGCCCATCAAGGGCTCCGAGAGGAGCGGGCCTGGAGGCCAGGCTAGGCACTGATCCCAGCGGCCGGGCACCCGGAAGAGCTCTAGCACACTGTCGAGCAGGGCTGAACATGGAATGTTCTTGATGCAGGTGACAGTTGGATTCACATCTCCGCGGAAGCAGTGTAAATCTGGAACGACTCCGCTAATGTCAATGCAGTTACTCCAGATTTACAACAAGCGTAATAGAGAGTGGAATCTGGTCCTCTGTTGGTGCAGCGCTTGCTCCAGATTTCCCATCGCCTTGCTCAGCCATCCCCACGGCTCAGCTCAGCTTTGCAGGGCTCCCCTGCTGCCCCCACACCTCAAATGGCCCCACTCCCTGTCTCAGCCCTGCCCTGTCACAGGGGCTCTCCTGTCCCCGCCCTGCCCTGCATCAGGGGCTCTGGGTGCAGGCTGGATCACACAGGTAACTGCTCACCTGTGCACAGGGAGGGGACCTGACATCATGCATCAGCGAGGGCTCTTCAGCACCCTCCCCATCTGGTCCCAAGGAGCCGGGGGGAGGGATAGCTCAGTGGTTTGAGCATTGGCCTGCTAAACCCAGGGTTGTGAGTTCAATCCTTGAGGAGGCCACTTAGGGATCTGGGGCAAAAATTGGTCCTGCTAGTGAAGGCAGGGGCTGGACTAGATGACCTTTCAAGGTCCCTTCCAGTTCTAGGAGATTGGTATATCTCCAATTATTACCTTTTTTTACTACCTTTAGCCTGGCTTGGGGCATCTCCCCCAGGAAAGGCCCAGACCCCTTGGAGAACCTGCACCCCCCACTGCGCCCATGCCAGCTGGTGTGGGAGCTCAGAGCCGAGTGAGGGGCGCAGGCCCCAGCCAGAGCTGCCCTGTCTGCAGAGCCCTGGCGAGGCGCTGGGTTCTCACCTCCTGCCTGCGCTGCTCCTTCTTCAGCTGGGCGATCTCCCGGTTCCGCTTGGTCTCCACCAGCCGCCTCCGCTGTTGCTCCTCCCGCATCTGCTTCATCAGTGCCACCTGTGGGCCCCCCAACAGCCCACACCCAGCATAAGGAGTGTGCACAAGGGGCCGTGTCCAACCACCGCTCCTGCCCCAGTGTGAAGAGCTGGCACAAGCGGGCCATGCCCCTCCAGCCCCCTCCTCCTCTGCCCAGCCAGGTACCTTCGCCTTCTTCATCTCTGCCACCTCAGCCTGCAGCTTCTTGAGCTCCCGCTCATAGCGCGACTGGTTCTTGAGCAGGCGAGCGTGTTCCTTCTGGGCCGCCTGCAGCTTCTGCAGGTCCCGATTCATCTCCTTCAGCCGCTTCTCGTAGTCTGCCTTGATCTTGTTGGCCTTCTCCTCCGTGTAGCATTCCATGGTGCCTGGAGGGGGTGGCGCAGAGATGCTCAGAACACCCGGCTAGGTCGAGCCCCTCACATTCCATCCCACCCAGCTGCCCCCTGGACCCACCAGGCCCCCAGGGAAAGCACCCTCAGTGGGGGCATTTTAGATTAAATTCTTGGCCTCCATGGACAAGCCTGCCTGGTTCAGCAGCTCAGGAGACGTTCAATGGCTGAGTAGCCTGGACCAGTCATGGCCTGCAAGCCAGAACCATGGGCCTATTTTAGACCAATAACCTTGGCAGCAGAGCAGTGCCAGGGACCGCACCGCTCCAGGGACTGGGTGTACACTGTTCTCCAGGCAGCCATTGCTGCTCACCCCAGAGGGGGATGCTGCTGAGATGAGTTTGGTGGGACTCAGCTGGGAGCAGGTGTCTCAATCATTAAAGTCTCAGTTATAGCATCAGCTGCCCCCCTCGGGGAAGATGCCCAGGACTGAAAAGCCCTGGAGATGGAGCTCTCCGCATGGGCAGGCTATGCTGCTGCTCCTGCATTGGGGAGCCACAGTTTCCTCGCTGGGAAGAAGTCAGGAGCAGCTGGGAGCTTGGTCACAGATGCCAGGTGGCTTTGCCTCTTTGCCTGGGCCTGTCTTGCAAGGGGGCAGAGCTCATTAACACGTGTCAGAGCTTGGAGCTCCTCCGAGGGAAGGGACTTTCCACAACCCTATACCCACAGACTCTCCATGGCCAGTGGGCTGCACAGCTGGGAGCTCACGGGGTCACCAGGCCCAGCCCTGATCAAGAGGCAGGACAAGTGGCACACAGCTGAGCTGCCAGGGACCATGGAGAGGGATCAATCCCAGGAGCTGGGAAGCCAGACACTGAGCAGCCAGCGGTATTCGCTGGGGACTGCAAGAGGGGCATGGAATGCAGGGGGCAGCGGCCCAGTTTCGGCCTCATTGGGCACCGGGAGAACCCCAGGGTTCTCCTGCCAGCGCTGGCTCAGAGGGCCCGTGCGTTGGGATGAGCCAGGGGGTAGAGGGGGCACTGCCCGTACTGAGGTTCTGCAGCACCCGGTCCCTCTCCAGCTGGGTGTCACGGATCTTGTTCTGCAGCAGGATTAGCTTCTCCTCATACTGGTGCTTGAGCGTCTGCAGGCGCCGCTGGCTGTTCTCCAGCTCGTCAATCAGCTTCTGCTTGATCTCGATCTCGCAGGTCAGGTCGGCCAGGTCAGCCTGGAAATTCGCCACTAGAGGTCGGGGGGGAGTCAGTTAGCCAGGCAGCCCTGGGGAGGTCAGGAGGAGAGAGCCAGGCAGCCCTGGGCGGGCCTGGAGAGGGGAGGGGCAGTGCCTGGCTCACGGGTCCCCTATGGACTCTAGCATTGCAGAGGAAAGGAGGCAGACGAGGCAGGACTCAGAGGGGATGGCATCTCGCTCCTGCAGTCTTAGCCCAGCCAGGAACCCCAGAGGCGAATGCGGGGGGCTGAGAAGGAAGGGGCAGAGCTTGGCAGCCAGGCCTGTGCCACTGAGCACCAGCTGAGCCAGCCCACCTCAGCACCTGACTAGCACCTCGTGCACCTCCAGCCAAGACCTGCCCAGCTCACCCTACAGGCCCGCTGCAGCCCCCTGCCACTTCCCCAAGAGGGGCACAGCCCTGAGTCACTGCAGATGTCCCCAGCCCCAGCCTGAGCACAGAGCCGGGCGCCGCGCCCTCCGAGTTACCCTTCTCCTCCGCATCGGAGTCTGAGTCCACCAGGCTCTCCTCACTGCCCGAATCCTCGTCCTCATCCTCACAGCCACTCTCCTCCCGCTCCTCCTCCTCCTGGGAAACAAGTGCAGGGTTAGGGCAGAGATCAGGAGCCTTCAGCTCCTCTCCTATCATCCCAGGGGCTCAGGCCTCTCCCCATCCGCCACCCCCAGACGTGGGTGAATTAAAGCGATTGCCTCGGAAACCAGTGCCAGGCAGAGGCAGGAGAGAGGACGTTTGACTCAGGGCCAGGGGCAGGGCTGATCCCTGTGTGCAAAGGGAGGGGGCCATGTCTGGGGAGCTCCCCCCCACCCAAAATGGCAGCTGAAAATGAAGGGCCTGATGAGAATCTCTGGGACGGCTCGGGCAGAGGGGACACGGTTCGTGGGACAAAGCCCAGCTGAGCGGAAAGGCCTGTGGCTAGTTGCCCTGCTGTTGCTAGTGTGTCAGATGGCACAGGGCATTGCCAGGGGGCAGAGGGGACTGTCTTGCCTGCCATCCTCGGCCCTTGCCCTGCCCCCATTCCCACCTAGGCGGGGCCAAACAGCCGCAGACTGGCTGCCCTATGGGGGGTGGTCATGGACCCTGCCCCTGCCCCCCGGAGCTCCTGCGTCCCCCACAGACAGGCTGGGCTTTGCCCCACCTCCCAGGGGCACGGCGAGACACAGCTGCCCCAAGCACTGGCAAGGCACAGAGAAGGCTGTTGGCATTCTGGCTAGCGATCGGGCTCCCACTCCCCACGGGAAGCCTCCCTCACCTCCTCGTTCTCGTCCGTCTCCTCCCCGTTCTCCTGCTGCAGCTTTGGCCTCTTCTTAAAGGTCTCCTTCTCTGGGCTGCCAGGAAGAGAAGGGATGAGCCCCGGCACACAGTCCCCTTAGACCAAACATCCCCAACACCCTCCATCTCAGAGCCCTTCAGGAACCCAGCTTCACTGCCCTCCAGAGAGATGGGCCAGGCAGTGTTACCAGATGGGGAGACTGAGGCACAAGGAGGGGAAGGGACTCACCCAAGGTCATGTGGCATGTCAGAGGCAGAGCGGAGAAAAGAACCCAGGAGTCCTGATTCTCTGCTGTATGGCTTTGGCTTCTCCTAGGGATGGGGGAGGAGGGAGCAGGATGTCTGGACCAGGAGGGCTGATAGGGGCTGGAGGGTGCCAGGGCTGGAAGCCAAGGGAGAAGTGGGCACCCCAATAACTATGGTCCTGCCATAATAATGAAGAGCCAGGGGTGGGAGCACCCAGAACAGCCCCCCCTCTGCCCCCCAGCCAGAGAGTTGGCCATCACCTCTTCCTCCGCTGCCTGGTCTCCTTCTTCAGCCGCTCCAGGTCCTGCTTGGCCCGCCGAAGGACTTCAGAAGCCTCTGCCTCCATGGAGACCATGGGGCTACTGAGTGCCCCCAGGCCCGGGCCTGGAGACGAGCCCAGGGAGTACGGGGGCCTGGAAGAGACCCGTGACAGACTCCGGCGGAGCGACTCATTCATGGCTTCGCTCTCCAAGAGCTTTGTTCTGGGGACCAGAGGGGCTTTTGGTTACGGAGTTCGGCCACCCTGGGCAGATGTCCAAACACCCCAGGGGGAAAAAAAGACACCCCTTCCCCCCTCAACCTCCAAGGAGGGGTGACCAGGAGTGTGCGTGTCTGGAACCTCACTGCCCTCGCTCAGCTCGGTCAAAGGGGCTCAGGGCTCTGCTCCCGGGGAGGGGTGCTGCAGAAGGACATTGCAGGGGAGGAAAGCTGGCATGGCCACCACTAACCATCTCAGCAGGAGGGGGGTAAATCAGCATTGCTCCATGGACCCCAGTGGGATAAGGTTCATTTTACACCAGCTGAGAATCTGGCCCAGAATGAGCAAGAGGATTCCTGTCTCCAGGGCTGTCAGTTTCTCCAGCACGAAACACACACTTATGAGCAGCATTTCAATGTACCCCTGGGAGGCATTTAAGTCTGGATCAGCCAAGGCTCCAGAGAAGGCTTGGGAGCACGAGGGCCGGACATGACACCCTACAGGATGGAGACATTTCCATCTCGAATGTGGGGCTTTTATTTACATTTCAGCAGCACCGAGATGGGATCAGGGCCCCGTTGTGCCGGGTGCTGCACGCACCCGTGAGACGGGCGCTGCCCCAAAGTGCCGACAATCTAAATGGTCATGTCAGGCCAAAGAGAGAGGGGAAGTGACTTGCCCAAGGTCACCCAAGGTCATGGCAGAGCTGTGATACCAGCCTATTTGACTCCAGTGCCCACGGCACCAGTCACCCAGCCGGAGAGCAGCAGAGCCAGAGAAGGAATCTGGGCCTCCAGAGCCCCAGGTCAGCATCCGCCCCGCTAGCCCGTGCTGCCGCTTTGCGGGTCCTCTCAAGCTGCACGCAACACGCGGCCCCCCGGATGGGCGGAAGGAGAGAACACGGCTCACGCCCACCTGAGCTCCTCGATCTCCCGGATGTAGTTCTGGATCAGGGCGCCGATGGCCTCGTTGCCATCACCTGGAGGGACAGAATTAGGATCATGGACTAGATCAGAAACACCTAGCAGCTGGGCTGCCACTCAGCCGCCCGTGGACCTGAGCTCTGGCTGTAATTTTCGTGGGACCGATCCGTACTCCCCACCTCACATACACGTCCTCTGGAGGTGCCCATCCTCACCTGCCTTGGCCAGTATCAAATTGGCCTCCTGGCTCATCAGGTGGGTGACCCGGCTGTTGATGGCATCAATGGCCTCCTGCATGGCCTTCACCCTCATGCGCAAGGTGGCGTTCTCCTTCTGGAGCATGGCGTTCTCCTGGAACAAGTCACTGTAGCCCTCGGCGCCATCCTCCCCGATCACGCGCTTGCCCTGCGGGGAGAGAAGGGGAGATGCAGAGAGGGCAAAGCCACAGCGCTTGTCAGCGCTGGCCGAACACGCCAGCCACACGCTCAATGGCACCTATGACGAACTGGAACTCTTCTTACTGTGGTCTGTAAATGCTGAGGAAGGACGATCTACATTGGGGGATAGGAGACTGGCTGTATAGAGAATACCTAAGCATGTAACCTGAGAACCCAGGAAGGGGGAGAGGTCAGGTGACACCTCTGCCCGGGGAAGCTGGACAAAAGGCTGGAGGGTGAGAGAAGTTTCAGGAGCTGGCTGGGGAATGGAGGGAAGCTCGGACAGGGCTCTGACCCCCCAAGAGGGCTGCGGTGCTCCTGGGACCCCAAGATGGACCTAACTGGGGAGGATCCTGTTATCTGTGTCTGTAAGACCTGTGTTCCTGTCGTCTAAATAAACCTTCTACTTTACTGGCTGGCTGAGAGTCACATCTGACTGCAAAGTGGGGGTGCAGGACCCTGTGGCTTCCCCAGGACCCCACCTGGGCGGACTCGCTGTGGGAAATGCACGGAGGAGCAGAGGATGCTAAATGCTCCAAGGAGAGACCCAGAAGGTGAAGCCGTGTGAGCTTCTTGCCCTGAAGACAGTCTGCTCCGAGGGAGAGGAGGCTCCCCAGAGTCCTGACTGGCTTTGTGGGGAGCAGTTCCAGAGCATCGCCCGGGGACTCCAGCGCCGCACTGAGGAAGATGGGTAGGGTGACCCTACGTCCCATTCTGCCTAGGACAAGTCCCTTTCTTAAGCCATGTCCCGGGCGTCCCGACTTTTTTGGCAAAAGTGGGTATTTGTCTCCAAGGGCAAATGGGACAAACACTCACTTTTGTCAAGAAAGTGGGGTGCAGAGGAGCGGTGGGGGGGGGGGGGGGGCGAGCAGCCCCACGCAGTGGGGGGAGGCCGGGATCCAGTGTGGGGCAGGAAGGGCTCGGGTGAGCAGCGACACTAGCTCCAGCTTTTGGGAAATACAGTCGCCCTATCCAGTATGTGCTTTGCTGCTCGCCCCAGCCCTGCCTACCCTCTGCACAGGGAGGGAGGCTCCCGTGAGTGGCTCAGGCCAGCCCCACATGGGGGCGGGGGAAGGAGGAGAAGGGGCTCAGGCCAGCCCCACGGGGTGTTTAGTTTTCCCATTGGGAAATATGGTCACCTTAAAGATGGGTCACAGCAAGAGGAGCAGGGAAAAGGCGGAGACTCAAAAAATGGCAAGCGAGCCCGTGAGAAGGCCGTGCTCAGGGGATGGCAGAAACGGAGCAGCTGACATGCTGTAAGTGCCTTTTACTCTGGTAAGGTACTGATCTGAGCCCCATGACAGCAGGAGCCGAGCACCTCCCAGTTTAATGCATTTACCCTCATGCACCCCCGGGGGCAGGGCAGTGCTCTGACCCCCGTTGGGCAGATGGGGATTGAGGCCCGGAGGCTAAGGGAGTTGCCCAAAGTCACACGGGGAGTCTGTGGCAGAGTAAGGACTTGAACGCAGGGCTCCCAAGTCCCAGGCCAGTGCCTTCCTCCCGGGCTGGGGAGATACATGACTCAGCTCAATAGCAACCTCTGGCTGCCTAAGGGCTGGTGCTCATGGGAAACCATCCAGACAAGCTCAGCATGAAGCAGGATGTCTGATATGGCGCACAGGACAGGGATATAAAGCAGGAGGTGCCTTCCCAACTCCGAAAGATACCCTGAAGCCTTCTCCCTGTTCATACATGACATACAGCCCTTTAACAGCCTACCTCGCCATTATCCCTTGCATCTTACCCACAAACTACAGCGCCACTGAAACACAGCCATCTCTGGGGTGGAGCCCAGTGCCACAGCGTACACCGCACCCAGGAGCGCAGGGTGCTGGCCAAGGCTGTACACACAGCATGAGGCCAGATCTGTGCAGGGGAGGCAGGAATACTTTCCCCAGGCCATTCGAGGCTGTGTTGCTGCAGCTGGGATTTGAACCCGTGACGGCGAGGAGTCCAGGTCATACCCAGGCTTTCTACATGCAAGTAGGTCTCCCTCTTGCAACCAGCCCCAGCAACCACAACAGCCTGCCACAAACCCAGATAGCAGAATTACTCCGTTAGCCCAAGTGGCAGGGGCTGGCGCGGAAGGTCCTGGGTTCGATCTGTGCCGGTGACCCGAGTGGGCCATACACCCGCAAGGCTTTGCCCGCTCAGCCGCCCCTTACCGCCTTGTACTCCATGAGCTCCATCTGGAGGCGGGCGATCTCGGCCCGCAGGGCGCTGATCTGCTGGCTAGTTTTGTCCTGGTTCACCACCACCTTGTTCTTGATGTTGCGAGCCCGGTTGGCATACTTGAGCGTGTTCAAGGTCTCCATGAAGTCCCGGTCAGAGGGGCTGATGCAGGCGATCATGATGGTTTGGCTAGGGAGGACGGAGAGCCAGCAGGGTCAGCCAGAGCTGCCATCAAACAACGCAGCACCTGGGCCACGTCGGATCAGCCAATTCCAACGCTGGCACATGGGTGCCTATTGGCAGCTCCAGCCACACCCCACTTTGGCCTTTATTTACTTTATAACCGGGATGCGATCAGTGTCCGGGCCCTGCCTTGGACCCCTTCCACCCTGGGCCGGCACAGGCTGGGAGCGTGGCTCAGGCAGCAGCCTGCATCGTGCTGGCAAAGAGAACCCTAGGTGGCCTCCCCTACTCATTACAAAGTGGTGTTCAGGGAGTCATGGCCCCGGGCGGCCCACGGCAGGGCATTCAGGGCATCGCTGAGACAGGAAGGGGGGAGAGATTAGAGCAATCCCGTGCTGGGAACTCGGCTGCCAAGTCCCGGATCACGAAGGGCTCAGACGCATTTTGCAAGAGCTAATTCCGCGAAAGCTGCCTAATTGCGTCTGGGGCCCAGGACCAAAATAATATTGGGAAAAAAGTCACTATTGAGATGCCACCGGACCCTCGGCAACACGCCACCCCAGGAAACCCACACAGCACTTCAGATCCATCCCGAGTCCGACCAGCCCTCCTGTTACTCAGAAATCCCCCACCTCCCGCATGTGACACTCCCAGGACGCAGACCGCAGCCCCAGCGAGGGCACAGCTCTTCCGTTCTGGGTCACGCACACCCAGCTGAAGCTGACACCCACTGGGTGACCCCATGCTCTGGCTCAGGGTGCCTGTTACCTGTTCCCCCCAAGGGAGTCCTGTAGGAGCCGGGTCAGTTTGGAGTCTCGGTAGGGTACGTGCACCGCTTTCTTGCTCTGGTCTCCAAGGGCGCTTATGACGTTTCCCAACGCCAGCTGCCAACAAAATGGAAGGGACTGAGTTCTCCCCCCCATGCTGGGGCAGGCCCTTCCCTACTGAATACAAAGCTCAGGGCGATGGGAGCCACCTCTCTCCAGGGAGTGGGGGGGCTCTGGACCAAATGCACTAGCAGCCAGCCAGTGTGCTGCCCCTCTCCTGCCTCCACGTTATTCCCCAGCCCCCAGATCGAGGAATCTCCCCCTACTGGGGACAGCGCTGGGTAGCGCAGCTAGTGGCCCGGTCCCTCACCACCGAGTCCACCGCACGACCCCTAGTCATGACCTGTGGCGGCTCAGTCTGGGAGCTAGTGAGCCAGGCAGGGTCTGTCTGTGTCCGGCAGCCCCTTTATATCCACTGCAACCTGTCCCCATCTCCTCCGCCTGCTAAGAGCCTACCAGGCCGCAGTTGATGGAGATACCCTCCTTGGCTCTCTCGCCCGTAGCTCCCGTCCGCTTCAGCCTCTCCGAGCCGGCCAGGTCGACAAAGTGGAACTTGGCGGTGAGGGTCTCATACTCGCTGGTGGCCTGGGATCCCTCTGGAAGGCCGGTCACCTGGCAAGCAGACACGCCGCAGCGTCAGTGCCTCCCGCGGGGGAACGGGGCATTATCCCTCTGCTATGATAGCTCCCAACCCACCCCCTCTCTGAGCATCCCACTGTGGCTCTGCTGTCAGCCAGCACGTGGCAGGGAGTCGTAGGAACTAGCCTGACAGCAGCTCATGCCTGCCGTGCTGTGGGGCAAAGGGCACTCCCCTGCCCCTCTCGCACAGTCTCACCAGGTCGGGCTGGGCACAGACTCTCATTTGGCACAGGTGGATGGTGAAGATGGCGTGGGAGCGGGAGCTCTGGACATTCATCTGGGTGCTGGCGGTTGTGCGGGACAGAGCTCCCTGCTTCAGGCACTGGATCAGCTGCAACAACAAGGAAAGGATTCAAAGAAATTTCCACCCCAGCCTGCCGGGAGGGGGGGAGATGCCAAAGTGGGGAGGGCACCCTAGGTCAATGTGCCATAGTCACCCTGGGATGGGGGCAGCTGAGCCCCTGCATGGCATGCAGGCTCTCCTGCCGAGCCATCCTGGCCCGGGTGCCAGGACCCGCGCTGGGAGCGTCTCCCATGGCCACAGGGAACAAGGGAGCACGCGCTGCAGGGAGACCCTGGAACAGCCCTGCTCACGAGTTACCAGGAAAGCCAAACCCCAGGCAAGAGGCCAGGGCAGAGGCTAACTCAGGGTCTGTGTGCTCAAAGCAGGGATTGGGAACCTGCCCATGCACAGCCGTGGCGAGTAACGTGACACTCCACAGATCAAGGCCCTGGTGTGCTAGGTGCTGTACAAACACAGAGAGAGAACACCCCAGCCCCACGCAGCTGGCAGAGAAGGGACTTGCAAAGGTTACGCTGCAGCAAGTGGCCCAGTGGGTAACAACCCAGCTCTCCCAGGGCCCAGCCCAGAGTCCTAAGCACAGGTCCACGCTGCCCCCCATGCTCTCTGCTGCACATGAAGTGTCCGGGGGCAGCAGAAGAGGGTTTTGACCTCCAGGTCCTGAGGGTTGTTTCTGCTAATCCCAGCCAGCTGGGAGACATTCCCGCTCACACACCCAATGCACAGGGCAGGGGCTTCTCCAGGACCAACCCCCTCCATGTGCTTGTGCCAGGAGATACCCACTTGACACAACAGTAGAGATGCGTCCCAGCGTCACACGCTCACAGTCCTGCCTTTGGGCCTGACTCATCTCCCCTGGGACCAGAGCCTCCTGCAGCAGTGCCTGGTTAACTAACAGCTCGTACTACCCGCTGGGCGAGAGATTCCCTTGCCCCGGAGCTACAGGATGGGGGCTGCGTTCCCACCCCCCTTCGCCCCAGGATGCTGCTCCCAAGGGAGACAGGTACCATGTGCCAACACCACAAGGGGGCATGGGAGGGCTAGGCATGGAGCCCAGACGCCTGCCCTCGGGTAACAGGGGACGAGCACGTGGGCACTGAGGATGCCAGCGGGACCGCTCCCGCTAGGCCCTGCACCACATGGCACAGAGGACAGGAGCAGGGCCTGGAGAGAAGGAAGGATCCAAGCACACAGATTAAAGGGGTGGGGAGTGGATTTAAAACGCCTCCTCTCTGGGGACTGGCAAGGAGAGAGTTAAAACTGTCCAAGCTGGGCTCCCCTCTTGCTGCAAGGGGGGCTGCTGAGTGTGGACAAGAGGAGAGGGCTGGGATCAGCAGGGGGACAATTCCCCTTCGGTGGGGGAGACGGGGAGGCTAGTAGAGCAGTTGGGGGGGGGGGCAGGGAAAATCTATTCACAGTCCATCCCTCTCCACCCGCCTAAGACCAGCTTTGGGACAGTCATGCCGCGAAGCCGCTGCAGGAAAATCCAAAGCGCTTGGCATCCTGGTGCAGTGCCCTCATGCCACCCAGGGGCACGTCATCTGGCCACATGTCAATGCCATACCCTGAGTGTGTCTGTCCCAGGGCAGCAGCAGCCAGAGCCTCCCAGGGCTGGCTAGGAGAGCTGCTGCCCTGGGGCTGTGGCACGCTAGCACCCAACCCCCCTTGTCATCACCAGTGGCTCTGCCCCTCAAAGCACCCGGCCCCTCCATGCTGCCCCTGCTCACTCTCCTGCAATTCAGAGCAGCCGACCCCCTGCAGCAGCCAGGCCCCAGGCATCGCCCACCTCATCCTGGGAGCTGATGAGACGGGAGGTGACGCCTGTGGTATAGATGCTGCCGCTGGCATCCTCGTGGATTTTGATGTTGGACTTGCGGTGGCGGGAGTCGGGGTCCCGAGCGCTGTCGAACAGGTCCAGGATCTCCTCGTTGTAGAGCTGCCGGGGAGGGAGACAGGGCAGTGGGTTACTGGGCGGCCCGGGACTTGGTGCAAAGCCTGGCATGGGGCTTCACAACTAACCTCCTGCCACTGCGGGGTGCACAGGTGTTGTGCTTAGACAGCCTCTTGGCTCCCTCCAGGTAACCCCTACCTCCCACCTCCCCCATATGCCTCCTGGTTCCCCCCACCTCTCCTCCAGGTACCCCGACCTCCCCCATATGCCTCCTGGGTCCCCCCACCTCTCCTCCAGATAACCCCTACCTTCCCCCAATGCTCAGGGGTTTGAGCATTGGCCTGCTAAACCCAGGGTTGTGAGCTCAATCCTTGAAGGGGCCATTTAGGGATCTGGGGCAAAAAATCTGTCTGGGGATTGGTCCTGCTTTGAGCAGGGGGTTGGACTAGATGACCTCCTGAGGTCCCTTCCGACCCTGATATTGTATGATTCTATGCCTCCTGGGTCATCCCCAGCCACCTCTCCTCCAGGTACCCCTGACCTCCCCCAATGCCTCTTGGGTCCCGCCTCCTCTGCCCAGCACACGCAGAGCAGCACAGTGCCAGCATGCTGCCCCGATGATCCCTAGCTAAGGGCACAGATTGGAGCAGTGAGTTCCCCAAGGCCACGCACCAAGCCAGTGGCAGAACCTGGAATAGAAAGAACCCAGACGTCCTAGCTCCAGGCCGTGCCCACTAGGCTGCTTAACAGCTCGCAGAGAGCAGACAGGAGGCCGAGGAGCCAGATCACCGCACCTGGCATTCCCCCTGTCACTGTCCATAAGTCCGGGGACCCTGCTGGGCCCCTAGTTATCTGGGACTAGAGTCCGGGCAGGGTAAATATCCAGAGCCCAGCAAGTCAGGCCTGGCCCATGGGGGTGGGGGGGTGTCACTGATGGAGTGACCTGCCCTGGTGGAGAAAGGGGCTAACTAGGGCTCTGAGCTGGGAGCTCCCCAAAGGCAGGGAAGCCAGAGCCAATTGTGCACCTCACCCTGGATTAGCTTCGCAAGCGAGCCCTGTATCGCCAGCCCAGCTCCTGCTCCCCTGCCAGGAGCGGGCGCAGTGTGGAAGGAGCGAGCACTGATCAGGAGGAGAAAGGGATTTAGTGCCAGTGGCTAATGGAGGGGAAGGGGCAAGAATGGCAGGGCAGGTGCATTGAGACCATCCCAATCACTACAGGGCAGGAGAATGGGTGGGCTCAGAGGGAGCCCCCTGAAGGCCCAGGTCCACAGAGGGGCTACACAGGGGCTCCTCTTGGCAAAGCAGAGTAGAACGGACAGGCTTCACCCCGTTTACAATATTTACCAGGTCCCCCTTTACCCTAGTATGCAAGCACCTCACAATCTACCTTATTTACCCTCACGCCTCATTGTACAGATGGGGAATGGAGGCCAGAGAGACCAAGGGACATGCCCAGAGTTACCCTGGGCGTGCATAGCAGAGCTGGGAGGAAAAACCCGGGTCTCTGAAATCCCACCGTAGGGCTGATCCAGGCAGTGACCCTACACGAGGGATAGGTGATGTGACCCGGCCGTCCCCCCTTCCCCAGCCACCACCCACAGATGGGACCCTGCCCTGGGGTGGTGGGCGTGCCTGGCCTCCCATTGCTTCGCCCAGCTGGCTGACAGTTCTGTGGGTGGCACAGGCTGGGACCTGCCCATTTGCGTAAGTGACGGGAATCCAGCGGATCATTACAGGGTGGGTGGTGCGCTGAAGTCCCAGAAGGAAGCTGGGTTGGGTCCTCACTGCGTGTGGTGCTAGATGGGCTGCAGATCCTTTGTAAAGCACCTTGAGCTCTCCTGAGGCAAAGTGCTAGATACCAGCTGGGTCTAGATGATGCGACGGTAAAGCCTGAGCTCTGCTACACTAGGGCCTTCACAGTCACTGCGATTCTGCAGATCGCCTGGACCGAGCAAGGCTGGGCACAGCCCGCCGGGAAATACAAACAGGCGACTCTGAAATAGACCAGAGGGGTTTGTCTGGAGGAAACTCCTGCCTCATGCTGGACTGGAGGCTCCAGAAGCCCAGACATCTAAGTCGCTGAAGCTATTTAACAGGCAAAAAATATCCTGACCGGAAAACAGACAGGACACAATAAACTCAGCAGGCGGACCCCAGCTCCAGCACTGCCAGTGTCATTAACCCTTGCAGTGCTGGAGTCACTGCTGTCACCCCAGCAGCCTCTGGGCTTTGTCAAAGCTAAGCTATAGCTAAGAAGCAGGCATCTGCCAGCCCAGCCTTCAGACTGGACGGCTTCTGGTGCTGAACCTACAGAGCTGCAGCAAGGCCAAGGGGAAGGGTTTTCAGATGTAGCTCCTCTTAGCCTAGGTGGGATGGTTCAGTCCACATAAAGGGTCCACCGGCCACCCCGTGGCAGCCACGGCATTGGCCACGTTCACACAAACTCTCCACATGCCAGTGCAGTGGGGCCAGATCCTCAGACATAGCTTCATTGAAGTCACTGGAGTTACCCCAGCCCATAAACTCTAACTGGGCGTTCCCAAAGGGGGTGTCGCTGGGAGGAAAGCGATCGAGCAAAGGGAAACGTAGGCTAAATAGCAGGAGGTTTTCCCAACAGCGAGATCTGCTTTGGTGACTTACTCGGTGGGAGTCCCAGCACCCTGTGGCATTCACAAGCAGGACCGGCTGGCTCTGGGGAAGATGCTATAGGAGGGGGGAGACGGGATCTCACAGGGTTCACTGCAGCATGTGTGTCTGATCCTATAGCTCATGCCCGGGGCTGGGCAGTCACACAACACTGCTGGCGGAGGGGCACTCCCCGCCGTACTGAACGAGAAGCAGGGTTAACCACCACTCAGAATAGCCTCGCCCTGACAAAGGGATTTCAAAGAAGGTGCCAATGAGCAGGAAGTCCTCCCGCGTCCTGCTTCCGTGCCAGCTCACTGGCGCTCAGGGAAGGGCCAAAGCCCTGCCAAGGCTAGAGATCCTTGGGAACACGGGCACGCTTCCGGCTTCTTCAGATTTGGGGCAGAAGAGATGAGGAGGGTGTCATGGAAGCTGGGAAGGTTTCCTATTGGGGTAACTTACCCAGCCAGGTACAGGGGTCTGAAGTCATACGGGTCTCAACTCTTTGCCCAGATGGAGAAAATGGAGCTCAGAGACTTTCCAGGGGGAACTCTGTGCTCTAGTGGTTTGGGTCTGAACATCTGGAGATGTGCAATCCACTTCTGGTTCAGACCCAGCCTTGCCTGATCTTTGGCCGGTCACTATCTGTACCTCCATTATAAAATGGACCATTGGTATTTATCTAATTCATGAAGGTGTTGAAGCCCAAGAAAATACGCCTCTGAAGGGATAGATATTCAAGGATCATTGAGGGCACTGTGTCAGCAGTGGGATTAGAACTCAGGATCTCCCTGCTCCCAGTCTTTGTCCTTTCTAGGCTATATAGCCTTACAGCAGATGCTTTCTCCTCTACACTTTTCCAAGAGGGGAGGCATTTCTATGTTGGAGTGGGACTAGTTTTCAGATCACTTGAGATTTTGCACATTCTAAAAAAGCGCTCAAGTTTCAGGATTCCATGAAATTACGCAAAAAGTGATTTGGCAAAACAATGTCACAGTGGTTTTCCGTGATTTCACAAAAATCTCCCTCACCCAGCTCTAGTCACTAAATACAAGGGTGGCATAGTCTGGATCTATTATACCACAGCACACATTTCTCTATCAACATGATCTGAAAGTAAAATGCAAAGCCAATCCTTTAAAGATCTCCTGGCTTTTCCACATGCGTTTGGGGCATTACCAAAATAGAAACTTTGTCAGAACAGTGGGGCTAGATATACAGCCTCCCTGCATTCACCCAGAGACGTCATTCTAAACCCATTCCTGTCCTGAACTGCTGATTGATGCTGCATTTGGTTTTTCCACATTCCACCCCAGAACTGGCTGCATGTGGGTAAGAGCTGAAGTGATCACGAAGTACACACAGTCTGCAAGGCATGATGGGATCATTCTAGATGAAAGGCGCAATAGGAAAGGTTTGGATAATGATAGGAACATGCTAAAATCAGGCTCTGGAGACTGAGAAACAGGGCAAAGAGGTAGGAAGGGCCAGTATGTTCCTTTCAAGGTGAGGAGAAAGCCTGAAGCCTGATGGGGTGGAAGGCGCCACAGAATTCCTGCTTAGCCCCTGAATTGGAGAAGGCTGGAAAAACCTGCATTCTTTGTACAGCAACTGGACTTTGGCCCAAATCTGGATGCCGGCAAGTGGGTGCAGAGTACACAGACGGCAATAGAGCCAGCCCTCCAGTTCCCAGACACAGATGGGGCACAGATAACCAGCACCACTGCCTCCCAGAGAAGCCAGAACATAAGCAGTCAGTACCGTTTTATGTAGGGCCCACAGCACATGCCCCACTGCAGCAGTGCATGAGCAGTTGTGGTTTGCGGTTGCTGGGACAGACACCCCCACCTATGCCCTGTTCCAGGTGTGGGAACGGCAGCTCCTCACACTCCTGGGCCCCGGCTCGCTCCCCCCTCGCTCACACCCACCTCTAGGAACTGGGCGCTGACTTTGAACTCCGGCACGGCTGTGCCACGCTCCTGCGCTGCCCGTTTGCGTTGCTCGATGCCGCTGAAGAGGTGGGAGATGGCCCGCGGGATGATCCCGTGCTCCTCCTCCGAGATGTTTGTGTCAAAGCCGGTGCCCATGGTGTACGTCTTCCCAGCTCCGGTCTGAAAGGGCATAGGACAGGCACTTAGGCAACCCCAGGGTGCATCGGCCTAAGAGCAGCCCCCTGCATCTCCAGCTCTGGGCTGCCAAACCCAACCTGCAGCCACCACTCCCTGACTATTCCCCAACAGCTCTGTTGATGCCTCAAAATCCCAACCCACAGCCCCTGCAATATTCCAGCCCTGGGCCTCTGCCCCTGCACCCCACCAACAAGCCTCAACTCCGACCTGCAGGCCCAGCCAAGCACCTTCCCGCATGGCTTTGCTGGCGCAGCACTCCGTGCCCAGCCGGATAGCCCACAACTGCTAACAACCGAGCCTGGCTTCTCTGCAGCAGCCCAGGTTTACTGTCGAGACACAAGATGGGGACAGCTAGTACCTGGCCATATGCCAGCACAGTGGCATTGTATCCTTCGAAGCAGCCCTCGATGAGTTTGCTGACACAGGTGGTGTAGATCCGCTCCTGCCACGTGTCCAGGTCGAACACAAAGTCATAGGTGAACGCCTTGTCCTTTCCCAGCAGCACCTGGGGCTCCCCAGGTGTCACTGAAGTGCAGATGTGGCATCCCTCAATCTTCTCCTTTGACAGCTGGGGACGGATCCTGCCAGAGGGAGAAGACAGACAATTGAGGACAACAATCTTACCTCTCCCAGAGCACCCTGCATCCCTGCAGCAAGGGGAATCACCTTGCCCACCAGTGAAATGCAGCCACCTCTGGGCTGCAACCTGGCAGCAGCTGCTTAACCACACAAAGTAACAGCCTGGAACAGGAACACCACACCCAGGTGAACCTGCAGGATGCAGGCTTTAGAAAGGCAGCTGGAATTTGGTCAGAGTGGCCCCCCTGACTCTTGTGGACTGATGCAGTGAGATAATTAGAGACCACACAAAGGGTAGGGACCATGGTGTTACTGTCACCTCAGTGTTGCTGGTTCAAATCCTCCCAGTCAGTAGCTACTGACAGCAGTTCCCATGTCATGGTTGCTTGACCCTTAGCAAGTGATATTGGTGGGGCCCCAACATACACACCAATATATGAGGGACAGTAAATTGTAGGGGAAGGTTTATGGAAAATACCCTTCTGCTATTGCAAAAATAGTTCCTTATTATTCGAGGGGGAGCCGTGTTAGTCTGGATCTGTAAAAGCAGCAAAGAGTCTTGTGGCACCTTATTGACTAACAGACGTATCCAACGCATCCGACAAAGTGGGTATTCACCCACGAAAGCTCATAGACTAACAGACGTTTTGGAGCATAAGGTGCCACAAGACTCTTTGCTGCTTTTCCTTATTATTGTCTTGCAGTAGCTTATAGGAGCCCAAGTTATGGATCATGACCCTCTGACGCCAGGTGCTGTACAAACACAGAACAAGAAGAGGGTCCCTGCCCCAAAGAGCTGATGATCAGTTGTGAGACAAGAGACCACAGGCGGCTGCTGACAGACGACAAGCACAAGGAAACACGGCCCTGCCAAAGGCTAACAGACGTCTCGGAAGCACCTTTCCTATTTATTAATGGCTCCCTGGCCTAGTCAGATGCCTTTCTCCTGCCTCTGCCTCACATTCTGCTAGAAAGAGCAAGACCCATGTTTTCCGCACTGGCCTCTGATTCTGGAGGCTTCTCTTTCTGGGGAGCCCATTTTGAGACAATTGGGGCCCAATTCCCAGAGGTACTGACTGTCCCGCAGCTCCCACTGACTTCAGCTGGATTTCCTTGTGCTTAAACCTTCGGGGGTGGGGGGGAACAAAACCACGGCCCACCGTGTCTCAGGCTGGGCCCCCCAGAAGCAGGGGCGCCCCAAATCCATGGCTGCTATTCAAAGTTTGTGTTGACGAGCTCTCATTTTCATTTGCATAAGTGGGTCAGGTCAGAAGATGCTGGATGGTCCCTAAAGACTGTTCCCAGGGGCAGCTTGGGCCCTTGGGTGGATTATTTCTCCTTCCAGACCTCTCTCCCACTCCTTTACTGCTTGCAACCCCTCCCCCCATTAGATATGTAGGGGTCCCAGCTGCTACTTTATGGCAGTCAATGCATCAGTCTAACTGGAATACGGGTTTGGATGACCTGGGCACCTACAAGCTACTAGGCCAGGTAACACTTGGTTTAGACATGCAGATCCTCAATCTGCGAGGCATAGGTAGGTAGCCCCCCACATCTGCGCACAGCCCCAAACTGCACACTCGCTTCAGGGATCTAGAACGCATGCACTCATTTAAAATTTTGTTTATAAATTCCTAGATTTCAAGGCCAGGAGGGACCATTCTGACCATGCAGTTTCATCTCCGGTATAACACAGGCTTGACCCAGTAACTTCGGAATCAATCCCGTGACATGCTGGTGAGCTAAAGCAGATGCATTAGAGATGCACGTTCTTGATTTCAAAGCTTCAAGGGATGGGGGCATCCACCACAGCCCTGGGTAAGTGGTCCTGGTGTCTACTTACCCTCACTGGTCAAATAAACCCACAAACCTGGGCTTTATTTCCAGGCGAATTCACCTGCTGTCAGCGCCCAGCCGCTAGACTCACTGCTCCTTTGTCAGACAGACGACTGCAGCGCACACGTTCAATCCACATCATTAAAAGCTCCCTTGACGCAGTTTCCCATCATACAAATTCGAGGCTTAAACATTTTTTGCCCCAAATCAGTCATTAAAAATAAACCCCGTAGTAATCCGAATATTGCTGATCAAAACAGACAAGGGAAAGGGACAATACAGACCCCATGGGAGCGAGACTGGGGAAGCCAGAGATGAAAACCAACCCAATCTGAGCCAGGAAGGCAAGAGTTCCACTAAGGGTCTTTTCAGTACTTGCTCTCAAGTTCTTGATTACCTTCTAAATCACGGCGCTGAAGGCCAGAAGAGACCATGAACCAGTCTGACCTCTGTAGCTCACAGGCCATCAGCGTCGCCCCAGCATCCGCACAACCCAAATCAGATCTATTAGTCGTAATTTCACACAAACACATGCACACACGCACCTAAAATCCTGCCATTACATGGGAATCAAGGAATAGAAATGTACTGCTAACAAAATGACCTGCAGCTTTGCTTGGTAAGACAGCTGCTTTCATTGAGATTTGAAAGTCTCCTATTTTCAGGGGATCGGCCTGGCAGCTCTGAAGCTGGCTTGCCTGGAAAGAACCAGGGAGAAAAAACAACATGACACCAAATACTCTGATAAGAACTCTTTTTGGAGACTTAATGACAAAACAACTTCCCTCATTGGCTGTTTTATAAATACTTATATTAATTCTTTTAAAGCCATGGAAGCCGGTAGAACAGACCACATGCTTAATACCACCACCACCACCACCTCACTAAGTGGGGATTATCAAATAGCGTACAATATTACCCTCAGCTACTGTTTAGTGTACTTTAGCCATGGGCGAAGCAAATCCTGTATGGCCTCAGTTTTCCCATCTGTAAAGCAGGGATAATTATATCAAATACTTTGTAAAGCTCTTTGAATTCTCTGGATGAAAGACACTGGGTAAGAGCTAGGTGTTATAGACTGAGACTTTAAGGCCAGAAGGGGCCTTCTTGATCATCTCATCTGGCCTCCGGCACAGCCCAGGCTGCAAAACCTCACCCACCCACTCCTGTAGCAGACCCCTAACCATTGGCTGAGTTACTGAAGTCCTCAAATCATGGTTTAAAGACTTGAAGTTAGAGAATCCATTATTTACACTAGTTTAAACCTGCCCGTGCCCCGTGCTGCAGAGGAAGGCGAAAACCCCCCCAGGGTCTCTGCCAATCTGACCCGGGGAAAATTCCCTCGAGACCCCAAATCTGGTGACCAGCTAGACCCTGAGCATGTGGGCAAGACCCACCAGCCGGACACCTGGGAAAGAATCCTCTGTGGACAGTTTGTGCATCACTGAAGGATGGAAAGGGATGTCAGATTACGCCAGCACAAAAATCTCACTAAGTGGGGGCTTTTCTCCAGGGTTCCCAGGCTGGCACTTCGTTTAAAGCCTACAAACAGAATCAAACAGCACGAGGCTCAACTGGGCCCTTTGGGCCAGAATTTCCAGGCAAAGCTCAGCAACCACAGCAAGGTTGAGATTTTCAGAAGGGCTCAGCACTGGGGCCGCTCAGGTTTCTTCTCCCCAAAGACGTTTCCTTCCCTGTCCCCTTGGACAAAAAAAATAATGGCTTTTTGACAAAAACGATGGGAGTGGAAGGGGGGGGGGGGTGTGGGTGTGTGTAAAATGCAGCGCTTTGTTTTGGACCAGAAAAACATTTTTTGGTCAACATTTTCATTGTTTCTTGGGGGGGGGGGGGGAGAGAGGAGGAAAATATTTTAAAATATTTCTTGCAAAAAGAATGGGTATTTTTCAACCAGCACCCGACGGGCACAGCTTGTGTGAAAGCCTGGTTGTGAGTGTCACAATGGGAGCAGCAGGAACAGCTAGCCCCAGCTGGGGCTGCCGAGCTCTTCTGAATGTTCTGGCCGAATGCAACTTTGCATGGCCAGCTGCACCCTCCCTGAGATCTCTCCCCTCGGAGTCACAAGAAGCTACTGTTAAATGCTTTGGCTTTTACCCTAATGCCCAGTAGCACCCTGCTCTCCCCCTCCCCAGCCCTGCTTCCCTATGCCACCCCGTACAGCTGGGAGAGCTGGCACCCTGCCTGCTGTTCGCTGCTTTGCTTCTGTGCTAAGGGAGGCAGACAGGGCCCACAGCGTTGCAGGGCCCATGCTTAGACCAATGAGCAGAGCCAGAGGGTCTGAGCTAGGCAAGGTATTACTGGCTGAGTCTTCAGACTCGATCCCACCAGATACCAGCCATTAGAAAGGTGGCAACTCTGCTGTCACTATAGGGCCTCTATCCTGACTTGTACCTCTAGGCACCCCCAGAACTTCAGTGTTAGCTGACACCAGGCATTGGCCTGAGGGGGACTCTGAGTGGTTGGGTAATTGGAGCCTTGAGCCCCCGCCCCCTGATCCGCCTCTTCCCCAGATTTAAAAACACACACACACACACACCAGGGCTTGTCAAATGGCACCCAGACACAGAAGCCAAAAACCGGATGGGTGACAACCTTACAGTGGCAGGTGCTGTACAACTTCACCAGGCAAATGCACTTAGCACAGCACCCCATGCCAGAGATCTTTTAAACCAAGGGGACCTGAAAGGTGGTGTAAAATGAAGAGGCAGGGGATGTGTTCAGTGAGAGGGAAGGATGGGGCAGGGGCATGAGAGCTAGGTGCACTGGGATAAAACTGAGCAAAGGAAATCGAGACTGAACATCAGGAAATGTAGAACAAAAGTCATGAAGAATATAACAAAGAGAATACTCCTTTATTACCCAGCACAGAGTTAGCAATGAGGTCCACAGGCTATCGCATAGCCCAGATGACAAAAGCTTAGTTGGACTCAAAAGAAGGCTGGATATTTACAAAGTGAGAATTTAAGAAGGTTATTTTAATTTTAAAAAAAAGTTAAATCCTCATGCTTCAGGGCATGAGCCAATTTCTAAGCGATGAGGGTCAGGAAGAAAAACTTTCTGTGGGCAGGTTATTCCTTAATTTTCCACTTGGTGGGTTTCTTGTACCTTCCTCTGAAGCAACTGAAGCTGCCCCCTATTGGAAATGGGAAACTGGACTATGCCAGTTCCTAAACCTAGTTGCTGGCCGGGGAGCAGGCAGATGGACAGGACCGGACCTACCGATATTAGAGACAGAAGAAACCTCCAGGAGGATTAGCAGAGCACACAGATTTGTTCACTTTGCACAGCCCCTGTGATGCTCGCCCCATGCCTAGTCTCAACTGCATTCTCGAGAGCTCCCAATAACAAATTAGAGATGGAAATAGCCACACGATTACCCTGTATAATTAACAAACTTGCCTGATCATGTGTCTAACAGTTACAGTATTACAGCACTAATGAGGCCAGACAGATGGTGCAGTTCTAGTCAGTTACTGTCATACCTCAGGTGGGTAGGATAAGGCACGGCAGGTTCATAGAAGTTCACAGATTAAAATAAAGCCCGGGACAAGACTAGACCCTTACAAATGTTCTAATCCCAGATCTGCTACTGACCCATCATGTGACCTTGCCTCAACCTCGCTATGCCTCAGTTTCTCCACCCACTCAATGGGGCTAATCACACTGACCAACCTCACGCAGAGCCAGGAAATTGGATCCAGCAGTGTCTGCAAAGCACATTGAGACCCCAGGCCAGGAAAGTGTTCGTAATGAAAGCAAGGAAGTTGCACCAGGGGTGAATTTGGCCCATTGAGGTCAGAGTGGCATGAGGCCTTCGTGCGGCTCCCTCTCGGTTATTAAAGCCGTGCTGAGGAGTGGTGGGATGCTACAGACGTTGGAGAGGTCCCATCAGAATCCATGCAGCCCAAACAGCAAAGCGGGGCGTGGACTTCGCTCCCAACCTGATCCCAAACCCACGGGAGCCAGGGCCAAGACTTCCAGTAACTTCAGGGGCTGCTCCAAAGTGCATCAAGCACCGCACTTGTCCACCCAGATGCCTAAGCCCATTTGGCAGTTAGGGAGTTACCCACTGATCACAAAGTGGCACCTAAAACAGACCAGGGCTTCACAGGCAGGGAAATCATTCGTCGGGCCAGAGGTGAGGCAGCCTCCTGCAGGCACTACCCAGAAAGGATCAGACCCAAGCCCCATCTGCACTGGTGCTGAGAACGGTTTTTACTGCCAGTTGCGCCTTCCACACTGGGACACAGGACGGGGCTTGTTCCAGCCACATAAGCCGCTTCCAGTCTCCATTTCAGGGGGACCCCGGCTGTCAACCACTTTTCAGGTAGAGTGGGCTTGAAAGTTCCCAAAGCCCTGTTAGGAGTGGGGTGGGCGCAACAGCCCTGGCTCAACGCCCGCTCCCTCCTGCTGACGGCCCCACAGGAGACATGACATCAACAGCATCCAGGGGACACTGGCAATGCATTCTGGGAGTACAGCACCCCTTGGGGCTGGGTGCAGTCAGACTGGCTGACCAGCCCATAGACAGACCGGGGGTTCAGGGACGGGGAGAGGGAAAGGAGATGGACACAAAGGACCGCACAGCATTCACTGTTAGCAAACAGCCCTGCACGACACTCCCATCCGGAGGGTCAGGAAGACTCCAGCGGAGGAGGTGAGGGTGTAATGGATGCCACAGCCGGGTGCAAGAGGGGTTGGGGGAAGAAAAGAGGACAAGAGTCCCCCCGCCCCACTAAGGCACATCCAGTTGGCTGAACTGTTTGGAGGCACGGGCGGTGGGAAGGCAGCAAATAGATCTGGTCCGAGCAAGGACCATTGGAACACCAGGGCTGATTGACAGGGCCGGACGGAGCTGCAGAGCCTTCCTGCAGGGCCGGTCTATTTGCAAACCTGGGCCTGGCCAGCTGAGAGCCAGGAACACACAAGGCACAAAGCTGCAGGCTGACAGACACACTGGTAGAGACAGAGACACGGGCAGGGGGGAGAGATCTTGCCCTTTCCAACTGGGAGCTCTCGCTGGGCCGATAACTGACAGTGCTGGGCCCCCAGAGCCAGGCTGCTGCCTCGGAAAGTAGCACTGTGTGCCAGGGAGCCCCTATCCTGCATCCGGGCTGCGCCAGAGCCAGACTAGACTAGGAAAGAGAGACAGAGCAGTTTATAAAGCAACAGAGGTGGCACATGGGGCTCCCCGACTGGGAGCCTCTCTGGCTTTTCTTTCTTTGCTGGCAGGATATGAAAGCAGCCATCACCATGGCAAGATTGTCATGGCAACCAAGCATCTGCCCGGAGGGGAGGAGGGAGCGAGACACTGAACCCGAAAGGGTGAAAAGCTTTGACACACACACACTTATAAAAATCCCCGGTCAATTTCTTCAGTGGCCCTGAGTTGCACAATGGCCAGCTTGTTCAGCTCTGTCACCATAAGCCAACATTGACAGAGGGGGAACCAACTGGGCTGGCATCCAAAGTCTTGAATGGGCATTGGCCTAAGAGTGAGTCCGCAGTCCCCATGCCAGCAGCAAGCAACTCAAGGAGCCTTCCCCCGTAGGGTGACCAGATGAGAGACGTGAAATATTAGGACGGGGGCGGGGGCTGCCGGTGGAGAAAAACAAAAACAAAAAACCAACCAAGAGCCGCCAGAGCATAGGAAAAATTGGTAGGTGCTGAGCACCCACCGGCAGCTCAACGCCCTGCCCCCCACCCCCTGCACCAGCTCGCCTCCGCTCCGCCTCCTGCTTCTCCCCTCTCCCTCCCAGGCTTGCTCTAATCAGCTGTATGGCGGCGCACGCCTGGGAGGGGAGGGGAGGGGAGAGGAGGAGGAATGCAGCGTGCTTGGGGAAGAGGCGGAGCCGGGGCGGGGATTTAGGGAGGGAACCAATGGGGCAGTGAGGGGGTGGAGTCAGGGCAGAGTTGGGGCGGGGGGTGTGTGAGCCCCCTCCGCCTGTGTGCCAGAGGGCAAAGTATTGGGACAATTCGAACATAGGTCGAGACGCGGGACAAACAAGTAAATATCGGGACAGTCCCGATAAAAATCAGGAAGTCTGGTCACCCTATTCCCCCTTCTCGCTTCCTCCTAGTAAGAGGCCTCAGCGATCCACTGCAGAGAAATAGCTGGTCCAGAAAGATGCCACGATTCTGCAGAACCACGGCACATGGGTCCCAGGCTCCATGTGATAGTCTGGATGATCAGGGGTTCATTCCCCAAATGTTCTGTATGGCACCCAGCACTCCAGGTGTCAATCAATAACCAAACCGCACCATGGACCAGACAGGGAGGGAAACCAGCGTTTTAAAAAAGGGGATGTCCCCATGTCCTGCCGTACACAGCTCATCAGGGGCCACTAAGGCGCGTTTGATTTTGAAGCCGTGTTCGGGCACAGCATCATTGCAGACGAAGTCTGCGCAACTCAGACCCTAGGACTTGGGGCCCCTGAAGCTCAGGACACAAACCCAAATGATCTGCCAAAGTTCTAGAGAGGGTGCTGTCCAGTCACCTCTCCTCAGTTTCCCCTTCCATTGCTAAATTGTCTCTAGGGGAATATTTCACATCTATCAATCTCCGTTCTGCCCACAGCACTTTGCCAATTAATACTTCAACAGCCCAGCACAGACCCTAACCTGGCCTAGGCTTTCAAGAGCTCTCAGCTCCCAACAGCCCCCACCACCCACTGAGAGCTGAACAGTTTTGAAAATCTGGCACTAAATTAAATCTCCACTGCCTCCTCCTCCCTCTCCCCCACCCCCAACATGGTAGGTGTACAGCAACACGGAAATGCAGCCACTTCTGGGGCAGAGGCACTATTAGACTGCATGCAGCATGAACGGGGGAAAAGAAAAACAACCTTGGACACTTGGGCAAACCCTCTGCTCTTCTGAGAAGTGTCCCACCAGGCAGGGGACATGGGGGGTGTCAAGGCTGATTCCCCACTCTGGCACGTCAAGTGCAGAAGGTGGGGGCCCGTAAGGATTCTAAAAATGAATACTGGCTGCTCCAGGCTTGTATTAAACTCCCAAGGTTACAGCTTCTCTCTGATCTTGGATGGGTAGATGCTGCCACCACCCAAGTGCAACCCCTCCCCCCCCCACCCTCTTTTGGAACACAGGAAGGCGCACTTAGAAATTCCTTCCTGTGGGGTACCCTCAAGCCCTGTCACCCCCCTCCAGGGAAGAGCTGAGAAAGAAAACAAAGGAAATCAGCTGTTTCCACCAGCTAATTAAACAACATGTGCACAAACCTCTTAGGACACAGAAATCCAATCCTGTTCTTAAAAAAAGGTAAACTTTATTATAAACAAACAAGAAAGAAAATATCTTTGGAACTTATTTTTTTTTAATATAGCAAAAAGCCTATTACAAGGATTAAGCATCAAGAATAGCTCTCCTGAGGTCCAGCTTAAAGGTTACAAGCAAAACAAAAGCACCTCTGGTTAGCACAGGGGAGTCCACAAGCCATAAAGAAATAAAAAGTGATAAACCTGATTGCGTCTTCCTAGACATTTCCTGATCTACTTACATATCTGAGATTTCAAATAAGTAGTTTCTAGGTATGATCTGGTGATTTCCATACCTGGCCCACAGCTTATTACAGCTTAGCTCCAGCCGCATCTCTGCTCTGTCCCCTCTCTCCGGAGAACAGAAACAGACAAAGGGAAAGTTCTTTCCCCAATTTTAAAAAGTTCTAGCCCTTCCATTGGCTCTTTTGGTCAGGTGCCCACTCCCTTCCTTCTACCTCTGCAGGGAGACTTTTTCACCCTTTACAGGTAAAGCAAGTAGAGAACAATCTACTAAGAGGGATTTTATAGCTAACTGGCTGGGTGTTCATAAAGGGAGCTCCCCCCCACCCCATTTATCACAGGGGGAAAGAATTATATATCACCCACGTAAAGCAGACAGTTTTTAAGATCTCACCCCAAAACCCTCCGAGACACCCACCAAGCTGTGCCCACTAGTAGCATTAGAGTTTGCCATGCTGCTCTGGTCACACATCCACACGGGGGCTTGATAACCTGTAGCTCAAGCTAGGGCCTGCTAATGCTGTTTGCACAGTTGCCCAGAGCAGCTGCTGTATGGATGTGGCAGTAGAGGGTCAAGAGGTCACCCCGCACTGGACAGCAGGGCAGGCAGAGTGACAGAATCATTAAATAAAAACAACACATGCTCCCGGGGCTGCAATGCACCGGACCAGGGAACTCTCCCCTCAGCAGCTCAAGAGACACACACACGAGTTTTCACACAAAACACCTGACTGATGAACAATCAATGGTCTGGAGGCAAGAAAACCTCTCTGTTCAATGCAAGTCAGTATCCAGGCCAAATATTACCTCGAAAGACAGAAGATTCTGATGTAAAATGGGGGGTGGGGGGGAGGGGAGATCCCCTACATGGTGGAGCAGGAAGCCCTACATTTAGAGAGGATAGAAATGTCTCTTTGGTGCAGTCAGCCAGCAGCTGGCTCAGACAGAGGGTTTTCTTGTTTAGTCCAGCTAGCTCCACTTTTCAAAGGGATTAGACTAGCCGAGTGGACAGGCTGCTCAGAGTCCTGGAGGGTTTCTACCCTGTGCTACTCAAACGTGGCTTTTCGTTGGCCCTGCTAGAATTTGGATGGGGTGTTACTGCTATGTTAGCACCATCTGCCCCTGACAGAGACTTCGGAGGTCAGGTCTGGAGCAGCAACAGGGCAAACACAAAAACTAGGAGTCCTTGTGGCACCTTAGAAACTAACACGTTTATTTGAGCGAAAGCTTTTGTGGGCTATAACCCACTTCATCAGATGCATGGAGGGCAAACACAGTTATAGCTCGGCTGTGGACGGGGTGAGGATCGCAAGTGTGAATGCTACCATCTTGGCCAATGCACCAGGGACGCCCACAGCTAGAAGTATGAGCTACAGACAGCGAACAGTCCCAGACTCCCGTCCTCTATGGATCGGCCCAGAGAGGACCTGCCACACCCAACGGCCACTGGATTGCAAGGGAAGCTGAAAGAGGTCAAAGCAACTTGAAGGAATCCAGTCCTGGTTCTAGCCACATGCCCCGGCTTCTGTTTTTCTAGCTTGGGAGGGCAGAGCAGGCCCTGCCTGAGCAGAGCGCTGCCTAACATGTAACCTACATCTGCTCCGCTGCAGCTCCAGCTCCTGGCACCTCGTTGACAGCAGAGGCTGTGCTTGTCTATTTCTGCAGCAGCCGCGCGTGGATGACTCACACTGAATCTGTCACCCGCTCCAATCCCCCTGAGCTTTCGATGTGGTGCGACTGCCTGCCTGGCCAGTCCCCTCCATTCTCATTGGGCATCTGAACCACGCTATGGGGAGCTCTCTTCCAGCCAGCATCTCCAGTGCTGCTGCTCAGCCCCATGCATCCTCCCCAGCTTAGGGGTTGCTCCTGATTTTAGAAGGCACCCAGATACTGTGTGAGGGCAGCATAAGTGCCTAGGTAAAGCTTATTGGCCACCGGTGTGATTAATATTCTCCAGGTCACTAATTAAAAATACTGACTAGGACTGGACCCAGTATCACCTCCCGAACGCTTTGGTCCATATGCTGTTACTATAGTAAGTGCACTGTACTGCAGCAACACGACAGCCTTTTCACCACCACTTTGCCATTCTCCTGTTTCACATGTTGGTCCCTCGTCCATTGCAGAAAGGATGCAAGAGATTCCAAGGAGAATGGAATCGCCTCTCAAGCAGCAAGAGAACAAGGCCTCTTGTTCTGGCACCAGTAAGATCGATCCAGAGCTACTCCCACCTTCCCCCGCCCCCCGGCACAAGGTCTGCTGCCAAAGTCCAGATCCACAGTGTTGAGCAGGTGCAAGTGCCCAGACAGACCAGCTCCTCTGGGACACACCCAGGAGAGCTGCTGCTACCCAGAGACCACATTGAAAGGCCTTGATCCCCACCTCCCTCATGTCACCATGTGCCCTGGATCACTCGGACCGGTGGTAGCATTTCACCTTGGCGTAAATGGTGGCACAAGGTGTGAGGTGGGGCGAATCAGACTGATGTGCATGCTGTAGCTCTGACCACGGCAACATCTTGCCAGCAGAGGACTAAGCCTCTGGCTACAGCAAGAGGGGGCTGCCAGCCTCCCTGGGGGGGAAGAGGATCGGTGGATGTATTCAGATGGGTTCTCTCCAAGGTACTTACGCAGCCCCCATTACTGGGGTGCACTGACCATCAAACCCACTGCCAGGGCATTGCTATTACCCCATTGTACTGAGGGGAACTGAGGCCCAGAGCAGCTATGCAGGGCTGAGGGACTTGCCCAAGGGCATACGGAGTGTCTGTGGCAGAGGGGGGACTAGAACCCAGGTCTCCAGAGTCCCAAGCAAGCAGCTCAGCCGAGCCTCTGCTCTAGATCTGGGGCTTTCCCTGTGGGGCAGGGGAGAGATGCTGGGACCGCTTTGTCCTCTGGAGGGAAGGGGCCAAGTTCCCACATGGAGGAAGGAGAAGTCACTGGCTTAGGTGCGGGTTGGGTTGGGCCCTGTACATTGGGGGGAGAGTTTGCTGTCTGCACGTGGGACTCTCTGGTTGGTTTGGACCAAATTCAAGCCTAAGTGAAGCATTTAATTACAGCAACCAGAAGGCAGCTCAGGCAACTGGAGAAAATCAAATGAGGCTCCCGCAGGACTGACGGGCCTGATCAGCCAGTGCTCTCCCCTATGGCTCAGATTAAAAGACACCATTAGTCACCTCCCAGCAGGGCATTAGCTTGGTCCTCAGTGCGCCTGCCTGAAGCAGGGATTGGACGTTTGAGCTTTGTGCGGAGGTTCTAGGGAGACTCCCAGCAGCAGTCAGAGCCTACGACTGGACAGAATGGCCTAGCACCTAGGGCACTAAACTGGGTCTCAGCAGATCTGGGTTCAATTCCTGGCTCCCCCGCAGAGTTCTTGTGTGACGTTGGGCACGCCCCGTAATCAATTTTGTGCCTCGGTTTCCCAATCTGTGCTCTGGGGGAACAGCACTGCCCCGCCGGGGGTGGGGGGAGACAGAGAGAGTAAATACATGAATGGCTGAGAGGGGCTCAGATACCCCAGAGGTGGGGGCCAGAGAAGGGAGAGGCTCACCGTGTTTAATTTAACCAAAGGGTTAAGGGGTGTCTTGATCCCAGTCTACAACGACCTACCCAGGGAACCCGAGGCTGATAACGGGCAGAGGATGGTCTAATGAGATCCAGCTGCTGGAACTTGACGCTAGACAAACGCAAACAGGAGGGTCATCAACCCTTGGAACCACCTCCCAAGGGCTGGGCAGCATTCTCCAGCATTGGCAAGTGTTAAATCCGGACGGGGTGGTTTGCTCAAAGCCCTGCTCTAGTTCCACCAGGAATGAATGCAGGGGAGCCCCATGGCCTGGGTTACACAGGTCAGACTGGGGGATCCCTCACCCCAGAGCAGGTCCTCTCTTGTTCCTGTGCAGGGGGCTGTAAGGACCCAGCTCAATGCAGCCTTTGCTCAGCAGGAGCAATCCTTCCAGGGGGCACTCCCTGCCCTGCCCTCCACATGGCCCAGGTTCGATTCCTTCTCTCATCCCTGGGGAGCAGCCCAGGAAACACCCTAACCTCCCCCAGAGACTGAGAACCGCTCATCTCCTTCCCCCCAACTCCTCCAGCCATTCAGGGGCCGCAGGGCCTGCCCCCTCTGCCTCCCTTAAGCCCTGTTTCCCAGAATGCATAGCTCATGAAGAGCTGGCTCCCTGGCCCCTATAATCCCTGTCTCGGGGCTTCCCCAGGCTTAGGGAAGCCTTTTAAATCAGGCATCGGGCAGCCCACACGTGCAGCTCGCTAGCTCTGGCATGGCACACTTGTGCTGAGCGGAGCCATCTGCCCTCCGTGTTTCATTGAGGCAGGCTCTGGGCAGGCAGGAGACTGGCTTTCAGAGAGGAACGAACATACAGGCTTTAAACCAGAGAAGACCCCGCAGAAGGAAAACCCCACCCTCCGGGGCCCAACCAAAACCCCAGCAGAGAAACACAAGGGGCAAACATTAGCAGCCAGTGCTCCATCTTATTTTAAGCTAGCCTCATGCAGGGCTGAGGGACTGAATCATAGAATTCAAGATCAGAAGGGACTATTATGATCATCTAGTCTGACCTCCTGCAAGATGCAGGCCACATAAGCCGATCCACCCACTCCTGAACTAATTCTCTCCCTTGACTCTGCTGTTGAATGCTCCAAATCATGATTTAAAGACTTCAAGAAGCAGATAATCCACCAGCAAGCGACCCCTGCCCCATGCTGCGGAGGAAGGCGAAAAACCTCCAGGGCCACTGCCCATCTACCCTGGAGGAAAATTCCTTCCCGACCCCAAATATGGCAATCAGCTGAACCCCGAGCATGTGAGCAAGACTCTCCAGCCAGACCCTCTGGAAAAGGCTAACAATATCCCAATATTGACCCTTTGTACTAATTACCAGTGTGGCACGTTATTGACCTATTGACTAAACCCGTTATCCTATCATACCATCCCCTCCATAAACTTATCCAGCTTAATCTTAAAGTCATGGAGGTCCTTCGCCCCCACTGTTTCCCTCGGTAGGCTGTTCCAGAATTGCACTCCTCTGATGGTTAGAAACCTTCGTCTAATTTCAAGCCTAAATTTCCTGACTGACAATTCATATCCGTTTGTCCTCGTGTCCACATTAGCACTGAGCTGAAATAATTCCTCTCCTTCCCTGGTATTTATCCCTGATATATTTAAAGAGTGCAATCATATCTCCTCTTATCCTTCTTTTGGTTAAGGAAAACAAACCGAGCTCCTCAAGTCTCCTTTCATATGACAGGCTTTCCATTCCTCGGATCATTCTAGTGGCCCTTCTTTGTACCCGTTCCAGTTTGAATTCATCCTTCTTAAACATGGGAGACCAAAACTGCACACAATACTCCAAATGAGGTCTCACCAAGGCCTTATATAACGGGACTAGCACCTCCTTATCTCGACTAGAAATACCTCGCCTAATGCATCCCAAGACCGCATTAGCTTTTTTAAACGGCCACATCACATTGCCTACTCATAGTCATCCTACGATCAACCAGGACTCCTAGGTCCTTCTCCTCCTCCGTTACTTCCAACTGGTGCGTCCCCAGCTTATAACTAAAATTCTTGTTAGTCATCCCTAAATGCATAACCTTACACTTCTCATTATTGAATTTCATCCTGTTACTAATACTCCAGTTTACAAGGTCATCCAAATCTCCCTGGAGGATATCCCGATCCTTTTCCGAATTGGCAATACCTCCCAACTTGGTGTCATCCACAAACTTTATCAGCTCACTCCTACTTTTGGTTCCGAGGTCAGCGATAAATAGATTAAATAAAATCGGACCCAAAACCGAACCTTGAGGAACTCCACTGGTAACCCCCCTCCAACCCGACAGATCACCCTTCAATACGACCCTCTGCAGTCTCCCCTTTAACCAGCTCCTTATCCACCTCTGGATTTTCATTTCGATCCCCATCTTTTCCAATTTAACCAATAATTCCTCATGCAGTACCGCATCAAACGCCTTACTGAAATAAAGATATATTAGATCCACCGCATTTCCCTTGTCTAAAAAAATCTGTTACTTTCTCAAAGAAGGAGATCAGGTTGGTTTGACACGATCTACCTTTCGTAAAACCATGCTGTAATTTGTCCCAGTTGCCATCGGCCTCAAGGTCCGTAACTACTCTCTCCTTTAAAATGTTTTCCATGACTTTGCATACTACAGATGTTAAACTAACAGGCCTGTAGTTACCTGGGTCACTTTTTTTTCCCCTTCTTGAATATAGGAACTATATTGGCTAATCTCCAGTCAAACGGTACAACCCCCGAGTTTAGAGATTTATTAAAAATCATTGCTAACGGGCTTGCAATTTCACTCGCCAATTCCCTTAATATTCTAGGATGAAGATTATCCGGGCCCCCTGATTTACTTCCGTTAAGCTGTTCAAATTTGGCTTCTACCTCAGATACCGTAATGTCTACCCCCATATCTTCATTCCCATCAGTCCCTCTACCACTATTCCTTAGCCCTTCATTAGCCTCATTAAAGACCGAGGCAAAATATTCATTTAGATATTGTGCCATGCCAAGATTATCCCTAATCTCCACTCCGTTTAAAGTTTTAAGCGGTCCCACTTCTTCCTTCTTGGTTTTCTTCCTATTTATATGGCTAAAAAACCTTTTGCTATTGGTTTTAATCAAGGAGATGGACCTTCGCTAGGTCCATCTCCACCCGGCTCTTTGCCTTTCTCACTGCTTCCCTACACCCTCTGACCTCAAGAAGGTAGGTTTCTTTGCTGATCCCTCCCATTTTCTAGTCCTTGTACGCTTTCTGTTTTTTCTTAATCACCCCTCTGAGACGCTTGCTCATCCAGCTTGGTCTAAAACTGCTACCTACCAACTGTTTTCCCTTTCTCGGGATACAGGCCTCTGACAGCTCCTGCAACTTCAACTTGAAGTAACCCCAGGCGTCTTCCGCCTTTAGATCCCTAAATATGTTAGTCCAATCCACTTCCCTAACTAGTCGCCTCAATTTAGTAAAGTTAACCCTTTTGAAATCGTAAACCTTAGTCTCAGATGCAATTTTGTTTATCCTTCCATTTATTTTGAAACGAATTAGCTCATGATCACTCGAGCCAAGGTTGTCCCCTACAACTATTTCCTCAACAAGGTCCTCGTTACTCACCAAAATCAGATCTAAAATGGCATCCCCCCCTCGTCGGTTCAGCAACTACTTGATGAAGGAATTCATCAGCTATCACGTCTAGGAAAAGCTGAGCCCTATTATTATTACTAGCATTTGTTTCCCAATCTATATCTGGGAAGTTAAAGTCTCCCATGATCATACAGTTCCTATTAGTATTTACCTCCTTAAAAACATTAAAAGAGCTCTCTATCCATATCCAGGCTAGATCCCGGCGGTCTATAGCACACCCCAATCACTATCCCAGGGGACGCTCTAGTAGTTTTCTTCCCCAGTGTGACCATTGCCCAAACAGACTCCGTATTATCCATTGCATTGCTAGTTATTTCGTTACATTTCACCTCATTATTGACATACAATGCTACTCCCCCACCTTTACCTTTGTTTCGGTCTTTCCTAATCAGCACATACCCTTCCATACCTGTACTCCAGTCATGGCTACCGTTCCACCATGTTTCGGTTATTCCTACGATATCCGGTTTCAATTCTCGGACCAGGAGCTCCAGTTCCTCCATTTTGTTACCTAAGCTTCTCGCATTGGTGAACAAACATCCTAATTTTTGCTGTTTGGCTCCTCTCAGCCTTTTCACCCAACTTGGTAGGGACACAGTACTACCAGTATGACCTGTGGGTCTAGTATCCGTCCCCCCCCCCCCCCTCTTCCTTATACCTAACCCTCCCCCTCTGGCTATATCTGTTGTTATCCTGTTGTTCTCACTCTCAATGTATAAATTTGGCGTGGAGAGTACCTGGACCTCTCCCAACCGTCTCCCCCCAATGTCTAGTTTAAAGCTCTTTTAATCAGATGAGCCAGCCTCCCTCCTAGAATTCTACTTCCTTCCCTACTTAGGTGGAGCCCATCCCGTGAGAACAGTTCTCTGTCCCCGAAAGCCTCCCAGTGCCCATACATCGCAAAGCCCTCCTTGTAACACCACTCCCTCAGCCAACTATTTATCGCCACGATCCTGTCACCCCTTTGGCGCCCTTCCCTAGGGACAGGTAGAATCCCACTGAAGATCACCTGAGCCTCAATTTCCTTGAGCGTCTTACCCAACCTGGCATAGTCTCCCTTGATCCTCTCTAGCGAGAATCTAGCCGTGTCATTCGTTCCTACATGAAGGATGATCAACGGGTTCTTACCTGCTCCTCTTAGGATCCTTTTCAACCTCAGGTCCACATCCCGTATTTTAGCGCCCGGTAGACAGCACACCCTGGATCAGCCCTGGTCACAGGCCTGTCCAACCTTCTCAGTATGGAATCCCCAATCAGATAGACCTGCCTTTGCCTGGGGACAGTGCGGTCCTCTAACCTATCCTCCGTCCCCCCTGGTTGCAAGCTCCTTCCATTCCTATCATCCCTTGTGGTTCCCCTTAAGCCATCCTGCATCCTCCCTGGGCCCAAACTTGGTGCTGCCTCCATCGACTGGCAGGTCAGCTATAGGATTCTGCCATTGGGATCCTCAGTGGAGTCTCAAATAGCAGCATCCAAGGCTGTCCATATTTCTACTGGATTCCAGAGCCACACACTGAAGGAGCTTAACAAAAAAAAAAAAAAAAAAAAAAAAAAAAACACAATTACACACTGTCATGGGATCTCACCCCCACTTTGAGCTTGTGGGTTCAAAGATGGGGACCCGCAGGTATTCTTCCCCCACCCTAACCCTTAGGGTAGGATTCCTTCTCGCTGCCACCAGTCAGGTTAAAGTGTCTGACACACTGCCTGTCCCCCAAGCTTCCCCTGGGGAACCCAGATTCAAACCCCTTGAATCTCTACACACAGGGAAGCAGCCCACTTCCCCCCTCCCTCTCCTGCTCTCTCTCTCTGCTTGGAGACAACCCTTGTCTCCACAGAGTGGCGCCTAGCTTCCTTCCCCTGAATCCACAGGTAAGGAACTTAACCAAGTCCAAAGAAAAGAAAAGAATTTATTAAGAGAACAAAAAGAAAATACAGAATCTCTATGAGCCCAAGCTGGACACTCATAGGGTATAACCTTATTAATCTCTGGAGAGAATCCCCTCTCCCCCTTTCTCAGTAAAAAGCAATATCAGCAAACAGGAATAAAGCATTTCCTTTAGCAAACACACAATTGCAAATGTAGAAAACAAATCATAAGACTAATTCGCCTTTCTAATTAATACTCACTATTAATTAGTAGAAACTACTCCAGGAGAACTTGGAGACATGACTGTCTCTCTTAGATTCAAAAAGAGTTCTAACAAAGAACACAGACAAAGGCTTCCCTCCACAGAGATTTGAAATTATCTCGTCTCTGATTGGTCCTTTGGTCAGGTGGTCACCAGGTACTGCATGTTAACCCTTTACAGGTAACACAGACTTTAACCCTTAACTATCTGTTTATGACACACACACACCCACCAACCTGTCCCTGCAAAAAGAATCGCACTGACGTGCCCTTTGCAGCACCTCTTCGATCGCTCAGCTTGTCTGTTTCAGCCCTCTCCTGCAGCCAAGAGGCAGCTTGTCTTTTACTGAGTGTTGTACAGCCCCTAGCACAATGGGACCCTAGTCCCTAGGCACCGCTGAACACAAATTCTGGCCTCTACTGGGTATTTCCACCCTCCCAGAGATGGGTGGAGTTCTGATCGGGAGCCGCCCTCCATGCCCTTTGGGGAGATTCTGGGCCCCCATCCCCATGGGTTGCAAGTTTGTAGAAATTTTGGTGGTGCCCAGAACCTGCCCCTCAACTCCGCCCCCACAAATTCCACCCTCACCTGCCTAAGGCTCTGGAGGAGGGAGGTCTAGGCTACAGATCCTGGGCTGGGGATTAGGGTGCAGGAGGGGTGCAGGGTGCAGGCTTTGGGATGGAGTTTGGGTGCTGGGTGCAGGCTCCGGGCTGGGGCAGGGGGTGGGTGTGCAGGCAGGAGTGAGGGGTGCAGGCTCTGGGATGGAGTTGGGGTGCAGGCTCTGGGCTGAGGGTGGGGGCATAGGAAGGGGTGAGGGGTGCACGCTCTGGGAGGGAGTTTGGGTGCAGGCTCTGGGCGGGCGGTGGGGGTGTAGGAAGGGGGGGTGCACGCTCTGGGAGGGAGTTTGGGGATAGGAGGGAGTGCAGGGGTGAGGGCTGTGGGGCTGAGGATGAGGGGTTCATGATGTGGGGGGGCTCAGGGCTAGGGCTGAGGCAGAGGATCAGGGTGCGGAGGGATGAGGGCTCTGGCTGGGGCAGAGGATTAGGGTGCGGGGGGGGATGAGGCTCTGCCTGGGGATGAGGGTTTGGGGCATTGGAGAGGCTCAGGGCGAGGGTGGAAGGGCAGGGTAAGGGCAGCCTGCCTTGCCATTAGGGGGAGGCAGGCACTAGGACCCTGGGGCAGCAGACAGCAGTTCTGCCGGGAGCTGCTCTCTAGCAGCTCGAGCAGGCAGGGGAGAGGCGCTGCGCCTCTTTCTGTCAGGCAGGGACCAGGCGCGGGGTGGGACACGCAGGGGGAGGGGTGGCAGGCAGGGGCTGGGACCTGCTCCAGGCAGGGATGCGGCGGGGGGGGTGGGGGGTGGAAGGCCCGTGGGGGCCGGGGACCGATCCAGGCAGGGCCAGGGGAGAGACCCAGCTCCAAATATCGCTGGAGCAGGGCACCCGGCCCTGAATATTCCTGGAGCCCGGGCATCGCAAACATATATAACCTGCCGCCTATGCCCATCCCTGCTAGCCACTGAAATATTCATGCAAAAGCAGAGGCTGATCCATGCTGTTATACCAGTGATACGGCAGAGGAACTCCACTGCCACCCGCAGAACTGGCAGCAGCTCCTAGTTCCTTCCATCCCCAGCCTAGGCCTGCGGCACAGGTATTTCTTCTCCCTGACCCCTGCCTTCAAATGGGCTGTGTGCACATGGCTGGCTGACTTATCCCATGCACAAGCCAGAGGGGCTTGCAGTATCTCAAGTCCTTGCCAAAATTGGAGTGGCTTATTACATGGAGTGTCAGTTCCTTGGGGGACCTACACAATGGGGACCCAGTCCATGACTGGGGTGGTAGGTAGGCACTATTACTACTACTACTACTGACTGATGGGGGACGGGTGCCAGGCAGATCCAGAGGGAAAAGCACCTCCTAGTGGATCGCCAGCACCCTCTCCTGCAGCGCCTCAGCATTCCGCTCAGTGTCCCATCCGGGCGGGGGCAGGAGGGCGAGGCAGTGCAGCACCCGGAGGTGGGCAGGGAAGGGAAGGCAGTGCAGCACCTGGGGAGGGGGCGGGAAGGGGGGAGCAGGGGAGGGCAAGGCAGTGCAGCACCTGGGGTGGGGGGGTGGGAAGGGACTGCTGGATATTTTGCTTTCCACAGCAGGAAGCTTTGAAGGCTTCCCAGATTCTCAGAGTGCCTGGCTCTTCGAGAGCTAGTTCCCATCTCCAGGCTGGGACACCAGAGCAGAGCAGGAAGGCAGGGCTGGGCGGAGACGAATACACACGAGATGCTTTATTGAGGCTACTGGAAACAAACCGACTTCGCGGTCTCCCAGAATCCTGACCTGGTACCCGCACCCATGAACAGGGTCAACCCCACTGCACCCATGGGTCGAAACAAGACCCTGCCCAGGACTGCGAACCGGGAGGGGAAGGGGTCCTTTGTGCAGTGGGTCAGAAACTCAAGGCACAGTGTAACCCACATACCTCCGGGGTGTGGTGCTTTGTCCCATGTAGTGGCACCGAGACCACTTAGAGATTAATGATTCTGCTCCAGCCTTAGCGAAGGGCCATGTAGCTTTTAGCTCACGCAGCAGAGGCTCATGCATTAAGCTCCAGAGGTCCCAGGTTCCATCCCACTCGCTGACAACAGGGGTCTGTCAGTGTTACAACAGCTCCTGTCTACTGGCTGTCCCGGAATAAATCAATGCAGGACGGAACAAGGAAGCCATCGGGGGCTATTACCATGAAATCTAGATGTGCAGAGACTCCAGCAACGATGGTCCAGAGGGGCCCATTTGTCATAACAAACCAGCTCTTCTCAGCCGCAGGCAAAGCAGGAGCTGGGGCAATTGGAACCCGAGCGTCTCACCGAGTAGAAGGTGGGGATTCCCTCTGCTCCCCTATTTTCTGGACTGACCCCCCCATCCACTCTGCGCCCACCCCCAAGGGAATGGGAACAGCTCTCACTCTGCTGTGAACAGGATAAGAGATAAAAAGCTCTGCTCACGCCCCCACCCCCTGCATCGCCATGCAATACAAGTGCAAATGGCATTCTCCTCTTGTGCCGGTGCAAGCCAAGTCGCACTATTAGAATGTGTTACTATTTATATCACAATAGCACCTCTGAGCCCCAGTCACGGACCACGACCCCACTGTGCTAGCCGCTGGACAAACAACACAGACATGGTCCCTGCCCCAAAGAGCTTCCCGTCTAAGCAGCATTTCACCCCGCATGTGGCGGTGATACAGGAGAATATGCAAGGAGTGACCCTAACGAGCTTGTAAGTTACACAATCCCATTCCAGCCAAGCAAGGCAGGAGACAGGCGATCGGGGCAGGGAACATTTACCCTGCTGCCGGGAGCGACTCTCCCAGCCCAGGTGGGCGGACAAGACTCGCGCTATCACACTAAAAGTAGCAGCGTGGCCATTTCGGCACAAACTCTCCAGCCTAGGGGGTCAGGGAGGCTTCGGAGCCCGAGTCGCAACGGCAGCACTGCTATTTTTAGTGCACTGGGGCACGGCTGTCCGCACAGGCCGGAGCCTGGCTCCCAGCCGCAGCAGAGACGTACCCTCAGTCCAAGTGCCTGCCGCTCCCAGCAGAGAGAGAGAGCGCTGATCTGCATTGAGAGCATTAACATTTCCCACCCCCACCCCCCAGTGCAGACCCACAGGCAGACATCAACAACCTACATACACTTTGAGCAAGCCCCCGCCCCAGGAGCTGCAGGTCAGTAGTTCTGTGAACTGAAAACCAGACAGCCCCCAGTACTGGAGGTTCATACACACAGCTCAGGGCCGGGGTATTTCATTAGCAAGAAGCAGAGTGCACTGCTAGAGGCCAGTATTTGGCTGGCCGCAGCCTGGACCAAATTGCACTGCTGAGCCCCTGATGTTACCCCAAACTAGGCCCTCCTGGATTCTGAGCCTGTTCCACGTATCTTACTACAGCTGATGTGCAGGAATCCCCAGCCGTAGGGCAAGTATCCGCCGGCTTTTTAAACCCCCCCCCCCATCTGATTCATGCAGAAATCTGCCAGGACAATGAAGCGCATTATCCCCATTGCCTTTGCTACACACCCTGCTGCCATTCACAGCTGCCTCACTGGGCCATGCTAACCTGCCCATCCCATTGGGAGCGCTGTGGTGAGGGATGGCAGCCGGGCATCATCCCAACCCCTCTCCCCTTCTTTGAGCCCACGCTAAGAACTCCAGCTGCTGCAGTTCTAGCCCCGGCTCCCGTCCCGGGGCCCTGGCTCACCTGACCCTTACTGGACAGCGTTTCCTCGCTGGTCAATAGAAGGCGCTGGGCCGGCCAGAGGAGAAACAAGGTCGGGCCAACAGTCCTGTAGCCAGCTGCCTTCTCAGCCACACACGAGGCCGAGGCTACCTGCTCCTGGGTCTCACTCCCTCAGTGCCTACAGCACCCTGAACACATGCTTTGCTTGATGGGGCAGCAGGTTTGCAAGAGCCCTTTGGCTGCCCCCAGAGGCAGGCAGGAAGCGTTGTCCTATTAAACCACAGCCACAGGGGGCACTGCAGGGCGCGAGGCTCTGAAGCCAGCCTGCCCAGCTGCCAGGGAAGGGAACTTCAGCAGAGTAGGGCAGAAACAGCCGCTCATTAGACTGTAAATATATTGCAGAAAAGGATGTAACCACTCCCGCAAGGGCCATAGGAGCAGAGGCAGGAATACAGCCAGTTAAGACCCCTCAAAGTCATCCCCTCCGTGTCACCCAGCATCATGTCCCTGTGCACTGTCAGACAGCTGCTACATGCCACCCCAGAGGTGGCTGCACTTCACCGTTTGAGCGAGGCGACTGCCATGCATACGACACACTGTCTTGGCTTTCACAAATGCCTGCTTCACTTCAGGGTGAGTCCCGCCGAGTGCCACCGCCGTCCTGTTTCACCGAAAGCACCCCCTGGTTGCGGGCTTAGGGCTGGAAAGGCTTATATCAGTCGGTGACTTCGACAGCAAGCTCGTTGGGCAGGGCCCTGCTTTTTGTTATGCAAGCATGCAATGCCCAGCACAAAGGGGCCACATCTGTCCATCTAAGGCCCCCCACCAGCAGAGTCTGAGCACCCCCCAGTCTTCATTGTATTTATCCTCACACAACCCCACCCCTCATGAAATAGGGCAGTGCTGCCATCTCCATTGGAGTCTACCCAGAGACACTAAGGGATTTGCTTGCTCAAGGTCAGGCAGGACATCAGGGTATCAAACCCGGGTCTCTGGCGAGCACCCTAACCACCAAGCCATCCTTCCACCCCGGAGCTGTGGTGGCTTCTCCAGCCCTGGCAATTTTTAAATCCAGAGGGGAGGTTTTTTTCTGAGCAATCTGCTCTTGGGTTTATGGTGGGGGCAGGTCTCCACCCTGCACTATGCAGGAGTCAGACTGGATGGTCACTGCTCCCTTCCGGCTATGGACTCTATGAAAAACCGTAATACATACAAGCGCCACTTGGCAAAAGGTTCAGCTCGATTCAGACTAAGGAACAGCTCTGGAGATGGATTGGCACCTTCTCATTGGAATGACGGGTCTATGGAGGTAGCAACTAATAGCCTGGCCTCACTGTGGCAGGTGCTGCACAGACACGGAATAGTTCACTGACCGAGCCCTGGAGGGCTCACACCCTACGCACAGACTTACACAGCCGTGATCACCACCAGGGTGATGCCTGCACAAGCCAAGAAGGAATGGGGGAGTTAGAGCTTTGGCAGGGACCCTTTTAAAACAGTCACTCACGGTTCTGTTGGACAGGACACATGTGCCTAAGGATATGAACCTTCATGTTTCAGGGCATGCACCAGCCATTGACTGACAGGGGTCAGGAAGAAGCTCCCCCTATGGGCAGGTTATTCCATAATTGTCCACAAGGGGCATTTCTTGTTCCTTGCTCTGAAGTACCTAAATACCTTTGAGGGCCAGAGCACTAGGGTGGCTGAGACAGACACAAGCCCAAAGCAAGGGGGTGTTTGATCACGCCCCCGGGGGCGAGAGTTAAGAGCTCTCTATCACCCAGGCTCCCCTCCAACCAGCCCTTCCCGCTGCCACCACCAGCATCGCACAGCTGGCTTGGGGAGGGGGCTGGCCCTGGCGCTCTGTGCTCAGACACACACAGGGGCGGATTCATTCTGTGCCTGCCAGACCCAGACGTGGGCCTCAGACCTGAGGCTGCTCCAGCCGAGAAAGAAGGGGCCTATTGGGAGCCATAACGGGAGGCTTTGTCCCTCGGTGGTAAAGGTCAGGACATCGAGGGATAACGCTCCCTCAGGAACTGCTCTCCAAGGGAGGAGGGAGGGGCCCACGACAAGTTAACAGCTCCCCCACTCCCTTCCTCCATCCCGCCACTTGCTGCAGCAAAGCCCTGGCTGCAAGAGAGGCCGGGGATCCTTCACTCATTGCGCAGCTAGGGGCTCGGGTTTGCAGTCGCTGTCCCATGTCTACAGATGACCTACGCTGTTTGGAGCGGCTTTGAGAGCGACGCCACCCCAGGCTTGCAGCCGGGGCCTTTCCCGAGAGGAAAGTCCGTCAATTTCATGGGCAAGAGAGGTCTGGGTGGGTCAGGGGATGCTGCCAGCAAGCCCTGGCGAGGGGACATGACCTACCATGACCCTGGGAGAGCAGTACTGCAAGCCAGTGAAAACCCCTGTGGCCCACACAGACCTACCCGATGGCCCCTGGGTTTCCTTCAGGGAGACTCTCCTGGACTAGGCCAGCCCCATGGCAGGGACCCGCTGGATGGCCAGGCAGGCAGCCGTGCCACACTGAAGAGAACCAGGCGGCCGGCAGCCACCAGTACAGGGTTAGCAGAGCGCGCGGGTCAGAGCGAGCTGAGCAGGGAGGGAACCACAGGGCCTGATCCCAGCCGAGGCGCCTGTGAAATCCATGGGCGCTTTGCCCCTTGAGGGCCCCAGCAGAGCTGGGGGAAGAACGGAACGTTTGGTTTGGCAGCGGCTTCCTCCCTTGCCCCCCTCCAAAAAAAAAATCCATTCGTGTTGAACAGAATCAAACTTTTTGGACTTTTCCATGAGTTGAAAGTGTCCATTTGGGGTCTGTTCCAGAGCAGGGATTTGAACCTGGGTCTCCCACACCCCAGCTGAGTGCCCCGAACACCTGGCTGAAGGTTAGTAAGGGCAAGGGGGTGGGGTGGGGTGGGGAGGGGAGGGGAGAAGGGGCACAGGGGTGGCACCTTCTCCTTTGGCCATCTTGTCAAGGGCCAAAATTATTCATGTCAAATATGCGCATTGTCTTGGGTTGGCCGAAACCGCATTGGTCAGCAAACTGTCCGTGTGAAACATTTCACCGTGCTCTGGCCCACGAGGCAAGGCTTGGAAACGGACCACGGCAGATCCAGAAGAGGCTCCTGCCAACACGTTCGTGTGTCATAGGGCGAGGGGCAGATGGGAAGAGCGGCGTGACAGACTCAGTGCTCTACCAGAGGTGGGCAAAGCTGGGCATTGCCATTGCACAAAGACCAGCCAGCCCGGCCCAAATGACCTTCCCTTGGGTCGAGGAACAAAATGAGAAAAAGGAAGTATGGCCCAGGGTCAGGGCACTGGCCTGGAACTCCTGAGATGCAGGGTCAGCTTCCTGCTCTACCTCCAACTCCATGTGTGACTTTGGGCAAGTCACTCAGGGCTTGTCTACACAGGGAACTTAATCCAGATTAAATTCACACCCTGCCTTAAACCAGAAAAAGGCACTCTTAGTCCAGAACCAGAGCGTCCACATGGCGAGTTGTTCTGGCCAATTTCCCTAACTGGACAAACCCTTTAGTCTCTCTGTGCCTCAGTTTCCCCTGCTGTAAAATGGGAACAATGAAACTTGACCTCTTTTGTCAAGTGCTTTGAGATCTATGGACGACAAGTGCCAGAGAAGAGCTAGGTGCTGTTATCTGCGCAATGGGGATAACAGCACCACCCTACCTCGCAGGACTGTCTGAGGATAAAGACAGTAAAAGCCCTGCTGGGCTCAGATACTACACAGCTGAGGGCCAGAGATGTGCAAGAGACAGATCACAGCCTGCACTTGCAATGACTGTCCGTAGAGATAAGCAGCCGAGTCCTTGCAGGTTTAAAGGGACAGCCCGCAGAAAACAAAAGCATCATGGTGACAAAGGGGACGGCGCCCCTGGGTCAGCACCCCAGTTCCTGCACAGCTTGGCCAACAAGCGGCTGGGTCTGAGCCCCACCTTTTCAGGCAGCAGAGAGAAACAGCAGGGCTTGATTTTTTTCCTCCCAGCATATTAACTCTGGTTAAAGCAGGATGCTGGGAATAAACCCGCTGTGTGCAGAAGGGAAGCCCGACAGACAGCGGCCGATCTGCTCAATGGGCCAAGCGCCCACATATCCAACCCATTTGAGTCGTGCAAAATGAGCCGTCCCGGGAAAGCGACCCCCAGCACCTGCAGAGTGCGAGCCACGCGCCTGCTAAGAGAATCACCAGGGTACGGCAGGGTCACATGCTTAACCTCCAACCGAAACTGTGGCTACAGGGAAACCTGCTAGTGTTTAACATAGGCGGAAACAGCCCAGCTGCACACAGTTCTGCCCCCACTGCGCACCTCCCAACAGGGAGACCTCTGCGGCCGAGCCCTGCGTGACCTCCCATTGCAATCAGGCAGGTCCCAAGTCTCTCGGCTGTTTAATCTAACAACACAGTTGTATTTTGACAGCCTCTGGTAGAGGATATCCCCTCCGGGACCAAAAGGGCCTGCCTGACAAATGGGGAAAGGGCTGTGCAAAACAAGGAGCTTGCCTGCTTTTCAATTAGCACCAGGGTCCACTGGGAAAAGTGCCCCCCCCCTCAATGTGTCAGATTCTTATTTTGAGCAGGGTGGTATCTTTTTAGAGCTTTGCCTTCTGTCATTTTCTCCCACGACCTCCACCACAATTATGCTGCTTGACCATAATTAACATTGCTAAACCGTCAGGATGACACTGTCAGAACTGCCACAGCCCAACAGTCCTGTAGCCTTAAAATGTCCCCTGATCCCCGTTTTCCACCTTGCAGGGTGCATCCCATGGACTAGCCCTGATCTCCTTGGGGGCTCCTTTCCCAGGCGAGATCCAAGCCCAGGAAAAGGAGGAGGAGAACACACACACGTCATATGCAGAACTCTTTCGTCCTTAGTATAAAATTAAGGTTATTCAGATGGAAATTACCTGGTTCTTCTTGTGCAAGGCTGAAAGGCACCAAACAGGAATAGCTAAGTGTGTTTTGTCCCCTCTACTGGTTGGTCCGCATAGAGGATAAGAGTCTACTACTGCTGTCAGTTACTGAAGTTACTTGGGATGTGTCAGGGTAATGGTCTATGCTTTGGAGCTGGAGGTGTTGGGTATGGAGATGGGGCAGGAGATATTCATAGTGCGGAGACGGAGCATCGCAAACAGCACCTGCTCCACTTTATGCTGTAAATGCACCGTGAAAGCGAGTCTAGAGAACTTGGAGGCATTTCCACATGGGCTAGATACAGGGGGTAACATTTTCAAAAGCACCAAAGGGACTTAGATGCCTAAATCCCACTGACTTTCAATGAGCCCCTAAATCATTTTTGAATGTACGAATCGCAAAGCCAGTGAATGACGCCTGTCACTCCTGGGAAGAGGCTCCCAGACCCTGGAATAATCTATCGTGTTTAAATCAAAGGGGGCGCTGTCAGGTATTTTAGCCCCAAAATGTAGGTTTAGCAAAACCCAATACCAACGAGATATTTTTTCTAACTGACGTGAAAAACGTAGCTTAATGTGGCTGATAGAAGCCAGCTTTGTGAAACTCCAGCTCAGCCACACATCTAAGGCAAGAGACTTTTTACAGAGCAAGTCAGGTGCTCTTTATCCTTCCAGTATCATTGCACTGCACCGGAATGAGTCACCCAACTCCCTCCTAGCCGGCAGCGGAAAGGGTGGGTGACTCAACGCTGCGCCCGCCCTGGTGAGTTCCTATGACCGTTTTAAGCGGCCAATTTAAACCACTTCTCTGGAGCAATGGACACCAAACACACCACAGCACTCTGCTAGGGCATGGGAACCCGGAAGTGAAACTGACTAGCTCCGAAAGAGAAACTGACTGGTCTAGTTGTCCCTGTCTAGTCTGGGTCAGACGGCACCAGGCAACAATTCCCTTGCAGCTTTGCTACCAGGATAGGTCTCCCCTTGCTATAGCCACGCACCTAAAAGGGGAGGCTGCAGCTGCACATGGCCAGACCCCCGAACACTCGCTCTTCAGGCTCCCATGGGATCTGCAGTTTCTCAAGGTTTCTGCTCGACGAGGTCACACCACTCTACACTCCAGCCCTCAGCCACGCAAAGATTTGCTACCTCCTAAGGTGGAGACTGCAGTGGTTCCAGCCCCCAGGGAACTGGAGCTCCGGTCTCCTGACAGTGATTTGGAGTTAGAGGAATAGATACTGGGTGAACTTTACTGCTCATGAAAATGCAAAGCCAATCAGCACTGGCTGGAGTGGAGCAAAGCCTTGGCTAACGCTCCTCCACTCAGCGCTGACCCACAGCCCCTCTTGTTCTAGCTCTGGGCTCCGCCGATGTGTCATTTCTGACCTGCTGCCTCCTGTCCGGCAACTCTCCTGAACAGAAACCAGCTGGCAGGGTGCACAGTGGCCAGAGAACCCCTGGGACGAGGCAGAAATATCACAGCTTGTTTCCCCTGTGCCTGCCTGTCACTGGCCTGAATCCTCTCTAGAGAGAAGCTGGGCCAGCTGATCCTTCACACTACTGAGCTCCCTGCAACCTGCAGCCACCACACCCAACCCCCTGGGCCAACAGTCCTGAGCAGGAGACCGGACAGCTGCAGCGAGAGGGCCCTGCTATCTCCTGCAGAGCCCCCACCCTTCTCCCCTGCAGCCATTCACCCCATCACGCCTGTTTATCTCCCTCTACCCTATCTCATATGCGTGCCTGGGCCCCATCTTCATAACCCCCAGCCCCCCGCCAAGACACTGGCTGCTTTTGCCTTCCCGGGGGCTGGGGCAGCTCAAGGCAGGTTGTGGCTGCGGGGGATGCACCAGCCAACCCAGATTCAAAGAGGTCTGAGCCGGGGGGGTGGGGGGTGTTGGGACAAGTGTGATTGCAGCTGCTTGCAAGATGAAATAGCCAGAAGCCCCTAGCCCTGCAGGGCGGTTGAGAGCATCGGGGTTCACTTCCCTACCTGGAGCCAACGCTAGGCCAGGAGGGGCAGTGGCCTCCTGCCCATCCCCCATCTCTGCAGACAGGAGCCCAGGCCCTGGGGCCCCTGCCATTGGCTGGAACAGTTACATTTTCCAAGGAGCTTTTACTGAGTTTCCCTCATTTTCCTTCCAGCCTGTCCAGCTCTGTGTCCTCATCCCCTTCCCCAGCCCATGTCACCTCCCCCTCCTGCACCCCCATCCCCAGCGGTTTTGTAGCATGAAGAGCATCACAGCATGTCCCCTCCTCTCTGCCCCAGGAGGGGCGTGGGGGTGGGAGGGGATCCCGTTCTGCCATGCGCAGGGCTCACACCATGCCGGGTTGAGAACCTGGGACCACAGCTTGAGCCAGTCGCTGAGGGGCTACAGTTCAGCCTGCCTAGGGGGAAATCACACCCCCTGGGGAAGAGTAGCCAGTCAGGGGTGCTGCAGACGCAGCTTGGGGTGGCTCTATTCTCTCCTCCCCGCTCCCATCCTGTGAGTAATGGGGCATGCCCCCCAACCCAGGGAGCCTGGCTGCAGCTCCCCCAGGCCTGGGAGGGCAGAACCCGAGAGGCTCACAGTGGGTCTGGAGGGGGCAGACCAGATGGGGAGGACAGGCAGATGAGACGTCACTTTCATTTCCAGAGCCAACGACACACACACACACACACTTTTTCAGCCTACATTAGCGCTGGCCCTGCCAGGCTGCAGGCACCCTGTTCTCAGCCTCACTCACCCCATCCTGAGAGGGCACTGCCCCGAGCCGCAGCAGGACTGCCCGACTTCCTAAGGCCGCAGTGACAACGGACGTCAGCCCGCTAGGACTTTGTATCTAACTTGGCCAAGGGCAGGAGGCCACATAGACCCCACCGACAGGGAACCAGACCAGAGAAGCCCATCAGATCAGGAACGACCCCTTCCCACCGGTTCAGAGAGCCGACCCAGTGCCCACTGTTCTGGTCTGGCTCAGATCCCAAATCACAAGACACTGATTCTTCTTCAATTGCAGAAAATGGGCTGCTCACAAGGTCGAAGGAGTCTTGGGTCTAGCTTGGATCAGGATGCTGAAGACTATTTTAGGTAGCACTAAAAAAGTTACTGGATTATCTAAGGTATTTATATCCCCCCCCTCAAAGTCATTGTATGCCTCATGAAACATGTTTACCCTCACGGTACAGCCAGGGGGCCTTACCCTTACCCTCACCCCCATGCTCTTATCCCCATGGTACAGCCAGGGAACAAAGCCATAGCGAGGCCACGGGACTTGCCCAAGGTCACACACAGAGTTTGTGGCAGAGCAGGGAATTGAACGCAGTTCTTCTAAGTGCCAGGCAAGCACCTTAACCTCTGGGCCACCCATCCCTATTTCAATACAGGGCCCATTGAACAGGGGCTTTTACTCCTGCCTTTGGAAGACCCTCCGGGCCAGCCACATGGCCTTCAAGACACACTCCCACCCCAGGAAGGGCCATCAGGGGGAGGGATAGCTCAGTGGTTTGAGCATTGGCCTACTAAACCCAGGGTTATGAGCTCAATCCTTGAGGGGGCCATTTAGGGAACAGGGGGTAAAAAAAAAACTGTCTGGGGATTGGTCCTGCTTTGAGCAGGGGGTTGGACTAGATGACCTCCTGAGGTCCCTTCCAACCCTGAGATTCTATGATTCTATGAGAGCCCCACCCCAAGGAGCACTCTGTCAAGGGTTAATACTAGGAACGTGCTGGACCCAGGCTGGCTGTGGGAGGCGAGAGCACGTGTAATATGAACCCCTGGCTCCAGGCACCGAAGGACTTGAAGCCCGAGGGTTAGTGAAACTCCGGGGGTTAGCCTGAAGTCAGTTACAGGAGCACAAAAAGCCATTCGTTGCTCTCTTCCCTTAAGGGCTGGGGAGCTTCTCCAGGCAGGAGACAGCACCAAGTTCCTAACTATCTCTCTTCCCCCCCAGCCCACAAAGCATTCCCCAGGGTTTAGAATACAGACCAGCAATAGAGGGTGAGAGACCAGGACCAGCCCAAGCTGCCTGTTCCATCCCCTGCACCTGGGGGATAAAGCGAGCTGCTGTGAACTTCTCCAAACACAGATGTGATGTCCCAGCTCCCAGAGACCCACCTGACACAACGCCCCCAGATTCAGATTCCCATCTAAGGCAGCTGCCACCTACCTGAGCAGCTAATTCCACTTGTAATTTGAGTAAATGATCAGCTAATTACCACAGGAAAACATCCTCCCCACAGGATTCTGCAAACGGGGATCTAAGCAGCATGACACTAAGCCCACTGTGGACCCCAAATGGAGGAGGCAGGGGGCCGGCAGATTAGCTGCAGCTGCACTGAATTCCCTTCCGTGTAGGGAGCAGGGCTGCAGAGATAGCCCTCAGCCAGTCTAGGCCCCAGGGCTGCATTGTGACCCTAACTGCTAGAGCCCTGGGCCCAGTTCTGGTCAGCCCATATCCAAGGGGACAGAGCAGAGGGAGATAGGGTTCAGAGACAGGCCACAAGAGCCGCTCGTCTAAGGGACTGGGGCTGGTGAGCGTAGAGAGGGGACACGAGGGCAGCATCCACAACGAATGGGACACAGAAGGCTGGTCAGACCCCGCTATTCAGCCCCTCTCCTAGTGGAAGGACAAGGGGACAGTCAATAGGATGAAAAAGAAGAATGTTTCAAAGAGATGGAAATACACACACACATGGCCTGTGGAACTCACTGCCACAAGATTTCACTGAGCCCCAAAGCTTAGCGGGATTCACAACAGTCCGGCATTCCTATAGATGGTGAGATCCGCCGGCATTCTAGTGATGATTAAAGAGGCGGCAGATGTTGCCCCATGTCATGGCCCAGGGGCCAGCTAGGGGCTTTGGGATGCTCCCCAACTGGAGGATTTGCAACATGGGCAGCCTGCCTGCAGGTTTCAGCTCTCGCCTGTGGCCACTGCAGAGCTGCCTCCTTTGGTCACTAGGGCATCCCACCATGGTCATCTCCCTGGGCTCCCGTCAGCGCCCGCCCTGCACTCCCACAGCCCTCCCCACATACAGGTGCTTTCCGTTGGAAACACACCAGGGCTGGCTCTGAAGCAGGGCTCCCAGCCTGCTGCTCCTTGGCCAGGGTTATGAGAATCCGCGCAGAAAGAGGCTTTGCCCACACATGCCAGTGCTAGGATCCTCTAAGGGTTATCACTCACTCAGAAGCCAGTTTCCACCACTGCTCCCAGTTTAAAAATCCTGGGATCATCCCTGGTGTCTATGATCATACTGGTCTGGCATCTTCCTTTAAACAAAATTATTATTTATTCAACTGTTTCAATCTTTTTTCCCTATAACAAACCAAACAAATGCTAGATGCCAACATCTACAACGAGCACAAAGACCAAGATCCTGGCCTGGCATCTCCCACACAATCCCAAATCATCTTCTCTGCCCTGGGGGCACCCGGTGGCAGGGTCCTTCTAACACAGCAGTTGGCCAATTCTCATTCTGCCACCTGCACCAGAATGGCAGTAAGTGGAGCTGGAATTGGATTCAACTCCTCCCCTGCTGCCTTGAAAAGCCAAGAACCTCTTTGGTTTGCCAGCCAGCCGCATAGGAGATCTCAGACCGCACAGACAGCCAAGCCCAGACCCTAATCCTCTCCCCCTGCCCCTCACAGCCGATCTCTGCTGGTAACGTTAGCACCACCTGTTTGACAGCAGAGATGCTAATGCCCCATCCTGAGCAGGCCTGGCAGTGCTTCTGCTCCCTTCCCCCAGCAACCCTGCTCCAAGGGGACATACGTTCTCAGCACAGCCCTGGCTCTTGCTCAGCATCACCCAGGGCCAGCGGGATGGGCTGCAATCAGCATGCACTCTGTTGGAGGAAAAGGACCAGGAAGGGATGATTGAATTTTGGAGGTAAATGCGTGGTTACACAGGTGGTGTCAGAGAGAGGGCTTTGGATTCTTCAACCCTGAGATTTTGTTCCAGGAAGAAGAAGAAGAGATGGGATCCACTAACGAAGAGAGGGAAGAGCATCTTCGCAGGCAGGCTTGCTAACCTAATGAGGAGGGTTTTATACTAGGTTCACTGGAGTATGGAGACCTAAGCCCTGAGGTAAGTGGGGAAGTGGGATACTGGGAGGAAACACAAGGAGGAGGGTGCAACAGGAGAGGCTTCCTGATTCATACTGAGAAACAGGGCAATTGGCTAGTTAGGTGCCTGTACACGAACGCAAGAAGCCTGGGAAAGAAGCAGGACGAACTGGAAGTCCAGGCACAGTCAAGGAACTATGATATGATTGTAATAATAGAGACTTGGTGAGGTAACTCATGTGACTGGAGCACTGTCATGGATGGGTATAAACTGTTCACCTTTTCTCCCCAGCCTGTCCTTCCTGGAGGCATTGCACTGTATGTAAGAGAGCAGTATGATTGCTCAGAGCTCCAGTATGAAACTGGAGAAAAGCCTGTTGAGAGTCTTTGGGTTAAGTTTAGAGGTGAGAGCAACAAGGGTGATGTCGTGGTGAGCGTCTGCTATAGACCACCAGACCAGGAGGATGAGGCTTTCTTCGGACAACTAACAGAAGTTTCCAGATCACAGGCCCTGGTTCTCATGGGGGACTTCAATCATCCTGACATCTACTGGGAGAGCAATACAGCAGGGCACAGACAATCTAGGAAGTTTTTGGAGAGTGTTGGGGACAACTTCCTGATGCAAGTGCCAGAGGAACCAACTAGGGGCCGTGCTCCTCTTGACCAGCTGCTCACAAACAGGGAAGAATTAGTAGGGGAAGCAAAAGTGGATGGGAACCTCGGAGGCAGTGGCCATGAGATGGTTGAGTTCAGGATCCTGACAAAAGGAAGAAAGGAGAGCAACAGAATACGGACCCTGGACTTCGGAAAAGCAGACTTTGACTCCCTCAGGGAACTGATGGGTAGGATCCCCTGGTACGCTAATATGAGGGGGAAAGGAGTCCAGGAGAGCTGGCAGTATTTTAAAGAAACCTTACTGAGGGCGCAGGAACAAACCATCCCAATGTGCAGAAAGAATAGCAAATATGGCAGGCGACCAGCTTGGTTTAACAGAGAAATCTTTGGTGAGCTTAAAACACAAAGGAAGCTTACAAGAAGTGGAAACTTGGACAGATGACTAGGGAGGAGTATAAAAATATTGCTTGAGCGTGCAGGAGTGTAATCAGGAAGGTCAAAGCACAATTGGAATTGCAGCTACCAAGGGATGTGAAAGGTAATGTTGGTGTCACTAGGCATAAATCTAGGTAACTCGGGAGGATGGCTTTGGGCCTATGTGACCCAAAGTACCTTTATGTAAAGTGCTTTTGTTAGCCTTACTAAACTTTTGTAACTCCTGTGTTATGTGTGTAATACAATGGCACTGGCAGCTGCTTGAGACACTAGATGTAGCCAATACTAAATAAGATCGGCGGAAAGCAGGTGCTGTAATTAAATATGCATGATGAGAGCGTAGCCCCCCCCAGGAAAGTACAGATAACTGATCACAGAAGAGTTGCTAACGAGCTAAGGTGGTTTTGCCAAGTATGACTTAACTGCTTCATGTGATTGCTATTGCAGTGTATTTTTTGCTGCATGGGAATGAAAGGTGGGGGTGATGGAAATGCTAAGTAAAGTTATGTATAAAGAGAAAAAAACTTTGTATCGGTGCAGGATTTGAGATTGCTATGGCTCCCTTGCACCTTATCTGGGCTCAAATAAACCTGGTTTTTGCTTCTCCACCTTGGTGTGTTTATTGGAAGCGAAGCACACCGGGCAACGAACCACTGTTGCTGTCGCCTCGGGCCTCGGTGCCGGCAACAGTAACAAGAAGGGTTTCTTCAGGTATGTAAGCAACAAGAAGGTGGTCAGGGAAAGTCTGGGACCCTGACTGAATGGGGGAGGCAACCTAGTGACAGAGGATGTGGAAAAAGCTAAAGTACTTAATGCTTTTTTTGCCTCAGTCTTCAGACAAGGTCAAATCCCAGACTGCTGCACTGGGCAGCACAGTATGGGGGAGGAGGTGAGCAGCCCTCAGTGGTGAAAGAACAGGTTAAGGACTATTTAGAAAAGCTGGACATGCACAAGTCCATGGGGCCAGATGCAATGCATCCGAGGGTGCTGAGGGAGTTGGCTGATGCGATTGCAGAGCCATTGGCCGTTATCTTTGAAAACTCATGGCGATGGTGGGAGGTCCCGGATGACCGGGAAAAGGCTAATGTAGTGCCCATCTTTAAAAAAGGGAAGGAGGAGGATCTGGGGAACCTCAGGCCAGCCAGCCTCACCTCAGTCCCCAGAAAAATCATGGAATCAATTCTGAAGCACTTAAAGGAGGGGAAAGTGATCAGGAACAGTCAACATGGATTCACCAAGGGCAAGTCATGCCTGACTAACCTGATTGCCTTCTATGAGGAGATAACTGGCTGTGTGGATATGGGGAAAGCGGTGGACGTGATATATCTTGACTTTAGCAAAGCTTTTGATACTGTCTCCCACAGTATTCTTGCCAGCAAGTTAAAGAAGTATGGATTGGCTGAATAAACTACAAGGTGGATAGAAAGCCAGCTAGATCATCGGGCTCAACAGGTAGTGATCACCAGCTCGATGTCTAGTTGGCAGCCAGTATCAAATGGCGTGCCCCAGAGGTTGGTCCTGGGGCCAGTTTTGTTCAATATCTTCATTAATGATCTGGATGATGGGATGGACTGCACCCTCAGCAAGTTTGAGGAGGACACTAATCTGGGGGGAGAGGTAGATACATTGCAGGATAGGAATAGGGTTCAGAGTGACCTAGACAGATGGGCCAACAGAAATCTCATGAGGTTCAACAAAGACAAGTGCAGAGTCCTGCACTTAGGAGGGAAGAATCCCATGCACTGCTACAGGCTAGGGACCGACTGGCTAAGCAGCAGTTCTGCAGAAAAAGACCTGGGGATTACAGTGGATGAGAAGCTGGATACGAGTCAGCAGTGTGTCCTTGTTGCCAAGAAGCTAACGGCATATTGGGCTGCATTAGCAGGATCATTGCCAGCAGATTGAGGGGACGTGATTATTGCCCTCTATTCAGCACTGGTGAGGTCACATCTAGAATACTGGATCCAGTTTTCAGCTCCCCACTACAGAAAGGATGTGGACAAATTGGAGAGAGTCCAGTGGAGGACAAGGAAAATGATCAGGGTGCTGAGGTACATGACTTATGAGGAGAGACTGCTTATTTAGTCTGCAGAAGAGAAGAGTGAGGGGGGATTTGATAGCAGCCTTCAACTACCTGAAGAGGGGTTCTAAAGAGAACGGAGCTCGGCTGTTCTCAGTGGTACTAGCTGACAGAACAAGGAGTAATGGTCTCAAGTTGCAGTGTGGGAGGTCTAGGTTGGATATTAGGAAAAACTATTTCACTAGGAGGGTGGTGAAGCACTGGAATGGGTTACCTAGGGAGGTGGGGAATCTCCATCCTTAGAGGTTTTTAAGGCCTGGCTTGACAGAGCCCTGGCTGGAATGATTTAGTTGGGGTCTGTTCTGCTTTGAGACCTCCTGAGGTCTCTTCCAACCTTAATCTTCTATGATTCTATGCACCCACACAAGACCCAGGCTGTTCCCTCTGGCTACACATCTCTCTCCACCCCACCTGCAAAGCTAGTGGCAAATTCAAACCAGAGCCAGCCCCTGTGGCTGTAGGGGGTGTGCACCCTTCCCACCTGACAGGGCAGAGGGGTGCAGCCCCAGCAGCTGTGGGGATAACAGGCACTCGGACTGGCCACGAGCGATTCAGCAGCCCAGTTAGGGGAAGGCTGCGTGTTTCAGCAGTGTGTTTAGAAGAGCGCCTGAGGTCTGGAGGTTGCAGGGTTTAAATAAACTTGAAATCTGACTCGACTTCCTTCCCCAATTTCACAAGCTCCATTTCCTGGCCCTTCTCGGGCACGCTCAGCTGCTGCAGGAAATGCTGGGCTAGGGACTTTGGGGGTAGTTTTGTTTTTTTAAAGATATTTGAAAAGTTATTTGACATGCAGCACAGATGCTTTTGTGAAGAACTCCCCTACCCCAAAGCAGCTCTGGGAGGGTCAAATCCCCTGCCCGGCCTCCCCAGACACCCCACCCCCCACCCCATACACACACACATCAAACCCAGGGCACACAAAGAAACAACAGCACTCAGTGGGCTCCATCACACCAGCCCCATGTGGATCTGCTTCCTGGACCTGGGGGCATCCTCTATTGACACAAACAAGCCTGGAGGGCCGGCCTGGCCATGGGAGAGGGAGCCTGGGTCTGCTCCCATGAGTCCAGTGGGGCCTGGAGTCTGTCCACCAGCGGCCGCACCGCCAGCCCTGTTCCGAGGGCAGGCTCCTGACGGTTTGCTGATGACCAGTGAGTCCTTGGGACTTGTGATATCATAAACCTAGTCGTTCTGCGGTCACACACAAAGTCATCCAGGGAAGAGAGAGAACCTGACTCTCAGCGGTAAAAGTAGTAGGAAAACAGTAAACAAAAGCAAAACTAGCAGCTTATAGGCCTTCCTCCTACCGCACGTCATTAGATGAACCAAAAAAGGGGCCTAAACCCCATGGTTTGCTCACCCTTCTGCCCTCAAGTTTGCAGGACAGGCCTGGCTTCATCTCTGCAGCAGAACAGCAGGCAGTCCAGCCCTTGGGCATTTTAAACAGAAAGGAGGGTTTTTCGCTTGCGTTATCATGAGAGGAGATTAAAAAGGCATCTGGATAAGCAGCGAGCTGGGGAGCCAACAAGGCCAGCTCAGCTACATGAACAGGAGCTGGCCACATCACTGCCTGTCATACCGAGGTAATAAAAGAACACCCCAGCACACCTTGCTGGCAGGTCTGCGCCTGGAACCAGCAGCCATTCAAGAAAGCACCATTATCTTAGCTGGATTTTGCTTTGATGGTAAAGTGCATCCATGTAACAAACTCGTCTCTCGCCCTGTTGCTTTTGGAGGCTGGGCTCTTTGATCTGGATCAGGTGGTGGTGTTTGTTTGGTTTTTTTGAAGGGTTTTGCTGCATTTAGGTAATAATTGGAGATATACCAATCTCCTAGAACTGGAAGGGACCTTGAAAGGTCATCGAGTCCAGCCCCCTGCCTTCACTAGCAGGACCAATTTTTTTTTCCCCAGATCCCTAAGTGGCCCCCTCAAGGATTGAACTCACAACCCTGGGTTTAGCAGGCCAATTTCTGTAGATGGCGCTGGGGTTCCCCTCCCCCATGCATTGAAAACTCAATTCCACAGGTCTGGACTTTCCAAGCAGGTGCTGGAGCAGCTTCGGTGGTGTCCCATCCAGCCTGACAGATCCTCCCTACAGGGCCAGTCTGCAAAGCCCCTTCCTCCCCTCAGGGAGCCCTGGCTCCAGCACCAACTCTCACAAGGAACTGCTCACCAGTGGGCATAAGGGGTTAACAGCCTGGTCCGAACCAGAACCATGGACCACGGGCTCCTTCTCCCTTGATGCCGCAGCTCCCACCTCCACATGGCAGCCACACTCAGGCAGCTCCTGGGAGCAGTGTTCTTGGGAGGCCACACTCAGGAGGGCCATACAAGCACCTCCATAGCTGTGTGGCCCCAGGATCCACAGGAACTGGTGGGACCATGTAGCACAGTAGAAGCCAGGGGTACCCCAAAGATCCTGTGAATTCTGAGTCAGGGTGGATCCATGGACTGAGGTGCAGGGTCTGAATGCTCAACTGCAAGTCCTGAAGGTCATGGGTTCAAGTGTCGCTTGATCTCACCCTGAAAGGCCACCTCCAGTTCACCCAGCTGCGTACCAGGTACCTGATCCATTGGGGCGGGGTGGGGCAGTTGGACAGGATGCTGGCCACATGGTTCTCTTGCCAGAGCTATGAAACTGACCTGCCTTGATCGCAGCCCAATGAGCCATTGGCTGGGCGAATTTTGACTTTGTGCACCCATGAGCTAAGTGGGGGTAGAACCTCTGGCCATTGCACCCCCTTCTTTCCCATGCCAAAGGCAGCTTTTCAAACCCCTCTGCCTTCCAGGGAGCCAGAACCTCCCAGATAGAGTCACGCTGCAGAGATGCGTCTCCCCACTTCTGCATACACAGGCACCCGTTCATGCCAGAGTCCAGCTGCTCCCTGCTGGCTGGAGAAGGGAGGTTTAATATCATTCCAAGGGCTGTGATCCCACAGTCTGATTGAAAATGGGGATAAAGCTCTCAACACCCCATCCCCCAGGGCACAGAGTCATTAGTGTCTGTCTGGGTCTTAGCAGATAATGCGCTACAGATTTCCAAGTGCCCAGCACGGTTTGCAGGGGAGTTGGACAGCCTCCCCCCGCCAACACACTGAAACCCCAGTCCTAGCTCTGTGTTGGTATCAGCCAGAAAGCGCTAGGACCTTCCATGGCCCAGGCCGGTGTTCGGGAACCTGTCTGCACTGTTCCGGCACAGTGCTGCAATCCTGCCTCGCTGTCCCATTGGCCACCACTGGCCTTATCATTACAGTTTATTTCTAAATCCCCTCCTTTGTCCTGCCAATTCACCTTCAGCTTCCAAAGCATGCACCCCACTCACCCCTCGCCACCCCCAAACCAGCTTTCATTGGCCAGATCAGCTGCAAATAGCCTCGCCCCTGAACCAATATCTGGAGCTAGGAGAGGCTCATCTCTAAAGACAATGGAGCACAGGGCAGACTGGGTAAGGATCGGACTGAGAACCCACAGAGCTCACACATACACACCCCCTCCAGCCCTTCTGCACACCCTTGGGCCAGTGAGGGGTTTCAAAAGCCACCCACCAGCAATGCTCCCACGTGAGTCTGAGAATTAAAATAACCCCTCTAGTAGACACAGGCTAATGGGGATTAGCTGGGAGCAGGGCACAGCCGATTATAAAGGCCCACAACACTCCTCCTCCGGGGCTACAGCCATCCTTTCACCTCTGAAAGGGGGAGCCCCCAGCAGCCCAGATTGGGGGCTTTTGTTAGAGGATCTGTCCTGAAAGAAATGCAAGATGAATGACAGGTGGGTCTCTGACCAGTGGGAGACCTCTGGGCTCAGGCACACATGGGAGTGTAGGGGCACCAGTGTAACCCCCCAGGGGAGACCATTTAAACCAGTGCAACAGAGTAACAGTGCAGGTTACCTGGGCTAAGATTCCAGAGCAGACAAGGTCTCATCTCCCCCAGCAGTATCCGGCCCTCCCCCTGATGTCAGGGGCTTGGGCTGCTCCACTTAAGGGGTTCTCATTGACTCCACTCCAGATTTACACCAGCTCAAGCTAGATCAGAATCAGGGCCACCAGGTTCATCCTCTCCTGAGCTAGGGGGAGGGAAGAGTTGCATCCCAGGTAAAAACACAGGAGATCTGGGTAAGATGGGGTGCAGGGCAGTTCCCATTGATGGCCATTTCTCACCCCCATCACAGAAGACAATGGAAAACAGAGATGTTACCACTATAACCAAGGCAGGGACAAGAATTTGGAGAGACTATTGGGCTCTGTCTACACAGCCTAGCCCAATCAGATTCAAAACCAATTCAGCTGGACCATATTTCAGAGAATTCCTATGGAGACCAACTCCCCAGAAACACCAGGTTTAAATAACAGGGCTTCCAATCCTGCCTCAGTTAGACCTCCAGAACCCTCGGTGGTTTTAGTACAAGTGTGCACAGCACTGGGGCTTTAAGAGACCCTGGGCCAGGGTCACTTGAACAGGGTGATCCAGCAGCCAGGCTCCCGGGTTTGGTGACCACTCAGCACGGGGCAGATGGTCACCTCTGTGCAGACCGAGCTGAAGGGGAAGTGCTGCCCAGGGCCAGAAGTCAGAGCTCATCGTCCACACCAGGACAGCGGCTCAGCCTGCAAAGGACTTGCATCCCCTCCCACCTGCCCCAGCGCTGGTCTCCCCATGGAGCATCAGCTCTGGTGTGCTTTCCACATGATACCTCAATAAGATGCACTTATACAGTGGGGTCCCCCTCCCTCACCCCACCCCTCCTTTCTTGGCAACGAGCAGCAATGAAAATGACAGACGGCTCCAGGATCCTAGCGGCTGCACTCAGAATACACTCAGCCCGGCGGCTTCAACAAAGAACCCCCGAATTTGACAAGGGCTCTGCAATCCTCCTTGAGACCCAGTGCCGATACCTTACTAGAAATCTTGCCGCAGTTTCTTCCCTAATGCCCCGTTCACCCTAATACCACCTAGAGCCACCCAGCACAGTTCACAATAATCCCATTAACTGCAAACAATGTAGGTGCCATTTACGGATCCCTTATTAAAAAAAAAAATCAAACGCAAAATCTCTTCCCTATTGTTCCTGGGCCAGGAGGAAGCACAAAGGATGCTGAAATGATGCACTGTCTCCAACCTTCCCACTGAAGCAGGAGAGTCGCACCTTCGGGGCGGATAAAGGGACTGCTGCAGCCACATTTGTCACTGATTGCATTTAAAACACACAAAATGGCCATGAAACAAGCAATTTGAGGAGTGAAAGCTGCAAAGCGGAAACCCGCAGGGGAGAACAAGGTAAAGCAGTATTGACATTCAACAATGACATTTGGGATGTTCTCCCCCACCTCCAGAAGGCCACTCAGACCCAGGGAAGAGGAGAGTCCTGGTTACAGCAGATTAACACCAAATTATTACAAAAAGGAGCAGCTCCTGCCAAACAAAACAAAACAACCCCCCCCCCCCAACTGTCAGACCAGGAAAGGGATTTTTGGTGGAGAGAGATAAAGGGGGTCATCCAGCCCTCAGGGAAACAGGCAGCTCTCGTTGTACAACCCAGGGCTTTGTTTGGCTACAAAAATATAACAAGGACACGCAAGTCGGAGAGGAAACCCAGCAAACAGCTAGGCTGGTGTGTGAAATACAGGATTTCCTCACTGGTTATCTTTTAGAATGGTCAGCGCACCCGGATTGAGAGAGGCAGAGAGCAGCCCAGTGTTTTCTCAGAAGACAGAACAATATTGATCTGTGCATCAGAAACACACATCCTAGACAACACACACACAACCCCCTAGGCAAAAACCAGAACAATGTCTTGCTGTGGAGCTGATCAGTGCCTAGCCAGACACCAGATAAAGCTCTCACAACCCACCCCCAGTGCAAGGCACACAACAGACCAGTATTGATCTGCACCCCACCCCCATGCAGTCCCCACAGGATTTTGCACCTTTGTTTAACCCCATGAAACCGCAGCAGCAGGAGGAAGGGGCGAGCCCGCAGAAGGGGCTGGAGCAACACAAGGTACCTTTGTCTGCCCCCCTGTCCACCCATCACCCCACTTCTCGGCGCCAGCCCCGCACCGCGGCCGCTTACCTCACCGCCACCTGAACGCAGCAGTCCCCAGGGGCCGCCATGCCCGCGGCCTCTCACCACCCCAGCCGCGGCGTGTCTTGCAGGCGGGGCGGGGGGTCCCGGGGCCGGAGCCGCCCCGGTTCAGCTGGGGACGGGCGCAGCCAGGGGGTGTGTGCGGCGGCTGCAGGGGGCGAGGTCATGCTGAGCTCCGGCCGCGCGGGGCTGAGCGGGGCGCTGCTCCCCCCGCCCCCGCGGAGAGATGCTGAGCCGGGCGCAAGCTCCGCCGTGAAACTGACAAGCGGCGGAGCCTGAAACTGAGCCGAGCGCCGGAGCCAGCCCAGCTGCGGAGCGTGGAGCCGGGCCAATCCGCGCCACGTGGGGGCGGGGCCAGGCTGGGCCGGCTTTAAAGGGCTGGGCGTGTGACCCGGTGTGAGTGACACACCCGCTCTGCCGCTACCCGCAGTGGTGCCGCTGTTCAGTATAGGGTGACAAGACAGCAAGTGTGAAAAATTGGGATGGGGTCGGGGTAGGGGGTAATAGGTGCCTATATTAAAAAAAAATCCCAAATAGCGGGACTGCCCCTATAAAATCAGGACAGCTGGTCACGCTATGTTCAGTACCAGAGCAGAAATTGGCCCAATAAAAGCTATTCCCTCAGCCCCCACTCCCATCTCCCTAGTGAGTGTGAGAAAAACCCTGCCCCCATTCCCCTCCCCTAGGGGGTGAGGGAGCCAGGCAGGCTGTCCAGGAAGGGGCGTGCAAGAGATACACACGCTGCTGGGCTCTAAACCCTGTTTCTCAAGGACCGGTCCATGGACCAGCACTGGACCCTGAGATCTCCCTGACACAGCTGAGGAAGGCAGCAAGCCGGGCCCTGGTGTCAAAGGGGTTGAAAAATGAGACCCAGAGACACCCTAGAAGTGTAAATCAGTGCCCATGGCTGTGAACTAGTTCCCAGGACTGTGCATTAGCCAGCGTGTTGTGGCCTCAGTCAAGCTGGGAGTCAGCTCACAGCACAAACACAACCCAGCTCCCTGGTTTGTTATATAACTGCCCCAGGGCAGGCCATGTATTGAGGATCCTGGTGTGTCAGATGCACCACTGCCCCCTGCTGGCTCATGGGAGCAGCATCTCCTGGTGGGGTGAGGTGAGGTGGGGGCACTGCCCCTTGAGCCTGTTGTAAGCTCCCCACCTGGGCCTGGAAACTGGGTTCTCACCCAGCCTTTCCTTTAACTCCAGAGGCTTGTAGGTCCCGGGTCCTAGGCTCTGGGGGCTGGAGACCTGCTTGTTACACTTGCACCAGCCCTGAAGTTAGTGCGTGGCTGTAGGGATCCACCTGGCTGTACAGTGACCCGAGACTCCCCCCCACCCCATCACACACGTTTGCTGCATACATGTCACACCTGCTGCATGGTACGTCATGGCTGCAGAGCGACTGATGCTTCCAGAGCAAAGGTCCTGAGTCCCACCGCTGTAAGGCAGTGGGTGGGTGGACTGCCATGATCGGGTGGGAAAAGAATAAGCTAGTTTGCTGCCACGGCTGCACAAGTTACATATGCTAGCAGCTGCCCTGGGAGGTGCCCATGAGGCAGAGAGGAGCAGGGCCTAAAGAGGGATCAGACTAACAGACAAACCCACCTCCAGGAGGTCAGGATATTCCCTGCCCTGTTTGCCAATTAGCAGACCTACAGTGGCACCCGGGCCTGTGGACCCTGCTCTCCACCAGCACATGTGTTAACTGTACTGTATTCAGCATGCCCATGGGGCAGACAGTGCTGGTCACACCTGCCCAGCTGTGCTGAGAGGGGAAACTGCTGTCTGGGAGCTGAGGCCCAGCCCGGCTGAGCTGCTGGTCTTGTATCTGGTGGGCACCCTGTATAACAGGGCATGATCCTCCTCTCCCCTACCCTGATTTTAGCCCCAATGGCACCCCTTCTGGTTCACACCTGGATGAGAGGGGTCAGGCCCTGCGACTCCCAGTGGGAGAGACCACCACTAGGTTTCACTGTAATTGCTTACGCAGCCAGTCTCCATTCCTCCCAGGGAAGCCATAGGACCAGACTGGTCTCTGGCGGCAGTACATTATGGGCTGAAATTATCCCCGCAGTATGGTCTATTTTGATTTTTTTTTTTTAAGGAGGGAGTGGTATGATCTAACAGTTAAGGGAGGGGACTAGGCATCTGGACTCCTGCCTTCTGCTTCCTACTCTGTTGCTGTCTTGTGGCATTTCCCTTCCTTCCCAGTGCCTCAGCTTCCCACATCAATAAAATGGGGACAAACTGTATTGTTCCTTCTTGGTGGGCCTGGGCTGAAAAGGACTAGATACAAGTGTGGACATTATGTTTTGAGGATTAATTATTAGCAATCATTATTTCACTCTAATTTCTATGGCAACCAGAGGTGTAGCAGAAAGCCAATAAATAATTTGGAAAGACAAGCATGTGCCTGGTTTCTAACCCTGCAGATAGTGCCCCACTGATGAGTACGTGTTAGACACAGTGAGTCCCCCTCCGTGCCAATCCAAGCCCAGACCTAGAGAAGAGCTCTGGGCAGCTCAAAAGCTTGTCTCTTTCACCAGCAGAAGTTGGGCCATCACCACACCCACCTTGTCTTGCTCATATCCTGGGACCAAAACAGCTACAACACCACAGCAAACAAACCTAGGCTTGGTCTGTTGTAGCTACAGCAGCCTAGTTCTTTAACTCAAGCTATAGCCACTTGTTGCTTTTTGCTCTGGAAGTTTCCCTGGTCAATTCCTAGTGTGTCAGCCCCTAGAAGACAGTTCCACTCCTTCATGAAGCTGACCACTGAAAACCAACTTCATTAGTTCTTCCCCACACAGGCAGCTTTTGATCTCTGCAGGCATCACTCATCAACAGCAAACATCCAGGGGTGAGCTGCAGCCGGTTCGCACGGGTTCACGCGAACCCGTTGTTAAATTTAGCAGCCATTTTAGAACCGGTTGTTAAGGGCTGCTAAATTTAACAAAAGTTCCGGCCCAAACCCAAACTCCTGCTCCGCCCCCTTCTCCTCCCCCTCCCCTGCTTCCCGCGAATCAGATGTTCGCGGGAAGCCTGAACAAGCAGCATGGAGGCAGGTAAGCTGGGGCGCGGAGGGGGAGGGGAGGTGCGGCTGGCTCAGCAGCTCCCGGTCCCAGACCGCGGCTCCCTCCAGCCCAGTGCCGGCCCGGGAGCCCCGCGCTGCCGCCGAGCGGCTCGGCCCCGTGCCGCCCGGGAGTCGGGCCCCGCGGCTGCCGCCGAGCATCTGGGCCCCGGTGCCGCCCGGGAGTCGGGCCCCGCGGCTGCCGCCGAGCGGCTGGGCCCCGTGCCGCCCGGGAGTCGGGCCCCGCGGCTGCCGCCGAGCATCTGGGCCCGGTGCCGGCCCGGGGAGTCGGGCCCCGCGGCTGCCGCCGAGCGGCTCGGCCCCAGTGCCGGCCCGGGGAGTCGGGCCGAGCGGCTGCCACCGAGCGGTGCCTGCTCTGGTCCGGCCGGGCTCGGGGAGTTGGGCCCCGTGGCGCCGGGCGTGGTGCTGGCCGGGTGGACCCGGTCCCCAGGCAGTGTGGTAAGGGGGCAGGAGGGTGGGTTGTGGGGGTGGATAGGGTCAGGGCAGTCAGAGGGCAGGGAACAGGGGGATTGAATGGGGGCAAGGGTCCCGGGGAGCAGTCAGGAAAGAGCAGGGTTGGATGAGGTGGTGGGGGCACTCAGGGACAGAGAGAAGGGGTAGTTGTATGGGGTAGGGGTTCTGGGGGGCCATTGAGAATGAGAGGAGGGGTTGGGTGGCGGCAAGGGGCAGTCAGGGGACAGGGAAGGGGGGGATGGGTCAGGGGTCTCGGAGTGTGTGTGTCAAAGAACATGAGGGGCATGACACCCCCCCCCCCAGAGGGGGGGGGGAAGGAGGGAACCTGTTAAAATTTTGGAGGGAGGAGGGAACCGGTTGTTAAAAATTTGGCAGCTCATCACTGCAAACATCCCTATAAGCCAGCTGTGTGGGAGCTGGGGCCAATGCTATCAGGCCAGCTCAGAAAGGGCCCAGTGTAGCCTGTGCTGGATCAGTGGTATCATAGAATATCAGGTGGGACCTCAGGAGGTCATCTAGTCTAACCCCCTGCTCAAAGCAGGACCAATCCCTAGACAGATTTTTGCCCCAGATCCCTAAATGGCCCCCTCAAGTATTGAGCTCCCAACCTTGGGTTTAGCAGGCCACTGCTCAAACCACTGAGCTATCCCTCCCCCAACTCCATACCTATGCCCGCTTAGCTCCCCTCACAAAACCCTCTTACTGAATTCCCCCCCGCCGTTATCACACACTCATTTGCTTGGGCAGGCTGATCTGCTGCACATCTCTCCAAACCTGCACAGGAAGCAATAGTGGCTGGTCGGGGTTTCCCAGCTGCTTATGAGGCCAGTGCATGTAATGACTGCAGCGTGCACGCCAGGTAATTGGGACATCTCCCAGGAGACTGACTGCATCTAGCGACTGTGAAGGGGAACAACGGCTGCTCAGGTTAAATAGATTGTCTGGGGGATAAAACCCATTAATCAGAATGCCTTTGGCTAGCTCCAGGGGGTTAACCAGGTGTGAAATCCAAAGCTCTGCCCTTTTAATACTGAAGCTGCCACAGAAAAATTAAAAGAAGTGACAGTGGAAGGCAGTGAAGACCATGTTCTTATTATCTGTATTGTAGTGACACCCAGGAGCGCCACAGATGGACCAGGCCCCGTCGCGCAGATGCCAAGAGTTTCCAATCTAAGTACAGGAGTTTAAATCGCTTCAGACTCTTCTAGCCAATAGTCTAATAGATGAACATTGGCTCTTACCGACGTGGTGTCCAATGAAGAATAGTCTCCTGTGAAAATAGCCTTTAACGGTTGCCACACCACTGATGGTAGTTCACATTTATAGGGGGCTTTTTGTCCTGAACGTTACACACTTACACATGCAAGACTAATTCCCTGCACTCCTGAAATGCAGCCCCCTCTGGGTGGAACCCAGCAGCTGTTTAACAATGGACAGTAACACCAACACAGACGCTAAAAGGCAGTGAAGAACACCCTGGCTAGTTGAACTAGCAGGGGACTCTAGGTAGGCAGAATGCAATTATCCACAATGGACTCTTACCCGGAGACCATTCCAGCTGGGCACAGGCAGGTCTGGATCAAAGCCATACGGGGAAACGTCCCCCATAGCAACCACCCCAGCAGGAGACCCACCTCCTCCCAAAGCAGAGTGGGGGCCTGGGCTTTTCTGAGGCTGGGTCTCGGGCCAGCTGGCTTCCTCCTTGGTGTGAGCGGTTGCTGCTCTCCCTCTACTGCAGGCTGGCTGCAGACTCAGGCAGATGTCACGGTTACCCTCAGCAGCACGGCTAGCAGGAAGGCTAGAAACAAAACACAATGAAAGCTGAGATACTGGTATCACCACATGGACGGGGCTGGGGAGAGGGAGCACCTTGTTCTGGGCCTCTCTCGCTTAACCCGGCCAGGGGACAAGCACTTGTCTGTCCATCTATTGCTGTTTGTGGGGCACCCTTTGCTGTAGCCTCTCAGCCCCAGCTGGGCACAGAAAGCCGGGGGCAGCTCTGCAGACTCCATCCCAGGGCAAGCAAAGGAATCCAGGCCATGATCTCCTCCCCCAGATCCACGGGCAGCCCAAGGAAGACGGGTGCTGTCAGACAGGAGACAATCCCAGAGGGGATTTTGTTGGTGGGGAGGTGGGGGGGGGGGCTCCAGAGCCCACAGCTTGTTTCTCACAGGATGTAAAGCCTCCTGCTTCATGGTTTAAGCCATTCTAACTCATAGGGAGAAGGCTGTGTAGGCTCTGTAGACTCTGGGCCTGGTCCAATCTGGCAGCGTCTACGTTCCTAACAGTGGCTCATGCACTATCCCAGTGGCAGCCACGTCTACAGGCTCCGTCACCACCCGGGAGATCCCGTTCACACGGCAGCACGATGCGCCCGGGCCAGCTGGTGAAACGTGACCACGAGAGACCGCCAGGCTCAGAACAAAAAATAAACCAATAAATCAGATGTTACGGAGAATCTGGAGGCGAACACAAGAGAAAGAGCGACAGCTGGAGAGATCAAAGCGCCCTGCCGGACTCCACCGCAGAGCCGCTGCCCTGCTCCTGACCCGTTCTCTCGCTCTAGTGTAAGAGAGAGAGAAGCCGAGTGAATGAGGATAAGGGATGTCTGCAGGGGAGTAGCCCCCTGTGGCGTGTGCGTGGTGCTCACACACACCCCAGAGGTGGCTGCATTTTGCAGGTGCCAGCTGTACACAGAGTAGTTGGAAAGCGTTGTGTGTACCTACTTTTATAGAGCACCCAAGAGCTGCCATGTGTAGAGCCAGCACCCCTGAGGGCAGCCAAGAGGACAGCAGCAGAAGGGGATTTTCGGTCAGGACAGTGGGGCAAGCCCCTGGGTTAGGGAAACCCCCGGGGCTGCATGCCATCACTGCTGAATCAGTCTTGTCCCTAAGGCGCAGCAAGGAACTCGGCAACAGACGGGTGTGGAGGAAAGAACTGAAGCAGCCCTGCTATGGCACCTGGCACCCCCAGTGATGTGCCAGCCGGAGACGGTCTCTCCTCTGAGGGACCCGATCCTGGGCTGCTTGCATGCCCCCAACATCCATTGGCTTCAAGGCGAGCTGACTTTGAACATCGGCCTTCCTCACACTCTGTCTTTAGTGGCCAGGGACACTGCTCTCGCCTAGCAGAGCCCAGGGCAGTTGCTGGCCGTTCTCCTACCTTGGGAGGAGCCCCAGGGCTTATTGCAAGCTGCAGTTCTCTGGGCCAGGCACCCTCCATACAACTCTGCAACCCCCTCCCCAGTAACGGGCCTTTCCGGCCTCTTGGCTGGCGCCTGGCAAGGGAAGCCATTTGCAGGGCACAGGAACCAGGGGATTGTGTCAGCCCAGCTACAGTGCTGCTCCTTCTCCAGCTCCATCCTCTATTAACCCTTTACACAGACAGACGTAGCCTGCACAGAGGCTTAGATCCTACGTCGGGAAAGCCCATTGTGATCGCTAGCCTGAGCTCCTCCATAGCACGGGCCAGGGGACTGAGTTGAATTAATTCCTGCCTCAGTAGAGCAGGTCTTTCGGGAAACCAGCCAGTCTCGACTGAAAAATTGCCACTGCTGGCCGGGTAACCCGGGTGCAGACGAGCCAGCCCCAGCTGTGCCGAGGACTTGAAAACCGGCCCCAGAGCCCCTTCCTATTCTTAAATACCTCAGCTGAGCCCAATCCTGCCCGGAGTCAGACACCCACAGTGGGAGCCCCTCCGCACTGCTGTGCTAAGGTAGGGAGGGCACCTGCAGTAGCAGCCAGAACTCCTGGGTCCTCAGCACATGCGCTGCCTTGCGAGGTAAAGGCGGGGAGCAGACCAAGGGCCAGATGTCAGTGGGGATTCTGGGTGCTCAGCCCCTCTGAGAATCAAGTGTCTGGTGTTTCAAGTCACCGAACCCCAGGTCTGTGCGGTGACATACGCTCCCAGACAGCCCTTTGTAATGAGAGGTGCTGGGGGAAGCCCAGACATCAGGCAAAGCAAGCGGGCCTCATTGTTCAATATCACAGCAGCTGGAGGACCCAACCAAGAGTGGGGCCTCCCTGTGCCAAGCACTGCCTGGCCACACAGTGTGAGACAGTCCCTGCTCGAAAGAGCTCACAGGCTAAACTGACAAGACAGGCAAAGGGTGGGAGGGGAAACTGAGGCACGGAGAGGGGAAGTGACGTGCTCAGGGTCACCCAATAGGCCAGTGGCAGAGTCCCCTGTGACTCTTCTGTGTCCCCATCCAATGCGGTGACCGCCAGGCATCCCTGCCTCCCATCACCCCATGTATTTGCTCTGGTTAAGCAGCTCCCCCTCCCTCTTCTTAGCGTTAGCTTTGCAGATGGGCATATTGTATGTGTCTCTTTCTGGGGTACCTCTTGCCATGCCAGGGTTAATTACAGCCCAGCCTCAGCCCCTCAAATTCCTGAAACAACACTTGCTACCTTTATGGCCTTGGGACCCAGCAGGGGGATCAGACAGCAGAGCCTGTCTGCGGGGTCAATCTGGTTCAGATCACAAGCCTTCTCCAAGGCTGTGAGGTAGGCATCAATCTCTCCCCCCTCCTTGAACTGGGGCAGCAGTTTGGTGTCTAGATTCCCCAGAACACTGGCATCTCGGGGCCCTTCTCCACTTACCCCCCTGGCAGGCCCTCTTGGCCCGCCGCTCCTCCAACTCCAACTTGTGCTTCCAATGTTCGGCATGGTCCACCAGCCTCCACTTCTCCAGCTCCAGCTCCAGTCTCCGCAGCATCTCCAGAGAGAAACCTGACTGGGGTCTCCATGTGCTGACTGGGGAGTCAGGTCTGACACGCTCCCAGTCACTACACAGACTGCCCCCACCGCTACTCCCCGGCTCACCGGGCACCCCAGGAGCCCTCCTGGGGTCTGGAGCCTGTTCCTCAGACTGGTCATTCTCTACAAGCTGAGCCATCAGCCGCTCCTTAGTGAGCCTCCCCACGCTCAGCCCTCTCTCCCTGCACAGACCTGCCAGGTCGCTCTTGCGGAGTTGGTTCTAGGCCATTTCCAGGCTGGTTCCGTTCAATACCCTCGTTCGATCGCTGGCAGCCACTCACTGCAAAGCGCTTGCACTTGCAGCCAACCATCTACAGGGTGCATCCGCCAACCATCCTCTGCTGCCATGTTGTCACAGACTCACAGATCGTGCCCACTCGTGGCCCCGTGCAGTCCATGGGGGGTGCCCCTTTCAGTGCGACAGCCCTTCTCGGGGGTCCACTCTCTCTGGGGTCAGGCCCCTCCACCTCCTGAAGCTGCACCTCTCTGAGCCTTAGCACACCTGTCTCTCTCCGTGGGCCCCCTCAGGGAGTCCCCTCACTCTGGACCCCTGGGGCCTCCACCCCCGAAGGGGATGATGCAACCCTGATCTCTAGACCAGAGTGGCTCTCAGCCACTGTAAAACAGGAGGGTTTATTGAGAGTTGAACACAGCCCAGGAAACTCTCAGGGCCTCAGGCCTGGCCTCCCTCAGCACAGCACATCCCAGTCTCCCTGCAGCCAGGTGGGCTCTGCCTGGTCCCCCTCTCCAGCCCAGAGCCGCCCCTGCTTCCCAGCTGGGCATCTGATATCCCCGGCCCAAGCCCCGCCTCTGTCCATTGGCTTCTCTCCAGGTAAACAGGGTCATAAACAGGGTGGCCTGGGCCTCCTCTCCTCTCAGCCCTCCTCTGACCCCCTCTGGCTGGAACCGGCTGGTTAGGTCTCTGGGATCCTCTCTTCGCAGCCCATTGTCCTCCCACTGGCCAGAACCAGCTGTGACTCCTGAGCTGGGTCTGCTGGTCACCAGGTCACCAGCTGCTGAGGTCTCCATCCTCCAGGCCATTGGTCAGGGTCCCAAGTTCCCTCTTCGATCCTCTGTAACAACAAAGTCCCTCTCCCCTCACCTTGTTAAACCACTAATGCCCAGGGACACTGGGTCCCACTCCCTCCACATGAAACCCACTAGAAAACACACACAAAAATAAACCAAGAAAACCCCCCACTTCATCACACCGTCCTCCAAGGGGCCCAACGGGGAATAACTTCTCCCACCTCTGAAATGCAGCCAGCTCTGGGGTGTAACATGGCAGGCAGGGGAAACAGCATGCTGCCCCATAGGAGGGGAAATGTTGCCTGACGACACAGAGCCAACCCCCTTACACTTAAGAGAGGTGCATTATTATTGTCTGTGTTACTGGAGTGCCTCCATTGTGCGGGGGGGCTGTACAAACACACACCAAAGAGCTGGTTTGTGGGCCCAAGCGCCAACAGGCGGGTACAGAGAGAGCCAGGAAGCAATGAGACAATCCTGATCAGCACCATGGCACCTGGTGTGCTACACCTAGGGACCAAATAGCAAGTGTGAAAAATTGGGATGGGGTGGGGGGTTAATAGGCGCCTCTATAAGACAAGGCCCCAAATATCAGAACTGTCACTGTAAAATCGGGACATCTGGTCACCCTGGCTGAGCTCAGAGCTGGAATCATTGTCAAGTGTGTTAGCAGCAGCACAGCAAAGGAGGGAGCTGCAGGACAAGGAGCGGGTTTGTGGGGGTTTTCCGAGAGCTGTTGTGTTAATTTCAAATGATGAATGGCCCCAGACAGTCAGAGGTGTGAACATGAGCCTGTCACCACCCCAGGTTTGGGGTCCAGAGACCTCAGCCTGCTTAGTCCCATGGCAAACGTGCTCGAAAGTTCATGCCAAAGGCTGGAAATTATTGATCAGGGGACACAAGAGAAACAGGTTCAAACCCAAACCCAAAAGCCTTCTGCGATTGATGCGGAGTGATTCTGCAGGAGAAATGATCCAATGTATCACAGGGCATTGGCTAGAGTCGCTTATTCTGTCCCTCTTAGTGGACAGGAAATAGTTCTGCAGCCGGATTGCTGTGAATGGGGGTCACTTTCCTGGCTTTTGACCAAGAGACCGATGCAGAAGGAGGAGAAGAGACAGAGTAGTAAAGGTGGGGCGGTACGGCTTTCCACCACCTTCTCAGGATACAAGTCACTGGCCGATACCTGGGCTGGCAGGTCGGCCTCCCCCCGGCTCACTTCCCCAGACCAGGGTGTCATCCGGCTGGTCTAGTCCCTCTCCTTCGCCGGCAGGGCAGAGCCCGGGGGGGGGGGGGCTGTCTCCTCCTGTTGTGCTGGCGTTGGGCCGTGCCGATGGCCTCGGATCAGGTGAAAAGCAGAGCAAGAGAGGACAGGAGGAAGACGGTGGGAGGTAGAAAGGAACACACAGGGAAAGGGAAAGCCAAGCAGGCTCTCACCTGTATTAGGTGTGGTCCTTGCTGTCCAGCAGCAACGGGCGGCTGCGGATTCCCAATGATCGAGGCTCGCCAACCAAGGGCAGAGCGTCTGCGGTGTCTCTGGTATCACAAGAGAGCTCCTGCCATGCTGGCTGGGGCCATGCCACAAAGCACAAGGGCCCATGCAGCAGAGCTTTTAATGCCCCTGCAGTGCAGATGCGGTTTGGCCTCATTTGCAGGATCCCTTGCCTGGAAAACATTAGCTGGGAGTCAGTTTGTCCATCGCGTCTCTGGGAGAGGAATCCAACCTGCGCTTGTGTAGCGCGTTTTACATGGCCCCAGCCGTCGTCTTCTGCTGGGCTTGGGGTGGGTTTGATTTCTGGGCCCACTTCCAACCCAGACCCCTCACAATGACCCAATCTCCTGAGACCCCCCTCAGAGCTCTCGCCCTTTGCCTCCCTGACAGAGCTGGAGTCGTTTAGTCAGCAGCTCCCTGCTGTCGCTGCGGCATCCAGGCCAGGACGCAGGAGACACCAGAGAGAACCACTGGGTCTGGCTGTGTCCAGCAGCCTCAGTGGAGGGTCTCCTGTGCATCCAGCCCGGTCTCTCCCCTGCCCTGAGGGACACAGCAGTGCTGGGCGGTTGGCACCTATCAGTGAGTGTTGGCTTAGACTTGAGCTAGGCCTGAACCAAGAGCTGATCCCAGGCACATAGACAGTGGGAAGCTTTTTGCTCCCTGCTGACCAGCACAGTGGGGAACACACCAGACCAGGCTGGAGGCCAGCGACCCCCTGAGCCACCCGTCACCCACCTCCCCCACTGAACCACAGCCAGTCCCCAGGGCACCCGATACCTAGGCGCAGAGCCAGCACTTTGATGTCCCTGGGAGGAGGCTGATCCCCTTGGTCACATGAGCCCAGTGAGGCGCTGGGAGGCTCTGACAAAGCCCCATTGTGGGCCAGGAAGTGGGAATGGCCTGTCGGGCAGGGGGAGGAGGGGATCTGGCTGCACAGAGAGACCCATTCCTGGGAGTCAGCTAGAATGAGATCAGCAGGTCGCGGGTGTCCGGCAAAGCTCGTGCTACGGGACGAGCCAAGGGGAGACTCGGCAGCTGGAAGCTGAAGCTAAAGACATTCAGGCTAAACATAATAGGCCCCTTTTCACTGGTAAAAGGCCCTTAGCCAGTGGAACAACGCACAGTTCACCATCACTTGGAATCTTGGGGATCAGCTGGGACGGGCTCAGAAGCAGGCGCCAACTCTGCCAGGAGTTATGGGCTGGATGCAGGAATCACTGGGGGACAGTCTCCATCTGGGGCTGGTCACCGTGGTCCCTTCTGGCCTGAAGCTCTCGGAACCGGTTTCCTGCCCCATAGGACCTGCCCCTCCCCAATTTCTGGGTTAACTCCTGAGCAAAAGGGAGGAGTAACACTTGGAGTTGGACATCCGGCCCCCTTTAATGAGGATACGTCTGAATTACATCCCAGATGCCCCATCCACAAACATGGGCTAGTTCAGCTCACTCCCCACAGGTAGGTCAGGTGGGGAAACCGAGGCACAAAGCGATTGAGGCCATTAGTATTTGTATTTCACCTAGGGGTACATCTACACTGAAGCCCCCTTTCCCCCCATGACAGTAAGTCTCAGAGCCTGGGAAAATGGGCTCAGGCTTGTGGGGTCACGCTCTGGGGTTAACAACAGCAGTGTGGACGTTCCCACTCGGGCTGGAGCCCTCCCCTCTCGCCGGGTCTCAGAGCCTGGGCTCCCGCCCAAGTGGGAACAGCTGCCCCGCTATTAGCTCCATAGCCTGAGCCCGAGCCAGTTGACCCTGGTTCTGAGATTCGTGGCACGTGGTGTTTTCATTGCGATGCAGACATACCCCTGGAGATCCCAGGTGGGAGCACAGGTCCTGCCTGGATGAGCTAACAGCCTGCCTTGACAAGACCCCCCCGCAGTTTGGGAGCCCAGCCCAGCCCTGTTTGGGGCACCTCGGGCGGGAAGTGCCAGGGGTGCTGAGCCCCTGCAATGCCCATTGATTGCAGCTTGAGCAGAGGGCATTTGGCACTTCCTGACTATCAGGCCTCAAGTGTCTCTAACTGGGGCTCCCCAGAACGAAGGCTCTGGCAGTCAGCTGAGAGTGGCTGGCCTGAGATCATGCAATGAGGCAGAAGTGGAGCCCAGGCGTCCTGGCTCAGTCCACTAGACTCCAATTCCCGCTTCTGCGGCACAAGGGAGCCCCTGGCACCACCTGTGTATCATAGACTCAGAGAATCATAGAAGATTAGGGTTGGAAGAGACCTCAGGAGGTCATCTAGTCCAATACCCTGCTCAAAGAAGGACCAATTCCCAACTAAATCATCCCAGCCAGGGCTTTGTCAAGCTGGGCCTTAAAAACCCCTGAGGAAGGAGATTCCACCACCTCCCTAGGGAACCCATTCCAGTGCTTCACCACCCTCCTAGTGAAATAGTGTTTCCTAATATCCAACCTAGACCTCCCCCACTGCCACTTGAGACCACTGTAGAGTGCACCAGGCTGCAGCCTCTCGGCCAGCTCCTCCAGGGCCTCTCACTGCACTTTGCCCCTCACTAGCTCAGTCTTGCACGCCCATTCGGAGCCCCAGGAAATTGTGAGACCTCCTGGTCAACCTCCTGTGGGCGCTGGGCAGGACAACCGGCTGTCACAGCAGGAGGAGGACACTGGGCGGAGGCTGATCCCTCGCTGTGTCACACCTCCACGCAGCGTCCACCGACTCTCTGCAGGCAGTGGCTGTCTGGGGTTCTCTGCTCAGGCACCTGACCCGCAGCCCTGAGCTTCAACCTTTCAGCCACACTCCCAGAGCTGGGTTTTGCCTTTGCTGTTTCCAAAATTCAGCTGTGGCCTAAGTGTATTGGTGCTTCCCCTTGGCAGAGGGAGGGCGGCTGGCCCATCCCAGCACCTGCAACAGGTGTACCCCGAGTCCTTATCCCTTGTGCTGCTGGGATGTCCCAGCCCCAGGGAACGCACAAGGGCAGACAGCAAGACCTTTGCCCCGGAGGGCGTGTTTAAAGCAAGATAAGCTAGGACGCCCCAAAGGAACCCCCCCATTCCCCAGCCCTGCGACCACAGGTCCCAACCTCCCGCAGCCCAGCCCCAGCTCAAGGGGAGGGGAAGCGGGGCTGAGGTTAACCGCTTGTTTCCTTGGCACCAGGCGATGCTCCAGCCCCAAATGAGCTGCAGCGTTTGAGCTTTTTATAGCAGGGAGAGGGCCTCAGGTCAGCAGGCTGGGAGCATCGTAGTCCTGGCCGGCTCTTGCTGCACAGAGCCCCCGCGTTTGCTGGCAACCCTGCATCTCCCCCCCCCCCCGTTAAACATACAGCAGAAGCAGATTAAGGAGCCCCCATTGTTTGATGAAGCCTATTTTGCTCAGGTCCCCAGGAATCCCATTCGCTCTGTTCCATCTTCATGTTACTCTTTCCACCCTGCTCCAATGGCCCCAGCCTCCCTAGGTCCCCTTGCCTGGGCTCGGGTCAGCACACAGACTCACGGACTCACGGACTTTAAGGCCAGAAGGGACCATCATCATTCAGCTAGTCTGACCTCCTGCACATCACAGCCACAGAAACTCACCCACCCACTCCTGTAACAGACCCCTAGCCTCTGGTTGAGTTACCAACATCCTCAAATCAGGGTTTAATGACTCCAAGTTACAGAGAATCCACCACTGACACTAATTTAAACCTGCAAGTGAGGCATGCCCCATGCTGCAGAAGGAGGCGAAACCCCCCCAGGGTCTCTGCCAATCTGACCTGGGGGGAAATTCCTTCCTGACCCCCAAATATAGTGACCAGTTATGAACATGAACCACTCTGAACATGTGGGCAAGACCCAGCAGCCGGACACCTGGGAAAGAATCTGCAGTGTTGTCCTAGCTGTGTTGGTCCCAGGCGATGAGACAGATAAGGTGTGGGAGAGAATATCTTTAATTGGACCAACTTCTGTTGGTGAGAGAGAAGCTTTTGAACTACACCAAGACCTGTAGAAGAGCTCTGTGTAGCTCGAACACTCCTCTCTCTCACCCACAGGAGTTGGGACAACTAAAGATATTCCCTCCCCTTCCCTCTCTCTAAGAAAGAGGCTCACAGTGTCAGCTGGTGTGACGAAGTGGGACTGTTCTTAATGTTTCCTCTGAATACTGTCTGGGTGCCTCAGTTTCCTCTATGCATTTCTTAAGTCTATAGGGGGTGAGATTGTTGCAGAGCAAAGAGCCAGTGTGCATAAATGGCTGACACTCTGTCTCCTGGCAACTAATGGCCGGGGCCCTTCCCTCCACAAGGGGATAGCTAAAGGTGTTGGAGAACAAAGGAATCAGGTGACCTCCTGGCCCAGGAAAGGAACAAAGCAGAGGAGGAGGGGCTGGAGAGGTTTCAGTTTGGAGCTGGCTGGAGACAAGGAGTGAAGTGCAGTCATGGTTGTCTGGCTCACTGTCCCCCAAAATAGACCCGGCTGAGGGGTCCTGTTCTCTGTACCGACAGGGAGGAGTGGTTGATACGCTGGAGGGTAGGGATAGGATACAGAGGGACCTAGACAAATTAGAGGATTGGGCCAAAAGAAATATGATGAGGTTCAACAAGGACAAGTGCAGAGTCCTGCACTTAGGACGGAAGAATCCCATGCACTGCTACAGACTAGGGACCGAATGGCTGGGCAGCAGTTCTGCAGAAAAGGACCTAGGGGTTACGGTGGACGAAAAGCTGAATATGAGTCAACAGTGTGCCCTTGTTGCCAAGAAGGCTAATGGCATTTTGGGTTGTATAAGTAGGGGCATTTCCAGCAGATTGAGGGAAGTAATCATTCCCCTCTATTCAGCACTGGTGAGGCCTCATCTGGAGTACTGTGTCCAGTTTTGGGCCCCACACTACAAGAAGGATGTGTATAAATTGGAGAGAGTCCAGCGGAGGGCAACAAAAATGATTAGGGGGCTGGAACACATGACTTATGAGGAGAGGCTGAGGGAACTGGGATTGTTTAGCCTGCAGAAGAGAAGAATGAGGGGGGATTTGATAGCTGCTTTCAACTACCTGAAAGGGGGTTCCAAAGAAGATGGATCTAGACTGTTCTCAGTGGTAGAAGATGACAGAACAAGGAGTAATGGTCTCAAGTTGCAGAGGGGGAGGTTTAGGTTGGATATTAGGAAAAACTTTTTCACTAGTAGGGAGGTGAAGAACTGGAATGGGTTACCTAGGGAGGTGGTGGAATCTCCTTCCTAAGAGGTTTTTAAGGTCAGGCTTGACAAAGCCCTGGCTGCAGGGCCGGCTTTAGGCCTATTCACACACCCCCCCAAATTTGGGCCTCGCTAGAGGGGGCCCCCGCCCAGTGAGAATCCTTTCCTGGCTTAGAGGCGCCCTTTTTTTTTTACGTGGCGGTGCTCGGGTCTTCAGCGGGCACTTCAGCGGCGGGGTCCTTCGCTGGGCTGGGTCTGGGTGGGTGGGGGGTGGTGGGTCGTGGGCAGTGCTGAAGACCTGGAAGAGAGTGAAAAGCCCCCGCCACAACTGAAGCGCGCCAGGTGAGTGAGAGACATGGTTTTTTTGTTTTTTTTTTTTTTGTTTTTTTGTTTGTTTGGTTGGTTTTTTTTGTAGTCATCCCTGCTGGGGCCCCACCGAAACTGTTTGAATTGGGCCCCGCACTTCCTAAAGCCAGCCCTGCCTGGCTGGGATGATTTAGTTGGGTTTGGTCCTGCTTTGAGCAGGGGGTTGGACTAGATGACCTCCTGAGGTTCCTTCCAACCCTGAGATTCTATGATTCTATGATTCAAGCTCTGTTTTAGACCATGTTCCTGTCATCTAATAAACCTCTGTTTTACTGACTGGCTGAGAGTCACGTCTGACTGTGAAGTGGGGGTGAAGGACCCTGTGGCTTCCCCAGGACCCCGCCCGGGTGGACTCGCTGTGGGAAGTGCATGGAGGGGCAGAGGATGCTGAAAGCTCCAAGGTCAGACCCAGGAAGGTGGAAGCCGTGTGAGCTTCTTGCCCTGAAGACAGTCTGCTCTGAGGGAGAGGAGACCACCAGAGTCCTGACTGGCTTCATAGGGAGCGGTTCCAGAGCATCGCCTGGGGATTCCGTGACAACTGGTGGTAGAGATGGGATGTACTGCACCCGGTGGATGGCACTTCCTGCAGTAAGTGACTGGGGAGCAGTAAAAGGAAGCGGGGATAACGAGGACCAGGCGTGCTGAAGGCTCAGAGAGGTATGGTTTCAGGGAGTGATTAACCACTGACAGTGTGTGACCAGCGAGAAGGACTTTTTCAGTGACAGGGTACCCCGGGGGATTGCAGTGAGCGGTCCCAGGGGTGGAGGAGTCTGAAGCTCGACCCTGGCAAAGAGGTGGTGACCTCAAGAAGGGCTGGCGCACTAGGGGGGTCTTCCTGGAAACCGTGGGGGAGCTAAGAGCATACAGGCCTGTGAGTCCAAAGCAACTTGGGAACAGTGAAGTGATGGCCTATCACCATCTCTTCAAGAAGGACATTGTGATCCTGTGCAAAAAGAGAGGGTTACGCATGCGGAAGTTCACCAAGGCTCAGTTAATCGTGCAGTTGGAGGAGGAGGACCACACTAAGGAGCAGATTCCTGACCCAGATGGGGCTACAGGAGGATCTGGGAGCAGCTGGAGTGGTAGCCAGGCATCCCCAAGAGTCTGGTCCCCGACCAGATGGGGTCTTCACGATCGTGTTCCCCATCAGGGGATCAAAGACGGATGGGATTGGAGCTGAGTCCGAAAGAGTGAGAGGATTGTGAGAGACAGCAAGAGCCTGAGAAAGAGCTGCAGGAGAAGCAGCAGCAGCATGGACTGGTGATGGTGGAGCGGAGAGACATAGGAGACTTTCCAGGTGTGAGTGGGGATAGACCCCAGGGTGCCAGTTCCATAGGGAACCTTGATACTAAATTGCTGCCCCTGGTTAAGGATGGGGGGGGAGATGTGGATGCCCACCGCACTGCCTTTGAGCAGGCTGGCGATTCGAACCAGGGGACCCTGCGGAAAAGCCCCGGTATCTAGCGCCCTTGCTGGGTCTCAAGGCCATAGACGCTGTCAGCCAGATGGGTGGGGTGGTGGACAGGCTCCCACTCCTGGCCCCGGCCTATATGCAGTGATGAGCTGCCAAAAAATTAACAACCGGTTCCCTCCTCCTCACCCCACAAGGGGGTTGTGGCCCACCCCAGGACCCCTGCCCCATCCATCCCTCTTCCCTGTCCCCTGACTGCCCCCTGCCACCCCATCCAATCTCTCCTCTCATTCCTGATGGCCCTCCGGGACCCCGCCCCCATTCAATCCCCCTGTTCCCTGCCCTCTGACCACCCCGACCCTTATCCACCCACCCCCAAACTCCCCTGCCCTCTTCCAACACCCGTCCCCTGCCCCCTTACCGCACTGGAGACCGGGCCGGGGGTGCTGGGTCAGGCCAGAGCCGCTTGGCTAGGGGTGCCCGGCCAGAGTCGGGGCCGGGCCAGAGCCACTCTACCTGGCCAGCTGGAGTCAGGGCCGGAGCCAGAGCTGGGCCAGGACTGGGCTGCGCCGCCAGGACCGGAGCCAGGCTGTGCCGCCAGGACCAGAGCCATGCCGTGCCACTGGGACCAGAGTTGGAGCCAGGGTCAGGGCATGCCGCCCGGCCGGGGCGCCTGGCTGGGGCCAGGGCCAGAGGTGGGCCAAGCCACCAGGGCCAGAGGGAGCTGGGCCACGCCGGGGCCGGGCCACACCGGGGCAGGAGCCGGGGCCGGGCCACACCACCCAGCCGGGACCGAAGCCGGAGCTGGGGCCGGGGTGCACCGCCCCTCCCCGGAGCCCTCCTCTCCCCCCGCCCCACTCACTTGCGCAAAGCTGCCCTTCTCAGCCCTCCCAGGCTTCCCGCGTTCAGGAGAGGAGGCAGAGGTGAACTGGGGCCGGGGCTGGGGGCGGGGCGGGGAGCTGCTGGAGCTTTACGGGTTTTTAAATTTAAAAGCCCTTTTAGAACCAGTTGTACCGCGTGGGACAACTGGTTCTAAAAGGGCTTCTAAATTTAACAACCGGTTCCCGCGAACCGGTGGGAACCGGCTCCCGCTCACCACTGCCTATATGTCTGTGTGGAGTCTCCTGGGCTCAGGCCCCTCGGACGCCCAGTGGGAGCAGAAGGTGGTGGTCACTGGGGAGACCTGCCTGGGGTGGCGAGACCCTGGGACAGAGAGAACTGTTGTCAGGCCCTGGGTGGTGCAGCTGCAGCCGCAGATGCTGAGGGGCTGTGTGACCTGGGTGAAGGTCCCAGGGATGGAACTATTCGCCCTGCCTATGGCCCAGATCCCTGTGCAGACACAGGAGGGGTCGGGCTGGCTGGTAGTTGGGGTTCTTCAGGATATCGGCTGTGAGGTCCTGTTGGGGGGTGACTGGGTCTCTTTGGGACAGGATCCAGGCCCTGCACCTGTAACAGCCGAGGGTTTGAATTTGAATCCAGGGAACCAATTGGCTAAGATGGAAATGGTCAGTGAAAATGCAAATGACCTGGCTGGCAGGGGGGAGGGGCTGCTGGGCTCAGGATACCTGCCTACCTATAACCAGAGCCCTGGGGCTGAGTCGGACAAAGGGATGTTCCCCGGCCCCCTGCACACCAGAGAGGGGGCTCATGCTGGCTCTGATGCTGTGACCAGAGCAGAGAGCTCGCTGCCTGCCCCCTCTGGGACAGCAAGGGCAGTGCTGAGCACGGTGGGAGCTGAGACCCCAGATGAGCGGGGGAACACCCAGGCAGGGCAGGTTGGCTGCCAACCAGGTTTGCCTGGTCCAGACGTGCTGCTGGGAAGTGATTACACAGCAGGGAGGGAGCTACCAGGGACAGGACTCAGGGGGGCTGTGACCCCAGGCCCAGCCAGTGAGAGGGAGCAGGTCCCACTCCCTTCTCCAGCCGCTGAACTCCAGACCGAGCTGCGGAAGGATCCCTCCTTGGAAAAGCTAAGGGAACTTGCTGGCCACAGTGCTGAAAACCCCCTTGGGGCAGGCTGCAGGGACAGAGTCCTGTGGGAGAAGGGATTCCTGTACCAGGAATGGGCTCCCCAAGGGGATGTAGAGCTGTGGGGAATCGGGAGGCAGCTGGTGGTGCCCCAGAAATCCACAGGGTTCTTCCATTCGACCTGCTGAATGAGAGTAGAGTGAGGGGACCTTGGACCTGGAAAGGGAGGATTGGGAGGAGAAGGGGGAAAATCCCTTAGTGGATCTCTTCCCTGAGGTGGGAGCCAATGTCCCCATCAGGTGTTCCCTATTCAGGGTCACTGGGAAAACAGCCCAGAACCTGGAGAGAGAGGTCAAGGGGATGCTGGCTTTAGATGTGATCCAGCCATTCAACAGCCCATGGGCGTCACCTGTGGGGCTGGTCCCCAAGGGAGATGGGTCGATCTGGTTCTGTGGGGACTATCAGAAGCTTAAAGCCATCACCGTGTCCGATGCCTAGGCCTGGGGAGATTCTAGACAAGCTGAGGGGGATGGAGAACTTGGCCCTGGTGTACATCAATGACATGTGTGTCTTTAGCCAGACCTGGGAGGAACATGCGTCCCAGGTGAAGAGGGGGCTGGGCTGCCTCAAGGAGGCAGGACTGATGGTAAAAGCTGAAAAGTGCAAGGTGGAGATGATCAGAAATTGGTCCATTCCCCAAACCAAGTCCAGGCCTGTATCAGGATGGCGGGATGCTACCAGAGGTTTGTACCCCATGTTAGCCCCCTAGCTGTCCCCATCCCTGAGCTATGTGAGAGGGGTAAGCCAGACGAGGTGGTCTGGACCGAGCAGTGCCAGAGGGCTCTCTGTATACTGAAGGAGGCTCTAATCCAGGGCCCGGTAAATCTGGTAAACCCAGACTTTGCCAAGTCTTTGGCAGTGTTCACCAACACCTCAGACGCAGGGCTGGGCACGGTGCTGATGCAAGCAGATGCTGAGGTGAGGAGACACCCCATCGGGTACTTGAGCAAGAAACTGCTGCCCCGGGAGCAGAACTATGTGGCCTCAGAGAAGAAATGCCTGGCCATGGTGCAGGCCCTTAGAAAGCTGCAGCTGTATCTATTTGGGTGGCGCTTTACTGTGTATACTGACCACACTCCTCCGAGGTAGTGGCATCAAATGCAAGGGGCTGAGGCCGAGCTGCGGGAGACAGAGACACCTGTTCAGAGGGCAGTCAAGGTCAAGATGGGGGCTCTTAACCAAGAGAGCCCGAATTGCAGCCCTCCAAACTGGAGCGCTGGAAAAAGACCCAATCCCAGTTTAAACCCCAGGGGTATTGGGGTGGCAAAAGGGTGTGGGCTGCATAAACCTTCCCACATGCAGCCTGCAAGCGCCATCAAGCACAACGGACCCACAGAGGGCCTGAAACTGGAAGGGCCTGGTGTAACTCTCACCAAGTAATGGGAGAGATGATGGGGCATCCATGGGAGCGTTGGTGGGTTTGAACTTCCTCAGGTCACCAGCTAAAGTGACCTCGCTCAGTTCGGTCTCGAAGGCGGGGGGAGATGTGACAAAGTGGGACTGTTCTTAATGTTCCCTCCGAATACTGTGTGGGTGCCTCAGTTTCCCCTATGCATTTCTTAAGTCTATAGGGGGTGAGATTGTTGCAGAGCAAAGGGCCAGTGTGCATAAATGGCTGACACTCTGTCTCCTGGCAATGAATGGCTGGGGCCCTTCCCCCCTGCAAGGAGATCGCTAAAGGTGTTGGAGAACAAAGGAATCAGGTGACCTCCTGGCCCGGGAAAGGAACAAAGCAGAGGAGGAGGGGCTGGAGGGAGTTTCAGTTTGGAGGCGGCTGGGGACAAGGAGTGAGTGCAGTCGTGGTTGTCTGGCTCACTGCCCCCCAGAATGGACCTGGCTGAGGGGGGTCCCATTCTCTGTACCTACAAGCTCTGGTTTAGACCGTGTTCGTGTCATCTAATAAACCTCTGTTTTACTGGCTGGCTGAGAGTCACGTCTGACTGCAAAGCGAAGTGGGGGCCCGTGCAGGACCCTCTGGCTTCACCAGGACCCCGCCTGGGCGGACTCGCTGTGGGAAGCCCATGGAGGGGCATATGCTCCAAGGTCAGACCCAGGAAGGTGGAAGCCCTGTGAGCTTCTTGCCCTGAAGACAGTCTGCTCACAGAGAGGAGACTTCACCAGAGTCCTGACTGGCTTCGTAGGGAGCAGTTCCAGAGCATTGCCCGGGGACTCCGTGACAGCTGGGACAAGCGCTCACTGATTTAAAGAGCAGCTGAGCCCCTAAGGAGAGTTTGCCGGTGGGGGACTCTGCCCTACTGGTCAAAACATGGGCTCTAGCTTCGCTGTTCTGTGTCCCCAGGCCATCTTGCATGAAGACAGGAGCCAGCGCCCCCAGCTAATCATTTCTAGGATGGAAGGCCTCTCTCCAGGAGGTCATAATTATCTGACCAAGTGGCCTTGATCCAAATGGCTCATTCCAAAACTAAGGAGTGAAAAAGCTGCTGGAGCCTCATCCCCATGCAAGGTGTTCTCAGTAGCCTGCAGCCAGGACCAGAGGCAGATTAAGGTTTTGTGGGGCCCTGGGTCAGAGCAGGTGGGGACCCCTTCCCCCACCTCTTCCACCTGTAGTCCCATCCCCCCTGCACTCCTGGTGCTCCTGCCAGGGAAATGGGGTCAGGGTATGGGGGTTTTCCCTACCCCTAGGCAGGAACGCTGGGTGGGCAGAGCAGGTCAGGGGGGTGCCCATTTTTCCAGGGCCCTCCAATTGCCAAGGCCCATAGGCATGGGATCCATTGGCCCAGTAGCTAATCCGCCACTGCCCAGGACTTCAGAGCTACAGAGTGGAGAGAGGAAGGATAAGCATAATGCTACACTGGATTATTATAGATCTCATTCCTTATTGACAGTAGCAGTGAGGCTCAGGCACAGAACTGGGGACCAGGAGGCATGGATTCTGTCCCCAGCTCTGAGACTGACTTCCCTGTGAAAGACCCAGGGCAAGTCACTTCCTTTTGGCATGCCTCAGTTTCCCCCCATCTCAGCCACACACCCTTAAGATCTCTGGCTGGATCATGATTATTTAATCATAGATTATTAGGGTTGGAGGGGACCTTGAGAGATCATCTAGTCCAACCCCCTGCTGGAAGCAGAACCAATCCCCAAATGGCCCCCTCAAGGATTAAACTCACCACTCTGGGTTTAGTAGGCCAATGCTCAAACCACTGAGCTATCCCTCCCCCACTATATATGGAGATATACCTATCTCATAGAGCTGGAAGAGACCTTGAATGGTCATCAAGTCCAGCCCCTGCCTTCACTAGCAGGACCAAGTACTGGTTTTGCCCCAGATCCCTAAGTGACCCCTCAAGGATTGAACTCACCACTCTGGGTTTAGCAGGCCAGTACTCAAACCACTGAGCTATCCCTCCCCCTTCTAATGAAGTTTCACAACTCCCCCACAAGGCAGATGGGTACCATTATCCCCACATGACAGAGAGGGAAACTGAGGCATGGAGCAGGGCGAGTGATTTGCCCATGGGCACATAGTGTGCCAGAGCTGGTAACAGACTCCAGGAGGCCTGGCCCACGGTCCCCTGTTCCAACCGCTAGACAACACTCAGTTCCTACAGCTTGTGTCTGATTAAACACTTCGCAGAGGGAGGGCAGCCACTTCTTAAACCCCAGGGTTGCCCCTTGACTTCTGGGGGAAGATCCCTGAGTTCCATCTGAGCACAGGCCTCATTTTCCCTGCCAGCTCCCCAGCTCTCCATCCCCAGAGAGCCACTGAACGCCTGGCTCCTTTCCCCTCCCCCCCGGGGAACCCCCCTGCTGTCACTTGTCACTCACCAGGGCTTGCCCACAGATGGTCCCTGCGACAGCCACTTCCCGTTTATTAAGTTAACAAATAAACACCATGGCTGAGAGCAGACGGGCTCTATTGATTCACTGTGTCCCACGGGACCCATCATTTGTCTGCATTTTAATCTAGATTAGCCGGCGAGAAACCAGGGACTGGGCTAGCGATGGGCTTGCACTGCTTCAAACCAGAGTGTGCAGCCCGGGGGGCCAGAGGGAGAAGCACTGTCCAGCAGGGGGTGCTGTGCAGCCACCCACACCGCTCACCATGACAGAAGTGCCATCCTGGCAGCACTGGCTGGTCTCTGCCCCTCCTGGGCAATGCTGTCTTGGCTGGGGTGGGGTGTCTCTGGCCTTGTCTCAGATCACACCACGCTGGCAGGACAGCACTGACCCCTGGAAGTCACGGTGGGCCAGACTCTCCCAAGAGCCCAGTCCCCAGCAGCGGGCTCCTTGGGCAAGTTTGCACAGCGAGGGAGAGGACGAATTCAGCAGATCAGCCGTTCGCTACAAATCCCAACCCCGGCACATCTGCTCTCTCCACGACTTTCAAGCCCTATCGGGTTCCTTTCCTGGTACGAATGAATTTGGCTCCGGTTCGTCGCCCTAGAAGGAATGGGGCTAGATTATCAGCTAATTACAGAGAAGCCACATCCTCAGCTGGCCCAGCTCCATTGACGGCAATGGTGCAATGCTGATTTACGCCGGCAGGGACTCCTGTGCTCCTGACCCTCTAGTCTGACCTGCTGTTTAACCCAGGCTGGAGAATTTCAGCCCATTGTTCCTGCCTCAAGCCCCTGCCTTGTGGTTTTTGGAAGGAGCCATCCAGATGCAGCAGAATCCACCCCACTCAGAAAGTTGTTCTGATTGTTAATTTCCACCCCCCCACATACACTAAGAACAGGTGCTGTATCTGAGCTAGATTTGACCCAGAGCACTTATTGCTGCTTTGAAACAGAGTGAGGCAGCCTCACTTTTGAACCCAGCCAGGGAAATTTACCACAAAAGGCACCAAATCTCCTTTTTATTGGGCTGATTAGAACAAAACACACGTGCAATTTTACTCAGCGGCCAGAAATGCCACCTGTCCTGGGTGAAGACAATATGACAGGGGAGATCGACCCAGGGCTTACATAGTGAGCCGGCCTCTTAGGGCACTGACCTTCTTTCTGTCCTGTGTTGGCACAGCCCTGGGCATCACGCGGGGGCTCCTAGGCACTAGGGTAATAGCAATAATAAATCATTGTGGGGCAAGCTGCCCCTCCCAGCTCAGGGTCCAAGCAGGCTCAGGCCGTGGCTCCCGGGACAGGAAGGGATGCTGTGTCAGAGGAAGGGTGGGCTCGTGGTTAAGGCTCTGGCCAGGATTCAGATGTGGAGTCAGTTCCCACGTTGGCCACAGACTCCCCCTGTGACCTTCGGCCAGTCACCCCAACGTTGGTTTGCAAAGGCTCATGTGACAATGAGAGGCGAGACTTCCCAGCACGTCACAGAGAGTGACATAAATAGTGAAAATCTCCCTCTTCCCCTCGCTGGGCCTCATCCCCCATCTGTAGCAGGTGCCTTGTCTAGATGGCAAGGGCCGGCTCTGGCTATGTACATTCAGCCCGATTGGAAAGTGGCCACTCATTCAGCAGGCCTGACTGGAGACACCTGGGGGCTGGTGTTCAGAGGGACGGGCACCCACGGCTCCCACTGGCATTGGCGGGAGCTGCGGGTGCTCAGCATTGCTGGAAAGCAGGCCCCCAAGGGTCTCCGCTGGCCCCTCTGATCGAAGACCAGAGCACTGAAGGACAGAGCGGAGGAGTGCAATCGCAGTGCCAGGGATTTAATGACCCCTCCGGCGCAAACGTTACAGCTCTTGGGAGGGCAGGGGGCACACCCTGCCCACGCAGCACCAGACACCCCTGTAGGAAATGTCCCCGGAGTTCAGGCCCTTGCTGCTCCTCCCCAAACAGCCCGGCGAGTCCTTCTCTGGCTCCCATCTGCCTGGCCCGGGGCAGAGAGCAACCAGTCAGGGCTGTGCGTGGGAGGAGATGGCGCTGTGTTTCCACGGTAACCCTCTCAAAGCCCACAAACGGGCAGCACCTCCCGGCTGGCACCGTTGGCGAGGGGGATCCTCGGTGGTGTCTCACAGGCGGGGGCTGGAGATGGCCTCTAGGAGCCAGGCGTGCTGGGCCCAGGGGAGCTATGCAGGGACATGGCCAAGGCGTGTCAGCGGGTGGAACCGGCCTCCGCTCCCTCCGGGCTTTCCCTTCCCCTCAGCAGCTCGGCCGCAGCCTCTTCCATCACCACCATCTCCAGCTGGCAGGTGGCAGCCATCTCAGCTCTCATGGCTGTCACAAAGGATGGGTCGCGGGCCAGAGTGCCGAGGCCCCTGGAGAGCAGAGCCTGCAGCAGAAGAAAGGGATCAGCACGGCCTGGCTGCTCGGGCTGTGGAGAAACCACCCCTGGGTGCAGTGCAGCTGTGCTTCCCAGCTTAGCACAAACCCGTGGAGCTGGGAACGTTCACACTCGGGAGCGAACCGGGCCTAGAGCAAAGTGTGAGGAGGCGCTCGGCAAATTCCCTGTATGCAGCTCCACCGGTGCCCCTCAATCCCGACCCACAGCCCCTGCTGTCCCAGCCCTGGGCTCCCCCCAGCTCTGCCGGTGCCCCTCCATCCCGACCCACAGCCCCTGCTGTTCCAGCCCTGGGCTCCCCCCAGCTCCGCCGGTGCCCCTCACTCCCGACCTTCAGCCCCTGCTATCCCAGCCCTGGGGCCCTGGGATCCCCCCTGGCTCCACCAGTCCCCCTCAATCCTGACCTGCAGCCCCCTGCTATCCCAGCTCTGGGCTCCCCTCACAGATACAGCTCTGCTGGTGCTCCTCAATCCCAACCCACAGCTCCCTTCCTGCGTCTATCCCACAGCTGGCTTTCTGCCTGCCTTACCGCTGTGCCAGCACCACTACTGATCTCTGCTTTAACCCCATTCTGGTCCCTCCAGGTCCCCCCGTTGCCCTACTTTACCACCCCATGGATGACCTTCGACCCCTCTAACCAGGTATGAGCTCTGCTCCCATCCCATCCGTAGGCTCAGGGCTGGCAACTCCCCCCATCCCATCCTGCTTCTGCCCCCTGACCTCCCACTCCAGGAGCTGTGGCCTCTCGCCTCCTTTCATCGCTCCCCCAGGAACAGTCTCTCCAGCCCCACCCCAGCCAGTCCCCCTGCAGGGTGCTGCCCCACTGCTACCTCCTGGATGAGTAAGGTGGTGGCTGGGGTAGAGGCAGCAGCGTCTCCCTCCCCATTCGCGTCACTGCCAACATCCAGCTGGCACTCGGAGCTCAGCTCCACTCCCTGCTCCTGAGCAGCAGCCTCCTCTCTGGGCAGCTGGGCAGAGAAGGAGCCAAGAGTCACATTCTGAACGTGCTGCAACAGCCTCGATGGGTGGGCGAGGTGGGGGCTGGTCCCTGGAATCGCCCAGGGGCCACCCCCCAGGCTTGCAGAGCAGCTCGGATCCCTCTCGCCTGCCGTGGCATCCGCTAGCCGCCCGGTGGCACCCCTTTGGAGGAAGAGTGCAGCCTCTTCCAGGGCAACGACTTGGCACTTGGACAGCGCTACCTGCACCTGCCCTGCTCCCCACCAGGCTCCAGGAACAGCCGGGCGCCCCAGTTAGTTTAAGGAGATGTGGCAATCGTTGGCGATGGTACAGAACCCGAGGGCCAGTCCAGCAACAGCTGCCTGGCTGGGCACTAGAGCAGGGACCAAGCTCTGAGCTCCAGGATACTGCCCAGTCGCTTGAACTCGGCTCCTGTAGCGTCAATGGCCAACTCCCCCAGGCTAGCAACAGCCCCCTGTCCATAGCCCCAGGGGCCTTCTCCTTTCCTCTGGAGCGCAGGGCGGAAGAGGACAGGGGAATGGGCAGAGGAGCCTTATCTCCTTACATAGCGGAGCTGTGATTACCTGGATATAACAAGGCACGGCTCCCGCCTCCCAGTCCTCCATTCCTCGGTACGCCCATCCCCACTCCTGGCCACCGGTGGCCCTGGCAGAGGCTAAAGCCCTGTGGGCCATTCCAGTTGCCATTGGGAAGAGGGCAGGGGTGCTGGAAATGGGTCTCTTTGTGCCCGAGCCATTTGGGGGGCTTGTGGCTGGACACTGGGATGCCCCCAGCCCCGTGGCCGCATCTCTGCTGCGGATAGGCCAGGAGCGCAGGCTCCGTCCTGCTTCCCAGGGGCCAACCAGGCTGGGGTGGACGTAGCGCACAAGGCAGATGCCAAGCTGGGATCTCCTGCTAGCTGGCCCCAAGGGACCCGGTGCTTCCAGTGCACAGTTGTCTTGGCCAGCCCAAAGTGGGAGGGGGACTAGCCCCCCCCCCCAGATGAGCCACATGATATCCCAGCGCCATTTACCTGCAGCCCCCACCCCGGGCATCCGCCGACACTGGCTGCCCGCTTCCTGTCCAGCTGCCGCCGCCGCTTCTCCAGGCGGAAGGAGCGGTTGTGGCCTGAGGGGAAGGGAACGGGGGTGTCATGTTCGGAGCCCATGGGAAAGACACTGCTGTGGCCCTGAGGCATGTAGGGGGGCAGCTGGGAAGGGGTTGACTAGTGCGGGGGCTGGGGAAGCAGAGCCCTGGTGCACCTGGAGGTCCTGTGCACACGCCCCAGCCAGCCCTGGGCCAGTCCCCTCCCCTGGCGACCCCCCGAGAGGGGCAGAGGGAACCGGATGCGCCCCTAGCTCACAGGGAAGAGCTGAGCATGTGGCTTCCCTTGGGGTACGTCCAGACTACCCGCCGAATCGGCGGGTAGCGATCGATTTTGCGGGGATCGATATATCGCGTCTCATCTAGACCCGATATATCGATCCCCGAACGCGCACCCGTCGACTCCGGAACTCCACCGGAGCGAGTGGCGGTAGCGGAGTCGACGGGGGAGCCGTGGATGTCGATCCCGAGCGGTGAGGACGGGAGGTAAGTCGGGATAAGATACTTCGACTTCAGCTACGGTATTCCCGTAGCTGAAGTTGCGTATCTTACCTCGACACTGCCCCCCAGTGTGGACCAGGCCTTGCCCTTACACCCAGCCCACCCCTGCCCCCAGCAAGGCCTGCACATGGGGATGGGAAAACGAAGATCCTGGATGACCTCTCCTGGAAACCACCATGACCTCCTGTCTCTGCCGGCTGAGGGGGGACTCGGCCTGCAGCACCCCAGGAAATTCAGCCTCCTGCTTCACCTCCCCTTGAGGGCCATGGGGAAAGGACCCCCCCCACTCCCAGAACTGACACCCCCAGGGAAGGAGGTTATCTGCATTCGCTGCTGCAGGGAATGCCAGTGTTGGCTTCTCTTTCTATTGCTTAGCTCATCCTTAGGGCCATGAAGAAACAGCCCCTGCTCCCTGATAAAAGGGGGCTCCCCGGCAGCCTTGGTGAAAAATGGAGTCCCACCCCCACATAAAATGGGGCCCCTCCCTTCCACGCCTTATGGGTTCCCCCCAATAAAAGGGGGGCCTCCCTCCCAACCCTCTGACAAAAGAGGGTCCATCCGCCAGGCCACTTGGTGAAACATGGGGTCCCACCCTATGCCCATTTGGCAAGCCGGGAGTTTCCCCAGGCCATGACACTGCCCCACGAGGACACCCCTCCCGTTAAGGCCAGGAAATGCCTGGTGTGACGATGCTGAAGGTACTGACCCAGGGCAGAGTACGGCCGTGGCTGGCAGGATGCTGGCAACTTCCTCTCCCTCTGCAGCTCGTCCTCGTACTGCACCCTGTCAGGGACAGGAAAGAGCATCAGGCTGGCACAGGGACCACCCCCCAACCACCCCTCCAAGGGCTTCCATTCACAAGCGTCAGTCACCATGCCAGACCCTCACTGCCTCCTGCCCTCTGTCCACCACAGCTTCCCCCTCTACCATCCCTCCCCTTCTTCAGCACCTCTGGGCTCATCCCCTCCCTCCTCTACCCTCCCTCCTCTTCTTCAGTACCTCTGGGCTCATCCCCCCATCCTCTACCATCCCTCTCCTTCTTCAGCACCTCTGGGCTCCTCCCCTCCCTCCTCTACTTCAGCACCACTGGGCTCATCCCCTCCCTCCTCTACCCTCCCTCCCCTATTTCAGCACCTCTGGGCTCATCCTCTCCCTCCTCTACCCTCCCTCCCCTTCTTCAGCACCTCTGGGCTGCTCCCCTCCCTCCTCTACTTCAGCACCACTGGGGTCATCCCCTCCCTCCTCTACCCTCCCTCCTCTTCTTCAGCACCTCTGGGCTCATCCCCTCCCTCCTCTACCCTCCCTCCTCTTCTTCAGCACCTCTGGGATCATCCCCTCCCTCCTCTACCCTCCCTCCTCTTCTTCAGCACCTCTGGGATCATCTCCTCCCCCGCATAATCACCCCCACCCAATCATAATAATAAAAACTGCACAAACACCACTTGTATTAGAGAGAGAACCAATGCCTGGACAGACAGACACTCTAGGTACTGGATGGATGGATGGATGGATGGATGGATCGATGTGTAAGATGGACAGATGGATGGATACATGATAGAAGGGTCTGTCTCGGGATAGATAGATAGATAGATAGATAGATAGATAGATAGATAGATGAGGTGAATGGGGACAGACAGACAGGAGGAAAGCATCACTAAGTGTGAAGAAGGAGAGGTGACTTACCCTGGGTTCTTTTGGCACCTTAGAGACTAACAAATTTATTTGGGCATAAGCTTTCGTGGGCTAGAACCCACTTCATCAGATGCATGGAGTGAAAAAAAGTAGGCAGGTATAAATATACAGCACATGAAAAGATGGGAGTTGCCTTACCAAGTGAGGGGTCAGTGCTAACGAGGCCAATTTAGTTAGGGTGGATGTGGCCCATTCCCAACCACTGAAGAGGTGAATATCAACAGGGGTGAACACAGACTAACATGGCTACCCCTCTGAAACCTGGGTTCTTTGAGATGTTCTGGCTCGACGGGTGCTCCACCACAGGATGTGCATGCGGAGACTGCAGTCGTGCTGGCAGGCCTGCACAGAGTCACACCTTGTACTCTGAAGGATGGAAATGGGGCGACGTATCCGCAGCGGAGGGGAAGGAGGCCGGGAAGGTGGAGCACCATAGGAATGAAGCATCTCAAAGAACTCAAGTTATGTAAGGTAAGTCACCGTCCCTTCTTCATCGAGCATATATCCCTGTGGCACCCCACCGAAGGGCACTCCAGAGCAGTAACTCTGAGAGGAGGGGTATGCCACAGAGGTGAGTCAAGGACTGTTTGGAGAACGATATCACCAAAGGCAGCGTCCTCTCTGGAAGCAGGTGACATGGGACATGCTTGGCACAGGGCTGGCAGAAGACCAAGTCACAGTCCTGCAGATTTCTGCTATGGGAACGTACTGGATGTGGACTGAGCTCCAGTAGAATGTGCTGTCACCGTGGGGGGATGGGGACGCACCCCCGTTCTGTCATAACAGGTTAAAATACAACCTGAAAGACAGAGACAACCCCTGTATGGGCTAGGAACAGGTTGGCCCTTCATTCATTCTGCTAGCAACACAAATAGCCTGGGAGAGGCCCTCAAGGACCTAGTCCTGTCCACAGAGAAGGCAAGGGCCTGTCGAACATCCAGCGAATGAAGGCTTGAGACCTCTCTGGAGGCCTGAGGATGTGGGTAGAACACTGGTAGGCGAATCTCCTGGTTAATGTGATCTTCCAAGGAGACCTTAGGAAGAAAATAGGGCTGGGGACACAGTAGAACCTTGTCCTTATGAAAGGGTGGGATACGGAGTGTCAGCCAGGAGTGCCCCCGCTCTCCAATTCATCTTGTTGAAGTAATGATGCCCAGGAATGAAATTTTGAAGATGATATGAAGGAGAGAGCAGGTGGCCGTTGGTTCAAAGGAGACTTTCATTGGAGCATTAAGAAGCAGGTTGAGGTCCCAGCGGGTCCCAAACAGGAGTACAGAGCCTGGAGGAATCTGGCCGTGACAAAACTGAGAAGCCCTGGATGGGTGACTGGAAACTGTGAGAGCAGCCACCAGCACTCTAACAAAGCTCACGGAGAGACCCTGTATCTTTAATTCCTGCTGGCGGTCAAGTATTTTGGAAAGGGGAACTTCTAGGGCTTGGGAAGAAGAAAGAGCATCAAGAGCGAAAGTGTTTCCATTCCGGAGATAAGTCTTGCCGGTACTGGGCTATCTGCCAAACGAACTGACTGAACTTCAGCCAAATGAGTTAACTCCATGATCGAGGGAGCCATTCGGGAGCCATGCTCTGGGGTTCAGAGAGGACGCATCTGTCATAAGGATCTTTGATGGTGTGCGATGCAAGAATGGGGTTCCCATACAGACCCTCTGTGATGCAGTAAGGAGAGGGGTGGATTGACCTGGGAATGTCATTTAGTTTTACTGGGACTGTCTGCATGGGGGATGGGAGAGCAGGGGATGACTTTAGGTGAGGGACCAGCCTGTAACCTGAGCCAGGAAGGGGGGTGGGGCGAGTCGACACCTTTGCCCAGGAAACTGGACAAAGGGAGAGGGGGAGAGAAGGAGGGGGAGAGAGCCTGCTGGAGGGGTTTTTGGTTTCAGTTTTGGGCTGGGTGGGAAGAGGCAGGGAACCCCAAGTCTGGGGTCTAAGGTCATTGCTCTCCAGAGGGACCTGGCTGAGGGGTCCTGGTTGTACCTACAAGCCCTGCTTGGGACTGTGTTCCTGTCGTCTAATAAACCTTCTGTTTTACTGGCTGGCTGAGTCATGGTGAATCGCAGGAAGTGGAGGGTGCAGGGCCCTGACTCTCCACACTCCGTGACACCCTCTGTGGGTCTTTCTGTCATGTAAGGGGATCCAACACCTTCTGAGGCACTGTAACCTCTTTGGTCAGGTGGTGTCTGTCTGGGATATTTACTGTTCTAAACCACATCCTGGAGACATCTGAGATGGAGTCTCACATAGGAAGTCATGAACGTGCAGGAGGATGTGTCCCAAGAGTGGAAGACGAGCTCTCATGGTTGTTTATGGGCTGAACTGTAGCACCAAGATTAGGCCAGGTAGGGTGGAAGATGTCTCCCAGAATAGATAGGCTTTTGCTGTTGTGGGCTCTCGGGTGGCTACTATGCAGTTTATCCTTTACATTGGAGTTAGTATCAGGGGGTAGCCGTGTTAGTCTGTATCCGCAAAACAACAAGGAGTCCAGTGGCACCTTAAAGAGTAACAGATTTATTTGGGCAGAAGCTTTCGTGGGTAAAAATCCTCACTTCTTCAGATGCATGGGAGTTAGTATTGATTTGTTGTGATTGATGTGAAGTCCTAGTTAACGCCTTGGCCACGGCTGGTTGGACCTCTTGGAGTGATAAACCCCTGATCAACCAGGTGTCCAAATATGGGAATACCGAGACCCCCCATTGACAGAGACCAGCTGCTACTGCTAAGAGGAACTTCGTAAACACCCTCAGCGCTGTGGAGAGTCCGGAGGGGAGAACTTGATGTTGATCGTGGTCTGTTCCGATTACAAAGCAAAGCAAACACTTGTGTGATGGGCGTCCTGTAGGTCGTGGGTGATGAGCCCATGTCCTGGATCCAACAATGGGAGAATGGGAGTGAGTGTTATCATGCTGAACTGTTGTGCTAGAATTTAGTTGCTCAAGTTTCTGAGGTCAAGAATCGGCCTCCTGCCTCCATCTCTCGTGGGAACTAGGAAGTAGTTGGAATAGAATCCTTTCCTGATGAATGCTGTTGGAACCAGCTTGATTGCCCCCCGGAGGAGGAAGGATGGGATCTCCATGATGCTGGACTGAAATTGGTCTCATTGGTCTCATGGCAGACATTCAATGAAGTGTGTACATTCTGAGTATGTGGTAAAGTCCCATTTCACTACCCAGGCCTGAAATTGCCACAACAGAATTGAAGACCAGCTGGTGAGTAGCTCTTTCTGCCCCGTACGTCCAGTCTCTTGGATCCATTGTCTATTGGAGAGGGTCTAGATCGAGTCTGATGGCTCCTTTCATTGGCTGCTAAGGAATTAGTGTGAGGGTGGGAAAAGAAGTGCTCCCTCCCCTTTGGTGGGATGTAGTACTTCTTATCAGATCTCTTTCAGGTGGGTGGAATTGTGCTGGATGGTATGGCACCAGGAAGGATTCCTGTACTGAGACCTGAGAGGCTACGTGATGGCTCAGGTAATGTGGCAGGTGCTGATTGCTGGAGGCTTGGGTGGGTTTTGGCCTGCAGATGCCTGGGCTGTACCGATGAGGAGGCTCTGACGGATCCCATAACAATGGAGTCAGGCTCATCCAAAATGATGAGCTCTTCAGATAACTAAAACCTGGAAGGAGCTGGAGGGCACTGACAGCCGGAGGTGAAAATGTGGACCTTGAGATGGAGACTGCTGCAGTACTGAGGTGGATGCAGGGTCCTGTCTCACTTCAGAGCCGGGGTCAGAAGCTGGTGCCAAGGGATGTGTGGTAGCCCCATGTGGATTATGGTGCCATGGAGGATCAGGTACATGGTTCCGACGCCTCGATACTGGACTCAGTCGGAGCCTCTACAGTAACCCTTAATGGACACGAGGGCTCCTGAGAGTGGGTCTTATGAGGTGACCTACCCCTTTTCTCCTTGTCTCTGCATGGAGAGGATTGCTTTCTCCTCTTCGAAGGCTTCGTCTCCATGGTTCCAGCTGAGGCTGGGCTGATGCCTGAAGGAGCCGGTGCTAATGCCTGGGGGGAAGTGGCTCTCTCCAGAGCTAGAGCACATCCCATTAACAGGACTGCTAGTCTCGTCTCCCTGTTGTTTTTGGTCCTGCCCCTAAACACCAGACAGACCGCACACTTTGAGGGGACGGGGGAGTTCCCCAAACACCGCAGGCAACTCCAATGTCCGTCACTGCGGGGAAAAGACCTGTGGCAAATCTGGCAGGGCTTAGCCCTTGGGGTCAGGGGCAGCTCCAGGCCCCAGCATGCCAAGCACGTGCTTGGGGTGGCAAGCCGCAGGGGGCGCTCTGCCGGCGCGCGAGGGTGGCAGGCAGGCTGCCTCCAGCGGTTTGCCTGCGGGGGTTCCGCTGGTCCCGCGACTTCGGCGGACCCTCCACAGCCAAACCGCTGGAGGCAGCCTGCCTGCCGTGCTTGGGGCAGCAAAATCCCTAGAGCCGCCCCTGCTTGGGGTGTTAGGCACAACAGATTGATCGGCACAAAGAAAGGTCCAGGAGTAGACGGGGAACCCCCTCTCCCAGAGCACAGAAACATGCCAGATGAAATACAAATGAAAATAAATTATTGGGCCGGAAAACAAATGAGAAATGAAAATACGTGAGAAAAGTCTTTCCCGAGGTGGGTGAAAGGTGGGAAGCAGAACACAGCTACCCGCCGAAAACTCGGTCTTGAGCCACAGGTGGCTAAGAAGGAGCTGCGTGGTGGCGGGCTCTCGCCTCCCTGTATCCTGTCTCTCGGAGCCGTCACAGGCCCACCAGCACCACGTCGCAGGCTCCAGTCCAGGGCGCACACATCCTACGGTGGAGCACCCACCGGGACGGATAGCGGAAGGACTCATGAGTGCAACCTTGTTATGTTTGTGGGGTAACCCTTGTCCCCTCATTTCGCTGCCCTCCTGTTTCTGTCTCTCCTGTGTTGTTTTGTCCAGGTGTCCGGCCCCAGGCTAGCACAGTGCTGCAGTCTATCGCCCCCTGCTGGCTGGACCATGCAAAGACATTCCTGGGTCTGCTGCTGCTGAGCTACAGGCCTTAAAGCAGTAGCAGCTGATGCGTTCAGACCCGAGGTTCCCCTCCTCAACCAACCCCTGCTGATGACCCTGCCAGGGTCATGTCATGCTTCAATTACAAGAGCTCTGGGCGGTGGCTGTGTCTTTTCTGCACTCTCTGGAGCTGTCTAACAACATAACATCACCGCTAGGGCCAGAGGGAGTGAAGAAGGGTTTGGGAAACCGAAAGCCACGTACAGATGGGCACAGATGGGCTCAGGCCAAAGGAGTCACACTGCTTATGCCAGCGCTGGGGCCAGCCCTAGGTCCTTGCAGTGTCCATATGGATAACAGTCACAGAGCAGCCCTGGAGGGGCAGTCTGCCAGCAGGCGCCATTCATTGCACCTACAGCTGTCCAGGGCTTCACAAAAGCTGCACATCTTCACAAAAGCTGGGGGAGGGATAGCTCGGTGGTTTGAGCATTGGCTTGCTACAGCCAGGGTTATGAGTTCAATTCTTGAGGGGGCCACTTAGGGATCTGGGGCAAAATTAGTTCTTGGTCCTGCTAGTGAAGGCAGGGGGCTGGACTTGATGACTCTTTGGGGTCCCTTCCAGTTCTAGGAGACAGGTATCTCTCCATTATAAAAAAAACAAAAAACATCTGCTCACAGAACTAGTCTCAGTGACCAGAGCTTTAGCCTGGGTGCCTGAAATCACACGGCCCGATTCACAGTGGCGCTGAGCCCCTCCCCTCCCCTCCCTCTGGTGTCAGAGCAGCTCTGCTCACTGCTGCTCTAAATCGGTCTCTGCTCTGTTGGAGACCCTAAAGTGCCCCACCAATAATCTGGGGCCAGATCTTCCTCTGGGGTAAAACAGCCTGGCAGCTACACCGTGCCTGTTGCTGGGATTAGTCTGACAGCTGGTGTAAACAGGATCTGCACCGACTGTACTGAGATAGCCGATTTCAAAGGCACTGTGCTCCCACTTTTTTAAGAGGTGCTGTATTCTCCTTAACCCTGCGTGTGCCCTTTGGGAAGCACAGTGTAGAACAGTGGTTCTCAACCCGTGGCCTGCGGACTACATGCAGCCCAATTAGTACAAATGGCAATTAGTACCCGTGGCCCGCTCAGCTGTGTGATAGAGGCCGCAAGGCGGGCCCTGGGACCAGGCAGCCGGCTGCCGCCTGCCCTGCCATGCAGTGGGTTCTGGGTCCAGGCAACCAGCTGCCGCGTGGCAGGGTCCAGGCAGACGGCTGCCACTGGGCCCTGTACAGTGGGGTCCTGGCAGGGTCTGGAGTCAGGGTCCTGGCTGCCCCCCAGCCCTGCACAGTGGGGGGTGGCTCGGGGTTCCCACACAGAGAGGGGTCAGGGTTAGGGGTCCCCACACAGCAGCATCCAGGTTGGGGTCCCTGCCCCACACCCCACATCCAGTTCTCTGCTTCTGCCCCCACTCTGTGGAGGGGTCTGTGGATGGGGTGCACTGAGCATAGGGGTTTGTGGGGGGGCTAGATGGGGGGCCCTGTGGTTCTTAGCCTGTGGCCCAGGTAACACTTTGTGGGCCGAACATGCAGGTTGAGAACCACTGGTGAAGGGGTGACACTGCCTGTCCATGGGGAGGCGTGTGCCATGCTCTGTAAACGAGACCTGGGCAATGCAGGCATCTGTTTTTGCCTGAGACGAAGGCAGAAACTGCACCCTCCCATGGTTAAAGGGGAGTGAGGTGGCCCGTGTCTGGCCCAACCTACACAAGAGTAAACATATGCACGGGTGCACACTCACATGTGCACGCACGCACAAGCACCCACAGCTGCACCCGGGCACACACGCTCACAGTCCCCGAGCACCGAGCTTCCCCCTGCTCCCCAAGTCACAGCAGCCGCACAGTCGGGTTCCTCGTTATGGAGACTGTGCCGTTTATACAGACACCACATTCCCTTGTGGCCCCCTCTGCCACGCGCCCTGGGGGGCTGTCTCCGAGCGCCGAGCATTACCGTGCGGCTGTGTTGCTGTTGTTGGCGTTGGTGTTCCTGTCTGGGGGGAAGTCATCGAGGAAGACAGGAGAGTCCAAGTCTTCGCTCCCCACTTCGGTGAACTGCAGGGGTCTCTGGCTGGTCACATGGGGCTGCAGGGGGCTGTTCCGCTCCAGGAAGGAATCAACGTGACCGAACAAGCCACCCGTCCTCTGGAACCAAGAGGGAAGAGGTGAGAGCAGGTCTTGACAGTGGCGCTTCTCGAGGCTTCTCTGCCCAACGGTCCGGATGGGTTTGGACACATGGCGAGCCAGCAAAGGCCTGTTATGGTGGCTGAATTTAAGATCATGCACAGCAGGGCAGCAGTAATAACAGTCCCAGTTCTTACAGAGCTGTTCTCAAAGCGCTTTATAAATAGGGGGCTCAGCTCCTCACTTCACAGGGGGGAAACTGAGGCACAGAGCAGGGAAGTGACTTGCCTTAGGTCACCCAGCAGGTCTATGGCAGAGCTGGGAATAGAACCCAGGTCTCCTGAGTTGCAGCCCAGTCCCAGCCCATCCACTAGGCAGCACTGCCTCTCCTACCAGATAAACCCTCCCATACTCACAGGCAGCTCTGAATGCGAGGGATTCCCTGAGAAGTGAGACTGGGCAGGACACTGTCACAGACTGCTGGCGACCTGGGTTGCCATGGTTATCATTACAACACAGCCAATTGGAAGCTCCCAGCATAGTGAGCTCAGAGGGAATTTCTGTCAGCAGTGTTGGGCCTGTGACACATAGTTGTGCTCCTGGCAGAGGTGCCAATACGCACTAGCCAGTCCATCCCAGGAACGAGCACTCTTCCATCACGTTAATATCCCACTCTGCGGTCTGGGGGGCGGGTCATTATCATTATCCCCATTGTACAGGGGAGGGGAAGGGACAGCCAGGGAGATAACACCAGTGCTGGGATTAGAACCCAGAGATCCCTGAGCTCAGGTCACCAGCCCGCAGCTCCACCTAACACAGGGGTGGGCAAACTACAGCCTGGAGGCCGGATCTGGCCCACCAGCTGCTTTAATCCGGCCCTCAAGTTCCCGCTGGGGAGCGGGGTCTGGGGCTTGCCCCGCTCCAGACAGGGATCAGGGTCAGGGGCTGCTCCGCGCGGCCTATACATAGGGGCAGCCAGGGGACTCTGTTTTGCATGCTGCCTCTGCCCCAAGCACCGCCCCTGCAGCTCCCATTGGTCAGGAACCACGGCCAATGGGAGCTGCAGGGGTGGCGCTTGCAGATGGGGCTGGTCGCACCTCCACATAGGAGCCGGAGAGGGGACATGCCGCTGCTTCTGGGAGCCGCTTGAGGTAAGTGCCGCCTGAAGCCTGCACCTCTAAGCCCTCCCTCCATGCCCCAACCCCCTGCCCCAGCCCTGATACCTCTTCCACGCTCTGAACCCTCGGTCCCAGCCCAGAGCACCCTCCTACACCCCAAACCCCTCATTCCCAGCCCCACCCCAGAGCCCGCACTCCCAGCCAGAGCTCTCAACCCTCCTGCACCCCACCCCCCTGACCCAGCCCGGAGCCCCCTCCCACACCCTGAACTCCTCATTTCTGGCCCCACCCCAGAGCCTGTACCCCCAACCAGAGCCCTCACCTCGTCCCACATCCCAACCCCAATTTCATGAGCATTCAGGGCCTGCCATACAATTCTATACCCAGATGTGGCCCTGAGGCCAAAAACTTTGCCCACCCCTGACCTAACGCCTGGGAACAGAGGAGACGGTGACCCAGGACCCACTTAACCAGTCGGTGATGTGGTTTTCTGTGACTGACACTCTCCTCTGTGATCAGGCCCATCTCCACAGACTGTGGCATCTCCCGTGCTGGTGGCTTTGTGCCCCCTAGCCGGCTCACGTGCTCACACAGAGCTGGGTCCTGCCCAAGCGTTTGGCACCAAGCGGCCATGACAATATGACTATGATCTCGGGCATCATCACTCACCCCTGGCACCTGCTGTCTGGTCCCTATCCTGTCTGCAGCAGTCACCTCTCAGTGTGCTAGGCTCCACATGGGACACAGACGGTGGGGCTGGTAAGTGTGGGGTTAGATGGTGGTACCTCCCACTGTGCTCACCCTGTATATCCCTTCCTCAATCGCTGCCTCCATCATGGCCCTCTCCAGCTCCTCCTCGGCGGTCAAGTCTCCAGAGATCGCTCGGTGGATCTCGGGCGCGGCTTCCTCTTCAATGCTTCTCAGGCCGGCCTGGTGGGAAAGACAGAAATGGGGAGGTCACTCACGGGGCTGCTGGTGGCAGGGCGAGCTTTTCCTCACCGGGCAAGGGGAGAGGGAGACTCAGCAAAGCCCAGTGGCCTGGCAGCTCCAGCTTCCTTCCCCGAACCCTCAGCCCTGGCCCCGCAACTGCCTTCACCGAGCCCAGGCTGCCCTGCCTACTTCCCAAAGGGGGCGCTCTGGTGCCTGCTGGTTCAGCAGCCTCTCCCACGGCGCTAGCTCTGTGCACTGGGTGTGGAGGAAAGGGGGACTTCACACAAGGGGGCTGGAGGAGGGTAAACGGGCCAAGCCATGGGATGGGGGGGTGTCTCTCTAGGGCAAAGGCATCTCTGCCCCTCTCGCAGGGCCATGGGGGCTGGCACATCTCACCTTGCACATGTTGGAATTGGATTTGACACCCAGGGACAGATGATCCTACACTTCGGAGGGAGGCCATGGGAACCCTGAGACATGGCTGCATTCCAGTTTGGACGAGAGAAATGCCCCCATCTCCCCAGGGGAGGAGTCCTCTGTGCTCGGGACATGCCCCCCAGGACCTCTGACGCAGGGAGACTGGACTCCAGTTTGAAACTCTTGCGTGGAGCTGTTTGTTCCATCAGCCAGAAGGGGGCAGGGAGTGACACGAGCCTCAGACCTTCCCCTTGTCCCTGCCTCTTTGTCCCCATTTCATGGGTGGAGAAACCAAGGCAGACAGGAGAGAAGTGACTTGCCCATGGCTACATGAGTCAGTGGCAGAGCGGGGAAAGAACCCAGGAGTCCTGCTGCTCACCACTGTGCTTACTCCTCTAGAGCTTGCTGCCTGTAGAGACTGAGCCTGGGCTGTCGTGGAAGTAGCAGGGCTGCACGAAGGGTGATGCGGGGGCACCAACTCTGAGATTCCATCATGGGAAGCACTTGAAAGCCCAGAGCTCAGTCAAGGCCCCAGTACAAGCTGTGTGCAGCAGAGACCAACTGCCAGGCCCTGAGCAGGCAACCTCCAAGCGCTCCCTTAGGCCGGGCCAGCCTCCTCCGCTTCAGGACTGTTCCTCTTAACATGGGGTCCCCTCACTTACACATTGAGACCTGTTCGGGGTCATCCACGGGCTCTCCCATGCAACGTACCCTTTGTGCAGCCCCATTTCCAGTGTTGTAAGGGACACTTAGACCACTTCCACCCACAGACCATTCCCCTGTCTCCATTTCCCTTTGTTCAGCTCCGTCCCAGTGCTTCCTCTCCAGCCACCCTTGAGAATTCCTCTGCCAGCCTCATACCGACACCTTCAAATACTTAGGCCTGCTTCCCACCTTGCCTGGCATATAACAACACCACCACCTAGCTCCTGTGTAGCACTTTTCACAAGGAGATCTCAATGTGCTTTACCACAGAGGTCAGTGTCCCTATCCCAATTTTACATCTGGGGAAACTGAGGCACAGAGAGGGGAAATGACTTGCCCAGCAGCGCTGGTGGCCGAGCCCGGGTCTCCTGAGTCCCATGCCAGTGCTCTATCCACTAGGCAATTCTGCCTCCTGAGGCCTGCCCTGCCCTTGTGCAGGAGGGACAAGCTGGCTCCTTTATCCAGGCAAGAGGAGCGGCTGGGATCCCCAGACCTGTTTGCACTGACCTGGATAGCAATGGTGTTCTTTTTGGGCCGATACCCATAATACTCCTCCTGGCGCTTCATGAACTTCCTAAAGTGCTCCTGGATGAGGAAGGTCGCATAGAACTTGCCCACGGTCACCTCATCCTCTAGAGGGGAGAAAGCCAAGTGAGGCCATTAACCCTGCCCAGCGGCTATACCAGCCCCCATCCGAGCGGTGTGGGCAGCAGGCGGGGGGGCGGGGAGGCAGAGGGTGCCAGGGAGAAATAAGCCAGGGAGCATGGCAAACAGACCACCCATGGGAAGACGCACCTCCAATTGGTGGAATGACCTGGTCCAAGAGTTTCATGCTAGTTCTCTTCCAGATCTTCTTGATAATGGCCCTCAGCTCCTCATTGGCCTGCTCAAAGTTACCTGTGGGGAAACAAACCACCGATCCTTTTGTTCACAGCCAATGGCTAAAGGGAAAGCCAAGACGCAGTGGGTGAAATCCATCCTGTCAGCGGTCACCCACGCGAAGACCCATCCGTGTTTTCTAGAGCACTCAGGGTTCCGCTCGCAGCTGCGTCTGTGTTCCCACCACTGTGTTAGGTTCATTCAGAAAAAAAACACTGTCTCATGTTATCCTGACTTTGTGGTTTTATCCTGGCACGTGCCTGAAGAGTGGGAGGCAGCAGGATGGGATGACACACCCTGGCCTTGTTGAAATTGGGACAATCCTAGAAAAATGGGAGGGGTGAGCCTAGGGAGGGGGCTCACTCAGCATGCTGTGACGGCTATCTTGGGCTGTGAGCTTGGGCTTTAACATGCTAAACAGGGAACAGTCTCACCTGGCTGTGGATGGAAGACTTTGCCAGCACACCTGGATGCTACTGGAAACAGTTTTGGTAACATGGGAAGTAGTCAGTGCCCTAAGAGAGGGCTGTTAGGGTCACCATGTGGATTAGGCTATTGGTTTTTGAGATACGAAACTGTTGCCTTGGCCATTTATGGCCATTAAAAATGCAAGGGCAGCTTTTTACAAGTGCTGACCCTGACGGCCTTCCCAGCTTCCATCTAGGGTTGCCAGCCCTCCCAGATTCGCCGGGAGTCTCCTGGAATCGGGCTCGATTTCCCAGAGGCTACTGATGTCAATCCGAGAGATTTTAGGCTGCTAAAAGTCTGGCAGCACAGCAGGGCTAAGGCAGGCTCCCTATCTGCCCTGGCTCTGCGCCACTCCCAACAGCAACTGGCAAGTCCCTCTAGCTCCTAGGCAGAGAGGCGTCCAGGGGGGTCTCTGCACGCTTGCCCCCACCCTGAGTGCCAACTCTGAGTGTCCCAATGGGTGCTCCACTGCAGTAGCCCCTGAAGGAGGAGGGAACTGTGGAACTGCCTCTGACCTAGAGGCGTGTACCAGGGCGCAGTGTTCGGGAAAAGTCTGCACCAAAGCCTCGGTTGTCGCTCTGCAAATTTCAGCAGTGGCTGTATTTTTAAGAGTGCCATGGAGGCAGGCTGTATAATGGGCTAGTCTTCTCAAGGGGGGCTGACCGTTAGCAGCCTGGAAACGAGCACGAATGTAACTGGAAACCCACTTTGAAAGTCTCTGGGGGGAGCTTGTGGATCCTTTGGATCTGTCCACAACTGAGATAAACGGTCTGGGAGACTGTCTAAATGGCTTGGTTCTGTCCAAATAGAAGCTAACGCCCCTCTAACATCCAAGCTGTGGAGGGCAGCTTCCTCTCTAGACTGGTGTGGTTCTGGGGAAAACACAGGAAGGTGGATAACTTGGTTAATGAGCGAATCAGAAGATATTTTAGGAATGAACTTGGGATGCGGGCCTAACAAAACTTTATCCTTGAAGAAAACAGGGAAGGGGGGCGGGAAATCAGCCGCCAATGCTCCTAATTCCCCAGTGTTAATTCCCCAATGCTCCTAATTCCCCAATGCTGCCTCTAAGAATGCCACTTTCATAGGTAAGTGCACCAGAGAGCACTTAGTGAGCAGCTCAAAGGGAGATTTCATGAGACAGTTCAAATCCCATACGGGAGCAGGCTCTGCGGGAAAAGGTTAACCAATTCCTTGGTTAATTGTGCCGTCGTGGGATGAACAAAGCCTGAATGAATCCCTGCACAGGGGAATGGAAGGCTGTTGTAGCTGATAAGCGAGCTCTGACAGAACTCACAGAAAGACCTGAATACTTTAAATCCAAAAACAGGGGAGAGGGAAGAAAGAACAAGCAGGGGCGTCTCTAGGTATTTTGCTGCCCCAAGCACGGCAGGCAGGCTGCCTTTGGCGGCTTGCCTACGGGAGATCCCCGGTCCCGCGGATTCGGCGGCAGCCTGCGGGAGATCCGCCGAAGCCGCGGGACCAGCAGACCCTCCGCAGATGAGCCGCCGAAGACAACCTGCCTGCCGCCTGCGCAGTGACTGGCAGAGCGCCCCCCGTGGCTTGCCGCCCCAGGCACGCGCTTGGCGTGCTGGTGCCTGGAGCCGCCCCTGGGAACAAGTTCCATTTTTGAAGGTATTTCTAGTAGAGATCTTTCTGATGTTTCTAATAGGACCTGTTGGATCTCTGTCAAATGGGAAACCTCTATCCCCAAGAAAAACTGAGAAACCAAGCTCGGAGTCAACAGATGGCCAGGTTGGGATGGAAAGTCCGACTGGAGTCCTGGGTCAGCACATAGGACATGGCTGGAAGCTGCAATGCTTGACAGGAAGTGAAGTGAGTCATGGAAGGGTACCAGACCTGCCTCAGCCCAGATGGTGCAACTAGAATGACTCTGGCTTTGTTTCATTTGATCTTGTTCAACGCCCTCCGAATCAACGGTGTCAGAGGAGATGTATAGAGTAGGTCCAAGGAATGAGAAAGGTGTCTCCCAACGACTGATGGCCCAGTCCTCCTCTCAAGCAGAATTTCTTGCACTTTCTGTTGTCGGCAATTGCAAAGATATCTGCTTCTGGAAACCCCCAGGTCAGGAATCTCTGTTTGAGGATCTGAGGGTCCAGTTCCCACTCGTAATTGTGGGAGAAATGTCTGCTCAGATCATTGGCCATGGTGCTCGGCATGCCCGGAAGGTAAGAGGCTGTGAGGATGTGACTGGCTTGACACCAATTTCACAGCTTTATTGCTTTGGCACAGAGAGAAGGGGATCTCCCCCTCCCTGAGCTTTACGTGGAACATGCAGGGTACGTTGTCTGTCATGACCTTCATGGACTGGCCCCTGCTTAAGGGAGGGAAGTGGATACAGGCATTCCTGGCTGCTCCTAATTCTAGGAGGTTGATGTGCAAGAGAGACTCTTGAGACAACCATTTCCCTTGGACAGTGTGTCCCATTAGCCGCACTCCCCATCCCACAAGTGAGGCATCCAAAGTTATGGTGATGGTAGGAGGCGGCTGGGCGATAGGAACTCCTGCACGGACTTTGGACAGGTCCTTCACTTGAGTGAGTCTAGCAGGTGATGAGGGCCAGACACCAGATTGTCTAGACTGTTTGTTTTTTCAGGTGATAGACTATGCTGAGCCAACCCTGGAAGCAGCAAGATGTAACCTGGCATATTGTGTTATGAAAATACAAGCTGCCATATGACCCAGCAGTTGGAGGCAATTTCTTGCTGTGGTCAGGGGGTTATTTGAATCTTAGAATCTCAGAGTTGGAAGGGACCTCAGGAGGTCATCTAGTCCAACCCCCTGCTCAAAGCAGGACCAAACCCAACTAAATCATCCCAGCCAGGGCTTTGTCAAGCCTGACCTTAAAAACCTCTAAGGAAGGAGATTCCACTACCTCCCTAGGTAACCCATTCCAGTTCTTCACCACCCTACTAGTGAAAAAGTTTTTCCTAATGTCCAACCTAAACCTCCCCCTCTGCAACTTGAGACCATCACTCCTTGTTCTGTCATCAGGTACCACTGAGAACAGTCTAGATCCATCCTCTTTGGAACCCCCTTTCAGGTAGTTGAAAGCAGCTATCAAATCCCCCCTCATTCTTCTCTTCTGCAGGCTAAACAATCCCAGTTCCCTCAGCCTCTCCTCATAAGTCATGTGCTCCAGCCCCCTAATCATTTTTGTTGCCCTCCGCTGGACTCTCTCCAATTTATCCACATCCTTCTTGTAGTGTGGGGCCCAAAACTGGACACAGTACTCCAAATGAGGCCTCACCAGTGCTTGAACAGCCAGTTGTTGTGGTAGGAAAGATGATTATTCCCCACCTGCACAGCTACTATTGCCAGGACTTTGGAGAAAACGCTTGGGGCAGATATGCTTTGTTCTGTCTGCTACCTCCTTAACTACTTCAAATACACCTCTTCTAGTTAATACATTTATTTCTGGTTTACAATAGAACCCAGTCGATGTGATTTCTAACTGCGGGGGGAGGAGAAGATGTGCACACCCTCCTCCACACTGAGAGAAGAGGCGAATTTCATATAATTTCGGGTCTGTACTCCAAGGGCAGGTGGACATCTGGGTGCTGTGGCAAGCTCCTTAAGCTGAGCCTTCCCAGAGCGGATCTCTTTGTCTCTCTGTGCAGGTGGGTGTGGCCCTGCCTGTGTGCTGGGCTGCAAAAGGCGTGGGAGCCGAGCCCAGCAAGACCAGGTAAAGGGGGGCCCAGGCTGGCAGAATGGTCTGACTTAGTTAAATCCCAGCACACGAGGTGACATCCCAGGGAGTCCAGCCCATCACAAGGTATCAGGAGAGATGCTGCTATGGTGGTACATAGGGGATCCCCGCACAGATAGCTGAGAATCTGAAGTGGAGTCCTCAGCACAGTCCAGAGGAGGAGCAGATGTTGGAGGCGAGGATGGTTCTCCACCTGGGACAGGTGGTACAGGACAACCCGGGGGTACCGGAGGAAAGTAGGGTCTCAGAGGCCCTGCAGATTTCAGTACCGATAGCCATGTGGTTCCCATTCTGGCTCATCAGACTCCAACAAGTCTTTGGAGAATCTAAACTTCTGTGGTACTGGGTGAACCTGGACTGGATGGGGCTGTGACATGACCAGTGTCAGTACCGAGGATGCTGATTGTTCTCGTGGTATCTGTCTAGTCAATAGTGCTGATGCTGAGCTCAGAGCTACCAATGTTGCTGTCAGGGTCACATGTTTAGGCACCAGAGGTGGTATTGAAAAATCTGTTTATGCTACAGACTTTTTAGAGGCAGAGCGTTTAGGGTCGTTTCTGTAGCAGTCATGCTTGGATGATATGGTGGACGACTTTGGCACTGAGGAATGCTTGGTATTGTGGGTCTTTGAGGAGCTCGGGGTCTTCAATGAGCTCCTGACACTGGAGAAGGATGGAGCCTCAGCGATGCCCTTCCAGGACCAGCCTACTAGTTGGAGCCAGAGCGAGGAGGGACTGGGAACCAGAACCAAGGATCAGAGCTTTAGTCCGAAGCCAAGGGGCAGAACCGGAGTCAGGAAGGAGGAGTCAGAGTCCAGAGCCAGAGTAAACTGGGTTTAAACAGGAATCAGGCTGGGGCAGGGCTGGGAGTGGGCAGAACAAGGCTGGAGCAAGATACGCCTGGGGTGACTGCAGCTGTGGGCAAAGCATTGAGCAGCCAGTGACCTGCTGCTGCTGCTGGGCTTACAAGCGCACTGGCTGGTTGCCTTCAGCCAGTCAGGCGGTCCTGCTGCAGCCCGTCTGGGCTGGCTATGCCTGGAGACTAGCTAGTCCCAGGCTCAGCTGCAGGCCCTCATTCCTGACACCTGGGACATGAGGTCTCTGAAACGGTCGATCTTGATGGTGACTGAGGGTCGTTTGAAGTGGGCCGTCCAGGAGGAGAGCCGGAACTCCGCTTGGGAATTTTAGCAGTGCGCTCTGTGTTCCTACCCGCAAAGTCCTAGGTGAGCGGGGTACAGCGATTGAGGGGCACTGTGCTCACTTGGCTGCGGCTGTACAGGGGTCTCTGGGCCTGGACCCTGGGCTGGTTGGATGGCAAGCTCCATCATGGGGATCCTAAGCTGAATCCCCAGGAGTTTTTAGATCTGCTTTTAAAAGCTGAGCAGATCTTGGAGCTGGCTGGAATTGTGGGCGTGTCCCAGACAGTGGATACACTGGGAATGTCCATCACTGACCGGGGTCGATTCCCAGAGGGAAAGGCAGCGCTTGCATCCCCGGCACACCAGGTTGATGACAATCCCCAAGGCAAACCCCGCAGGAAGGGGGGAGGGAAAAAGGGGATATTAAGCAGACCCTCCCCAAATTAACCGAAGAGGGACAATTATAAAATAAAGGAGAGAGGCAAGTAAACTAAACTAAACCTTGAACTAGGAACTTGAGGCTAAGCTAGAGCAAAGCGGAAGCGGGCAAGTGAGATGCTCTGTCTCAGGCCAGTGGGTGGTTGAGAAGGAACCGAGGGCAATTTGCCCGGGCAGCTCTATATACCCTCAGTACGGGGCCCAGGGATGTCTGGAGTGCATGCACAGGCTGAACGGGCACTCCTAGCAAACATCTCCAATCAAAGCTGCTCGGGGTGGAGCACCACTAGGGACACTCCTCAAAGAAGAAGGCAGCATTCTGTGCATGGGTGAAAGGATCCCTACACAACCCTCACCTACCTCACATGGGTGTGTTGTGAGGCTAAATTATAAGGGGCCAAGTTCCCAACAGGCGTAACTCCTTTGAAGTCAAGTCATGCTGATTTGCAGCAGCAAAGGATCTGGCCCTCGGTGCCCAGATGAAATGCACCAGGGTAGCCGATATTACTCACATCACACGCTGGTGCTGGGGAGGGACCCCTGTATGGGTGGGGCTAGGGAAGAATTCTGGAGGCAGTCTCTATAGATGCACCAGCCAGCGCTATGCTGGCACGGCGTGGCACCAAAGCAGACAGAGCCTATCCCTCACCTTCCGTCTTGATCTTGAGGGCTGTCCGCACCAGAGCGAAGAGAGTGGCATTGAAGGTGACGGTGCCATCGCTGTTCAGAGGCATGTTCATGCACACCAGGCGCTGCACAACAAACAACAACTGCGTTCACCCCCAGGCCGGGGCATACTTCCCATGCACAGGGCCGGCAGCAGACCCCTGCAGGACCGCTCAGGTCAGGCCTAAGGGAGATGCTGTGCCACGACAATGGCAGCACAGTCTGAGAGCTAGGGAACCAGAGAGACCCTCCTGGTCCATCTGTGTCCAGCAGCCCCCTTAGAGAGAGTCCACTTTATATTCATGCCAATGGAGATCCATCTCTATTGCACGGCACTTGTGCAAAGCATGCTCTCCAGAGCACAGCTCACCAGTCAGCAAAGACAGACCACGGAGGCATAGGCTGCATGGGAACAGTCAGGTTAAAGGTTATAACTCTTGGATGGGTTGGGCTATTCGGAAGGCTGCGTATGGCGGGTGTGGCCTCACCAGTGGAGATGTCGAAGGTGAGGGAATTGGGAAGACATAGAATCATAGAATATCAGGGTTGGAAGGGACCTCAGGAGGTCATCTAGTCCCACCCCCTGCTCAAAGCAGGACCAAGACATCCTTCTATCAGGGATGGGATGGGATCAGTGAAATCCATCCAACCACAAAGGCAGCAGGGTGCACTAGAGGATCCACTAGAGAGCCTGTCCAACCCAAAGGATTCTGGGATAAGACCGCATGGCCTCTTGATAACATGCCATTTCACCCAGTGCTCCAGAATCCACAGCTGGTTTAAAATGGTTCCATGATTGACAGCTGCCTTGAGCTCCGACCCAGGAACTGGGTGTTTTTGTTAACGCTTTGATGGCATGAGTCAGAAATGTCTCCCATGCTCTGTGGAGAATGAGCAGGTGCAGGAAGAAGTGCCGCCCACTCTCCCTGCTCCCTCTGCAGCCCCCGGCTTTTGGAGAGCTGCCCCCTGCGGGCGACGGGACACGTTCCCCGCTGAGGAGTTCGGACTCCCGCCATAAGAGCTTTCATGCAGCCACAGCAGGACCCACCGAAGCTGAAGAAGGGCCTGGCCCCCAACCCCAGACCTGAACACGGGGACACTAGAGCTGAGCTGTGCAGCTTGGACCCATCTCTAGCTGAGGTTTGTGTCTGACCAAGAGCTTCGAGGTGTTCTCAGAGGTGGGGACCTCTGCCTTGTATTGGACTGACTGTACCATGGGGGATTATAATTCAGGAAACCTGAAGTGTGTCAGCCTCCGCCCGTTTAAATTGTCTCGCTCCCCCGAAAAGCCTCCTTCTCCATTAAACACTTGATATCAGATCATGAGGATACTCAAAACCAACCCTGGGTTTCTCCCCAGCCCCTTTCGGTGGGAGCTGAGGAACCCAGAGGCTGCAGGGTGTGCTGGAGGGAGGGGGCTGGGACTGGGATAGAGCCATCCAGCATGTCAATCATGGAACCTTTTCCCTTTGCAAAGGGGTTGTTACCTTGCAAGCCACGCGGTGCGGACAGAACTTCCCAAAGCCCAGGGGAGGCTGGATGCGTCTCAGCAGGGTCACCACATCCAGATGTTTGATTCTTCCCCTGCAGGAGTCAAGAGACAGCTGTGCTTTACCCATCTGCTCCAGTGGTAGAATTGCAAACCCTGGCTGGAGGTGGGGGGTTAATTGGCTTGGGGGGCAGGAGCTCAGGGTCCAATCTGTGGCTCAGCCACTGACTGCCTGTGTGACCTTGGGGAAGTCACTTAGGCCCAGGTTTTAATGGTATCAGACGTTGCTCCACTGCGTGATGCAACACCGAACTGATTCAGGAGCCAAAGGCTCATTTCCAAAGGGATATAGGTGCTGGCAATGGGATTTTTGGCTCTTCAAGGCCTAAATCTCTTTTGAAAATGAACCTTAGGCTCCTAAATCAATTAGGCATTGCAAAACTCAGTGCAGCAATGCCAAAAACCTTGAAAAATCTGGGCCTTAAATCTGTCTGTACTTCAGTTTCTCCATCTCCAACATGGACACTTCTGTGCTGCACAGACTGGTGCAAGGGTAAACTCATTAATGTAGGCAGGGCCCCCAGGCACTGCAGAGATGGGGGGCAGAGAAGTAGGTCGGTAGACAGATAATTTTGGAACCGATGGGGTTCATATTGCAGGCCATTAGAGAATGACACTACAGTGCTGACATATTATGTCACTGGGGACTGGATGCTTCAGGGGACAGGAAAGCTCCCAAGTCTAGAATCCAGCTGGGGGCAGTTTAGGGACCTGCATTAAATGAGTTGGTGTGTCTCAGGCCAGTTCTTAACAGCCACTGTTATAACTAGCACCTCGGATGATCATCTCAGCAGGGTTTTAGAGCCAAAAGAGCCCACTGTGCTCATCCAGTCTGACCTCCTTGTAGGATACGTAACATATAGCATGTATATTTATGGTGTTGGGACATTGTCTGGCAGGGAGGGAGAACAGCTGGGCGAAAAGATGAGCCAGCAACCTGATCAGCTTAGCAATTGGGTCAGCAGTCCAATCAGGTGAACATCCTGGTCAGCAACCTGATCAGGTAAACAACTGACTTAGTCAACTAATCTCGGCTAGGAAGGAAAGTGTTTATACATTATATAATAATGTAACTTTGTAACAATGTATTCAAGGCGAGCGCCTGAACCTGGGGGTGCGCCTGTTGGGCCCTGTTTCGGTGGCCTGATCACTCTCTGAAGCAGTGAAGAAACGACATTCTTCTTCAAGCCCAAGGGCCTGTCTGTGAACCTGTGCATTCTGGGTAGCGGAGAACAGAACCGGTCAACGTTCCTGTATAATACTGGCCAGAGAACTTGCCCCAAATAATTCCTTTTGAACTTGTGCACATCCTGAAAAATGTACAGGATTGATTTAAAAATTGCCAGCGCTGGAGAATCTGCCACAGTCCTTGGTATTGACGCTACCCGTGCTATGGCTGAGCTGTGTATAAACAGGGGACTTCAGTCCCACAGGCTGCCAATCCAGCACCTTCCAGCTGTGCTAACTTCTCTCAGCCTTTTAAGGAAATAATCCGCTGGCCTCCCTGGCTGCCACTCAGACCCAGGCCAGCCACAGACCAGTGCTCACTCACTTGGCTTCCGGGTCGTATTCTGCCCAGATTCTTTTGAATTCGTCCAGGTGGTGTGGACCCAGGATGGACCAGTCCCGTGTGAGGTAGTCAAAGTTGTCCATGATGACGGCGACAAAGAGGTTGATAATCTGGCAAAAGAGGAGCATACATGAAGGGGACCAGATATGGTGCCAGATCCTCAGCTGGCGCTAAGAAGCTCCCGTTGAAGTCAGCTGAGCATCGGTCCCACAATGCACCAGAGAGGGCAGGACGTGGGGTCTCCAAATGTGAAGGACTTATATAAAATGACAGCAGGGCACCAGGCCGTGCGCTATCTTCCCTGTGCTCTAAACTGCTACTGGTTGGTTTCCTCTGACAAATGACACACTTTGGACAAAACTCTCCTCTCCAACCTGCGTGCTAGATCTCAGCCCCGATATCCTGACTCAGACATTCTCTGTCTTCTCCCTGGGGGACTCATCGTGCAGGGACCAGGCCTGCTGTGTGGATTAGGGAGAATTTGGTCCTTACATTGATACGCAATGGGCAGCCAATCCAAGCCGGAGAGCGTTTCACAGCCTGTTTAGTAGAACTACTGCATGGAGAACACACTAGAGGGTCATTTTTATGTGCCTCGCGCTCGCCAGAGCAAGACCCAACCCAGGAGCCATGTGCCCCACAGGATCCCAGGCTGAAAAAAGAGGGTGAAAAGGGTCAGTGGATGGATCCCCTCATGCAGGGGCTGAGTGGGGGCCAGGCAGAGAGGGTTTCCTGAAGCCAGCAGAGTCTGCAGCTACCGTCGGGCAGGGAACAGACCTTAGCTCCCTGGAAATATTTCAGACCCAGCCAGTAAAACCTGTGACAACCACAGGTGAATCCTCCCCTCGCCCCCACAAGACAGATGCTGACATTTGTCCTCAATCCGCATGGCAGCCCATTCATTTCAACCCCTTCCGCATGACTGTGAGTGGCCCGGTGGCTTGCCAGGGGGTGGGCTCTGGAGGGTGGAGGACAACGCCTCCTGGTGACTGAGTTCTGGAGCAGCACTGGTGGTTTTCTTCCCAGCCTTCCTTCTGCCACTGGCAAATGGAGCGTGCTGTAACTCAGCCTCGCAGGAAGGGAGGTGGCAGCTGCACATTGCAGAACACTCTGAACCCTTCAGACCCTGTCTGGACTGCTCTGGGGCTGACCCAGACCAGGAGTGCCACGGGAGAGCTCATGAGAGAAAGCCTTGGCATTTGCTCTCTGGCTGGTCCCTGGCTGGCACAATCCTAGGCCTCCACTTTCACCCTTCTCCTGTTAAGGACAATGAAGGGACCAGGAGCTAAACACCAGGGGATCCGGAATCAGGGGCCATACCAGGAAGGCGCAGAGCATGTAGAAGCTGATGAAGTAGAAGTAGGCGAAGCCTGTGCCACAGGTGTACTCCTCCCCTGGGGCGTAGTCAGACTCGGGGTCACACTTTTTCCCGTAGCTGCTGGCCAGCAGGATCTCCTGCCAGGCCTCGCCTGTCGCACACCTAGGGAGAAAGGGAGAATGCCAGCTAGGCTCTGCAAGGAAGGGCTGCCCTGCCCAGGAAGTATGGGATGAGATTAGCTGGAAGGGAGCAGGAGCTCATGGTTACAGCAGGGGCTGAGAATCAATATTATTGGGCGCTAGTCCCAGCTGTGGGTGGGCAGGGGACTAGGTGTCCAGACTCCTGGGTCCTAGCCCCCGCTTGGGGAGGAGCGTATGATGCAGAAGGTAAAATGGGACTGAGTCAGGACTCCTGGGTTCAATCCCTGGATCTGGGAGAAGAGTGATGTCTAGCGGTTAGAACAGAGGAGTGACAGTCAGGGCTCCAGTCAAAAGTATTTCAATTCTGAAACATCAAATGTTATCGCACCACTTCATTTCCACAATGTGGAAACAAACATAACCTAAGCTGATAAGGAATTAAACATTTTTAAAGTTTTGATTCGAATCGTTTGGAAACGTTGCCATCAGGACTGGTGTTGAACTCAACACGTTCCTACAAAATTGCAATTTCAGCCCAACAGCGTCTTTGGGTGGTGAAAAACTAAAACTTTCTGACCTGCTCTGCTCCAGCTTGGCCTTGCATTCAGCACCAAGCCCATCTGACCTCTGACCTGTGAGTCAGGCACCACTGATGGGCTGGGGCTCTGTGGGCATCCCCAACAGGGCTCTTGTGTCTTCTTTGGGCGAGTTCTGGGGAACCCAGAATGGCCCCGAAGGCACACGCAGGCCACAACCTGACCCCACAGTGTATTTTCCCTGCAACCTGTTACAACCATAACCGGCTGGTCAGCGAGCCATACTTCCCCCTCTGTGCCAGGTCCCCAGCGGCTAGGATGAGCCTGTGCCAGCTGCGGGACTTATGCCGAGATCCTCAAAGGTATTTTGATGCCAGGCTGTGTGCCTGGCATCTTTGAGGCTCTGGATCGTAGCCCCGTGGCACAAGCTCCATGTTCAGCTCTGGAGGTGCTGGGTCCAGCACCTGGGGATGGCCAGGATGACAGTGCCAAGATGGTTACACCTCATTGTTGCTTCCGTGGAGGGAGACCCAGGGCCTTGTGTTGCACCACCATGGACTGGTGCATTGTGATCCAGTGCAACCTCATGGCACATATGAGGGGCCCTTTAATGAGCTGCGGGAGTGAGGGGCTAGCCTGGGGTCTTCACTCAGGGAAGTCAGGGTGGCTTCCCCCAGCAGTGGCTCTGCATTACAAATGGCCCCAGGCTGGCTGTACCGGGCACCCCCAGGGGATGGAATGAGAGTGGGGGACCCAGGGCCTTCACCCCCGTGCTCCCTACGATTCACCAGGACTCTCAGCCATCCAGTAAAGCAGAAGGTTTATTTAGACGACAGGAACACAGTCCAACACAGGTCTTGCAGGCACAGATAACCAGATTCCCCGGTTAGGCCCATCTTGGGGGGCCTCACAGCCCCCCCCCCCCGGGGATCAGAGCTCGGTCTCCCTGCTCCTCTCTCTTCTCCAGCCCACCTTCTTCTCCCAGTCCTCTCCGGCCCCTCCTCTCTCCTCCGCCTCCTTCCTTTGTCTCCCCTGGCCAGAGGTGTCACCTCCCCTCCCCCAGGCCAGGCTCAACTCACCCTTTGAATTCCTGCATCTCACCTAAACCTCTGGCTCTCCCCTCCCCCGCACAGACAGTCTGTGCTTCCTACTTCTTCACACCTCTTCCCCCTCCGAGACTGAACTGAGCGGGGTCACTCCAGCCAGTGACCCGGGGAAGTTCGGACCCACCTACAACCTTATGCCGCCCGCGCCCTTTCCCCACCCCAGTACCCCTGGGGTGCACCCTGGGCTGGGGCCTTCTCCCCACGTTCCCGTCTGCGGGGCTGTGATTCGGGCTCTCTCGGTTCAGAGCCCCCCTTCTGACCCGGGCCCCCCTCTGGACAGGCTCCTCAGGGCGGGGCGAGGGCCTTACAGCCATCTCCCCCCTGTCCCGGGCCTTCCCCCCCCTCCGGCAGGGGCCACAGGAGCGGCAGTGCTGCCGGACATGGGCAAAGACCCCAGGCCAGTAATAGTTCTGCAGCAGCCGCTGCTGGGTACGCCAGGCTCCCTGGTGCCCTGAGGGGGGAATGTCATGGGCCTGGCACAGCAGCTGGCGGCGATACTCCTGGGGTACCACCAGCTGCCTCCTGATCCCCCCTGACTCCATCTTCCCTGGGGGAGCCCATTCTCGGTACAGGAGCCCCTTCTCCCACAGGAACCTTTTCCGGCCACCTCGTCCCATGGTCTGTCCCCCCCCGAGGCTGGCCAGGTTCCTTATCCTCCGCAAGGAGGGGTCTTCCCGCACCGCGGCCTGGTACTCAGCCGCTGGGGCAGGGGCGGGGATCTGTCCTCTCTCACCGGCTGGGTCCGGGGCCACAGCCTCTCTGGGCCGTGTCCCTGGGCGTTCCCTCCCCACCGGGTCAGGGTTCGGTGTCTCGGCCAAAGTACTTTCCCCGGGGTCGGGGTGCAGAGCCCTGCGTCGACCCTGACTACGGTTCACGGACAGGGTACCCTGGGTGTTACTTGGCCAGTCCTCGAGGTCCCCCCCCATTAACACCTCCGTGGGCAAATATGGGTGCACTCCCACGTCCTTGAGGCCCTCCTTGTCCCCCCACTTTAGGTGTACCCTCGCGACAGGCACCTTGAATGGGGTCCCGATCACGCCCCTCAGGTTCAGGTAGGTGTGGGGCACCATCCGATCTGAGCCCACCACCTGCGGCCGGGCAAGCGTCACCTCTGCGCCCGTATCCCAGTACCCAGTGACCTCCTTCCCGTCTACCTCCAGGGGAACAAGGCACTCGCTCCGGAGGGGTAGTCCCGTGCCCACCCTGTAAACCCCAAACTCAGGGCTGGGAGCATCCAGCCCCTCGGAGGGGCCGACCCGGGGCCCCCCTCCCTCCTTCGCAGGGGGTACGCGGCCCACCCCCCTTTCCTGCGAACGCTGCCCCTCATCCGGCTGGGTCTCTACCCAGTTGACCCGGTGGGGGGGTTGGTCTGCTCAGTTTGTCCCGGAGCTTGGGGCACTGGCCCCGTACGTGGCCCGGTTGGCCACATTGATAGCAGCCCATGTCTCGTGGGTCCCCTCGAGGGGGATGGCTGGACCTGACGCCAGATGCTTCCCTTTGGTGGGGGCCCTCCCTCGGCTCCTTCTGGGAGGTCCCATGGTGACTCTCTCTCTGCGTTGAGGCAGATCTGCTCCTTCGAGACTCCTCCCTGCCATCCCCTGCCCGACTGTCCATGTATTGGTCGGCCAGCCGGCCTGCATGCTGCGGGTTCTCCGGCTTCCGGTCCATCAGCCACTGCTTCAGGTCCGACGGGCACTGCGCATACAGGTGCTCCAGTACGACTAGGTCAAGCAGGTCCTCTCTAGTTTGGGCCCCAGCCGTCCACTTGCGGGCGTACCCCTGCGCCCGGTTGACCAGTTGTAGGTATGTGACCTCCCGGGTCTTACGTTGACCCCGGAACCTCTTCCGGTACATCTCCGGGGTCAGCCCAAACTCGCGGAGCAGGGCCTCTTTGAACAGGTTGTAGTCCCCCGCCTCCTCCCCTCTCATTCGGCTGTACACCTCCACGGCGGTGGAGTCCAGTAAGGGGGTGAGGCGCCGGATCCTGTCTGCGGGGTCAACCTGGTGCAGCTCGCAGGCGTTCTCAAAGGCCGTCAGGAAGGTGTCTATGTCCTCCCCCTCCTTACGCGGGGCCAGGAAGTTCGTATCGAAGCTCTTTGTAGGCTTGGGCCCCCCCTCACTCACCGCAGCCGGGGCCTCCCTGTTGTTCAGTTGGGCCATGGCCAGCTCATGTCTGCGCTGCTCCTCCTTCTCTCTCGCCTCGAATTCACGCTGGCTTTGTCTTTCCTCATATGCCCTCAGCTCCTTACGCTCCTCCATTTCCATCCGTTTGATCTCTCTCTCCAACTCCAGCCGCCTGAGTTCCACGGAGGCCGAGCGTTGCCGGGCCGATCCCCTGCTGGCCGGGGGGGTCACGGTGCCCTCCGTAGCTGGGCTCCTCCTCCCCCTCCCCCTAGGCCTAGGGGTGGGGGGTCTCGAGGAGCCCTCAGCGGCCGGCTGCCCACTCCCAGCGGGTCCAGACACTGGGGCCTGCGCTGCATCTGCCCGGCTGCTTCCCTCAGAGACAGGGACCGGTTCATTCCTGCGATCTCTCTCCTCCAGCCGGGCAATCAGCTGGGCCTTGGTGAGCTTCCCATGGCGCAGCCCCCCCTGCTTGCACAGCTCCACCAGCTCACACTTGCGCTTCTTGGAATACATCTTCCTGCTGGCCGCTCGCAGGCTGGGGTGTTCGCCGCTCCCCACGGGTTCCAGGGGGACCCCTCGTGTGCCAGTCTTTGAGGTCACCCCCTCTCTGCCAGGGTCGAGCTGCAGACTCCTCCGCCCCTGGGCTCGCTCGCTGTGATCCCCCGGGGGGCCCTGTTACTGCAAAGTCCTGCTCTCTGGCCACACTCTCCCAGGGGTGAATCGCCCCTTCGTTTTCCTGCTCCCCAGTCACTTACTGCAGGAAGCGCCGTCCACGGGGTGCCGATCCCACCGCTGCCACCAGTTGTCACGGAGTGTGGGGGACCCAGGGCCTTCACCCCCGTGCTCCCTACGATTCACCAGGACTCTCAGCCATCCAGTAAAGCAGAAGGTTTATTTAGACGACAGGAACACAGTCCAACACAGGTCTTGCAGGCACAGATAACCAGATTCCCCGGTTAGGCCCATCTTGGGGGGCCTCACAGCCCCCCCCCCCCGGGGATCAGAGCTCGGTCTCCCTGCTCCTCTCTCTTCTCCAGCCCACCTTCTTCTCCCAGTCCTCTCCGGCCCCTCCTCTCTCCTCCGCCTCCTTCCTTTGTCTCCCCTGGCCAGAGGTGTCACCTCCCCTCCCCCAGGCCAGGCTCAACTCACCCTTTGAATTCCTGCATCTCACCTAAACCTCTGGCTCTCCCCTCCCCCGCACAGACAGTCTGTGCTTCCTACTTCTTCACAGGGGCTAGCCTGGGGTCTTCACTCAGGGAAGTCAGGGTGGCTTCCCCCAGCAGTGGCTCTGCATTACAAATGGCCCCAGGCTGGCTGTACCGGGCACCCCCAGGGGATGGAATGAGAAGGGATGCGGTGGGATGAGGAAGGGGTGGGGCCTACACAGACCTGAAGAGCAGCAGGACGGCTTGTGGGAAGGTCTGAAAGTTGTTGTTTCGGTTGATTTGGGTTCCATCCACCAGGGCGATTTTCCCAAACATCTGTGAATGACATGCTCAGGTCCCAGCTGCCCTGCAGAGGCACGCCCTGCCATAGGCATCCGTCGCTACCCTCCACCCCACGCGCCCGCTTCTGGCCTCACCACTGCACCTGCTGGCTCCTTTCCAGCCAATAGCCCGGAACCTCAGGGAAAGGGCTGGCCTGGCAGGATGACCTTGTGGACTGGGCACAGCGCTGGGAGTCAGGGGTCCAAGGTGTGTTCCCAGCTCTGCGACTGACTTGCTGTGTGAAGCCGGGGGAGCCTGACAGCTCTGTGCCTCAGTTTCCCCATCAGCGGACTGGGGATAATAACAGTGGCCTCCCCCTGGCAGGGAGGCAGCTGGGGCTTGATTCATTAGTGACTGCAGAGCACTCTGAGCCCCCCGTGGTGGAAAGACAATGGGACTGTACCTGTCGTACAGCAGGAGCGCCCGAGGGGTGACCCCTGCTCCCTGGATCCTGGCTCTCCCACGCCCTGCCAGCCGGGGCCCCAGCACTGTCCCTGCCTCCTTACCTGCATCCCGATCACAGCATAGATGAAGAACAGCATCACGATCAGCAACGCCACATAGGGCAGGGCCTGTGAGACAAAGGGTCCAGGGCTCACGTGGGAGTGGAGGTGAGAGGGAGCAGCCTATCCCCGCTGTGGACCCCGCCTGCTGTAGGAGTAGGAGTTCGCCGGGCTGGAGCTACCAAGCTCTGGTGCCAGCCAGGGGTCCAGCGGGGCAGCTGGCAGGAGAGTGAGGCTGCCCGCTGCAGCTGGAAGCTGCCACTAAAAACATCCGTTCTCCAGCATTCCTGCTGCTGTCGCTCACTCCACAGCCTGCACAGGGAGCTCCCTGCCCCTGCAGCTGGGACAAGCACTGGAGGGGGCACAAACAGGCGCCTACGACTGAGGTGCTGGAGAGCACCCTCAGCGCCCCTCCAGTCCTGAAGTTCCTGTCCAAGGGAGCTGGTGATCTTACCCATCTGGTCTGCGGAATATGGGGCCAACTGAGGCTCTGAGACATGCTGACACCAATATGAATGAGCATCTGGGAAGCCCTTCTTGGCTCCTCCTGAACTCCTAGATGCTTGGGTAACATACACATCAAGTGCGTGCTAGCTAGTGACCGGTCCATTTCGAGGTTAACAGCCTGCTGCTGCTACCGGCTAATGGAGCTCTTGAGCAGTAGAGGCCTGTGCTTTGGGGCTGAAGGTCCCATCCTCAAAGCCAGTTGCCCAGCCACACTGGGGATTGGTCCATACGCACCTGGAAGGACTTGATGAAGGTCCAGAGCAGGGTCCTGACTCCTTCCCCCCGGCTCAACAGCTTCACCAACCTCATCACCCGGAAAAGTCGGAAGAAGGTGATGGAGACGCGGGTATTGTCTGCAGAATCCTGCAGGCAAAGCACGTCCCTTAGCGGCTCGGTGGGAACAGAAGCCCCAGAGAGGGGAGGGTGGGAGCAGGCCCAGGAGACCTGCTGAGCTCTTCGGGGCTGCTCGGCCACAGGGAGGAGCCACCGCTGTGCAGAACTGGTGGCATTTCCCCCACTGTTCACCACTACAGCCCAGGCATCTCTTGGATCTGCAGCCCCGCTCAGGGCTCTCCTGCACTTGGGTGTTATGTGTGTTAGAGTAAGCCCACTTGCTGGGCCGGCTCAGGGGAGCTGCATGCTGTAGTGAGGGTGGAGGAGTGCTACCAAGTCAGTACATGCCAGCGAGGATAATCCAGAAGAGAGGATCCCTCCCCCATGCTCAGCTCCACCGGCAAGGGTTACATGATGGATGGATCCCTCCTGCTTCACCTGGGGCTCTGGTTGCCGAGAGCCCCCTGGCTGCAGCAGGTCTATGGCAGGAGGCAAAGGGTTTGAGCTGGCTGGGAATGTTTGGCTTGGGGTCATGGAGCGGGGCCAACCAGGGTGGGGTGGGAGGAAGGGAAGGAAGGAATAGGGTAGGTTAGGGTGGGGGAGACCTTCGAAAGACGATATTGCTGCCCCAAGTCCCCGTGAGTCCCTCCCTGTCTGGAAGGAAGTGGGGATCGGAGCCCTCCCGAGGGGAAGATGCAGCAAAGGAGGCTATCAGGAGAGAAAAGCTCTTGGCAAGAGTGGGAACTCTCCGTTCCGCGACAAGGGCCACAGACGCACAACTGACAGCACGACACCCGCTTGAGTAGCCAAACGCTGCTCGGCGGGTGCATCCCTGGGCCCGAGACCTGCAGTAATAACACCTCCTAGCTCTTCGCAGCAGCAGATCTCAAAGCAATTGACAGATCAGTCTTCACACCTCCGGGCGGTAGGGCAGGGCTAGGTTCCACAGGGATCTGAGGCCCAGCGTGGTTGGCCCCAGGGAGCCTGGGGCAGGGAATTGAACCTGGACCTTCCGTCTCCTTGGCTAGAGCCCTAACCCCGTCTTCCCTGAAGCTCACATGCTGCCTTCCCCATCACGAGCCCCAGGTGTCTGCGTCTGATCAAAGGCTCCCAATAACTTTTGGAACAAGCTGAGCAAACACTCCATAGTGCTGATCAGCCAGGACACAGCTTGTGGGGCAAAGCCCGCTCCCCGCCCATGTAAGCTTTGTCTTGTTTCATTGCACCATCTTGTTCAGTAGCGTTTGCTGGGGAGGAGCCAGGAGCTGCTGTGGCTGGCACACTGACTCACTGGGCAGCATGGGGCAGAGGGGGGAGCAGAGACCTGACCTGCCTGTACGTACAGCTCCTTGGATTCAGCAGAGGGGATGTGCCAGGCACAGGCCCTGGGCATGAGATCAGAAGATCATAGTACAAGATCCCACTCCCCACAAGGCAGCTGTGGCCTAATGCTCGATGGGAGGAGCCACGAGTCCTGGGTTCTAATCCCGACTCCACCAGCAACTTGCTGGGTGACCTTGGGCAACCTGACCTGCTCCGTGCCTCAGTTTCCCCAGCTGCCCAATGGGGATAGTGACATTTGGTCACCAGGCTTTAACACCACAGTGGTGCCAGTGCCAGAGGCAGCGGTCCAGCAAAAACAGCAGGGTCATCTCCAGCCGCTCCAGGTTGCCACACTGAAACCCCAGCTGCCCAGGGGCTGGCTCGCTATGGGGGGAGCTCTGCAAAGGAGAGAGTGGGTTTATCCAGGGGGGCTTAGTGAAGTGTCCCTAATTCTGCTCTCCAAAGGGCTCCGAGTCTGAAAAATCAGCCTGTCGCCATCCCTGCCCCAGCTCCATCTCGGCCCCAAATTGCATCCCAGCCTCCATCACCCCATGGCTAGTGCAACTGCCCTCTCTGGCCTCCTGCGGCTGCCTCTCCTCATGCTCCAGCATGCTGCTGCCCACCTAGAGCAGTATCGGCACCAGCAGCAAAAGCTCTGCCAGGTCTCTGCTTTAAAACACCCCCACTTTTTCCAGCCGAACTGATGGAGTTTGTTTCTCTCTGTTCCCCTCCATCTGCCCACCACCAGCTTCCTCGGCATCCTTCATGACTGCTGGCACGAGAGCCTTCTCCTCTGCATCGCCAGCTGCCAGAAACAGCCTCCCTGCACTATTCCGCTTCACTGAGCTTTGATCGCACGTCACATCTCAGCTGGAAAACATGCTTCTCGCTTGCCTGCTCCTCCCTTCCTTTCGCTCTCTCGCCTTCTTTCCTTTTCTCTTTCCCCTTTTCTTTCTGGCTTAATTTATAAACACTGCCTGCCATCTCCCCTAGGGGTGTGTGCAGCCGCTCTAAACACCTGCACAAGTAACCCGACTCAGTGACACGCCGCCAGCTCCAAAGAACTCGGCACTGCCCCGAGCCCAAAGAAAACTAGCCAGCACCTGGGCAAATGCCTAATAGCCCGGGGCCCCATTGTACCAAAGAGGGGAGGGAAACTGCAGTCAGGGCCCCTGCCCACCACTAAGGATGCCCAGACTCTTGTCCCCCCAGCATTCAAAGCTGGGGGCTGCCAGGGACTGTCTCAGCTGATCTCGGATGTTGGGGTGGAGTATGGGGAGAGGTGTCTGAGCCAGCTAGGAAATCGACTATGTCAGGGGTGGGCAAACTTTTTGGCCCGAGGGCCACATCAGGAGTGCACAATGGTATGGAGGGCCGGGTAGGGAAGGCTGTGCCTCCCCAAACAGCCACGCCTCCAACCCCTATCCGCCCCCTCCCACTTCCTGCCCCCTGACTGCCCCCCTCAGAACCTGCCACCTATCCAACCCCCCGGCTCCCTGCCCCCTATCCGCCCCCTCCCACTTCCTGCCCCCTGACTGCCCCCCTCAGAACCCCCGACCCATCCAACCCCCCCTGCTCCTTGTCCCTTGACTGCCCCCTCCTGGGACCCCTGCCCCCTATCCAACCCCCCGCTCCCTGTCCCCTGACCACCCCCTCCCAGGACCCCCCCGCCCCTAACTGCCCCCCTGGATCCTACCCCCTTATCCAACCCCCTGCTCCCCGTCCTCTGACTGCCCTCCCAACCCCTATCCATCCCCACTCCCCGACAGGCTCCCTGGGACTCCCACTCCCAACCTTCCCTGTTCCCCATCCCCTGACGCACCCCCCAGAACCTCTGCCCCATCCAACTGCCCCCTCCTCCCTGACTCCCCCCCGGGACCTCCCACTCCCTTACCCAACCCCCCTGCTCCCCGCTCCCTTACCAGCAACAAGAGCTCGCAGCCGCGACACCCAGCCAGAGCCAGCTGCGCTCCCCACGCTGCCCAGCGGGAGCGGTGGGCCAGAGTGCGGCCCGCACGGCAGCTTGGCTGCAGGGGAGGGGGGACAGCGGGGAAGGGGCTGGGGACTAGGCTCCCCGGCTGGGAGCTCAGGGGCCAGGCAGGACAGTCCGGCCCACGGGCCGCAGTTTGCTCACGTCTGGGCTATGTAGAGCTTCACTTGTGGGGCGGGGGGAGGTAAAAGGGCCCACGTGACTTAGGAGCACAAGTGCCACATGGGGCGGTCGGGACTTCTTCAAAACCAGCATTGTCCAGAAGCTCGAATCCAGGGCTCTGTCCTGGCTAGACACTGGGAAAGGCTCCTCTGGGCCTGAGCCATCACTGGGGGCATTGCATCCTCTACCATCTAAATACCTAGCGGCTACACACGTGCTAACCGGGGGGGGGGGGGGGCGGGGACTGCATGGAAACCCCCCGAGAAAGCTCTCAGCACAGTGAGGCAACCACCCCCTGGGATCTAGAGGGAGCCAGTCAAGAGCAATGCCACTGACCCCTCCCAGCCTCCATCCTTGGTGCCTGCTATCAAAGGCTGCATACAGGTCTCCAACAACATCACCTGCCTAAGTTCCCTGTCAGCTGCGCGGCCACGCAGCAGCCTATTTAGTGCCACACAGGCGCTCAGGCAACCCGCCTGGGGACCTGCTGTGGGAGGAGCGCCCCGCCAGCCCCAACCTAGCCCGGCCCCCAACCTGCCATGTGGCTGGGGTGCCCCTACCCCGGCCCAGACCCAGCAGCAGCCAGGGTGCCCCATCCCAGCCCAGACCCAGCCGCGACCCAGTCCTGCCAGGGTGGTGGCACCATCCCCACCCCAATCCTCTGCCCCAGCCCTAAGCCCCTCCTCCCCGGCCCCACCCCAGAGCCCGCACTCCCAGCCAGAGCCCACACACCCCTACACCCCAACCCTCTGCCCCACCCCTGAGCCCCCTCCCATACTCTGAACCCCTCAACCCCACCCTCACCACATGAATTTTGTTATGTGCATCAATATGAAGATGATGTGTCACACGTCACCTCCATATTGGTGCACATAACAAACTTCATTCCACACATGGGTGGGAAAAATTAGAGGGAACACTGCTTCTGGGACTCCTAACTTTTCTCCATCACCAGGAGATCAATTACCACCAACACCAGCACAAGTTCTGTACCATACACAGCCGAACAGGGACTGAGGGAACCCAGAGCCCAAGGCAATGTCAGGCCAGGAGGGAAACTAACCTTCCGCAGAGAAAGGAAGGTTCGAGAAACGTATCCCTGCAATTGCACCAAATCACATTGTAAGAAGCTGTGCGCATACAGCTGGGGGGAGAGCAGGGGCGGCTCTAGGTATTTTGCCGCCCCAAGCATGGCAGACAGGCTGCCTTCGGCGGCTTGCCTGTGGGAGGTCCCCGGTCCCGCGGATTCGGCAGCAGCCTGCGGGAGGTCCGCCGAAGCCGCAGGAGCAGCGGACCCTCCGCAGGCATGCCGCCGAAGGCAACCTGCCTGCCACCCTCATGGCGACCGGCAGAGCGCCCCCCATGGCTTGCCGCCCCAGGCACACGCTTGGTGTGCTGGTGCCTGGAGCTGCCCCTGGGGGAGAGACCTTCTACAAACTAACGTTGCGTTAGATGATACAATGAGCAGGTAGCTCGACTGTCGTGTCCTGTCTGTACAACAGCCAGATGCAACTTTAGTTAAATGGTTCTGTCTCTGGTTGAGTTTTGCTGTATTTCATGGACGAAGAATGGATGGATAGAAGAAAAGTGTCATATGGATGGATGGGTCGGGGGGTAGGGAGGGGTGGATGGATAGATAGATGGATGGAGATCACATTTCAATGGGAGGTAAGAAGATCTCTTGGAGGTTGGGTGTGTTTCACTCCCAGACCATTGGTGTATTTAGCTCCTACCCCCACTCCGCTATGGGAGAGTCACCCTGTGCATTTGCAGAGCAGCTCCCTGGATTCACACCATGCAATCCACGCAAACACAGCAGCCGAGTGCAGCAGAGAAACAACTAGAGGAAGAAAAATAGACCCACTGCAAGCACATGCAGCTGATATTTACAATGCCATTACAGCCTCCGCTTAGGCAGTACAGTCCGCCACTGGAAGCAAGAAACGTCTGTCGAGAGAACAAGAGAGTCAGCAAGAGAAACTGTCAGAGAGGCAGGAAACAAAAGAGAGACAGAGAGAGAAAGAGAAACAGGCGGCTGGGTTCCAGAGACAGCCAGACAGGGACACAGATCTTTGGAGGGAAGGGTAAGATGGGAAACAGAGAGAGAAAGAGACACAGAAAGAAGACAGGGTAGGATGGCCCAAAAACTAACATACAGAACAATGCAGATCTGAATCCAGGCCCGTCCCCAGGGCAGTTTGAAGGAAATATCAAGCTGGGTAAGACTGGAAGAGAAATGTTCTGACTTGGGAACCTAAAGATAGGGACTAGGGGAAACATCTGCAAAAGTACCAGAGCAACTTAAAGGCCTAAGCCCCCAGTGACGTTCAATGAGACACAGGCCTTGTCTACACTAGAAAGTTGTTCTGCTTGAACTGTTTCAGGGTAGTTAGAGCAATACAACCCGCCCTGGTGTGGACACAGTTATACGGGTGTAGAAGGTGCTTTATACAGGGATAGCTATTCCCATATGGAAACGGGAATACCAGTACATGGCAGCATATTGGCATTGGTATAGCTAAATATTGGTCAAAAATTCATGCCTGTAGCCAACATACACAACAGTTACATTTTCAAGTGTAGAGCAAGTCTTACGCTCCCAGGTGTCTGAGCCACTTTTGAAAATGAGACTTCAGCTCCTAATTCACTTCGGGTTCGTCTTCACTACCAAGTTAATGCAGGCTCTTTCTCGGGTGTTGCTCTGACCCTGGCATGTGTCCACACACAAAACCCTCTCACCCAAGTGTGCTGAATTCGTTAATTCCTAGACTGTAGCTATTCCTAGAGCCCTGCACGGATACAAACTTTGTATCCACATCCGATCCGCAAAAATGGTCCGCGGATAGAGAGCAGATATCCGCAGATCTAGCTATTTCCATTCCCTGGCTAGGACAATTTGGGTACAATTCTCCCCTATGCCTGGAATACAGCTACAAGCACCACTCACAGCGTCACACCAGGCCTAAGTGTTGTCTAACCATCATGCTGGCCCTGTGTGCAGGAGTGAATTTCACTCGTAAGCCCTTACCCACCATGCAGTGATGTCAACGAGTGTATTTCGATTGACTCAGTGGGCTTTGGCTCACGGTCACAGGGCATGATCCGGAAATGGTGCTTAACTTTAAGTCCCATTGGAACCGCTTGCATGTGCTTAAATGTTTTAGAAGCATAGAATCTCAGGGTTGGAAGGGACCTCAGGAGGTCATCTAGTCCAACCCCCTGCTCAAAGCAGGACCAAACCGAACTAAATCTAAATAAATCTTCTATGAGATTCTAAGATTTGCTGGATCGGGACCTGAGTGACTCAGGAAAGGGCTTCAAATAGCAAGGCCTTCTCCTCCCCATCTTGCACGAGTCAGCGAACAGCCATACACAGAAACAGGAGAGAGAAAGGAAGCAGAGAGAAAGCAAGAAAGGACAGACTTAGCAAACCAGCGTTAACATTTTTCTGGGAGGAAACAACCGCCAGGGACGGCTTTGTTACAGGTGAACTTTCACCTCGCCCCGGAACACGAGGGCAGCCCGTCCCAGTGGCACCGCTGGGACCCAGTTGGCAGTTTCATGAGGGTGCTGTCTCCCTAAACCATGGTGCTCCTGGGGTCTGTGCGCTTGGGCAGGAAGCAGCATTCCAGAGCCAGAGGCAGTGCTAGCCCATTGGGCCAAGCAGGAACATTTTGAGGGGCCCCCACACAGCGCATACTAAAAAAGCCAGTAGGGAGCCCCCATCAGCTGCTCGGGGCCCTAAGCAATTGCTCAGTCTCCAGAGCAGACAAAGCTACAGACTCCAGGTGAGACGGGTGCGAACACATACCCTGATGGGCAATGACCACTTGCAATGACCCAGAAACCCCAGCTGCCAACGGCAGGCAGAGAGGAGTACTTACTGGGTAGGGTTGCTGCTCTCCAGCTACATGTCCAGCTTTACTAAGCCTAGTTCCCCCTAAGCAAAACCTCCAGCACGGTCCCTAGAACTCTGGATCCCTTAGCTCCTGGTGGCCAGAGAGAGGATCTCCCCTTACCCCTGGATCTTTGACAGTGGCCACGAGGGGGGCTGTCAAGGTGCATGCATGGGAGTGATGTCAAGGGGGAGATGAGGGGTGGGGGGATCATGGGGTGGCCGAGTGAACCCTCTGGAAGGAGACCAAAAAACCAGCCCCGAGGTCTCTTGTTGGAGGAGGGGATGTGGGGTGATTTGGGCAGCATGCCCAACCCGTTAGTGTTTCTCGATACCCACTGAATGCCAAGCTCTTTCCAGGGGGAGGCCAGCGCTCCAGTGGATCCCTTCCCAAGTAACAATGGGATCCGGCGCCCGGGTGCCCTCGTGGCTGAGAACTGCTGGGGAGGACACAGCCCCCCAGAACGTGTTTCAAGGCCCCCCAGGCAGACTGAGCACTCTGTGGGCACAGAGCCACTCGATGGCAGCTCGGCGCTTGGGGAAAGGGGCTGGTAGCTGCTGCTCTGCCTGGAACTCCTGACAGCAGCTGGCAACTGCCCAAATGAGCAGGCAATTTGGAGACCTCTGCAAGCTCCCTAACGGGTTTGTCCTTCGTGCTGGCTGGGAATGGTGACAAAGTGGAGGGGCTGACACAGTGCCGGTCATTAAAGCTGGGGTGGCGGTCCTGCTCAGGAGGGCTTTTGGTTGCTGTTAGCTGGTGGTGACATAGGAATGGAACCAATGACCCAATACCTGGTAGGGGTGGCTCTGAAGAGTCCTGCTCTCTGGAGTTCGGCAGCTCGCTCAGCAAGGAGACAGCCAGTGCAGTCGCCCCAGGAGAATGGAGCCAGCCAGAGGGCTCCTCTGGGCTGTAGAGATGGCAATGCACCATGCAGGACTGGTGTGATTGGGGCTGGGAAGCTGTGCCCGAGAACAGGAGAGGACGACATTTCATCTCCTCCGGGACGGATCTCCTTGCCGATGGTTCGCTCTCAGATGCGGGGGAATGGCTAAGTGCTACTCTGGGACACAGCACAGAGAGTGGGGACACTCTGCAGTGACAACTGGATGGGCTTTTTTTATTAGTGAGGACGTGCTAACCTCACTGGAGTGTTCACTTCTGAAGCTACTTCTCCGACTACAGCTGGGTTGATTGTACGTACCGCACACTCGATGTGTGTATGGAGCCAGTTTCCGTGCCACGTGCTAGCAACCAGGTACACAGCTCCCACCAATGCTCCATGCACACCTCTTTGACAATGCTCCTGTATGCAGGCTGCTCAGTACATACACACTGCAGCGTACACGTGTGGTATCATGTAGACGGTATATACCGAATATACTCCGGTGTATATTGGATATACAGGCACACATATACAGAGTAGGCACCGGGTATATGTGGCAATCGTCATACGCACTGACACACTCCAAGCACACGCAGCAGGTCACTGAAACGGTGCCTGACCCTCACGGAGTGCAGGGCAGAAACTTCTTATAGGGACTCTTTCAGCCCTCTCTATGGTGATCTCAGGCCAATGAGCTGATTACTAGCCATCTGAGCATGTGTTTAGAGAACACGGGCAGGGCACGGTGTGGGTGCAGCCTTTGGGGAGTACTGGCATATGTCACTGCGAAGTCAACTTGAGGTTCTTGTTCTGTCCCAGGACAAGGGCAGTTTCCACAGGGTACCTTTCCAGGCAGAGTCAGGAGGAGGGGTGGGGTGAGGGCCACTGAGGCTGGGGGGCGGGGGTCCACCATGGCTGTGTAATGGCTGAGGAGAGATCCCATCAGCACTGTCTCTTAAACAGAGAGGAGAAGGTTAACCCACGTGCCCAGGCCCCTGCCCCATTCTCCTTCTGCCCAGCCCAGGTCGCTCCGCCAGCCGGACCGGTGTCCCGCGCAGTCCTGCAGGAACCCGGGCCTCCCACGTGACAGTGGGATGCTGGCAGCCTGCCAAGGCCATCACTGCTGTGACATCACAGTCCTGCCCATGCTCTCGGACACGTTCCCTCCCCCCACTGCGGCACTTACATCGATCTCGCTCAGGATGACATCGATGATGCTACCGATTACGATGAGGAAATCAAAGACGTTCCAGGGGTCGCCGAAATAGCCCTGAGATTGGAGAGAGCAATGAGGTGGGAATCGGGGGGGGGGGGTGCGAACAGGGGGAAACGAAAGGAAGAAGCTGAGGGTCAGACAGGGACGATTCCTCTTGAGGGGTTATAAACTCCCTGCGGAGAAGACCTGCTGTTCCCGAGCTCAGCGCACTTTCTCCTTTGCAAACCGCTGCCCCACTCACCGCGCCAGAGGGAGAGTCTCCGTTTGCCCATGCAGAACACAGCTTGCGGGGGCAGGCTGACCCCCATGCCCCGAGATGGAGAGAGCACTGCAGAGCTTGGATTTAGATCACCTTCCATGTCTACTCTTATCCACCGGCATGGCAGAACCCAGCACCCACTTAGCTCCTGGGGTCAGACCTTCCCAGCTGATTGTGCTGATGCTTATTCTGGGCGAGTCCTCAGCATGCCAGGGAACCAAAGCTCCTAACCCTCAACAGGCCCAGCAACAGTGTGATTGTCCATCAAGGGAGCTCGAGTCAGGGCTGGGATGGCGGGGAAGACATGGCTCGCGGGTACAGGGGAGGTGTGTGGCCAAGGAGCTGCACTGGGAAACATCCCCTGCAGTGCACCTGCCCCGGCCCACATCACTGTGTATGGGTCGCAGGCAGCGGCTCTTGAGGCATGCACTACGCGGGCTGCCTGGGGCTACATGCACATAGGGAAGGCAGGGGGGTGCTGGAGGAGGCTGTTCTTGCACTGGGTAAGTGCCTGGTGGGCATGGATCTGTTTGAACCAAGTGGCAGCAAGACAACTTGTGACTATCCCAGGTTACGCTCAGAGGGATGACCTGGAGGGGGCTTGGTTCCCAGAGGACCATCCACATTTGCGGTTCTCCATCCCCGAGGGCTGGCATTGGTGGGGTAGGGAAAAGTGGCCATTGGATGCCAAGGCAGCCCATGGAGCAGCGACTCACGTAGCTGAATGGCTCGTGAGGTTGGGCAGGGGAGGGATTCCTCTCCGGGCACATTGACAGGGACCGCGGAAGTGACTGGCCGTCTCTCAGTGGGCATCAGGGACATGCCTGCGGGGTGTGGCAGGGCGGGGGGCTCTGCCTCGCCTCTCACATGGCTCAGTGGCTGTGGTGGTGGGAGACTTGGGGCTCTCCCAGGGCCGCTCACACGCAAGCCTGGTTTGATGGGGGGTCCGGAGAGCTCCAGGGAGGACCACTAGCCTCCCACCCCCATTGGAGAGACACGCAGGACAGTGAGAGCAGCAGGGTGGGGTGGGAGTGTTGGGCAAACAGGTAACTGGAGGAAGGGCTCCCCCTTGTGGCCTGGATTGGCCCTGCTCCTCCCCTCAGGAGCTGCCAGGTCAGCCTGCAGCCCTTGCCCAGGTGACTTCAGTGACACTCTCCAGGTGAGTGACTGGGCGTGAGTGGGTTTCTCTGGGGCCCCAGGCTCCAAGGGGATTGTGTTCCCAGGACACCACATGGGGAGGAAATGCCATGCCCACCGCTTGGGGTGAGCCCCTGCCCTCCTCCAGATTCACACCACCTGGGCCCCTCTCCGTACTCGCACTCGCCAGTCAGGAATTGGGGTCTGCAGCAGAGCCAGTCTCCAGGCAACCCAGCAAGCACAGCTGGCCTGCAGCAGGCTGCCTATGGATACCGCGCCTGAGGGGTGGGAAGAGCCAGCAGACAGGCTCTTAAGCTCAGCAGCGGCAGCAGCCACAGTCCAGTGGGTACTCAAAGCATTTGCCCATGGCTGGGATAGCTCCTGCCTTGTCTCAGCCCAGGTAACTCGGTTCTGACCCTGGGCTCTGACTCCTGCTCCAACCACTGGGCATGGCTGCCCACATCCCGGTCACGTTATGCACCCCCCAGCACCCCTCCCCACACTCACGGCGCCCAGACTTTCACCCCACCCTCACCTTGACTTTGAAGGCCATGAGCTTGAGGAACATCTCCAGAGTGAAGAGGATGGTGAAGGCCACGTTCAAGTTGTCCGAGATGTGGTTCATCTCAGCTGACTGGTTGTAGTGCTGGGGAGCCAGGAAGAGGCACAGGTTAGCCCACTGGGCTATGGGGAGCAGGTATGGGGCTGGGGTCTCAGATTCTGGACCAGGTGTGAGAGCCTGAGACCAACATACAAATCTAGAGCTCTGGCAGGGTCAGAATGTGAGCAGAAGTTGTGATGCTTTCCCCCGTTCCACACGCAGCTCTGCCAATAGTCCTGCCCCCTGGCCCCCTCCCTGTTCCAGCCCTGGGTCCTGCCCCAGGGCCGCCCAGAGAATTCCAGGGGCCCGGGGTCTTCGGCGGCGGGGGGCCCCCGCTCAGGGGCGGCTCTAGACCCCAGGGCGCCGAAGACCTGGGGGGCGGCATTTGGCTCCGGTTGAGCTACCGCAGGCATGCCTGCGGCAGGTCGACCGGAGCCCGGGACGAGTGACTGCGGCGGGTGCCGTGGTCCCGCGGCTCCGCTTGACCTGCCACAGTCATGGCTGCGGGAGGTCCTGCCGAGCCGCGGGACGAGCGCCCCCTCCGCAGTCATGCCAGCAGCAGGTCCACTCGTCCCGGGCTCCGCTTGACCTGCCGCAGTCATGCCTGCGGGAGCTCAACCGGAACCGCCGGGGCCCCAGAAAACACTCGTGGGGGCCCCTGCAGGACGCGGGGCCTGGGGCAAATTGCCCCTCTTGCCCCCCCCCCTGTGGGCGGCCCTGTCCTGCCCCACAGCTCTGTAGATGTTCCTGAGTCCTGATCCGCAGCCCTGGGCGTCCCCACACTCACACATAGCTGTGCCACTGTCCCTCCCTCCTCACCTATAGCACCCCTGGCTTTTCCATAGGAGGGGCCTCCCTGGAGCAGTGATGCTGAACTGCCAGAAGTATCCCAAGCCAAGATCCAAACCCAGACATCCAGGGGCACCCGACCAGTGGCCCAGCCTGAGTCTCACTTTGATGGCTTGCTAGTCTGCTACCATGAGCAGGGTGGTCTCGGACACCCCACCCCCAGGCCCCATGGACAGTGATCAAAGGTTGCCACCCAAAAGCAAGGTTGTTAGCTTTGCTCCCTCCTTACCTGCATGCCCAGGCAGATGGTGTTCAGCATGATCAGGAAGAACATGAGGTACTCGAAGTAGGAGGAGGTCACCACATACCAGATCTGGTACTGATAGGGGTTCTTGGGGATGTAGCGTCTCAGAGGGCGGGCTTTCAGCGCATACTGGACACACTGGCGCTGGGGGCGACAGGAGGGAAAAGGTGGCACTATGGGCAATTATGACTACAGAGGTGGCACTGTGGGGAATTATGAAACACTCCCAGCTGCAAAACCTCCAGCTCCGCTCCCTGCCCCTCTCCCCTGCAGAGCCAGGCCAGACCCAATTTCTCACTGCGCAGGAAATCCTGTGTGTGACGAAGTGGGGCTGTTCTTAATGTTACCTCTGAATACTGTGCGGGTGCCTCAGTTCTGTCTCCTGGCAACTAATGGCCCGGGCCCTGCCCCCCTGCAAGGGGATGCGAACGGTGTGGGAGAACAAAGAGGTCAGGTGATCTCCTGGCCCAGGAAAGGAACTCAGCAGAGAAGGAGGGGCTGGAGGGGGTTTCAGTTTGGAGGTGGCTGGGGACGAGGGGTGAGTGCAGATGGGGTTGTCTGGCTCACTGGGCCCTAGAATGGACTCAGCGGAGGGGTCCCGTTCTCTGTACCTACAAGCTCTGTTTTAGACCATGTTCCTGTCATCTAATAAACCTCTGTTTTACTGGCTGGCTGAGAGTCACGTCTGACTGCGAAGTGGGGGTGCAGGACCCCATGGCTTCCCCAGAACCCCGCCGGGGCGGGCTCGCTGTGGGAAGCGCACAGAGGGGCAGAGGATGCTGAATGCTCCAAGGTCAGACCCAGGAAGGTGAAGCCATGTGAGCTTCTTGCCCTGAAGACAGTCTGCTCCAAGGGAGAGGAGGCTCCCCAAAATCCTGACTGGCTTCAACAGCATCAGCATTTTCCATAGGAGAATTTCATGGAACAACTTGACCAAGCAGTGAGCCTATCTGCACTACCTTGGAACTGACAGAGAGGTCACAGCCCCTGACAGTTCTAAGCCTCCACCGCAGATCAGCGGCTGCTTACTGGGTACCATGCCTGCAGCGGCACTTGCCCTTGTTCCAGTCCCTGCTCTCCTCCAGCTTCAAATTTCTGGCTTCGATCCCCAGCTCTGCCCGTGGCTTACAACTCCTTCAGCTCTGGCATTTGGCTTCTGACCCTTGGCTCATTCCTGGACTTTGCCCCCCCTGGAGCCAGCTCTAACCAGTAGGCTGAACTCTCACTGCCACCACTAGGCCTGACCGCCCATGGCCCCATCGGTGACAGTGTCTCTGCTGAGTCCACGATTTTAGTGTTTAGCAAAGTGATGAATTGAAGCTCCCGGGCTTGTCAGTGGACGGTGTCGTGCAGGTTTCCTCTGAGGAGGTGGAGGACGGAGAGGTCTGAGACGCAGGGCTCGCTTTGTGAGAGGTGCTTGCCCACAAGTTACGGGGTGTTTTTGTCTTTGCTCAGTGCAAGTTCATTCGAGAGTGAAGTGATTTTCTGGTTTCACCCCCATTGTTATTAACCCGGGTGGGAAGCCGGAGCCCCTTGCAGTCCCAGGCAGGAATGGGCCATATAGGACCATTTTCTAGCTTTTCTTGGGTGGGGAGAGGGCACAGGGGGCAGCATGAATCCTGCATGACAGTCGTGGCGGGGACTAGCACCACTGGGAATGCCGGACATCCCTCATGGGGTGTGGCTGGGAACCAGCTGCGAGGCCAGTGTGCAACAGTGGGAGCATTTTCTGCACCTTCTTAAAGGGAGCAGCAGGTCCCACTCCTGAGGGGGCTCCCCAACCCACCGCCACTCCTTGTTGGCAGGCCACCGCCAGTCACTGACCTGTAGGGTGACCAGATCTCAAGAGTAAAATATCAGGACACATGGTGGGGGGCACTCCAGAGGCATAGGGGAGGGGAGTGCACAACCCTTGGAAGCTGTGAGGGGGGGTGCACAGCCCCGGCTCTGGCCCCCTCTGCAAGCCATGGATCAGGGATGCACGGCCCCAGCTCCGGCTCCCTCTGCAAGCCGTGGGTCAGGGACGCATGGCCCTGGCTCTGGCCCCTGCCGCAAGAGGGGGTCACAGGGCTGGTGCAGGGGGTTGGGGTGCAGGAGGGTGGTTCGGGGTGCTGACTCCAGGAGAGGATTTGGGTGTGGGAGGGGGCTTAGGGCTGGGGCAGGGGCGCAGGCTCCGGGCGGCACTTACATCAGGCGGCTCCCCAGCAGTGGCAACATCTCCCTCTAGCTTCTAGGCAGAGAGGCGGGTTAGGTGGCTCTGTGCACTGCCTCACCTGCAGGTGCTGCCACAGCATCTCCCATTGGCCGCGGTCCCCAGCCAATGGGAGCTGCGGAGCCGGCGCTCATGGAAGGGGCAGTGCGCTTAGCCCCCCTGGCCATCCCTGCACCTAGGACCCAGAGGGAGATGTTACCACTAGCCATCTGGGTAGGGATCCTACCAGCTCTGCATCAACCGGAGGCCTGGTAGCCCTACAATATTGGGACACATGGGGTCCCGATCATACATTGGTTGGGACGTGGGACAGAGAGTTAAATATCGGGAAAGTCCTGATTTTATCGGAACGTCTGGTCACCCTACTGACTTGGGGCAGGCCCCCACTGCAGCCCAAAGGGTCGATATTGTGCTGCTCCCACATAGCCAATATGCTAGTGCGGTGGGGCGGCTTCCCCACACAGGGAGGAAGGGTTAAAGCAGGCCAGAGAGAGCCTGTGCAGAACCCTCCCATTAGAGGAGGGCTCACTAAGCGAGCCAATCAGGAGGTGGCTTGTTGCAGTAGCCAATCAGGGCCAGCAGAAGCCATATATAAAGGGCTGCTCAACAGAGCAGAAGGCATCTCTTCCTGGCCTGCTAGAGAGAAGGACTGGGTGCTGAGGAGCACCGTGGCTAGAGCAGTGCTGGGCAGGGGAGCAGAGCAGAAGGAGCTTCTGGCTGACCGCTACCAGACTGAGGCCCCGGAGGAAGGGCAGACAACATGCTAGGGCTGCCCCCCACTTGCCCTGAGGGAAGTGGCCCACACAGACTGCAGTTTGCCCCTGGAGCAAGGGACTAGACTGGTGACTGCAGCAGGCCACGGAGGCGAGTGGCTGGACTATAGACTGCCAGTCCCCCCAAAAGGGGTGGGAGACAGCGGAGAGAAGAGGACGCCAGGGAGCGACATGGGTCACAGAGTGGTGGAGGCAGCAAAGCGAGAGTAATGGCGAGCGAGACACCACCGGAGGAGGCCGCCCTGTGGAAGGATTTGAGCTAATTCCAGAATGGCCAGCAGGAGGCGCCAGGGTGGTGAGTCTCGTTCCGTCAGTGCAGCCTGGCTTATGGGAACCATCCTGGGCTCCCAGTGTGGTGGCCAAGCCTGGATGTGTCGGTGAAAGTGTCAGAGAGCAGACAGAGAGAGGCACAGAAGAACAGGGGGGTCTCGTCTTTCAACTCTGCAGTTGGACACACCCTTGTGCCTGGACTCCCAGCCTCTCCTGCCTGGGCTCCACTGCACCTTGGTCTTGCCTTGTTCACACCCAGCTAGGGCACCCCGGCTCTCGTCCGGCTGGCACTCATCCCGCACGCTTAGCCACGTCCAGACCCTGGCACCTAGCTCTGGTACAACTGGCTCCTCGCACCCAGAGCCTGGGCGTCCCTGGAACCGGGGGTTACCCAGGTCATGGGGGCTGGGGTGGGAGGAGACTGGGGGGTCGGAGGGAGGTCTCTGCAGGGTGGGGGAGGTTCCGCGGGAGGGATTCCACGGGAAGTACCTGGTTCTTGTCCAGCTCACAGTTCTTGTATTCGCTCTCGCCCTGCTCCTGGAAGGTGACGATGACGAAGCCGACGAAGATGTTCATCATGAAGAAGGCGATGAGGATGATGTAGATGATGAAGAAGATGGCAATCTCCACTCGGTAGTTGTAGATGGGGCCCATGTCCTCGGTGTGGGTGTCGATGGCCTTGTACAGCAGCCTTGGGTGGGGGGCCAGCAGAGAGCATGCAGTTTACCAGGCTGCATGAGTGGGGAGGGAGGCTGCAGTCCAGCTGAGCTAAGGCAGAGAGGTCAGGACATCCCAGACAGCTGCTTCCCCTTTGACTGCACTGGCACCTCTGTGCCCCTGATTGGGGGTGGGAGGATCTCTCTCCACCTTCAGGAGAAGTCCCCTCATGTGGCATTCCCCAGCCAGGCAGCAGCGCCAGTGGGGCGCTAGGATCTCCCCCCGTGCAGCCTGACCCAGTGCCCGGCCCCCATGCTGTGTGCTCCCCCCCGGTGGACTCACTGTGGCCAGCCCTCGAAGGTGGAGACGGTGAAGAGCGACATCATGGCTGAGAGGACATTGTCGAAGTGGAAGTCATTGTGCACCCACTGGCGCTGGTGCAGCTTTAGCTGCATGGGGCTGCCGTCCAAGTACACGATGAAGTAGCCCCTGGAACGGGAGGCGGCGGTGCATTTATAGACGAGGGATGAGCGAGCGGGGAACTGGGCCCAGAAACTCTCCAGTCCCCTTGCCCATGACACACACGCGCGCCCGCCTACTGAAGACTCCCTGCTGCTCAGAGCACGGTACTATCTCACCAAATCAACCTGGGGAACTCACAGCTGCAGGAAGCCAGAGGCCAATGCTGGTCACGACAAGCATCATGGCCGAGTATGTGAGTTCTGACAATAACAGGAATCAGCACTCATGCAATCAGGGTGTGCTGATGAAGGATCACCTGTGGATGCCAGGGCTACAACCCGTCTACAACCCACCCAGCAGCTTCACCAAGATCCACCCTTGGTGCCTCTCCCTGGAGTACCTGGGATGAGTTGGCAGCCTGGATCTACAGGCTGGAGCAGCTTGGCAAATCCCTCCACATGCATGGCAAATCCTGCCGTCCGGGATGAGCTCTGCTCTTTCACAGCCAGGGAGACTCATGCCCCAGGGCAGCCGCCTATAAACCCAGACACATACTCCACCCACCAGGGTGTCTGAAAGGGGACCTGCAAAGGTGACATAACACCTGGGAACATGGGCAGAGCATGACTCCTCCACTTGGGGAGGCTGCATGTGGCCAGACCATGACCCTGCCCCTGCTCCAGCCAGGAGCAGCGCCAGGATTTCTGGCGCCCTAGGCAGAATTCGGGGGGCGGCATTTTGTGCGCTCCCCATGGGGCGCGCTGGAGCTTCCGGTTCCACTCCCATCGCACCGCCGAAGAAGGACCCTCCGCCAAAATGCCGCAGGCAACAGCGGCAGTCATTGAGCTGCTCAATTGCCTGCCGCTGTTTTCCGCGGCACGTCAGCAGAAGGTCCTTCTTTGGCGGCGCGACGGGAGCGGAACCGGAAGCTCCCGTGCGCCCCACGGGGAGCGCACAAAATGCCTCCCACCGAATCCTGGCGCCCTAGGCGACCGCCTAGGGTCGCCTAATAGAAGCGCCGGCCCTGGCTCCAGCTCCTGCCCCACTCATCCCCGTCCCCACCCGCACCTCTTCGCCCCCTCCCCTGGGGTCCCCCTGCCTGCTCACCAGCTTCTGGCCGCTCACCCCTCGTGCATGTGTGTGTTTCTTCACCCCCCTCCCGCAAGCGGACCGGGGACAGGAAGAGGAAGAGTGGGAGCATGAGCTCGGGGTGGAGTGTGGGCAGGACCACAGCCGGGGTGCCCACCCTTTCAGCAGCGGTGCGCTCCAAAGGCAGCAGGCCAGCTGTTTGGGGAGGCTTAGCCCCCTCTGTCCTCTTATACCCACCACCCATGCCTGGGGGGCCGCCATCTTCTGCTCCTGCTTTTGACGATGAGTGAAGAAGACCTGAAAGAGCTTTTCCAGGTCGTTCCATAAAACACAAGACGGACCCAAGCTTAGGGTTGCCAACTTTCTACTCGCACAAAACTGAACAGCCCTGCCCTGCCTCCCAGGCCCCGCCTCTGCCCTGCCCCACCTCCCAGGCCCTGCCCCCCACTCACTCCCTCTGTCACTCGCTCTCCCCACCCTCACTCACTCCCTCTTTTCCACCAGGCTGGGGCAGGGGGTTGGGATGCATGAGGGGGTGAGGGCTGTGGCTGGGGATGCAGGTTCTGAGGTGGGACCAGAAATGAGGGGTTTGAGGTGCAGGAGGGGCTCTGGGCTGGGAGATGGATCCGAGGGGTTCAGAGTATGGGAGGGGGTTCTGGGATGAGGCAGGGGGCTGGGGGGTGGGAAGGGGTACGGGCTCTGGGCTGGGTGTGTGTGTTCCAAAGTGGGGCCAGAAATGAGGGGTTCAGGGTGCGCGAGGGAGCTCTGGGCTGGGGCAGGGAGTTGGGGGGTGGAGGTGCAGACTCTGGGGTGGGGCTGGGGATGAGGGGTTTGGGGTGCAGGAGGGTGCTCTGAGCCGGGATCGAGGGGATTGGAGGACGTGAGGGGGATCAGGGCTGGGGCAGGGGGTTGGGGCGTGGGAGGGGGTCGGGGTGCAGGTTCCGGGTGGCGGTTACCTCAAGCAGGGGCGGCTCTAGAAATTCCGCCGCCCCAAGCAGGGCGGCGTGCCGCGCCGCTCGCGCCGCCCTTCCCCGGTCCCGCGGCCGGGGCAGAAGTGCCTGCGGACAGTCCTGTGGTCCCGCGGCTCGGACGGAGCTCCCGCAGGCATGCCTGTGGATGCTCCACCGGAGCCGCGGGACCAGCGCACCCGCCGCAGTCATGCCTGCGGGAGCTCAAGCGGAGCCGCGGGAAGAGAGGACCCTCCGCAGTCATGCCTGTGGGAGCTCAAGCGGAGCCGCGGGAAGAGAGGACCCTCCGCAGTCATGCCTGCGGCAGTTCCGCTCGTCCCGGGGCTCCGGTGGACCTCCCGCAGGCATGACTGCAGAAGGTCCACCGGAGCCAAATGCCGCCCTGCCAGGACAATGCCGCCCCACGCGCCTGCTTGGCGCGCTGGGGTCTGGAGCCGGCCCTGACCTCAAGCAGCTCCTGGAAGCAGTGGCATTTCGCCCCTCTGACTCCTACGTGGAGGCGTGGCCAGGTGGCTCTGCGAGCAGCCCTGTCTGCAGGCAGCCCCCCCTGCAGTTCCCATTGGCTGTGGTTTCTGGCCTATGGGAGCTGCAAAGCTGGCACTTGGGGTGGGGACAACATATGGAGCCCCCTGGCTGCCCCTACACATAGGAGCCAAAGGGGGGACATGCTCCTGCTTCCAGAAGCCATGGCAGGCAGGTAGCCTTACTTATCCCCACTGTGCCGCTGACCGGATTTTTAATGGCCTGGTCAGTGGTGCTGACCAGAGCTGCCAGGGTCCCTTTTCAACCAAGTGTTCCGGTCGAAAACCGGACACCTGCCAACCCTGCTAGTGCCTTAACCGTTGGCCTAACCTTTCTCTGGCTTACGAGCCCAACTCCTCCTTGGCCCTGGCCATTCAACACTCCCCTCGGCTCTCTGCCCCGGGCCTAGAGCAAACTGCCCTGTGCTGCAGGCTTTGCTCTGCATAGAGACCCACGCCTGGGCTCCTCTGCTCAGCAGGCTCCCGGAAACAGGCTATGAGCACAAGGGACAACAAACCAGGACTGGGTCCTCGCCTTCCCCACCAGTCCCCCCTCATGCAATGACACCCCCAGTCCCCGCGCTCTGGCTGCGATGTGCATGCAGTGACGACAGGGGGCGCCTACCTGCATTCCTCTTCTGTCATCTTGGCTGGATCCGTACAGCTGCTAAACTTCCCCTAGATTTAAGCAGAGAGCAGAAGAATCAGGGATTGTACCGTGACCCACAGGGGGCCTGACTGATAGACCTGGGGAGCAAGGACAAGGGCAGCTGCTGGCAACTGCAGTACATCCTGACCTGACCCCACGGCTTGGCCCTGACCCAGAAGGCCGCCTCTCCGCGGCCCATTCCAGCCTGAAAGGGGGCTGGTTAGTGCCAGCTGTGAGAGTCTGGGCCCTACCCCCGCTGGGCCTTTCCTTAGAGGTGGTTAGAACCCAGCCAGATGTGCCAGCCCTCAACTCTCCCTGCGCAGTCAGCAGCACCGACAACCCCTAGGAGCCCTGAAGGGCCCGAAGGCCAGACCATGGATGCAGCAACCCAAAGCACTTCTAGCCAAAGAGTCACGTCGACCTCATCCATTCGCCGAACAGCACAAGCACCTGCCTGCAGTGCCATGGGTGGTCAGGAGGAAACATCTGTGATCCTGCAACACGGTGGGGAGCTGGAGCGGGCGCGGGAAAACCGAGTCACAGGTGGGGAAGGGACTGGCCCAAGGCTACCCGGCTGGTCAGCGCCAAAGCTGGGAAGAGACTCCCAAATTGGCTGACTCCCACTGGGCCATGGGGCTAACTTACTTGGGCATAGACTATGCATACACTGCCCTGTTCTGCCTGCAGCGTGCTGGTACCCCCAAGGGGATGGCAGGGGATGGTCCTCGGCTTCCTTCTGAATTTATGCAATGGGAGAATCCCCTCTCTTAAAGGAAACAAAGGGGAGCCACTCCCTGGTGCTTCCCTGATTCAGCCCCACTCCAGCTCTCCTCAGGACAGGGAGGGTGGGGGGTACCAGTGCTGGGTTCTGGCTGGGAGGGACTCTCACCTTGAAGAGCTGCACCCCGATGCAGGCGAACATGAACTGCAGCAGGGTGGTGACAATCACAATGTTGCCGATGGTCTTGATGGCCACGAACACACACTGGACTACGTGCTAGACAGAGAGAGAGAGGCCAATGCAGAGATGGGCCAGGCCTACAGCACCATGACCTGCTGTGAGTATTGGCCATGCCTGTGTGCAGGGGAAGGGGCCGTCCCAGACATGGATTGGGGACCTGGCACCACACCGGTGTGCAGGGGACGCAGCCATCCCAGGCACGGACAGGGGACCCAGCACCACACTGGTGTGCAGGGGAAGCGGTTGTCCCAGACACAGATGAGGTACCTGGCAAACACTGGTGTGCAGGGGAATTGGCCGTCCCAGACACAGACTGGGGACCCGGCACCACACCGGTGTGCAGGGGAATTGGCCGTCCCAGACACGGACGGGGGACCCGGCACCACACCGGTGTTCAGGAGAAGCGGCTGTTCCAGATGCAGCCAGGGGACCTAGTACAATACCAATGGGTTGCCTCCCAGCTGCCCACAAACACCTAACTAAACACCCGGGTGAGAGTGAAATCAGGTGGCCTGAGCCCTGGGACGTGCAGTCCTGGGATACTGCTCAGATGGCCCATGATCTGGCAGGCCCTGGATTCCTATGGTAGATCTGAGGGGGTTGTGTCCAGCCCCTATGGAGGGCCCTTGTCCCCACCTTGCTCTCACCTTCAGCCCCTTCGCTCTGTTAATGGCCCGCAGCGGCCGCAGGACTCTCAGCACCCTCAGGATTTTCACCACGGAGATGGCGCTGGTCCTGGGGAGGGCAGGGGGAGACGGGGTGACTCAGCCAGCTTGGGGCCTGGCCAGACAAATCAGCTCCTCACAAACCGTCGGGAGCCAAACCAGCCTGCAGCAACGCATCAGGGGAGAGCCAACACCTGTGCCCCTCCAACATGGGCAGGGGAGCTGTACCCGCCAGGGACAGGAGGGGGCAGACTGGGGGGACAGGCAGGGGCAGGAGCGAGCGTGCTGGAGGGCAGGGACGGCTCCAGACCCCAGTGCACCAAGCGCGCACTTGGGGCGGCGTCCCGCGGGAGGGCGGCAGGCGGCTCCGGTGGACCTCCCACAGGTGTGCCTGCGGAGGGGCTGCTGGTCCCGCGGCTCCAGTGGACCTCCCGCAGATGTGTGCCTGCAGGGGCAGGCTGGGGGGTGCAGAGTGGCAGGGGGTGCACTGTAGGGCAGGCTGGCAGTGTGCTGCAGGGGGCAGGCCGGGGTGGGCAGAGCGGCAGGGGCTGGAGGACAGGCCGGGAGCCATGCTCTGGCAGGGCCAGGCTGTCATGTGTTCTGGGGGGGAGAGCAATCCAGTTTGACAGAGCTCCCCAAGGGCAGCACTTCCGGGCACTTCCCACCATTCCTGTAAGGGGCAGGCAGCTGCACAGTACATCAGTAGCAGAGTTGGGCTTAGGCCCCAGGATCGCTGACATCCCTGTCCTGAGCCCTAGCCCCTAGGCCACATTCCCACCACCGTGAGGAACAGAACCAGGAGTCCTGAAGGAACTTGGGGGGGGAGGAAGGCAATTCCAGATTGAAGTGGGTGCCTGCACACAAAATCCTTGCGTATTCAATTCAGGGCATAGGCCTCTCCTCCCGATTCTCAGGGGTTGTTTATTTCCTTACTCCCAACAGCTTGGCTGGATGACTGTGTGGCACTGAATAGTATGTGAATGCTAATACAAGGGGAATCAACCAACTCACATGCTTCTGGGCACAGGATGATTGGCACAAGGATCAGGAGGGAATTACTCCCCACCCTCCATCTACAGCCCTGCATCTGCCCAGGTGCATCCCTACCATCTGCAGCATCAGTTACTGGTCATTGCTGGAGGTGAGATACTAGGCTAGACAGACCAATGGGCTAACCCATCCTACGTCTCTATTGCCAACATAGATGGCAGCATAACAGATGGCCCTATCCTCTGCTGAACAGGCAGACCTGTTGCTACAACGGGCGCTTACTGAATTCCCATGGAGATGAGGGAGACAGCAACCACCAGCAGATCCAGGATGTTGAAGTAGTTCCGGCAGAAAGACCCCTTGTGAAGGAATGCACCATATGCGGTCATCTGAAGGGGAGCAGAGGGGAGTTAATGGGAACGGGGCAGATCACCTCTGATCCCCTTTCTTTTTAGTGACTGTTGCTCATGAAAGAAGCCAGATTGGAGCCCTGGAAACTTAAGTCCTTTCTAGAGCCGCAGAATAGGCACAGTAAAGGAAGCTTATCATGTACCACCGAGCCAGCGAGCCTCAGCCCCACCCCACAGGAGTCTCTCCAGGGAGTTCATTCTCCACCACCCATTCTTGGCCCAGCCGCCAATTGTTATGGTGCTTTTCTCAAGCAGACATCTGTGGCCTAGGAACTGGGCTGACAGCCACTAAACAAATGCTTCCCTGGGCTACAGACTGGCCACAGTAGAGCACAGCCAGCAGGGCCTTCTCCGACTGCTCCGTCTAGGGCGGACTCAGGAGCAGAGCTGGTCAAAACTCGGTATTTCTGTTTCGGGGGAAATTTCGACACATCATCATTTGGTTTTGTTCCCGACTGGAACAAAAAAAATATTTTTAAAATATCCCATGAAATGGAAGTTTTGAAAAATGTTGGTTCTGGAACACTTTGAATTTTTGTTTTATTTTATTTTAATTTTTTTTGTTTAATATTTTTGTTTTTATATTATTTAATGACATGTCTGTGGCATGCACTACTACTACTGGCGTCGTACAATGACAATCGTTTAATTATTTCATTGATTTTATTTTAAATATTTAATAACGGGTGCTTCAATCTAGCAGAGAAAGGCATAATATAGTCCCATGGCTAGAAGTTGAAACTAGGCAAATTCAGACTGGAAAGAAGGTGTAAATTTTTTACAGTGAAGGTAATTAACCATTGGAGCAATTTACCCAGGGTCATGGTGGAGACTCCACCACTGACAATTTTTAAATCAAGAGAGGATGTTTTTCTAAAGGTATTTCCTACATTCTATGGTCTGTGTCACATAGTAGGTCAAACCAGATGATTGTAATGGTCCCTTCTGGCCTTAGAATGGATTAATCTGTGCATTTTTAAAGCAGTTAAGGGCAGCTGCTACTTAGCACTGATTGAAACATCTTCTCTTCTCTTCTAGGTCAAAACGTCTCCTGTTTGCAGTGTAACTCCAGTGTCAAACTATTTCATTACAATACAAACAGGAGACATTTTGATCTAAAAGAAAAGAGAAGCTGGTTCAATCCATGCTAAGGGGCAGCTGCCCTTAAAGAGTTTTAGAATAAAATATATTAAAATAATATTTCTACTAGGGCTGTCAAGCGATTAAAAAAATTAATATTGATTAATCGCGCTGTTAAACAATCATAGAATACCATTTCTTTAAATCTTTTTGGATGTTTTCTACATTTCCAAATATATTGATTTCAACTACAACACAGAATACAAAGTGTACAGTGCTCACTTTATTTTTTATTACAAATACTTGTACTGTAAAAAACAAATGAAATAGCATTTTGCAATTCACCCAATACAAGTATTGTAGTGCCATCTCTTTATCATGAAAGTTGGACTTAAAAATGTAGAATTATGTAAAAAAAATAACTGCATTCAAAAATAAAACAATGTAAAACTTTAGAACCTACAAATCCACTCAGTCCTATTTCTTGTTCTGTCAATCGCTCAGACAAACAAGTTTGTTTACATTTGCAGGAGCTAATGCTGCCCGCTTCTTATTTACAATGTCACCTGAAAGTGAGAACAGGCATTCTCATGGCACTGTTCCAGCCTGCGTCACTAGTTATTTACATGCCAGATGCGCTAAAGATTCATATGTCCCTTCATGCTTCATCCACCATTCCAGAGGACCTGCGTCCATGCTGATGATGGGTTCTGATCGATAACAATCCAAAGCAGAGCAGACCGACGCATGTTCATTTTCATAATCTGAGTCAGATGCCACTAGCAGAAGGCTGATTTTCTTTTTTGGTGGTTCGGGTTCTGTAGTTTCTGCATCAGAATATTGCACTTTTAAGACTTCCGAAAGCATGTTCCACACCTTGTCCTTCTCGGATTTTGGAAGGCACTTCAGATTCTTAAACATTGGGTTGAGTGCTGTAGCTATCTTTAGAAATCTCACAAGATACCTTCTTTGCATTTTGTCAAATCTGCAGCAAAAGTGTTCTTAAAATGAACAACATGTGCTGGGTCATCATCCGAGACTGCTATAACATGATATATATGGCAGAATGCAGGTAAAACAGAGCCAGAGACATACAATTCTCCCCCAAGGAGTTCAGTCACAAATTTTATTAACGCATTAGTTTTTTAACGAGCTTCATTGGCATGGAAGCCTGCCCTCTGGAATGGTGGCCAAAGCACGGAGGGGCATACGAATATTTAGCATATCTGGCACGTAAATACTTTGTAATGCCAGCTACAAAAGTGCCATGCGAACACCTGTTCTCACTTTCTGGTGACATTGTAAATAAGAAGCAGGCAGCAGTATCTCCAGCCAATGTAAACAAACTTTTTTGTCTGAGTGATTGGATGAACAAGCAATAGGACTGAGTGGACTTGTAGGCTCTAAAGCAGGGGTTTTCAGCTGGGGTTCAGGACCCCCTCAGGGGGTCACAAGGTTATTACACGGGGGGTCGCGAGCTGTCAACCTCCACCCCAAACCCTGCTTTGCCTCCAGCATTTATAATGGTGTTGAATATATAAAAAAGTGTTCTTAATTTATAATGGGGGTCGCACTCAGAAGCTTCCTATGCGAAAGGGGTCACCAGTAAAAATGGTTTGAGAGTCACTGCTCTAAAGCAAGGGTGGCCAACCTAAGCCTGAGAAGGAGCCAGAATTTACCAATGTACATTGCCAAAGAGCCACAGTAATATGTCAGCAGCCCCCAATCAGCTCCCCGGCCCTGCTCCCAGCGCCTCCCGCTCACTGGCAGCCCTGCTGATCAGCGCCTCCCGCTCCCTCCTTGCACCTCCTGATCAGCTGTTTCATGGCATGCAGGAGGCTCTGGAGGGGGAGGGGGAGGAGTGAGAGCACGGCAGGCTCAGGGGAGGGGGCAGGAAGGGATGGAGTGGGGACAGGGCCTGTGGAAGAGCCAGGGGTTGAGCAGTGAGCACCCCCTGGCACAATGGAAAGTTGGCGCCTATAGCTCCAGCCCTGGAGTCGGTGCCTATACAAGGAGCCGCATGTTAACTTCTGAAGAGCCGCATGTGGCTCCGGAGCCACAGGTTGGCCACCCCTGCTCTACAGTTTTGCATTGTTTTGTTTTTGAATGCAGTTATGGAACCAAAAAAATCTACATTTGTAAGTTGCATTTTCACAATAAAGAGATTGCACTCCAGTACTTGTATGAGGTGAACTGAAAAATACTATTTCTTTTATTTATCATTTTTACAGTGCAAATATCTGTAATAAATAATATAAAGTGAGCACTGTACACTTTGTATTCTGTGTTGTAACTGAAATCAATAGATTTGAAAATGTAGAAAAACATCCACAAATATTTAACAAATTTCAAGTGGCATTCTATTGATTAACAGTGTGATTAAAACTGCGATTAATCATGATCTTTTTTATTTTAATTGCATGAGTTAACTGCGATTAATCAACAGCCCTAATTTCTACTATTATATTATGACATGTCACAGTAATAGGGAATATTATGGGTGTACATTAATGGCAGTTGCTAGTTCGTATTGATGGAAACATATTATGCACTGTTACTCCTGCCATGTTATGAAATAATGTAAAAATGAAAAAAGAAAGGACATCAAATTCTAAACAACATTTTGAAAATTTCCAAACCTCTTATTCTTTTGTTTTGAAATTTTTTTGCTGGGATTTTTGTCAAAATCAAAACAATTTCATGACAAATTTCAGTTTGGAGAAACTAATGAAAAACTTTTTGAGGAAAATGTTCTGACCAGCTGTACTGAGGAGGCCGCCCAAGTAAGGCCTGGTCTACACTACGCGTTTAAACCGAATTTAGCAGCATTAAACCAATTTAACCCTGTACCAGTCCACACAATGAGGCCCTTTATATCGATATAAAGGGCTCTTTAAACCGATATCTGTACTCCTCCCTGACGAGGGGAGTAGCGCTCAGATTGGTATTGCCATGTCGGATTAGGGTTAGTGTGGCCGCAAATCGACAGTATTGGCCTCCGGGAGCTATCCCACAGTGCACCACTGTGACCGCTCTGAAAAGCCATCTGAACTCGGATGCACTGGCCAGGTAGATAGGAAAAGCCCCGCGAACTTTTGAATTTCATTTCCTGTTTGGCCAGCGTGGAGAGCTCACCAGCACAGGTGACCACGCAGAGCTCATCAGCACAGGTAACAATGCAGTCTCCTGAGAATCGAAAAAGAGCTCCAGCATGGACTGCATGGGAGGTACTGGATCTGATCGCTGTATGGGGAGAGGATTCCGTGCTAACAGAACTCCGTTCCAAAAGACGAAATGAAAAAACATTTGAAAAAATTTCCAAGGCCATGATGCAGAGAGGCCACACCAGGGACTCAGTACAGTGCCGTGTGAAAGTTAAGGAGCTCAGACAAGCCTACCAGAAAACCAAAGAAGCAAACGGAAAGTCCGGGGCAGGGCCAAAAACATGCCACTTCTACGCTGAGCTGCATGCAATTCTAGGGGGGTCCACCACCACTACCCCACCCCTGTCCGTGGATTCCGAGGTGGGGGTGGTAATCGCAGCCATGGCTGAGGATTCTGCGGACGGGGAAGATGAGGAGGAGGAAGAGGAGGACGAGCTTGCAGAGAGCACACAGCACTCCGTTCTCCCCAACAGCCAGGAGCTTTCTCTCACCCTGACGGAATTACCCTCCCAGCCCTCCCAAGCCACTATCCCAGACAATGAAGCCATGGAAGGGACCTCTGGTGAGTGTACCTTGTAAATATAAGACACGGTTTAAAAGCAAGCGTTTTTTAATGATTAATTAGCCCTGAGGACTTGGGATGCATTCGCGGCCAGTACAGTTACTGGAAAAGTCTGTTAACATGTCTGGGGATGGAGCGGAAATCCTCCAGGGACATCTCCATGAAGCTCTCCTGGAGGTACTCCAAAAGCCTTTGCAGAAGGTTTCTGGGCAGCGCTGCTTTATTCCATCCTCCATGGTAGGACACTTGACCACGCCATCCATGTAGCAAGTAATCTTGTATCATTGCATGACAAAGCCTAGCTGCGTATGGTCCCGGTGATTGCTGGCATTCAAGCAACATCTGTTCTTTATCTCGCTGTGTTACCTCAGAAGAGGTGATATCGTTCATTGTAACCTGGTCGAAATTCAGGAATTTAAGTAAGGGAACAGAAATGGCCATTCCTACTGGGCGGTTTGCTTGTGGCTTAAAAGAAATCCTTCCCTGCAGGTAGCCAAGGCGGGGGGCACGATTGGTGCTGAGCTTTTCCGTGTTTCGCTAGCAGGGATCTTTCCTGCTACCAGCCATGTGGTTGTGGGGAGGGGGAAAGGCTGGTGTTTAGCAGTGGTCTTCCATGATACCAGCCACGGGGTGGTTTCTGCTGCTGCATGTTAAGAAGCAGCACTCAACAGGCTTTGCTTGCTATTTGGGAAAGGAGGGCTCTGGATAGATGAAGGCTGCAGAAGACGAAAGACAATGGCTTACCATGGCTGCATGCAAGCCGAATTCTGATGCCTGGACCTGCGTCTGTGATCTGTAACACTAAAGCCGCAGGCACTCAATATTAAGATGCAAAATGCGACCTTGTAGTGAAAACACATGTGCTATGTAAGGTGAATAGTGTTGTTCACCGTGAAAGTGTATGACCATTGTTCTCTAAAATGCATCTTTTTAAATACTTCTCTCTCTTTTTTCCCTCCCTCATGAAGCTGCAAATTTTTCAAGCCTCCCTACTCCGTCCCGAAGGCTATCTCAGATAAGGCGGCGGAAAAAAAAGATGCGAGAAGAAATGTTTTCAGAAATCATGGAAGTGACCTGCAATGAAAGAGCTCATCTGAATGTGTGGAAGGACGTGGTAGCAAAGTACAGGAAAGATGCCAGTGACCGTGAGGACAGGAGGGACCAATGTGAGGACAGGAGGGACGAACGTGAGGACAGGAGAGATGCTCGAGATGAGAGGAGAGATGCTCGAGATGAGAGGTGGCGGCAGGAAGATCAGTGGTGGCGGGATGCAACTCTGGGGCTGCTGCATGATCAAACTGACATGCTCCGGCATATGGTGGAGCTTCAGGAATGGCAGCAGGATCACAGAGTGCCGCTGCAGCCCCTGTGTAACCCCCCTCCCCCCTCACCATGTTCCTTAGCCTCTTCACCCGGCAGACGAGTAAGAACTCGTGGGGGGAGGCTCCGTGCACCCACCCAATCCACCCCAGTGGACAGCCCAACCAAAAGACTCTCATTATTATGAAATTTTTTTAGTGGCCTTTTCCTTCCCTACTATTCTCCTCCCAAACCCCACCCGGGCTACCTTCTCAGTTCTCTCCCTCTTTTTATAATTAAGTAATAACGAATACATGATTTTTAAATGAGAGTTACTTTAATTCCTTAGAAAGCAAGCTGTGATCTAAGGGGGGGGGTGGCTTCCAGGGAATGAGTCAATCAAGGCGGGGGGTTTCATCAAGGAGAAACAAACACAACAGTCAGACTGTACCCTGGCCAGTGATGAAACTGGTTTTCAAAGCTTCTCTAAGGCGCACCGCTTCCTGGTGTGCTCTTCTAATCGCCCTGGTGTCTGGCTGTGCGTAATCAGCGGCCAGGTGATTTGCCTCAGCCTCCCACACTGCCATAAAAGTCTCCCCCTTACTCTCACAGAGATTGTGGAGCACACAGCAAGCAGCAATAACAATGGGGACATTGGTTTGGCTGAGGTCTGAGCGAGTCAGTAACGTGCGCCAGCGCGCCTTTAAATGGCCAAATGCACATTCTACCACCATTCTGCACTTGCTCAGCCTGTAGTTGAACAGCTCCTGACTACTGTCCAGGCTGCCTGTGTATGGCTTCATGAGCCATTGCATCAGGGGGTAGGCTGAGTCCCCCAGGATAACGACAGGCATTTCAACATCTCCAACTGTTAATTTCTGGTCTGGGAAGTAATTCCCTTGCTGCAGCTGTTTAAACAGAGTAGTGTTCCTGAAGACACGAGCATCATGAACCCTTCCCGGCCATTCCACGTGGATGTTGGTGAAACGTCCCTTGTGATCCACCAGTGCTTGCAGCACCATGGAAAAGTATCCCTTGCAGTTTATGTAGTGGGTGCCCTGGTGCTCCGGTGCCAAGATAGGGATATGGGTTCCATCTATCACCCCACCACAGTTAGGGAATCCCATTGCAGCAAAGCCATCCTGCACATTTCCCAGAGTCACTACCTTTTGTAGCAGCAGCTTAGTGATTGCTTTGGCTACTTGCATCACAGCAGCCCCCACAGTAGATTTGCCCACTCCAAATTGATTCCCGACTGACCGGTAGCTGTCTGGCATTGCAAGCTTCCAGAGGGCTATTGCCACTTGCTTCTCAACTGTGAGGGCTGCTCTCATCTTGGTATTCTGGCACTTCAGGGCAGGGGAAAGCAAGTCACAAAGTCCCATGAAAGTGCCCTTACGCATGCGAAAGTTTCGCAGCCACTGGGAATCGTCCCACACCTGCAACACTATGTGGTCCCACCAGTCTGTGCTTGTTTCCCAGGCCCAAAATCGGCGTTCAATGGCTAGAACCTGCCCCATTACCAGCAGGATCTCCAAAGTGCAGGGGCCTGCAGTTTGACAGAATTCTGTGTCCATGTCCTCATCACTCTCGTCACCGCGCTGCCGTAGCCGCCGCCTCCTCGCCTGGCTTTGCAGGTCCCGGGTCAGCATTGACTGCACGAGAAGGCGCGAGGTGTTTAAAACGTCCATGATTGCTGTCTTCACCTCAGCAGGGTCCATGCTTGCCGTGGAATGGCGTCTGCACAGTTCAACCAGGAAAAAAGGCGCGAAACGGTTGGCTGCTGCTGCTTTCACGGAGGGAGGGGTGAGGCTGTACCCAGAAGCACCAGTGGCAATGTTTTTTGCCCCATCTGAACCCAGAATTCCAATGGGCGGGGGAGACTGCGGGAACTATGGGATAGCTATGGGATAGCTACCCACAATGCAATGCTCCGGAAATCGACGCTAGCCTCGGTACATGGACGCACACCGCCGAATTAATGTGCTTAGTGCGGCCATGTGCACTCGACTTTATACAATCTGTTTTACACAACTGGTTTATGTAAAATCGGAATAATCCCGTAGTGTAGACGTACCCTAAGTGGCACAGGCTGGCCAGCGAACCCCCAGTGTCTGTCTGTGTGCAGCAGCAGTCTCAATCAAAGATTCCTCATTCACTGCAGCCACTGCTGTCGCCTGCCTCTGCTCTGCCCCAAGCAGCGGCTCCCCCTCGCCGCTGGCATCACCCCATTACACACCGTCTCCAAAAAGATGGGGTGTGACTTACCTTCAGGACTATTTCAACTGTGAACACGGAGGTGAAGCCGATGTCAAAATATCCCAGAACCTGAAGATAAAAATCAGCAGAGGTTTTGGTAACTCGGGAGACCAGATGTTATTTGAACGTCCGACAACCGGGAGCTTTGGCAGACAGACGGCTCACTGCCCCGCTGAATGGAAACTGCACACCTGGTGCTAATAATAAATACAACAATAATACATACATGCTTTGCACTGTGACTGCTCCTTTCGCACCAGCATCTTTACAACACTAATGAATTAAGCCTCCCAGTCCCACAGCACTTAGGAAAGGATTATCCTTGGCAGAGCACAGCAGTCCAAGGGTTAGAGCCCGGGAGCCAGGATTCCTAGCTACTGTTCCCATCTTTGGGAGGGGAGAGTGTTCATAGAATCATAGAAGATTAGGGTTAGAAGAGACCTCAGGAGGTCATCCAGTCCAACCCCCTGCTCAAAGCAGGAACAACCCCAACTAAATCATCCCAGCCAGGGCTTTCTCAAGCCTGATCCTCAAAACCTCTAAGGAAGGAGATTCCACCACCTCCCTAGGTAACCCATTCCAGTGCTTCACCACCCTCCTAGTGAAATAGTTTTTCCTAATATCCAACCTAGACCTCCCACACTGCAACTTGAGACCATTGCTCCTTGTTCTGTCATCTGCCACCACTGAGAACAGCCGAGCTCCATCCTCTTTGGAACCCCACTTCAGGTAGTGGAAGGCTGCTATCAAATCATAGAATCAGAATCTCACCTTGTTCTGTCATCTTCTACCACTGAGAACAGTCTAGATCCATCCACTCCAGATGAGGCCTCTAAGTGGTTCAGAATTGATGAGGTGAGACTGACTGGCCTGTAGTTCCCTGGATCTTCCTTCTTCCGAACCAGGGCCTGTGATCTGTTGTTCATACTTCTAAATTTAATCCAGAGACCCACCTTTTCTATCCCCTCACTCTTCTTTTCTGCAGACTAAATAAGCCCAGTTCCCTCAGCTTCTCCTCGTAAGTCATGTGCCCCAGCCCCTGATCATTTTCATTGCCCTCCACTGGACTCTCTCCAATTTGTCCACATCCTTTCTGTACTGGGGGGCCCAAAACTGGACACAATACTCCAGATGTGGCCTCACCAGTCAGTGTTCTAGTGGTTAATGCTGGTGATTTAGGGTCAGGACTCCTGGGTTCAATTCCTGGCTCTGGGAAAGGACCATGGCCTAAGGTGTCAGGATTCCTGGGTTCTTTTCCCAGCTCTGTAAGCATCTAGCTGGGTGACCTTGGGCAAGTAATTTCCCCTCTCCAGGCCTCAGTTTCCCTATGTGTAAAATGAGGTTAGTGACAGTGCTTTGGGGTCCTCAGATGAAAGGCTCTGTACATCCAAAGTATTACAATCCAAGACAATTTAAAGGTGGGGAAACTGAGGCACGGGGTGATGTTAAGTGACTTGCCAGTGATCACACAGGCAGTTTGTGGCAGAAGCCAGGAGTCCTGATTCCAGTTTTTTAGAGAAGACCCATTTTACCTCAGCTGTGTGCCCCATGCTGCTGAGGTTTCCATGGAAACCTGAGCCAGCAGTCCAGTGATCGAGAGGCCCACCAGTGGGCTCAGGCCCCTGCAATGGCAGGGATTTGTTTTACTGAGACATACCCAGCTGGTCCTTGTAAGTGATCTGTGCCCCAAAGGAAGGCAAAACCACGCAGCCCCAAGATGCCAGCCGGTGTGACCTGGGGGAAAACTCCTTCCTGACCCCAAATATGGTAATCGGTTGGACCCTGAGCACGTGAGCAAGAACCAGCCAGCCGGGCACCTGAGACCGCGAATGCTCGGTGTCACCTCTGCACCCTGCCCAATGGCCCACCTCCAGCCATGGAGTTCTGATGAATAACTCCATCCGCACTCGTGGGGTCTCCGAGTGCTTCACAGGGCAATGGACTGCTCTGCAGGCGTCCCTACCGCTCCCTGCACCACAGGGGCCAAGCAGCTCCCAGTGGGAAACGAATTTAACCTCACAGGGCAGCTTTATTATCCCTCTGCTACAGACTGGGATGGTGAGGCACAGAGAGGAAGTGACTTGCCCAAGGCCACAAAGTAAAGTTAGTGCCAGGGCTGGAATGAGAACCCAGAATCCCCTGCTGTAGCCCTGGAACAGGCTTTCCTTCCAGAGCCAGGAAAAGAACCCAGGACTCCTGATTCCTCATCCCCTGCACTAAACTCTCCTTGGACACAAGCATGCTGAACCGTTGTTCTAGAACTACACAACTCTCCTTGCAGAGCCAAGCACAAAACCCAGGAGTCTGGAGTCAGAATTTCCTCCTCTAACCATGAGCTCCCCCTTTTCCCTGCTATAGCCAGGAATAGAACCCACGGGTTCTGTCTCCAAATCCCCTGATCTAACCACTAGACAGCCCTTCTCTCTAAGAGCCAGGAAGAGAACCCAGCTGTCCTGATTCCCAGGCCGCTGTTCCAAACTCTCCTTGGGCACGAGGCAATAGCCTGGCAAGCAGCTCCCCTGAAGCTGCACGTTTCTGGTGGCTCAAACTGCTTTCCCCAACAGCCCAACCTGGGCACCTGGTTCCTGAAGGACTCAGGCCGGATGGGATCCTCAGCTGCCAGAGAGACGCTGCTGAGCAGGATGAAGAGCAGGATGAAGTTGGTGAACCAGGTGGCGTTGACAATTCGGTGGCACAGCACTCGGATCCTGGGGAAGGGAGAGAGGGGAGGCAGGCAGTCAAAGCATTGTCAGCTCCAAGGGGCTGAGTGACAGCCCAGGTTAGAGCTTGGGGAGTGGTGCAGCTGGGGAGATCCCTGCCTCAGTCTTGGGAGTGGCACCCCTCACTCTGTGTGCCTGGCATGCTTCTACTGTGGGCACAGCTGGCTCCAGAGGCTGTAAATGCCCATTACAGCTAAAGGTGTTACTTTGTAGCTCAGTCGGGAGGTCCCAGGTTCTATCCTCGCTGATCACTGCTGGGTTTCTGACAGATGGGAGGAGAAGCAACACCTACTTGTTGGTTGGGCTGAAGATGAAGAAGGCGCTGGCTTCGGGCATGGGCACTGCTTTCTCCTTGAGCTGCAGCTCTGCCAGGGGGCGTGGCCGAGGGCTCAGGGGGATTTCGGGCTCATCTTCCTCATCGTCACCTGTGGAGCAGCCAGAGGGAGGGAAATTTTGAGCTCGCATGTTGGGGTCATTCACTTATCGGCAGCCAAAAGAAAAAAAAACCTAGCAGAACCTGAAACTTAGAGGTAGGGAAGGTTTACTTGGCCCCTCTCTGTCCTGGGAAGCCAATGAGGGATTGTTTCCTTAACCATCCGGAGTTGGGGATGATGAGACCCCCGTGGTACAGCTGCAGGGTGAGTCAGCAGAACAGCTCTGACCCTCCATGCGGGGATCAGGAACCTGACATCTGGCCATGTTTCCTTTTATGCCAGGCAGAGAGAGTGTGGCCACCACAGTTAGATGAAGGGCTGTGGCTCCCCTTGCACCCTGAAGCCCCTGGGTGTACTCACACTCCCGCTGTGGAGCAAGATGCTGCTTGCCATTAGAGACCCATAGGACAAAACCCTGGGGTATCCCCCAAGGTCCTGACTTCAAATCCTCCTGGCCAAACCCAGCTCCCACTGCTCTGTGTGTGTGGGGGGGGTCCCCCATCTTATGCCTCCTAGTGCGCCCCCTAGTGGGCAGCGGGACTCGCCCCTCAGTGAAGCAAGTAACACCCCACAAGCAATGTGCAGAGGCATGTGCAGAGACTGGTATCCTCCCCAGAGAGAGCTAGAACTCCCTGATCACGCCCCCACCCTCACACACAGACCAAGCGCTGCAGAGAACTGCACAGAGTTTATTCCAGCTCAGCGTCTGCTGGAAAAAAACCATGTGGCTTTCTGCATCATAATAAGCCTCTAGCTGAGCTGCACTCTTGGGACCAGAGCCCTCCAATGGGATTTCTCTCTGCAAGCCACCCCAACCCTTTCCCTCGCTCCCTCAATCTCTCCGGCTGGCGGCAAGGATCAAGCCAGAGCCTTACCTGGGAAGTCAGCAGAAGGGTAGGGGTCTTTGATCTCATTTACGTTTGATTCAAACTCGTCCACTTTTAACTGAGGAGAGAGAGAGAGGCGACTAGCTGAGCATCCCAGAGTCGCCACCCGTGGCACTGCCAGGGCTCTGCGTGCCAGCCTTCCCCAGGCCAGCGGGACAGTGCTGCACAGCGAGGGGCAGGGAGAGCTCCCCCCTGATCTCCCATTGGGGCAGGAGCCATCTGTTTGTTCTGTGTTTGTACAGTGCCTGGCACAATGGGGCTCTGACCCACGACGGAGGCTCCTAGGCAGAGGCAGATTAAGGTTCCTTTGGGCCTTCGGCTAGAGCAAGTAGAGGGCCTTCCCCACCCCTTCTGCCTGTGGCCCCACCCACAGATGCACCCCTTTCTGCCCCTTCCCCTGGGGCCCACCCCTGTTCCACCCAGGGTCCTCCCCATTCTGCCTCCCCAATGCAGCCCCACAACCCCTTTTGCTCCTTTCTCCACCCCCCACCCCCCACTGTGCCCCAAGACCAGAGAAGCTCTGTGTGGGACAAGGGTCTGGCTGCTGTGGGGGGAGGGGAGGGAGAGGAGATTCCCCCACCCAGCACTTCTGCCATGGAACAGGGTCAGTGCATGGGGCTTTCCAGCCCCACCCGCCCGGCAGCCGCAGCTCCAGGCTTTCGCTGCCACCAGCAGATTTTTTCCGGGGGGCCCCCCAGTTGGCTGGGGCCTCGGGCCCGGTGGCTAATTCGCCACTGCTCCTAGGCGCTACCACAAAAGAAATAATTCATAATAAACAACACGAGGCAGGGGAGCCAGGATCACTGGCCAGTTGGACAAGGGCCTCTGCTGGGCCCTACGTGTGTGTCTGTGAACATGTGTGTGGAGAAAGATCTTGGGCTTGGCTACACGTACAAATTTGCAGTGCTGGGTGTGTTTTTACACCCTGGAGAGGGTGTGAAAACACACCCTCTCCAGCGCTGCAAATTGCGGCGCTGCAAAGCGCCAGTGTGGTCAAAGCCCCAGCGCTGGGAGCGCGGCTCCCAGCGCTGTACGTTATTTCCCACACGGAGGTGCAGTACGGACAGCGCTGGGAGAGCTCTCTCCCAGCGCTGGCGCTTTGACTACACTTAGCGCTTCAAAGCGCTGCCGTGGCAGCGCTGCCACGGCAGCGCTTTGAAGTGTAAGTGTAGCCAAAGCCCTTGAGTGGAAACTCCACCGAGGCAGTCCTTTGGTACAGGACCTTTGATTCTGGGCCCGTGCCCACTGAGTCTCACTCCCCGTCCCCCCGACACATGTTTTGGGAGGGGTCAGGGAAAGCAGGCTCGCTCGTCAGAGGAATGATCCGGGCCTGCAGGGCGTACAGAATGGACGTCTTGCTACAAGTCTCCAGAGATGGATCTGCTGAAGCTCAGGATTTTGTCCCCAGTCATTCTGTGGACCCTGGGGAAATCTCCCTCCCTCCCTCCCTCCATGGCCATCCACCTTTCATGCACGACAGGACAAATAATGGGAAGACATTACTGCTCGGTACCATACTCCTCAACTGCTGGGGAAAGTTCCCCTAGACATTTGGCCAGACGAGCTCAGAGGGGTCGCAGCACTGACCTTGGCTGTGGTAGGGATTCCTTCGGCCTTGGCTTTCTGCTCCAGCTTCTTGGCCAGCAGGAGCTTTTCCTCCTCAGATTTCTCTGGATAACTTCTGGACGGGGAACCGAAAAGGAGAGGTGGGGAGTGAGGCCACGGCACAGATGGCAATGAATGTTACTGAGATGATGCCCAAGACCAGCAGCTCACATTGATTTGCAAGCCCTGGGCCCTTGGGGGTTCCTGCTTTTAAGCAGCAGAGAGCAGCACTGACCTGGACATTTTCCTCCGCTTCTTCTCCTCGGCTTTGGCTTTCTGGGCCGAGGTCAGGCTCTCGGCCTCGGCCAGATTGTCCACAGCGATGGCCAGGAAGACATTGAGCAGGATATCTGAAAGGGGGTGGGGCTAAGGAGCTTAGGGAGCATGCTCATATGTAAGGAATCAGTCCCTTCCATGGCCAGGGCTTAGCGAGAGCCTGTGTGATGACACTAAGCAATATACACAGGCAGATGGGGAGAACCCCATGCTCAGCAACGAGCCCTCTGTGTACCCATGACAGCTGCCTCTTGGCCGTCACCAGCAAACCTCCATTGGTGTCAGAGGGGGATCCGAAGCCACGAGACCAAGAGAGCCACCCAACTGATTTTTTCATCCCTTTTAACCCCCACTCCTGTTTCACCATTTCCTTCACTCCTTGTACTATGATGTCTGAACATACCATACCCAGCCCCATAGCCCTTCCCCGATGTGTACTTGAACCTAGGTATGGCTGTGCCGGACAAGACAAGAAAACGCCCAGCTGTTACTCCCCAGCTGGCGAGAAAGAGGATACAGTTCCCACAGACAAAGAGGATGATGAAGTAAATGCAGACCAGCACGCCGGGGAAGGAGGGCCCTCCATAAGCCATGATCCCATTGTACATGATTGAATTCCAGTCTTCCCCGGTCAGGATCTGCGAGACAGGGTGAGTGAAAGAACAGGTCAGGTAGAACCATTCCACTGGACCAGAAAGAACAGAACCCAGGAGTCCTGACTCCTTGTTCCCTGCTCTAACCACTAAGTCACACTGTCCCCCAGAGCCCAAGAAAGAACCCAGGTATCCTGACTCCAGCCCCTCCTCTGTGCGTTAGACCAGCGGGATTGATGCCCGCTGCACCCCATGCCCCATACCTGGAAGACACTGATGAGTGCCTGGGGGAAGTTATCAAAGGTGCTGCGCCGCACCTCCATGTCTTCAAAGTCGTACTTCCCGCCGAAGAGCTGCATCCCCAGCAGGGAGAAGATGATGATGAAGAGGAAGAGGAGGAGGAGCAGGGAGGCGATGGAGCGGACCGAGTTTAGCAGGGATGCCACCAGGTTGCTCAGAGAGGTCCAGTACCTAGCGTGAGGAGAGGCACACAGGCTGCTTACGCCGAGGGGCACCGCTGGGGTGCACAAGCAGATATGGGGGGCAGGGTGATGAGGGGAATGCCCTGCTCATTCGAGGGGGACACTCCATCATCTCACCTCTGCTTGGCCAAATGTCTCCTGTGTGATCCTGGGACCAGGTGTTAGACAGGAGATGATAAGAATAATGCCTCGCTCTTCTGTCGTGCTTTTCATCAGTAGATCTCAAAGTACTTCGCAAAGGACGCCAGGTTCCTTGTCCCCATCTCACAAGTGGGGAAACTGAGGCACTGGGCAGGGACATGACTTGCCCCAGGTCTCCCAGTAGGCCAGTGGCAGAGCTGGGAGTAGAAGCCAGGTCTCCTGATTCCCATTCAAGTGCACTCTCCACTAGGAAACACATCCTAGTACTCAGTTCCTGGCTTTGCCACAGATGTCTTGTGCGACCATGGGCCTGGCACTTAGCCCCTCCGTGCCTCCGTTCCCCATGTATGAAACAGGAATAAGGATGCTACCCTGCCGCACAGGGGGCATGAGGAGGAATCCGTTGCTCTGATGTTATGGTGATGAGGGCAGATCTGGGGGCCAGGTGAACCCCATGCCGAGCTTCCTCCCATTTTCATTATTGCCACCAAATATCCCAACCTAGGGAAGTGAGGTTCATGAATCCTGTGGCATTCTCTGTTGTGTCTCCAGGACCCCTCTGGCAGAGCGGGCTCAGGCTCCTGCTCCGGGTAGCTGTGAGAAGCCTCTCTGGGTCCCAAAGGATGGGCTGAGCTGTTGGTTTGTCTCAGGGCAGGAGGGCTCAGACCCTGCACTCTCCACACCCTCCTTCCAGCAGGGCCGCAGGTAACTACTCAGAGTGTGGTTTGCCCCATCACTCACAGGACAGCCTGATCAGCTGGGGGCTGATGGGGGTGAGTCAGTGTCAGATCTAATCTGACACTGATTAGAGCCCCGGAGTTCTATGTCCGAGCCCCCCTCCTCCCCTGCTCTGACCCACTAGACCCCACTCCCCTCCCAGAGCCGGGGAGAGAACCCAGGAGTCCTGGCTCCCCGCCCCCTGCTTTGACCCACTAGACCCCACTCCCCTCCCAGAGCCTGGGAGAGAACCCAGGAGTCCTGACTCCCCGCCCTCTGCTCTGACCCATTAGATCCCACTCCCCTCCCTGAGCCGGGGAGAGAACGCAGGAGTCCTGGCTCCCCGCCCCCTGCTCTAACCACTAGACCCCACCCCCTCCTGTGGCTGGGGTAGAACCCAGGAGTCCTGACTCCTAGGCCCTTGCTCTAACCAGTAGACCTCACTCCCCTCCCGGAGCTGTAAACAGACACTAGATATCCTGACCCTGGCCACACAGAGGCCAGAGAAATCACCAGTTCCCCTTCCTCAGCCTCCGGCAGCTCATAGTTGTGGTGATGCCTGAGGCCTCAGAAGGGGTAAGGACAGCTCTGCTTCCCAGTGCAAGCCCCCCTGCCTGTACTGCCTGACCCCAGGCCCTGGGGAGAGATGCCCTCACCTGGTTATCTTGAAGATCCTCAGCAGGCGAATGCACCGCAGGACGGAGATGCCCAGGGGCGACATGACGTTGATCTCCACCAGGATAATCTCCAGGATGCCGACACACACCACTAAGCAGTCGAAGCGGTTGAAGAGGGACATGAAGTACTGGCGCAGGCCCAGCGCGTACATCTTCAGCAGCATCTCGGCCGCAAAGAGCGCCAGCAGCACCCGGTTGGCGCTGTCTGCAAGCAGTGAACCCAGCCGGTCAGCGCTCTGGACCCAGGCGGCAGATCCCCCGCTGGCCACTAGCGGCTGCTCGTGAGACCACATCCTCCTCCGCCCTCTCACTACGCCCCCTGCTGCCTCCCTCTCCCCCAGCCTACGATCCTGGGGCAGCGCAGCAGGGAGGAAGAGGAGGCTGACACACACTTACCTGCCCAGCTCCTAGCCCTGAGCAGTGGCAGCAGAAAGTTCCCTTCCCCACCCCAGCAAGAGGTTGGTCTGTGCACAGGAGGGGAAGCACAAGACCGGGAGGAAACTACATGTGCATGCAGGCACGGGGGTGCACGTGCACTTTTGCGTGTGTGGGGTGCACAGGCGCATGCACGTGTGTGCGTTGGTGTGTGGGTGTCTATGTGGGTGTTCACGTCTGGGCAGGCATGTGCGCACGCACGCCCGTGGATGCACTGAACCGGCAGCGGCTCCCCAGCCCTGGGCCGCCCTGCTCACCTTGCACACGGGTCAGCCACTCGGGCTGCCAGTGATGCTCGGACGCGATTGACAGGGTGTTCAGCGAGATGAGCAGGATCACCAGCCAATAGAAAAACTTGGACTTCACCACCTCGCGGCACTTCCTGCGGAACAGGCGGTTCCATCGCCTCCACTGCCGGCTAGAGAGACAGCCCAAGAAGGGTGACTTCGGGGCTCCCTGCCCCACCAGCACCCAGCCCCAGAGGGCAGAGTCATTGCAAAGCGCCCTGCCCACCAGCTCCTAGGGACCCACGCAAATGCAGAGGAGAGGGGTTCTGCAGGCAGGGATACCGCTTTGCCCCTCTCTACCACCTTTCCTCCATCCCAAATTATTACCAGCACAGGGTCAAAGTCCACACTCAATCACCACGCCAAATGGGGATGCACCAGGGTAAAAGAGGAGACGCTGGTGCGTTAATGAACAAATTGTCTCAAAGCCCTGGGGAAGTGTGCTTCATTTATCCCCATTTTACAGATGGTGAAACTAAGGCACTTGCCCAAGGAATAGAACCCAGGTGTCCTGGCTGCTCGCCCAGCGCAGTATCCATGAGATGCCTTCCCTTCCGCATGGTGGCCGGTCCTGTGCATGCTCTGGAGAGGACAGTGCCCCTTAAAGTGCGCTGGCATCACCTGCTCATCGGTCAGAATGACCTTGGATTTCCTGACACCACCCACGCAGTTCCCGGAGCCCTGGAGTGTGCTGGGTGGGAGGAGGGATAGGGGAGAGGAGCTTGACACATGGTCCCCCAAAGGAAGAGGCGGGATAACACCTGAACTAGCCTTTTTCCAGAGCCGGACATAGCACAATCCACCTTTGTGTGGGCTGCAGTGAACATGGTGTATCCACCCCTAACAAAAACACCCGCTCTTCCAATAGGGGCTCTTACAACAGGATTGATTCCAAGAGCAGGAGAGTCGAGGTCAGGCAGGAGATAGAGTGAGACAGAGAGAGAGAGAGAGTGTGTGTGTGTGTGTGTTTACTCACAAGAAGAGAATCCATTTGTTCATGCCCTCAATTTCATACAGGCTCTCTGTCTCTGAACCCCCTTCCTCTGATGGCAGCATCCCTATGAAAGAGAGAGATCTTCAGTGAGCTGGGGACCCCCTCAAGAGACATATGGGGACATCGGCAATGGATTCCCACTGGGGAGCCTCCCAGAAGCACATCTGGAAGGGGAACTCTAAGGGAATGTCCACACTGCAATCGGAGGTGTGATCGCAGCTTGTGCAGACGCACCCGAGCGAACTTTAATCTCGCTAGCTCCGATACTGGAGCGGTGAAATCAGTGCATAATTACTAACGGGGCTATTGCTTCTTTACCCACTCTGGTGACCGAGCTGGCTAGATGAAAGTGATTGCAGAGTAGGTACACCCTGAGAAGCACATCTGCAACGGAAGGGTTCCCATCTAATAACTCCCTAAGAGAGACAAACCTCCCCAAGAGACACGTCTGCGCTCAGTAGAACAAGTTTGGGAAGGAGGGGGTTTTTGGCATCATAATGTGCGAAGAAACAGAGTGATACTAGACACCACGGGAGTATAACCGGTGGCAACAGAGAGCAGGGGACCAGCGATGGAGTTCAGAATTGTGATCATTACATAGAGCTCCACAGCTGTGTAAAATGCCCCACAGAGTAAACAAAGAGCCAAGGGATCATATCCAAGCAGATAACAGCATCCCAGGGAGGCAATAGGGAAGAGGGTCAATAACTTTCTTCTAGAGCAACTTTCACTTAAGGTTCTCAAAGCCCTTAGCAAATGTGACTAATTTCAGCCCAAAATGGGCAAATGTTAGTACATCCCACTACACGTGGGGAAACTGAGGCACGGATTGGTGAAGTGACGTTCCTGAGGTCACCCAGTAAGTCAGTGGCAGAGCCAGGAACAGACTGCAGGCTTCCCGAGACCTTGGCCTGTCCTATGCCATAAGACTGTCTTTCCTCTCCAAAACTCTTCATCTCTGGTGGGTCTGAAGCAGCTTCTAAACCTTGAACCTGGTTAATGTCAAGGGAGGGGTAGCCTCCCTCAATGAGTAAACTAGGAGCAAATGCAAACCTTCCCCCCGCCTTCCCCGCCCCCCACTCATCCCACAGACACCTCCCCTCCCCCCGGTGGAGGATTTAACCATTCTCCAGAAGCGAGAGGGAAGCCAGGCCTGGGCGTGTCCTGCCTGGCTTTACCCAGGTGAGGATGGTACCTTCTCCCCTGGCCCGGTGGCTATCCATGACTTCGGCATGGGTGATCCAGTCCATGTAACCCTTCAGATCCTCCTCCAGCTGCTGCTTCTCCCGCAGCTTCTGGAACGTGCCCCGTGACTTGGCCTTCTCACGCTCCTTGGTGAACTCCCTGGAACAAACCCAGATGGCTGGCATGAGGCCAATGGAGAGGGGGCTCTGCGGGCAGCTTCAATCCAGGCCTTGCTCATGAGACACACTCATCAAGTGTGTGCCACATCCCATTCTAGTGGCTAGTCCCCAGAGAGGATAAGAGCCTACTACTGCTGCCAGCTAGTGGAATTACTCCTTTAACTCAACTGAAGACTGAGAATGGATCAGTCCTGCCTTTTACCTTTGTTATAGAATACAAAATTGGGGGGGAGGGGAGGAGGAGGAATACAGACCTAATAACAGGAAATGCTTCCCTATTCCTCATTTTTTTATCATCCTGTGGAACTCCTTGCCACAGGAAACCACAGAACCAACTACTACAGCTAGATTGTAAAGAGGGCAAGTTAACATTAGGAGCACTAACGGCTGTCCCCACTGCTGCTGTTGAGGCACACAGGAGTATCCGATACTGGAAAGCCTTGAAGAAATCATAACGGAGTGTCAGAGCTAATGGGGAAGCTCACACAGCTGGAGGGTGCAGAGTGATTGCCAGCTGTGCTCACTTTCCCATGCTCTCCAGAGTAAAGGTGACCCGTCAAGGGGGGAAAACATCAGGCTTGGCCTTTTTTTGCTCCTTTCTGAGGGATAAAGCAGGCCTGGAAAGGACAGGTGGGTTTGTTTTCAGTGGTATTTTACCCGTTTGCTTTAATTCATGTCTTGGCCACGCTGGAAGACTTGAGGACTAGTAAGATTGTGACACTGCAGGGACCAAGGAAGTGACACCTGGTTAACTGAGAAGGGAAGGGAATTTTACAGGAACTATTTAAAACTGCCGTTGGGGCAGGGACTGTCTTTTTGTTCTGGGCCAGAATGGGGGCTACTAGGTGCTACCACAATACAACTGAACAATTACAATGTGTTCATTGTCTGGTTTTGTTAAGGCTGGGGAGAAAAGCTCTCTGCATTAGGAATTCTGCCATCCTGTCCCTTCAATTAGGGGCTGAGAGCGCCCCTGCTCCACATTCCTGAGTCATCCAAAGAGTCCTCCAAGAGAAAAGGGAAGCCAAGGCTTGATAGCCTTGGTAGCCAAGGTACCAAGGAAGAAGGGAAGAAGAAAAAAGAAGAAAAAGCCTGAAGGGGTTTTTTAACCGTCCTGTTCATATCCCCAAACTCACTAAGGACCCAGCCCCTCCCTCGGGGCAGACCCCTGCTGGGACAGAGAGAAAGGAGGGTGGCACCGTGCAGCCCACATGCCTTACCCGCTGAGCACGCCCAGCACCAGGTTGAGAACGAAGAAAGAGCCCAGCAAAATGAGGCTGACGAAATAGATCCAGGGCCACTCATTCCCGATGGCGTCATTCACCTGAGCAGGACAGAGGCAGATGAAGATCCAGGGGGAGAACCAAATCCACCTGGCTCAGGTAAGCCCATTGCTGGAGTAGCTGAGCGCCTCACAGTCTTTACGCATGGGGAACTGAGCCACAGAACGACTAAGAGACTTGCCCGAGGTCACAATGAGAGTCTGTGGCAGAGCAGGGAATTGACCCTGGTTCTCCCAGGTTTCAGACTTGTCCCTACTCATTGACCAGCCTTCCTCCCAGGAACCCAGTGGTTAGGGCACTGGTTTAAGGCTTTGAAAACCCAATTCCCTACTCTGCCACAGGCTCCTCATGTGACCTTATGCAAGTCACTTAGCCTCTGGGCCTCAGCATCTGTGCAATGAGGATAATAGCACTGTCCTGCCTGCCTCCCGGGGGGGAGGGGTTAACGATGGTGAAATGCTTTAAGATCTGCTGGTGAAAAGCACTGTATAAGAGCTAGATGGTGGTATTATTAAAAGCCACCAGATACAACATCAGACGCTGGCCCAGCACACTGTGTCTCAAGCTGCCCTCATCCCACACTCCTGAGAACAAAGGATGCCCAGAAGGGTAACACACCAAGTGCTCTCCAGAGGCAGAGGCGGGACTGGGACTCAGCTCTGCAATTCCCAGCCTGTCCCTGAGCCATCACACCATCCTTCCTCCCCTACCATTCTTCGTGGCTTGAAGGGCAAGTTTATGGTCACTTATACCTGAGCTCCAGAGCTGTGGAGCCGTCCGAGGACTCGCTCCCACTAGGCTCCTGTCTTTTAAGGCAAGGGTGGGGTTCATTTGAGAATCTCAGCAGTACTTGGACAGGGACTCTCTTGGGTAGGCAGGGTTCAAACACTCTGCTGCACTGGCGGGTGTCACCTTCTCCCTGGGAGCTCATCACTCAGTGGATACATCACCCAGTAGCTGCAGAGTCTGCGGAGCTCGCTGTCCCAGAGGGATTCCCACCCTTTGGGAAGCCCAATCCATTTAGTGCCATGTTCTTGTTCAAAGACCGTGCCAGCGTCTCCTCCCTCACAGCCAGCAGGCTTAGGCCTGAGGCCTGCACCTACCCAGTAGAGGACTTCTGTCCATCCCTCCATGGTGATGCACTGGTACACGGTCAGCATGGCAAAGCCAAAATTATCAAAGTGGGTGATGCCGTTGTTGGGCCCCGGCCACCCGCTCCTGCACTCGGTGCCGTTCATGGTGCAGTGATGCCCGTGGCCGGTGCTGGCGCATGGGGATGGCTTCTCCATTTCCCCTGTGGCAATGACATCTGAGGGTGAAACGGAAGCACAGAAGTCAGGCTGAGCAGAGGAGAAGGACAGCTACCCTCCTGCTGCTGCTTGTGCCTCAGTCCCTGGCCCCAACCAGAGGAGGGCTCTGGTGCAGTGCAATATACCTCCTAGCCATACCATATAGCCTTATAATGCCCCCAGCCATGCCATAACCCTCCCAGCCACGCCATATAGCCTTATAACACCCCAAGCCATGCCATACACCTCCCAGCCACGCCATATAGCCATATAGCGCCCCCAGATATGCCATACACCTTCCAGCCATGTCATATAGCCATATAACACCCCCAGCCATGCCATACAGCTCCCCACCATGCCATATAGCCTTATAATGCCCCCAGCCATGCCATACACCTCCCAGCCATGCCATACACCTCCCAGTCACATCATATAGCCATGCCCTGCTCCTGTGCTGGCAGAGCCAGTGATGACACTCAAGGCTGGGCTTCCCTATGCTACTGATGGATTTACTCCACAGACACACCCCACAGCAGCAATGCCACATTCCCCTTTCCCCGCTCTGCCCCCCGGCTGGTGGGAGGGTCGCCCACGTTCCAGACCTGTCCCGATGTAGTAGCAGGTCTTGTGCATCTTTCCCTTGAACAGCTCCTGCCCAACGATGGCATAGATGATGATCATGAAGAGGACCAGCAGGGCGATGTGAAACAGGGGCACCATGGCCTTGATGATGGAGTTCAGGACCACCTGCAGGCCTGCAGCCGAGAGAGAGAAGGGGAACAGGTCACGCCCCCTCCCCTCCTGACTGGCAGCACAGCAGCATCTCACAGACACACTGAACTGCTTCGCCACCGCAGCACATGGCAGGGAAGAGAGGGAGGGACCTGGGCCCAGCTCTCACTGGTGTCTTAACCACTAGGCCATCCTTCCTCCCCAGCATATGTCCCTACATGTCCCAGGAGGGGGTCTGTGCGAGAAGGAAAGCCCTGGTGACTGAAATCTCTCAATCTTATTACAAGCAGCAGAAGCTCCAGGCCCCCTCACACTGCACCAGAGGGATCGGGGAAGGCTGAGTCCCCGCAGTTCATCTTCCTGGGAGATGGTCTCAGGATGGGGGCATCTGGCTCCTAGACACTGGAGTGACCCCCACCAGCTCCTTTCACAACAGGCTATGGTGGGATTGGCGCCTGCTGGGTCCTGGTGGGTTATGTCTCCGCGAGGGGCACTAGCATGGGGACTATCTAGACGAGGGGTGGCCAACCTGTGGCTCTGGAGCCACATGTGGCTCTTCAGAAGTTAACATGCGGCTCCTTGTATAGGCACCGACTCTGGGGCTGGAGCTACAGGCGCCAACTTTCCAATGTGCCAGGGGGTGCTCAGTGCTCAACCCCTGGCTCTGCCACAGGCCCTGCCCCCACTCCACCCCTTCCTCCCCCCTCCTCTGAGCCTGCCATGCCCTTGCTCCTCCCCCTCAGAGCCTCCTGCATGCTGCGAAACAGCTGATCAGGAGGTGTGGGGAGGAAGTGGGAGGTGCTGATTGGTGGGGCTGTTGGAGGGTGGGAGGTGCTGGGAGCAGGGTCGGGGGAGCTGATTGGAGGCTGCTGACGTATTACTATGGCTCTTTGGCAATGTACGTTGGTCAATTCTGGCTCCTTCTCAGGCTCAGGTTGGCCACCCCTGATCTAGACTTTGCTGATCAATTGGAATTCCGCCGAGACCCAGCTGGAGGCTGGCCACAGACCCATGCGAAGGGGAAGCCTACTGCAGCTGCCATGACCCTAGCCTCCCGCCAGCGAGCCGCCTGCCATCCAGGCAGCTTTCACCCACTTGGCACTCCCGACACCAGGCGCAGGGGTCTCAGCACGCGGAAGGCTCGCAGGGCTTTGACGTCAAAGCCGCCCTTCCCCGTCAGCGGTGCGCCCTGCATCACATTGATCTGCTCCACAACCACCGTGACCAGCCTGCCAGAGTGGGTGAGGAAGAGAGTGGGACAGGGAAGAGAGAAGAAAGGGGAGGAGGGGGGCGAGAGAAGGAACATGGAGAGGAAGGGAAAGGGGGGAAGGAGACAGTAAAAAAAAATAAAATCCAAGCAAGGAAAGTCAATCTCACCCTGTACAGGCCGGGCCGGGGAAGTTCCCACCACGGCCCCTGCCAGCACAGCTAAACCATAACCTCATCTCAGACCGAGCCCAAACGGTTCGGTACGGCTTTTTTCCCATTTTTCGGCATGGCCAGTGAATCGAACGATCAATTATTCTCCCAGCTCTGATTTAAAGCCAGTCCGTGTGCAGAACCTGTAGGTCTCGAAGGAGGACGTAAAAGTGGAGAGGGCATGCGGGTGAGCTCAGGGGAGTCGTCTCAGGCAGAGGGGTGCCGTGTGGGAAAAGGCAAGTGAGCCTCCTTCAAGGGGAGTCACTAGAAACGCTCCCACCGGCTTCAGCTCCAACTCCAGATGTCGGGCCTGGTCACGCTGTCCCTACGGTGATCTCACAACCCGCCCCAAGAACAAACAGGACATTTTCTAAGAAACTTTCTGCCCACCCTGCCAAACCAGCCCTCCTTTACCCCAAAGAGACAATGGCAAAGTCCAGCACGTTCCAGCCGTTTCGGAGGTAGGCGTCCGTGTGAAGTAGAAACCCATAGGCGATGATCTTGAGTGTGGCTTCAATGGTAAAGATGATCAGGAAGACGTACTCTATCTTCTCCTATGAGCGACGAAGGGCAGAAGGGAACCAGTAGTGAGGTGGGTAACAGACCAGCGACGCCTAGTGAGGGGGAACGACACCACAGCCCTAGGACTACCCACCCCCAGCAATCATGCAGCAAAGTGCAGCTTGTTTATTGCAGTATTGCCAATGATTTTATAGTGAGTGATGGGATTTCACGGGGGTCTGGAGCCTGTCTGGCACTGATGCAAGAAGCTAGAGCCCCCTTGCAAAGTTTGGTCCTGCTGGAAGCTGGCAGAGCCAGCACTGGCTCCGTTCCCTCCTCCCATCCTGTGAGAAACATGGACAGAGCAGGACCTCTGCTCTTTGCTCCTCCAGCACCTGGCCTGGGTAGGGACAGAGGGAGCCATCCCTAACCCCCCAGCCTGGGAAAGGGGAGATGAGAGGTGACCCTACTACATCCCCCCCAGGCCTGGGAAATGGGGGTGAGGAAACCTAGAAGGAGCAAAGGTGAGGCTCCGGGGGCTGGACTGAGGGGTTGGGGACCGATGGGTGGGACTGAACTGATGAGGGGATGGGGAGGCTGTGAAAGAGAAGACTATTTAAAATAAAAAATGATTTATTTTTAGTTATTTGGACAATTATTAATTAAAAATCAAATTATTCATTGTAATTACTGGATCATATACATATGCATGTAGTTCTCAAAATTATACAACAACAGAAGATGGTTTAAAATATTTTTGAAATGCTTTGAATGTGACTGATTTGATTTTTAAAAAAAAAATCATATTTAGGGATTATGAATGTAATTACTGCACTGAGCTAAGGAAAGCTCTGAAAGGGGCTTGATGTTGTAAAGAGCTTCTTGTGTGTCAAGATCTTTACAGCTCACCTCATTATTCAAAAATCGTTGGAAAACGTGCTGCACAGAGAGAATGCTTTGTGTTTCTCCGCTGTTCATTGCTCGTTTGCCAGCTCCATGTTACAGGCCTTGTACAGTCTATTTCTAAATGTGTGTGAATTAGGTTTTTCTATCATATTGTAACTTTGTCACACGACAGAGCTCTCCACTGAGGTTATACCTGTGTACAAGAACTTCCCATACATCCTCCCCTTTTTCCAGCCAGCATGGATGCCTTCCCTCTACAGCAGTGGTTCCCAAACTGGGGTTCGTGAACCCCTGGGGGTTCGCGAAATGTTGCAGGGGGTTCTCGGGAAAAAATTCCCTAATGGTGGACAGAGCTGTCCCTAGGGACCGCAGGGCCAGCAGCCCGGAGCCCCTGGACTTCCAAGAGCTAAGCAGATCAAAGCAAGCATAATCTCACACTGAGATTTAAACTTCAAGACTCCTTATAAGAAATGCAAAGGGAGGTAGATAGTTTTTGCTGTTTTTTTTAAATTAAATAGGCAGCTAGTGTTGTTCTTAAAATTATTATGAAGAACAAGTTTAAGCTTTGTTGTAATGAGCGTTGATTGCCTGGACTGTTCAAGACCTGAATGCTTGTGTAGGAGGAACTCTGAGTTGGCTTCTTAAATCCCTTCATGCTGTTTCAGTCTGATACTCCTTGATGAAACCTACGAGCCTTGTATTATAACAGGCTTATTCAAAGTGATACAAGCGACGAAAGTGAGATCTTGGAAGAGTGTTGCCATTCTCATAATGTAATAAAAATACTGTCATGGTAAATAATAATTAATAATACATAGTGTGTAATCAGCATGTCCTAAAAAACAATTTTATATTTCCAAGATCACTGCTTTTCTAATTTATACTCAGGTAAAGGAGAAAATCCCTGGAAATATTCATTTTTAGGAGGGGGTTTGTGAGACTTGACATTTTAGTGAAAGGGGTTCATGGGTTGTTAAAGTTGGGGAACCACTGCTCTATGGCAGCTCTCCATTTTGGAATGGATACTTTTGAGGGGCTATCCATCCTCATAAGGAGATACCATTACCAGAAGCATGACTATTATATTGAAATGAACCTCTTGCTACTGAGGAGTAGCCCAAACACAACATCTTCTCCTTTCGAATTCTCCTGAAGGATGTCTGCCTACTTGCAGCCTCCATTCAGGCAGCCAGGGAGAGGCACGTGTTCAGTAAAGGTTGACTTGGCAACCGGACATTATGACACACACACACACACACACACACACACACACACACACACACACACACACACACACACACACACATACACACACACACACACACACACACACACACACACACAGAGTTCGGAAGGCAAAAGACACATTGAAAAACAGAGTATGATGATTTTTTTTTAAAATCTCACTGATTGTGGGGCCAAGCACAGGATTTTAGAGGATGTGAGTCGGTCCTGCTTTGAGCAGGGGGTTGGAGTAGATGACCTCCTGAGGTCTCCTCCAACCCTGATCTTCTATGATTCTTGATCTCTTTTAGATTCATAGATCCATAGATTGTAGGGCTGGAAGGGACCTCGAGAGGTCATTGGGTCCAGGCCCCTGCCCTCATGGCAGGACCAAATACTGTCTAGACCATCCCTGATGGACATTTATCTAACCTACTCTTAATTATCTCCAGAGATGGAGATTCCACAACCTCCCTAGGCAGTTTATTCCAGTGTTTAACCACCCTGACAGTTAGGCACTTTTTCCTAATGTCCAACCTAAACCTTCCTTGCTGCAGTTTAAGCCCATTGTTTCTTGTTCTATCCTTAGAGGCTAAGATGAACAAGTTTTCTCCCTCGTCCCTCTTGAGGTTGGCAATACTGCTATTGGGTGAAAATCACTAATTCATGTATCCCCTGCTGTTAAGAGGGAAAATGGAGCAAACCAGTTTAATACTCTTTGAGAGAAGCCCCCCACTCTCTCACTAAGCATCCATAGCCTCCCAAAAACTCTGTACCCAGCTTGCATTTCTCCCACAGCCTACTCCCAGGTCACCTCCACACCTGCTACTCCTGCTCATGCACAGCCTCTTACGCCTTGGGGGAATTCTGCTCCGCCACGCAATGCAGAATTTTGCATAATTCCCTGTTGACCCTGCAGAATTTCCGACTGCCACTAGGGGCCGCTGGACTCTGCAGAGCGGAGCACTTTGATCCTCATTCTCCTAGGGACGGGGAGGGCCTTGCAGACCCAGCCAGCTCTGGCAAAGGATGAGGAAGGGCAGGGCTGCACCACACCATGTCCCCCGGTGGGACAGTAAAGAAGCTAGAGGGAGTAAAGGCTCTGGGAGTGCTGATGTCTGTGCTGGGGGCTGCACCGCGACTGGGCTCTGGGGGGAGGGGTGCTGGTCTCTGGGCTGGGGGTGCTCCGCGTCTGGGCTCTGCAGGGAGAGGGTGCTGGTGTCTGGGCCAGGGGGTGCAGCGTGGCTTGGCTCTGGGGGGATGGGAGTTGTGACAAAGTGGGGGGTTTCTTGGGTTTTTCCGTGTGTTCCAATGCGTTGCATGCAGAGGGAGTGGGACTCAGTGTCCCTGGGCGTTACTGGTTTAACAAGGTGAGGGGAGAGGGAGTTTGCTGTTACAGAGGACCAGAGAGGGAACTTGGGACCCCAGCCGATGGCCTGGAGGATGGAGACTCCAGCGACTGGTGACCCGCAGACCCAGCTCAGGAGTCGCAGCTGGTTCTGGCCAGCGGGAGGATCCCAGTGACCTAACCAGCCGGTTCCAGCCAGAGGGGGCCAGAGGAGGGCTGAGAGGAGAGGAGACCCAGGCCACCCTGTTTACAACCCTGTTTACCTGGAGAGAAGACAATGGACAGAGGCGGGGCTTGGGCCGGGGATATCAGATGCCCAGCTGGGAAGCAGGGGCGGCTCTGGGCTGGAGAGGGGGACCAGACAGAGTCCACCTGGCTGCAAGGGAGACTGGGATGTGCTGTGCTGAGGGAGGCCAGGCCTGAGGCCCTGAGAGTTTCCTGGGCTGTGTTCAACTCTCAATAAACCCTCCTGTTTTACAGTGGCTGAGAGTCGCTCCGGTCTAGAGATCAGGGTTGCATCATCCCCTTTGGGGATGGAGGCCCCGGGGGTCCAGAGTGAGGGGACTCCCTGAGGGGGCCCATGGCGAGAGACAGGTGTGCTAAGGCTCAGAGAGGTGCAGCTTCAGGAGGTGGAGGGGCCTGACCCCAAGAGAGAGTGGACCCCCGAGAAGGGCTGTCGCACTGAAAGGGGCACCCCCCATGGACTGCACGGGGCCATGAGTGGGCACGGTCTGTGAGTCCGTGACAGGAGTGCAGGTGTCTGAGCTCTGAGGGGCCCCACACAATTCCCTCCAGCACCCCTCAACTGGAACTGGGTCGTCATAGGGGTTTCTTTAACTCTCTACTCCTGGGGGAACCTTTTTTGCCGTTGTCTGTATTGTTGACATACTTCTTGACAGGTATTTTGAAATAAATTACCAAAATAATTGAAACTGAAGTGATTATATTGTGTCATTTTGACAAATAAAATATGCAGAATTTTTAAAATTTTGGCACAGAATTTTTAAATGTTTGGTGCAGAATCCCCCCAGAAGTAGCCTCTGTCTCCCTCCTGAGCCTGGCTCCCTCTGATCCATTCCACCGTGATTTTGTCCCTCTTTATTAAGTACCGTTGAATATGATTTCTGAGTCCCACACCCCCACTCTAGCCAGTCCCCCAAGCTGGGTCCTCACCCCCACTGCGGCCAGTCCCCCCAGCTGCCCTCAGCCCCACTGAGGCCAATTCTCCCATCTGGGCACCTCACCTCCACTCCGGCCAGGCCCCCCAGCAGAGCCCCTTTCCCCGACTTCAGCCAGTTTCCCATCAGTGGGGCCCCTCGCTCCCATCGAAACCCAAACTGAGCCCTGGTTTTGCCCATGGCTGTGCTTGATGGGTTCGAGCTAGGGTGACCAGATGTCCTGATTTTATAGGGACATTCCCAATTTTTGGGGCTTTGTCTTATATAGGCACTTATTACCCCTCGATTTTTCACACTTGCCATCTGGTCACCCTAATTCCAGCTCCCTTTGTGTTGTGAGCTCCTCTTGCCGCTCGTGGCAGGAAACTGAGGTTTGGCAAACCAGGGGAAGGGGAGAGAACCCCTAAACTCCATTTGGGCAGAGAGGATGCTGCCCCGCTCCTCTCCTGCCTTCGTCCAGAGGCTTTGCTGTCTGGCACTTCAGCTGACTCAGCGCAGCTGCCTGCGGCCATCAGGGCCCAGAATAGTCGCTGCGTTTTGCGCCGGGCACAGCAGTGCCTGCTGCCTGTCCATCACCCCAGCTGACGCTAATCACTGCCTGTTGCTGGGGCCTCTTCCAGGTCAGGATTTAAATACTTTAGAACCAGCCAGATATTGGGGGCGGGGGGTATTTATATTTATGTTTTTACATTCACACCCCACAATAACAGGGCAGGGAGATTCCTCACTTTCTGTTTGCTCTGGGGGCCGCTGAAATCCAGATCCTGCCTGGAATTACACCCTGAATGCTCTTCGGGGCCAGACTCTAAGACAGGTGCCCATCTCTTGCTGCCATCAATAGGGGTGCATGCCAGGTTTGGCCCACACATATCTTCCTAAGTATTCATTTGACTGGTAGATCAGAAAATGCCAGAACTGAAAGAGTGAATTCACCCTAACAGAAGATGGGACCCAGGATTGAAATCTCCTGCCTCTAGGTGCTGTGCAAGAAATCAAGCCAAAGCCCATGTAGGTCCCTTTTCACCTCCACACAGACAGCGAATATGCCAGGTATCACTGTATAGCTAGCAGCCCCATTCCATATTGTGACCCGAGAACCTGGTAATGCCAACCAACAAGGAGGTACAGAGCGGTACAGGTGTACCCTGAGGCCAGTATGCACTTTCTCATTCACCCAAGAATGTCATGAGATGTCTCCTCTGAAAGCCAGTGTCACATTGGTTATTGATATCATTGTGAGATATATGTACTGATACTATGTAAGGAGTTAGAATCATAGAATATCAGGGTTGGAAGGTGTGACACAGGGAGCCGAGTGGATTGACCTGGGAATGTCTAGTTTTAGTGGGACTGTCTGCATGGGGGATGGGAGAGCAGGGGATGACTTTAGGTGAGGGACGAGCCTGTAACCTGAGCCAGGAAGCGGGTTGGGGCGAGTCGACACCTTTGCCCAGGAAACTGGACAAAGGGAGAGGGGAAGAGCAGGAGGGGGAGAGAGCCTGCTGGAGGGGTTTTTGGTTTCAGTTTTGGGCTGGCTGGGAAGAGGCAGGGAACCCCAAGTCTGGGGTCTAAGATCCTTGCCCCCAAGAGGGACCTGGCTGAGGGGTCCTGGTTGTACCTACAAGCCCTGCTTGGGACTGTGTTCCTGTCATCTAATAAACCTTCTGTTTTACTGGCTGGCTGAGAGTCACGGTGAATTGCAGGAAGTGGGGAGTGCAGGGCCCTGACTCCCCCGCACTCCATGACAGAAGGGATGTCAGGAGGTCATCTAGTCCAATCTCCTGCTCAAAGCAGGACCAAAGTATATATACTGAAAACATGGTCTTTTAGAATAGATTAAGGTGTGGTGGAAATCTATGAAGCCTGGGCTACAAACTTAAAACTGCCTTAACCAAACAAGAGCACTCCACCAGAGACACAGATCACATCAAGGAACAACCCCACACTGGAACCCATATCATCAGACATCATCGAACAGTTACAACCTGTACTAGATGGGGACCACATCCTGAAAGAGCTTTCCTAAACTCTTTCTTCTGGCCTTCAAACAACCCCCCATGCTCTCCAAACTCATCATCAGAAGCAAGCTCCCCACAGACCAGGACACACCGACTCAAAGTGGCACCAGAACTGCCAGAACAACAGATGTAAAACCTGCAGACATAGCTCCACTGCTTCGATGACCAACACACCACACAACACACCTTTCGAGATCCATGGGTCCTACACGTCTATCACAAGTGGTGTACCTCACAAGTGCCCAACAACTATGTGGGTGAAACCAAACAATCACTACACTCTTGAATGAACTTGCACAGTAAAATGATAAAAAACAAAAACACGCAATCACCTGTGGGCCAACACTTTTTACCAAACGACCATTCCGTATCTGACCTCTTAGTTCTCGACCTCACAGGAAACCTGCACGACGCTTTCGAAAGACAAGCCTAGGAGCTTAAATTCATAACATTGCTAGACATCAAAAATCACCATCTTAATAAAGACACTGGATTTATGGCGTATTACAACAATCTGTAACCCACTAACCCCCCTTTGTTTGTCCCATGACTGCAGAGGTGGTAACGGGCCACTTCAACTTGAATGGTCCCTTAGAATATGTGCGAGACTAGGTGGGTGAATGTGTTAACTACTTATGCTAAACCATCTGTTCCCCCTTGTATTTAGTACAGAGTACCTTTCCCAGACCTGAAGAAGAGCTCTGTGTAGCGCCAAAGCTTGTCTCTCTCGCCAACAGATGTTGGTCCAATAAAAGATATTACCTCACCCACCTTGTCTCTATAGTCTTTTTAGCAGAGCAGAGTCCCCTCCCCGGGTCTGCTTTTTACAAGTCTCTTTGGGTCTGTACCACATGTAGCAAGGAAGTACTGTCTTATAGACCAACACTGGTTAGCGATGTGGCACGTTTGTCTCTTAGCTGTCCAGTAGGACACCCCTCCTACTGCCAGTGGACTACTCTCCCCTCTGCCACAGTATTCACGCTGGCAACACACAGGGGACAAGGCAGGGAGGTAGGTGATACTGCAGGCATCGGGGTTTCCAGGGTAGGATTTGTAACCCCTTTGGGGTTTAGAGACCCCTTTAAATCTTTTTCCTAGGGGGGAGGGGGAGAGTGAGAATAAAGGAGGGGAAACTCCAGGGGGGGCTCTGGAGGTGGGAGGAAGAGAGAGGCAGCAGCCTGCAGGCCCTCGCAAAGGAAGCAGCAGAGAACCTGCCTGAAGCCTGGAAAGGACAAGGCGCTGAGCGGGGACACCCCCAGGACAGGAGCCAGGAGGAGCACTGGGCCAGGGAGGAATCGCCTGAGAAGGACAGGCCAGAGCTGGACCTAGTATCAGAGCTGCATGGGGCTGTGAGTACTGGGGCTTGTGACTCTGCACTGGGAACAAGGAGGGAGGCTGCTGGCTAGTTAAGTGGGGAGGTGGTCACTCTGTGGGGCTTTGCAGAGAGCGGCAGAAGAGGGCACCGGAGGGGTTTGCTGGGGAGAGTTCACTGGCGCCGAAGACGACCAGGAGCACCCAAGACTCACCACTGGACTGCAACTTTGCTCAGGGCCCCTGAACTCTGTGTGCAGATGCATTGCTCAGTGTCTGCCCCTCCAGACTGTGCTCCCACTGGGCCCGTGGGGCCTTGGCTTGGATGCAGCCCTGTTTTATTGCTCCCCCTATATTGCCCCTTGTTGTTTTTCTCCTCTCATACCTCTGTAAATAAATACCTCCCTTCGCTATATCCATTGTACTTTTCCTGTGGGTGTGTGTGTTCACTCTGGGGGGTTTGGAACAGGTGCCCCTGGGGTGGAAGGGATTTCTCCTGCTGCATTCCTGCACGCGCCTTCTCGGCCAGAGCTGCCTGCAGAGCAGACTCCATCTTGGCCACGAGTGCGCTAAAGTTACAGATGTATGCAGGGATTTGCTCATACATGGGCCATAGCGCAGTTAAATCTGGCAGCCAGAGTGCTGACCTGCAGGATCCAGACATGCATGGATAGGATAGACCCTTACACCTCTGATACCCATTCGTCCTACATGCCAAGTACACATGGTAAGCATCCTTCCTGCCAGGCCAACATGCTCCCTGGGTGTGTGAGTCACACCAACCTGCCAATCTGTGCCAGGCACCTCAGCTCAAAATGCCCCTCTAGCACTGACACCAGTTCAGATATTGGGGAGGGGTGTAAATTCCAGTCCCCTCTCGTCCCACTCCCTCCTCCTGCAGGGACCCTGGGTCTCCCTCGGCCAGCAAGTCTCCCCGCTTTCTTACCCACACAGCGTATGACCCAGTGCTGCCAGGGGTCAAGTTCTTGGTGGACTCTCCTGTGTTCCACGCACAGCAACAGACGCCCTGTGTGCCAGGTCACAACGCCATCTATCGGTACGGGGGGGCGGTGGGCCAGTGCAGTGAATGGCATTGCAACCCCCCAGGTTGCCCAAGGGCATCCAGCAGCGCAGTGGCAGAGCTGAGTCTCCTCACGCCCAGCCCATTGCCTCACCCACTAGACCACACTGCCTCTTGGGCACCTAGTGCTATAGAGACTGATGCTTTGGAGGTTAGGAGTGTCTGTGGACAGCATGGTCCTGTGCTCCTTACTCAGCCCACTGTCAATCAGGTGTGACACCAATGGGATTAGGTGTGAATGGGGCGTGAGAGGAGAACCAGGCCCTTGCTTCTTTTCCTGGAGCCTCAGCACCCAGGGCTGGGAGGAGTCTCACATGCAAAGCTAAGGCAGGCCCTGGAGGGGAGACCTGCAGGGATTTTACAGACTCAGGATAAAGAGAGGGCCCCTCAGCCCAGCTGTCGGGGGCCAGTGGCCCACAGCGAACAGAGTGGTCAAGAAGATGGGCCACTGCTTTTCCCAGCTATGCCCTCCAGCCCTGCTCACATCCACGCAGAGTGCTCCTAGCCCAGAGGTGGGCAAACTACAGCCCACAGGCCACATCGGCCTGCGGGACCATTCTGCCCAGCCCCTGAGCTCCTGGCCGGGAAGGCTAGCCCCTGGCCCCTCCCCCGCTGTCCCCCCTCTCCCGCAGACTCAGCGTGCTGCGCCGCTGGCACTCTGGCCCGCTGCTCCTGCCGGGCAGTGTGGTGGCATGGCTGCAAGCTCCTGCCGCTCTGAGCGCCATGGTAAGGGGGCGGTGGGGGGTAGTTGGATAGCGGTCGGGGCAGTCAGGGGACAGAGAGCGGGGGGGGGGGTGGATAGGGGGTGGGGTACCGGGGGGTTAGGGATGGGGGGTCCTGGGAGCGGGTGGTCAGGGGACAAGTAGCAGGGTGGGTTGGATAGGTGGCAGGTTCTGAGGGTGGGCAGTCAGGGGGCAGGAAGTGGGAGGGGGCAGATAGGGGGCAGGGGCCAGGCTGTTTGGGGAGGCACAGCCTTCCCTACCCAGCCCTGCATAAAGTTTTGCGACCCCGATGTGGCCCTTGGGCAAAAAAGTTTACCCACCCCTGTCCTAGCCCGTCACTTGGGCCATCTTGCCCCTCTCTTTGCCTCCCTCATCTCTACTGCATCGAACATAAGCTAACTGTCGTCACTGGCAACAGCCCCAGGGCCTCTCCCCACCCTCCCTCTCACCCACTGCCAAGATTCCAGACGGCGACTCCTGCCTCCGACTGGACCATGGCGGCAGCCTCCATCACGCTCCTGTTACATTTTCTAACAAGCCCCTTTGTGCTTTCCTCTCCCGCTGGGGCAGAGCTCCCTGTAAACACCCGCAAAGCTCCCTCTCCTCCTTCACATCCCTCCGCAACACTCTCTTTTGCCAGGATGCCAGTGGAAAAACCTAACAGCTTAAACTGTCAGCTCTCCGGGGCACAGACTGTCTTTGTGTTCTGTGTTTGTACCGCACCAAGCACAGTGGGGTCCTGGGCCATGACTCCGGTTCCTAGGCGCTAGGGTAATACAGATAATACATAACAACAGCTGCGAGGGGCCAGTCGGGGATGCAAGCCTTGGGATCGGACACTGGCTCTACGACCCCTCCGGATTTGCACCTCCTGGGGTTGCTGTGGGCCCTCACTGATCCATTCTCCAGGGCTGGGGACTCAGACTAGGGTCCTGGGCTTGCCTCTGTCTCTGCAAAGGCTCTGCAGGGCATTGCAGCTGGAATGCTGGGTGAGCATGAGGATACCCATGAAATAACGCACCTGACAACCGCTGCCAGTGTCTGTTGGGGCCACGTATTGGCTGAATAGGCAGCAGCGGCTAAAGAGCTGACCAAGGGCCCCCCAAATTATTTGCCAAATAACTCATGTGACAGACCCAACAAGAGCTGTGTAATGGATGGATCTGCAGCTATACTGCAGCTCCTGGTCTGGCATTGCCAAGGGGCCGTGGGTGATGGGAACAGGGACTCCCTCGCCAGCCAGTGCAGAGCTGTCTCAATATACAGGCTCTGCTCCCAGCTCTCTAGGGCCTGGCGTGGCGGGGATGTGGAGCATGTCAGGGGGTAACCCGAAAGCACTGCACTACAGCTATTCTCTGCTTCCCTGGGCCCATAGGGAGGCATTCGGAGCAGAATGCAAGTCCACAGAGCCCTGAGATTGCTCTAAGTTCCACTGGGGGCCAGGGTGGCTCCTGAGAACACAGCGGGTTTCAATCCCCTGCTCTGAGTGCAGGAACGGATGCACCAGGCATTAGGCCCAGAGCACATGGTGGACGTTTTTCCAACGGCGCCCGGGAGGCAGGCACCCGGGGGGAGTATTTCCAACCCAGACAGCCTCTCGCTGCTAGGAGACCCCGGCTGGAAGGCTGCCTGTGCGAACGGCTCCCTACGCAGATCACGGGGGGGGGGGGGGGGATCTGCGTCCAGGGGGCTGGGGAGGAGAGGGTATGGCTGGGGAACACGTAGAAAAGAGCTGAGGACAGGTTCCTGGCTTGTACACTCAGCTTTCCCCAGAACTCCAGCCCCCTCATCCACTGCTCCTCTCCTCCCATAAACAAGTGACGGGGCCTTGCTTGATGAATACCAGGGCTCCTGAGACAGGCTGCAAAGCAGCAATAACTCTCCCTGGGAGCTGAGCGAGTGGAGGTGCCACTTCCGACAAGGAGCCTTTCCCTTTATGGACTCCTTAGCTCCCAGTCATAAACCTTGCCGCTTTTCTCCATCAGGGCTGAGCTCTGTAACCCTGCCAGCGGGGCCTTAACTCTGGGACCTACGCAGGACCCCCAGCCATAACTTAGCCGCCCGCTCAGATCCCCGAGGTAGGCTGCAAGGACTGTCAGCTACCAGTTATTTATTCACTTTAAAAGCAACAATAGCAGCTCCTGCACATGCCCCTGGCTCTGACACTCTATCATCTCCGGGGAGGTCTAAGCAGGCAGAGGAGCGTGCGGATTCCTTTTCTTGTTTCAAGGTTCATGGGACTGTAGTGGCTGGATTGAGATCCCTGGAGATTTCGCTCTTCTGTATCCACACAGCAGGTGCAGCAAACTTCCCTCTCAGTTTGTGTGTGTGTGTGTGAGAGAGAGACCACTGCCCTCTACTGGATGCAATCAGAACTGCTCAACTGTGTGCCCAAGGCCCTACTCTGCTTACAGCTAATGGAGATTTTCATTTTGCTCTGAAAGTAGGGGCCTGGGCTTTCTGGAGCAAGATGATCTGAATTAGGAGCCCACCGTCACTATGAAATTCTAAGCGCTCACGGTGTGAAACAGAGGGACAACTATGCAGTTCTTAAGTGGCCAAACTGAGGGGGGCACAGAGGAACATTTGGGGGGGTCACAGCACAGAGGGCGGGGGGGGGGAATGCCACCACGCCCTGCTCTGCCCCCAGATCCACTTTGGCTCCAACCCCAACCCCAGCTGAAAGTCGGGCCCCAGCCATGACCTCGCTCCCGACCCGGCCATGGCTCTGCTCCCAGCTGCAGCCCCAACTCCGGCCTTGGCTCCAGTTCCTGGGGACGTGACGTGGACAGGTTCCACTATGGGTAAGGCGGGGGGCAGAATGGAAAAAGTTGAGGAACCACTGATCTAAAAGACCATCAAGCAGGGTTTTCCCCTAGAAAAGGCTCTAGAGCTCAGGGCCGCCCAGAGAATTCAGGGGGCCTGGGGCAAAGAAATTTTGGGGGCCCCTTCTATAAAAAAATTGCAATACTATATTCTCCTGGGGGCCCTTGCGGGGCCCACAGCAAATTGCCCCACTTGCTCCCCCCCATGGGCGCCCCTGGGAAAAATAAACCTTCCGCATTTCGGCACAAACCCAGTTTTGAGAAAACTTCTTTACAAGGTATCACTGGTTTTCAGCATCAGCTAGTGCTAAAAGGCACTAATGCTCATTAAAAGGGTTGGACAAATATTTTCCATCAAAACTTTTTCTGGATCGAAAACTAGGAGGTTTTAAATCATAGAATCTCAGGGTTGGAAGGGACCTCAGGAGGTCATCTAGTCCAACCCCCTGCTCAAAGCAGGACCAAACCCAACTAAATCATCCCAGCCAGGGCTTTGTCAAGCCTGACCTTAAAAACCTCTAAGGAAGGAGATTCCACCACCTCCCTAGGTAACCCATTCCAGTTCTTCACCACCCTACTAGTGAAAAAGTTTTTCCTAATATCCAACCTAAACCTCCCCCTCTGCAACTTGAGACCATTACTCCTTGTTCTGTCATCTTCTACCACTGAGAACAGAAAAAAATCACGGACAATGTCTGCTTTCCTTCAAAATTTGTTGTGGTTTTTTTAATTGAAAAGCTGAAATTAGTGTGCCAAAACCTGAACATGGTTTGAGGTTTCAGAAGTGTGTGGCCAAATATTTGCTGCTTGCTGTGTTTGATTGTTTAAAGAAACAATAACAAAAATTCTGCTTAAAAAAAATCCAAAACTTTTGAACCACCTCAGCTTGTAACCAAACACCTGAGCCCATCCAGGAAGAGATTTTTCCAAGTTTCTGATACTCTGCTGGCTTCCTTGACTCATATCTATCTCCATAACTTTGGGTTCATTTAGGTTAGAACATAAGAACAGCCATACTGGGTCAAACCAAAGGCCATCCTGCCCAGTATCCTGTCTACTGACAATGGCCAATGCCAAGTGCCCCAGAGGGAGTAAACCTAACATAATGATCAAGTGATCTCGCTCCTGCCATCCATCTCCACCCTCTGACAAACAGAGGCTAGGGACACCATTCCTTACCCATCCTGGCTAACAGCCATTAATGGACTTAATCTCCATGCATTTATCTGTTTCCTAGAGACTGGCTCCATGGGGTCCCTCACAAACTGGAGACGGTTACTGTGGGTTTTTCTTTACTATAGCTTATGTACATACTCCACGAACTGAGCATTTGAGCTTGTTCCAGAATCTGGGATGAGCCTATGTTGGCAAAACTGAAATGCTCAAAATAGCACATGCATGTGAATGGACACAGGGTGCTAAAATTAAATTAATCCAGGGGTTGTCAAACTGGAGGTCAGGACCCCTCAGGGGGTCACGAGGTTATTACTGGGGGTCGTGAGCTGTTAGCCTCCACCTCAAACCCCGCTTTGCCTCCAGCACTTATAATAGTGTTAAATATATAAAAAAGTGTTTTCAATTTATAAAGGGGGGGGGTCACACTCAGAGGTTTGCTATGTGAAAGGGTCACCAGGACAAAAGTTTGAGAACCACTAAATTAACCCCTCTGAAGCCTCAGGGAATGCGGGGGAGAGGGGGTCTCCCTTGGTAGGGTTGGGAAGGATATTGCTCTTCTCATGTGATTCCCTCCCACCAGTGGCTAATTTTAAATGAAGCTACCCTCCCCTGAGATGAATCTCCCTTTGGCACTGAAATTACATATAGACTATAATTTGGCATTTGAGAAGTGAAAGGGATGGTAGCCCTAATGGAAAAGCTAACAGCTTGGCTCTTCTGCAAGCCTCAAACTGCTGAATGAGCTTCAGGGTAGGGAAGGCTGTGCTACCCAAACAGCCTGGCCCTGCCCCCTATCCGACCCCCACCCACTTCCTGCCCCTGACTGCCCCTCTTAGAATCCCTGACCCATCCTGCTCCTTGTCCCCTCACCGTCCCCCAGAGACCCCACCACCACCACCCTAGGACCCCACCCCTGCTCCCTGTCTGCCCCAACCCCTATCCACCCCCGCGCTGAGTCCTGACAGACCCCCGAACACCCACAATCCAATCCCCATTCCCTGCCCCTGACCGGCCCCCAACCTCTGCCCCTCCCTGTGCCCTGACTGTCCCCAGGACTCCCTGCTCCTTAGCCAACCCCCCTGGCCCCAGCCTCTTACCCCCGGCTCCCTCCTCGCCTGGAGCCTCAGCATGTCGCTGAACAGCTGCAGCGTGTCTCTGCCGGGGCCTGAGCTCCGCCCCGCTCAGAGCCACGTGGGGAGGGGGCGGGGCTGGGAGCTCCACGCCGAGCGGAGGGAGCTGAGCTCAGCCTGGAGCTCGCAGCCCCGCCCCCTCACCACGCGGCTCGGAGCGGGGCGGGGCTCAGGGGCCCCACTGGGGCCATGCTGCGGCGCTGTCTGAGGACGCCGCTTGATGCGCTAAGGCTCCAGGAGAGGGGCGGAGGCGGGAGTCTCAGCTGTTCTCTTGGGGGCCCCTGCGGAGCCCGGGGCAAATTGCCCCACTTGCCCCCCCACTCTGGGCGGCCCTGCTACAGCTAAAGCAAATATGGGAAATGGTTCAAATAAAAGCCTTACTTTACATTGCAAAGCCTTTAATTCCCCCCCTCTACCCTTTCATCGCCACCCCCCCCGCCCCGTGTCCTTAATAAACCATTAAAACGATTTTAAAGATGGTTGCTAGAATAGGAGTCATGACCAGCAACTTGACATGAGCCTCTGGCCCACACAGAACGGTTACAAGCTTCACCACCAGCCTTCATTTAAAATGAATTAATCACAACCCCCCAGCTAAGGAGTAGCCCCCCCTCCCATAAATTAGCACCACGGGGGCAGAGGGTTGTACTGGGGGCTGTTTGTCGGGGTTGGGTGGAGAGACAGAGAGAGGAGCAGAATGAGAGACAAGAAAGAGAGGGATGCTGAGCAAAGAGCTGGCAAATCATGGTGGAAAAAGCCTAGAGAGGGCTTGTGGAGTGCTGGCTGCATGGGTGCTATGAGTGAGGGCACTTTGGTGCCTCCTGTGTTCAGGGACAAAGGACTTCACAAGGATGGGACAAACACACAAGACTGAATCAATTGAAGACAATCTCAGATTCCATTGTCAATTTCTGCTCTCAACTGGAAAACCCGCAGGACCCCCAAATTTGAGTAGCTGCTCGGGTCAAAGGGGATAACGGAGCAGTTTAATGCTGTTAACAGTCAACAGAGATGTTTTATTAACATAGAATCATAGAAGATTTGGTTTGGAAGAGACCTCATGAGGTCATCTAGTCCAACCCCCTGCTCAAAGCAGGACCAACCCCAACTAAATCATCCCAGACAGGGCTCTGTCAAGCCAGGCCTTAAAAATCTCTAAGGAAGGAGATTCCACCACCTCCCTAGGTAACACATTCCAGTGCTTCACCACACTCCTAGTGAAATAGTTTTTCCTAATATCCAACCTTAGACCTTCCCCACTGCTGCTTGAGACCATTTCTCCTTCTTCTGTCATCTGCCACCACTGAGAACAGCTGAGCTCCATCCTCTTTGGAACCCCCCCTTCAGGTAGTTGAAGGCAGCTATCAAATCCCCCCTCACTGTTGTGCAGACTAAATACCCCAGTTCCCTCAGCCTCTCCTCGTAAATCATGTGCCCCAGCCCCCTGATTATTTCAGCCCCCTAAACAGCTTCTTTCTTGTGGGGCCAGCCACTCCTATCCCAATGCAACAGGGAGCAGAGGCCTGTATCTTGGTGTTGTGGGTCCCAGCTTCCTTTCCGGCTTATGGACTCAGAGGCTCAGGTGTAAATTTCACAACTACATAACTGGAGACCATGCAGCTCACGTGCTGGTGGCTTGGAGAGTGAAATTTCAGTGCCAGGCAGGCGCTAACATTCGTGGGCAAGGGGCTCAGCCCCTTCATGCTTCCTCGACTTGATGCCCTGGCTATTTTTAAAAAGGTTAGTCTGGAGCACAAGTGAAAGAAAAAGGTTTGCCTCAGAGGCTTTGCCGTGAGTGAGGCGGTGCCAGGCAGGTTTGTACAACATGAGGACAAGGCTGTCTCTTACCAGGCTGGAGTTGGAAGCGTTGGTATCATCCTCCGGCATGGGCAGGTAGACAGCCAACGCCACACAGTTGGCAAAGATGGTCATCAGGATAATGATCTCGAAGGGTCTGTGGGTGGGCATTAAGGAGAAGCACAGAGCTGAGGCGCAGTCCCTGCGTACGCACCAATTAACGGTAACCACATCAGCTGGTACAATGCCACAGCACCGGCCATATTTATACAGGAGAGGTACAGGGAGGGACAAGCCGTGGGGCTGGGGGCACTGGCAGAGCTGCGGCGGGGAGGGGACAACCCAGGGCTGCAATAACACGGGGTGCAGTTGCCATCAGACCTGCCAACACTTCCACAGTTTCAGAGCCTCTTACAGATCTGGGGCACAGCCCATCAGTCTAGAGGGAAATCAGCCTCCGATTGGCTGCCTTCCCCACCTCTTGGGGAAGGCTCCCCCATCCTCTCCTGTGAACGGGGATGGGCTCCTGCCTCCACTTCTCCCCATCTCCTTCCCACCCTAGGGTTGCCAACTTTCTACTCGCACAAAACCAAACACCCTTGCCCCGCCTCCTGCCCCACCCCTACAAGGCCCCGCCCCCACTCACTCCCTCTGTTGCTTGCTTTCCCCACCCTCACTCACTCGCTCATTTTCACCAAGCTGGGGCAGGGGGCTGGGGTGCGGGAGAGGGTGAGGGCTCTGGCTGGGGGTGCAAGTTCTGGGATGGGGCCAGAAATGAGGGGTTCAGGGTACGGGAGGGGGCTCTGGGCCAGGGCAGGAGGTTGGGGTGCTGGGGGGGGTGAGGGCTCTGGGGTGGGGCTGGGAATGAGCGGTTTGGGGGTTAGGAGGATGCTCCGTGCTGGGACTGAGAGGTTTGGAGGGCAGGAGGAGGATCAGGGCTGGGGCAGGGGGCTGGGGCTGGGGAGTGGGTCAGGGGAGCAGGCTCCAGATGGCACTTACCTCAAGTAGCTCCCAGAAGCGGTGGCATGTCCCCCCTCCAACTCCTATGTGGAGGCACAACTAGGTGGCTGTGCATGCTGCCCTGTCTGCAGGCACCACCCCCGCAGCTCCCATTGGCTGTGGTTCCCGGCCAATGGGAGCTGTGGGGGCGGCACTTGGGGCGGGGCAAGCTGGGGTGGGGATGAAGAACCTCTGCATAAGGAGCAAAGGGACATGGGGAGCCAGGGGTAGATGTGGGGCTGGGGGAGGGGCTCAGCAGTGAGGGGGAGCTGAGGAAGATTGGACAGCTAGAGGAGCTGATGGGGAGGCACAGAGCTGATGTGGGGAAATGTGGGAGCACATTAGTAATTGCTGTGGACTGCTGTGACCCAGTGACCTCTTGATGCCAACTGGCACAGCAGGTGCAGGGGGCTTTACAGGGCTCTCCTGGGTCAGTTCTATGCATGTTAATACTCCAGAAGATGGTCTCCAGGAAAAGCCAGTGGCCCGCTGGTCATCGCAATCATTTTGAGATGTGTGCATGGGTAGTATTTAAGGAATTATGTCTCTATACTGAAAATTATGTTCTTAAAGCCTCGGGAGCTGAGGCAGGTAACCAGGAGGGGACATATCTCAGACAGGTTCCTTTTGGGAAGGGGTTACAGACACTTATCTCTTCATCTGGTCCTTGTCTGTATTGTGTATGGTCCCTTCACAGCGGGAGTGTAGCTTGTGGCTCAGTATGCAACTAATCTAGATTACAAAATTGACAAGAGACTGCAAAATCTACCAGTCCTCGCCCACAAACAGCCCCCCAACTTGAAGCAAATACTCACCAGCAACTATACACCACACAACAAAAACACCAACCCAGGAACCAAACCCTGCTACAAACCCCCGTGCCAACTCTGTCCACACATCTATTCAAGGGACACCATCATAGGACCTAATCACATCAGCCACACCATCCAAGGCTCGTTCACCTGCACATCTACCAAAGTGATATATGCCATCATGTGCCAGCAATGCCCCTCTGCCATGTACATTGGCCAAACCGGACAGTCTCTACGCAAAAGAATAAATGGACACAACTCTGACATCAGGAATCATAACATTCAAAAACCAATAGGAGAGCACTTCAATCTCTCTAGTCACTCAATAACAGACCTAAAAGTGGCAATTCTTCAACAACAAAAAAACTTCAAAAACAGACTCCAAGGTGAAGCTGCAGAACTGGAATTAATTTGCAAACTGGCTACCATCAGATTAGGCCTGAATAAAGACTGGGAGTGGTTGGGTCATTACAAAACCTAAACTTAATTTCCCCAATACTAATTTCTCCCTACCGTTACTCACACCTTCTTGTCAACTGTCTGTAATGGGCCACTCTCTTACCACTTCAAAAGTTATTTTTCCTCCTGTTTGGTATCCTGCTGTTAATTGATTTATCTTGTTAGACTGATCTCACACTTGGCAAAGCAGCCATCAGCCTTTTATGTATTTATACCTGCTCCTGTATTTTTCACTTCATGCATCTGATGAAGTGGGTTCTAGCCCACAAAAGCGTATGCCCAGATAAATGTATTAGTCTCTAAGGTGCCACTCCTCGTTGTTTTTGCTGATACAGACTAACACGGCTACCACTCTGAAACCTACCAGGAGGAGCAATTAGCACCAGGGGGTCTGGGTTCCGAATAAAGATCAAAGGACTGTTTTGAGATAGCCTGGGCTGCAAAAGAGACACGGGGGGCTCCTTTACTTAGGATGCAAGCTGCCAGCATGACTTGTCTCATGAAACAAGGATCACAGGCTGTGAAAGGTTGGAAGGAGTTTGGGGTGAGCATTGCTCTGTATGACATGAAAGTATCGAGTCTAGGATCTGGAATGCGTGCTCTGATTTTATGTTGCATGTAACCGTTGGTTTCCAATACGTGCCCCCCACAGCACGTCTCCCATGCTGGGCAGCAAGACAGGATGGATAACACAGCAGTTCAGACAATAGAGCTCCTCTGTTGCTCTGCTGTCAGGGGAGGGAGGGAGCGAGCCGAGTGCAGAGACCCCCAGCCAGGACTGCGAGGAGGAGGAGAAAGACAAGCCCTAGCTGCAAGAGAGGCCACTCGGCTGCTGAGTGGCTCCTGCCCGCTAGATTATCCAAATAAAATCCATGTCCCGCCTGCTATTCGGATAACGAGGAGCGTCCTGTACGTGCTACATGATCTGCATCAAATAAACTGCTGCGTGTGTCCCTCTGGACACACCCAGTGTGTGCGAAGCAGGGCAGCGATCGGAGGTGGGACTGGGGAGCTGTGGGGAGTGTGGTGTTGTACAGCTGCTTTGGATGCAGCGAACCTGGGAACACTCAGTGAGCGATTGGCACACTCCAACCTCTGATGTCCCCTGGAGGGCCCAGTGTCCTCTTGGCATGTGCCAATTGCTAACCCTTCAGTGACAGCAGGGCCTGCAGAAGCCTAGAGGGTAGGGCCTGGGGTGCCAGTGGAGGTGAGGAGCTGACTCCCGGTCAGGGGCGGCTCTATGTATTTTGCCGCCCCAAGCACGGCAGTCAGGCGGCTTTCAACGGCATGCCTGCAGGAGGTCCGCTGGTAACACAGATTCGACGGCATGCCTGCAGGAGGTCCGCTGGTAACACAGATTCGACGGCATGCCTGCAGGAGGTCCGCTGGTAACACAGATTCGGCGGCATGCCTGCAGGAGGTCCGCTGGTAACACAGATTCGACGGCATGCCTGCAGGAGGTCCGCTGGTAACACAGATTCGGCGGCATGCCTGCAGGAGGTCCACTGGTAACATGGATTCGGCGGCATGCCTGCAGGAGGTCCGCTGGTAACACAGATTCAGCGGCATGCCTGCAGGAGGTCCACTGGTAACACAGATTCGACGGCATGCCTGCAGGAGGTCCACTGGTAACACAGATTCAGCGGCATGCCTGCAGGAGGTCCACTGGTAACATGGATTCGGCGGCATGCGTGTGGGAGGTCCGCTGGTAATGTGGATTCGGCAGCATGCCTGCGGGAGGTCCGCTGGTAAGGCGGATTCGGCAGCATGCCTACGGGAGGTCCGCTGGTAACGCGGATTCAGCGTACCGCTGCCGAACTGCTGCCGAAGCCATGGGACCGGCGGACCTCCTGCAGGCATGCTGCCGAAGGCAGCCTGACTGCCGCCCTCATGGGGCAACTGGCAGGCTGCCCCCCATGGCTTGCCACCCCAGACACACACTTGCTGCGCTGGTGCCTGGAGCCACGCCTGCTCCCGGTGGGCAGAGACAATGCTCCTACATGCAAAGGGCAGGTGGTAGTGAGGTGCCTCCCAACCCCGGGTACCTCTGTAAAGCATCACATCTGGGCACAGAATTCATTCATTTGCATTTAGGGAGAGGCTGGAAGTGTCCCCACCCCCACCCCAGGGAGCATTTCATGCACTTTTGTCCAAGTTTGCGCAAATTCAAACTCTGCTGCTTTTTGGCCCCAAGGCGTTGGCAAGTCTGGGGGCTGCAGGTCAGGACTGAGGGGCAGTGGCAGAGCGGTGTTTGGGGGTCTCCTGGCTGGGATAGCAGGGGAGCTGGAGGTCAGGGCTGGGTGTGTGGGGTTTGTCTAGCACCTACCTGCCCACTCTTTGTCCCGGGACTGTTCTCAGCTCCCTAGTAACAGAGACAGGAAAAGCAAAACAAAAGCAGGGTCTTGCATAAACATTTCCACTTGTTCCTCTGCCGCAGCAGGACCCAGAGCCCCGGGAAGTGGGGAGGGCCGGGAAATGATGCTCGCCGGGCAATTTGCAAGGGGAATCAATCCAAATGCTCTCCAGCCATTTAACAGATCCAGTCACCCCTCTGCTCGACAGCCTGGGGGGATGGTGCTGGGGGTTTGCTCCCCAGCGGCAGGGCCGGTGCAACCATTTAGGCGATTTAGGCGGTCACCTAGGGCGCTAGGATTTGGGGGGGGCGGCATTTTCTTTGGTAGCGACCACGGAGGCCGGATCTTCGGCCACCCCAGTTGCCGCCGGCATTTAGGCAGAGGGAGCTGGGGCAGGGGAGCGTGGGGAGGGCCGCCTGCAGCAAGTAAGGGGGGGCACGCAGGGTAACTCCCCGCTCCAGCTCACCCCTGCCCCACCTCCTCCCCGAGCACGCCGTGGCCGCTTCACTTCTCCCGCCTCCCAGGCTTGCGGCGCCTAAGCAGAGAGGGGAGCTGCCGCGGGGGGCGGGGGAGGGTGTGCCTCAGGGCGGAGGTGCGAGGGGGAGGGGAGGGCGCAGGGTGGAAGTTTTGCCTAGGGCGTGAAACATCCTTGCACCGGCCCTGCCCAGTGGCTGCCCATCGTGCGCCTGCCGTGTATGTGGAGGTGGATCGGAGATAGCGGGGGAGGCTGGGGGAGAGGGTGTCACAGGACACACAGCTCGTGTCCCTCTGTCATCCCACCCACAGAGCGTGCTGGGTTTGCTTTCATGGGGCCAGGCTGAGAACAAGGCGGTGAAGATTCAATCCGGGGGAAGCAGCATGGCCTGGCTAGGGGACGAGGCAAAGGCCTAAGACATGTCAGCTGCTACAGACAGTGACAGCCGGAGAGGCCCAGCCATTGGGCTAAAGATCACATCACACCTGAGGTCACTGCGCGGCTGGGGACCATCCACAGTGATGACAGGCTGGGCCCCGATGGCCAGGAGGCCGCGCTGCTCCTGGGACGCTCACACTGCAGGGGACTTTAGCTGTCGACTGATCCTCAGAGTGGGGCTCCCCAGGGCCGGGCTCCCCAACAAAGCACTTCTCCCCTCCCTGGGCCCAACCCGAGTCTCTGCCTGCCAGGGCACCTGCCTGATGAGGGCTGTGGGGAGGGGAGGGGGGATTGATTGGAGTCAGCTTTCAATTACCAGATGCTGGCCTGTCTGGCAGCAATTTCACACGTGCTCCTGCACCCGAGGGTAACAGCGTAAAGCATAAGCAGCGCTGAGGACAAGGTCTGATGCCCCCGTCCTTAGTCCCTTCCCTCTGGGCTCCATTTATTGTCCCAACAACCACAAACTCACCCCAGGAAAACAAAACTGCCCCAGCTGGGGCTTTCTACCCAGCCACAGCGCCTAGGGCCTCTCTCCAGTGGCTCCTGCAAGCAACTGTCCTTTGCTGCAACATCTCTCTGCAGACCCCACGTCCCTGCCCCTCCTTAGCATGAACTAAGCACCTGTCTCCCCTCAGCTAGGTCTTATCAGTGAATAGGGCCAGCTGGCCACAGGCCTGCAGCCCTTAACGGGGCAAGCTGCCCTGTTACACAGGCCAAATGAACTCCCGCGGCTCTTTAGATATCTTTGGTAAAGGGAGCCATGCATATCCGCGACGACGTCTTTCGACGACGAACCAGCCCCTTCTCCCCGTGGATTAAATCTCCTGGCTGTTCAGCATCTGCCTGCTGCCTAGACCTCCCGGAATCAGCTGACAAGGAGGCAACTGGCTGCTAAAGATGATCCCTCTGCTGCCTTAATTTTAGTCGCGTGCCCGAGGTGGATATGCTGGCAGTCCGTATATTTTACCCCACACTTTACTGTCAATCACCATCATCATCAGCCTCCCAGAGTCCTTCCGTCCCAGGCTCTCGGGGCTTGAAAAACTCAAGTCCCTTCCCCACCGTCTCGTTTCCCACATTTGCTCCCTGGAAATAACACTGCTGCCTGGCACCTGCAGAGGGAAAGTGCTCATGAATTGTTACAGCGAATGAAACCTCTCCTTCCCTCGGGTTATTCTCCCCTTCTCCAGAGGAGTTAAAGGAGGGACACAGGGATCGAGTGACCCGCCTGAAGCCACACCCAAAGTCAGCGGCAGAAATGGAAACAGAATCCAGGAATCCCAACTCCTAGTCCCCTGCTTCACCCACTGCATAGGCTGCCTTTTGTCCTGCAAGGATGGAAGGAGTCTGGGACCGTTCTCTGTGCCTCTGCCATTTGGGGATGTAGTTCCCTCCCTGATACTCCCTAGAGAAGTATTACCTAGTGGTTGGAGCAGGGGCCGGGGAGCCAGGAGTTCTGTCCCTGATTCTGATCCTAACCTGCTGCATGTCCAGGTCTTAACCCATCTGCAGCTGAAGTGCCGAAGGGTGCCAGCCTGGCCCCTTTTGCTAGCAGGAAATGCAGCCAAGTTAAACCAATACAGCAGTTTGGGATCCTGTGGGGGGAAGGTTCCTCTCCTGGCTTCTCTCCATTTATGACTCCAGCCAGTGGCGGCTCTAGGAATTTGGCCGCCCCAAGCACGGTGGCATGCCGCAGGGGGCGCGCTGCCGGTCGCCGGTCCCGCGGCTCCGGAGGACCTCTTGCAGACGTGCCTGCAGAGGGCCCGCTGGTCCCGCGGCTCCAGTGGAGCATCCGCAGGCACGCCTGTGGGAGGTCCACAAGAGCCGCGGAACCAGCGGACCGTCCACAGTCATGCCTACGGAATGTCCGCCGGAGCCGCCTGCCACCCTACCGGTAAAATGCCGCCCCAAGCGCGCGCTTGGCGCGCTGGGGTCTGGAGCCGGCCCTGACTCCAGCAAAGCTCTTTGAGAGCATCACCTCAGCCCTGGCAGCAGCAGCAGCATGCATCACAAACCCATCTCTAGCTGCAGCCTAAATCACACCAGGCCTGGAAATTTGCTGGTTTTTATAGCCAGGTTCTCTGGGGCGTGACAGGGAACAAGCTCCGCTGGGCACCGGCTAAGCAACCTGCCTTCTGAGCATTGTGAAGCGAGGGTGGAGTCCAGGTGCCATGTATACCAGTAATGGGGCACATGGCCCCACACCACTGCCCCCAGTGCCCCAACACTCCCAAACCCACCTCCGTACACCCCCAGCATGCTCACAAAGCACGGTCACAATTAATCCTGTACCAAGCAACCGGCCTGACCTTTGAGCAAATGCTACCATGAGTGGGCCAGAACTAGGCCACTTCCTCTCGTTGCAACCCCAAAGCAGCGAACCAGGGGCATTGTGGGTATAAATAGAACCTGCTGCATTGTGGGTACCAGTGTAACCAGATGCAGAGGAATCTCTCTCACACACATGCTGTCCCCTACCCTGTTTGCAGTGACTGCTTCTTTGACCTTCCTGTTGATGCACCAGTGTCTTTCCTCCTTCCAGTCTGTGTTCAAGAGCAGGTCCATTCGCTCTCATGGCTACAAGGGATTCAGTGGTTACGGCAGTGACCTAGGAGTTGTAGGCTCTAGTCCCAGATGTGCCACTGATTTGCAGGCTGACCCTGAACTAGTCACTTCTGCTTTCTGCGTCTCTTGTCCCATGTGTAGCTTGAGGGCACTACTTCTGTTGCAGTTGTGAGAATGAATTCATTAAATGTTTGTAAGGCAGTGAGAGAGCCTCGGGCAAAGGCAGCCCAGAGCATTGTTATTATTAAAAGGACAAAAAAAAACCACCAGGTCCCAGAGCCCTTTGCATAGGGAAGGATGGGGCTTGCTTGCTCCTCATGGAAATGCTGCCACTTCTGGGGTAGAACACTGCATGGCAGGGAGGGAGGAGGAGTCACTAACAGCTATTATGCAGGATGGATTTCAGGGAGGCAGACAGTGCAAAACTGGAGTGTACTCAAGACAAAGGCCCCATGTGCCATTTCTTCCAAAAGGTACCACCAAGCCTTCAATGGCCACGCCCCACACTTTAGGTCTGATCCAGCAGCGTGGGGCACCCGGCCGGGTTCAGTGCTTCAGGACTGAGTCCGTGAGAGAAGCGCCACCTCTCGAGTCACTAACACCTCTTCCTGTGGCACCTGGGATGATCTCCCAGCCAAGCTGTGACTAGACCCAAACATGCTTCATGTTCCAGACCTGCAGCCCACAGTACAGGGATCCTGATGGCCAAACTGCTAGCGTGTACCCACAGGATAACCCTCTCTTGATTCACTGATTTCTCCTGGAGTGAGATTGTGCCCTCAAGTCAAGAAAGGACCCAGGCGATGTGCCTGATGGCCAGAATGCAGCCTAGTACACCTGGGTTGAATCTGGGCCCTTCAGGATCCCAAAAGCAACAGCCTCTGTCATTTGAGCTAATGGAGTAGAATCATAGAATCTCAGGGGTGGAAGGGACCTCAGAAGGTCACCTAGTCCAACCCCCTGCTCAAAGCAGGGTCAATCCCCAGACAGATTTTTACACCAGTTCCCTAAATGGTCCCCTCAAGGATTGAACTCACAGCCCTGGGTTTAGCAGGCTAATGCTCAAACCACTGAACTATCCCTCCTCCTCCCAAGTTATGGAGCTCCAACAAGTAATGGAGCTTGTTACATATTTAGTAATTGACACAGTTGGAGCTAGAATACTATTGACTGCCAATGAGATTTTGGTTCCTAAGTGCCTAAGTCCTTTTTTAAAATGATATGTAAGGTTCTGAGCACAGCCAGTTCTGGGCCTCGGGCTATGAGCTGGAAGCAGCGGCATCCTCCTAAACACTTGTCACTGGAGTGGCTGCCCTGTAGCACTCTCTGCAGGCCAAACCTGGCACTGCAGGCACTCCCTGCCTCAGTTTCCTCCTCTGAGGTGTCCCTCAACCCTCAGCCTTCCCCACCCAGGTTGGAGGTGGCGATGGGGCCCAGCTCTCCAGCCAAGTCTCTGACTAAAACTTCACCCCTTCCAGGGTAACAAGAATCCAAACACACAAAAGGGTCTTCCACTCTCCATGGGCTCCTCTTCAGCCCCCCAGGGTTAGCGCCCAGCCCCTCTAGGGTGCCAGGGATAGCTCAGTGGTTTAAGCATTGGCCTGGTTAAACCCAGGATTGTGAATTCAATCCTTGAGGGGGCCATTTAGGCATCTGGGGCAAAAATCTGTCTGGGGATTGGTCCTGTTCGAGCAGGGGGTTGGACTAGATGACCTCCTGAGGTCCCTTCCAACCCTGATATTCTATGATTCCCTGCTGCAGGGTCCTGATCAGAGGTCAGAAGGGCCCATTGTGGCCATCTGGTCTGACCCCCTGTATCACACTGGGCCTGAACTCATTCCTCTTTGAGCTAGAACCAAGCTTTTAGCAAAGCCAGGATCAGAGAGGGGGGAGCCTAGGGCAGTGATGGATGGAGAGGGAGAGGTGGAGGGGAAAGACAGAGATGGTGGTGGGGAGAGAGAACGAGGAAGAGACAGGGAGAATGAAGGAGAGAAAAAGGGAGAAGGAAAGAAAGAGGGAGAGAGAAGGGAATGGTGGAGGGGCAGAGGGAACCATCCATCTGTGATGTCAGACAGCAGCTGCGGGCAGCGGGCGAGTGGCTGACTCACTCTCTGAGCTATTCCAAGCAGCTTGCAGTGCCCCTCTCAATTCCTTCCTCTCCACGCACACTTTACTTTCCCAGTTTGACATTTTCTCCCCTACAACCCGCTCCAGGCGGCCTCCAGCTTTTTCTCTTTCCTGCCTCCGGAGCAAAGTGCATCCTTTCTCCACCACACCCCGCTCCCTGCCCCGGCTTCTCCAATCATCCGGCATCTTCCTGCCCCCGGCCCCTGCGTTTCAGTTCTCTCCGCCTAGCCCTCTCCCTGAACTGGTTGATCCTCTCGCATTCCTTCCCCAAAATGGTTTCTGCCTTCCTTGGATTCCTGCCAGCACCATGTATATATCTTCCCTCCTGAAGTGAAAGCAACGTCTCCCTGTCTGCCCCGTTCCCTGGCTGCACAACACCCTGGAGAGGGGAACCCTTGGGATTATTTCCCATGGCCCCATCTTCGCTTGGTACCAAAGAGACTGAACAGAAACCGCAGTGTCCAAACCGCCTCGGTTTCTCTCACCCAAACAGCCCCCCTTCCAGTGAACACATCAATTACCATTGTCCCAAGAAAACACAGGCCAGATCCTGATCTCCCTGACTCCGGCTTCATGCCACTGAGCGCAGCAGGGTCACAGAACCGGGCCCCTCAGCTATATTTAGCCTTTCCTCGGCCTCCCCTGCTCTTTCACATCACCAGCGAGAGGGTACAAACAGGCCATCAGGAACAGGAAAACCAGATCCACCACTCACCGAGTTTAAACCTGTCCACACCTGCCAAATGCCCCCAACATTCTCTCCTGTGTTGGGCACACACTTTCCTCTCGCTCACCGCTGTGTTGCAGCATTCCCTCCGCATGCTTTCAATTCCCCCTTCGTGCTTTGCCAGGTCTCGGTCTCCCATGTTTCTAGACACCCCCACGCAGGGCCCGTCTCCCCTCCCCACCTAGACGGAAAGGATACTTCCATTCCACAATGCCAATGCAGGCTTTCCGCAGCGGGTGCTGAAGGGTTAAGCAGAACAGAGCCCTGGCTGGCCGGGGGGCTGCTGGTGGCACCGGTTTCTTTGACTTTTCTTTCTGTTGCTTTTTCTTCTGATCATCCTGGGCAGAAGCAGGCTCCATGATCTTCCTACCCTAGCTGCCTCCGCCAGCTGTTCTTCTCCCCCCGCCGTCCTCTCCTCCCACAGCTGAGACCCCCGTCCCCAGCCCGAAGCCCCTTCTGGTTCTCTTCTGCCAAGCCAGTCTCCTCCGTGCAGAGCCGGCGGCGGCGGTGGGGGGGGAGGGGGCTGGAAATCTCACTCACACATACACAAATGCACCAGGCATGAGTTTAAAATTAGACCCCCGCTCCCTGGTGCTGTCAGAGTTCCTGAGACAGCAAAAGAAGCCCAGCAGCTGTTGCTTATCCCAACGCCGGTAACTGCTTCCCAAGCTACGGCTCCAGTTTGGGAGTGAGGGACCCACGTCAAGAGGGAAATACTCCAAGAAAATCCTTCTTCAGCTCTCTCCTTGGCCCTCTTCCCCATCTCCCTCTGGCTTCTGAAGCAGCCCAAGGAATCATCAGGCTGTTTAAACAACACAAGCCGCCTGCTTTGTCCGACTGGGCCCAGGGTGCATTTCGCTTGGGTTGGGTGACTGCTGCAGATAAATCCTGCCTCTTTTGCAAATGCATTTGCCTCTCCTGTCTGGTGTTCGCTTTCCAGTAATCCTGCCAGCCAGTGCATTTGTTGGGACAAACATTCCCCATCAAAGCAAATGTTGTTATTAATCGGAATCAGGGAGTGTGTGGAAACCCCTCTGTGCTAGGTGCTGCACATACATGAGAGAAAATCCCTGTCCCAACAAGTGTAGAATCTAACCAGACACGAGTGGGAGGAAGTTAGAGTTCTGATCCCCACTTTGCAGAAGGGGAACAGAGCAGGAAGGGCCAGATCCTCAAAGGGATTTGGACACCTAACTCCCACAGAGTTCAGTGAGAATCAGGCACCTAACTGCCTTTGCAGATCTGGGTCAAAGTCCCACAGTAGCAGAGCCAGGAATGGAACGCAGCTCTCCGGAACCCTATGCCAGGTCAGGAACCCTGAGAGTCTCCTTCTGCATTGCAGAGTAGCCACAGAAAGCACGTGCCGAACTCGGAGCGTTTGCCCCTGGATCCTGACTGTAACTAGCAGGCACTTCTTCGAGGCCTGCCCAGCAGAGGGGTGCAAAGGGGGGTCAGCAGTGCCGTAGCCCCATCCAGAGTGAGGAACACAGCCCATGTCTCCTGCTGCCTCCGCGCGGCTGCTGGGGAAATTCAGTGGTTAAGCTCTGGAGCAGGCTCCCAAGGGAGGCTGTGGAACCCCTGTCACTGGAGATTTTTAAGAACAGGCTGGACACACACCTGTCAGGGCTGATCTAAGTTTACTTGGCCCTGCCTCAGCACAGGGGGCTGCACTTGGTGACTTCCCAAGGTCCCTTCCAGCCCCACATTTCCAAGATTCTACAGGGCTTGTTCTGGATTTCACCCCCTAAGAGGGTCTAGGACTGACTAGCACCAATACCCAACATCTTGTCTTTCCCCTCCCTCGCATCGCTGCATTTTACACTGACCAATCTGCCTGCATGTCCCCTAGGGAAATGTCTACATACAAACAGTTAAATACTCCAGGAGATGTATTAGACTTTGCACTGCTACAGGGGCCTTCACCCTGGATGTGTTTTACAAACATTTCTAGATAATACCACCGAGCACCTACAGAGAGCCTTGTATCTGCAGATGTCAAAGGTCTTTAGAAAGGTGGGTCAGACGTATTATCCCCATTTCACAAGTTGGGAAACTGAGGCCTGGAGAGGCAACGTGCTCAGAGGCATGCAGCCAACCCACAGCAGAGCTGACAAAACAACCATCTCTTGCACTTCTAAACCCTGCTCTGCAAGCACTTGACAAAGAAAGAATGTATCAGTGTCCCTATTTTACAAGCAGAGAAGCTACAGGTCCACATGACGGGGGGACAGGCCCCACACCAGCCAGCAGGCCAGGGACAGAACCCCCATTCCTTGCCTTGGAGCTGGAGCGCTAACCACTCTTCCACCACCCTGCTACGGCTCATATAGGGTGACCAGACAGCAAATGTGAAAAATCAGGACAGGGGGTGGGGGGTAATAGGAGCCTATATAAGAAAAAGACCCAAAAATCAGGTCTGTCCCTGTAAAATCGGAACACCTGGTCACCCTAGGCTCATATCATCTCAGGATCATGTCATCTGCCATGGAACTGCCTGTCTTGGGAGCATCCCAATTCAAGGGCCAGCAGCCCCAGTGCGACACAGTCCTGAAGGAGAATCCCATAGCTACATGCCTGCTAACCAGTGGGGGGAGGGGAGACGCTGCACATTGCTGCGTGCTCTGGGAGAACCAGCTCAGCTGTAAAGGGGTAAAATTAGCAACATTAATTCCACACACGCACACACCCCCCGTCATTTCCTGCATTTTAGGGTCAAATATTCCTTCTCACGCCCCAAATGATGAGGTCCCTGGAGGTATCATGGACTGCATTCACCACATCTAACTAGTCCTGAGTGGGTCCCCATTTTGCCCTCCCTCCTTCTCCCACTAAACACTGCCCCCATGTCACTTGGGATTCAACCTATGAGCTCTGCTATTGCTGCAGCCCTAGCGAGCAGCTCTGAGGATCTCAGCCCTGTCCCAGCGCCACTAGCAGCTGCTAGTGACAGGAAGGGTCTCTGGGGACATCTCATGGCCAGCTGGGGTGTGGCAAGCTTGGAACTGGTACACACACCTTGGTAGATGGTTTTCCTCCACCCCAGTCACAGCTGTAAGTAATTGCACACACTGACTGATCACGGACTAGGTGTGTGCTTTTAAAGACAGAGATCCAACAATGTGTGAATGGAAGACCTAAGGAAGGTCTGCTCCCTGCCCTGTGCCATCCCCTTGGCCAGGAAGGGTTAGCTGCAGAGGACTGACATTGGTGGTGGCTCCTGGAGTTTTCCAAGGCTCTAGGTGAAGAAATATCAGGCCTAGATGGCAAATTCAGAGGTGACGTTTCCATCCGGCCCCAGCTGGACAGACTCTGCCTCTGGCAGGGATACCGCCAGCCCTAGAAGACACAAGATCATCCTGAATGGTACCATGGGACCATCACAGAGATGGATTTGCAGGTGCTTTTTTGTGGTTCAAGAGTTTGCAGGCTTTGACTCAGCCCCAAACTGCCAAGGGAGTTTCGGCCCAAACTGCCCCGGGTTAGGAGGCAAACTCTGTGCCAGCCCCAAGTAGCACCTGGCTTCCAATCAAATCCACCAGTTGGCAGGCTCCCCTTGGAGGCCTGAGAATCCTCAGCAGAGCCCAGTGGGAAATGTGGCGTTCAGAGATCACACCCAGACCACAAAGGTGATTCAATTGATTTCAATGGAATTTAGGAGCCTAAATGCCCTGGAGGATCTGGGCCTCAATGCTGAAGGTGCTCACAAGCGCACCTAGTTCCACCTTGCTGTGCAAAACAACAAGAGCTTTGTGGCACCCTGCCCAGACTCTCTGTCTGCGAAGCTCAGCCCTTGAAGGCATAGCTCCCAATACCACATCTTCCCTTCCAAGCCAAAACTTAACAACAATAACTCTTAAAACCCCAACATTTATATAATACACAATTACACATACTGATAACCAACGTAATAACATCACTAACAAGGTTCAATTAGTCTGTGAGATGCCCTGCCCTGTCGCTTAGACCTGGGAGGTGTAATGTCATGGCACACATACACAGAAGTTAAGGGGGGGAAATCCCATCAATGGCTCTTGCTGGATGGTTGTTAACAACCAAACAAAACAACCATGTGCTGTTTACACACATTGCTATGTGCTATGTGTGAGCTGTCGTACTATTTCCAAGAACTTTTTTGGACTTGTTCAGAACCTATATACTTTCCCCCACCGAGTAGTTACCACAGCACCATCTTTAAAAAAATACAGAAGGACACCATGGGTATGTCTACACTACGAAATTAGGTCGATTTTATAGAAGTAGATTTTTAGAAATCGATTTTATATAGTCGACTGCATATGTCCACACTAAGTACATTAAGTCGGCGGAGTGCATCCTCACTACCGTGGCAAGTATCGACTTACGGAGCGGTGCACTGTGGGTAGCTATCCCACCATTCCTGCAGTCTCCGCCACCCATTGGAATTCTGGGTTAAGCTCCCAATGCCTGATGAGGCAAAAACATTGTCGCGGGTAGTTTTGGGTACATGTCGTCAGTCACCCCTCCCTCCATGAAAGCAACGGTAGACAATAATTTCGCACCAGACACCAGATCAATTAGAAGAGCACGGCAAGGCACGCTGTGCATCAGAGAGGATTTGAAAACCAGTTTAATGACTGGCCAGGCTTCGGTGTGACAGTTGTGTGTGTTTCTACTTGATGCAAACCCGCCCCCTTTGTTGATTTTAATTCCCTGTAAGCCAACCACCCTCCCCCGTTCAAAATAAAGTAACTATTATTTAACTATAATTAACTTTATTAATTTTTTAAAAAGAGAGATAACGGACAAGGTAGCCTGGATGGGGTCGGGGAGGAGAGAAGGACAAGGCCACATTGCTTATTGTAGCCATACTAAAAATCAAATTGTTTGAATGACAGCCTTCTGTTGCTTGGGCCATCTTCTGCAGTGGAGTGGCTGGGTGCCCGGAGCTCCCTCCCTCCCCCTCCCCCCCGCATTCTTGGGCATCTGGGTGAGGAGGCTATGGGACACGGGGAGGAGGGTAGGTGGTTATATAGTGGCTGCAGCGGGGGTCTGTGCTCTTGTTGGCTTTCCTGCAGCTCCAACAGATGCTTCATCATGTCTGTTTGCTCCCCCAACAGATGCTTCATCATGTCCATTTGCTCCCACATTAGCCTCAGCATCACATCCTGCCTCCGCTCTTCACACTCACTTAATTCTTTCCTGGCCTCTGCCACTGAATGCCTCCATGCATTAAGCTGTGCCCTATCAGTGCGGGAGGACTGCATGAGCTCGGAAAACATGTCATCGCAAGTGCGTTTTTTTCACCTTCTAATCTGCGACAACCTCAGGGATGGAGATGATAAGGGGAGCGTAGAAACATTCTACACTCTATAATTCTGGGGTGACCGCATAGTCACCTGTGCTGCTGAGTTCACCGTGCTGACCAAACAGGAAATGAAATTCAAAAGTTCCCAGGGATTTTCCTGTGTACCTGGCTAGTGCATCGGAGTTCAAAGTGCTGTCCAGAACGGTCACAGTTGAGCACTCTGGGATAGCTTCCGGAGGCCAAGACCATTGATTTGTGTCCACACTACCCCAAATTTGACCCAGCAAAGTCAATTTTAGTGCTACTCCCCTCATCGGGGAGGAATACAGAAGTTGAATTTAAGATCCCTTTTGGTCAATGGAACGGGGTTGGTTGTGTGGACGCATTCATTTTTAAATCGACCTAACGCGGCTAAATTCGACTTAACCCCATAGCGTAGACCAGGCCCATGATACAGACAGAAGGGACCTCAAGTGTCAATGGCAATGAATACAGTGGTCAAGAGACACGTCTTCAGGCTCCTCACCAAGTGCGCTGGTATTCACACTGCCAAGCTTTGCAGGTCACAGATGAATAGTTTTCTGTTACTAGCGAAACTTTAATCAATAGTCAGCAGAATGCCAGGAAAGCAAGTGTGTCAGCAGAAGGAAAGGGGTTTATGGTACGGATGGATTTCGAATTCACAATCTGCATCTTGGTATTTTTGGATGTGTGTATTATGGTATCACTTTCTTGCGGCGGGAAAACATTGATTTTGCCTGTACAGTAAATGCAATAGAGAGTTGCTGAAAAGCTTTGCACAACCTGAGGATGGATGAAAAGTTCCGCGGGTACTTCGTCGAAGCTGAACAGCAGGCTACTGAACTGAATCTGCAAATGCCAGCTTACAGGAAGAGGCAACCAGCAAAAACTCTGGATCATTTTTACCGCAGTCACACCACCTCCTACCTTTTGGAATCTTTAAATGATAAATATAAAGTTGATTTCTTTTTCCCTGCACTCAATGCTGCACTAAGTGAAATCAACAGACAATTTAATACTCAAAGCATGTCCTATCTCACTGCAAAAAAACTGAAAATTGTTAATATATCAAAAGGAAAAGAAGCACTTGTGAAACCAAACAAAGAATTTCAGTGCAGAGTTCCTGAAATGCAATATGATTTATTAGTACACCACACTGAACCTATTTTAAACGCTCAGGGACCAGACAGTGGAATATCTTTTCTGGAACTCACGAAGGTTTGTAAAGAACATGACCTGGAACTTTTGTATCCTGATGGATTTGACCTATTGTTGCTTTTGGCAACATTACCTGTTACAGTTGCAATGGCAGAAAAATGTTTTAGTGCTAAAAAGTGTAGACTTCGCAGCCGCCTGACAGAAGCTCGTCTTCAGCAACTGTTAATTCTTGCAGCAGAGACTGACATAACCAACAGTGTTAACAGAGAAGAGGCTGTGTATACCTTTATTCAGATGGCTCCCCGGTGCATAGATTTCCGTTGAAATGGTGAGTGTACCACTGTTTATTGCTATGCAGATGATGTAGGTGCGTGTGTTGATATGGTTTAATGTGTATAATATGTATGTGTTTAACTTGCCCCTCCAAAAGTGGTCAAATTGAAATTCCTGCCCATACCCCTGCCCACCAGTGTCTCAGGGATCCTCTACTTGCTGAAACAGGAGTGAAAGCACAAGCAAGAGAAGCTCTTCAAACGGGGACTCCTCCCTGTTGCTGGCTCTGGTTGCCGGGAGCGTGCAGACCCAAAAGACGGCTTGGCAGGATGCGTTGGGAACCCGATGGGCCGTAACAGCTTCTTGCCATGTGCAGGGCGAACAGTCACTTTTTCCCACACTGCACCAGGAACCAGGAGCTAGAGTGGCCACAGCTGGGGAGGGCACTAGGAAGCCTGGGATAGGGTGGTTTGACTCCGGTTTGAGTACTGCAGTGTGAATGCGAGAGCCCCGGCTTTGGGGCCTGTGTCCTGAAATTGTAAACTTGAGGCATGGACACTCCCAAACGTAGGGTCCATGGACTCAAGTCCCACTAACCCCTGGCTCACATTGCAGTGTAGACATGCCCAGAAAGCTGGCTGGGTGTTTGGGGTGCCAGGCTCATTAGGCTTGTAGGCTAGGAGTGGAGGAGCGGGTCTAGAAGCCAAGGCCCAGAGAGCCAGCTCTGTGCGCTTAGGACTGGCAATGAAGGGTGTGTCCTGGGGATACCCAATGTTGCCAATTCCCACAATTTTATTGTGTCATGATATTTGATACTCCCCATACGGTCTAGCTCCTCACGTCAGGTGAATACAAGAGAATCTCCACTTGCACTTCAAACAAATATGAAGGGTTCTTTTTACCCTCCTGGTGGTGGAGAAAAGTTTAAAAATGTGACCCAAGTGTGACCCTAAAAGCTCAGACACCAGAAGGCAAGTGAAAAGAACCAAATATTTATTATGTTTGGCTTAAAAGTCATGAGATTTTTACAATCTCGCGATTGTCAAAGGCTGGAACCTAACAGTGGATACACTAGATGAACACTGCCACAGAACGGACTTCTTGCCCCTGGGTTTCGCCCCGTGGTGCCAGGGGCCACACAGAGCCTTGCTTCTAGGGTTTCAATGTGGTTTCAGAAGAAGTCAGGAGCGAGAAGGGGGCTGGCTTGGCTAGTTAGACTGTAAGCGCTTGAGGGCAGGGATTGTCTGCCACTCCGTGTTTGCACAGCACCTCCCACTATCAGGCCCTGATTTTGGCTGGTCCCTAGGCACTGCTGTAATGAATGTGATTAATAACCTGCCCCTCCGACCGTGAGTGTAGCCCCCTGGCATTTGGGGTACAGCATTTTAGCCGTCAGGCTGGAGAAGTTGGACTCCCAGTTCTAAACTGTCGGGGTAGAGCAGGTCGGCCGTGAGCAGTAGGATCCTGAGCCAAGGTTTCCCACGTGGCTGCCTCTGCCCTGGGAGCAGCCTCACACGCTGGGGCATTGGTTTTGCCCACGTCTGGGCTAGAGCTCCCCAGTAGACAATGCCCCGAACCTGCCCCGAGCCGGGCACTGATGGCTCTCCTGACCTCTCCAGAGCCCCAGCAGTCTGCTGCAAGCACCATTTCAGGTCTTGCTCCTGGGGCCTGACCCAGCGGGATGCTTACCCGGGCCTGGTTCTGACTGCACGGCCCCCACAGGAAGCAGTTCAAAGAAGTCAGTCAGCTCTGCGGGGCCAGGCTCTCCTATACACCGGCAATTAGTGCCCAAGGACATAGGGCACCCTGAAAGGCCAGAGTATCAATGTGCTGCATTAGCTCCCATTTCTTGTCCTAATGCACAATCTTGCCATGCTACCAGGATCCTGCTGTGCCACTGCCCTGACCCTCAGTGCCCCATCTTCCTTCCCCACTAGGCCCTCACTGCGCCTCCCCTGCAGGGTGCCATTGCCTGAGAGGGGCAGTGCCACCACACTCCATTGCCCCTCAGACACCTCCAAACTGCTTGCTTGCCCCTGAGAAGGGAGGCCAGCTCCCTGGCATGTGGGTCACCAGCCGTGCCTCTGTCCCCTGCACCCCCCTTAGCTGTTTGCTTTGGTCCAGATGCTGATGCTGCGAATGATCAGCCATTCGCTCTGACTCTCTGTCACTAGGATCCGCACGCACTCCGGGGCGGCAGCCGTGCTGTTCTCCAAGCCACTCCGTTCAAAGTGTCCCTTCTCAAAGGCTCCGACGTGGGTGTATGTAGAGCAGCCCTTGCCTTTCCCCTGCCGCTGGCTGCCCAGCTCCACAGTCCCTGAGTGGAGATAGTCGGTGTGGCGCTCCTCAGAGCCGGTGTGGACCTGGAGCCGTGAGATACGGGCAGGCTGGTGGAACACGATGGTGAAGTGGCTGCCGGCAGACGGGGATTTCCCCCAGAAGTACTCCGGCATCGTGCTGTAGGCCTTGCTGGGCAGGTAGTTCTCAAAGGTCTCTATGTCTGTGAACATAAAAGCTGGGGGGTTATCAGGCAGGTCCAAGGAATCTGCCTCGAAGTCGTTGTCTTTCAGCCGGTTGACCGCCCCCTGGAAGGAGGAGTACAGGCCGATGTGCTGGAAGAGGGATGGCTTGAAGCGAATCACCTCCTTCTGGGTGAGCAGCAGGCGGAAGTGCCCCAGCAGCCAGTCACACGGCATTTCCTGGTAGAACAGCAGCAGGAACTGGGCCAGCTGGGGCAGGTCGCTGGAGTGGTAGAGTTTGCCAATGTAGCCCAGCTTGGAGAACTCCAGCGTGACCCAGTAGGAGCCTTCCTGGGATGCCACTGCCTTCCTGATGGTAGTGAAGAAGGACTTGGAGCACTGCACGTCATCCTCAATCATGAGGTAGTAGGAGGAAAGGTTGGCAGCAAAGCTGAGGAGATACGCATAGTCCACGTTCTGCTTGGATCTGAACTGCACTCGATCCTCAGCATCATTGTAGTTCCTCTTCAGGCCTTCCAGGGGCGGGTAGCACTCCGGAGGGGCATGGATAACCAGCAGTTGGCCCCGGAGGAGGTGGGGAGTGAATCTTGCGGTAATGTCTGTCACCACCTGGGTGTTCCACTCCGAGTCCGGGTCAGCCAGGTGCACCACCACCACCATCTCCTCCAGCTCCTCCTGGGTTGACTGCTTGAAGATGGACTTCAGCGTATCCAGGAGGTAGTTGCCTCGCTTCCGCTTGACGGATGACAGCCCCACAGTGAGGAACCCTGAAACATGGAGGGATGGAAGGACAGACATGAGCACCACTGACACGTCAGTAAGGCCCAGACCCTCACAGTATTTCGGGGCCAACTCTCTTTGAAATCCGGGAGAGTTGGGCACCTAAATACCTGTGAGGGTGCGAGTCTAGCTGATTTCACAGGAAGCCAATAGCAGGTCCTTGTGTTTGAGCTCAGGTTGACACCCTGTACTGAAGGTCTCAGAGGATGGCTGGGCCTTTATGGGGAGTTGTGCCCAGCCTTACCTATGACGGATTGGCTACATCCCACCTGAGATGGATAGCTGTCTTCAACTACCTGAAGGGGGGTTCCAAAGAGGATGGAGCTCGGCTGTTCTCAGTGGTGGCAGATGACAGAACAAGGAGCAATGGTCTCAAGTTGCAGTGGGGGAGGTTTAGATTGGATATTAGGAAAAACTTTTTCACTAGGAGGGTGGTGAAGCACTGGAATGGGTTCCCTAAGGAGGTGGTGGAAACTCCTTCCTTAGAGGTTTTTAAGGTCAGGCTTGACAAAGCCCTGGCTGGGATGATTTAGTTGGGGTTGGTCCTGCTTTGAGCAGGGGGTTGGACTAGATGACCTCCTGAGGTCTCTTCCAACCTTAATATTCTATGATTCTATTCCTTTCCCCAACTTTGTGTCTGTCTTCTGAATTTCAATGGTAGGCTCTAGGAGTCAGGAAGCATATTGTACTATTTGTTTGTACAGCAACTAGCCCATTGGTAAATGTGAATTGTTTGATGATGCTGGTAATTTCAGGAGAAATGTGTGCGTACCACGTTTTCTTGTTAATTTCCCCTTTGTGTCCTACCTAATCTCTCTCAGTGAAGAGCTCCAAGCCCGTGTGTGATGAACTAGGACTGTTCTTAATGTGGTCTTTAAATGCTGAGTGGTGAGTGTTGGCCTGGGAGGACGGTCTGCATTGGGGGATGGGAGACTGGCCTGGAAGGAAGATACCTGAGCATGTAACGTGAGAACCCAGGAAGGGGTTAGAGGCCAAGTGACACGTCTGCCCAGGAAGCTGAACGAAGGCTGGGGGGGAGGAGACGCTGGGGAGTGAGAGAGTTTCAAGAGCTGGCTAGGGGAATGGAGGGAAGCCCAGACAGGGCTCTGACCCCCCAATGGAACTGTGGTGCTCCTGGGACCCCAAGATGGACCTAATTGGGGAGGATCCTGTTGTCTGTGCCTGCAAGACCTGTCTTGGACTGTGTTCCTGTCGTTTAAATAAACCTTCTGCTTTACTGGCTGGCTGAGAGTCATGGTGAATCACAGGAAGCCGGGGGTGCAGGGCCTTGTCTCCCCCACACTCCGTGACACTGGGTTGTTTAATCAGAGTGGAATAGCTGACATCTCTCCTCGCCCCAGATGACTCAACCACTCCCACTGCACCTCCAAACTGACACAAGTGAGAATTGTAGTGCCATCAAAAAAAACCCTCCACCGACACACAAGACAGGACAGGGTCTCCTCTCTCTTCTGCTTGTCCCCTTCTCCAAGGTAGAGCAGGAGCAGGTAGGAAGAACCGCCTCCCTGTGGCCGGGGAGTAGCAAGAGTTGCACAAACAGAGCTAGAAGGAAGCTGTATGTCTTGTGCCAGATCGTTTTGCCCACTGGGTGACAGTGTCACACCAGCTATGCCAAGGGGAAACTCCCTTCCTGGCTGCGATGGGGGACACCAACCCCACACTGAGCCAGCAAGGGCTATGGGGCTGCTGTCTCGGACCCGGGAGCGGGGCGGGGGGGTCACACACTCCCATGTGCAGCAGAGGGAAGGCCACAGCCCACTGTTGTTTCTGTTTTGGGCCCTCTCCCATGGGCATGACTAGCTCCTCAATGACAAACGTCTGCAGCCGCTATTCCAGGCTACGGAGAGACTCAGCCCTTTGTTTGCTAGAGCCCTAGTGAGGGTGTGGCAGCTTGTAGCTTTCAGAGGAGTTAACAGGTAGATGCTACGTGGGAGCCTAGCCTTTAACTTGACCTGAACACTCATGTGACAGCTACAACCTGTCTTGTCTTCACTAAGGGCTTGGCTACACTTGAGAGTTGCAGCGCTGGTGGAGGCTTTCCAGCGCTGCAACTTAGTAACTGTCCACACCTGCAAGGCACATCCAGCGCTGCAACTCCCTCTGTAGCGAGTGCAGCGCTGGTAATCCAGCGCTGCTCGTCAAGTGTGGACACACACCAGCGCTGTTATTGGCCTCCAGGGTATTAGGAGATATCCCAGAATGCTTTTAAGTAAATTACTCTTTGATTTGTTATGCAGCCTCTCTTTGTTTTGTTGTGAACTCAGAGCTCTGGAGCTCCCGGAGCTGCTTATCTAAACAAACACAGCTCCTGTTTGCTGTGATCAATCTGTAAGTGACTGCGAACTATCAAATGAGATAACCCCCTGCCTACTTCATTCACAGGGGTTGAGTGTTTGTTTGATGAGAGAAAGGTGGGTGGGGGGGAGAAAGGGAGTCCGTGCTGCTTATCTGGTCTGCAGGCTGTTTGCAATTAAGAGTAAGGGGTTGGGAAAATTTTCTGATTTTCAAGGCAGGGAGCTAATACACAGTGTCGGCTCCAAGAATCCACTCTCTTTCTCTCTCCCCCGCTCCCTGTCACAATACACCCCACCCCCCTCTTTTGAAAAGCACGTTGCTGCCACTTGAATGCTGGGATAGCTGCCCATAATGCATCACTCCCAACAGCGCTGCAAATGCTGCAAATGTGGCCACACTGCCGTGCTGGTAGCTGTCCGTGTGGCCACACACCAGCGCTGTTCCTACACAGCTGGATGACCAGCGCTGTAAACTCCCAGCGCTGCAACTCTCAAGTGTAGCCAAGCCCTAAGATGTTAACTCAAGTAAAGCCCAGGCCATTCTTCCAAGTAACGTCAAGGCTGCTCCCAGACCTCTCAAATGACAGCGAGCCCCACCACAGGCAAGACAGCCAAGCCCAGCACCCGAACACAGGTATAGACTCATAGAACCACAGGGTGAGAAGGGATCGCAAGGGTCCAGCCTTGTTGTGTCTGTAAGCAGAGTCAGGATGAGATCTACCCTGACATCTGGTGGTACATTATGAGGAGTGGGCAAAGGAATTTTAGGAATGTACATTTGCATTGGTAAACCCACTCCACTTAGCATAACACACAGCAGCATGGGATGGTTATTTTCACACTGTGGAATCCCCAATTTCTTTGTTATTGGGGCAGGAAGGAAAAAAAGGGGCTGTTACCTTAATTATGTGAATGAGGAACTATGAGACTGCTTTATGACAGAAATGACTCAACCTACATTAAATAGTACTTGCTAGATAAGGGACATGGGTTCCAAAACCCAGTGAAGGGAGAGAGGCTGGGGACTGGTGTGTGTACCTGATGGTATGGGCCCCTTTTGAGGGCCTGGAACACCAATTGCACTTCCTCCTCTCTCCACTGTTAAAGAGCAGAGCTAATTTTGAATCCTTTAGGAGTCCATCTAGAGGCTGCTGACCTGAATTCACGTTGGGCCATGTGGCAGTGGGGCTCTCCTACTACAAGTTGAAATCACTAAAAGAGCTAAGCTTACTAAGCTGAGATCACTGAGTGCTGTGTTAAGTAGTGGGAGAGCCTGAAGATCTATCACCAAGCAGCTGGCAGAGCGGAGCAGTCTGCAGCACGTTGGAGCAGCCCATGGAACAGTGAGCAGTGTGGAGCGGTTTGTGGGGGACGGCTGACGTGGTTCATGGGTCTGCTGGAGGAGCGGCACAGCTGGTGGAGTGGAGCCAGTCGTGGTGAAGGCTGCAGCAGAACTCCACAGAGAAGCGGGGCAGTCGGCCCTGGCCCACGTAAGGTGTCCCTAGCACCCTGTGTGTGCGACCCCCCCCATTTCCACCCAGGCCGGGGGGTGGGTAAAACTCTGCAGATAAACTTTTGAACTCTGGGGTGGCACTGACCAGAGACAGAGACTTTTGGGTTATTGGACTTTGGGGTGATTGGACTTAAGACCCTAAGGACAGTGCCAAATGTACTTGGAGGTGGGTTTTTTGCTTATGGTTTGTGTATAGTCCTGTTTGTGGTGTCTCTCCAACGTGATGCCACATTGTTTCCCTCCTTTTTTTAAAAGGATTTTGCTACACTCAGACTTCGTGCTTGCGAGTGGGGAAGTATTGCCTCCTAGAGGCGCCCGGGGGGGTGGTAGGTAATTGTCCCAGGTCACTGGGTGGGGGCTCAAGCCGGTTTTGCATTGTGTTATTGAAACGGAACCCCTGAATACTGAACCCGGCCCTTGTTGCTGCTAACTCAAAGGGGCAGAAGGGTTACATGTCTAACCCACCCCAGACAGATGGCTCCAGCCTCCTTCTGAAAACCTCCAGTGAAGGAGTTTCCACAAGCTCCCTAGGGGTCTGTCCCATCGTCCTACTCTTCTTACAGTTAGGAAGTTTTTCCTGAGGTTTAATCTACATCTGCTGTGCTGTAGTTTGACCCCATCACCTCTGGTCCTGCCCTCTGCGGCAAGAGAGAACAACTTTTCTCCATTTTTTTTATGGCAGCCTTCCAAGTATCTGAAGACCATTATCAAGTCCCCCCTTAATCTCTCTTTCCAAACAAAACATAGCCAGTTCCTTCAGCCTTTGCTCATATGGCTTGTGTTCCATCCCTCTCATCATCTTTGTCACTCGCCTCTGGATCCTTTCCAGTTTCTCTACAGCCTTTCTAGACATTGGTGACCAAAAATGGACACTGTACTCTAGCTGAGGCCTAACCAGCGCTGAGTATGCCTCTGTTAATGCAATCTAAAATTCCATTTGCTTTTTTTGCAACAGCATCACATTGCTGACTCATGCTGAGGTTATGAACCACCACAGCTCCCAGATCCTTCTCAGCAGTGCTGCAGCCAAGCCGGTTATCCCCCATTCTGTATTAGTGCCATAGCAGCAGTTGCAGAATTCAGTCAGCCGGCTTCCCAAAAGCTGCTCCGCTATGACTGGTGCCTCTACCCAGTGTTCCTCACCAGTCCCGGAGATCTCCCTGATGCAGTTTAGGAAGGCAGCAAGTCAGTCCCCATGGTATCAAAAAGGTTGAGAGCCACAGCTCTAGACCATCTCTCTCCAGATCCAGCTACTGGCAGAGAATGCTGGAGGCTAAAGCAGGCTGGTCCTGGGATACTCACTCTTCCTAGAGGGGGGGTAGCCGGCTAGGTAGCGATAGGAGACGTTCCTGGAGGCAGAGGCGTTCCACAGCTCCTGGAAGCTGCGCAGGTTCCCCTCGGGTTGGAGTTGCTGCAGCACCATTTCCTGGGCCCAGCGCTTCACCTCTTCCTGGGAGCCAGAACAGAGCCAGCGTTAGCTGCTGTTAGCGCGCCCCAAGGCAGGCCTGTGGCAAATACACCTCGTCCGCCAGGGGCGGCAGCTCCAGCCCCAAGCTCCCTTTGCTCAGGAGGGCTAGAGCTGGAGAACAGCATCCCCTAGTAGTGCTGCTCCACCCCCAGCCAGCCAGTCACGCCCTCCTCCTGCTCAGACATCTCCACCAGAGTGCGGCAAGGGAGAAGAGGCCACGAAGCCCCCAATTCAGGGATGGGAGGTGGGGTTAGGAGAGGGGAGCGTGGACCCCAGAGCGAGGGGAGGGGATGCAGGAAAACCTGTGGGGCAGGGCAAGGGGAGGGACGGGGCAGGGAGGGGGGGCAGCCCTGGGGCGGGGGTGGGGGGCACAGACCCCCGTGTGAGGGGTGGGGCTGTGGGACAGGGCAAGGGGAGGGACAGAGAAGGGATGCGGGACAGCCCTGTGGCAGGGGAAGGGAGCACAGACCCCAGAGTGAGGGGAGGGGATGTGGGGCAGCCCTGGGGCAGGGGAGGGGAGCACAGACCCCAGAGTGAGGGGGAGGGGATGCGGGGCAGCCCTGGGGCAGGGAGGTGAGCACAGACCCCAGAGCGAGGGGGAGAGGATGTGGGGCAGCCCTGGGGCAGGGGAGGGGAGCACAGACCCCAGAGCAAGGGAAGGGGATGTGGGGCAGCCCCGAGGCAGGGGAGGGGAGCACAGACCCCAGAGCGAGGGGGAGGGGATGCGGGGCAGCCCTGGGGCAGGGGAGGGGAGCACAGACCCCAGAGCGAGGGGGAGGGGATGCGGGGCAGCCCTGGGGCAGGGGAGGGGAGCACAGACCCCAGAGCGAGGGGGAGGGGATGTGGGGCAGGCCTGGGGCAGGAGGAGCACAGACCCCAGAACAAGGGAAGGGGATGTGGGGCAGCCCCGAGGCAGGGGAGGGGAGCACAGACCCCAGAGCAAGGGAAGGGGATGTGGGGCAGCCCCGAGGCAGGGGAGGGGAGCACAGACCCCAGAGCAAGGGGGAGGGGATGTGGGGCAGGCCTGGGGCAGCAGAGGGGAGCACAGGGGCAGGCAAAGTCTCTGCCCAGCCCAGCCTGGTACTCACCACCAGTGGGTCCTCCGGGCGCTGCAGGCAGAGGCTGAGGAGCAGGAGCAGACCCAGGAGCGTCAGGGCAGTAGCGAGCAAGCGCTTTGGGAAGCATCTCATGGCAGCCGGGCTCCGCGGTCAGGGGGTGGCACCTGGGGGCGTTGCCAGTTTCGGCCAGGCTCCTTCGGGGGAGAGGCAAGAGTGCATGAGGGGCGCCGTTCGGAGGAGCACTGCCCGCCCCGCCTGGGGAGTGCCTGGCCATGCAGAGGTGGACTGCTCAGGGAGCAGGGCAGGGAGGGCTGCCGGGCAGCCAGCCAGCTCCTCGGCTCTCACAGAGCGGAGAGCCAGGTCCCCAGCAGCTCTCACCAGCTTCCATGACAAGGGTCCGGCACAGGCCACCCCTAAGAAACCGCCACAAACAGACTGAACTCCTAGCCAGGGAGCAGCCCCTGACTGAATAAACTTCGGATCTGCCATATTAAGTTCTGTCACATGACATGAGCTCCTTTGACTTGTTTGTCAAATGGACAGGCTAATACTCGGCTGCCTTCTAGGACTAGGGGAGGAGGGCTGCAAAGCACCTGAGCATATAAACAGCACTCAGGACAGGTGGGTGCACCACCCACTGCTCTAGAGCATATTTGAAGGGAGCGGTGCTGTCTCTCCCCGCCCCCCACCTCCAATTGTGAGATGTCCCACAAAACCCAGTACACTGGAGAGCTCAGGGGCAGCGCAACCTCCAGATCCGCTCACTGCACTGAGCACTGGAAGATCTGCAGGCACAGATCCATTTGTACGGTGCCCCGCAGCTCATGGGCCCTGCCAGAAAAATAAAGCTCAGGAGGAAACAGCAGCTACTGCAGAACATGCCTGCCGACACGGGTGAAAGGAGCACACCCTAGGGTGCCTCTGACCTCCTGGCTTCCCAGGTGCAATAAACGATGTTTGTTTTGCACTCTAAAGCCTTTGATGATTTGGCTGTTGTAGTACCTTGGCTCTCTTCTCAAGTAGACATTTGAACATTTGAGAGCCGGGGCACAACTTGTGCTACCAGCATCCAGCAGTGCAGCACCCTCAGGCACAGCCTGCTACCTGCAGCAGAAACCTGGCATGAAAAGCACAGGCAGGTTCGGGGCGAGCAGAGGCAGCCGCACGACACCAGACATGTCTCAACTCCTCTCATGTCTCCAGACATGTCTCAACTCCTCTCCTACCACTTAGAATCCCAGCCCAGTTACGAGTGCTTGGACGCACCAGGCCCTGGACCCTAGATCCAGTCTTCAGGCGTTAAAGGATATGAATGGCAGGGTCTTGCTCACAGCATTTGATGGTCATCAGTAGATAGGAACCCCAAACTGCTCAGCACATGAATCCAGCCAGCCCAGGCTCCTGGCACCAGCTGCTCCAGAGGAAGGTGCAAGAAATCCCCTAATGAGCAATTATGGACAAACCTGCCCACAGAAGTTTCACCCTGATCCCAGTCAGGTGCTAGTGGGTAGCAGGAGGGTTTATTAGTGCTCTCTAGCTTCCCTTTTGCCTTGGGAGGATGGGCAGGGCCCGCAATCAACACTTGCTAAGTCACTTATTGCAAATATTATGGAATTGTTCAGCCAATGATGCAGATGCCCTCGAAACACATTACAGCCCTTCACCCTGCCCTTTCTAATACCTGCTGGCTGCTACTGGTGCAGAGACATGTGCAATGGGATGAAGGAAACTGCCTCCACGGGCCTTGGGTACCACCCGTGCGAGACGTGGGCAAGTGGTCTCACTGCAGCATCGTTTTATTTGTTTTAAGCACACTCCTCCCTGTGCCTGGTACAGGAATAGCCCCCCACACACACACCCCTTTCTTTTCGATTGCCTCTGTAGGGATGGCTATCCCGCAACCAGAGGGGTGACTGCAGCTCCTATAGACATCCCCCAGCCAGCTTGGATGTGGCTAGTTTGAAAGCAATAGCCGTGAAGCCCCGTCAGCTTGGGGCTAGCTCGCTTGCTCCGGTATTGCGACCCGTGCCACAGTCATACCTCCACCTGCAGTGGGCTACCTCGCCAGGCCAGGAAGGACAGATACCACACCAGAGCCTGTTTCAGGCCCTTCTCTCAAGGCATCACTTATTGATTAACCAAGAACTTAGGCAAAATCCCCAAATAAGGTACTGCCTCTGCCCGGCACCAGCTCATAGAATCATAGAATCTCAGGGTTGGAAGGGACCTCAGGAGGTCATCTAGTCCAACCCCCCTGCTCAAAGCAGGACCAAACCCAACTAAATCATCCCAGCCAGGGCTTTGTCAAGCCTGACCTTAAAAACCTCTAAGGAAGGAGATTCCACCACCTCCCTAGGTAACCCATTCCAGTTCCTCACCACCCTACGAGTGAAAAAGTTTTTCCTAATGTCCAACCTAAACCTCCCCCTCTGCAACTTGAGACCATTATTCCTTGTTCTGTCATCTTCTACCACTGAGAACAGTCTAGATCCATCCTCTTTGGAACCCCCTTTCAGGTAGTTGAAAGCAGCTATCAAATCCCCCCTCATTCTTCTCTTCTGCAGACTAAACAATCTCAGTTCCCTCAGCCTCTCCTCATAAGTCATGTGCTCCAGCCCCCTAATCATTTTTGTTGCCCTCCGCTGGACTCTCTCCAATTTATCCACATCCTTCTTGTAGTGTGGGGCCCAAAACTGGACACAGTACTCCAAATGAGGCCTCACCAGTCCTGAGTAGAGGGGAATGATCACATCCCTCGATCTGCTGGAAATGCCCCTACTTATACAACCCAAAATGCCATTAGCCTTCTTGGCAACAAAGGCACACTGTTGACTCATATTCAGCTTTTCGTCCACCGTAACCCCTAGGTCCTTTTCTGCAGAACTGCTGCCCAGCCATTCAGTCCCTAGTCTGTAGCAGTGCATGGGATTCTTCCTTCCTAAGTGCAGGACTCTGCACTTGTCCTTGTTGAATCTCATCATATTTCTTTTGGCTCAATCCTCTAATTTGTCTAGGTCCCTCTGTATCCTATCCCTACCCTCCAGCGTATCAACCACTCCTCCCAGTTTAGTGTCATCTGCAAACTTGCTAAGGGTGCAGTCCACACCATCCTCCAGATCGTTAATGAAAATATTGAATAAAACCAGCCCCAGCACCGACCCTTGGGGCACTCCACTTGATACCGGCTGCCAACTAGACATGGAACCATTGATCACTACCCGTTGAGCCCGACCATCTAGCCAGTTTTCTATCCACCTTACCGTCCATTCATCCAGCTCAGACTTCTTTAACTTGCTGGCAAGAATACTGTGGGAGACTGTATCAAAAGCTTTGCTAAAGTCCAGAAATAGCACATCCACTGCTTTCCCCTCATCCACAGAGCCGGTTATCTCGTCATAGAAGGCAATTAGGTTAGTCAGGCATGACTTGCCCTTGGTGAATCCATGCTGACTGTTCCTGATCACTTTCCCCTCCTTTAAGTGGTTCAGGATTGATTCCTTGAGGACCTGTTCCATGATTTTTCCAGGGACTGAGGTGAGACTGACTGGCCTGTAGTTCCCTGGATCTTCCTTCTTCCCTTTTTTAAAGATGGGCACTACATTAGCTTTTTTTCCAGTCGTTCGGGACCTCCCCCGATCGCCATGATTTTTCAAAGATAATGGCCAATGGCTCTGCAATCTCATCGGCCAACTCCTTTAGCACCCTCGGATGCAGCGCATCCGGCCCCATGGACTTGTCCTCGTCCAGCTTTTCTAAATAGTCCCGAACTACTTCTTTCTCCACAGAGAGCTGGTCACCTCCTCCCCAGAGTGCAGTTGTCTGGGAGCTGACCTTGTCTGTGAAGACAGAGGCAAAAAAAGCATTGAGTACACTAGCTTTCTCCACATCCTCCGTCACTAGGTTCCCTCCCTCATTCAGCAAGGGGCCCACACTTTCCTTGACTTTCTTCCTGTTGCTAACATACCTAAAGAAACCCTTCTTGTTACTCCTAACATCTCCGGCTAGCTGAAACTCCAAGTGTTATTTGGCCTTCCTAATTTCACTCCTGCATGCCTGAGCAATACTTTTATACTCCTCCCTGGTTATTTGTCCAATCTTCCACTTCTTGTAAGCTGTTTTTTTGTGTTTAAGACGAGCAAGGATTTCACTGTTAAGCCAAGCTGGTCGCCTGCCATATTTACTTTTCCTCCTACACATCGGGATGGTTTGTTCCTGCAACCTCAATAAGGTTTCTTTAAAATACAGCCAGCTTTCCTCGACTCCTTTCCCCGTCATGTTATTCTCCCAGGGGACCTTGCCCATCAGTTCCCTGAGGGAGTCAAAGTCTGCTTTTCTGAAGTCCAGGGTCTCTGTTCTACTGCTCTCCTTTCTTCCTTGTGTCAGGATCCTGAACTCGACCATCTCATGGTCACTGCCTCCCAGGTTCCCATCCACTATTGCTTCCTCTACTATTTCTTCCCTGTTTGTGAGCAGCAGGTCAAGAAGAGCTTTTCCCCTAGTTGGTTCCTCCAGCACTTGCACCAGGAAATTGTCCCCTACACTTTCCAGAAACTTCCTGGATTGTCTGTGCACCGCTGTATTGCTCTCCCAGCAGATATCAGGGTGATTAAAGTCACCCATGAGAACCAGGGCCTGTGATCTAGCAACTTCTGTTAGTTGCTGGAAGAAAGCCTCGTCCACCTCATCCCCCTGGTCTGGTGGTCTGTAGCAGACTCCCACCACGACATTACCCTTGTTGTTCATACTTCTAAATTTAATCCAGAGACTCTCAGGTTTTTCTGCAGTTTCATACCGGAGCTCTGAGCAGTCATACTGCTCTCTTACATACAATGCAACTCCCCCACCTTTTCTGCCCTGCCTGTCCTTCCTGAACAGTTTATATCCATCCATGACAGTACTCCAATCATATGAGTTATCCCACCAAGTCTCTGTTATTCCAATTACATCATAATTCCCTGACTGTGCCAGGACTTCTAGTTCTCCCTGCTTGTTCCCCAGGCTTCTTGCATTTGTGTATAGGCACTTAAGATAACTCGCTGATTGTCCCGCTTTCTCGGTCTGAGACAGGAGTCCTCCCCTCTTGCAGTCTCCTGCTTGTGCTTCCTCCCGGTATCCCACTTCCCCACTTACCTCGGGGCTTTGGTCTCCTTCCCCCGGTGAACCTAGTTTAAAGCCCTCCTCACTAGGTTAGCCAGCCTGCTTGCAAAGATGCTCTTCCCTCTCTTCGTGAGGTGGAGCCCGTCTCTGCCTAGCACTCCTACAAGCTCTTCCCTCACCCAATGCACAGAGCCAGGGATTCCCATAGGAACCTTTCTACTTCCTGCAGCTCTCACCCCCAACCTGTGTACCGGGAAGTCACCTGACCGCTGGGTTCTTTCCCTGACCACAGCAATTCCTGCAAGCATCAGGCTCCCAGCCACTCTCGACTGAGCTCTTGCTGGCCTATATAAAGACCAGGTGCTTTTCAAGCTATCACCTGATGCCCTGGCCCCACAGCCTGCGAGGAGGTAACTTATTAGTCACAGGTGGGCTGGGCCCATCTCCCCTTAAAGGAGCCAGGCATGCTGGGACACCTTCTATCTAAAGAGTTCTGGAGGTGCCAGTCATGGATCCATAGTTAAAGCTGAGTGAACTGTGTTCTTAAAGCAAGGATTCAGCTTGTTCATTATGTCTAGAGAACACAGCCTATCCCCGCTAAATTACAGCACTCACTCCGAGTGGAGGCCGAATTCTGCAAGAATTTACAAATCAATCTATTATTTTAGGAGTGGAAAATGGATTTAAAAGTGGGCCTTTAGAAAGTTAGCATTTGGCATCATTTTTTTTTTGAGGTCCTTTTTGATCTTATCTTAGCCATTGTCTATCTAGGCAAAAATTGGCAGGGAGATGAATCTGGAGCAGATCCGGTGCAAAGAGTAGCTTTTGAAAAGAAATATGTAGGATTTCAGACTGGAGAAAAGGCGTAAATTGTTAACCATGACAGCAATTAACCATGGGAACTGTTTACCAGGTGGATTCCCCATCATTGACAATTTCTTAAATCAAGATGGGATGTCTTCAGAAAAACTCACTAAAAACTGCCCGTTGGCAAAACGGCCACTGTCTGCCATTGTCCTCAGTTCACAGCCTGCCCTGGAGGCAATATGGTTGAGAGCAGTGGAGGAGAGCTGCCATTTTGACAAAGGGTAATTCTTTGGGGGTTTCTCAGAGGGAGAAGATTCCCTGTGCCAGGCTCTGCTGATGTGAATGTTGAGTTCTGAAAAATAAGGGCAGAGAATTATCACTAATCCTGCTCTCCAGATCTATTCAGTAGGATAGGCAGGGGAGAAGGGAAACTGGTGTACATGCCTGGGGAAAGCAGGGGAGGTGGGTGTTGATCATAGAATATTAGGGTTGGAAGGGACCTCAGGAGGTTATCTAGTCCAACCCCCTGCTCAAAGGGGGATCAATCCCCAGACAGATTTTTGCCCCAGATCCCTAAATGGCCCCCTCAAGGACTGAACTCACAAACTGTGGGTTTAGCAAGCCACTGAGCTATCCCTCCCCTGATCCCACTACTTTGTGCTAATCTGGGGGTGCAAGTTCATAAGACATGGTTGGCTCAGTCATCGGGCTCCTACCTCCAGCCCAGGACTCCTGCAATGAGAGGGGAGCTCTCTGGAGCTGGAGGCTGGGGGACCTATAGTGACATTATTGCAATCCTGCATTGCTCGCAGGATGACATACTGCAAAAAAACTGCAAAAGGACACCTAGGCCTCATAAAATGCTGGGCTTGAATGTCCATGCCGGGTCCCACCCCAGCGCAAGACTTAAGTGCAAGAGAGCCCCATCAGGTTCTCGCAGAATGACCTGAAAGAGAACTCCAGGCACCTCCCCTGCCTACATCGCCTGTAACTGCCCCACCAGTCCATGATCTGAGGGCGCTCCACACCTCTGGAAATCAGGCCAAGGGGTCTCAAAGCTGGTGCCCACAATAGCTACCCCATTTCACAAATATTGGCCTGAAGTTCAGCTAGTCATTGGAGAAGAATCGAGACCTTTAACAAGATGCCAATACTGCTAAGCCTGCCTGGAGAGCTGTGCCGGAGGAAACCAACCAATGACATCTCCAGGTGACTGGTGCCCTGTTTTCAGACAGGAAACAACCCGCTGCTCATATTCAGGGGAGGGATCCTGCTCCTGTGGACCAAGGTGTGACACCACAGCAGAGCTCCCAACGCTCCTTTGCTCACACACTCCTGCACAAGAACACAGACGGCCAGTTACCACACACTGACAGGGTGCTGAAAACTACGTTCTTACAGAGAGGACGCAGCGGTGGGAAATAGTCTATCGCACCAAGTAAATTCAGGAGTCAGTTGTTGCATCTGCCTCTTTGTCCACTTAATCACAGATCCTGGGCCAGGCTCAACAGGCTGCCTCTGCCCTGGCCTGGTTTCCTTTCCATGCAGGGACTGGGGGCAGCGTTCCACTCATGGGGTGGAAGCCTGTCCAGTTCCATAGCTGGAGGGCAGTTTGCAATTCCTGGACTCCCTTGATCCACAGGCTATCCTCTGGTTACAGAACCTAGACACTGCACCTGGATGTCTGCATGCAAGGGGAAAGAGTATCAAACCTACCTTGCTCTCCGCTCTCTGGCCAAGTAACTTCCCTTCCAGTGGAGGCCAGGAACATGCAGACAATCAGGACAAAGAGGAGGCTGGGAACCTGAAATTCAGGTTCAGCTAACAGGTCAGGTGTCTCAAACATGCATCTTTTTACAAACATCTCCTGAACTTCTTGTTTAATAACAAACAAAGGGCTGGCAGGCTAGGGGTGGATATACAGACAGCAGTGCCTGAGCAGAGCCCTCTCCACCCGCCCCACAAGGAATTCCCTGCATCAGCAAAACCACGCTCTCCTAGAGGGCCAGGTCTAGCTAGGGGACACACAAGGCTGCTTCGAAGGGGTCTGCAGGGCTAACTGGGGCTCTTCCCTGCGCTCCAGGATCCCTGCTTCTACGTCCATCACAGCTGTTGTTCTTCAGACTGATGAAAGGGAGTGTGATGATGTTACACAATGTTCATATATTATTGAAAGGTCTGGGCAGGAAAGGCTCCTTGCATTATGCTCTCAGCCCTGCCTGATGGTATTTGCTGCAGGGCCAGGCTGTAATAGTCCATAGCACTTAGAGCATTAGGGAATGTACCCTCCCAGCAGGACTATCCTCTATGGAGGCAGGGGAGAAACCGAGGCACGGGAAGGTTAGCGAGGATGACCTCAATGGAGTGAGACAGGGTTTTTCCATTAGGAATTCTGGCCTGGTCTACCCTGGAAGACATTCTAGGTGATGGGGGAGCTGGCGGGGTTGTGACATCACGGGTACCAAGGAAGTGACATCTGCTGAGACAGGAACAGAAGGGATTTTTACCCAGACTGTTTAAAGTTCATTGGTTTGTTTGTGTCAGCAGTGTGGCCTAGTGGCTAGAGCATTGGACTGCGACTTGGGGTCACCTGAGTTTTATTCCTAGTTCTGCCATTGGCTTGCTGGGTGACCCTGGGCAAATCACATCGCTGCTCTGTGCCTCCGTTTACCCATCTGTAAAATGGGGATAATGACACTGCTCTTCCTTTCTGGACTGCTTTGGGATCTGCAGAGGGAAAGAGCTAGCAACTATTATTATTTTATCCACACACATGCAAGAAAAGCTCTCCCAGTCCCAGCGCTCCCATTCCTTCCACCAAATTTTCCAATCCTTCTTTTGGAGTCAAGCAAAAGTTCTTCCAGTGTGCAGACAGACCTGAGCTAGCTTTGCTCTCGTTAGCAGGAGTACCAACAGCAGTGAAGCTGCGGCAGCATGGGCTAGTCTCTCGAGTCCACATACAGGGTCCCAGGCAGGATGGTTATTGGTACAGCACATGCTACCATGACTTCACTGCTATTGTTATTGGAGCTAGCTAGTGCAAAGCTAGCTTGGGTATGTCTGCTGTCACCCCTCTGTGTCTGCTGGCACCCCTCTGATTGTGTCTTCTGTCACACCTCTGATCGTGTCTCTCATCACCCCTCTGCTGCTGTTACCCCCCTGCTGCCATTACACCTCTGATTGTGTCTGCCGTCACCCCTCTGCTGCTGTCACACCTCTGATTGTGTCTGCTGTACGTCTTAGGCCCCAAAGAGAAGGCAGGACCTGCAGGGTGCATAAGGACCAGTTCCTCTGGGTATTTGGGTTTGCCTATGGAGCAGATTCACAGCTTAGACGCTCCCATTTCTGGCCCGGTAATGGCTCCTGATGGCAGCCGGCACCTTTAGTCCCACTGGTGTCTTTCAGTGAGAATGGATTCCCCACAAGTAGCAGTAGTACCTAGTGAAAGCCACTCAACAGGCTCCTCTTCATTGCCATTGACTTCTACACGCATCCAGGCTCTTTGCAACAAAGAACCTGGAGAGCGCATCTCACCCTTGCCATTGCGGGATGAAATCCTGGACCCACTGCAGACCAAGGCGAAAGTTCCATTGACATTAGTGCAGGGGTGAAAGTAACTTACAGGATTTACCGGTACTGCCGGAGTCCTGAGGGGGGCGTGACCTCTCAAGATTTAAAGGCCCTGGGCACCAGCTGTGGCTGGGAGCCCCAGGGCCTTTAAATCAACCCAGGGCTCCCAGCTGCAGAGGTGGCTGGGAGCCCCCTGGGGTTCAGGGGCAAATTAAAGGGCCCAGGGCTCCGGCCGCCACAGGGAACCCCAAGCTTTGATGGGCTGGGGCTGGGATTTAAAGGGCCCGGAGCTCCTGCCGCTGTGGGGAGCCCCGAGTCCTTTAAATCCCGGCCCCAGCCCGGCTGCCGGAGCCGCGGGCGGGATTTAAAGGGCTCTGGGCTGCCCGCAGCGGCGGGGAGCTCTGAGCCCTTTACATCCCGGCCCCAGCAGCTGCGGGAGGGATTTAAAGGGCTCTGGGCTGCCCGCTGCGGAAGCCGGTGCAGTCCAGCACGGCGTAGTGGCTCTTGCCGCTACACCATACCGGACCGGACCGGGTTACTTTCACCTCTGCGTTAGTGGGACCAGGGTTTCACCCGGGGACTTTTCCTTTTATGTAGGTACAAAAAAAGCAACCTAGGGAATTTAGGGCCTGACCCAAAGCCCATTAAGGTCAATGGAAAAACTTCAGGAGGCTTTGAAATCAGGCTCACAATACACCGAAAAGTCAGGGTATGTGAAACCTGAGCAACCGCAGGAACTCACCACCCCTGCTGTAGTATAAACTCACATAACCAATGCGATGTCTCCAATAACAGCACAACACCATGCAGCCCCACAGTCACAAGACACACAGCTGATACTGTTTTGCATTATAGGTGGCCGAGCAATAAAATCACATATGCAGATCACATATGCAAATCCTGCTAGTCACCTGTCCCTCTTTCCCATCCCCTTTTCCTAATGGCGCAGTGTTTAGCCTGGACCTTTTAACAATTTTCACATCTCTCAAAAGCTCTGCTGACTGTATTCCAAACACTAACTGCTGTCAGGATTGCTTTGTTTCGGATATTTACACGGCAAGGATTTGTAAGTCACATTGTTAAAGCTTCCAAAATAGTTAAAAAAAAAGAAAACAACTTCCATCAGCACCCAAGAGTAAGGTGCCTCAGTCCCTTCCAACGGGTAGATCATGCATAAATCACAAGTGATTTGTCTGGTAGTCTAGCAGGGTGCCCAAAGTCTCACTGTGGAGTACTAGGGGAAAAAGGGGCAGCCATCACTCAGTGCAGTGGTAACCTTGACCTAGGTGACTTATAGGGTCACCAGACGTCCTGATTTTATAGGGACAGTCCCGATATTTGGGGGCTTTTTCTTATATAAACACCTATTATCCCCCACCCCCTGTCCTGATTTTTCACACTTGCTGTCTGGTCACCCTAGTGCCTTAGCACAATGGAAGTTTATTGTTGCCTTATTCATTAACTTGGGGATTTAAAATAAAAATAATTCTTTCTCACCTTGGACACTGAATGGTCTAGGTAATTTCTGGACTAATTCTGGAATCCAGCCCCAAAAGAAGCCACCTTAGCTTGGGCTTTATTGATTGAGACCATGGTGAAGAGAAGCATACTCTGGTAAAAGGGGGGAACCAGTCATATTATGGGGTGCTCTTGCAGCACCATCATTAAGGTTGCACAGAGCCTTCTGTTGAGAGGTGATTTTTTTAAGTGCACTAAAATCCGCACGCACAGTCACCTTGGCCAGAAAACTGCTAGGCCGGTGGAGAGCCTAGATGAGAGTTAGCATTGGAAATGTGGGGCATCTGGTAAAGGGGTTCGCGAGATACCGTCCCCACGCCACGACCTCATTTTCAAATGTGCTGCTTCTGACTACACTTTTTTGCCCAGACCTAGGGGAAAACTAGAGGGAGTACTCACATGCAACTTCTATCACTGGGCTGCCCCTCAGCTCAGCTAGCGTTGGCCACCAAGAGCCAGCTTCAAAACCTGACTGTTCAGCAGTTATGAGCCTTTTGGGCTGGTTGTCCGAGTGGCGCACGTGATTGTGGTAGCTACAGCATGCCAGCAGGAGCAGGATTAGCGACACAGGCTGAAGCAGCGTTTCTTTGTAAAGGCAGCATTTCACAGTGCTCTGAAATTCACAGGAAGAGTGAAAGCTGGCATGCCAGATCCGAGGCTAGTTCAGCTCGGTTGGCCTGCCCTGGGGTCATTTAGGGTGACCAGATGTCCCAATTTTATAGGGACAGTCCAGATTTTTGGATCTTTTTCTTATATAGGCTCCTATTACCCCCCACCCCCTGCCCCAATTTTTCACACTTGCTGTCTGGTCACTCTAGAGTCATTTGATCAAGGGGGGCCTGAGATACAGCTGCCCGGAAATGTCCTGTTTTTAAAATTCAGGCTTGGTGCTTATTGCAGGCCCACAGCAGTGAGAGCAGGGTGGGAGACACAGCACATAGCGCTGAGGCCAGGCAGTGAGCTTATAATGGTCTGGCTTGGTGCATTATCTTGTGCAGCCAAGTGTTTCTTCTGATCCTCAGATCGACTTTGGCTGGCAACTTGTCTGTTCTGGAAAGGAACAAAGTGCTGCTAAGCGTCCTTAACCCCCCTATAACAACAGTTTTTGTGGATGGATTGAAAACTCTAAGGCAAGAACCCACACCAGGGGTTACGCCCACTGGAGACACAGCATGTGGATGCAGCTTACGGGTGAGCTGATGTTTCTGTGCTTTAAGGTGCTTTAATGAGCACAATAGCTAACGAGTGTTGCTGGGTCATTAACTCCACAATTAAGGCTTTGTGCATACAGCACTTGTGCACTACAGGGGCTTGAGGACACAGGGAAATTGACCCGCCCAGAATAATTTGTCCTCTATGGCTAGGCCAGTCCATTTCCCTGTGTAGACAAGCATTCTGTCACTCTATGCTTTTGTAACCAGGCCACAGCTCTCTCAGCCGGCCTGGAGACATGAGCCCAACACTTTCCCATAGTTCAACCCTGAGTCGGTTAAATCTGTGCACCTGCACCTAAAACAATAAATTCTCCTGGGTGTGTGGAATGGCTGAGATAGCCCTTCAGTGTTGGAACCTTAACTTCCTCCCTTCTTAGCTTGCTGGGATGCTCACTGGGCAGCCAGAATGTTGCATTAGTGTTGGGTTTTTTTTCCCCATTTTTAGACGGCTGCGTCTGTTTTCACAGATCTGCTGTGCTGCTCGCACAGCAAACTGGCTGTGAGGAACTGATTCCTGAGCGGGCGAGGCTGCGTGGGGAGGGGACACCAGAGATAAAACAGAATCACCCTAAGCGAGATTTGTGTCCACCTCTCCCGTCCCAGTGGAGACCGATGCCGGTGCTTTAGGCCCACCTTCTCAAAGGTATTTAGGCACCTAAATCCCCTTGAAAGCAATAGGAGTTGGGCGCATAAATACTGTGAGAATGTGAGTCTTAATCCCGACCAGTCTGATGGAGAGACCTGATCCACCAGCAATCAGCGGGGGGTGGACACAAGGGAGTGGGCCAAGCATGAGAGCCGCTTCCTTGCGCAGGGTTGTGCTAGCTAGCGGCCAGATGGTCTGTAATAAGCAAAGGCCTCAGGGATGGTTATTGTTTAGAGAGCATCAGTGGAGTCCCAGGCACTCAACAGACAGGGCTGGAGACAAGGACCAACAAAAATGATTGGCAACAAAAATGATTAGGGGGCTGGAGCACATGACTTATGAGGAGAGGCTGAGGGAACTGGGATTGGTTAGTCTGCAGAAGAGAAGAATGAGGGGGGATTTGATAGCTGCTTTCAGCTACCTGAAAGGGGTTCCAAAGAGGATGGATCCAGACTGTTCCCAGTGGTACCTGATGACAGAACAAGGAGTAATGGTCTCAAGTTGCAGTGGGGGAGGTCTAGGCTGGATATTAGGAAAAACTATTTTACTAGGAGGGTGGTGAAGCAGTGGAATGGGTTACCTAGGGAGGTGGTGGAATCTCCTTCCTTAGAGGTTTTTAAGGTCAGGCGTGAGAAAGCCCTGGCTGGGATGATTTAGTTGGGGATTGGTCCTGCTTTGAGCAGGGGGTGGGACTAGATGACCTCCTGAGGTCCCTTCCAACCCTGAGAGTCTATGATTCTATGACCTTGCTACAAGAACTTACACTTTTAATAGGCAATGCATGGAGAAAAGACGGGGGATGGGCTGTGAGCAAATACCAAAGGATGGAACAGGAAGGTTACCTTGGAGACAGTCAGATGATGGATCATTTCCTGTCTGTTGGCAGGAGGCAGCAGAAGAGAAGGGCTTACAGGAAATGGGCCTGTAAGAGGCAGAAGGCTCTGAGAGCAGGTCATGGAGGATGTGCTGGAGCCGGGGTTACCTGGAAGGTGCTGAGGGCAGAGCTGGGACAAGCCTGGGGCAATCATGCTAGGTGGGTGGAAGGAAAGTGGGGAGCTAGAGAAAGGCAGGAGTGGGGCTGCTTGGGGCCTTGAATGCCAGGACCAGGAGTGAGCCCCGCTGCAGAGGGGGTGAGCAGGAGAATGTCTGGGGCAGCAGGGCTTGGGAGGGAATTGCAAGTGGCTATTTGCCAGGGCTTCCAGCCGGTAACGTACCTAGAGCTGGCTGCGGCTGCCACCCCCACAGAGAGCAGGAGGAAACCCCACAGACTCTGCTCCCTCCCACTTCCTTGCTGCCTTTGATAAGGAGGCTGCTGCACCAGCTGCAGCACAGCCCTGAAGAGGAAATCAGATGGGACGGGGGACTGTTCTCCTGCAAACTGGGCAGCTTCTGCTTTCCTTCATCTTGATGAAATGTTAGAAATGAATAGAGCCTGGGAGTGACGTTAGTGGGGTGAGCACAGGCCATGGCCTAACCCCAGCATTGGTACCCACTTCCTGTCGGGCCTTGAGCGAGACACCTAACCTCTCTGCCGCAGGCTTCCCCAGCCATCCATCAGATCCTGCCTGCTCCACCTCCCAGGGGAACCGGAGAGTCCGGTAGTGGAATAATACTGCAGTTAGCAAGGCTAGTGCAGCGAGAGGCGAGCAGGGAGCAGGCCACAGCAGCAAGCGGTGTGTGCACACTGGAAGAGAAGGCAGCGCCTTGCTCCCATTATTAGTACGGTGTTAGCCCCAAGCCTTCAAAACTACGAGCCACGTCCCCAGAAAAATCACAGGATTTTTAGATCCAGCCTGATATGTTTTAGGTGCTTTCGGGGTCACCTTTTTGGGCCTTTCAACACAACTGGGAGGGCTAGAAACTTACTTTTCTTTGAAAGGAGAAGCTGAGAGTCTCTGGCTATGGCTACACTGGCGAGTTGCAGCGCTGGAAAGCCTCCACCAGCGCTGCAATTAGTAAGTGGCCACACCTGCAGGGCACTTCCAGCGCTGCAACTCCCTGGCTGCAGCGCTGGCCGAACACCCCTCTCGGCATGGGGAATAAGGATTCCAGCGCTGGTGCTGCAGCGCTGGTCATCAAGTGTGGCCACACACCAGCGCTGTGATTGGCCTCCAGGGTATAAGGTGTATCCCAGAATGCTTTTATAAATTACTCTCTTTGTTTTGTTATGCAGCCTCTCTTTGTTTTGTTGTGAACGAGCTCCGATCAGAGCTCCGAACAAACAGAGCTCCTGTTTGCTGTGATCATCTGTACCTGGCTGTAAACAATCAAATGAGAGGCAGGCAGGGAGAGTGAATGAAACAGAACGGAGGAGCTCCGTTTGAACTGCTTATCTAAAAAAACAAACACTGATCACAGCAAACAGGAGCTATCTGTACCTGGCTGTGAACGATCAAATGAGAGGCAGGGGAAACAGCGTTGGATGCAGGGTTCGCAAACATTTTGTGATTTTTCCAGTCTCTCTCTTCCCCGCTCCCTGTCACAGTACACCGCGGGGAGTCCGTGTTGGAGGCAGGCTGTTTGCAATTAAGAGTTAAGACTAAGGGGTCAGAAACATGTTCTGATTTTTCAAGGCAGGGAGCTAACACACAGTGTTGGCTCCAAAAATCCCCTCTCTCTTTCCCCCCGCTCCCTGTCACATTAGACCCCACTCCACCCCCCTCTTTTGAAAAGCACGTTGTGGCCACTTGAACGCTGGGATAGCTGCCCATAATGCATCACTCCCAACAGCGCTGCAAATACTGCAAATGTGGCCACACACCAGCGCTGGCCCTGCACAGCTGGATGACCAGCGCTGCAAACCGTAAGTGTAGCCATACCCTCTGTGTGATGAAGTGGGACTGTTCTTAATGTTTCCTCTGAAAACTGTGTGGGTGCCTCAGTTTCCCCTATGCATTACTTAAGTCTCCAGTGTGCATAAATTGCCGACAATTTGTATCCTAGCAACAAATGGCTGGAGCCCTTCCCCCCTTGCAAGGGGATGCTAAAAGTGAACAAAGAGATCAGGTGACCTCCTGGCCCGGGAAAGAGTCAAAGGCCAGAAAGGAGGGGCTGGAGGGTTTTTCAGTTTGGGGCTGGCTGGGGATAGGAAGTGAGGGCAGACAGGGTTGTGTGGCTCACTGGGCCCCAGAATGGACCTGGATGAGGGGTCTGGTTCTTTGCACCTACAAGCTCAGTTTTAGGGCGTGTTCCTGTCATCTAATAAACCTCTGTTTTACTGGCTGGCTGAGAGTCACATCTGACTGCGAAGCGAAGTGGGGGTGCGTGCAGGACCCTCTGGCTTCCCCAGGACCCCGCCTGGGCGGACTCGCTGTGGGAAGCGCACGAAGGGGCATATGCTGAATGCTCCAAGGAGAGACCCAGGAGGTGAAGCCGTGTGAGCTTAAAGATCAGTCAGGGCTGCCTGGCCTGTGCTGTGGAGCTCCCTCAGGGCTGAGTATGCCGCTAGGCCTGGCTCCTGCATCTCCTTCACGTGTTGGTGTGCAGAGGAGCGGGGCCATTTGGGGAGCAGGGGGATCCCTGGCAGGCCGAGGGGGAAGATCGCCCACAGGTGTCGCCACGGAAGAGGACAATAGGTGCTAGAGGTATGCGACTGTTACGCAGTCAGCATCTCTCTGCTGCTGCCTGAACCTCGCCCAGCAAACCCAGGGTTTGGCTGCACCACGTTCTAGCCACAAACAGCTCAGTGGGGAAAACATGTCTGAGGTACGACAGCAGAGCCGGCACTAGGCATGAGCCAACTAAGATGCTCCCACGCTACATCAGCACAGCTGCAGTGCATCTCCCGTCGGCATAATTACTCCGGTGTGAAACTTGCATTGCTGGGGGGGGCTTTTCACATCCCTGAGCAAGGTAAGTTAGCTCGACTTAAGCTATAGCACAGACCTGCCCTAAGCAGCTCCAGGCCCCCCCCCATTCGCTTTTCATTATAAGAACTTGCCTGTTTTAGCATTGGGGAGGGGGCAAAGTGTTCCTGCTTAGGGCCCCCAATGGGCTAGCCCTGGCTGTGCCCGGCAGCAGGTCAGGGGGGCCTCACGGGGGCAGGAGCAGAACCACTCCCTTCTCTAGCGCTTCGGCCACTCCGGTTCTCAGCACCCGTTCCCTTGGTGATGGTTTTCACAGCCTGGCCACATGTGGCTCCTGGCTAGTGCCCATGCGAAAGCCCCCCAGGAGGACGGCTGGGGGGAAATAACTTACTTCGTCTGGCTGAGCCGGCTCCCCCAGGGAAGGAAGCCGCCGAACGCCGGAGCTCCTGTGCTACTCCCCTAGTTCGCCCTTTTGCTTTCCCGTGCCCAGTGCCTCTGCTTTCATTCTGCACAAGCCCCACCCCGAGCCTGGGCTCACGGCTCACATTGGCGGAGAATCTGAGTGCAGCTGCTGTGCACAGATCCATGCACTGGGTTAGTCCTGGGGGAGAGAGGGCTTTGTGTGCAAGGCAGCTGTGTCTGGGCTGTCCCATCCCCACTCCAGCAAAGGCCAGGGCCTGCTCAGCAGAGGGCCTGGTCCCTGCTTGGACTGGAGGAGAGGGACCCGGGCTGAGGCTTGAGCCAAGGCTGTGTGTTTAACTGCCCCGGCAGCATCTGGCCCTAGGCTGGCAGCCGCCAGCAGGACAGAGGGTAACCCACTGGTGAGTGTGTGTTACGGGGGTGCCCCTCGGTGCTGATCCACAGAGGACAAGGGGTGCTACAGCCCCCTGCCAAGGGAGGCTTGAGTCTTTAGCTCCATTCTTAGGCTCTGGTGCACTGCCGAGCTTACAGTGATGCAACTGCTAATGCAGGCTCTAAGCCAGTGGCTCTCAAACTTTTGTCCTGGTGACCCCTTTCACATCGCAAGCCTCTGAGTGCGACCCCCCGTTATACATTAAAAACACTTTTTTATATATTTAACACAATTATAAATGCTGGAGGCAGAGCGGGGTTTGGGGTGGAGGCTGACAGCTCGTGACCTCCCCATGTAGTAACCTCGCGACCCCCTGAGGGGTCCCGCCCCCCAGTTTGAGAACCCCTGCTCTAAGCGGATGGGAGAGAGCTCACCCGTCAACTTCATTACTCCAGCCCCCACCAGCGGCAGTAGCTCTCCCGCCGACATAGCCAGGGGCGGCTCTAGGCACCAGCAAAACAAGCTGGTGCCTAGGGCGGCAAAATCTAGGGGGCGGCAAAAGGCTGGGGCCCCAGCTCATCCTGCCGCTGCGAGCCGAGGAGCGGCCCATCTCCTGCGGCCGGGGCGGGGGGCGGCAGGCTGGGCCGGCGGACCTGCCGCAGTCATGCCTGCGGGAGGTCCACCGGAGCCCCGGGACGACTGGACCTGCCGCAGGCATGACTGCGGAGGGGGCGCTCGTCCCGCGGCTCGGCGGGGCCGCCCGCAGGCAAGACAGCGGCCGCGCAAGCGGAGCCGCCGGACCCGCGAACCGTCCGCAGCCGCGGCAGATCCAGCCGAGCCACGCGGGACCCTCTGCAGTCATGCCCGCGGGAGGTCCGCTGCTCCCGCGGCTCCGGGGCGCCTCCCGCGCATGACTGCTTGGGGCGGCCAAAAAGGTAGAGCCGCCCCTGGACATAGCACTGGCTAACCCGGCACTTAGGTCACTGCAACTTGCGTTGTTTGGGTGGGTGGGTGGGTGGGTGGGGGATTATTCACCCCCCCAAGCGACGGTTATACCACAGTAAATGGCAGTGTGTACATAGCCGTCAGTCCCGGGTGCGTTGGCCAAGATAGCAGGCTTCCTAGGAGCACGGCTGGGGCCAGCCTCCCTTGATGGCCCCCAGGGACTTGAAAATGCTGATGCAGGTGTGATGGTGACACTCGCTGGAAACCAGCCTGGCATGACTGCCCTGCTCCCTCGCCTTCAGATGCCAGCTCCACCAGAGGGGCGCTTTGCTGGTACACCCAGGGGCAAAGCCTGCCTCGTGCGGACACAGCTTATACCAGCGAACCGCGCGTAGGGGATAGCTTATTCCAGTGCCCCCAGGATACTAGGGATAGACGATGTGTATACTAGGGACAGACTGGTATAACTGTGTTTATACTATGGCTTCTGCCAGGCGGGGTCACCCCTCGACACCCCGTACCCGATGCAGCTAAGCCAGGAGCATGTCCTAGCGTAGACCTAAGCTGTCATCCCCTCCGTCTGGGGGGTGCCTGTGGTAGGCTGCTCAGAGCACTGGGTGAGGGGGCAACGCCTGGCCTGCCCCCCGTAGGATGGACTTTCAAGGTGGCTCAGCACCACAAACTGGGGCCAAATTGTCCAGCGAGCTCCCAACGTGCCCCCGCCGCACTGCTGCTTGGACAATCAGAGTTTGTTGCCTACATGGGAGCTGAGTGTGCTTAAAAACTCTGCCCCTTAAAGGCCAAACACAAATATGAGGCAGCTTCCCCCTCCCACCTAGTGAGGCTCACTTCAGACAAAAGCCAGGGAACAATCTCCCCTCACCCACCAAGTCCCAGACAAACGGAGGGGCCCTGGGCCACCAGCTCTCCCCCGGCTTCCCAGTGGGGTTGCAGACCAACACTTCCCCCGCCCCCCCACCGCTGCAGCTATTGCTGCTCAGCTGTGACTTTGCACTGTCCCCACCAAGGCCAGAAATCAGAGTGTAAAGGTGCCTGGCTGCTTAAAGCCACCCCAGTGCCAGCACCTTAGTGGTGTTCTATCACCACCGGGCAGCGGTCTCGCCCTGTTACTGCTGGAAGCTTTGACTCACCCAGAAAGGCTCTGCTGCTGCTCTCACGGTCATCCGACTTTGAACGGTGTGATCAGCATTGGAGCAGTCGCTTGCCCTGCCTCTGGGTGGGCTGGAACTTCCTGGATTCAGTATTGTGTGTGTGTGCCTGTGTGTGTGTGCGTCCGCTTTCAGTGCGGGATGGCAGCTGAACGTACTTCACATCTGTGCAGTGCTGCATCTGCTCCTCAGGCCCCGGAGAGACCCCAGCCCGGGGGCTTGGAACATCTCTCCTCAGGAAGACAAATAAAAGGAAGTTCTTCTTCACGCAGCGCACAGTCAACTTGTGGAACTCCTTACCTGAGGAGGTTGGGAAGGCTAGGACTATAACAATGTTTAAAAGGGGACTGGATAAATTCATGGTGACTAAGTCCATAAATGGCTATTAGCCAGGATAGGTAAGAATGGTGTCCCTAGCCTCTGTTCGTCAGAGGATGGAGATGGATGGCAGGAGAGAGATCACTTGATCATTGCCTGTTAGGTTCACTCCCTCAGGGGCACCTGGCATTGGCCACTGTCGGTAGACAGATACTGGGCTAGATGGACCTTTGGTCTGACCCAGTATGGCCTTTCTTATGTTCTTATGTTATGTAGGATCCCTGGCCATGGCCCCCTGACTGACCGGAGAGTTGCCTCTCTGGAATTTCCTAACTGTGGAATGCTGGGAATGGGCTTCTTTCCTGTAGGAAGCAGGTGGCTTCGGTCCCACTGGACACAGAAGAGCCCCAAGGTGGCCATCTCTGCACGGGGCGGCCCTCCTACCACACGGCCAGGGCTAGCAACAGTGTTCAATGAACAGCAAAAGCCTGGGGCGCAGTTCAGCAGAGGGTGAATCGTGCGCTGGACTGCAGAAGACACAGAGCTCAGGTTATAATCTGTCAGTAGGGGCTGAGCTAAAAGCAGGCCCACTGGTGCAGGCAGGGCAACTGGCTACACAGGTGCAAACTGCCGCTGGCAGGGGTTTACCCTGTCCACACTGCGGGCTCTGCACTGACGCAACTATCGCGGTGGCTGAAATGGGGACAGATCCCTGGTGTGGGTGAGGCCTGAGCCCAGCATGTAATGTGTGTCACCTGAATCTAACAGACCTGCCGTGTCCAGCAAACAGGTGGTTCCCACAAACCCCTTCCAGCTCCCCAGTGCTGCCTTTCCTTTTGTTGGCCTTGGGGGAAAAACCACCAGGAATGGGCCTGACATAGAAGCACGTGTGTGAGAGAGCCCCTGTTGAACACTGCCCGATGCCACGGAAATAGACGCTTTGCATTTCTCTTGCTGTTTTAAAGCCAAGAAATGCCCCAGCCCTCGAAGGCTGGAGAGCGAAGCTCTAATCAGGGAGACTCCACTGATGCCATAAAACCTCCAGCCCTAACAGGGCCCCCGTAAGCAGCTAAGAGACAGCACCATGATGGACACCTGGTGTGTGTTTCTAGGGTGTGGAAGCCAGTAAATAATTAACAAGGATTTAAAGAGATCTTAATGGATGATAGTTAGCAAGAGTCAGGCCATACTGTAACCTTAATGACGTAAGACTTGTAGGAGCAAAGATCATGCGAGGCGACAGGACAGGAACTGTGTACAAAGTTATTACGACCTTGCAATCACTAACCAAAATGCAGGCTTGCTTTTTCTTAGGATTGAGACAAATAAGATAAGCCTTTTTGCTATGTATAAACAAAATGTAGTTGTTGCTTTTTACTGTCTGTATTATTGTTAGAAATTGTCTGTAAAAGGTATAAAGGCTTGCTGTGATTGTTTACCAGTTGAGAGACCTGTCCAGGACCCTGTGTCCTATGGCACTCTCTCCCTCCATTGTAATTACTGGAGAAATAATAAAGTATTTAATTTTGCTGCACCCAAACAAAAAGCGAGAACTGAGTTCCAAGGCAGTGGAGCAAATTCATTTGGCATTACTTTACAATGGAGCCATCTCCGGTTACCCGAGGACAGGTGGAGAGTGATGTTAACTGGTGTGGATTTCAATTTTAAAGGGACAACAGGCTTCCTTGAGAAAAGCTTTGGGGCCTGCTCCTGCTCTGTTGTGGCCGTGTAAATGCAGAATCATTTCACTGAACTAGGGCTTCACGCTGCTGGGATAGAGCCGAATCCGGTCCGCAGTGCTGTATGGAGGCTCTCTTGGGCAGGCTCTAGCCTGAGCCAGAGTCCTGCTGCTCTCACCCTTCTGACCTGCCAGGTCCATTCAGTCACTGAACATCTACACAGGTCCCCTGCCTCTGGGTGACCCGCATTAAGGCCTGTCATAAAAGGGCAGGTAAAGAGTCCTCTGGCTTGATAGAGCTGGAATTGCTCCATCATTAGCAACAGTGTGAAGAGCATGGACCCCAGGCAGAGATGGATCCCTGTGCCGGCGGCACTGGGCAGGCGTCACTGCCCCAATCCAGCATTTGGCTCAAGGGGGAGATTCACACTGCAGGGGGGCAAATCAATTCCCCCCTCCCCCCGCTAATTGGATGTTTCATTTGATCCCTTCTTACAGGCTCCACTTCCTGTTTCTCTGCACTGAATCTCCCTTATAGTTTCTCTCTCACGTTCTCCTGGTGAGACAGATGTTTCATCCCATCCTCTAAAGGCACTGGGAGTCCTCCCCGTACCCTGTGCTAATCCATCAGTAACTCATCAGTGTTCAGACAAATGCCCACCATGAGAAGGCGTCCTGTCCCTTTAAACGCCAAAGGAAGGCAGACAGATGGCCAAATTCAAATTAACTTATGACCACTAGAACAAAAGCCCAGATCCTCCTTGGTATTTAGGTGCCTAACTCCCATTGGTTTCATGGCCATTAGGAGCACAAATACCTTTGGAGGCTCTGGCCCAAAGGGCCGTTAGAGAGAAGCTGTGAAAGTGGCCAGGGAACAGGTGGGTGAGATCAAAGGGAGCAGCTCTTTTAACTGAGTTTATGTCTACACAGCAAAAAAGCCCCACAGAAGCGAGTCTCCAAGCCTGGCTCACCTGATTCACACTGGTGGGGCTAAAAATAGCAGTGTAGCTGGCTAGACGCTGACACCTGGTGAGTGGGAAGGGTCCCAGCGGTCTACACTGCTGTTCGATCCCGGCTCTGAGCCTTGCTGCAGCAGGCCTGTGCTTGCTGGGTGGCTGAACCCTGCACAGCCCCAGGTGCAGGATGATGTGAGACACTGGAGATGAGATGCACCGAAGCTGCCTGCCAGCAGGGTCTGATCAGAGATAAGAGAGGTGCCAGAGGAGTGTAAGATGATGATCCGCTAAAGCCATGTGACATTCTCCTTCTAGTCGAACATCTTAGTGCTGTTGCTTAATGCCCAGCTGCAAGGTGCTGATAGCAAGGGCATGCGGGCGGGTGGAACCCGTGTAGCCTAGCATACTGCTGCACCCATTCGCTGTTCGGGATTTCACATAGACCTGACCAGGGACATGAACCAACCTGCAGCCTCTTCGGAGGGGCAGCCGGAGCCTGCGCAGCTCCAGAGTCACGGTGAGAAAAGGCCCGTGCCAGGGACTCCCCCCAGGTAGGCTGAGCCATTGGCAGGTCAACAGGCAGATGGACGCACGGCCATGCTTGGGGACCTCAGCCAAAAACCAGCTTTCAGGGCAGAAGGCAACATTCTCCTCCCCGGCCTCTCAATCCTGCCAGCTGGGCCCAGAACAGACCCCTGGGGGAGCCTTCTCAATTCCACCCCAACTGAGCCATCCAGTGTTAGTGCCTGTGGTTTTTAGGCAGCGTGGTAGTCCTGGTGTCCCCACTGGCGCTGGAGGTGGCATTCCCAGCTCAGACAGACATGCCTGCACTAGCTGTGAGTGTGATAGTGTGCTGAACTAGCATTGGAGTGGGGCAGTGTAAGGGGGCGTGGACAGGGCTAGCCACCCTGCCTACACTTCTGCCCAAGTCCCTAGAGACGTTCCCCGGCAGGTGCAAATTAGACTCACAATTGTGTGCGTCTATTTGCCCACATAACGGTGAGGCGGTTTGAAAACGAGGCCCTTCACCTGTCTGTGCCTCAGTTTCCCCATCTGAAAACAAGGACAGTGGGGTGGCAAGAGCGGCTAGCGGGGACTACATTTTCACATGCAACGATGGCCGAGCCAATGTAGAGCCATGATTCTACAGGCAGCCCCCCGCGGCTGGGTGCAGGGACATGCAGGCACAGCTAACCAGCAAGGCGACAGGTGCACTGGGAACGCACTGAGGGTGGGACTCCCTAGCAAAGCCCTTAGAACATGGACTATGCTGTCTCACCAGAACCTGGCATCTAGCTGGAACCTCTCATGCTTAAAGCATTGTCCAAACAGCAGCAAACCCTCCCGCCGGGAGGGGATTTGTTTTCCTTTGCCCGCTGACTCATTCGCTCTTCAAAGCCAGACAGGAAGCGGCTCTCGGAGACTTTGTTCTGAGCAGCCCCTGCTCTCTGTTGCCTTCCCCTGGGCTGTCTGGCCTACCAGGGGGGAGCTGCTGGATTGCAAGCAATGGGGCTGCTCTGTAATGCCCAGGAATGGAACCCTCGTCTCTTTTTTAATTCCTCTCTCCCGGGACCCCAGCAGCCTCTGCGGAGCCATCCTGGGGCTGAATGCTCTTCTCCAGCTTGTCTGGACTCCCAGAGGTCTCGCATGCAGCTGCCTGTGCGCCCCGCATAGGGCTCTCCTTTCTCCCCATGTTCATGGAAGCCCAAGCGGGTGCCAGAGCCTGTCACTCTGTGCTGTGGTGTCAGGGAGCCCTGCCCTGCGGGCTGAGCCTGGCCCCCGTTGGCCTCTCGCTCTTACAGCGCCAGAGCTTGTTCTATTTTTAAGCCTTTGTTAAAGCGCCCAGGGCTCTTCCTGCCCTTGGGGACAGTTCCCTGCACTTCCGGGGGAGGGGGGGGGGGGTCAGCAAGGCGCTGGGGCTGGGAGCACAGGCCTCTCAGCTCCGGGTCTCTGCTTTGACTCCGGCCCAGGTCACCAAGGACGTACAAGAAGGTGAAAACCCCAGCCAGCCACAGCCAGCTCCCAACTCCAGCCAGCTCCCAACCCCAGCCCGGCTGCAGCCAGCTCCCAACCCCAGCCAGCTCCCAGCCGCAGCCAGCTCCCAACTCCAGCCAGCTCCCAACCCCAGCCCGCCGCAGCCAGCTCCCAACTCCAGCCAGCTCCCACCCCCAGCCCGCCGCAGCCAGCTCCCAACTCCAGCCAGCTCCCAACCCCAGCCCGCCGCAGCCAGCTCCCAACTCCAGCCAGCTCCCAACCCCAGCCCGCCGCAGCCAGCTCCCAACTCCAGCCAGCTCCCAACCCCAGCCCGGCTGCAGCCAGCTCCCAACCCCAGCCCGCCGCAGCCAAACTCCACATCCCACAAGGCCCCTGCTCCTCCCAGACGGTCCAGCTGATGTTGGCACAGAACCCAAGCCCTGCAGTCTCTCCCCTCCCCCAAGCAATAGGGCAGCAGGCTCAGTCACATTCCCTGACTCCTGCAAAAACCAGCCCTTGGGGTGTGACATGCCAGGGTGCCAACCAGACTGATGAGTCACCCCTGCCCTGCACCCTTGGGTGCCCTTTGCACTGCATTGCTCCTGTCGCCTCCAACAGGGAGCCTCCGGCATGGAAGTCACTCCCAGCCGTGTCTGTGTGTGCTGCAGGCAGCCAGCCACACCTGGGCTCTCACAGAGTGACCCCAACACACCCCCTGTCCCACAGTTCCCTCCAGAAATGCATGTCCTGTAGTGCCCAGCCCCCTCCTGGCCGGGCAGTACTAATATACTAAGTCCGTTATTCCTTTAAGGGAATAATATGCACCCGAGTTGTTACCCCAAATGGAGGTACCCAGACACGACTGGAACACTCAGGCTTAGATCAAACAAGTGTATTATGTACAAAGAGAGATTCCAAGTGAGTACAAGCAATGAGGCAGAAAAGTCAGACATCATACAAGAAAAACAAAGATAAAATGCTACTGGTGCCTAACTTAGCAGTCTATTAGATTCAAAACCAGGTTTACCCACCATGTGCTTTCCGCAGTCTGACTGAGCAACCTCTTCAGGGCGGGACCCCTCCTCCGGATCCAACAAACGCTGCTTTCGTTGCTTCAGGTGCAGTGAATGCAAGGGTCAGGGAAAGAGAGAGGGGTGCCTGGAGGGGGTCTGCCCCTTCCTTTTATAGTGCTGTCCCCCTTTGAGAAGCATTTCCCGCTGGGAGCAAGGCGCCAGGAAGGCTGTGTGGGCGGGAACTTCATGCTGGTTCTTTGCTAAGATGTCGACTTTTTGCCCCTGCCAAAGAACAGCCACTTAGCAGGTAGCAATCCATCGGTCTTGTTTACACCTGGCTGAGGCGTCAGCTCGCTCTGTCTCCGAGGAACTGGTTCAACCACTCCCCAGACTTCTCTGGACAACATGCTTCTAGCTGGGAGCTCAGCTTGTGTTTAGCAGGTCACAGGTCACACCGCTCCATGCACATTGCCATTGGATTATTGATCAGCAAATTATGAGTTTTGACCCACCACAAGGCATCCCTTGCACAGACATTAGTGCAAAGTGAACACAACCACTGTATTCTGTCACACCTGGTTAAGGCCAAGGACAGGGAGGTGAGCCCTGGGGCACCCACGCAGACAGCCCAGCATGGCCCCACAGATCCAGGAGCTGGGCTCCGTCTGCCAGACAAAGGCCACTCTGCTGTGATCGGGTCAGTGGCAATCAGAGCACACCCTGAGATCCCAGCAGACGGTGCCACAGTGTCCTTCCTCCCCATCCTGCCATACCCCCAACATCCTGGGCAGGGGAGAAAAGCTGGGAGGGAAGGGGCACGTCCCAGAGCCAAGCCCTCCCTGCAGCCGGGAGCCACAGGGTTGGGGAGATGGGCCTGGAGGAGCTCAGGAACAAGTGCCAGGCTGTGCCTGCCAGGGTGTTTTGGTGGCGAACGGGAGCAGCGAGCCAGCCAAGGCCACTGCAGCCCAGGTGACTTTGTTCCAAGCAAAGCAAATAAAACCCGATCGCTTCTTGCACCAGCCTGGGATCAGAGCCTGGAATCTCACAAGAGGCCGACAGAGGCAGGCAGCAGGGCGCTCCCCAGGCAAAGTTCTCACCCCAGGAGCGCCTCCCTGCTCCTACACCAGGGATAGATCCCAGGGGAACCTTGGAGAGCCTCCTGGGAAAGGGAACCAGAGAAGCCAGGGATCAGTCAGCAGCCCCAGTCCCTGCCCCATGTCCCAAGTGTGCAACACGGAGCACAGGACACGCAGCCTCTGCCACAGCCACCACAGGAAGGGGTTAATGACAGTGTGTGGGCTGGGCCTGTTACCAGGGGTGTGGGCTTGGCATTCTTCCCCTGCCTGCAGTGCCCTCCACCCCGCCTGCTACAGCCCCTCAAAGCACAGCCCCCCCTCCTGCTACACCCCAGCTCCCTGCACAGCCCCTCCCACCTGCTACACCCCCTCACTGCACAGCCCCTCCCACCTGCTACACCCCAGCTCCCTGCACAGCCCCCCACCTGCTACACCCCATCTCACTGCACAGCCCCCTCTGCCACTGCACAGCCCTCTGCCTACTACACCCCCTCACTGCACAGCCCCCCTGCCTGCTACACCCCCTCACTGTACAGCTCCTCCTACACCCCATCTCACTGCACAGCCCTCTCTACCCTTCCACAGCCCCCTTGTCTGCTACACCCCATCTCACTGCACAGCCCCCCCTCTGCCCACTGCACACCCCATCCCGCTGAATTGCCCCTTTCCACTTCACACCCCAGCCCTGCACAGCGGATCTCCCAGTTATTGGCTAGGCAGCAGCAGCAGATTCCTGGGTGGAGCTTTGTTTGCACATCAGTCCCGGGAACCCTGACCCCTCCCCCTCCGTTTCCCCCTTCTCTGTCCCCCGCCACAGCACTCTGCTTGCCTCACATCCCCCCTCTGCCCTTCCACTCCTCCCTTCATTCACTCCCTTTCTCTCACCTTCCTTGTCCCCGCTCCCCTCCCCTCCAGCCCCTAGCACTGTCCGGGGCTCACCAGCCTGCACTATGTGTGCTCACAGGCATGGCTGGGCATGGGAGCTGCCTGAGGGCTTACACCCTCCCAGGAAATTGAGCTGCTGGCAGAGCAGCAACGCAAACAGCCTCTCTCTCCCGGCTAACAACATGTCCCTGCAGGGTTAGCCCTAACGGGAGCTGTGCCACAGGGGAGCCGGGCATCCTGCCACACTGCTGGGGAGAATTTGGCTCCTCAGGCCCCAGCCCGTTCTCTGGATGCCCCTCTGCCGGTCTAGGCCCTTCAGCGGCAGGACACCGCCAGAGGAGGTGCAGAGAAAGAGCCAGGTGACGGAGGAGCTGAGTGAGGAAGGAGAAATGTTAGGCACTAGCTATGCCCTGTAGGCTTGGCCGAAGGGCCGGGGGGAGAATGGCGACAAGCGGGTGGCTGGCCCGGAGCAGAGGGCGGATGGAAGGAGCCCAAGGGGCAGAGCCAGGAGGCCTGGGGTGGAGCACAGGAGAGGCGAATGGCTGCTGAATTCCAGGGCAATTGCTGAATCTGGAATGTGGGGGAGCCCCAGCAGCTGGCACATTGCGTCATGGAGGCTGGGGCCAGCCCACAGGGCCCACTGCGATGGGCTGGGAACGAGGCTGGACAGTAGGGCATGGGCAGGGCCAGCCCTACCCCAGCCTGCTGAGGGATGGCGTCCAGCTCTGCAGCCCTTTGTCCACAGCACTCGGCTCTCCTGCCTGCTGCCTCGGCTCAGCATCACAGGGCAGGGCTGGAGACTTAGACTGGGCAGGGAGCTGAATCTCAGAAGTGGCGTCCCAGCGCTGGCCTGGGCGTTGGCACCAGATAAAGTCGCGTGTCCTGTTCCTGCTGCTGCCCAGCCGCTCTGCCCTCGTTCAAAGCCGCTGGGCAAACACCGGCTTTTTCCTACAGTTACATAAATAAACATGAGCCCGATTCACCAGTCACTGAACCTAGGTCGACTCCAGCTCACTAGAGCTTGGTGGCCCCGCAAGGAACATTCCTTAATGTAAATGTTACATGAAATCTGATGGGCGGCTGGACAGAGAAACGGGTGAGAAAAGCCAGGGAGTGGAGCACAAGTGCTGCAGCAGCTAGCCCTGGCTGGAGAACTTAGCCTTGACTCTGAACCTAAAGTCGAGCTCATTATCCAAGCACCATCATCTCCACACACTGGAGCCAGAACAGGTGACTGTTCGCAGGGCAGGGGGCTGCTTCGGTAGAAACAGACCTGGAAACAGGTTCTGAACGAAACCAGATCAGATCTTTTACTCCAACCAGCGGCTGAGTCTCTTTGCTGCTTCACCTCACACCCTCCTGGGACTCAGCCAGCCCGAGGTGCCAAAACACTGTGCATTTGCTGCTGCCCTCCCCCGGGTCATTCTGGCCCAGGCGGACTCGGAAAGGAGCAACTGTCTCTTGAGCAAACCAGACCTTGCAGGGTAGCCAGGCTGCTGCTGCCAAAGGAGCCCACTGATCACTCGTGGAGCAAGGCAGCGAACACTGAGGAAGGGGGCTATATGGGTGACTCCAAACAAAGACGTGAGAATTGTTGCCTCTGTGGGAAAATCTGCAGCATCAGTATCTAATTCAGTATTTATCTACATGCTACCAAAAAAATCACCCTCCAGTACAGCTTAATGTTCTTAATGTCCCAGAACACAGCCCGGCAACCGCGGCTAGACTCAGATGTGAAAGAGCTCTGCTTCAGACCTGGCACAGTAATAACTACAGCTGATGGCAGCAGCAGCAGGTAGCTGGGAATATGCCCACTACACCCACTACACGCTGGGAATATGCCCACGAGAGGCAATATGGTAACTCTCATAGAACTGCAGGACTGGAAGGGACCTCGAGATGTCATCAAGTCCAGTCGCCTGCACTCGTGGCAGGACTAAATATTATCTAGACCATCCCTGACAGATGTTTGTCCAACCTGCTCTTAAAAATCAGAGATACAGAAGAAATGCTCAGCTGGCTGCGAAGGGAATACAGTAGAACCCCGTTTATCCGACCCTTCGTTATCCAGCCACTCTCAACCGAACAACCAGAACACACAGCTCCAGAAGTGGGTGAGCTCCCCTGTGGCCACTAGATGGCGCTGCAGTCTCACACTTTCCCATTCTCTGGATTATCCAAATTTTTGATGATCCGATCCGGCCCCGGTACCTATTAGATCAGATGGCAAGCTCCCTGTTAAAATGCAGTCCGAGAACCCTCCGCACAACATGAAGCCTGTATTTTTTACTTCACTTAGGCCTGATCTACAGACAGATTTTGAATTGATACAATTATGTCAATTAGAGATGTGATTTTAAAAAAAATAGTTACATTGATACAAACCCTAGTTATATTGGGATGCAGCTGATGTATCAATATAGCTTATTCTCCTTCTCCTGCCTCCGATTTTTCCTAAGCTACCTGAGCATGCCCAGAACTGGGAGACTGTTAGCAGGCTGTCAATGGCTTGCATTGATAAATCCAGTGTGCAAACATGAAAACACAGTCTAAGTAGAGCTGGATAGAAATTTCCCAACGAAGTCTTGCTGGAACACACCAATGCATTGAACCCAAAATGTTTTTCAGAAACATCTTGGGTTTGATGAACTTTCCTGGCAGGCTGCTGGAGACCATGAGCTTCCCAGGTCCATGAGTTCAGGGCAGCACTACCAGGGCTTCCAGGATCCCTGCTGAGGCCCAGGAGCCTGAAAGCTCAGGGAGCTCTATCTCCATCTCTAATCAGGAAGGAGCCTGGAAGCTCTGCAAACCCCAGCTTCTGAGCCGGCAGCCCTGGGAGCCAGCTGCCCCAGGAGTCTGGAAGCCCTGGGGCCCCACATAGTGGGGCTGCCCTGGAGCCACAGACCCTGCAAGCCCTGGCAGCTGCTGCCTGAAACTGACAAGAATCAAGTCAGTTTCACTCAGCCGCTGCTGGGGTCCCAAGAAGCAGATTGGGTGTCCGTGTTTCTTTCAGAATTTCTGAGTTGTGGGAAATTTCAAAAAATTTGGTTTTGTTCCCATTCAGAAAGAAACGTTCTAAAATAGAGAAATTTCCTACAATCCTGAATTTTGGCCAGCTCTAATTCTAAGGCTCTATAACATTGACCCATCACAGCCAGTTTTCCTATGAGCGCTGAAAGAGTCACTCGGAGGGGCTGGGATACCCATGTCCTATTTCACGTCCGAACTACCAACACTCCATGCCAATCGATGACAAAGCTGGAACGTGCATTATACCTGGAAGATGGCTGATGGGTGCGTTCTCTGTGCTTTGCAGGGAAAGAGGAGAGCCTTGAGGCAATGGACTAGCTCCCTGCGGAAGGCAGTCTGGGTGCAGGCATAGAGATACATGTTCACAGCTGAGTTGGTCAGTTCCAGCATAGTGCCAAGGTCCACCGCAATGTTAATGGCCTTGGAGTAATCTTGTCTCTCTATGTCGTAATGGCAGGTCCGGAGAATAATCTGCGTGACGAACCTAGTGGCGCCCAGATAAGCGAACATCATCGAGACAGTCACAAGGAGGCGGATGGATTTCTTCTTCTGGTACCTGAATTGGGTCCCAGAGTTCACTCGGTGGAGCCCTCCGGCCATCACACAGTGCACTTTGTTGCTGAGGACGATCTGCCTGAGGGTCAGGCTGTTCAAGGTGAAGATGATGATATAAGGGACAATGTTGACCAGTGAGGCCTGAAACCAAACCAGCCCTTCGATGTAAGAGTTGGGAAGGTCAGGATTAAACTTGCAGACCGCCCGCCCCGTCCCATTCACCCTTTCTGATCTGTTGGACCAATAATATGGGATAGCCACTAGGTAGCTGCAGATGTGAACCAAGGCGATTGTGTAGAGTGTGCGTCTCGGGGAGCACAGCTTTGCTTTCAGCTTGAAGGTGTTGATAGCCACGAAGCGCTCGACGGTGAAGGAGACCACCAGCCAGACGGAGGCGTTGACCGCACCGTAATTGAAGACATCCCGAAGGGTGCACCAGGGGTCCCGGTACCAGAATGGCTCTGTGCTGTAGCATTTCAGGATCATCTCAACGAGAACAATAAGAACGAGAACCACAGTGTCGGCCAGGGACATCGCCATCAGGTGGTAGCGGCTGGAGGCGGAGATCAAGCAGTCCCTTCGCCAGAAGATCACGAAAGTCATGATGTTTGCTGAAAGAGACATTCCCGCAGCTGTTTGAGTTGGAAGCAAACCCGTCTCCCCCCCCACACACACACTCTGCTGCGGCTGAGCCATAGGGCCAACAGGAGAACAGCACAGCACAGCCCTCTGCTGTGACCCAAGACCCCCTCAATGCCAATTGGCAAGGGGGTTACAGGAATGTCCTGATTCCGGTGCATACATCCTGGTTCACCACAGTGTCATGGGAGGGCTTAAATGAAAGCCAGGCTTGCCCCAGTCATTAATATCGCTGTGAAATGTGTGTATAGATGCTACATAAGGGGTTATGTACGTCGGCTTCAAATATTTTCATAGAGTCTTTATTAAGGCACAAGTCACTAAGAGAGGTGAAGAATCAGATTTTCGGTCAGACAAGAGATGTTTATTCACCAGTCTCTCTGGTGGGATGTACATTAAACACTGTAAGCTAACACAATGGATACTCAGGAAGTCAAAGAGATGTGACATTACCAGAGATACAGCAAACAGGGAAAACAAGCCACAGTTGGTTAGCCTGTCTCAGAGCACAGGCAATCAAATGGGGGTGTAAGCAGAAGGCAAAGAAGACACCCCATGATCCTGCACCTAGGAAGTAAACGGACAGCATGAAAACGGGATCTCAGCCAAGCTTGGCTGAAAAGCTGCAGAAGATGTTGGATGAGAAATTTCTTTAGACAGGTTAACTTGTTAGTTAAGTTTAGTCTCTAGAAAGCATGTTATGATTTTGTTTAATACATAATCATGTTTCCAAGATCCTCACTCACTATCACGTGAATGTTGAATCTTTGATCAGAAACTTAGTCTTGTTCTCACTAGAAATAGATCTAAACACTGTGCAAAGTGCTGGACCAGAGCTGAATCTAATCAGCAAGGAGCCTGGAAGCTCTGCAAACCCCAGCTTCTGAGCTGGCCCAGGAATCTGGAAGCCCCGGAGCCACAGACCCTGCAAGCCATGGTGGGGCAGCAGGCCGGGTATTTCTCTGAGTAGCCAGTGGCAGGGGCTGGACATCACAGGGGAATGTTTCAAAGAAGCTTGGGGACTGGGCTGCATCTATTGTTAACTTGCAAGGCAAAGCCAGGGCTGGTACAGCCCAGTGAAGAGCACTGGAGCGTCTGACAGGCTGGTGGTGTCAGGGAGCTGTCACCCAGCTACACACAAGAGTCCCTCACGCTACAGGCTGAGGATACCAACATGACTGAAGTCCTAGTACCCAGAGAACCATCACATATGTGCTGAATCAACCTGACAGCTTTTACTCTGCAATACTACCAGCCAGGTGGGGGTCCAAAACCCTTCACACCTCATTTACACAGGGAAATTGACTGGCATAGCCAGAGCAGAGTAAGCTCTTCTTCACCCCTCTTCTGGAATAGCTGCCCATGTGGGCACTCATTCCCAGCTAGCTATTGCAGAACACCATGATTCTGGTCAGTTTGCACCCGTGGACATGCCCTGAGGCAAACAGGCCCAAGGGAGGGTGCTGCTGTTTGACTGGAGAGAGATTTCTGCACAGTATTACAGGTGACCTCCAAATGGGAAACCAATGTCTTAGCTTCATCCATAAAGAAGCAAAAGAGGGAAGGAGAAAGGCTGCTTGTTGGTGCATTAGAAATTCAGGTTTTTGTCCACTCTGGAACTCCATAGGCAAATGGAAAACTGATGACATCACAAGAGACAGGGTGTTGTTATGGTTAACACTTATTCAACTCCAATGCCTAACAAACATGTAGGAAAAGTCAGTATGCATTAAAGATTCAACACCACCCACATTTAAATTGTAAGAAAGCACCCAATATACAGATGAGATCCCACAAAGAAGTCCTCTAGCAAAACCAAGGAAGTAACAGCCTTGATATTTTAAAGGGCTTGTCTACACAGGGGAAATTGAGTAGCATAACTATTCTATGAGTTAGCTGCTAGTTACTGTGGAATGACTATACTGGTCAAGTTCTCACCCAGATAGACAAGATCTAATGCTTTTAAAAAATCCCTTTTCCTTATAAAGATTTAAAAGTTTATCTATAATAAAGAAGCAAAAAGAGGCAAACCCAGATTAAAATCCTTTTCAGGTCACATATAGCAGGGCAGCCGCCTCTCTCTCTACATCACATAATTCAAAATGAGACAGAGGATGACTCCAATGAAGCTAGGATTTCAATGGGAATTTTGCTATTGATTTCAACGGAGCCAAGATTTCACCCCAGACATTTTAAGTTATTAAAAATTGAGGATGGTGCAGAAAATGTTTGCAGCAAAAGAAATCAAGAGGTTCATGTTTCATTTGTGCCTCATGTGTTCTCCTGTTCCCTGAGCACCTTTATCTCCTGTGGCACTTAGAAACCCAGGGTTCAGTGTGGAACATGCTTAGCAGTGATCTTCTGTTTTATAGCTAGAGCTAGTCCAAAAAACACGCCCCGCTCCCCGAAATTCATAGCTGTTTCCCCAGGTTTGAAATAGTCTCTCCAGGTGTCCACATTTCAAAAAGGAAGTTGAAACACTGGAAAGGGCTTAGAAAAGAGCGACTGGAGTTAACTTTCAGGTGATCTTTCAGGGTCCCTTCCAGTTCTATGAGATAGGTAGATCTCCATATATTTTAGGGGGAGGGATAGCTCCGTGGTTTGATCATTGGCTGGCTAAACCCAGAGTTGTGAGTTCAGTCCCTGAGGGGGCCATTTAGGGAGGTGGGGCAAAATCAGTACTTGGTCCTCCTGCTAGTGAAGACAGGGGGCTGGACTCAATGACCTTTCAGGCTCCCTTCCAGCTCTGTGAGGTAGGTATATCTCCATATCTAACTTGGGTCTGGGAAAACTTGCCTTACAGTTAGAGATTTCAGAAGCACAGCCTCTTTAGGGTAGCAAAGGGAAGATTAAGAAACCACTTGATCAGGGTCTACAAGTACCTATACATGGACATGATTTCTGATAGTAGAGAGCTCTTTAACCTAGCAGACAAAGGCATGACAAAAATCCAGTGGCTGGAAATTGAAGCTAACAAACAGGGACTGAATATAAGGCACACCCTTTTGACAGCGAGGGTAACCCACCTAGGGACTTGGTGGATTCTCCATCCCTAGAAGTCTTTAAGTCAAGACTGGGTGCGTCTCCCTAAAGCCCTGCTCCAGGACAACCAGAAGCTGTGAGATGGACGCAGGATCACAATTCTTCCTTTGAGCCTTAAAATGTCTGAAGATGACTATCCAGTCACACCCCTCCTGCCCCACATACTCACATGGGATCCCGATTATGGCCAGAAGCGGGTAAAACACTTTCTGTAGTGTTATCATCCAATGATCCTGAGTCATTTTAGAGGACAGCTCTGCTTTCCCAAGGTCTCAAACAACTGCTAACCAGTTCACCAGCCCCAGGACAAGGAACACAGTTTTATTCTCAGCTTATCTTTCTAATAAGCCCTCTTTAAACAAAATTACTGTCTTTTAATTTACTGCTGTGCTAGAAGCCCCACGTTAATGATTACCTGGCTGGAGAAAGAAAGGGGAACGTGAAGAGGCAGATGGAATTGTTAGATCAGTACAAATTAAACAGGACCTATTACAGAGCCAGGCACATGGGCAGTGGGCACAGCCGCCCCCGACCTGCCACTGGACGCCTGGGCCATGGTGCCCCCCCTGCACTTCGCCTCTTTCCTTCCCTGCTCTGCCCCTTTTCTGAAGCCCCCATCAGCCTCCGCTGCCTGGCTGAGTCCCTCTTTTCCTCCACTCCACCCCGTCTCCAGAGGTCCTCTCTGCTCCCCACATCCCGCCTTCCCTTCACCCCCTCCCCCCTGCAAGCCCCCCCCACCTGCCACTCACTGTTGGCAGTGGGGTTCTTGCAGGGGAGGGGGTGGAGGAGAGAAGGGACATGGAGAGCACGAGCAGCGGGGGCTTTGGGGGAAGGGCTTTGGAGGAGAGATGCAGGGAGCAGTGGGGTTCTTGCAGGGGAGGGGGGGAGGGACACAGTGAGCGGTGGGGGCCTCGCAGGGGTGGGAGGGGGAAGAGGAGGAATGCAGCGAGCAGTGAGGGGGGTGGGGCGTGAGTGGTGGCAGGGTCTGGGGCCGAGTGTGGGCATGGCTGCGGGCAGGAGGGACAGGGAGCTGGCCTCCCCCAGGGGAAGCTTCACCAGCCACCCGTGGCCAGGAATAAGTAACAGTTGGGGTCCAAAGCCATACAGAAGCTTCTCCCTCAAACAGCAGCAGAACAGGAAGTAGGTCGCCCATTTAGACGGTTTTAAGGCAAACAATCTGTTTTTAGATGCTTTGTGCCCTGGCCGGTACTGAGACAAAACCGGACGTGGTCTTGGCCAGTACAAGCCAGGGGAAGCCGATCTGAAGAGTGAATCAACTCCACTCCCGCCAGCGGGACCTGGCATACACCGTGCATGAGGGCGTACTGGCGGGGGCGAAGCAGGGTGCATTTCAAAATGGCGTCCTGATGCAGCAAGACCACTTGCCGGGAGGGGCAGGGTCATGCTGGCAGGGGTGGCCGGTATTCTGGGAATGCGGGAGTGGCCTCCCTAGCAGGCAGTACGGCCTTGTGCTTGACAACTAGGGTGGGAGACCTGGCCCTTCGCATCTTGGCCAAAGGCATTTAGGCCTCTGCAGGTCAGGTGCCTAACTCCTATTGACTGCAGAAGGGATTTAGGCACCTAACCTGCTTAGCTGATTGTGAAAATCCTGTCACCTCAATGCCCCTGAACAGCTGACTCTTTGTTTCTCCATCCCTAAAACAGGCTCAGTGGTGCTTCCTTCCTCAACCTACCCATTGTCTGCATGTGCTCCTGGGGCAGAAATCACCTCTTTTCCTGTGTTCGTACCATGCCGGCAGAATGCTGCTATTGTAATATTAACTCCAGCTCCTGCAGTCATATTAACAGCAGCAAAGTTGGGAAGGGGTGTCGTGGGCCTGGGGAGAGATGGACACCCCAGCTCATACCTTAAAGTGCTGTAGGCCTGGGATTCTTACTGATCTATCCCCCTTGCTGAAAGGGCGCAACTCCTAGGAACATCTTCAGGTTCTCTTCCTCCCAACAGTACAGGGATTTTCAGGCAGGCAGCAGGGGACAGAGAAATGGAGAAGGGGGTTAGTGGTATAACACTTTGTTTACCAGGAGTGCCCTGATGTGCTAGGCACTGTATGCACTCAGAGGACAGTCCCTGCCCGAGTGCTCACAATTCGACACCAGTTCTGCTCCAACAAGCTGGTCAGCAGAAGCTTGCCTAGTGCTCCTTCTCCCCAGCAGCCCGTTCTCTGGCATGCACTGACCTCTGCAGGGCCAGCACCATTACTGCCTTTGGGATCTCAAAGCCATTCAGCTCTGACGCATGGAGTGGTTTGTCTCCCCCAGAATGGCTGGAAGGGCAACATCTCCCCAGTCCCAGCACCGAGGGATCTACTCTCTGCAGCAGCTAATGGTTAAAGGTCACCAAACAAATGCACTAACTATTCTACGAGAAAGCACCAGCAGAGAGAGGAAGAAGCTCCAGGACCAGGGGTGGCTCCAGGCCCCAGCACGCCAAGCGCGTGCTTGGGGCGGCATGCCGCGGGGGGCGCTCTGGCGGTTGCTGGGAGGGCGGCAGGCAGGGCTCCGGTGAACCTCCCGCAGGCGTGCCTGCAGAGGGTCCGCTGGTCCCGCGGCTTCAGTGGAGCCGTGGGACCAGTGAACCCTCCGCAGGCACGCCTGCGGGAGGTCCACCAGAGCCACGGGACCGGCGACCGGCAGAGCACCCCCCGCAGCATGCCACAGTGCTTGGGGCAGCAAAATATCTAGAGCCGCCCCTGTCCAGGACTGACTCCCTTGTGAGCACATTACACTGACATTTGGAGGTTTCTTGGCCTATAAACCAATTCCCTTCATTTCAGGGCCCAGACGAGGGCCACTTTGAGCAAGGAAAGGAGGTTTGGGGGACCTATAGGCAGGTTACTGCCCCCTGTAGAGGATCTACGTATTCCCTAGCACAGAGACTCCTGTACCTTCCCTCTACTGTCAGTGCATTCAGGGGAAGAGATGGATGACTGCTTTTTCCCTTCTAGCAGCTGGGTAAACCCTTCCACCTCTTCTGCTTCATTCCTCTTGAGTGCAACGGGAGCAGGATGGAGTGAGGGGTGCACAAGGCCTGGGGGGTGGAACATTGGTGGACCCAGTGTCCGTGCAGCCACCGATGGGAAGTGGCTGCATGGTCCATATGGGCTCCTCTGTAACTTCTCATGGTACATCAAGATGCTTTACACACCTTCCTCTGCCTCATGCTACTGATGGGCTCTCGCCTGCCACTAAGGCAGTAGTTGGCATCTCATGTGACTCGGCCGCTGCATGATCCCATTGTGGGTGGACGAGTGCCGAGAACAGAGCCCCAAGTGCTGCTGCCTGGCTGCAGCTGCCCAGGTGGAGAGGGGAGGGTGTTGAGTGTTCCCCTAATGCAGTCCCAGCTGGTGGAGGCTGGACTCCAGACTCTGCCCCCTGCTGTTCAACCCTAGCACTTCAGCTTAAAAACTAGAGCAGCGGCACACACTGCTGATAATTCTGTGCCCTTCACAACCCATGCCCACTATCCCCGTGAAAGGCTACGCAAACTGGGAACTGAACCTAGAAATCCATCGCAGAGTCACATCTCAGCCCCGCTGTCGCTCCCAAAGAACCTGTCACATCCAAGGACTTGGCTATGTGCACATATTGAAACTATAGGCAATCCATTACACATCCTCTTCCGGTACCCGGTCCAAAGGACAATAGGTGCGGGCCTGGCCACTGCTCACCCCTGCACCTCTTCCCAGCACAGCAGTCACCTGACGATACTGTTTTTTCCTTTGGTGAGAAAAACGTAACATTCCCATTTTAGGTCAACCCCAAACTAATTGGGGGTGTAAGTTTTTTTGGTTCAACAACTGAACCAAATAAAAAAAAATTAATTATTCGCTCAGCTCTAAATAAACCCTCATCAACTACCCAGCAGTTTTGTAACCTACTTCTATTTTTCTTGCAACGGAAGCTAGACAATAAAACTCATGTGCAACAGACACCAGCCTGTGTTCGGTAGGGATGCATCCCCAACTAATGAGAGAGCTTTCTATTTCGAGTGCAGAGCTTCGGTCAGCAGGAAACATCTCCTCAATCAGCACGCACCCAGGGCTCTTTACATCCGGGAAGCTGCCATTTGTACACTGCTGGTCCAGCACCAGCTCCCAGGGGATATAAGTAAAGGAGCTGACAGCTAATAGCCTTTCAATGAGCGAGTAACATCCTGGACAAGTCTCATGGTTTTGGGGAGCATTAATAAAGGAACAGGAAGTATTATCCAGAGAGCTCACAGAATGATAAAACAGAAACACTCACCTTCGGAGAGGACGCAGGGTGAGTTAGACATGGAGCTTGGCAGGATTCAATTTAAATGTTTGGTCACTGGTAAGTGTCAGTTTCACTGACATACAGAAATTGATGAAAAGCTTTCCATTAATAACAGCTGGCAAGCGTTGTCTGCCCCGCACATAGCGCCTGTAGTGAGCCGCTGTCACTAGACCTGGGAGCCCTCTACAGCTCCACTGTCATGCCCCACTCACTCACTCACCCACCAGGAGCGTGATGGCCATCCCTGGGCGGGAACCATTCAGCAGTGGTTGGCATCCCTCTCAGCTGGGGGCTCATCCTCCTCCTTGTGGCCCTGACTGGGGGTTTCTGCTCCATTAGGCCAGGACTGCAGCCTCCCTTTCACCTTGCGCATCTTGGGCCCCTCGGTCAGGCAGGGAGCCCCCTGCAGCCCTGCTGTGGGGACTCCCCATTAATTTCCCATGACTGTGAAAATTAAATAGTTAAAAACTGAGGAAAAAAGCTTTAAAATCTATATTAATTGCCAACATTAAAAAAAAAAGAATCCAAGTCTGCCAAGTCTAGACAAGATTTGATGATGGGTCAGAGTGAGGCTCCACTGTCACAGTTACTAGCCTTCTGATTGGTGTTCTCAGAGGTGTTGCACATGTGCATTCCACTCTCAGCGTGCAGGTGCCCTGCATACACTCATCGGAAATTTTCCCTCCATGGTACCTGCCGGGGCAGCTCGAGTGTCCTCTGCCATCGCACACCACTGTGTGCTGGTCTAAAGGGCCCCACTGGCCCAGAGCTCTGTCAGTTCCTTCTTGCTGGACAACTCCAAAACAAAGGAGGAGGAGGAGAGCGAGTTGTGGAAGGAACATGTGCCGCACACCTCATAGAACAACCGTTATGGGAGGTTAGTAACAGTTTTTTCTTCAAGTGATTTCACATGTGCATTCCTCTCTCTCTCTCTCTCTCAAGTCAAAGCAGTGAAGGGATTGGAGTCTCTGTGCACACAGGCTCACACTTCGAACCGTAAGTAGACCTGACTGAGGGCTTTCTACTATTTAACAAGACATCCTGAACTTGAGCCGAGCAAGACTCCTTTCTAGGATTTAGCCAGGGAGCCTCCAGGCTGTTAAACAAAGAACCCGCAGGTTTGGGTGGAGCATCTGACCAGGAACCTGTGAAATTACAAGTGGTTCCAAAGGAAGCAATATCAGAGGCTCCATTGACAGATCCAGCAGAATGCAGAACCAGTGCTGCCGAGGCCACGCTGGGGCTATTAGTGCAACCCAGGCATGGTCCCGTTTGAGCTTTGCCAACACTCAGTGTAGGAGGGGAATTGGAGGAAAAGTGTAGCAGAGCTTATTCGACCAGGCTAGCAGGAAAGTGTCCGTCATGGAACCTGGACTGCGATCTTATAGGGAACAAAACTGGTGGCATTTCTCAGTGAGCTCTATCATCATCGGGAGCGGGTGAGATGCCTCCTGAAGAAACTACTAGTCAGGAGAGGAAGAGCATGAAGCCAGCACAGGTTGCGGCTGCCCCTTCTCTGTTAGCTGTCCAGCAGGCTCCTTCTGCTCAATACTGGGCTCAGGAACCGGTAGTGCCTGGCAGATAGTCTCCCCACACCTCTCTGACAACACAGAGCAGGGACGTCTTGTGCAGGAGCGAGAAACAAGGGGGAAACCCTATGGGTTTCAAAAGGGCCACTGGACCAGTGGCCGGCCCCAATGACATACCCTATCCCACTCCACCTGAAGGATCTTGAGGCAATCCGGATAATAACTACCCAGGGGGGAGGAAGGGGAAGAGTAGCATGACTGGCTCTGATGCTGGGAATCATAGGTGCCAATTCAGAGGAGAATGAGTCACCCTGTGCACACCAACAGGGCAGGCTCCTGAGGGTGTCAGAACAGCACCGAGTCGGCGAAGAGCACAGAGCAGCCAACATCGCAGGCTTCTCCTTCAACAGTACTGATGGGCATGAAGTCTAAAGCACACGAGGTTGTCACAGCACCAAGTACTGCACCGACAATACCGGGGATACCAGCACCAGCAGGCTCAGCAGATCTCTCGCGGCTGCAAATGCCTTCAGCGTGGTTGGCACTGAGACAATCTCGGGCTGCTGCAGTACTGCAGATGTAGGTGCCACTTGGGGCCCTGGACTCGATGGTGCCTGCCTCAGTGCTGGAGTGAATGGTGCCCATCGTGGTGCCATCTGATAAGAGGAGTGCGTGGATTTTGGAATCCACATGCTTATTAGATTTAGGTGTCTGATCTTCCTCCCTTGGGGTGTCTAGAGACTCTTCTTAGGCACTGGAGAGGGTGAGCCGTGTTGGGTCTTAGGCAGCAGAGGAGGTGCACTCCTAACTGAAGCCCTTAGCGCTGAGTCAGGATGATTTGGTTCTTAAGGCAGTCTCAGGGCTGCATCCATAAGCAAAAACTTCACCCTGGCTTCAGTCTTTTTTAGTCCTTGGCTTAGAGTCTTTGCAATTTTAGCAACGATTCCAAATATGAACTTCCCCCAAACACTTCAAGAAGCGTGAGGGTGAGTTGCTCATAGGCATCGGCCTAGAAAAGAGACACAGGGCTCGAAGCCTGGTGACCGAGGCATTCCTCGGTACTGAAAACCGGCAACCCCAGATCTGGGAACTGAAAAAGAAAAGTGGTATGGATAGTACCTAATAACTAACCCTAAGTAACTATAACACTGGTTAACTATTTAATAGAAATTTACAATGAACTGTACACAGAGTATCTGCTAAAGCAAGCCAAGCAATTCCAGTGACTGGATGGTAAGAAGGATCTGAATGGGGCTGCTGGGTCCTTTATACCAGCACACAGTGGTGTGCGAGAGCAAAGGGCTCTCAAGCTTCCCCAACAAGTACCACTGAGGGAAATGTGAGTGTGCGCATGGCGCATACCCACCAAGAGTGGAATGCACACGTGCAATCAGCTGAAGAAAAACTACTGAGGTAAAGCTTAGAGCCACGACCATAAGAATACAACTGGCCATCATGGTACATTTCATGAACTGACAGTTTAAACTATAAATGAACAGGGTAGATGGTCCATCTAAGGTGGACCCAAAATACCGAGCTGAGCATTTTGGTTTGAAAACAACTTGCCCGTTATCTTCTTAATATAGACACACAGGAAAGGTGAAAAGGGACTTTGCATTGAGATTGAGGTTTTGCCACAAATAGAATCTAATGGGGGATGCAATACCAGAGTGAATCTGGCCCAGAAATGTGCTTGGGACAGATAAAATCACCACAGCTAGCTTAAGTGACTACTGTGCAAGACAAACACCAGCACTGGTACAGCTACATAAGACACCTACACCCATTTGGGCATTTACATACTGGATTCAAGTTGGGAAGGGAAACTTTCCCCCTCCCCCTCCCCCTTTTTTTTTTAAACCTATCCCATTTGCTTTATCCCAGCAGCCTCCTTCAAGGACAGGCTGTTGCATTCACTGTGGATCACAGAGAGAAGTACTTCCTGCCTTTACCCTGCACAACACAAGATTTGGTTTGAAATAGGACTGATAAGTTAACTGGGCTCACCTCCACTGACAAGCTGCAAAGCAGAATACCCGGTTCCCATCAGTAGTTACTTCAGGGCATCAACTCACCCTGCACTCAGCCCCAGTCACACTCCCTCATGCAGATGTACTTTGCACTGAGATTCAACTGCCCCTATGGTCTGCAGGGCCAGGGAAGCCATTATCTCAAATCCCTTGAGGCTCAAAATCAGAGGATTTTAGGTGGAATTATGAAGCTCTTCTTCCTGTCATAAGATGCACAATACTTGCCCACGGTTCTGCATAAAACTCACGCCCCCATCTATTTTGGGTATTTGTGGTGCTGCAACTCCAGATATGCTGAAGTAGACACAGTATCCTGCTTAGCCCTCTCACACCGCCAAGTAGAACCAGAAGGGTTGGGTTCATTTTTCCCAGGTAGTTAATTTGTCTGCTGGGAAGTGGATGCTTCCTCTTTGCTGCTAATAGCTTTCCCACAGTCACTGGCTCCAAACACTTAGCTTAGCTCACAGACAATCTTACTCTTCTAATGCCTGAAGTCTGAGCACTTATTAACTGATGCAGTTAGTTTTTGTTTAGTTCCCACACGCCACAAGAGCCTTTCCATTATGTGTGTTTTAGATTCTCTTTCTTAAAGAGAGCATCAGGATATGTACTTTTGTAAGTGTTTCTTTGCCTTATCACCACACACATTTAATTTAAATTCGAGCTGTAAAGGCAATCTCTCTGCTTGGTCATTTATGCCTTTATTGTGTTCATGCAAATTAGAGAGTGAAGCATGATTAGTGATTGTCACTGCTATTTCACTTGCTGCATCAGTGTAGGACAATACTGTGGCATTTGAGTCTGATCCTGCTACCGTAAGACAAACACTGATTTCATTGACACTTGGTCTGAAAATCTCTGACCACATTGGATCTGGAAACACGCCTTCCGCTTCCTTTGCGCAACAGAACACAGGACGACTTTCGTTAACACCAAAAGGATTTTAAATGAACAGTTTCATGGCGCTCCTTTCAAATCATAAAATGTGAACTTTACATAGAAATGTGTTTACAAATCATTTCCATTTACACTCGGTTCTGCTCATTACTGGCTGGGAATTATATACAGAGACTGGCATTGCAGTTTCACTGATTTGTAAGGAGATTGGAGAATTTATTCAGGAAATAAAAACAGGATTTCCCTGTTCCTAGACATTCTCTTCTGCCTGACATGGCTACTCGTAGATGCAGTAGGAGCATGCTAAGCTTTCAGAGAAAAGGGGTAGTGTGGATGCCACCAATCCAAGAGACGTACACTGTGCACAGGGTCCAGGACAACTTGTACTCCTTGGTCAAGTCGGGGCTTCTTGCCGTTCCAGACAGGAGAATCCTGGAACACCAGCCTCACTCTGTGATGTCTCATGTCAGTGCTCACGTTTATCGTGAACTGCAGGGAAGAAAATTGGCAATTTCCTTAATAGACATATAGGCATTTTCTGGAAGCAGTACCTAATTTCCCTTCAAATAGTATCTACTACTGTGAATGCTGATCCCTGATTCTTATTGGACAAACATTTTCTTTGTGGTGTTTTACATTTAAACTTTTTTTTTTTTAATTATTTGAAAATATAAAGTGAGGGCCTCCAAAAAGTATGCTTTTCACAAAAAAGATACCAGAAAGACATCAAAATCTGAAAAATCAACCAACTCTCTTCTAAAGTTAAAATAAATGTTATTTGGAGCTTTGATCTTACGGAAGTGCAAAGATGAGAGAACTTGGACCCTATTCTCCAATTCTACCTTTAATATCCGTAAGTTATCTAGGGTATTTTAGGTGCTGCTGACTACGACTCCTAGGCACGATGAGAATACAAATCCTCATCCTTCCTTCCCCCAGGAACGGAGCCCGTTTCACTGAACACTGCTGTCAAACAGTCCCTTCTAGTTGGGCCTAGAGGGCTGGTGCCATGAGTCTACACCAACCATGAGAAAGTTTAGTGACTTGCAGAAACTAAACTGAAGAGATCCTTGAGTGATGGCCCCAATGCACTAGGGAAATGCATATTAATTAGTCTGCTGGTGCAGCAAGATTTACAGACAAGCGGTAATGACCAGACCATTTTCTTAGCACATTTCTATGGCGCTTACGTGCAGATTTCTTAACACTTACCAAGGTAAATACCATACCCATGACTACGGGCAGGAAGATGAAGTTGAGGGTGGTGATCTGCAGCAGACAGCAGTCCTGATCAGGATTTGTGTGAACATCCTCATACTGAACAGGTGGCTGAAGACCTTTGCAACAGTTACTCTTCAATCTGGGAGGCTTGACAGAAAGACAGACCGGTTCATTCAACTAAACTGAAGCCAACCAGAAATTTTACTTCATGTCTAGAGACCATCCTGGCTCAGCAGCAGATTCCTGCCTAACACCCATGTGTTCAGGCAAAAGAGTTCCATGTTCAATGAAAACATGGGATGGAGGGTTTGCAAGACTGTCTGTTTGAAGACAGACTTCGAAGATCCTAATAGGGTGCTCGGTATTATACATTTATCCTGAGTCTGGTTAAAGGAGGGTTTCACAAAGACTACTGTCACCCCCTAATAAAAGGGTTGGTTTTGTTAGCTTTGGAAAGGCTTTCCCTGTGAAGAGAGAAAAGACATTAATGCAACACATTTCAAACTTGGGTCCCTAACCGTAGGCACTAAATCAAAGTGGCTGGCTTTTCAGAGGAGCTGAGTCATCACAACTCCCCACTGAAGGTATCTGGAGCTATAGATACTCAGCACGTTGGGTTAGAGGCAGGCAATCATCAGCCTAAATATAGATGTAGGGATCTAATCCTTTAGACACTCGAGACTGAAAATGTTGGCGTGTTTTAAAGCAGTAAGAATTGCCTCCTGCTCTGGTTCTCCTACTCAGCAGCTACACAAGTGCCTTACCTGCCCACCTCTGCATTTGGCAGTATGTATTTCGTTTACCATGAGATCGGATTTTAATTGATCTACTGCACCCATCAATAACAACTCCGGAAGAAAAATCATTATGGCTTCAAAACCTTACCGCCCTGACATTTCAATGGCAAGTGGTTAGCTTTCATACCTGCTTTTTGAATTTGAAGTTAAATTCCCACATAGGTTCTCGTCTGTTCCCTTCAATCTTTCTGCACCAGAAAAGCAAACACTGATAAGTGGGAAAAAATACATTAGTAGAGTTAATTATTTCATTTTTTAGTGAATTTCAACACAAAGAGCCCAAACTACAAACCACAGGAGCAGCTGACGAGTTGGCAGCAGTCTGGTCCCATTAGTTACATTAATGCATACCTGAGAGACAAGGTGAGTGAAGTAATATCTTTTACTGGACCACCCACCTTCTCTCTAATATCTAGGGACCAACACAGCTACAACTACACTGCAAACATTACTGCATACTGGCATTTTCCATTTGCCAGTCAGAAGGTGGCAACCTCGCTATACCAGAGGGTGATACAGCACTTGGGCTCTAGCCAGATAAGCGGTGCTTCCTCTTTTCCATTCACCAATTCCATATAGAGGAGGAAAGCAGAATGGACTTTGCTCCTCTCCATACTACATGGAGCAGCCAAATTAAATTGATAAAATCTCAGGTCAAAGTATGCATTCAGCTCACACTCAGAACAGAGCAGGAGTGAGGGAGAGCAAATAGCAGATCGGAGAAGGAGAAAAAGAGAGGCAAATGTTAAAAGCAACTGGACAGAGCTGACATAGCCGGGGGTGGGGGGGGGGAAGAGGAGGAGGGGGGCACTCTTCCTATGGATATGTGCATCTGTAGCACCCAGAGGTCATACTCCTCTCCATTAGGGCAACATGTTAGTATTTCAAAAACATAAAGCAAAGCTTTGGCTGTAGAGTTCAACTGGTGGCTCAGAACATTGCTTCTTTTCTAAAGATGGATGAATACATGGGGTCCAATGCCTCACTGCCTCTATGCCAGAGGCAACCAAAGCCTGGATCTCCTGGCAAAGGTCTCTCAGGTATTCTATAGTGTAATCTCTGGCTGCCACACCTTTATACAGCCTTACAGCTGTGAGAGTCTATGTCCCGGCATGCAATGCTCCATGAAATAGAGTCTTAGCAGAACTACTGTATTCAAGTGAGGGGGAGGTTAAATAGAGCCCAATATCAATAAGCTGACAGTGACTGGAAGTTGCAGTCATCTGACAGCCATTCAGTAGCTAATAAGGAGAGAGTCTGGCAAATCTCAGTCCAGTTGCTAGAGAGCAAGTGTCCACATCACAAGAGATACCTTCCATAACAACTGACCTGAAGTGGGCCTGCTAACAGCCTCAGCAGGAAGAGAAAGAATGGCATGAATCAGAGAAAACTCCCCTCTCACCCAGAGATGGTCTCTCTAGGTCAGAGTTAAGGCCTCTTCTGGATCAACGTGGGGAAACTTATCTGCCAATGCTGTACCTGCTAGCTGCAGTCACTAACGCTGTCAAATCTGAGAGGCTGCATCAGCACTAACCTGCTTTCATGGATGGAAAAAAAAGAAAAAAAAAAAGAACAAGGGCTGATGCAATCTGCACCTTTTTAATGCAATTTAGTTCTAGCTGGGGTGAGGGACTCATGTAACTCCTCTTAGCACCAAGCCTAGGTCACTCCTACTGTGTGGCTTTGCAGTTACAAGGCCTTTCACTTCACTTCTAAATCATATTCACAGGCAGGAGTGCTGGAAGGATCTCTGCAGTGGTGAATCCCCTAGAGGTGAAGCACAAAGCTGGAGAGCAGTTAAGCTCAGGAGCATGGGCTGAACTATCTCCTCAGCCGGGCAGCAGCCGTGGCAAACGATTCTAACCGATCACAATACTGACTGCTCCCTGGAGCGGGCTTAGCAGGGGGCATGCAGCAGATACTGCTGAGCTTAATTCCATTTGCAGTTGAGTTTGCCGTTCTGAGTACATCTACATTGCAGCTGGAGATGTAATTCCCAGGGTGGGCGGACCTACATGCACTTGCTGGAATTAAGCTAACATGCTGAAAATAACAGCGTGGTCATAGTGGCAGCTTAGGCTAGCTGTCCAAGTACCTACCTACCACCTCTGACTGGGTTATACTCGGGCGGTTAGCCCCTCCTGCCACATGATGACACGACCACTCTGCTATTTTAGCATGCCAGTTTGATCAGAGCCAGTGTGTGTACGTCTAGAGACCCAGAGCCAGCGCGTGCCCTTACAGACACAGCTTCATCTAACAGCTCATGTGATCATGGCAAGTAGTTAAGCACAAAACCGTAAGTACCTCCTAAGGGGCAGAGGATGTCATCCGCGTGTCAGCCGTCCTGCCCTTCAGACGTGCACCGTATGGCCTGCTGCTCCACCAAAAATAATGGGGGTGTCTTTAAAGGGCAAACACTTCTGCTGACACCACAACGGCTCCAGTGTCCCACACAAGCTACGCTAGGGAAAGAAGAAAGGAAATTAAAGAGGAAAAGCTGGATTCAGTAATATAGGGGTCTGAGTCTCCCTTCGCTGCATGCACAGTTTACACGAGCATCTCCCATCAGTGTTAACAGACCCCTAGAGGTCTAACCAAAACCCATGAAAGCAAGGAATCACAGAGGAAACGTAAGGTCCCAATCAATGTACACCACTGTGCCTAGGCATTGCAGCACATGGAACAAAGAGGACACAGTCTGGAGTCCAGATGTACAAGGGCATTTGTATGCTTTGATGGATTGAAGTCAGACCTCTACTGTTATTCTAACAAAGGCTTATCGTCATTTAATTTCCTTTTTTAAGTGAATGGTAATAAAAAAGTATTACACGCAAGGAATCTTTACAAAACAATTAGTATGGTAGAAGCACCAGGAGTGGGCACCAAAGCCGTTATGATGTGAACGTGAATGAATACCAGACACTGACCCTTCCACTGGGGGAGGAGGGGGGTCTACTAATCAGACCAATAGATGGATGGGGTTACAGGCTGCTCTGATAGGTGGTTAGATTCAGAGGGACTGAAACTATAACAGGAGGTTAGTGGAACTGCAAGTTTTTTTCCTTCTTTTTAAGAAAGACATTGCCTGAATGCGATATTCCCGCGAAGAACTAATAGTTCAGGGAGCAAACAGGTGCAGAGGACTTGTGCACAACAGGCTGCAGATGCATCTTAATCCTGACCTGCAGCACAACCTACCTGTTGCTGCTCGCTGTTCTCAGTCTTATCTCAGGGCAACTTGCCACTTTAGCAGTGTCTTCACGTGGGGAAGGACAGAAGCAGCAGAGATGTCGCACAGCAAAGAAATGGATTTGTTGTATTTTGCACAGAGCAGTGATACTCAGACCTCAGGGGTTCAGGAGCCAAATGACCCATCAACATTACCCCAAAAAGCCACAGTTGCGGGAATTCATTGTTTTATTTACTATTTACACTCACAGCAAAATGACTGCAGGTATTCGACAGTTGGTTAATAACACAGTAAAAGCATCCTGATTGGCTAATAATTAAATGATCCATATTTTTTTTTTTTTTTTTATCATCATCATGTGTTGCAAGAGACACATTAAAGAGCCACCTGTGGCTCGGCTCCCAAGCCTCAGTCTGAGTACCACTGGTATAGTGTCAACCAAAACCCCTCCCCTTGAGACCAAAAACCAAGCTGGCTTGCCATGTGTCAGCCAAGAGTAAATTAAAGCCAGGCTAGAAACAGACAGAACGAGGGGTTAATGATAAACAGTGACTAATGCTTCAAGCAAGGACAGCAGTTTGGTTTTGCCCAATGACACAGATGACAATTCCTCCCCAGCTTCCCTGCCCAGCTGCACAGCCACACTCCAAAGCAGGCACTTGCTTCTCATGCTAGCTCCCTGCCTCATGACACTCCCCCCTTCAGAGAAACCAAAGGCGATGGTCTGCAGGAGCACGGTGTGAAAGGACTCTCCTTTTAGAGGCTGCCAGTGGCACTTGTGATCCTCTGCCACTGACCCAGAAGAAACATTCCAAAATAATATAGTTACAACAGTGCAAGTAGTAGTCAAAAATGCCTACCTAGCTAACTCCTTTCGGAGCCTGGGTTGTGTATAGGAGGGAAGGGGACAATTGTGAATTGTGTCAGTGACAGGGCTTCCATCACTGTAAAATTACATTTTCCTAATTTGTATTACTGGAGTGCTTAGGAGCTACACACCAGGACCCCATTGTGGTAGGGGCTGTACAAACACAGGTAACTGATAGAAGTTCAGAAGTCAGACTCTTCCTAGATTCCTATCACTGATCCAGTGCTTGTATTTCACTAGGGTCCATCTGAATCAGATTTATTTCTCTGAAAGGGGAATAACAAAAAGCAGAGAGTGTACCAGCTGAACACAGGTTAGTTCACTTCCCCAAACACTGCTACTTACTTTGGAATTCTTTAAAGTGCTGGGGGTAGTCTCTGGAATAGCCGGATTCCTGGAGACACGAGAAGCAAAAGGTTCATACATGTGGTATAACGAACGGATGACACATGCACGGAGACAGTGGAGCCTTTCCATTGATTCTGGCCGTAAACGGAGAGGCAGGTACGCATCCAGAGTGTAGTGCCTAAAGGAAACAGGGACAAACACAACACCCCTTGAAAAGCCATAACTGTACTGGATTTCAGATAAATCTCGGGAGCTACAAAATAAGTGTTAAAGAAGGTGACTGAACAAAGAGGTCGAACTCTACATTTATACCACATCACCCACTGACATCTCTTGGCTGTCACATTGCCCCTCCATATATGGCTGGTGTCTGGAGCACCTGCAGCCATCTTCAGATTCTGCAAGGGCACCGTACTGTTTCTGCATTAGGTGGCCTGCCAGTCTCAAAAGGTCTTCGCACCACTATGTGCCAAGGCTGCAGAGTGAGACTTAGCAAGGTCTCTGGTATCTTTAGTGTGTGGCGCAGTGCACAAAGGGGCTGAGAAGCAAGCACAGAAAACAGGCAAGAGTACAAATAGGGAAAGAACACTGATTTTGTCTGATAAATAATATGCTTAATAGTAGGAATAAAATGTCAGTCTTCCCAGTGAAAAAGGAGAGTCAAGGATGTGACCAGAGGAAGAAGCTTGAACTTTTGCATAGTGAGCTGACACCTATATGCTCTCCATCTATTCCCTCCTCCTCTTCTATACCATCTCCCTTCCTGGTTGTCCCTAAAACCCGGCACAGTCGGATACGCTGCCTTTATTTTCATTAAGTCCTGCCCCATGTTAATTTATGGGCAGATCACCACAACAAATGCCTGAGGCTAAGAGGCAAAACATCACCCAAAAAAATGAACCCTTCAAAATGAGGCAATGCCATTACTTTCCTGTACGCATTTTGTGAGAGCTCTGCACATAAGACATACTCTTATGGGCACGACATTCTTTTGAGTGTTTAGGCCTTGACAATTAGAGCTCACCACATTTTAAAATCTTGAATCAGACATACAGGAAGATTACAAAATAGTGGTTATTTTCAGATTGTGAAACAGACTGGCTAGGAAGCAAATCTCTTAAGAAATACTATTGAAAGTTCTCCAAACCAACATTTAATAGAAACAGCCCAGACTAGGATACAGGATGCCAATCACCACCCGTTAATAAAACGGCAAAGATTTCAGAGGTAAACATGCTGCAACCACATTAAAAAAGAACTATGTTCTAACATCTAGCATGACTGACCCAGTGAGGAGATAGATCCCTATTAAATAGCTCTGTAGCAAATTCTGGTCCGACACTGATGGACACCTGCAAATACTGAAGCATATGTTTACAAACTCTTTGTGGTCGCACCTTCTATAGAGTCTGGTCCAAAAGGCAGCAGTGCAAGTGACAGTCCAGGCTTTTTTGCAAATCAGAGAAAATTTCACTGTATCTTCTGGACGTATGTAGGAAGCCAGCAACAGCCAGATGTCAATGGGATAATCCTCTCCAACTGCCTCATCAGGGTTTTCTAAGCATAACAAACATACATTAGTGTAACATGGGTCCTGCATTATAAACCTTAAGGCATGCAAATTTAGCTGATGTGCTAAACAGAGAGGAGCCATATTCTGCAAGTGCTTCACGACCTGCCATGAACACACACACACACACAGTAAATGAGGTGGCTGTGGGACAGCACAAAGTCCACATTCGCCAAAGACGGGCTCAGTACATACGCTCGTTTACAGTAGCTCATCATGAAGAAACTTAAGGCTAGAGGCACCTGAACTCAATGGAGACTACCGTTCCCTTTGGGTCAGTTCTTTGTTTTTAAGAGGCATCAGAGCAGCATTATGGAGCGCTGGTATCTGTTACACCAAATCTCATACAACACTAACCTTCCCAAAAGACTTGGAAACAGGTGTTTGAGGATGGACCATTTTTACATACTAAGACCAGGTCTAGACTCTACACTATGTAAGGTATAACGACATTGTTCAGGGGTATGAAAAATCCACACCCCTGCGTGACACAGTTATACTAATCTAACATCTGGTGTAGACAGTGCTATGTTAACGGGAGAACTTCTCACAGACATGGATTACCTATGCCAACAGAAGAAGCTCTCCCATCAGCTTGGCAGCATCTTCTCTAAAGCGCTACAGCGGCGCAGCTGCACTGCTGCAGCTTTTTAAGTGTAGACCCACCCACAAGCCTATCAGCATAAACAAAATGTAGAAAGAGAAAGAAAAGCATTAGTCATTGGCGCTTAGTTTAAAGTTTCCCTTTTTGACAGTCATTATCTCTTGTGTAACCCACCTTTAAAAGGTGCTTTGTTTTATTTACATTTCAATTCCAGCTTCCAGGAAAGCAAACACTTCCAGGAAGGCTTCTCTAGTCATTAACAACCTATTTCCACTCACACAGCGCTCTCAAAACTGTTCTACTAGACCAGGGGTTCTCAAACTGGGGTTGGGAGCCCTCAGGAGATCGCCAGGTTATTACCTGGGGGGTCGCGAGCTGTCAGTCTCCACCCCAAACCCCGCTTTGCCTCCAGCATTTATAATTGTGTTAAATATATAAAAAAGTATTTTTAATTTATTGGGGGAGGGGTCTCAATCAGATGCTTGGTATGTGAAAGGGGTCACCTGTACAGAAATTTGAGAACCACTGCACTAAAGTTTCACATACTTGTTTAATTCCAAATGCACCTAGAAATACCTGTGCATAAAGCACATATATTTTCCAACAATCTAATACTATCAATGCTGTTGGATTTTGCTCGAGTTTTAAAAGTTAAGATATCTATTGAGATATCCATGTCCCAAAAGGTTTTACAGGCCTTACTCAGCATTGAGGACTGTGGGAGAGAACTTTCATTTGGATGTAATAAGGGTAGGTAAAAACTGATGATTTTTTTTTAAATCCCCAAATAGAATTTTTAAAATTCAATTAAATACTGGTTTGGTTTTTAAATTATCCTATTTAAAATTAAATTTGAAATTGACAATCTGTGTTAAGGCCTATATTTTAAAAAATGTTGAAATTATTTAAATTAAACAAAAAAAATATTAAGCAGTACATATTTGCTACCAAGTTTTAAAGAATGTCAAGTCACTGGCTGAGCACCTGGAACCAAAGTTTGTTAACATAAGAACAGAACACAAGAACGGCCATGTTGGGTCAGACCAAAGGTCCATCTAGCCCAGTATCCGGTCTTCCGACAGTGGCCAATGCCAGGTGTCCCAGGGGGAATTAACAGAACAGGTAATCATCAAGTGATCCATCCCTGTTGCTCATTCCTAAATTCTGGCAAACAAAGGCTAAACCAGCTTTTGACACTGCAGTAGCCTTTTTACAGGTCCAGAGAGAGTATTTTCTTCATTTCAGTTTATTCAACCAGTTCAGTTCAATTATTAGTTCCTTAAAAGTTGTGACACTGGCCGGGAGTTGAAAAAGCTGGAAAGCTTGTTTTCATCTTCCCCTCTATGAATAAAATCTCGGTGTGAGAGGATATGATCTACTAGCTTTAAAAGGACATGGTCATCATAAACAATCAGTTCAATTCATTAACTACACAATACTTCCTTTGTTTAATAAATGAGTTTTAAATGTAAAATGTTTTGATAACCTTTTTAATCATCATCCAGTAAATTAGAAAAGAATCATTCACCATTTTCTACCGTGATAAATGTAAAAATTAAGAATCAGAATAAATATAAGTTATGCTACATATTTGTTAAAATAAATGCGTATAGATATAGAGCATCTTCCCAGTTAGCAAAAAGCAGCAACAAATTTAGTGTAAAGACTATATTTAGTTGCAAATGAACTTGTTTTAATGTGTATCAACTAATAAGCATGAACCTTTCTTTAGGAAATGAACTAAAAAGTACAAATGCAAAACATGATTAAAAGCAATAAAACAAAAACAAACAAAAAACACCAAACATCAAGGCTTCTCCCACCTGCTGATTTAAATCACGATTTAAATCTATCCACTCTGGATGTAACGCACGCCTGTTAGGTTGGGACTGTATGGGGCCCAAAAAGTTCAAACCTAATCTGTGGCCAATCCTCAAGGAGGGATAGAAATTGGGGAGGAATGATAGTCTTGAGATTAAAACTCATGTCTGAAAGTCCAGGTGATCTTGGCTCTTCTATTGACGTATGCCACTTTGGGCTTCAGCATGTTTTTTTGTCTTTATGATGGTAAAGGAGCATTTTTTTTTTTTTACCTTAGAAGTTCAGGTCCTGTGTAGGCTAAAATACTGAGCGCCCCACAATCTTTAAGATATTTATCCTCACTCACCCCTGGTGACACAGGGTGGTGCGACTATTCCCATTGTTAAGGCTGTGAGAAAGCTGTTTGCATTTTTTGGTTCAAAAGTTGCTGCCACACTTTGTTAAAGTTGCAGTTACCTATCTGGAATATTGCTACCATGTTTTCCCAAGGCATGCAGCCTACCTTCCAAAGCAGGGCAGCAACATATAAGATACACTGGTTGTCTCGCTTGGCTCCAAAAGGCAAGCATGATGGAGGAGTCACTGGACCAAATTTGAGTGATGTTGTGACCTGGCGCATGGGGTAGCGACGCCACTCAAATGTGCAGCTATTCTAAAAAACTGTTAAAAATTGTGGTTTCTGCAACAAGATCACAGCCCAGGATTTTTTTTTTTTTTTTTTTTTTTTTTAAACACAGTCTTACCTATTGTACAGAGAGAGAGAAACTAAAAAGTGACTTGCCCAAGGTCACACAAAGTCTGAGGCAGAGCAAAAAAATTAAACGCAGGTCTCCCAAGTCCTGGGGTATCGCCCTGACCATTGTGCCAGTCCTCTTCTCCTGGAAACTCTTGGCCTCAATTTTGTCATCTCTAAAATGGGGAACTGTTTCTTATCTTACCAGACTGCTGTGAAGCTAAATTATTATTATTTGTAAAATGCTTTGAGATTCTCAGCTGGAAAGGGCCACATAAGTCAATTTCTTTAAAATTCATTAAAAAGTTACTTTATAAAAACTTACAGTTTTCCTCTCAACTACATGCAATTAAATTCTGTTTGAATTTCAGCTAGGATACTAACCATTGCACTGTGAAGCTGCATAATCCTGTATCCACAGAATTGCAGTCAGGATGGATAAAAATCAATGATTAAAAATAAATAAATAAATAAAATTGGATTTTTTTTGTATTTAAATCGGATTTTTTTGATAAAATGCTTTTTGAGAAAAAAACCTATCTAAAGATAGTTTTAATTAAGGTACATATAGCTCAAAGATCTCATCATGGAATAGGGATTATAAATTCTAATTCTCTAGTATGAGACAATATATTCATGTAATGTTTAAGAAACATTTTGTAAATGAGTTCCAATAGTCCATGGATTAGGGACTCAGTTTTATGGGGTTCCAGGGGCTTCTGTATAGATTATTTAGGGTAAGCTTTCTATCTACCCAATGGGACTCAGTGCTCAGTCTAGAAGATACCATCAGAGATGCTTAGTTTTCAGTTCTCAAACTGGGGATTTGTGTCTCCAGAGATAAGTGTTTTTAAATAAATAAATAATATATAGAGGTGAGAAATAACAGACCTCAACCCTATTGTCCCTCTGAAAATTTGTGTGCACAGAGTCAATCCCTTACCTCTCTCTAAAAGTGCAAAGTTTCAGAAAGTTCAGTGAATAGAAGATTGTTGGGGGCGGAATAGATCTGGACAAGTAGAAGAAGTCTGGAGATAAATGTGAGAAGGGAGGGACGGGCAGTAGAAACAAAAGTGAAACTGTCTAAGCAGCATATTCCTGAAGTCTTGAGGTCTCTGAGTGTAGCCTTCATTTATTTGAGATCTACCGTACCATTCTCTCACTAGAAGGGAAAACCTATAGTGGCAGCAGGCCGTAAGAGAGACCCAGTTTAGGTCTCATCTATCTCTGAGTTGTGAAGAATATGTATTAAGGTTATAACAACCAATTAAAATGCACTTTTATGTAGAAATCCATGATTAAACTGAGTCTTCCTGACTAGTGATTTCAATCAAATCCACCCTGATAGCAGCTATATAGCTTATCTACACTGTGGTGCAACTTACACCCTACTGAGCTGCACAAAATAGAACTGCTGAAGCACAACTTTACTCAGAAGTGACTGTAAAAAAACAACTGTGGGTCCCTTGCTCCAAATTTGCTCAGTTGACCCAAAAAAAGACACCTTAACATCTTTAATGAACTGCTAGCCTCACAAACTCAGGCTCGAACCTGAGAGTCAAGCTGCATTATTTCAGGCTCATGCACTAGGGGGAGGATAGCTCAGTGGTTTGAGCATTGGCCTGCTAAACTCAGGGTTGTGAGTTCAATCCTTGCAGGGGCCATTTAGCAATCTGAGGCAAAAATTTAACTGGGGATTGGCCCTGCTTTGAGCAGGGGGGTGGACTAGATGATCTCCTGAGGTCCCTCTTCCAACCCTGATATTCCATGATTATATGATTGTTGCCAGCAATAAGGATTATGCAGAGCAAATGCTGCTGTCTGTTACAGATATGAAATTCTGTGTCTTCCATGGAGTTTCACAGATGTAACTGAAATCGTAATTTGAAGACAATGAGGCTGCACCTGATCAAACTTAGTTGATAGCTCTGCTGAAGATGAACAAGCCTGAGCAGTGTTAATTCTGTAAGGCTAACGAAAAAAAGTTACATTTTAGCTTTAGCAACAAGTCAACACAATTAATTCCACTACACACTGGGGCTAGCCTGCTGGAAGGTCATGTCAGTTTACAGTCACTTTTCTGGTTATAACTGCACTTGCAAGGATGGTGTCTCTAGCCTCTGTTTACCAGACGCTGGGAATTACCTGTTCTGTTCATTCCCTCTGGAGCACCTGGCATTGGCCATAGTCGGAAGACAGGATACTGGGCTACATGGACCTTTGGTCTGACCCAGTATGGCCGTTCTTATATTCTTAATATGAACATTAATCTCCCCACAATGCCCATTTATAGATTTTCAATCATTGCTTACACTGCTAAATAAGTAACTCAACAGCAAAAGTTGCAGAGTTAATGTTGCTAATGGAATCCCTATCTTCTGCATTTCTTGAGTGCTTTCATGTTTGCAGGATGATATCCAAACAGGGAAGAAATTGGGCTTGTGCTTCAGGATATAAAAGCACCCAACTCTTCCAACAAGGAAAAAGTGGTTTTGGCTTGCTTTTTACATTAGCTGTACACAGTCGGGGCTTCTTGTTTTGCTGGAATTCTTCTCAGAGCTAAGAGAACATCCCAAGAAGCATGAGAACGGAATCTGTGCACGTGACAAAGGCAGCATTTTTTAGCCCAAATGTTTAAGTCTGTTTTTGTTAACAGACTATTTAACTCACATTCTTAACAAACAACTGGAAGATAAACTCTACGTGAAAGATACAACACCCTATACCAGCCCTCAGAGCTCTCACTCCTGTTCTCTAGTCATTCAAGGAATCCTCCCACAAGAACAGGTAATGCCTGATACTTTATGTAAACAACTGAGAAATCACCACCCTTTATTTTTCTTTTAAAAAGGTGGGGGAGGGGGTTCCTCTCCTGAGACATCAAAATAATAAATAAGGCACAATGTTTCTCTCTTTGCAGGTCTCCTTTCGTGTGGCATAACTGTAGGATTTTATATAGTGTTTCAGGAAAGTTTTTATCTGCAGCACATACGTGGTAGAAATCAACCAATTAGGCATGATTCAATCAACTGCAACAATACACCTTCAGTAAGAAAGGGGAGATGAACCACGTCTCCTACCTAGCATTCCTTTGGTTAAGCATTTGTGCACACGAGTGCATGCACAAACACATGTACACTTAATTTGAAGAGACACATTGCTGATCTGTAAATAGCAGTTACTAGCTTGGCAAATGCAGAAGACGATCCCAGCAAGGACCCTGCAGAGCTGACTGGATGAGTGAAGGAGTCATACCTTTGTGCCTCTTGCTTTTCTTTTTTCTAGAGGCAGTTCTCTCGTTGGTGCTTTCCTTAGCATCCATTTCATCGCTACTGTCACAGGATTCCCCAGTCACTGAGAGCACTTCCTCAGCAGGAACACGTGAGGCTTCCAAACCACAGAGGGATTTTACTAGAACCAGAAGAAATAGATTACACACACATACTAAGTACACTATGAGAAGTAGCATGAGTTGGTTAGAGTGTACGAAGGCTGGCTGCAGTTGTTTGAGAGGCATCTACATGAGCAATCTTTGCTAATATACAAAGATATTTCTTCTGACATTGTAAGAGTGGATGCTTGGTAACAATCCCAATGGCATAACTAGAGTGATGGGGAGTTATGAATGAATCCACCTGCTCCTCCAACAGATCTAAGTGATCTTCTGCATATGACAGACTTTCTTGCCCTGTGGACCTCTTTCTGCCATTTTCAGTTTTGCAAGGACCATGCCTCATCTCCACAAGGCCTGAATTCATGTTCTTTTTTCCTGTATGACAACAGACAGGATGTATTGCCACTAAGGGAAGATGATATGGAATCCACCAGAGTAATCCACCAGGACCCAAGTAAGGGATGCTATTTAAATCCTAACAGGAAGGGGAGACAGAGAGAAAGGAGATTGTGTTGTCTTACAGCACAAAAGATCAGAGGGGTAGCCGTGTTAGTCTGGTTCTGTAGAAGCAGCAAAGAATCCTGTGGCACCTTATAGACTAACAGATGTTTTGCAGCATGAGCTTTCGTGGGTGAATACCCACTTCTTCGGATGCAAGCTTGCATCCGAAGAAGTGGGTATTCACCCACGAAAGCTCATGCTGCAAAACATCTGTTAGTCTATAAGGTGCCACAGGATTCTTTGCTGCTAGCACAAAAGATGTGCATGTGAGACAGGGATCATGCCTGGGGAGCTGTCACTCAAAGAGGGAGTTTTTGGAAGCGATCACTTGGGATAGGAAAGGGAGAGTCTCTCAAATACAAAAAGGGACTGTCTGGAAGTACAAATTACCTGATATACATTTGAGTTTACTTCCTCAGCTCTTTAGACAGTGGTTGTGACAGATATTGCAACCACTTGCGGTATCTCTGAAGACCATATTATATTAAATTTATTAATGTTCTATCTACTATTGTGAGCCAGGGATTGCATTCAACTTCATGGGAAGAAGGTTACTACAACTCCTCTACAAACTAACAAACTTGTCCCAAGGCTTCGGAGCCAGAGCTCCAGCCCCAACCTCAACTTCAAAGCACTGTCCACACAGCTATTTATAGTGCGTGAGCTCACCTCTAGCCCAAGTCTGTTGACCCAGGCTGCAAGGCTCACTTCTGTGAACTGTGTAGAAATATCCAGTGAGTGCACAGGGACTGCAGCCTACCCCCCAGTTAGAAGGAGAGGGATGTGGGTCCCGGTCCAGAGACAGGTGAAGACTAGAGGCTTGAAACCTGAGTGCTTGTTCCTTACAGTTACTATGAAATTATGACAGTTGTAAAAAGGTTCACCTTGCAGTCTATTTAGTAAGACATCAGTAATTTTAAAAAAAAGAGTCACATTTATTTCTGAAGTGTTTGTCTGTAGCACATAAAGCTACTCTAACTGAAAAAAAATGAAAAAACAGCTCTCTTTTTCAGTTTATTTTGTACATTTGACAGCACTTTGGATGCAGCCAGTGCCATGGTTTCTTCTGTAGAGGGGGAAATGATTCTGACTATGTGTGGATCTTTCACAGCAACAGAGAGGGAAAAGAGACTGGGGAAAAAAAGCTACAGGTCTGTCTCATCTTACGCGGGGGTTCCGTTCCGCGGTTAGCACGTAAAGCTAAAACCGCGTATAGTCAAAATTACATTGAGTTGAATGGCGGGCGGAATCGCCCGCACTACAGAAACAGTATTTAAATTGTTATTTTTCTCTTTTTTTTTGTTTTTGCCAACCGCGTAAAGCTGAAATCGCGCATGTTAAATGCGCGTAAGATGCGACAGACCTGTATATATAAAAAAGATAAATGTGATTACTGGGGACTCAGAGGGATGTCTAGCCCACATGAACTACAAAGAGCTCTCTTAAAAGAGTGGAAGTTTCCATTTAATGCATCCCTGTGCTGTCAGCTTTCACATTTTCCTGTCTATCGTCTATATGTTGTAATGTTCCTGCATTTCTTTATTTTGATATCTGCTCCTTGTCTCTTAGGGCTTGTCTGCATGGGGAAATTTTTTCAGCATTACTGTATCAGAAAAGCTCCCTGTGTGGACACTTATTACAAAATAAAAGTGCATTGTTGTGATTTAGCTTATGTTACATTGGAAGCATATAACTTTAGTGGTATAATTATATTGGTAAATTTCCCCATGTGGAAAAGTCCATAGTTTTAGTTATTGTGGCAATAAATTGTCGGTCATTCTACATATGTGACCATTTGCATTTAAGAATGGGGGGTTGACTCAGATTGTTTTCATTGCCCTGAGTAGCTGAAAACCTAAGAGCAGATGTTGGCAGCACAAACTATTGATTGCAACAGCCCTCTGAGAAACTGCCTAGCTAGAGAGACAGATTCAGCAATCAAAAAGACATCAGAGACACCCTCAAAAAAGTAACTTGAGAAAGGAATTTCAGCAGCATTAGCTTAAACACCTCCCACCCCACCCAGGATTTTTCACTAGGGGTATGGCTACACTTGAGATTTGCAGCGCTGGTGGAGGCTTTCCAGCGCTGCAATTAGTAAGCGTCCACACCTGCAGGGCACATCCAGCGCTGCAACTCCCTGGCTGCAACGCTGGCCATACACCTGGGTCTGCCTGGGGAATAAGCATTGCAGCGCTCGTAAAGTGTGGCCACACACCAGCGCTGCTATTGGCCTCCAGGGTATTAGGAGATATCCCAGAATGCTTTTAACCCCTTTGTTTTGTTACGCAGCCTCTCTGTTTTGTTGTGAACAGGGCCCAATCGGGGAGCTGCTTATCTAAAAAAACAAACACAGCTCCTGTTTGCTGTGATCAATCTGTGAACAATCAAATGAGATATCCCCCCTGCCTGCCTGATTCACAGGGGCTGAGGCTTTGGCTACACTTACACTTCAAAGCGCTGCCGAGGCGCTTTGAAGCGCTAAGTGTAATCAAAGCGCCAGCGCTGGGAGAGAGCTCTCCCAGCGCTGTCCGTACTCCACCTCCCTGTGGGGAATAACGGACAGCGCTGGGAGCCGCGCTCCCAGCGCTGGGGCTTTGACCACACTGGCGCTTTGCAGCGCCGCAATTTGCAGCGCTGGAGAGGGTGTGTTTTCACACCCTGCTGCAGCACTGCAAATTTGTAAGTGTAGCCAAGCCCTGAGTGTTTGCTTTTTGCTTGAGGAGAGAAACAGTAGCGAGAAAGGGAGTCGGCAGCTGCTTATCTGGGGCTGTTTGCAGTTAACACTAAGGGGTCGGAAAAAGTTTCTGATTTTGCAAAAGCAGGGAGCCGATTCACAGTGTCGGCTCCAAAAATCCACTCTCTCTCTCTCTCTCCTCTGCTCCCTGTCACACTACACTCCACCCCACCCTACCCCCCTCTTTTGAAAAGCACGTTGCTGCCGCTTGAATGCTGGGATAGCTGCCCATAATGCATCACTCCCAACAGCACTGCAAATGCTGCAAATGTGGCCACACACCTGCGCTGGTAGCTGTGAGTGTGGCCACACACCAGCGCTGTCCCTGCACAGCTAGACAACCAGCGCTGTAACTCCCAGCACTGCAACTCTCAAGTGCAGCCATACCCTAGGAAAGCTGTATAAAATTTGATGTAAAATGGCAAAGCATTAGAAATTTCTTAATACAATATTCTCAGCTTCAGTCAAGAGAGAAGTAGCAGTCTTTTGTGCAACAAAAGACACAAGACATTCCTTCCTGTCTAAGGAATCTGTAGATCTAGGTTTTATTTCCAACTCTGTCACAGATTTCTTGTGGAACCTCTTGGGTAAGTTACTTAGACCTGGTCTACACTAGAAAATTAAGTTGGCTTAACTACAGTGCTCAGGGGTATGAAAAACCCACATCCCTGCGCAGCGTAGTTAAGCCAACCTAACCCCAATATAGACAGTGCTGTGTCAACAGAAAATGTTTCCGTTGACCTAGCTACTGCCCCGCCCTTTGGCATAGGTAGTGTCTATGCTGCAGTGACATAGCTGTAGAGCTTCCGTGTAGACACTGCCAGCTGTGTGGGGCAGGGCCTGTCTTTTTGTTCTATGTTTGTACAGCACCTCGCACAAAGGGGCCCTGATCCACGACTGGGGCTCCTATGCTTTACCACAACACAAATAATAAAATACTCAGGAGCAGATTTTCCAAAGAAGCTCAGCTCCCATCTAGGCATCAAAATGAGTATCCAGATTTTCTGAGGGCTGCAGGTGTCACCCCACAACCTGCAAGGTGCAAGCATTAGACTGGCCAAGGGGCAGTGCACAGCCCAGGTGGCAGGATCTCTGGACAGACTCACCTTCCTGCTGCACTGCGTTGGCCACAGCTTTTTTCATGCGTCCGGATTTGACAATAGCAGGGTCAGAGTTGGCGTAATCTGCCACCGTCACTAGTAGGACGAGAGAAAGGAGAAGTGTCAGGGAATGGGAGGGGGCTGCCAGGCAACTGGGGTGAGGGGTGCCCAGAGAAGGGGCTTCTAACACCACCCGGGGAAAGAGGCCTGAAAGTGATGCGCACCCCCTGGCCAGGGACCCAGGGACTGTGTGCACCACTCACACTGGGGTAACCAAGAGGCTGCACCCCCACTCCAGAACGGGGCGGGTGGTGAGTCGAGAGCCAGGCACCTCCAGCCCAGGACAGGGGACGGGAGGGGAGGCAGTGAGTAGGAAGGCCAGGCACCCGCACCGGGACAAGGGAAGGGGGAGGCAGTGAGTCGGGGGGCCAGGCGCCCCCACCGGGACAGGGGAATGGGGGGGTCAGTGCGTCGGGCGCCCCCCCCGGGACAGGGGAAAGGGGGGGGTCAGTGAGTCAGGGGACCGGGCGCCCCCACCGGGACAGGGGAAAGGGGGGGTCAGTGAGTCGGGCGCCCCCACCGGGACCAGGAAAGGGGACGGTGAGTCGGGGGCCGGGCGCCCGCACCGGGACCGGGGAAAGGGGACGGTGAGTCGGGGGCCGGGCGCCCCACCGGGACCGGGGAAGGGGGACGGTGAGTCGGGGGGCCGGGCGCCCGCACCGGGACCGGGGAAAGGGGGACGGTGAGTCGGGGGGCCGGGCGCCCGCACCGGGACCGGGGAAAGGGGGACGGTGAGTCGGGGGGCCGGGCGCCCGCACCGGGACCGGGGAACGGGGGACGGTGACTCGGGGGCCCCGGCGCCCCAGCGGGACGGGACAGGGCTCGGAGGCGGTGAGTCGGGGAGGGCCGGAAGAGCGGCTGTCACTGCCGCCCGGACGTGACCGGGGCCCTCACCCCGCTCGGAGCAGACGTCATCGGCCCGGAACTTGAGGCGCTTGCGGGCCCCTCTCCTGCGCATGTCGGCGGCGCGCGGCGCGGGGGTCGCTGCGGGGCGGCTCCTCGGGGCCATGTCCCGGGCGGCGGGGAGCGGGGCCGCGCGCACCGCACCTGCCAGCGTCCGGCTCCTCCGCCGCTCACCCCGGCCCAGCCCCCATCTCGCGAGAGCGCCAACGGCCCGGGGAAGACGCCATCCACCCGCGCGCTCAGACGTCATCAGGCCGCCCTGTGGGCGTGGCTGGCTCCTTTCCTTTCCCGCTGCTCCTGCTTAGCAACGCCCCCCCGCCCCTCGCCGGGTCACGTCATCGCCCCGCCCCCTTGTGCGTTCGCCCCCTGCTCCCTCCCCCCAGTGAAAGAGACCGGGCAAGTGGCCGGGGGGGGGTATGGAAGTGCCCCCAGAGCCCCTGGCGTGGGGGGAGGTCTGGGGGGACACAGAGCCCCTGGCATGGGGGGGATGGAGCCCCTTGTATGGGGGAAGGTCTGGGTGGGGGACACAGAGCCCCCTAGCATGAGGGAGGAGGTTGCAGCAAGTGCCTGAAATACAATGGGCCTCTCTGTGCATGTCCTTGGTCGCTTCCTCATCTGGTGGAGGCTCTCCCCCGGTGTGTAGGGGGTTCCCCTGAAGGCCGCATCTGCAGAAGCACAGGACGCTGTACGTCAAACCACGATTGTTAGGTTACGCACAGCATCAAATTGTTATAATCAAATACACCTCTTTTTACATACAAATCAGTTTTTTATTGTCCCTTGGCAAGCATGCAGCTCGGCAAATACCCTGAATATGGTGAGTTTGGTCCAGGGACGTGCCCTGTCTATCAGGGATGGTCTAGACAGTATTTGGTCCTGCCATGAGGGCTGGGGACTGGACTCAATGACCTCTCGAGATCCCTTCCAGCCCTAGAATCTATGACTCAAGGTAGGGCAAAGAGTCTAGCTTTTTTTTGTTTTTTTTTTAAGGGAATCACTGCAGGCAACTAGGGACAATATTGTAAATGTTGCCACCATTTTTCACAGGCAGTGGTCATTGATGCCGATATCTCACTCCTAAGGGTAGGCAAGGGTGCATCTCCTGCAGGCATGTGGCTGCAGACCTGGTCTCTATGATGCTCGCCTGTGTGCCGCTTTGGTCCCTGCATCAGTGATTGCCAATTGGCACAGGAAATTTCCTACAATGGGGGAATGGACAGAGCAGCTCTGCCAAGGAACGATTGGCAGACGAATGGTGAGTACCTCCAGGAAAGTTTGTTAGAGATCTCTGGACGATTCTCTTGAAATCTCAGTGTGCATTAACACATTGTTCCACCACACTGCTTAGCTTCACAGAATGCGAAGCACACACAAATACAGCTAGTCTTGTACAACATTCCCTCTAATTTTTTTCCATCCGTGTGTTATTTGCAGCACCAATATCGAGGTAATGTGTGGATGTGTGCCACCAGTACAAACAAAAAACCTAAATTGCTGGTCATACTTAAGCAGCTTTCTGTACCCTTCTACTAACAAGCTGCAGAAGCTGCATCTGAAGGTGACTCTCCTAGGTATTCATTCTCACTAATCTATGTATTATGTATCACTTTTTGCTAAAAACTAATACTGGGCCTTGTACCATTTTCTGTTACAAGAGCTATGCAGATAACTGCCATTGAGCATGTGGATTGTAAAAGCCCGAGTTTTCTAATTTGCAAGATTATATTATAGCACTTTCTGCTAGGGAATCAGATCATGGCTTTGTCAGTAATTGAATAGGACAACATTGAATCTTTTCCTATGCATCTAGATATATTGAACATGCATGGGTGGCGGGTATCATAGGCAAGGGTAGGCTCAGGGCCAGCCCTGGCTTTTTTGCCGCCCCAAGCAATAAAAACCAAAAAACCTGCAGACGTGCCCCGGGCAGTGGAGTGTGCGCCCCGGCTAGCAGGGGGGGAGGGGAAGGGAGCAGGGGGGAGAGCGAAGGGGGGTGCTGCTCCGGTTGGTGGGGAGGGATGGAAGCGGACTGCCAGGCTTGCTGCAGACCTGGCACCGGCTGGGGCAGATGGAGCGGGCAGCCGGCTTCCAGCAGGGCGCTCCACTCCTCTGCGCCGCTGCCCCCTACAGGGTGGCCAGGGCGGCGAACAAAAAAAATAAAATTAAAAAAAAAGGGTGGCCGTGCTGCCCTAGGATTGGGCGGAATGCCGCCCCTTAGAATCTGCCGCCTGAAGCATGAGCTTGCTTGGCTGGTGCCTGGAGCCAGCCCTGGGTAGGCTGTGCCTTCCCAAACAGCCTAGCATGGCCTTGCCCATGCTCCGCCCCCAGGCAAGGCCTCCTCCTGTGTTCCTAGAGTGCTCTGCCTTGGCTGGCCCAGGCTGACTGGCCTGTCTCCTGCAGGGAGTCAGGGTGGCTGGTGCTGGAGCCACGCTGCCTGGAGCATTGGGGCTGGGAGCGCTGCTGCCTGACACACCAGGGGCTGGGGCCTCGCCCCCCTGCTGGGACCAGGGGCCATGATGGGAGTGCTCTGGGCTCCTGCGGGGGAGGGCAGAAAGGGAGGGATGGGGCCTTGGGCACAAGGGGAGGGATCAGAGGCTAGCCTCCCGCAATGGCCACCTGTGTGAACATGTCAAAGCACTAAATCCTGTTACCCTTCTGTATAACCCAGCTAAACCGGAGCGGTTCTACTGCAGAAAGAGTGGGCAGGCGGCAGTGGGGAGAGGCGTCTCTCCCCACTACAGCCCCTGACCTGGGAGAGAGAGGCATCTCTCCCTGCTGCAGCCCTGGAGCTGGGGGAGGGAGTTGCCGCAGCCCCGCATGCCCCAAGCTCCCCCATCACCAACCCCACTGCCCCCACCTACCCCCTATTCTTCACCTCACCCCACTGCCATCTTCCAGGCCCACCTGTGGCCACACCCCTGAGTCAGGGGCGGCTCTAGAAAATAGGCTGCCCCAGGCAGCGCGGTGTGCTGCGCCCCGCCTCTCCCCGGTCCCCCCCCCCCCCCCCCGGCGGTTGGCTCCTGCTCCGTCCCACCAGGTCCGGGACCCGGGAACAGCGACCGGACGGGGCTGGGCGGCGGGGGCGGGCGCGGCGTCGGGGCGCGCTGGCTCGCGCCTGCGCCAGGTCGTCCGGAGGTCAGCGGCCGCGCCGCCCGCGGCGCCTCGCGCCGTCGCGCGTCTCCGCCGTCCGGCCGATCCGGGACCTCGCCGCGCACCGCCAGGCGCAGGCACACCGCGGGCCCCCACCACCCAGCCCTAGCCCCTAGCCCCTAGGCCCGGCCGGCCTAGAGCGCCCCCTGCCCCTGCCCTGAGTACAGCATGCACACCTGCGTGGCTCTGCTAATTAAGTGTGTGGCCCTTGGTGGCCTCTTTTGTGGTCACCAGGTGCGTACCTTAAAGAGAATCTAGGTCTTGTACATTTCTATCCCTTCACCCACGTCTAGAATATACAGAGCAAAGGACAGCTCTACCTCATATAACCGAGCAGCAGCAACTCAAAAAGATAACTTACCAGAGCTCTTCTCTCCTGCATCATGTGTGCCAGAGATGGACTGCTGGGACTGGCTAGACCCTTCTGAAGTGGAAAAGAGGTCCTGTCTCGCTGCATCACTGGACGACTCTGCCATGTGCTCCACTCATCCTCCAGATCACCCTCTTGTCCATGATTTTGTCCTCTGGGTTGAGTCCACTGTCTGCTGTCTCCAGCCCCGCCAAAGTATCCATGGGGCTCTTGGTGGTAGAGGTGAGGTCTACTGCCAGGGATGGTGTCTAGCTCCTAATAGAAGCAGCAGGTCTTTGGCACAGCATCAAAGTGACAGTTTGACTCCCTTGCCTCCTAGTAAGCCTGCCTCAGCTCCTTTAGCTTTGCATGGCACTGATGCGTGTCCCATTTCTAGCCCTTCTCCAACAAGCCATGAGAAATCTGCCCATAGGTATCAAAGTTCCTACGGCTGGAGCGGAGCTGGGACCTCACAGCCTTCTCTCCCCACAGCACCAGCAGATCCAACAACTCAGGTGTGCTCCAAGCGGGAGAGCATTTGCTGCGTGGAGCCACCATGGGCAGCGGGAAAGATGCAATGTGAGCTGTCTACGCCAAGCAAATAGGAAGTGGAATTTCAAAAATTCCCAGGCCTTTAAAGGGGGAGGGATGGATGCCTGGGTACTGGGTGCAGGGCAGCGGAGTTCGAACTGCTGACCAGACCGGTCAGGATGGACATTGTGGGACATCTCATGGAGACCATTTACAGCGACATAACCAAGTGCAGCGTTTACACTGACACTTTGTTGATATAACTTTGCTGCAAAAAGCTCTACGCCTCTCATCGAGGTGATTTTATTTTGTTGGCAAAGCAGGAGAGTTTTGTTGGCAGAAGGCACATTGCACTGTGTACACCGTCACTGTTTTGTTGATGAACCTATGTGATGTAGACAAGGCCTTAGAGAGGTGGATTATATGCCCACAGGAGAACCCCTCCCATCAGTGAAGCATTTCAAGTGTAGACAAGCCCTTAGACAAGTTAGATGTCTTCAAGTTGGCAGAGCCTGATGAAATACATCCTAGAACACTTAAGGAACTGGCAGAAGAGGTCTCTGAGCCATTAGCAATTATCTTTGAGAACTTGTGGACGACAGGCGAAGTCCCAGAAGACTGGAAAACCGCAAATATAATACCTGTCTATAAAAAGGACAACAAGGACAACTCAAGGAATTATAGACCAGTCAGCTTCACTTTGGTATTTGGAAAGATAATGGAACAAATAATCAAACAATCAATTTGTAAGCACCAGAAAATAAGGCAGAGGTGGGCAGACTACAGCCCACGGGCCATATCCAGCCCGCAGGACCATCTTGCCCGGCCCTTGAGCTCCCGGCTGGGGAGGCTAGCCCCCGACCTCTCCCTTGGTGTTCCACTCCCCCACAGCCTCAGCTCACTGTGCCGTCAGCGCTTTGGGCAGTGGGACTGCGAGCTTTTGTGGGCAGCGCGGCTTCAAGAGCCGCCAGGCACCATCCCTCCATATAGTTTTGGAACCCTGATGTGGCCCTCGGGCCAAAAAGTTTGCCCACCCCTGAAATAAGGTGATAAGTAAGAGTTGAAAGGATTTGTCAAGAACAAAGCATGTCAAACCAACCTAATATCCTTCTTTGACAGGATAGCAAGCCTTGTGGATGGTGGAAGCAGTAGATGTGATTTGTCTCGACTTTTTGATACTGTCTCACACGACCATCTCATAAACGAACTAGGGAAATATAGCCTAGACGAACCTACTATAAGGTGGATGCACAATTGGTTGGAAAACCGTACTCAGAGAGGAGTTATCAATGGTTCAGAGTCAAGTTGGAAGGACATATCGAGTGGGGTCCCACAAGGGTCTGTCCTGGGTTGGGTTGTATTCAATATCTTCATAAATTATTTGGATAATGGAATAGAGAGTACACTTATAAAGTTGCAGAAAATACCAAGCTGGGAGGGGTTGCAAGTGCTTTGGAAGACAGAATTAGAATTCAAAATTATCTTGACAAACTGGAAAAATTGTCTACAATAAATAGGATGAAATTCAATAGGGACAAGTGCAAAATACTATGCTTAGAAAGGAATAATCAATTGCACAAATACAAAATGGAAAATGACTCCCTTGGAAGGAGTACTGCAGAAAAGGATCTGGGGGCAACAATGTAATACTGTTGCAAAAAAAGCAAACATCATTCTGGAAGTGTTGTATGCAAGACTTGAGAAGTAATTCTTTCACTCTATTCAGCACTGATAAGGCCTTAACTGGAGTTCTGAGCACTGCACTTCGGAAAAGATGTGGATAAATTGGAGAAAGTCTAGAGGAGAGCAACAAAAATGATGAAAGGTCTGAAAAACATGACCCGTGAGGAAAGATTGAAAAAAAATAGGTTTGTTTAGTCTGGAGAAGAGAAGACTGGTGGGGGGGATGGACATGTTAACACTCTTCAGGTACATAAAAGGTTGTTATAAAGAGATAAATTATTTTTCTTATCTACTAAGGACAGGACATGAAGTAATGGTGCTTAAATTGCAACAAAGGAGATTTAGGTTAGACATTAGGAAAAACGTTCTAAAGGTAAGAGGAGTGAAGCGCTGGAACAAATTACCTAGGGAGGTTGTGGAATCTCTTTCATTGCAGGTTTTTAAGAACAAGTTAGACAAACACCCTAGCTATTTTGGTGCCCTACACAGCCCTCCCGGTTGGACTGGCCCCAGGCCTTCACGGGGGGGACTGTGTGGGGCCCTGCCCCAGGCCTCCGTGGGAGGGGGTTGACCCAAGACCTCCGTGGGGGACAGAGGGGAGGGGGACAGGCCACTTCCTGAGGGAAGTGGAGTGACCCGGCCCCAGCCTGCTCCGTTCCCCTGGCTCCCAGCCACGCCGCCGGCAAGTGCGGGGAGGCAGTTCCCACCTCATCCCCAAGCCTGAGAGCCCGGAGGAAGTAACCAGCCGCCCGTCCCCCACGGAGGCCTGGGGCCAGCCCCCTCCCTGCTCCCCCCCACGGAGGCCTGGGGCCCCAGCCTGCTCTGCTCCCCTGGCTCCCAGGCTTGGGGTGAGGCAGGGGCGGCTCTAGCCATTCCATCGCCCCGGCAACTCCCAGCCCTGTGGCCCCCTCCACCCCACCATGGCAGCTCCCTGCCCCAGCTCACCTCCACTCCGCCTTCTCCCCTGAGCATGCCTGTGCCACTCCACTTCTCCCACCTCCCAGGCTTGCAGTGCCAATCAGTTGTTTGCGTCGCCAATCAGCTGTTTGGTGCAGCAGGCCTGGGAGGGGAGGAGAATTAGAGACCCCCCCCGTTACTTGCTGCAGTCGGTCCTCCCCACGCCCCCCTGCGCCCCAGCTCCCCTCCACTTCACCACCTCCCCTGAGTGTGCTTTTAGGCACCCCCAACCACTTGGCGCCCTAGGTGGCTGCCTAGTTCGCCTAGTAGTTGCACTGGCCCTGCTGCCAACATAGCACTGTCCATGCCGGCGCTTAGGTTGGGGTAACTTACGTTGCTCAGGGGAGTGGCTTATTCATGCCCCAACTGACAAGTTATATCGACCTAAGCTGTAGTGTAACCATAGTTTATGGTTTCTATGATTTACTGCTGTGACAGAATAATCCTTTCTGTTGACGTAGTGTGTCTCCACTCCAGCGCTGCCTCTGTAGTGTTTCTAGTGTGGACATAGCCTTAGATAGGTGTAAATGGTGCGCGCTAGACAGATAGACACAGTTTAAGCTGATAGTACATGATCCCTGCTATTTGTTTTAGGATTGAGTCCAATGCTGGGAGCTTGAGGGTGAAGATCAAATAAATGGTGCCACCTTGTGGTGAGCAACTTATTAAAACTTGTATTTTAAAGAACAGGAGTACTTGCGGCACCTTAGAGACTAACAAATTTATTTGAGCAAGGTGACGGGCAAAGATAAAAAAGGTTAGGGATAACATTTTCAAAAGGACCCAGATAGCCTGAGCCCTACTGACTTCAAGAAACACTTATGGTCCTACCTGCCCAAGTCACTTTTGTAAATACACTTTTTTTTACGCTTCTAAGGCCTGGTCTACACTAAGAAGGGGGTTCGAATTAGGGTACGCAAATTCAGCTACGTGAATAGCGTAGCTGAATTCGAAGTACCCTAGTTCGACCTACTCACCCGTCCAGACGCGGCGGGGTCGAACTCCACGGCTCCCCCGTCGACTCCGCCAACTCCTTCTGCCGAGGTGGAGTACCGGAGTCGACCGCGGCGCTTCCGGAGTTCGAACTATCGCGTCTAGATCAGACGCGATAGTTCGAACTCCAAAAAGTCGAACTCTCCGCGTCGAACCGGCAGGTAAGTGTAGACGTACCCTCAGTGTCTTAGGCGCTTTTGACAATTTTTGCCTTAGGACTGTGCCATTATTATTATTTTATTTTACATTACAGTGGTACCAAACCATTCTCAGGTTCACAATTCCCTTGTAGTAGGTGTCTACATGGTGGAGTCCTGGTCCATGACAAGGGCTCCTCAGTGCTACGGTAATACAAATAATAGATAACAATAATAAGGTGTGACAGGTTGGTGTTGCTGTTTTTCTTACATATGAAATTCTGGTCTTGTCTATCCTGGAATATTCTGGCAAGTGAGAACTAGTGAAAGTAGACAAAAGGCTGAAGTCTGAGCAACTGAGAGAGGAAGGCATATTTCAGTCATACTGTTAAAATCCTGTTGTCTTGAATGGTTTTGTTCACACCAGTGTCCAATGGCCATTTTGGAGAAAGGCTATAGTTGATTCAAGACCTCTGCCCCACCCCAGTTGAAGTGTGGGAGCATACCTCTGAGACTCCAAGAAGTCCTCTAGCAGAACTAGGGAACGGAAGACTTGGCAATTCTGATATGTATAAGGTAAAAAGGGAAGGGGGAATGACCATGCTTTCTCTATATACCACTGCGTTCCATTTATTTCTCTTTCAGACCTTGTTTCTCAGCATGGTTTTTTTTTTGTGATTGTCTAATATGTTGTTACCTTCAAAGAAGAGAACAACTCAACAGGAGCTATTAGCAGAGCTGGGATAGGGAGGAGGTGCTATGCTTACAGAAGTAGTATGGTTCAGTGGTTAGGGCACTAGCCTAGAACTTGAGACTTGAATTCAGTTCCTTGCTTCGCCACAGATTTTGTGTGACCTTGGGTAAGTAATTTAGCCTCCCTGTGTTTCCCAGCTGTACAATGGGAATAATAGAGAGACAAGGTGTGTGAAGTAATATATTTTATTGGACCAGCTTCTGTTGGTGAGAGAGACAAGATCCTCTTCCTGAAACAGAGCTCTGTGCAGCTCGACAGTTTGTCTCTCTCACCAACAGAAGTTGAACCAATAAAAGATATTACTTCACCCACCTTATCTCTCTAGTATTCCCATAATAATGATCCAATAAAAGGTTTTACTTGTCTTTTTAATATCCTGGGACTGACACGGCTACAACAACACTGCATCCAACAATGGGAATAACAGCACTTCCCTGCCACACTTTAATACATTAAAGTTTGTGAAGTGCTCAGATATTACAGTAATGGAGGCCAGCTAAGTACCGAAGATAGACAGACAGTTCCTGGGACCTTGTTGCTTGGTCCCCCAGCAAAATGTGGCACATTAGAACTAGGGGATTGGTTGGGGTATTTATGTTACATATTGTGGATCAATATGAATGTGCAGGGAAAGGGCATGTCTGGGTGTTTACAAAGTACATTTCATCCCTGACAGACCCTTGGAGACGAGCCTGCATGTGTGTCAGCCTGGGGTATCATAGTTGGGGAAGGGCACAGGCCAGACCCATCGATCTAGGCCCTGACATGGGAATTTTACCTGTGGCTGACGGCCTGATCTTCCATCCCTATAGAGCTAATATGCTGCTGTGCAGCTGGTGGTGCTCCCCTTCCTGGGGTCATGCTGCCACACGCACTGGGAGGAGGAGGATTGAAATGACCCAGCAGGCTGCACATTCAGCCAGGCTTCCCTTTAGCAGGTGAAGAGTGCAGTACAGAGAGGGAAACACCCTCCCTATCAGCCCCTTCAATGGCTCTCATCTGCCCTGGTGTGGTGGAGACTGGTTGGGCCATTGGTCACCTCTGGTCTTCATGCTTTGTTCCCTTGGAAGGGAACCGTTAGGGTCTTTGCTTCTTTCACTGTCCCCTCCTGGGGAGGGACACCTCAAGCCTTCACTTAGACTTCTGGTGGAGCCCTTGCTCCCCCACGCAGGCCCTTGCGAAGGGGAGGGAGGGCACCACTCCTCCTCTGGACTTTGCCTGTCCCTCTCCGTGGGGCTGCCATCCCCCACAGCCCCATCTTACTAGCTGGTAGGGAAGGGGGGTGGGGGCTGAGAAATCAGGAGATACTGTATGCGTTTTTAAATATGAATTTAAAAAAATCGCCAACAGGTTCGGTCCACAGTCCAACACCCTGCCCCTGGACAGAGGAATGGAGGGTCACAAAGGGGATGGCCACATGGGACATATAAGGCTTGTTAACAGGAATGGAACAGGGCCTGCCCTTCCCTGACAAGTCCTCGGCTGGGGCGTGTAGGCTGGGGCGGAGCCAGGGAGCTATCCCCCCAGTGCTGCAGGACCCTGTGGTTTCAAGGAGGGGGGTTAGTACAGAAAGGGGCTATGGGAACTAGAAGGCAGGGAGGGTGGGGTAGGGGCGAGGCTATGCGCTGAAAAGATGCGGGGGGCGGGGCTTAGGGGAGCAGGGCGCGGTGTAGTCAGGCGGGGGCGTGGCTAGAGGCGGAGGGGGCGGGGCTCGGCCGGCTGGCCGGTGCTGCGGCGATGCGGAGGCAGGCGGGGAGCTGCTCAGCTGGCTCCTGCGTCCGCCGCATCTCCTGGAGCCGGTGAGTGATCGCGAGCGAGGGCCCCCTTCTCTCGGGGGGCACTGAGCCGGGTTCCCCCTCTGATGGGGGGGGCAGACTGCCCCGGTGAGCCTTTTCTCTCGGAGGGCACGCTGCTCCGGAGGTCTTGAGTCAGGGCCCCCCTCTTATCCGGGAGTGCAGACTGTACTGGGGGACCCTTTCTTTTGGGGGGCTCAGTGCTCCAGGGATCTCTGAGTGGGGCACCCCTCCTGTCGCGGGGGCACACTGCTCTAGGGGGGCTTTCTGTTGGGGGGAGGGCACACTGTCCTGGGGGGTGTCTCAGAGCTGGGGGGGGACACTGTCTCTGGGGGGGGGCGTTTCTCCGAGGGGCACACTGCTCCAGTGGTTTCTGCATTGGGGTGTCCTGTCATGTCCTCATCATGCCCCCTTCCTAGTAGCCTTCCTGCTGCCTAGAGCCCCGTGGGAATGCAGCCCCTCTCTGCAGTGAGTGAGCAGCAGTGTGGGGGATCCATCTGGCCCTGAATTTTCTTGCCAATTTTGGTGGCTTTTTCCACCCTCTTTTCCTGTACCGAGTTTAAATGGGTTCTCTCCCATGTTGCTGTGTGCAACGCTCCCACAGGCAAACAGGGATCCAGGCTAGCTGCACAGACACTAGGGTGAAATTGACTGGACATGCAATGCTGGTGAAGGCATGCAGTAAGACAGGAATAGAAGGGAAAAAATTATTCCCCACTCTCTCCCAGGTGGTATTAAATACAACATGAAACCATGGAGGTGAACTGCTTTCAGATGTCAGTGTGACTTTTAAAGGGGCACTGTCCCTTAGGCTTGATTTGGGTGCTTTTAACCCATGTCCCCTTGGGCATTGTGGCATTGTTGGCATTTGGTAGAAATGAAACTGAGAGCCAGCGACATCTGTGTAGAAACAGAGGTATTGCCATTCTGGATCAGATCCAAGGTCCGTCTTGTCCAAAGTCCCGTCTCTAGCAGTGACCCACGCCAGATGCTTCCAAGGAATCTGTAAGAATACCATAGTAGTCAGAGGTGATCCGCCATCAAAGCCCTTAGTGTCTCCTAGTGACAGTAGGGCTGGGAACCAGGCGGGGTTGCTGTGGGTGCCTCTCTCAATTCTTTGGGCTTTATCTGAGAAGAATGAGTGAAGCCAGCTTACCATAACTCCACTCATCCTTGTAGGTGAGCCCTCGGGGCTTCATGGTCAATGGTGTCTAATGTTAGCAACAGATCCAACAATCCTGGGAGATTTTCAGCCTTTGGATGTCTCCTATCTGACCTGCCTCTGTATGTACCTTATTCTGTTTTTGAGTCTAAATTGGGAGGGGACTAGAGTATTGGTAGAGACCAGGTGTCACTGAGCTGCCACCTCTTTCTCAATAATGGGTCTTTTAAAGGGACAGTTCAAGGCAGGAAGCTGACAAGATGGTTTGCACCAAGACATGGATTCTGGAGCAGAGGCTGGACTGCTTTGTTCCAGCAGGCTGGTCAGTTGCCATGTTCAAGGGCAATGATCTTGGGACTTGTCACTGGACTTCACTCAGTCATGGATTTCACATGTTGGGTTTGGGCTTCAGTTGCTTTCAGGATGTCTGCTAGGTCTTCTCTCCCCAGCTCTGACAAGGTTGCCTTATGCCCCTGTCACCAGCAGCTCACTCTGCCCTGGATAGATCTCTTCCATGAAGTAGAGATAGTGAGTTCTGGAACAACTGGCTTGGCAAATTGCAGACACGGATAGGCCTGATTTTTCACTGCCTTGTGTCACTTACACCTGATTCTAGTGGTGGTATATGCCTATGCAGCGTGGGTGTGAATGACAGTAAGATGCACCCAATGCTGGTTAAGGTTTCACTGTGACGGGGTTATAGGAACGCTCTGTGTTGTAGTCAGTTGGATTTGCTCTGAATTCTGTGCCATTAGCGCTCATCTCCTGTCCCGGCTCCTTATCTCAGAGTGTTTGGGGCTAGTTTATCAAGGTGTGGATGGTAGTTGGCTGAAATTTGCTAAGAGTTCATCAGAGCACAGGCTCCACAGTTGGATGGTGTCCTGGGAACTTACTGGGTCAGGACATCTTTAGTGAAGACCGTCCCAGTTGTCCCACTTTCCAGAGGGGAGGAAGTTGAGGGGGTGGAGATGAGTCTGCCTAGGCTGGACGTGGAGTCTAAGGTGGCACCAAAGACCACATGAGAGAACTTTCAGGTTTTCATGACTGACATGAGATCTTGTTATCTGCATGGGTATTACTGGAGCTTCTCAAGCTGACTAATGTCAGAGACTCCAGTGCCAGGCTGCACAGCAGCTCTCATTGTTCTGCTAAGGAAGCCAGTGAACTTCTTGGGGTGGTCCACTTAGCAGGTGTGAGGGCTCCGATGACTCTACCCCCTTGGTGGGGTGCCTCCGTGTGATGTTAAATGAGGCCATATCATCTCCTCGTCTCGTTGAGCGGCCTCTGGCCTGAGATGCTCTCGTCCTGTACTGGTGGTGTTGTCCAGCCAGGTCTCAGTTCTATACAGGCTAAGCAATGTGTTTCCTCTGTGATCAGACTGTGGCTACTGCTGCTGCTCTTGTCAGTTGAACGTGTCTTGCTTTGCTTGTTCCTGAGAACCAGGCTGCTGATCCTCTTTTGCCACGGAGATCAGACAGGATAGTCTCAGGAGGGGTCTGAAGAAAGTGTCTGCTCTTGGTCTCTTGCTGGGATATTTGCTTCTGTCTACTAGGGGAGGAGGGAACAGGGGTGGCTTGGTGTTTCTGTTCTCAGGCTTTGACCTTCTGCAGTCTGTCAAAAGCCTGGGTTTCAGTGACCCTCCTGGCCCCTTGATGGTTCAGTGCTCTGGAGGAGCGTGGATGTGCCTGAGTACACAATGGTTGTGTAAGGGGAAGCTGAGGAAGTGAGGATTAGTCCTGGGGGGCGTGGGTGGGTCTGTGGGTCATAAGGTCCCTGGTGGCTCATGTCACCATGGCATATTGCAAAAGAGGTTGGCTTCCTTGCCAGAGTCCAGCCGAAGAGATGAATGTTGGGAGGAGAGGAACAGAGATCGAGCCCTGGAGCCCGTGATCCTGTTTTAAGGCTACCTAACTCAGGTGCATGGAGACTTTGATGCAGGTATTGCAGCTGTTGGAAATGGGGCAGGAGGAGATGTGTTTTAAAAAAATTATGAACAAATGTCTGGCGCCACTGTCATCATCTGACACAATTTACCCTGGTAAAGTTCTGGTTTAATCTTCTCCAGGGAAGAAATATTAGATTCTTCAGCACACAGAGAGCCTAAAATCTTGTCTTCTAAAAGAAAGGGGGTTTTCTACTTGGGAATATTTGATCTTCTCTGCCCTGCCACCTCCTTAGATAACTTGCAAACATGGATTGTGAAATCTCTGAGCCATTAATTCAAGGGGCAGCATGATGAATCCTCAGCAGAGCTTTTTTTTCAAGTATTTGAGCTAAATGTGTTAGAATCCGGGTTTAAATGGTCTGAGGGCAGCTGCGCACACAGGCTTGCGCTGAAATGACTAACAGTGTGAGTTTAAAACCGATGGAGTTATTTTGGGGCGAGCTGTGTGGGTATTCGTGGAATTAAAGTAGCTACAGAAAACGTAGGCCTTGTCTGAACACAGGTAGAACAAAAACTGGTTTAAAATGTCAAACCAAACAGGTGCAAACCGTTGTGTGTACTCTCCAATGTCGGTTTAACTAGTGCCTGGGAGGCTATACACAGAAATAGCAAAATGGGTTTTCATTCACACTTGTTATTTCAGTGCAGTGTTGTGTGTTGATCAATTCTGTTTGTCCATCCTCCTCCTCCCGTCACACACCTATCTCATTATCCAATCCATCGTATTTATGGTGATGGGGGACATGGTATCTGAGCACCTCACGATCTGTAATGTATTCATCATTGCAGTAGCCCTGGGAGGCCAGGCAGTGCTTTTATCAATCCTGCCACGTGCAGACCAGCTCCAGCAAGGGACGCTTTGTGTTGAGCGTGGTAGTTGGATGGGCCCCCTGTCATCTGCCCAATGCAGGGCAGTCTGATGGGCATGTGCTATGGCAGGTCATGGCAGGGCTGGCTCGTGTGCTCTCATCCGCAGGCCACGGGGTGCTGCCGAAGCCTCTAGCTGACTGTGGTGGTGAGGCTACACCAGGTGCTGCAGTGTAATGCTCTGTGCTCCTGGAGTGGCTGGTTGGGAAGTGGCTCCCCTGAGCGAGCGCCGGCATGTGACGTTGATCGCTGCATTGGTGGAGCACTTGGCCGCCCCCAGTGAGTGCAGTTTCAGGGCAGGAAATGCCAAACTGTGCATCCAGCTCTCTCTGGGGGAGGTGATCTTGTGCCCTGAGTGGATAACTGCCTGTGTCTGATGTCCTGAAATAGCAAGCCCTCTGCTGCGTGGTTGGGGAGGCTGCTGCTGGGATTCTGTGCTCCAGTTTCCCATGATGGAAAGGGTCAATCGCCTTGGCAGGGCTCACGTTGCGTGGCTCTGTAAGAGAAGCCGACCTCTGTTCAGAACTGCCGCCAGCCAGCCTGGTGCTGTGCTGTGGGATGGCTCTGCTTTCATTTCTGGCTTGAAGTGAGCAAAAGCCTCCCCCTCCAGAACCCCCACCCCCACCTGAAGCATAACTCAAGACATGGCTAATACACTGGGACGGGACAAATCTGATCTGCTGGGGCACTGACGTCCCTGCTATTCCCATGGGATTTCTGTACCCCTGGAACAAATCCGAGAGACACTCTCTCTTAAAGAGGAGAACTCTTCATGGCCAGGGGGACTGGTTTGGGCATCAGATGCATTGAGCCTTAGCTCCTGCTTTGAGCCCGCTCTGCCCATCAGCGAGTCTTGGCAGTCGGTGGCTTTTCCTGTCCGGAGGTTGCTAGTCAGATCCCATCTGCTGTGTGGGCACGGAAACAGATTCCTACCTGTGTGTTAGTTTTCTCCATCATGGAACAGCATCCCCTTGTCAGGCCTCTTCCTTCATAAATCAGGGAAAGTGCTTGTAGTATTGCTGGGGAATGAGCATCGCTAGAGCTCCCCGAATTTCCAAACCATGCCTTAGTCTGACTCCCCATTCTTCTTATTGCTGTTGCCATAATGCCTAGGAGCCCCAGGCATGGACACAGGCCCCTCTTGTGTGAGGGGTTGTACAGGCACAGATCAACGACAACCCCTGCTCCAAAGAGACGACAGTCCAAGTAATCCATCAATCGTCTCTAGAACCCGGTACTTGGCAGCTGTAAGAGCTCTGTGTTTAGTACCTCCTGCTGCTTCTCTCCCCATGAAGAGTCAGAAAAGGCACCTGAGCTTGCTTGGCTGTGGCTGGTTCAAGCCGCCTGCTGATTTATATCTAAGAGGGAGCGACTTGCTTTTCCTGAACAGTTCGGGTCAGTGGTTCTCAGCCAGGGGTATGTGTACCCCTGGGGGTACGCAGAGGTCTTTCGGGGGTACATCAACTCATCTAGAGATTTGCCTAGTTTTACAACAGGCTCCATAAAAAGCACTAGTGAAGTCAGTACAAACTGAAATTTCATAGATACCACCTTGTTTATACTACTCTGTGTACCATCCGCTGAAATGTAAGCACAATAGTTATATTCCAGTGGATTTATTTTATACTTATATGGCAAAAATGAGAAAAGAAGCAATTTTTCAGTACTAGCTGTTACACTTTTGCATTTGTATGTCTGATTTTTGTGAGCAAGTCGTTTTTAAGTGAGGTGAAACTTGGGGGTTACGCAAGACAAATCAGACTCCTGACAGGGGTACAGTAGTCTGGAGTGGTTGACAGCCGCTGTTCTAGGTTGCAGAAAGCCAGCTGAGAGGTGAGGATTTCTGTGGGTTAATCCCTTCTGAGTGCATTGGGATCTAGTGACACAGGTCCAATTCCATCTGCACCCTCTCCCTCTGGGGACTGGTTTGTGTCCCTCTTAGCGTGGTGCTGGTCCAACTCCACACTACCTCTGCCTGGGTTAGGGATTCCCTGGAGGGGTGGAGAAGGCATCACGCACTGCAGGACCAGTTCCCTGCAGAATCGTGAGATGGGCTCAGGCAGCCTGGTTGTGGGCACCATGGTGGCATGAGGCAAGTGGCTTGCTTCAGAAAAGGGTCCATGCTTGGGTGTGCTAGACCTTCAGGTGGGGAGAGTAGCTAGCCCTCCCCTTGTCCTCAGTCTGGGAAGAGCCTGCTAGTGAGCGCCATGTTCGAGGAGCAGAAAGCGTGGGGAATGGCAACATTCATCAGCAAGGAGGGGCAGGAAGCGCAGGACATCACTTGTCCCTTTCCGGCCCCAATGGTCCTTCATTGGGGCAGGACCATTCCAAGAGCTGCCTCAATGCACCACTTCCCACCCTGTCCTAATTGCCCTAGCACTGGTGATGGGTGCGGCTGGAGGCTCTTGGCTCTCCCTAGCCACCCTCTCTTCTCCTTGCTGCTTTCCTGGAGCACCTGCCTTTGTGTATCTTCCAAAGATTTCTTTGCAGGCCCTGCATGGCCTTTTCTTCCCGGCCCCTGCGCACTCTGCTGCTGGTTTTGGTCGGCTACCTTGCGGGAGATGATGTAGCTGTGGTGATGCTGAATATCTTGTCGCCTTGTTGGATTTTGATTCCCCCCCTCTCCCCCCAGCGTGCGATGCTGTGAAGTCATTTTTGGTACCATCTCCAATGAGCTGCCTTCACTCCCTCTCAGTTCTTGTAGCCCTCAGGGAGGGGAAGTGTTAAGTGTGAGAATCACACGGACAGATCTTGCTTTTCTCTCCAGCTGTGTTGCTGCTAGAATTTCTTTCCCCTGAAACTTCCCACAGTTGCTACCCTGGGCGCAGTTCCGTGGAGAGGAGCCCTGATTTGGAGCTGCCACTGGCATTCTGCCTGTTGTGAAATGAATAGCAGTGGTGATTGCTGGCTCTTAGAGGCTGAATTCAGCACCTTCCTTTGGTGCTCCTCCTCCAAAGGCCAGCTGGAGCTGTGCTGTGTGTGAGGCTGCCTGGATGGGGCAGCTTGGGGCAGCCCACTGGTCACCTTCCTGTGGACTGACTTGACAGCAGTGCAGTTCTTTGCAGTTCTCTTGACTGGGTGCACAGTCCATGTCACTAACATTTCCTGCCCCCAGCTGAGGGTGGCGTTGCTGTGTCAGTTCAACCTCTGCCCCAGAAGGGCCTAACATGATGCAGTCAAATAGCTGCTGCCTTCTGGTATCCGCTTACTTGCTTATCTTGGTATTTTGTTAGCTGGGGTGTGGCGTAGGGCTTGTCTACACTTGAACGCTGCCATGGCATAGCTGTAGGGCTTTGGTGTAGACGTTACCTAATCCAGCGGGAGAGGTTCTCCCATCGCTGTAGGCACTCTGCCTCCCCAATTCTTCTGTCAACCTAGCACTGTCTACACAGGGACTTAGGCTGGCTTAACTATGCCCTGAGCAATGTAGTTACACTGACCTAATTTTCTTGTGTGGACCAGGCCTTGCAAAGGCACCTGGCTACCCAGTGGAGAATAGTAGATGGCCTACTGCCGTTGCACACCTAGTCAAAAGGGGATCTACTACTGCATCTCCACCTGTGTTTATCACTTCCCTCGCCTCCTGTTGAGGTGCAGTTGGCAAACTTAGCTTTGCAAGGTGAAGGACTCTCATGTCTAGCCAGGCTTTGGAGACAGAGGGGAGGGGAAGGGGACGCAGGGCTGAAGGATGCTTTGCAGCATGCACGATCCTCTCCTGCTGAGCTCGTTTTGGACCTCAAGATGTGTGGCTGGAAACACGGGTATATAGCTGGCAGTAGACCGGTGCCTGGATTTCCCCACGTTCTGGTGTTCTTTGAACAGTTACAGTTGGCATAGTGCTGCTATGATCTGTAGTATGGCGTGGTGGCTCTGGGGATAGCACAGGGGATGGGTGAAATCGGGACCAGCTGAAGTTGGGAAGGAAGACTTGGAGGGAGGGAGGGCTCGGGATGTGACGCCTGAGCCCCTGACATCTGTGATGTTAAACAGAATCATGGTTGTTGCTTTTCTGCCTTCTTCCATCTCGGTGGATCTTGCAACATTAAACAATGGTTGTGGAGAAGTCCTGGAGGTTCCATCTGCCTAGAAACAGTTGTCGTCAATACTTTCTCCTTGACTGGGCTGCAAAGGGTGGTTCCAGGCGCTTGCTGGTATGCCTGGCTTTTAATGTGGTGGTTTTGTGTTCAGAATGAAGCTGTGCAGAGAATAAAGCTCCCACTTTCCTGCTGATCCTAGTGACCCTCGACCTTTCCAGGGAGCTGGGCCGATCATCAGCCATGCATGTGTAGAACTTGTCTCGCCTCATGCCCCGCCCTCCCTCCCGGAGTCATCAGCATTGGAGGGGATGTGCAGTTGGCTTGTATGGCTTTGGAGGGGTTGGGGCAGGGGCAGAGAACTCCATGATTTGAAAGGGTTCTTCCATTCTCGCCTCCCAGTTGATGGTCGGTCTGGAAACATCACCTGAGCTCGGTGAACTCGCTGAAGAGTGAGGGAGTCCCTGGTGTGGCTTAGTTCTGATATCTTCTCCTTGGAGGTAATCTGCTGTGTTCATGAATTTCAAGATGAACCAGCTGCCCTGATCAACCTGGGACCTTGTCTTCTCCAAAATGTAGAGACTTTGGCTCTTTAGTCGGTCAAAAAAATTACCACACCCTTCCCACCTCTAAGCTCTTCTCTGGACTTCCTCCAGAAGGTGTCCTCCTGCAAGACAAGGTGCCACAACTGGGTGCAGTCTGCCGGGGTGGGGCTTCTCCATGTTCTTCTGTAGCAGTAAAATACCTTCTCTCCTCTTGTTTATAATAATGGCTGTTTTGGTGCAGCCAAGAAACCTGTGATGTCTCTGCTGTTACTGCACAGAGGCAGCATGGCCCAGTGGTTAAGATGCTAGCCTGTGGCTCAGGAGACTCTGGTGCAATTCCCTTCTCTGCCACAGACTCCTTGTGGGACTTTCGGCAAGTCACTTAGTCTCCGTGCATCTGTAAAACAGCACTGTCCTGCTCATAGGGGTGCATGAGGGTACATATGCTAAAGACCACGAAGTGCTCAGATACTGCTGTGAGGGACCTTAGATAGCAATGCATTCTTGCTCTTCATGGTGCTGAGAACCAAATTTTTAAATCCTTCTGGTTGCCCAGAAGTGCCAGTTTTTTACCTACCAATGCAAAAGATTCCCTTCAGATTTTTTGGCTTAGTAAAAGGTATTACCTCTCCTATTTCCTGCCCTGCCATCCCCTGGCACCTGAATCTTTCTGACAACGATCTGCTAATGATAACAGAGGTGCTAATGATATTTCTATCTTTAGTGTTCCTGACAAACTGAAAGTTGAGTCACAGCCCTGCTGTTGATAGCCATTGATAAACCAAATGGAAAGCAACCACCCTGCCCCTGCCCCAGCGATTATCTCCAATTCCCTGTGATTTCTTCATAGTACTGCTCTTATAACAAACTCTTGCTTTGCTTATTTAACTTGCCTGCTCCCCACAGACATGTTCTGAGACATAGGCAGTCAATTTGTGTTCGAGGGAGATGGTCGTCTTTCCCCTCCTTCCTTTAAAGCTTGGTATTTCACTTTCCATTCTTGTGATTCCTCTCAGGCTGTGTTGGGGGAAATAACTTGGTTTTGTTTAATTTTAGTCACCCGGTTTTAAAAATGATCCAATTTTGTCTTTTGTGGCTTGTCGCTTAGAAATGACTTGGGCCTCTCTTTTTTTACACTTTCTCTCTAAAGTAATGTTAAATCTTAAAAAAACAATCAAAAACTTCATGTTCTCCGCGGGTCTTGGCATCTCTTCAGCACATGGCCAATAAATTGAATTCTAAGAGCTCTGCCGTGAGCGGCAGAAGCATACACTCTGAAGTCTGTTACACACTCACACTCACCCTCACCTAAAAATACTGGCACTTTAATTATCAAATGACTTGGCTATTGCACAGCCACCATTTTGTGTTTTACTGTTGCCATGTAGCTTAGCACAGTACGTCTGCTGCCGTGTGAAGGGCCACATCCTGCTCTCTGTATATAGTACTTCAATAATGCACTAGCTCTAGCCATTGGCACAAACTATTATTTGTATGATTGTAGCACCTAGGAGCCCCAGTGCTAGCCCCAGTTCCCATTGTGCTAGGCTCTGTACAAACATGGAGCAAACAGGCGATTCCTTCCCCATGGGTCTGATTTGGTGCCGTGCCTCCAGGAGGTTCAGTCCAGCAGGAGTGGGGAAAAGGTCGCTTTGTGCCCTATGGGCTGTACCATGAGCCAGTATGGCCCTGGCCTAAGTTAGAGCAGCCCCCAGTAATCCATCCTGTGCTGTGGCCCACTCCTGAATCCCCACAGCATGATGCTCTGAGCTTGTCCCCTAGCACATTCCCCACGCTGGGGCTTGTGAGGAGCAGTGGCCTCTGCTGTGTCTGGAAATTCTGCCTTGGCTACCTGCAGCACAGTACCAGCCCCCATGAGCTGCTAGGGAACTGCATAGTGGTTGGAGTAGGGGACAGAATCTGCTCCAAGGCTCCAACTCCATCCAGTGGGAAGAGCAGAGTCTGGGGAGCTCTGGGAGGCTGTGGAACTCTTGAGTTCTGCAAGGCAGGGAAAAGCGGGGCAGGAAGAGAGGAAGAGTTTACTGGAGGGACTGGGTTGGGGGGCTGAGTGGTGGGGTGTGTGTGTGGGGAGATGGGGTCAAAGCTGAGGATCTTGTAAAGCTCAAGTTCCAAACTGGCTTTTCTTGAATAAGCAGACGAAACCATCGTGAACTTTAAAATGTTGCTCAAGGAACATCACACTGAAAAACCCCAGCCAAAACCCCACACGTGCATTTAAGCCATGTGAATGGAGAGTTCAGAGAAGGTAAATATTCACAGCTCATCCAACCTCTCAAATGTATTACACATGCAGTCTTGACTCTGACATCACCTGGCCACCACCACCACCCATTACATGAGGAGATGCTTGTGTCCGAGCTTTGGAAGTCATGGACTAAAAATGCCATGTATCACATTCTGTACCCATTGACTAGCTGGCCATTTATATCATGTGTGATACCATTGTAGTCTGACACCTTTCTCGCCATAGTAAATAAGTAACGTGCTAGCCTGGCTTGAGGTTTGTGGATTGGATGAAGGTGGGTATGTGGTTGTATCTGGATGGCAGGACTCCAGTGCTCAATGAGAGGGGAATATGGCTGGTATACTGAGGTTTCCAGTTGGCAAATGGAGGATGGATGGGTAGATTGGGTCTCTTAGCTAATGGTGGATGAGTAGAAGGATATTGTTCTGGACCATGTATGGAGAACTAGATGGGCTCTTGACTGTAGCAGCTTGTTGCAGTGACAGGTTGATAGTCTGGCGTGTGACAGAAGTGCTGGGATCTGTGGCCCATGACAAGTGGGTGAACTGGAGGATAGTTTCTGGGCCATGTATGGTGGTTAATAACTTGAGGATTCATAGCCCGTATTGGAACTACATGTGATGGCTGGTGTGAACAGGTTTCTGGACAATGTTAAAAGCTGGGCATCCATATGGGGCAAAGCTAAGATGACATGCATATGATATTCATAGAATCATAGAATATCAGGGTTGGAAGGGACCTCAGGAGGTCATCTAGTCCAACCCCCTGCTCAAAGCAGGACCAATCCCCAACTAAATCATCCCAGCCAGAGATTTGTCAAGCCTGACCTTAAAAACCTTTAAGGAAGGAGATTCCACCACCTCCTTAGGTAACCCATTCCAGTGCTTCACCACCCTCCCAGTGAAAAAGTTTTTCCTAATATCCAACCTAAACCTCCCCCACTGCAACTTGAGACTATTGCTTCTTGTTCTGTCATCTGGTATCACTGAGAACAGTCTAGATCCATCCTCTTTCAGGTAGTTGAAAGCAGCTATCAAATCCCTCATTCTTCTCTTCTGCAGACTAAACAATCCCAGTTCCCTCAGCCTCTCCTCGTAAGTCATATGCTCCAGCCACCTAATCATTTTTGTTGCCCTCTGCTGGACTCTTTCCAGTTTTTCCACATCCTTCTTGTAGTGTGGGGCCCAAAACTGGACACAGTACTGCAGATGAGGCCTCACCAATGCCGAATAGAGGGGAATGATCACATCCCTCGATCTGCTGGCAATGCCCCTACTTATACAGCCCAAAATGCTGTTAGTTTTCTTGGCAACAAGGGCACACTGTGGACTCATATCCAGTTTCTCATCCACTATAACCCCTAGGTCCTTTTCTGCAGAACTGCTGCCTAGCCATTCGGTCCCTAGTCTGTAGCAGCGTGTGGGATTCTTCCGTCCTAAGTGCAGGACTCTGCACTTGTCCTTCTTGAACCTCATCAGGTTTCTTTTGGCCCAATCCTCTAATTTGTCTAGGACCCTCTATATCCTATCCCTACCCTCCAGTGTATCTACCACTTCTCCCAGTTTAGTGTCATCTGGAAACTTGCCGAGGGTGCAGTCCACTTCATCCTCCAGATCATTAATGAAGATATTGAACAAAACTGGCCCCAGAACCGACCCTTGGGGCACTCCACTTGATACCAGCTGCCAACTAGACATGGAGCCATTGATCATTACCTGTTGAGTCCGACGATCTAGCCACCTTTCTATCCACCTTATAGTTCATTCATCCAGCCCATACTTCTTTAACTTGCCGGCAAGAATACTGTGGGAGACCATATCAAAAGCTTTGCTAAAGTCAAGGAATAACGCATCCACAGCTTTCCCCTCATCCACCGAGCCAGTTATCTCATCATAGAAGGCAATATTGCAGATGGGTTCAGTTATCTGAGAGACTGTATGAACTGGGAGGGTATTTGGCTGTTTCTCTGTTTCCATAGTGATACATGCTTGGTGTTTAAAAATGGTGACATTCATCTTAACTTGAATATCAAATATTCATAGAATCATAGAATATCAGGGTTGGAAGGGACCTCAGGAGGTCATCTAGTCCAACCCCCTGCTCAAAGCAGGACAAATCCCCAGTTTTTTGTTTTGTTGATTTTTTTTTTTAACCCCAGTTCCCTAAATGTCCCCCTCAAGGATTGAACTCACAACCCTGGGTTTAGCAGGCTAATGCTCAAACCACTGAGCTATCCCCCCCCTTAAAGGGTTTGCTGTGTGTACAGAGCCTAGCACAGAGGGGGCCTGGGCCATGAATGGGGCTCATAGGTGCTACCACAACACAAATAGAAGAGAGACAAACTTTAACTGACATGATCTTGGAGAAAACCTTGGGTCCTGGGGATCGAAGGAGTCCACACAGTCCCTGTGAGGCAAGGAGACTCCTGGGTACTTCATCTTTTAATCTTTAATGGAGGGTAGCTGGCTGAAACACTGCTGGCATCACAGTAACTCCTTGCTGTGTGTGGGTTCTTATCATGGTGAGACCCGGATCCTGCCATCTGGGAGCAATTCTCCTGTGAGAGGAGAGGCCAAGATCCAGTGGCTGGAAATTGAAGCTAGACACACTCAAACTGGGAACAAGGCGCAGTGAGGGTGACAAACCATTGGTACGAGTTACCACGGATTCTCCATGACTCGGGCACCTGGAACTGAGATCGGATGTCTTCCAAATGCTCTGCGCACTCTCAGCCACAATTTAAGACTTGATGCAGGAATTCGTGGGAGGAATTCTCTGGTCTGTGTTGTGCAGGTGGCCAGACCAGATGATCACAAAGTCCCTTCTGGGCCTTAATTTATAGGGGTCCTATGCTGGCAGAGAGATGAGCTTGCTTGAACTAATGAGCATTTGCCCCATTCCCTGGCCAATTCTGGGGTTCATTGGCCTGTATGTACAGTAGTGGACTGGGAGACAGAAAAGCCTGAAAAGATATAGAGCTCTCATCATGCCAAGTTTGATCACAAATGAGGCTGCAAAGGGGAGTGTGAAACCTGTCTGAGGGTTTCATTGGTGGCGGTTGTATGTGAGTCCTGCTGGATGCTCTCTGGAATGCTAAAGAGCTCTGGATGCATTCAGACAACGCGTGGCCACCCAAAATAGCTCTGCTGGAGGAAGCGCACATGATTAGGAAGGTGAGGCTAACGGCGCTAATTGTACCATGCAGCTTTTTCCCTTGACTCTACAGAATGAGCTGACAACCACCTCAGTTAGAGAAAAGCACTTATCTGCCCCCTGTTACCATAGTATCTGAGCAGCTCACAGCCTTGACTGCATTTATCCGCCCAGCACATCTGTGTGGTGGGGCCATGGTGTTGTTCCCACTTTACAGGTGGGGAACTGAGCCACAGAGAGGGTAAGTGACTCACCCAAGGGCACACAGGAACTCTGTCAGAGCAGAGAATCTAACCTGGGTCTCAAGTCCCAGACAAGCACCCTAACCACTAGGCCATCCTTCTGCCTGAGCAATGCACAGAATACTGTGGCCCTAGGCACTGCTGCCTGCCTTGACCACCCCTGTGGCGGATATCCTGCATCAGTTTGGATAAGGCCTCCTTTAAACGTTTGAACTGTGGAGGCCTGAATTTCCAGGAACAGTAGGTTTCTTGGTAGTACCAATATCTTAGTAAAGAGGCTGATCTGAGTCTGTTGCCCCGGTCTCTCCTGAGCTAGCTCACATGAGACATTCCATCTGCCTGCTTCCCCCAACCTCTTGGTGCCCAGGGCTCCAGATGCCAGCCCCCTGCTAAGCTGTTTCTCCAGGCTCTTCTGTAGCTTGTACCCTTTTCACCCTGCCGTGCCGCCATCCCCTCCACCTGGCCTGGTGGGCTGCTAGCTGTCAGCATTACTCTGCTGCTGGCTCTCGGCTTACCAGGGGTGCTGAAACAATGGAGGTGCTGAGAGCCATTGAACCAAACTGTAAACCCTGAATGTGATGGAAACCACTTCAAGCCAGGGGGTGTGGCAGCACCCTTAGTTTCAGCACCTATGTGGCTTACTGCTTCCCTTTGGACAGCCTCCTGTTGCTGCTGCCAGGCAGCCTGTCCCCCAGCTACACCCAGTAGCCTCTCTCCCCAGGCACCAGCTCCTTGTTCTCCAGCAGCACCCTTCCCCTAGCCTCCCTGTGTGGCTTGCTCTCTGGCTTGGGCAGGAGGGACCTAGACAAACTAGAGGATTGGGCCAAAAGAAATATGATGAGGTTCAACAAGGACAAGTGCAGAGTCCTGCACTTAGGATGGAAGAATCCCATGCACTGCTACAGACTAGGGACCGAATGGCTGGGCAGCAGTTCTGCAGAAAAGGACCTAGGGGTTACGGTGGACGAAAAGCTGAATATGAGTCAACAGTGTGCCCTTGTTGCCAAGAAGGCTAATGGCATTTTGGGTTGTATAAGTAGGGGCATTTCCAGCAGATCGAGGGATGAGATCATTCCCCTCTACTCAGCACTGGTGAGGCCTCATTTGGAGTACTGTGTCCAGTTTTGGGCCCCACACTACAAGAAGGATGTGGATAAATTGGAGAGAGTCCAGCGGAGGGCAACAAAAATGATTAGGGGGCTGGAGCACATGACTTATGAGGAGAGGCTGAGGGAACTGGGATTGTTTAGTCTGCAGAAGAGAAGAATGAGGGGGGATTTGATAGCTGCTTTCAACTACCTGAAAGGGGGTTCCAAAGAGGATGGATCTAGACTGTTCTCAGTGGTAGAAGATGACAGAACAAGGAGTAATGGTCTCAAGTTGCAGAGGGGGAGGTTTAGGTTGGACATTAGGAAAAACTTTTTCACTAGTAGGGTGGTGAGGAACTGGAATGGGTTACCTAGGGAGGTAGTGGAATCTCCTTCCTTAGAGGTTTTTAAGGTCAGGCTTGACAAAGCCCTGGCTGGGATGATTTAGTGGGGTTTGGTCCTGCTTTGGGCAGGGGGTTGGACTAGATGACCTCCTGAGGTCCCTTCCAACCCTGAGATTCTATGATTCTATGAATGTTATATTTAAACGTAGGAGCTAGGAGGGCTGCTACGTAATCTCTGGGGTAGCTCTGCCCAAGCATTTCCTTCTCCTGGTCTCTCTCTCTCCTTCTCTCTCTCTCTCTCTCTCTCTCTCTCTCTCATTATTTGCATTGCTGATAGTACCCGGGTTCGCAGTCGTGGGCCAGGGCTCTGTTGTGCTAGGTGCTGTACAAACACACAGGAAAAAGGCAGTTTCTGCCTGTGGAGCTTAGTCTAGTCCCACTGCTGTTTCCTCCAGCAGCTTCCCCTCCATACCCTGCTTTTCCTGCTTCCCCTGCCATGGTCCTGCCCCACCTAGCCCCATAGAGGCGACTGGGACCCAGTTCTCACTCGCTGCCTCCTCCCTTGGCCTGCTAGGCCACTCTTCTCCCAGGTAAATTGAGAGTTAGCCCAGGCATCGTGACTGGCTTCCTAAAGGGTCCGGCGTGGTCTGTTTGACCCCATTGGCCTTGGTGACTGGTGTCTGAGCTTTCAGAGCATATAGCTGGGGAGAGGTTAGAAAATTCCTCCGCTCCTACAGCTCTTCCACTGATTTGGATGAATGTTAGACCCCCCTGAAGGGAGGCTGTTGTGGGGAGAGCATCCGGCAGCCAGTCCTGAGGATCTGTGGTGTGCCAGATCTTTCCCTGTGAGTGGGGGTTGCTGGGTGTGTCGAGTGGGTGGATTTGCCAGCTGCAGTTTCTAGCTGGTATGAATCTAACAGCTAGCATGGACTGCGAGCCAGGGAGGAGAGGGCTGGGGAAGGAGAGCAAGGGGGCCTGTCCGTGCAGGTGGCTGCTGTGATGGAAACAGGCAGGCAGTCGGTTCTGGGTTCTAAAGGGCATGTCAGAGCCGTGGTTCTGCTACTCTCTTGCCAAAGGGCTGCATGCTCGGGGCATCCCTGCCAACTGGGATAGTGGTGAGTGTTCTTCCTGGCTGAGGGAAGGGCTCCTTTGCTGCATGGGGACCTGCCTGCATCTTTGCTGGGCTGGGTTCACTTTGCTTGCCTCCACTGAAGGGGAGGATCCTGTGAGCCACTGGGGAGCTGCCGATTCAACTGAGGAGCTTCCAGCGAGGTCCTGCGGACGGAAAGTCAGCTCTGGGTACCGCTGTGGCTTTGTTTTATTTGTTTCCCTTTGTACATTTTAACGTTGTAAGACGGTGAAGTGGGTTATAAAGAGCCGTACCGCTGTGCAGCTGCGTCTCTAGTTGCAGGGTTGCTCTGGCTGCCTTCACCGCCCGCTTGTTGAAATAATAAATGCTCGTATTGTCAGATACAGTACAGAGCAACATGGTCTGAACCCTGGGCGTGCTCTGAGAGTTTGAACAACGAGGCATCCCCACAGGCTGTGTCTGCCTCCAGTGCTGAGCTGATGGGACGAGAGGGGGGGGTTGTGGGGTGTGTGTGTTTATGAAATCCCTTCAGGTCTCCCAGGCTGAGAATTGTATCCGCAAATGCAGCTTGTGAGCATCTGGGGAAGCAGTGGGAGAGAGCCGAGTGAATGGAGATGCAACGGGGAAGGGAGCGTGCGATGGGAAATCTAAGCTGCTGCTGTATGTAGTCACTGTTTGAAGCTTGGGTGGAGCGGGGTGTGTGTGTGTGGGGGGGGGGGGAGTCATCAGATTTAGTAAGAAAAACAGGAGGGTTTCTTGGTAAGAATGAGTAAAATGGGGGAGTAAATTGGCCAGGGTCTAGTAATGTCTGTTTCGGTGAGCTGTGTGTGCTGGGTAGGGGCTGGAATGAGGGTGGTCTGGGAGAACTTCTTCCTCCGGTGTGGACATCTACTGTACAACAATCTGCTTGGCAGGGCCAGGTCAGATTTCACTGCATCAGCTGGGCTGCAGGGTTCTGGCAAACTGTCTTTCCTTTGTGCCTGTTCTGAGATTCACAGACAAATGTACTGTCTCTGTTTCTCTGCAAATCACGGTACAGGGAGGAACCATGGCCGGGGGTGTGTGTATTAGGACTCAGCAGTGTGAGTCAGGAGGTGGTCGTGGTGGGGAGTCTCTTCCCAGCTCTGCCGCTGGGTCCACCCACAAGTCTTAAAGGGCAATTCTTCCCTGAAAAGTGACCGTATAACTGGCCTCCTGGGGGTCTCGTGTCTGTAGACTTTCCATGGGTATTTCTATGCTGCTTGTGAAGGTGAGATCATAGTACAGATAAGCATGCAAGCTTTAATCTAGATATGGCGACACAGGCTAGCAACCAGAGTCCAAGCCTGCCATGGACCCTGGATATAATCTCTGGTTGCTAGTCCGTGCTGAAGCCCATTTTTCCATAGCTACGCTCCCGTTGCTTCCTGTGCTAATTAGATTTAGAGCCGGCACAGGTATGGCTACCTGTGCTTCAATCACACCTTCACTTGCAGTGCAGCCGCTACCCACTGAGTCCAGAGGAGAGGCGCTCACTTGACACACACGCAGGTGGTCTAGCTGCCAGCCCTACAGATTTCCCGGGATTGGAGAGTTAAGCTGGGCACTTTCTGACTGGTGTATATTAGCTGAGAGGAACAGTCTGTCCTCACTGCAACTCGTGCATCCACTAACTCGCTCCAGTTTGGTTGGAAAAGATGGGACAAATCCAGTGATATAAGTTTCTGATGTCTTCCCCTTGCACACTTAAACAAATCTGCGGTTCTGATCAAGGAAGTCGACTTTAAATGCCTCAGATAAAGCAAAAATCCCTCCAGTCTCGTCTCCCTATGTGACCGGATAAAACAGATGGGCTTTATATCATGCCATGAAAGTCAAAGACTGGGATGGGGGAACAGGGCTGAGAGCCCTTCACAAAGGACCCAGTCAAATGTGGAGACTTAGCAAATGCCCTCTGGTTTATATGGACTGTTGTGATTGCAGATTTGGAGAGAAGTGGCATGTGAATAGCTAGCATGCATACCATTTAGTTAGGGCTTTATATCTCTCAACCACCAACACTGTTGTGTTTAGCATGCTTTCCTTTATCCTCTAGCTGTCAGAAATTAGATTTAAGACTGTAATGGTCAGTATCACTTTTTTCTTTTTTTGAAGATCAGTACTACATTTGCTGATTTCCTGTCGTCTTGTTAGCGGTTCAACAGGCTCGTCAGCCAGTTCCCTTTAGTTTTCGGATGGGCATTATCCAGTGTGACTGACTTTAGATGTTTCCCAGTTGTATCCTCTCATCACTCACTATTTTTACATAGTCTGGACAAGTAGGGTTTAAGAAAAGCTATCTCTAGATGAAGACTTTGAAGTTTGAAGGAGTTCAGTGACTGAGCCATGTTCTCCCCCCACCTCATTTATTAATGGTCCAGCTTTCTCCCTTGTGGTATCCTTTCCTTCATATCTTCCTTTCCCTTAGCTAATAGGCCCAAAAGTTTTGCTGTTTCGGCTGCCTTAATTCAGTTTGCAGGGATGAAATACTTAATGATGGTCCTTGTCTGATTGTCTCACCCTTGTGTTTTAATTGCCAAAAATCTGGTATCTTTGAGGATGAATCATGAAGCCACACCAGGCTGGTCTGTCTATACTAGGGAAAATGCATCATGTGGCTGCTGTTCCTAGTAATATTACCTAGCTCTCTAGGTGCTTTTCATCTGTAGATCTCAAAGCACTTTACAAAGAAGGCCAGTATCCTCATTTTACATATGGGGAAACTGAGGCACAGAGGGGCAGTGATTTGCCCAAATTCACCCAGCAGGCCTGTAGCAGAGCTGGGAATAGAAACCAGATCTTCTGAGTACTAGTTCAGTACTCTTTCTACTAGTCCACACTGCCTCAAATGTGTTACCGCCCACCAAGCGAAACGCAGTCTCTTTTTGGATCATAGACTGTGACAGACATGTTTTGTTTTGAAATGTGCCAGCTGATCGCAGTTCGGTGGCTGTGTTTCAGAAATACATCTGCCATCCTCCATACACATTACATGTTTTAGTTACATGATGCATTTTCCATGTATAGCCAATGCCGTTCGCTGCTGCTTGTTCTTTAGCAGAATTCTCATTATGCCCTAATTGAGACCCAGCCCATATCATTGGATTTCCCTGGGCATTTCCTCTACTGGAGGATCGTTCATCTTCTTCCCAGTGCACCTGACTCACCGATGACATTTCCTGAAGTCTGATCCCCTTGAACTCTGCACAGTCAGGCATGGGACCAGAGCTGTACAAGTAGCTGTGGACCTTGGGGCCAAGCTTCTCCATTACTCACACTTGCATGGAGTTCTCATGATGGGTGGAAGCCAAGCTGGACCTTCCCTGGTCAGGACAACACCTCCTGGATCACGAGTCTTAAGAACCCTTTTGTTGCATGAATACAGAGCCCAATCTTCATCACCACTGGCTTTGGGTGCCTGATTCTGGGGACGCCTTTAGGGGGCCCAGGGTGGGCTCAAAAAAACCCCAGAGGCTCCCAAACACACTGGCTGCTTCTGAAAAATTTGGACTCTCTGTCTTGCAGTTTAGGGTACGTTGGGAGCTACTCCAGATCCTTTGGTTTCTGGTCTTCTCCAGACCCGAGTGTGGGGCTTGGCCTATGCTTAAGTTAGGATGACACAGCTACATCAGCGAGGAGTGTACCGATCTAACCCCTAGTGTAGATGCAGCTGTGTTGATGGAAGAATGCTTCCCTTGGGGTCGCGACCCTCATTTGGGGTGTGGTGTTCCTACACCAGTGGAAAAACCCCTTCCGTCAGTGTAGGCTGCAGAATTCTGCCAACACAGCTAGGCTAGCGTTGCTAAGCTGGGAGAGTCTCCATAGTGTAGACCAGGGGTGGGCAAACTTTTTGGCCTGAGGGCCACATTGGGTTTCGAAAATTGTATGGAGGGCTGGTTAGGGGAGGCTGTGCCTCCCTAAACAGCCAGGCATGGCCCAGCTCTGCCCCCTATCTGCCCCCACTCCGCTTCGGGCCCCCTGCCGCGCCCCCCCGACTCCTGCCCCCTCCCCCCCTGTCCCCTGACCCCCCCCAGAACCCCCACCAACCCCTCCTCTCATTCCTGAATGCCCTCCCCGGGACCCCTGCCCCATCCAGCCACCCCTTCTCCCTGGGCGCCCCCAAAACCCCTGGCCCTGACTGCCCCCCGCTGCCCCATCCAACCCCTCTCATTCCTGACTGCCCCCCAGGACCCCTGCACCCATTCAACCCCTCTGTTCCCTGCCCTCTGACCACCCCAACACCAATCCACATCCCCACCCCCTGACCACCACCCCGAACTTCCCTGCCCTCTATCCTACCTCCCCTGCTACCTTACCGCACTGCCTGGAGTACCAGTGGCTGGCGGCGCAGCTGCACCAAGAGGAGCCAGCCACACACACTCAGCGCAGAGCACCGGGTCAGGCCACAGTTCTGCTGCTGCGCTGCCCGGCAAGAGCTCGCAGCCCCGCCACTCAGAGCACTGTGCCGGCGGCAGAGTGAGCGAGCTGAGGCTGCGGGGAAGAGGAGACAGCAGGGGAGGGGCCAGGGGCTAGCATCCCGGACCAGGAGCTCAGGGGCTGGGCAGGAGGGTCCCGCGGGCTGGATGTGGCCTGCGGGCCGTAGTTTGCCCACCCCTGGTGTAGACATACACTGTGTCTGTAGAGGAATTACACACTGGGGTGAGTCATTGTCACAGAATGAGCTCTCAGTGCTGCCAGGAGACAGTGCTTTCTTGGGAAAGCTTCGCACGGTGCAGGCCCAGTAGATGATTCCAAGTTGCGTTTCTCTTCTGTTTGTCTCCTACCTGCACGTCAGCGCTCTGGTGCGCAGGGTGGCTGGATGGGAATGGGTAGGAAAGCTGGTATAGCGGGTGGGGAGCTGGCCTGGGACTCGAGAGACGTGGTTTCAATTCCTGGCTCAGTCACAGGCCTTTGGCCACGACATTTAATCCAGCCTGTGCCTCTGTGCCCCAACTGTAAAAGGAGGGGAGCAGCCCTGCCCTGGCTCACGAGGCTGAGGGTATCTACACCAAAGATGTCCAGGTGCTTGCTTACTACAGCGGTGGTGGCCGTTGCATTCCCTAGGTAGACGTCCCTCTCGCTTGCTGCCCCTGGAGCGAAGCCCTGGATGTTATTGGGTGCTGTACTGATGGGGATGGCGTTAATCTGAGGGAAGGCTCGCTGGGGAGGGTGGGCACTGTGCACCCTGGCTGACTGATGGGACTCTAATACCTTAACCACCTCAGCAGAGGCTGAGTGGAGCCTGAAGTGTTACCTGCCACGTAATTGGAGCTTAACGTGTGCTGCCATGAGGGAGACCACCCTGGTATATCCCACTGTCACAGCACCAGGGATTGGCAGCCCCTAGCATAATGACTGTGACAGCATCTGTGTTATAACCTCCCCATGGGCAGCGTGTGAACCCTTCCCCCCTCCCCATTCAGGGAGGCTAGCCCCCTGCCCCACCCTTTCTGCCTGAAGCTCCAGCCCCACGTCCCCTGCTTTCGCCCACCAGGACCAGAGGAGTCCTGAGCCCCCCACCATGGCCGGAGGAGCCCCTTCTGAGCTGCCCCAAGCCCTGACCTGCCCAAACTGCCCCGAGCCCTGGCCCGTACACCGGCCCACCTGCCTGGAGAAGCTGCCCCGAACTCTGGCTGTCCGGAGGAGCTGCCCCAATCCCTGCCACAGCCCAGCCCCAGGGCCATGGCAGGGAGCATTAGCAGAGGTTTGGGAGGCCTAGCCTCTCCCAGCCTCCATTACATGCTGCCCGTGAACCTCCCTTCATAGCGAAGGCAATGCTGCTGTTGGGATCTGGGTTTAGAAAGCATTCCGCCCGCTGCCCTCTTCTCTTTCAAGAGGCCTCTGTGTAGACCCACCTCTGGGAGGCAACCGCAGAGTCACTGAGCTTATGAGAACTTGGAGCAAAAGCAGTGTGTCTCGGAGCCCCGCAGGCCTTCCAGGTGTCCCTAGTGTTAGGAGCTGCACATACAAAAGGTCACGTGGTCCCTGCCACCCTAGTTTCTTTCTAGGGGTGTCATGCCTACGTGCCTGGAGAGCTTTTTCTTGAGGTTTTGACCCAAATGATCCATTGCTTGTTAGCTCTGGTAGATGCAGATAGTGACTCATTGCTGACCCACAAGGGATTACACAGGGACATCTGCAGCTGAAAGCAAGAGCGGCTGCAGCTTGAGCTACAGAGCCCAGATGCTGTAGCTGGGGCCTGTAACCACTCCTGCTCTGTGTATCGGGCACAGAAGGGGACCCTGTAACACACCTACCAGTGGGTTCACCTAAGACTAACTACAGCTCTGGCTGCCTCTGCAGTGTTTCCTTCTCCAAAGTCTGTAGGGTCGCTCCTGGAGTTCTCTTCACCAGTCTGTGCAGCACGACAGTCTTGATTTGGCATCTAGACCTGATGCTTGCTTTAGGACGGCAGTTCTGCCACCCTTGTCTAATCTGAACTCTTTGGTGCACCTTCTTAGGGGTTCGGTTCCTGCTAGAAGGCCGAAAGTGAGGGCATGCAGATACCACTGTGAAGAGGGGTTGCCCACCTTAACTATAGCACACTTAGAGAGCATTGTCTTTTGCCTCCATGTAGTCTCACTACTCACCAGTCTTCCCGTCTCCTTGGAATCCTGCTCTGATAGGAATTAGGGCTCCAGTGGCAGGAGCTGTGGCAGCTGGGGACCACATGACTTATAACCTCATGGCTCAGACTGGGATGCTCTTGTGGTCCCAATATCTTCTGCTTTTCTAGACGATGACACCAAGCTGGTGGGGAGAGGGGTTGCAAGTACTTTGGAGGACAGGATTAGAGTTCAGAACGGCCTCAACAAATTGGAGAATTGGTCTGAAATCAACAAGATGAAATTCAATAAAGAAAAGTGCAAAGTACTTCACTTAGGGAGGAAAAATCAAATGCACAACTACACAATGGGGAATAACTGGCTAGTACCAGTGAAAAGGAGCCGGGGGTTGTCGTGGCTCACAAATTGAATGAGTCAACAGTGTGATGCTGTTGCGAAAAAGGCAAATGTAATTCTGGGATGTGTTAATAGGAGTGTTGTATGTCAGATGCAGGAGGTAACTGCGCTGCTCCACTTGTCACTGGTGAGGCCCCAACTGTGTCCAGATGTGATTAGAAAGAGGTTAACAAATTGGAGACAGTCCAGAGGAGAGCAACAAAAATTATCAGAGGTTTGGAAAACGTGACCTATGGTGACAGGCTGACGGGACTGGGCATGTTTAGTTCTGAGAAGAGAAGGCTGAAGGGGAACATGTTTCTTCAACTACGTGAAAGGTTGTTATAAAAAGGACAGTGATCTATCGTTAGTGGCCACTGAGGGCAGGACAGGAAGGAATTAGCTTAGCTTGCAGCGAAGGATAGTTAGGTAGGATTTTTGGAAAAGCTTTTAACTCCATGGGTAGTTCAGTGCTGGAACAGGTGACCTAGAGAGTTCGTGAAATCCCAGCACTGGAGGTTTTTTAAGACCAGGCTGGACAAACCCCTGTCAGGGCTGGTCTAGGTTTACTTGGCCCTGCCTCCGTGCAGGGGGCTGGACTTGATGACCTCTCCGGGTTCCTTGCAGCCCCATGTCTGTGTTTCTAGGATTCTGTGAGTCTGCATACAGAACCCTTCAAGTAAGAGCCCAACCTCACAATGCCACTTGTGATTACAGACGAGCGCCTGAAGGCGCTCTGCACTGGCCCATGGCATGGGGAGTTGGGGATGGATGTGGTAGGGGAATGAGACAGCCTTAAGTGGAAGAGAATGAAAGCTGCAGCTGTCCTGCTAGCTGGTGACGTTGTGTGTTGCAGGATGGGGCTGGAGTGATGGGGTCCCCAGAAGCTATTCTGAGCTGTCCCCTGTAGGAAGGCCGACAGGCAGAGCTGAGCCGACAGGTAGTACAGCATGGACGAGGGCACAGCCTCTCTGGTGCCCCCAGATAGAGCTGGCCTCCAAGGGCTTTTTTAGCTGGGGAGTGATGTGGACTCTGGATGACTGGCTAGAGGATCTGCTTGGGAGATCATGGCCAGGCTGCAGAACTCACTGAATTAGTTTAGCTCTGTGGAGCTGACATTTTCGGAGGGAGCTGAATGGAAATTGAGCTGAGCTAATAGCCCGTGCTGCCTTTTGTGGTGCTAACAGCTCTGAAATCGCGCTCCTCTCGGGAAAGGGAAGGGGCCTCCTTTGAATCTCGGCAGCAAGGCTGCAAACCCAGCTGCTCTTTAGATTTTTGGAGCGTTTTCAAGTTGACCCCCTTCATCTCGCTGAAGGTCAGTGCTGCTATTTCAAATCCTGGTGCCTAAAAATAGGGAAACGATGCCAAATCGCAGCATTCCCATGAGCTGCTCTCGCTGCTCCCCTCCCCCTCCGCTCAGCTTCCTCTGGCTTCACATGCCCGTTCAAGGGAGCCCACGCAAAACACAACAAGAAGGCAAGATTCAGCTGGCCCAGCTACGTGCTCAAGCCAGGAAGCGATGAGGCTAAATTTGCACCGGCATCCTTAACTCTGCCCTGGGCACTATGCATTACCCTGCCATGTTTAATGACATGCTCACAATTTCTCGATTGATGAAGGGAGTTTTTCCTGCAGCCTTGGGCACTCGTGTGTGTCTAGCAGCAATATGTATCCCATGTAGGCGCTATGGAAGTCAGTAAGATACAAGTCCACGCTGCTGTTTACTTAAAAGCTTTTATCTGTTGCATCTCTAGGATATTGTTTGGGCCAGCAGATACAGGGGCTTCCTGTCAATTGCCGTGTGGCTATTGGTGCTGCTTCCCCTGCTCCTGCTTGTCCCCAGGCCTTGATGCCTTTATAGCAGGGGTCGGCAACCTTTCAGGAGTCTTCATTTATTCACTCTAATTTAAGGTTTCACGTGCCAGTAATACATTTAAAGGTTTTTAGAAAGGCTCTTTCTATAAGTCTATAATATATAACTAGACCACTGTTGTATGTAAAGTAAACAAGGTTTTTAAAATGTTTAAGAAGCTTCAATTAAAATTAAATTAAAATGCAGAGCCCCCCAGACCGGTGGGCAGCACCCGGGCAGTACGAGCGCCACTGAAAATCAGCTCGCGTGCCGCCTTTGGCATGTGTGTCATAGGTTGCCTATCCCTGCTTTATAGCCAGCCTTCTTCTGTGTGTGGCACAACTGGCAGTGATGCTAATAACACCTAGCTCTTAGCTATCCCTTTTCAGCCACAGATCTCCAAGACCTCCACAAAGGAGGTAATGGCTGGAGCTCAGAATGGCAGAAGGTAGGGGCTGCGTGCTCCAGATATCCAGCTTAAATTCCTTTTGATGGCAAGCAGGTGCTTTCCAGGAGAGTGGATCTACAGCGGCAGCTTCCAAGCCTGCCAAATGAACGAACCGTTCATGTCACGTGGCTGCAGACAAAAGTGACTGTCTCTTCAGTCGTCTTCTCCTGCCCCAGTGGCAATTCTGTGGCCTTATCACTGGGTTCTTATCCAAAGGCTGTTCGTCTCTGAGAAAGCCTGGCTAGGAAATGTCTCTGCTCCCAGAGTGAGGGTTGAGGAGGGGTGCTGTGTATGAGTTGGTGCGGAGGAGTAAATTCTCCAGCATGCTGGTGGTTAAGGGCTGAGAAGGAGAAGTCATCCTCTCTGTACCTGGCTGCCTCTTGAAGACAAGAAAGTGTGTGTGAAGGCAGTGCCGTCTGTAGACAGTTCACCTCTCCAGTTCCTTAGGCAGCACCTGGTGTTGGTTCCCATTCATGCCTTTGCCTAATGCAGCTAAATCCCTGTGCTGGAAAACTACTTTCTGCTGTCAGTGCTGCATCTCCTGTAAGGATACGGGCATGTAGTGGGGGGAGCTGCCACTCCTGCCTAGCCCAGATACCGATCTATTCTTGATTTTTTACTGGGCTGCCCTTGGGTTCCATGTGCTGGAATGGGTCTGGCTTTGAGCTAGGGTATGACTGTCTGAACAACCTTTGGAAAAGACACCAACCCAGGATGACCAGTGCCTCCAGGGGCTGTTTTTTCCCTCACTCGCGGCTGATGGCAACAAGTGCCTGTCTCTATTCTGTGATCCAAAGGGGCCGGTGAATGACAAAAAATGTCATTTCAGAAGCCAGATCGAGGAATGCTTTTATGTAGGGTCTGAGAGTTCCTGTTGTGTCAGATTCAATGGGCCCACGTAGTCCAACGGAATATGGTTCTGTCAAAACTTCTCTGCCCCGCCCTAGATTATCCCCCGTGTCTGGAGTCGCTGCAGAACCTGTCGAGGCTGCTTCTCACAGAATCATAGAATATCAGGGTAGGAAGGGACCTCAGGAGGTCATCTAGTCCAACTCCCTGCTCAAAGCAGGACCAATCCCCTTCTATGTCTGCCGGCTTGAGAATTTTTCTCTGGACCTGGCTCCTCCCTGGAATTTTTGCCCCCTTAAGCCCTATGGCTCAGTGGAAATTGCGGGAGTGCACTGCATGGATCCTAGTGCCCCCAGAAGAGGGGGCCACCCAGGCCCCGTTCTGGGTCTGAGAGTTGCTGTGGATGTGGTACATCGACCTGGGGGAAGATAGTAGGGAAAGCATCATAAAGCTGTCGTGACTTAAGGGAGAGCTCCCTTCACTGGCTACCAGTTCCCTCCTTTGGATTCCATGAAGGCACCTGCGATGCCTGGTACAGAATTATAACTATTGGAAATCCCAGTGGATCTGGACTGAGGCTAGGACACTTGGAAGCTACAATCCAGTGCAAAAAACTCCTCTCTTTTGGAAAATATTGTGAGCATGGCATGTGTGCCTGCAGTGAGCAGTGCCATGGCAATGGTGTGTGTGTGTGTGTGTGGTGTGTGTGTGTGATGACAGCTTGCTAGTAGCAGGGCTCTGTGTGACCCAAGAACCCCTTCATGCGAACTGGCAAGGGGGTTGCAGGAATATCTCGATTCTGATATGTACATCCTGGTTCACCACAGGATGTCATGTGAGGTCTCCTGAACTGTGTGTACAGATGTGGGGAATGATGTACTTTACTGAAAGTATCTTAGCGTCTGTGTCACAGCAGAGGCGGAGAGCCAGGCTTTCTGTCAGAGGAGATGTTTGTTCGCCAGTCTCTGTCAGAATGCAAACTAAGCATCGTAAGCTAACACAATGGATACCCACTTATGTTTGGAGGCAACTGAAAGAGACAGGAAGCCAACAGGGAATCAGCACACGGGCAAATAAGCCACAGGTGGCTATTCTGTCTGAGTACAGACAGTGTACTTTGGGGAGTATAAGTAGGAGGCAAAGACGATGACACCCCCTACACCTAGGAAGTAAGCGGAGGGCAAACAGGGTGAAAACAGGGTCACAGCCAGCCTTGGTTGGAAACGCTGCAGAAGATTTTTGGTGAACGAAGACTTTAGACAGGAAGCTAACTTGTCTGTTTAGTGTCTGGAAAGCTGTCACACTGTCGGGAGTGCTCACAACAGTAAGTGCCGACCTCAGGGCAGACACTCCAAACTGGTGATGTGCTCTGTAATCAGATTTCACCGAGCCAGTAACAAATCTGAACTCCTGGTTCACTATACCAGTCTTACCATGGAGTAACAGACAGTCCCCCTCCAACCTGTCTTGCCACCCAGACAAACTGTACTTTTTGATTAAATGATCACTTACACCAGAAATCACACCACCTTCAGGTTGCTTCCAGTCCCAAGAGACCAGTCACTTACCCTGAGATCAACCAATACTCGAGATCTTACACCAAAAGCAACACTGGTAGCCAGTTCTATAATAAACTAACTAAAGGTTTATTAGCTAAGAAAAGGAAATGAGTTATTGAGAGGTTAAAGCAGGTAAAATATATACACAAGTGAGTCAGTCTCTTAATTCCAAATGGTAGCAGAGATGTAGTCATCTGCCAGCTTCTTAAAAGTCTCTCAGGACTACCCAGAATAACTCTGCCTTCTCATTCAGTTATTTTGCCCTGTGAGAATCCAAACAGTCCAGAGATGAAGGATCTTTCCCTGAATTCATTCTTGTAGCTGCTTCTCACAGAAAACAAGCCAACAAGGTTACTACCCACCTGAGCTCTTCTTCTGACGAGGAAAAGTAAGGAATGCACTTGGAGTCTTTGACCCCTGATCATCACCTACTCTATTAAACATCTTCAGTTGCCTTCCACAAGGCTTCTTTTTCATCTGGTGGGTTATTCAGTCACTGGCGTACACACAATGGAAATGTTTGCCATTACATTATACAGATAACTGAAAACAATGCCGGTAACATCCCATTAGTTTTCATAAAGTTTAAATACCAAATCCACTCGTATACATTGAACAATCACTTTTATCTAAACTAATACACAAGTCAAGTGGCCTGGGGCTTTGGCATGAGCCAGCATCACAAAAGCATGTGATGATTTTGTTTTATCTGTAGCCATTTGTTTCCGGTATCCTGGCTCACTATCTCTTGAATCTTTGGTAATACACATATCCTTGTTTGCACTAGCAGTGAATCTCAGTGCTGTGATATTGAGCAAGGTGCTGATCCTGAATTGAATCAGATGAGCAGGTGTGTGCACTGTTTCCTTGGGAACAGTAGACCTGCTATTTCTGTGAGTGTTCAGTGGATAAGGGGCTGGACGCTACGGGGGAATGCTCCAAAGGGGCTCAGGAATTGCGGTGCACCTGTTGTTAACCTGCAAGGCAAAGTAAAGGCTGGCATAGCCCAGAAGGGAGTGTATCAGTGGGTAACAGGCTGGTGGTGTCAGGGAGCTGACACCCAAATAAGCACGAGCAAGACTCCTTCTTGCCAGAGGTGGGGGGAGGAGGGGTAACTAAGGTGACTCTCAGTCCTGGGTAGCCTGAGAACCATCACACTCTGAACTCTGTCCCAAGCTTCTTGCATTTTGTGACACTCCAGTGCAACAGAGATTTGGTGGTTCCTAATGAATTGCCTAGGACAATGAAGGGGAGTATTCCTCCCCTTGTTTAATGCTGGGCCTGCCTTTCAGCCTGCTTCAGGCTTTTGTACTGAAAATGCCTGGTTTTGTTTACAGCAGTTGGTTGGGGGTGGGGGAGAGATGGAGGATTGGCAGCTGGGTAGGGGACAGTTGTGGTTTCTCATGTCTGCAAAAGCGAGGGAGGCTGCTTGGCCATGTGGGATCAGCATGTGAGCTGGATGCTAAAATGATCAGCAGTGAAATAATTACCAATGTCGATGCTAAAAATTTGTATCCTCTCTCACCTCCTGGAGCTGAATGGGGCAGTTCACACCTCTCAGAGCTGGTTCAAGCTGTCTGCACATGTGCTGCCTTTCGTTTGCATTTAAAAGGTTTCTCCTCAACCCTGGGACCTTTTTAATGAAAGCTTCGATTCTGGGGCACAATCCTCCAGCAAAGTGTAGAGTCTGTGTCAAATTCCCTGCAGAGAAATTACCTTCATTTGTCTGAAGCGGTAAATACCATGCAATTCACTCTCTCATAAAGGCACAACGGATTTGAATGTCAGTAGGAATGATATTCCACCTGTGTGCCTCCTGATGTCCACTTCCTAGATCTCTTATTGCAGAAAGGGCAAGGAGCAGGAGGTGGGGCCGACTTGTGTTCTTTCCTGTCTCTGACCTATGTATTTTGTTGTTTTTCTCTGCTGTCGGTCCTGAATCTGATGGTCGTGGGTTTAGGTGTTATGATGGATTGGATCTTGCTTTGCTAACTAACCTCTTTGACACATCTCTATAGAAGCTTTTAAAAATGTGGCATCAGCCCTTTAAAGTATCTGAATTCCATATTGTGCAAGTCTGAGACCAGCTCCTTGAGTCTATTGCTATTGGAAAACCTGCCTTTAGTGATAGACTCAAGTAGCTCAATCTATTTAGCTTAACAAAGAGAAGGTTAAGGGGTGGCTTGATTAGGCTGTGAGTACCTACATGGGGAACGAATATTCAATAATGGGCTCTTCAGTCTAACAAAGGTCTAACATGACCTAGTGGCTGGAAGTTGAAGCCAGACAGGTTCAGACTGGAAATAAAGCCATAGGCATGCGCAGCACATTTCATTAGGGTGTGCACCCAGGGAGCCCTGTCCTAGCCCCACCCCTGCCCTGCCACCATCTACTCCCACCCACTTCCTGCCCCCTGACTGCCCCCATAGAACCTCCAACACCCCCTGCTCCTTGTCCCCTGACTGCCCCCTCCTGGGACCCTGCCCCTAACTGCCCCCCAGGGCCACACCCCCTATCTAAGCCTCCCTGCTCCTTGCCCCCTGACTGCCTCCTCCTGAGACACCCCCCACCACCACTGTAACTGCCTCCCTAGGACCCTACTCTCTACCTGTCCCCTGATTGCTCCGACCCTTATCCACACCCCTGCCCCCAGACAGACCCCCGGGACTCCCATGCCTATCCAACCACTCCCTGCCCCCTGACAGGACCCCTAGAACATCTGACCCATCCAACTCCCCCTGCCTGCCCCAATCCCTCTCCACACCCCCACCCCGACAGCTCCCCCCGAACCGCAGACCCCGAATCCTCCCTGCTCCCTGTCCCCTGACCGCCCCCTCCAGAGACCCCCCTACTCACCCCCAGGACCCCACCAACTATCCAGCCCCCCTGACTACCCTGACCCCTAGCCACACCCTCGCCCCTGACAGGCCCCCCTGGGACTCCCAAGCCCTATTCAACACCCCTGTTCCCCATCCCCTGACTGCCCCTGAGACCCTCTGGCCCATATCCAACCCCCCCGGTCCAACTCCCTTACCACGCCACCACTCAGAACAGAGCCTCCACCAAATCCCACCCCCTGGACATCCTCTTGACCAATGATGTGATGGCACTTATGGGGCGGCCACAGAGAACACCAACCAAGCTGGAGCACAGCAGTGGAAGAGCGCTATGACTGATGTAAGTCAACAAAGGTCACGTGTAGCGCTGGGGAGGCGGCGATTGGCTGGGCGGGCCTGGGCGGGGGTAAGAAGGTTCAGTGTGGGGCAGTCTGGGTGCAGGCAGCTCAGTGGGGGATTTGGATGTAGAGGGAGATTCCAGGTGCAGGGGCAATGGGAGTCTGCAGCGGGAACCAAGTGAAAGTGGTTGGAACTCAGCGGGGGTCGGTGCAGGGAGGTGGGATTAATTTGGGTGGGGTCTAGGTGGAGGTGGTGGGGGCTCAGTGGGGAGGGTGTCTGGCTGGGCTCATTGGGGTGTTACAGATGCAGGGGAGGAGGGGCTTGTCAGAGTGAGGGTTTGATGGGCCTGCTTAACAGGGGAGCCCTAGCTGCTGCCAAGAGGCTCTGTACGCTGGGCCCCCACTTCCCCACCCCCTTCTCTTCCCCACCCCATGCCCCATCCCCACCACTCCATCTCCGCATCCCACCCTCTCTCCATCTCCCTCTCCCCATCCCACCCCCTTCCTTCCCAAACTGCCTTTCCCCCTGCTCCCGCTTCCTCTAGCCTCTTCTCGTCCCCATCCCATGCCACTTTCCCACTGCTCCATCTCCTTCCCATCCCACCCCTTTCTTTCCCCACTGACTCTTTTCCCCTGTCCTGCCCCGCCCCACTGTTGTACAAAATGAAGGATGACTCCCAGCACACAGAAGGGAGCTCAACCGGCACTAGGCCCCAGAAGGTGGTGTCCAGATGCAAAGTCCAGGGAACTGAGCAGCACCTCCTTTTTTCAGTGGGCTGCTCAGCAACTCTGCATTCACAGAAATGGGGGGAAGGGGGGAAGTGGCATGTGACCTTGCACCCCATGTGGCCCCCACCCCTCACCTCTATTTGGGGGAGGCAATGCCCCCAAACTATGCCATGAACATTCCCAATCACACACCCCTGTTTTTCCTTCACTTTCTGCAGGGAAGCAAAGAACGCTGCAGGAGGGGGACCTGGGCTGTTTTCATTCTCCCTGGGGCCCAGGAGTGCCCCACACAGACCCCCACTGCCCAGCGCCACCCCCAGAGACCCACTTCCCCCCACCCTGCCTGACCCCCAACCACACTCACCGGCCTGCTGGATTGGGGCTATTTGCCTTGCCTGGGTTGAGCCAGCGTCACAGCTGGGGTCGGTGGGGGATCAGAGTGGGAGTGGAGGGGCCTGCCTGGGCCGGGCTCCCTCAGAACCTCCTTGCCTGGGACCCAGATGAGCCCCCCCCCCATGCTGGCCGAGAATGACCTGGCCCCTGCCCTGGTCCCAGGCGGCTCAGCCCCGGGAGGTGGCAGGCTGAGCAGGATGAGCTGGAGCTGTGCTGGGGAGTGGGGCAGGCAGACCCCTGTGGGACATGACTCCCCAGAGCCTCCCAGCTGGCAGAGGGGACGGGGCGGAGATACCTGGGCTGGCCGGACAGCTGAGCAGAGCACGGGGGAGGGGCTGGGGAGGAGAGGAGCCAGCCTGCAGTGGCCCCTCGGCTGGCAGCGCAAGTGAAGTGCAGCGCCTGGCTGGCTGACGGGCCCCTGTTGAGCATGGGCCCCGCGCCATTTTAAACCCTCGGTACTGCTCAGGGCATTAAGGTGTGCCTGGGCACACCCGGCACACCCCCTGCGCACGCCTATGAAAAGCGTACGTCTTCAACGGTGACAGTAATTAGTCATTGGAACAATTTACCAAGGCTTGTGACAGGTTATCACTGGCCATTTTAGAATCCAGATGGGATGTTTTTTCTCAGAGATCGGCTCCAGGGATTACTTGGGGGCAGGTCTCTGGCCTGTGCTCTACAGGAAGTCAGACTAGATGATCACAATGGCTCCTTCTGGCCTTGGAATCTATTAATTCTGCCAAATGGCCACAAACCACCCTCAGACTGGGAATTTGCCTGTAAAATTGGGGAGATCAGCTCCCTGATTCACTCATCCCCAGGGGGGTCACTGAGGGGGCCATTCTCCTCCAGACCCAGGGTGGCACACCTGGCTAAGGGCAGTGTGGGGCTCTCCTAGCTTTTTTGAAGCAGCCAAAATAGGCAACGTACCAGAGCAGACTGGGTCAATAGCCTAACCCGGTTCACGAGTGAGGCAGGCTAGAGGGCTGAAAGCTGAGGTGCGGTAGAGCCACGCAGGGTGACTCTGGTGTGGAGAGCTAGTGTCTGTTCCTTGCCCTCAGCTCCCTTTTGAAATGTTACATTCCTAAGAAGTCCCTTTACGGCTGCTCGCTCCCTGTGTCACTTGCCATCAGCTGCTGGGCTGGGATAACTAGACCCGGCACCCAGCTGACTGGGATCTCCTCCCCGTCTGATAAGCCTCCTGGCACTGCTGGATGTATGCAGGAAGTGACAGCACAGAATTGCTCCCGCTTGGTTGTCAGGGCAGTTGGGTTCATTCCTGGTGTTTCTCTCCATCGTTGCCCTTTGCCCGCTTGGCGGGGGTCACTGGAAAGGCATGTGGTGACACTGGCCCCGCTCTCCGTCCTCTTCAGCAGTGCATTACGCTGGCTGAGACCAAGTATCTGCTCTTCTCCTGCTGTCGCAGGTCAGGGCAACTGCACCCTGCATTTGCCCCATGGGCTCTCCAGGCTTCTCAGCCATCACCACTCTTGGGCAGAGACCCGCATCTCTTTCCCCCTGACTAGGGTCTTTAAAGCTGTACAGCTCCCTGTTTTAGACTGTGATATCCCCAGCAAGCCAGACTGCCTAAACAGCTAGTGTCTGTCCTTTGCTTTCTCTCCAGAGGCTATGCCCAGTGTATTGCCAGCAGCTATATGTTACCGTATATTCTTAATGCAAAAAAAAAAGAGAGAAAGAAAAAGAAAAAATTAAACACAATGAAAGAACCTCCAAGCATGCGAAAAAAATTTCCACTGCATGCTTATTGTCCCAAAAGTCCATTCTTGTCTAGCACGCTTTCAGTCCTTTCCATTCCCAGGCTTCACATCACATCTCATCCCTAGAGAGGTTACATGCAATCCTGGCCCACAATAATAGATATTCTTAGAACAGAGGTGGGCAAACTACGGCCCGCGGGACCGTCCTGCCCGGCCCCTGAGCTCCCGGCCCCTCCCCCGCTATCCCCCCTCCCCCACAGCCATGCCGCCACGTGGGCAGCGCTCGGGGCGGCGGGATTGAGCAGTGTCTGGCTCTGGCCAGGCGGCGTGGCTGCTGGACATGCTGCTCTGAGCAGCATGATAAGGGGGCTGGGGGGTTGGATAAGGGGTGGAAGGTCCCGGGGGGGCAGTCGGGACAGGGAGCCGGGGATGGTTAGATGGGGCAGAGGTTCTGGGGGGGCGGTCACGGGAGGGGGGACGGGGGAGTGGATAACTGTGGGAGTCCTGGGGGGACCTGGCAGGGGTGTGGATAGGGGTCAGGGGAGGGGGATCAGGGGGGTTTGGATAGGCGTGCAGTCCCAGGGGGCCTGTCAAGGGGTGGGGGTGTGGATAGGGGTCAAAGTAGTCAGGGGACTGGGAGCAGGGGTTGGATAGGGGCGGGGTCCCAGGGGTGGTTAGGGGTGGTGGGTCCTGGGAGGGGGCGGTTAGGGGATAAGGAGCAGGGGGGGTTGGATGGGTCGGGGGTTCTGAGGGGGGCAGTCAGGAGGCAGGAAGTGGGAGGGAGTGGATAGGGGGCAGGGGCCAGGCTGTTTGGGGAGGCACAGCCTTCCCTACCTGGCCCTCCATACAGTTTTGCAACCCTAACGTGGCCCTCGGGCCAAAAATTTTGCCCATCCCTGTCTTAGTATGTAAGAACAGCCATACTGGGTCAGACCAATGGTCCATCTAGCTCAATATCCTGTCTTCTGGCAGCGGCCAGTGCCAGATGCTTCAGAGGGAATGACAGAACAGGGCAGTCATCAAGTGATCCATCTCCCATTGTTCAGTCCCAGCTTCTGGCAGTCAGAGGTTTACAGACACCCAAAGCATGGGGTTACATCCCTGATAATCTTGACTAATAGCCATTGATGGATCTATCCTCTGTGAATTTATCGAATTCTTCTTTGAACCCTGTTATACTTTTGGCCTTCACAACATCCCCTGGCAACAAGTTTCCCGCAGTTGACGGTGTGTTGTGTGAAGTTCTTCCATATGTTTGTTTTAAACCTACTGCCTATTAGTTTCATTGGGTGACCCCTGATTTTTGCGTTTACCTCTTCCCTATTCATTTTCTCCACACCATCCAGGATTTTCTAGACCTGTATCATATCGCTGCTTAGTCATCTCTTTTCTAAGCTGAACAGTCCTCGTCTTTCTAATCTTCCTTCATGCAGCAGCCATTCCATACCCCATATCATTATTGCCCTTCTCTGTATCTTTTCGAATTCTAATATATCATTGTTGAAATGGAGGGACCAGACCTGCATGCAGTATTCAAGGTGTGGGCGTACCATGGATTTATATAGTGGCATTATGATATTTTCTGTCTTATTATCTATCCCTTTCCTAATGGTTCCTAACATTCTGTTTGCTTTTTTGACTGCCGCTGCACATTGAGTGGATGTTTTCAGAGAACTATTCACAAGTCCAAGATCTCTTGAGTGATAACAGCTAATTTAGACCTCGCCATAGGATTATTTTCTCCAATGTGCGTTATTGTGCTCTTATCAACATTGAATTTCATCTGCCAGTTTAGTGAGGTCTCTTTGCAACTCTTTACAGTCGGCTTTGGACTTAACTATCTTGAGTAATTTTGTATCATCTGCAAATTTTGCCACCTCCACCGTTCACCCCCTTTTTCAGATAATTTATGAATATATTCAACAGCACAACAGATCCTTAAATGTATCAAAGGTAGATCGTGCCACACTAACCTAATTTCCTTCTTTGAGAAAACAGATTTATTTATTTTTTTTAAGAGAAGGGAAATGCAGTAGACTGCCAGTTCCCTTCCTCCTTTGTAGAAATGCAGCTGTTGGTTACTCACTAGATTATCTGATGCTTAGGCTACGTCTTCACTACCCGCCGTATCGGCGGGTAGCAATCGATTTCTCGGGGATCAATATATCGCATCTCATCTAGACGCGATATATCGATCCCCGAATGAGCTCCTGTCGACTCCGGAACTCCACCAACCCGAACGGCGGTAGCAGAGTCAACATGGGGAGCCACGGACATCGATCCCGCACCGTGAGGACTGTAGGTAATTCGATCTAAGATACTTCAACTTCAGCTACGTTATTCACGTAGCTGAAGTTGCGTATCTTAGATTGATTTCCCCCCGTAGTGTAGACCAGCCCTTAGTTGGCAGGGCAGGAGGACTAACTGGGCTGGAAGACTTTTAGCAGCCAATAGATGATCCCCAATTAAAACCTCTACAGGGCGGGGATATTTCCTGATGCTGTTGGCACTTGGCTGGCAATTCCCCTCCTGTGGCTTTGATCTCTTTGGGGCAAGTAGTCTCATAGATTAATATACTTTAAGGTCAGAAGGGACCATTATGATCATCTAGTCTGACCTCCTGCACAATACAGGCCACAGAATCCCACCCATCCACTTCTATAACAAACCCCTAGCCTATGTCTGAGTTATCGAAGTCCCCAAATTGCAGTTTGAAGACCTCAAGCTGCAGAGAATCCTCCAGAAAGTGACCCGTGCCCCATGCTGCAGAGGAAGGCGAAAAACCTCCAGGGCCTCTGCAATCTGCCCTGGAGGAAAATTCCTTCTGGACCCCAAATATGGCGATCAGTTAAACCCTGAGCATGTGGGCAAGACTCACCAGCCAGCACCCAGGAAAGAATTCTCTGTAGTAACTCAGATCCCAACCCATCTAACATCCCATCACAGACCCCTGGGCATACTTACCTGCAGATAATCAAAGATCAATTGCCAAATTAATTGCCAAAATTAGGCTATCCCATCATACCATCCCCTCCATAAATTTATCAAGCTTAGTCTTAAAGCCAGATATGTCTTTTGCCCCCACTACTGCCCTTGGAAGGAGTAGTCCCTCCTTTCCAGAGGTAGCTTCCTCCCTGTGTCCTCCTCCTGCAGATGTGAAATTGCCTTCTGCTGACAGCTCAGTAAATACTTGCCCAGACTTTGTGCTCTGGACAGGAAGAGCCCTGGGAACTGGAGGAGTCCCCAAGCTGGCCACACCTTACACTCAGGGCCGGCTCCAGGCACCAGCATTCCAAGCTGGTGCTTGGGGCGGCATTCTGCAAGGGGCGGCAATCCCCCCTTGTTTTGCCCCCAAGTAGCACGCCGAATTGCCGCCGTGGGCGGGGGAGGGGGGGGGCAGTCCGTATGCCCTTAGGGAGGCAGGCGCGTTTCCGCGGCGGTGCCAATTCGGCGGCAGCTTCTATGTTTAGATATCCGGGGCGGCTTCAGCTAAACATAGAAGCTGCCGCCGAATTGCCGCCGCCGCGGAAACGGGCCTGCCGCCCTAAGGGCACACGGACTGCCCCCCCCCCCCAGGGCCCAGGGCGGCAATTCGGCGCGCTGCTTGGGGCGGCGAAAACTGTAGAGCCGGCCCTGCGTACACTGAGGGCAGTGTGTGCATTGTAGGCTCCGAACTGCCTCCACGGCCTCTCATCACTGCTCACATGATCACAGTTCTGTTGCTAGGGGATCCCATCCATCTTGGCTGTGAAATCCTTCAATGACATAGAGACGTTAAATTCTTTGTGCATCTGAATAAATCCTCCTTGGGAAGCAGTGGTGGTTTTCTGCTCCCAGGACTGGAAACTGACTGCACCTTCTTCATTAGCATCTCTCCTCCTCCTCCTCCTCACGTTGAAAACACAGTCTGCCTAATTAAAGTGGGTTTATCTCAGCCTTCAACCTGTGCAGGTGTAGTGGTACCTTTGGGCTGGGGCATAGGTGCTGCACGTAATATTAGAATGATGCATACACAGTGCTTTAAAATCTGATGGGTAAGATGTGCTCTCTGCACTGAGGAGCACAGTTGGGGCCCTGTGGAGTCCACAGCTGTGGAATTGTGCTCTAGAGCTTCCAGACTGCTTGTTTAAAGTGGCAGCCTGCAGTAATGTCCTCCTGAATCTGCAAACAGCTTGAAACTACACCTCTGAGAGGTGTGAATGACTCCATTTATCTCAATGGCGTGATAACTCTGAAACATAATGATGACATTGTTGACCACTTCCATTTCTGCTCACTTTAAAAGAAAGACACAAAGTGCTTAGCGAATAATTCCAAATAGTATCTGGTGCCAAAAGCCCTGATTGCCCCTTACCCAGCTGCCAAAGCCTCCAACTGCCCCGCTTCCTCTCCAGGCACCTCCTGTGGTGCAGTTACCCGGTGTCAATCTATAGTCCACTAAAACTGGGGGGGCTGTCATAGTTTTTCAGGGTATCTGCATCTGTATTCCCTTCTCCATGGTCCACTCCAGGATTTCCAGTCAGGTCTTCTGCTATCACCTGTGTCTGGGCTGGGACTCTCATCCCACTCCCGGGGCAGTTACAGCTGTACAGCTCCCAGCCTTACAGTGTGTTATCCCCAGCAAGCCAGATTGCCTAATGGCCAGTGCCCTGTGTTGCGTTCTCTCCAAGGGCTATGAACAGTGTCTTGAAAGCAGTTACCACCCAGCTCTTTCTCAGCCAGCACCTTTATTTGTAAAGCAATGGCATTACAGCGAAAACGTATAAAGAAGAGTGAAACACACTAAACAAACCAGGAGTCACCCATTGATCTTATGGGGCCTGAGCAGCTCAGTCTTTCCAACCCTTCTGCAAGGGTTGGGGCCCCTGGACAGAAGGTCCTGTCCATTTGCTGGATCAGACAGAAGGTCCTATCTCCCTTCAAGCTCATCCATTGTACCAGCAGCTTTTGTTTTGTCTCCTCATCTCTGGAGAGCTTGGCTTGGACCAGCACATACAAACCACCCCAGGGGGTGGCACCTCTTTAGAGGTGTTTAGTCTCAGTACCTCACCTTAATCACTCCCACTGTGTATTGTTCCTGGAGGAGCTGTGCTAACCCTCCCTGCATGGAGTAGAACAGAGTCTTACAGAAAGTGTTCATAAATTTAATACATGCAGTATCTTTGGGGACCATATTGTGATTGCAATATCTGTCACAGGGCCAACACTGAATGGAACTAGTTATCAAAACAAGTGCCCCGGGAGGGATACTGTACCAGGTGTTACTTGACTCTTGTCTAGAGTTCGTAGAAGAATTTCCAGTTCTGAACTGAAATGAGGCTGTTGAGGGATTTCTAGCCGGTTTCTCAGAGTGGCCCAGAACCCAGGCCACTGAGTCTTAGCCTAGTTCTTATCTAGCCTCTCACATGAGTAAATCTCGGAGCACTTCACAAAGGAAGTAAGAATCATTTGACAGCTGGGGAGAGGTCACTTACCCAAGGTTGCCCTGCAGGCCAGTGACAGAGCCAGGGGTAGAACTCAGGTCTCCTGCACCTCTGGCCAGTTCTGTACTGACTAGGCCACGCTGCCTCCCTTAGGGCCAGCTTGCTACAGAGCATGAGGGCCTAGAGCATCGGCCCTCCTGCAATACGGACAAGAGACGGGCCGCAGAGTCTGTGGGTTATTAATGCTGATCAGGGATTGTATGCAGGTTTCTCCTCCAAGAAGGGGAGAGAGAGAGCACTTGGTAGATTAGGCTGTCCCAGGCATGGGGGATGGCGTGAGAGAAGGCACAAATCGTGGGTAGGAGCCTTGCTGTGCAAAATCACTTCACCGTGCATTCTTGTTGTGCAGATTGTGATCTGCCAAGATGTTTTTTTGCAGCCTGTGTCCTCTTCTGTCTCCATGGGCTCTGTGCACCAGAAACCCGCTATGAGTGTCTCTGAGCTGAACTCCCTTCCAGGGCGTGAGGATGCTCCCTGCTCCTCTTGGACGCTTATGGCAGAGGAGGAGGTGCAGGAGCAGTAGTAGGCACATGGCCGGCTGTTCTGAATGCTCAGCACCCAGTGTGCGCTGAGCTGTCATGAAAACCTGGCGCTTGGGCTGTGTTATGGAGGTGCTGAGGGGCAGATTGCAGGGGAGGGGAGAGGCAGTGGGCACAGGGAATTGGGATTACGGGAGAGCGCGGAGTTGTGTTTGAGGATGCTGGTTGCTGGACCGAGGCTCTGCACCTTGTAATTTATTGTCTGTTTTTGTTCTGCCCTGTTCAATTGGGAATATAACAGTCGCTGCTATGGGTCTAAGGGCAGTGGAGCTGGGATCGCTGTGGGGCCATGCAGAGCCAGTAGCTTATGGGGGAGGGGGGTCTCCACTCCCCACTGTCCACTTGCCAGAATGGTTGGGTGGCCGATTCCTTCCTTCGGTTCTCTGCCTGTGCAAGATTGTAGCTTATTGTGACACAGGTGCCGAGGCAGGGGGAGCGAGGCACAGAAGCTAGAGAGCGATTGGGAGGAGGCATAATTATTTCTCTTGTCAAGGCTTTAGTGTGTCATTGGCACAGATTACAGCAGCCCCTTTCGGTGCCAGCAACTCTCTTCCAATTTTACTGAATACATTAGCACATGCGTCTTGTTCTCTGTGTCTGACTAAGGCAGAGCAGGAACGGTCTATGTCAGAGTGAGTGGAAAAAGCAGGGACCGCCTCAGGCTCTCAGTTGGCAAGTTTCCCTGAACCGGGCTAGGAATTACTAGCTGCTCTTTAGACAAGACCCTGGCGTGGCACTAGGAAGGTATGAGAGGCTTTCATGTCTTGTAGGCAAATGGCAAATGTTTGCCAAGAAATCCTCAAACTAGACTTCAAAAAGAAAAGATTTCAGAGTGGTAGCCATGTTAGTCTGCATCAGCAAAAACAATGAAGAGTCCTTGTGGCACCTTAGAGACTAACAAATTTATTTGGGCATAAGCTTTCGTGGGCTAAACCCCACTTCATCGGATGCATGGAGTGAAAAATACAGGAAGCAGTATATATATTACAGCATATGAAAAGATGGGAGTTGCCTTACCAAGTGGGGGGGTCAGTGTTAATGAGGCCAAGTCATGCAAGGTGGAAGTGGCCTATTCTCAACAGTTGACAAGAAGGGGTGAATATCAACAGAGGGAAAATTACTTTTTGTAGTGCTAGCGAGGCCAATTCAATCAAGGGGGACATCGCCTAGTCACTGGGCTTTGCTCTGGCACCTGAGTGGCAGCTGCCTCAGCTCCTTGGCCAAAGTTAGCCGACATGGCGACAGAGGCTTGAAAGTCTGTCAGTCGCCCACTGTTTCAGAGGAGCGAGGATGGCAGCAGCTCAGGTTCTGCAGGATCCTAGGAGTAACTTTGTTAGTGTTTATATTAACGAGCTGTGACTTAGCAGTTGTACAGACCCTCAGGAATGAGTGACGCATCAGAGCCAAGCGTGGGATGATTTCCACACACGTCATGTCTGAATGAATTCCAGGTCTCTCCTCATCTCTTTGAAGCAGGTGTCTCAGGCTCTATCTACGCTATGGCTTGAGGGCCCCATGGCTCCAGCCTTCACCATGGCCCTACTTGCAGTGGCAGTGCAAGTCTTGAGGAACACGAGCAGGGTCCCCTCTCCCCCAGCATGGGTGGCAGAAGTCACCCCAGAAGCCAGTGTAAGTACACGAGGGGGCATGGTTAACAACTTGGGTACTGGTCTGGGCCTGCTGCAGGCTTCTCTTCCTGCCACACACACTACCTCTGCTGGGGCTGCTCAGGATGGTGGGCCTCGGGATGAACACCCTGTTGAGATGAATGGGGCCATCATCTCACTGCGCACAAGACCAGGCTGGCTGCTGTGGTCACTTTTTTTTTTTTTTTTTTTTTAGCTTTTCTTCAGGCTGCAAACACTTCAATTAAAATTGAGTGTGATCACGTGACTCTAAGAGCTGGAGCTCTCGGCATGGCCTATAGGGTCTATGCCTTTATCCAGCCTCACACATGTACACTGTGGTCCATTCCTCTACTGTACTTGAAGGCTGGGGGAGCCTGGGCTGCTGAAGCTGAGTGAATAACTTTTTGTCTGCGTTTGCACAGCCCTGTGCTCAGCTCGATGGCATTGCTCGGAGTGTCTGTAACATGATAATTTTTAGATGCTGCATCTGATCGAGTCCAATGTTTCCGGGAATGCTCTAGGCCTCAAAGGCAGAACCCTATGGATTTTGGTTACAAATGGAAAAGTGGAAAGGGAAAAATGGGGGACCCAAAGAGCCCCTTTTCTTTGGTCAGCAGAGCCAAGTGCCTAGGCTCTGTCATTGTCTGTAGATCAAAGAACCAGCTGATGGTGCCATCAACACCTCCCAGGAGAACACCCCCTGTGCTGTCATCCCAATAGAATTATCTCCTAGATAGGAATGGGAAGAGAATGGGGGTCCTGCTATAGGGAATGGGGAGCACACAACCCCTGGTGGGGGGAGATTTGGGACTCTAGTATGGGGGAGGTAAGAAGGGGGAGCATATAGAGCCCCAAGCGTGGAAGGGCAGGAGGACCCAGAGTCCCTGTCAGGGGGACCTTGGTATGGGGGAACAGGGGAGCACCCAGAGCCTCAGTCATGGAGGAGGAGAATGAAGGGCCTACCAAGCCACTGGCATATAGTGGAGGGGGAACTGAGGGTTACGGAGCCCAGTATGGTGGAGGGGTTGCTGGGTGCCCCTGAAATCGAACAGGCTGGGAGGGTGGCATTCAGGAAGCTCGTAGGATGGAATGGAGGGATGCAAGGAGCCCCGGGTGAGTGCAGTGAGCTTGGTCTGCCCAAGCTATGACGTGTGCACCCCCCACCCCCAACCTGAGACTAGCATCTGTTTGCAGAGTATGTCATGACCAATGTGCTGCCTCAGGGTGGCTCTCATGTGTAAGTTCACATGAAGGGAACGGATCTCAAGGTTAATTTCCAGCGCATGCACTGCATCAATCTGCAGCAAGCTGCCCGAGGAATGGGTGGTCTGCATGAGCTTTGGGCTCTCCCAGGTGAGCTCTGGGTGGGCACTAACAGGTGTGTGTCGGGACTGGCTTCATGCCAGCTACTCATCGAATCCTCTGCTTTAACCCCGTTTCTCTGCTGCGTGAAGGAACTATCAAGTCCCTTGCGTAGCCTTTGCATCATTTGGACATCCGCTGCTCTGATGAGTGTCTCAAATAAATGGCATGAGATAGGGGCAGCTTGTGCCCTGCTCGTATGTCGTGCTCTCTGGGCAGTCCCGTTGCTGGAAGCAGACTGAAGACCCGTGATCTCGACGCAGCATGGGCTGTGGGCTAGGTGCAGACTGGCCTGAGGGGTTCCTGGCCCTTCTCCTCTTGTCGCATTGAAAGCGGAGCATGCTGCGTGGAGCCCATCTGCCCTCCTGCCACCTCCGCAGCGCTCTGCTCCTTTTCCATGTCGTTAGCCAGCCCTGTGTAAGAGCTGCTGCCCCAGTGAAAAGTAGCCGGCAGGCCAGGAATCGCTCCTGTCTTTTGGAATTTGTCCTGGTGGCAGGTCTTAGATTGGAGAGCAGTGGGGCAGCAGGGTGCCCGTTGCAATAACCCCCGGCTTTCTAAAGATTAGAAACGCTCTGCTTTCTCCCGCGTGGAGCGGGCATAGTAACATGCCTGTGGCCATCAGAACACCCCGTGTCATCTGCATGTTGCAGTTATTTAAAGAGCAGAGAATCTCTTCTGTGCCCCTAGAAGGGAAAGTGGATGTCAAGTGTCAAGAGAAATCAAAGGGCCTGGATCTGTCCTTAAGCAAAGCTTTGCAGCACAGGCCTGAGGGCTTTTTACTTCCGATAAGGCACTTCCTGTGCTTCCAAAAGCCTGCACCACGCAGCCGAGCGAGCAGGGCAGGATTCCTACCGCAGCCTGGCTCTATCCCAAGGCCTGCTCTGGAGAGGTGGGGTTTGCTGACACACAAGGCTAGCGCTCCGCTGGCAGGTCTCCCCTCTGACTGGGATGAGTTGGGTGTTCCCAGTTAGTTTTTCCTCCCACCCCCTGCGAGGTGGATAAATCTGATGGTGAGGTGCTCGGATCCTAGGTGGGAGGAGGGGCGTCCTCACCGTCACCCCCATGAGGTGATGCAATGCCAAGTGGATCATGGTGAGCTTTAATATGACTAGTGTCTGTATAATAAAGGGCAGAAACGCCGTGGGTGTGAGACAGTGGCTCGCGATGCTGCTACATGGTCTTTATTAGCTCCGCATCATCTGTCAGTACAGCGCTCCGGGAGCGTATTTCAATTTCCTGACTTTTTGTGCACTTAAACTCTGGTAACCACAGCAACGGCGACGGTTTCCTTTACCCCCGTCTAGTTCTTTGTAGTATCATGTGTTCTGTTTGCTCTGACTTTCCCGTTCCTGATCTTTGCACGTGGCAGAGCATGTCGAGGCTGTGCCAATCCCCAGTCCAGCAGGGGTCTGGATGAGAATTTGACTTTGAAAGGACGGGTAGAGTCCAAAGCTGTGAGTGACATTTGGGCTGCAGTGTGTGGGACTGGACAATGGAGGAACTGGGGCTGCAAGGGTGAGCTGGCTGGTGCATGCTGAGATGAAAACACCGCAGGGGTGGGGCATTCACACCCCGCTCTCCAGAGCATGCCGCTTGTGGAGAAGGGGTTGCATCAAGCGTAGGGTGACCAGATAGCAACTGTGAAAAAATGGGACCGGGTGTGTGTGGGGGTAATAGGTGCCTATATAAGAAAAAGGCCCAAAAACAGGACTGTCCCTTTAAAAACAGGGACATCTGGTCACCCTAATCAAGAGGGTGGGAGGCTGGGGCCTTTCCAGCTCCCCCTAGCAGTGCACATGTGCAACCCGAGGGGCTGGTGTGCACTTAAAATGTAGATTTTTTTTCCCCCACAGCCCTGAGCACCATATGCCGATCTAGTCCCCGGGTGTAGACACAGCTGGGCTTCTGGAAGAATACTTCTGTCCACCTAGCTACTGTTGCTGGGGGAGGTGGTGTTCCTAGGGTGATGGAAAAACCCCTTTGGTTGCTGTGGATGTGTTTATGCTATGTGGATGTGCCAGTATAGCTATGGCAGCATAGCTGCGATGCTGTAATGGCTGTACTCTGAACGCGTGTGTGTGCGTGCATTTTGTTTGTTTTTGTATCATTTGGTTTTGCGTAAATTTGCATCCCTGAAATCCAGGCCCCCTACAATTTCAGAATAAACTAATCTCTGAAACTGTGAAATGTCAATGTGGTTTCCATGAGAAATGTTTTCAAAAAACAGAATAATTAAAAAAAGGCTTCCCCCCTCCCCCGCAAGTGTTTGTTAAATTAGAAAACGTTAGGAAATCTCTCCAGTCACAGGATCGTTACTTCGCTGATCAAACCCAACTCTGCTGGCTTCCCCCTTTAGTGAGATGTGTCCAAAATTTGAATTTGTCATCTGCTTAAAGTCTTGCTGTGTCCATGCAGAATCGTCACATTGTATCTCTTGCCACTACTGCTGTGTCCTGAAACTAAAGCAGGTTGAAAAGTATCCACAGGAAAATGGTGTGTGGGTAGGGTGGGTGTGTGTGTGTGGGGATATTCCCTGACAGTCTTCACTCCATTTCCTCCATCTTCTGACCAGCTCCTCTAGCAGCAGCACAGTCATTAAAAATGACAGTCCCAAAACCAGACACTGCATCTACTAAAGAGAGGGAAACGGGGGTGCTATAGTACCTGTTTTTCTTGAGTACTGAGTAATAACCATTAGTGCTGTTACCATAACAGCAGAGTGCTTTGTACTCTGGATTTAGCCTCACATACCCCAGAGCAGTAGGATATGTTATCGCCTTGTTCACATTGGGAAACTGAGGCACAGAGACTAAGGGATTTCCCCAAGGTCACAAAGGAAGTCTGTGGCAAGAGCAGGGTATTGAGCCCAGTCTCCAAGTCCTAGGCAAGTGCTCTAGCCACTGGCCCATGATTCTCTGTCTCTTCTTCCGGACACCTCCACCCACCCCAAACACACGCTCACACTTCCTATTCTCTAGCCAATTAGCCCCTCTTCTCCGTCCATCTAGCCATCACACTTTGCATAGGATTATCGCCAGGGGGTGTATTGTCCTGGGGGGTGGGGAACAGCACCACCTCCACCAAACTGATCCCCAGGAGGAAACCTTGTTGCCTTTGCCTCTACAGCAGGGGCTGAGCCAGGTCCGGCAGGGGCTAGGCGGGTGGGTTTGGTTCCCAGGTGGGCCTGGTTCACCTGCTCACTAGGAACGACCCAACCTGCTGGGTTTTGAGGTGAGGCGCCTCCAGAAGCAGCCAGGCAGCTGACAGGGAAGGAGACGATCATTCCAGTTCTTTGATTAATTCTCTTGCCCTGAGAAAGCAGCCTGGGGTGGGTTTGTTTTGCTAATGGCATAAAATAACCCAGAGCAATCTGGGTAGTGACAAAGGTCCTGAGGTGTCTGTGATGGAGGGAAGGGGCGGGGGGCTGGTCTCACCCCATTTCCCTTCTCACTATCCCTGTTTCCCATCTCTGTGACTCCCTACTTCTGACTCAGTCAATACCCTTTTTAACTGAATGCACTAGCTAACCACTCTTCCAGCACCCTGTTCTCAAAGACTGGATCTTCCAGACAGCTCTGAGACCAGCATGCTGAGCTCTTGAAGATCTGGCCTGGCATGACCTCTGTCCCATCAGTCAGTCTCTTTGCAGACCTAGCATGCTAAAATGGAACAGAGTTGAGTGTAGCTTAGTAATGCGGTGATCTCTGGGAACATAGCCACAGTGGGGAGGGGCTGGCTGTGTAAATAACCAAGAGACCTCACCCTGGGCCTGACCCAGCCTCTTCTGTACTTCTGTGGGAGCTGTGCATGGGCAAGAAGGGCAAATCCTGACCCTGCCTCTACAGCCATGGAAGGCAGCTGTCAGTGGAGCTAGTGTGATTCTGATCCAGAAGCCATGCTGGTAAATTGGTAGAAAATATGATTACAAGTTAGACACCTGGAAAATCATATGATAGTGTCTAACCAGCATGGCTTATGCAAAGGAAAATTGAGCCTCACTAATCATTAGAATGGTTAGAATGTGTCCGTAAAATAATGGATAAAGGAGGCCTCTTTGAAGTCATTCTATTTGGATTTTCAAAAAATCCCTTTGCAAAGTCTCTCACAAGAAGTTACTAAGGAAATGAACCAGTCTTGGAGCAAGATGCAAAATCCTTTGTCGTGGATCAGAACTGGCTAAGAGAAACAATGAAGAGTAGGAATAAGTGGTAAATTTTCATGATGGTGAAAGGCTGACAGTGGGTGACGAAGATCCACATGAGTACCAAGGTGTTCCAGACCATTAATAAATATATGAAAGGGGATGAGAAGTGAGATGGCAAAATTTGCAGATGGCACAAAAGTATTTGGCTTAGGCAGAGTGACCTAACCAAGCTGGATGAACAGACAACATGATGGTAAATAAAATGCGGTGTTGACAAAAGCAAAGTAATCCACATTGGAGGGAATAATGCCAGCGATGCATGCAACTTGTAGGGTTTTAAATTAACGGTATCAGCCCAAGAATGGGAATCTGTGAAGACCTCTGCTCTGTGAGCAGCAGTGGTTTAAAAAAAAAAAAAGCCGACAAAACATTAGGATGCATAGGGGCCAGGATAGGGATTAATATGGACAACATGATGTTACAGGAATTGATACGGGGCCCTCACCTGGAATACTTGTGCAGTTCTGGTCCTCTCCTCTCAAAATATGAATGATAAAAATAGAAGGGATAATGGGGATGGCTAAGGGCATAGAAAAACTCTTCCAGGAAGAGAGACCGAAAAGATTAGGGCTGTTTAGCTTAGCGAGGGGATGGGTAAGAGGGGCCATGATAAAAGAATATGGCTAGAGAAGGGTGAGCAGGAGCACCTGTTCTGCCCATCTCATAACACAGGAACGAGAGGACATTCAATTAAATTATAAGGTGGCACGTTCAAAGTCATTTTTTCCACACAATATGTATTAACCTGTGGAACTCGCTGCCACCCAATATTGCCGAGGCCAAGAGTTCAGCAGACTTGTGAAAAGGACCGGACCTTTATACGGGGAAGGAGGCTATCCAGACTGAGAATAGTAAATGCTCCAAACAAAGGCCCAAGAGCCAGGAAGGGGTATGAACCCTTGTATTCAGGCCATGAGCTGACCTCTATCTCCTGAAGTTCAGGAGAAAACTTCCTGGTGGCAGGTTATCCCATAACTGCAGGGTGGCTCAGATCCATGTCTAACGGATGGCAGGTGGGCCAGGTCCTGGCTGCTCAGAGATGGTGGGGTGAATCATGGCTATCTCATGGGGATGCTACAGGGAACCTTCTCCCCTCTCCCACCCTGTCATGGCAACACAGGTGTAGGAAGGAGGAAGAGCCAACAGGAACATGGCTAGTGAGTTAGGAAGAAAACCTAGAGCAAAATGAAGGTGGTTTCCCTGTCCCCTTACCCAGCTCAGAGTAGAGCAAGAAGAGCATGCAAGTCAGAGCCGAGAAGGGGCCCATGCGAAACAGTGGAGGGGCTCCACTTTAGCCTTGCGTGAAGCCCTCCTATCTCCTCTGACCCTGTTCAAGGTCACTTCTGCAGCAGGGGTGCTCACCACCACAGCTCCGCTTCTGGCTGCTGTCTGTGCTGTTGCTGCTGTGTGGTGATTGTGGAGAGTAGGCAGAGGATAATACTGTTAACTATCACGTCAGTGTTAGTAGCGTTAGCTGCCGGAGAGGTTGTATAAGATGAATCATATCACCTGTCAGTTTCACTCTCTGTACAGTGCTGATGGTTTGAAGACCATTTGGGTGGTTGAAAAGGAAAATCTCTGAGTGCAGAAGATGAAACTGACATTTTTAGAGGACAATGCATCTATTAAACCTTGTTGCCGGTGTGTGTGTGAAATCCTCTTTGCCAGCTGCCATGATCGCCCTGAAGGAGCTGCGGAGAATTCGTTAAGGGCTAACAATCAGAGTTTAAGGCCAGAAGGGATCTTGGAGAATGGAGCTGTTCATGGCACAGCAGGAATCACCCTTTCCTTCGGCACTCCAGCTGTTCTTTAATTTGTATAAATATTGGGGTGAATTTCTACTGCTGGTAAGAAGTGTCATTTTATTTAACAGCTGTGATTGGGTGCACTGAGCTCAGGGCCGCCCAGAGGGGAGGGGCAAGTCGGGCAATTTGCCCCAGGCCCCGCAGGAGCCCAGCGGCGGTCTGGGTCTTCGGCAGCATTTTGACAGCGGGGGGCCCTTCAGTGCTGCCAAAGACGCAGAGCGACTGAAGGGCCCCCCGCTGCCGAAATGCCACCGAAGACCCGGACCGCTGCCGGGTGAGTACAAGTGCCACAGCTCCCCCTCTTTGCCCCAGGCCCCCTGAATCCTCTGGGCAGCCCTGACTGAGCTTACCAAAGTTACGCAAGACTGCCCCCTCAAGCAGAGGGAGGGGCCCCCGGACTGAGACTTAGCCAAGTTCTGGGACAAAATATGAACTGGTAGGGATGGAGGTCAGGTCACAGGGCAGGGAGAGGGGGATGCCAAGCAGAGAACCTCAGACAACGCCCACTGCCCTAAGGAGGAGTCCAAGGGCATGGAAAGTGTCAGTGTGGCAACACTGGGTCCTGAAGCCTTGGCTCTCTAGAGGTCAGGCACAAGCCCGGGCAGTGCCAACTGCCTCCTGTGCTCATCCTGCCCTGGTGAGACCACCTGTGCGGGTGCAATGGAGATTTGGTTTCTGTTCTCCTTGATCTTTCTGCGGAGGATGGCCTCCGAGAGGGAGAGGTCAGTGGCTAGCCAGCACTAGCGGTGGTGGCATTTTGATCTTGGCCGGGGTGTACAATGGGCTTTCTGGTGCCCTCGTGCCTGTTGTTTACTGTTTGGGCGTCCTGGCCCTACAGGAGTACAATATGCTGGGTGCTGCAGACACTTCTACACAGGTTTTAGTGTCTGGTTTAAGCCAGGGCATGAAAAGTGGGTGTGGCATAAATGGAAGGGGGCGGGACCTTGAGGGTGACCATCACATCTACATGTGGGACAATGGATCAACTTTGGGGCATGTGGCAGGTTTTAGGTCTCAAGGAGGCTTTTATTAAATAAACCAACCAAGAATATTTGTAATGGTGGTGCTGGCCAACCTGCCTAGCCAGTAGTGTAACCCACACCCACTTAGGTGCCTCTCTAGTCCCTCTAGTGCTAGCTGACCCCATCTAGCAGTTGTTGGGCTTAGTGTGCGGCTGGGCTGTGATTTACAGGTCAGACTGGACGAGCTGGGGGTAGCTACTGGTCTGAAACTCTGATCTTGGTAGGGTGTTCTGTCCCGGGGGGCTGGCATGCCTGCACAAAGGGGACAGGGGCAGAAGTGGGGCACTGGTAGGGTGGGGGAAGGCACCGAAGGACCTTAAAGGTGAGGGCAAGAAGCTTGTTGGAAAGGGGGAGCGGCGAGGGCCATAATTGCAGGGCTGGTGGGCACTCTTAGTTCCTGGAATCGCTACTGTTTTCCAGGGGTTTTGAGGTGGTTTGGGGGTAAGAAGCTGATTATCAGGAAGAGCTGGAATTCAGCCTCTGCCATCAAACCGAGGAGGGGAATTCTCCCTGTGGTTTGAGCAGAGCAGCATTCTCTGATCATTCAGCTCCATAGGTATCCTACTGTTCAAATATCAAAAGGAAATTTGTCATTAATCAGCCACTAAGGACTGGATTGGGTTGTCACCTGCTGTAAACTGCCCTCTTGAAGCACAGGGGCAATGTAACCAGTTGCTTGCTGTTGAAAATGGATGAGAGTTTTTTTGTTTTTCTTAAATAGCAAAGTGGGAAGCTTTTTCACCAGTAACAAACCTGCTTCCAGCAACACCGCTTCTAGCAGCCCTGCAGAACTAAAAATACCCTGCGAAGGGGCTAGAGCAGTGTGATGTCTGTTTCCCCTGATTACCAGCTGTTTCCTTGCATTCTAGCTCCTCTAACCAGTTATTATCCGATCAGTAAGGCGCTTTAAAGCCAGACATTATCCTTTACATAGTGCTACCATATATCATTTTAAGGGTCAATATAGGCAACAAAATGAAGCCTGTTAATTATGGGAGAAGTCAAATCCATCATATCTTCAGCACCTAGTGGAGTTTACTGATTTAGGGTCTGATGCTGCTCCCATTAAAGTCAACAGGAATCTTGCTGTTAACTTTGAAGAGTCAGATATCCTGGGGCAAACATCTTTGAAGTTCTGGGGTGCAATCCAGACCAGTTCCATGTGGTCCTGCAGCCTTAGATGTCTCACAATGCTTTGCTGTTGTAGCTCCCAACCTGGGCCACTCACAAACAGCCTGTCAGCATGCAGGTCACCCCCCGAGTGTCTGGGTGTAGCCACAGCCCTGGTCCAGCAGCTCTAACCCCAGCAGCCTGCCAGCCACACACCAGTCATACTCTGCTGTCCACCAGCCTTGGTTATTAGTTGATGGGTGATCCCAACACCCTCCCAGTCCCAGTTTTTTTGCAGCCCTCTCCTGGACAGTTCATATGACATACGTCTGTTGCCCCTGTCCACCAGTTTGCTGCTTTAACTGGAGTTACCAACTCAGTTCAGTTTAAGCAACACTGGATTAGTTTAGATTAAAAATAAAGCAAGGTTATTTAACTACAAAGAGAGAGGCTTTAAGTATAACATGTTAAAGTCAGAAACAAAGATAAAAAGCTTTCTAGTAGCTAAAATGTAACAAGCTAGACTTGGTACAAGGTAAAATCCTAACCACATGTTCCCAGCAACATGGCTGACCAAGTTCTCAAGTCAGGGTCTCCCCCTGAAGTCAAAGGGCTGGTTCCTTTGTTGTCTTAGGTGAAAGAGAGAGATCACCTGGGGTGGTTTTGCCCCTCACTTTTATAGTCCGGTCACCCATTGAAATGCACCCTAGATAAAGTTCATTCCAGCTGAGAGGATGGAGACTGAGTCTTGTAGTGAAAAGGTGCTATGTTGTTTGCTAAAATGCAGATCGATCAGTCCCTGTCCCGCTTCCTTGCCAAAGAATGGCCACTTGATTGCTGCTGGCCAATCAACTTTGACCCCTGGCTGGAGGCGCCAGCTTGTCCTTTGTCTTAGAGAAACTGGTTTACCCCCTTCCCCAGACTTGTCTGGTAAACACATTATCGTCCTAATTTCAGCTTGGATTCATAACCCTGGATACACATTTTGTACATACATGGCACAAGACTAATCAGTGTGGTGTTAGTTTTTGAATGATAGCTCACAAGGTGTGTTTTGCACAAAGATTATTACAGTAGTGTGTGTGTGTGGGGGGGTTAATATGGGGTCACAGCCTTGTCTTTCCCTGCCAGCTACAGGGACCAGTGCACTCATGGCACATAGTAAATAATATGGAGCTGCAGCTCCATGTGGCCCACTGAATGGGGCCCTGGGTTCTGCTCCCAATCTACTGCATGATCTCGTTTCCTCTCCCAACTCGGGATGCGGGAACAATGTGTATAATGGGGGTGCTGAGAGCCACTGAACCAAACTGCAAACCCTCTTAATGCTGGAAACCACTACAAGCCAAGGGGTGCTACTGCACCCCTAGTTCCAGCATCTATGTGCCCAATCTTTGCCCATGTTGTCCGTTTAGACCAGTGGTCCCCAAACTTTTCAGGATTGCACTCCCCCTGCCCCCTGTCCACACTCCTCCTCCCTTCCCCGCCAGAGCCAAGATGGGAGTGGGGTCCCAGCTCCGGGATGGGGGGACACAGACAGGGGTAAGGGGGCTGAGGCTGGGGGTGGATCTGGGGCCAGGAGCGGGGCAGGAATGGAGCCACAGCCAGGCCACTGTCAGGGGCTGAGGCTGTGGCTCCATGCCATGGCTGGGGGTGGGGCTGGAGCAAAGCTGGGAGCGGGGCTGGGTGGCGGTTCCTCTTGCCCCCCCCCCCCCCGGTAGGGGCTGACCCTGCCATCCCACCCTGAACCTTCCTCCACAACCCCCTGGGGGGGTGTGCCCCCAGTTTGGGAACCTCTGGTTTAGACCGTAAGCTCTTGAGGGCAGAGATGCTCTGACTGTGTGTATGTACCACACCTAGTACGGGGGCCCCTGGTCCCGGATGTAGCCTCCAGGTGCTACCATAGTACAAATAATAGCAGCAGTCTCATGTTTCAGAAATGTGCCACTGGTGCTGACAGCTTATTACCACGCCAGCCCCCAGGCTGGAGGCATCCAGCGCAGCAGGAGCACCAGAGCTACGCTAGGCGCTTGTATTGTTCTTGAGGGCTACAGGTGTTAATTTTCCACTCTGTGCCGCTGGGCTGTAAAACCACCCAGCCGACGCCAGCCACGCTACCCACGCTAGTGCAGGTGGACCGGTCGGGCTAAGGAAGGTGGCTCAGACATTGGGGAAGTCTGTCAGTGGAGTGTACGGCTGTGCCAGAATCTTCAGTGGCTGCTGCCTAAAAATCTTCAGCATCCACTACCGCAGCAGGGACTGGCATGGCCTGAGTCTGGGGATTTGAGTGCTGGCAAGCCTGGCTGCTTGGTAGATTTTTGTGAAGGCTTTGTAGACACAGCGATTGCCCCAGGGCCACACAGGTGAGGCCTGGATAGTGGGTGAGGGCAATAATTTGGCTTTCTGGGGTCTCTGCTTCCCACCCAGTCAAAATCTCATTGTGGGCAGGGGGATTTTCACAGGCTCTCTGCAGAGAATCTGGGAACCCAAGCAGTGGAGGGATTTTCAAAGCCGGTGCTGGCTGGTGCTTGTTCTTTGGGACTCTTCTCTTAGCACCGGATGCTCGTGCTCTCCTGATGCCCAGGCTCTGTTAGTTCCTTAGCCGCTGAGATTTTTCCCAACCTCACTTCTGCATGATGCTCTGTTCTCTAGCCACTGCAGGTCTCCCAGGGTCTGCTTGCTGGGGCTGGAGCCTTCCTGATCCTAAAAATCAGTTATTGACACCCCCTCATGGCCGGCTACTGCTCTTCCCTTTCCCAGCTGCAGCAGTATTCTGTCCCTCTCTGCCTTGGGGCCTGTCCCAGCCCCGTCATCAGAGCTCACACCTGGCTGTGGATGAGCTCCGTTACCCACCCACTTTCTCAAACAAGTCTTTTGAAAGGTATTTCCAAGAGCAGAGTCTGATAGACTGTGACTTGCTGTTATTAACCCGATCGCTAGTGATATGTCTCAACCTTAACTACAGCAGGGCAGTTGCTCTGCTCCAATTGGAGACCAGGCTTTCTGCTTCAAGCTTGAATGTTCTAAGTGCTCTAAAATCCGTACGGTTAATCAGATTGCCTTGGAATTTGCCGTGCTGCACGGAGGATGGTCAGCGAGCCAGATGTGGAGCCAGTTGACCAGGGGTGCCTGAGACATTTTTTAAATTTTATTTTATTTTTTTTTTGTAAGATTTGGCACAATCTGGCAGCATTTTTTTGCCCATGGATACAGATGAAACCAGGGCTCAGATCCTTGCACCATGATCTCAAAGGCTTGAGGGTTACCCCAGTGCTTGGCACTCCCCAGCGCTTTGGGGGCAATAAAATTCAAGTGTTTGCTTCCCCAGTTAGGCCCACTAAGGCTCACTTGCCTACGTAACACTGAGCACATGCAGACAGAGAGACTAACCACGTGGAAAACTACCTTCGTATCAAGGGGTCTGAGTGGCTCTGGACAAGTTACGGAAAAGAGATATTGGAATTGGAAAAGGTTCCGAAAAGGGCAACAAAAATGCTTAGGAGTATGGAACGGCTTCCATATGAGGAGAGATTAATAAGACTGGGACTTTTCAGCCTGGAACAGAGACAGTTAAGGGGAGATATGATTGAGGTCTATAAAATCATGACTGGTGTAGAGAAAGTAGATAAGGAAGTGTTGTTTACTACTTCTCATAACACAAGAGCTAGGGGTCACCAAATTCAAATTAATAGGCAGCAGATTTAAAACAAACAAAAGGAAGTATTTCTTCACACAATGCAGCCAACCTGTGGAACTCCTTGCCAGAGGATGTTGTGAAGGCCAAGACCATAACAGGATTCAAAAAAGAACTAGATAAGTTCATGGAGGATAGATCCATCAATGGCTATTAGCCAGGATGGGCAGGAATGGTGTCCCTAACCTCTGTTTGCCAGAAGCTGGGAATGAGCGACGGGACGGATCATTTGATGATTCCCTGTTCTGTTCATTCCCTCTGGGGCACCTGGCACTGGCCACTGTTGGCAGACAGGATACTGGGCTACATGGACCTTTGGTCTGACCCAGTAGGGCCAGTCTTATGTCATCAAATTGAAGCAGCACCACCCCCAGACTCTGGGGATTTGAAGCCAACTAGGCAGAAATCTGCAGTACCTGGAGCGACATGCCTGCTTCCCTCTGCCTCTAGCAAAGGGGAGATTTGGAGAAATGTAAACTAAGGACGGCAGGATCTTCCCAAGGGGCTGAAGCGATCTCTTTGAAAAGAAGATGAACAGCACCAGCAAATTCTTGTTGGGCTGAAACCCACAGGCTTCGACTTTCAGCTTTTCCTAGGGGTGCTCCACCTCCACTCGACCCTGAGGCCCCACCTGCACTCCATTCTGCCCCTGAGACCCCACTCCTGCCCCATCCCTTCCCTCTCAGTGCCTCCCACCCACTGCTGAACAGCTGATCAGCGGCAGGCAGGAGGCACTGGGGCGGGGAGTGGGAGGAGCTGATCGGTGGGTGCCTGGTGGGTGCTGAGCACCCACTATTTTTTTTTCCATGGATGGTCCAGCCCCGTAGCAACCAGGGAGTCAGCACCTGTGGGTAGGAATAATGGGAGAGGGGTGAGGGGGAATCAAGTGGTGATGGGGAGAGTAGGATGACCAGATGTCCCGATTTTATAGGGACAGTCCCGATTTTTGGGTCTTTTTCTTATATAGGGTCCTATTACCCCACAAATTTTTCACATTTGCTGTCTGGTAACCCTGGGGGAGAGGCTGGAGGAGTGGGAGGGGAGGGATGGGACAGATCATGGGGATGAGCAACGGAGAGTGAGGGAGGATAGGAGCAGGGGTGCCTGTCTGTGGGTGGTATGGTCTGGCCCCCCAACAGGGGTCTGACATCCCTCCCTTATGCGAGCCAGGTTCTGGAGGGGCTTGGCTATCTCGAGAGATCTGAGTGTCTCTCCTCTCCCCATGTGAGAACTGGGATCCCTACTCCTCAGGGTGTGTGCACGGTGCTGTTCATCCTCCGATGTATGCCAGGCTCTGGGGGTCCCCTGCCCATCTATGGCAGTCTGTATTTCGAACCCCCACCCCACCTTCCCTGTCTCCCCTCATGTGAATCAGGGTTGGGGGGCTTTGTTTTCTCAGGGAAGTGTCTGCACTGCTTTCCCTATCCCTATCCCCACTTCAATCTGGGTTCTGGGGATCCCTGGGCCCCTGCCCATCTATGGGACTATGACCACCCCATCCCTGCCCCGCTTAGGGGAGCCAGATTCTGGAGGCAGGGCTTGGCTTTCTGGGGGTATCTGGGGAAGCCCTGCCTGTGGGTTGGGAGCTTAGAGCACAGTGCCAAGACTAGGGTGAGAAGCTGAGAACGGGCATGCTTGACACACATCAGAAACTCCAGCAGCAGGGAGTGGAGAAGGAGACACTTGCTGACTTGAATGGAGCAGATCACAGGTCTCTGAGCTATTGTTTCAGGCTGTATTTGTTCTCCTGGTGATAAATGGGCCACTTCACCCTTCTCTGAGCCTCCAGTGCTGCTGATTGATGTGTAAAGCCCCTCCCCCACAATTTCAAACACTATTATCTGTCCTGGTAAAGGCTGGGAAGCCCTTCGTGTTGAGAGGAAGGCTCTCGAATTGATGGCTTACACAAATTGGTCAACCTGTGGAACTCCTTGCCAGAGGATGTTGTGAAGGCCAAGACTACAACAGGGTTCAAAAAAGAACTAGATAAGTTCATGGAGGATAGGTCCATCAGTAGCTATTAGCCAGGATGGGCAGGGATGGTGTCCCTAGCCTCTGTTTGCCAGAAGCTGGGAATGGGCAACAGGGGATGGATTACTTGATGATTGCCTGTTCTGGCCATTTCCTCTGGGGCACCTGGCATTGGCCACTGTTGGAAGAGAGGACACTGAGCTAGATGGGTCATTGGTCTGACCCAGTATGGCCGTCCTTACATTATGTTCTTATGTTCTGAAATTTGCTGATACTCATTGGAGTGTCGGGTTAGTGATCCAAATGTGGGATCACTGGAGCAAGGGGATTTAAAGATGCAGCTACCCTGAAAAACCCCCAGGATATGCTTAAATTCACAGATTCTAGCAACTTTGAAGTTGAAAACCCAGCCAGGGGAGAAATGGGAGGGGGATCTGGAAGCATGTCTCCCCTACCCATCATTAAAGCCGCAGCCTGTCCCATAGCCCACCTCACTACTGACCATGCCCAGGCTAAGTCCTTGGTGCTCTGACATAACCCCCACAATTCGGAGTTGAAATGATGCAGACTGGAAGCTCAGGGTCCGCTTGCACCTCTTTCCTTGGGTCAGACCCAGGTCTCCTCCTATTGCTACTAGAGATCTGGCGCTGCTCAAACTAATTCCCAGATCTCTTCATACCACAATCACAGCAGCTGCTCCCACTTGTCTCTCCACCATTCAGTGCAGCTACACCTAACCCAGGGAATGCAGCTGGGTGTGTGGGGCTAATTCCCAGTGGCTATTGCCAGCTTCAGGGGGGCAGAGTTAAGGTGGTGTGGCCATTTACCTTCCTTCTGTGTTTGCTGGGTTTCAGATGTTTGCATTTGTTGAACTCAATGGAAAGGGCACGAGCTATCACCGGGCAACCTTAACTTGGTGCTAATGGTGTGTTTTGCCATTTAGTAAAGGTCACGTTTCAGAATCAAAATGCATTACAAATGTTTGTGAATAAGATTAAAGCTGGCCGTAGTACAGCGCAGACTGAATAACAGACAGAAATCCAGCCCTTTGCTTCCCCTTATTCCTCTGTCAACACTAGTTTGATTTAGGGCTTGTCTACGTTTGAAATGCTACCACAGCACAGTTGTAGTGTGTCTGCACAGACATAGGCGCCGACTCCGTGGGTGCTCCGGGGCTGGAGCATCCACGGGGAAAAATTGGTGGGTGCTCAGCACCCACCGGCCGCTCCCCGCCCCCATGCCCAGCTCACCTCCGTCTCCTCCCCTGAGCACACCGTGTGTCCGCTTTCCCCCCCTAGCTCCCAGCGCTTGCACTACGAAACAGCTGTTTTGCGTGGCTGGGAGGGAGGGGGGAGGAGGAGGAATGTGGCAGTTTCAGGGAAGAGGCGGGGCCAGGGCGGGGATTTGGGGAAGGAGTCCAATGGGACAGGGAGGGGGCGGAGTTGGGGTGGGGACGTTGGGGAAGGGGTTGGAGTGGGGGTGGGGCAGGAGTGGGGAAAGGGTGGAGTTGGGGTGGGGCTGTGGGCGGCGGGGCACGAGCACCCACTGGCACCGGGGAAAGTTGGCGCACAGACCCTGCCTAGGCCAACGGGAGGGGTTCTCCCATCTCTGGAGTTAGTCCACCTCCCCAAGCCGTGGTAGCTAGTTTGGCAGAAGAATTCTTCTGTCAGCCTACCACTGTCTACACTGGAGGTGAGGTTGGCTTAACCACGCCACTCAGGGGTGTGTGGATTTTTTTCACACACTTGAGCAAAGTAGCTGGGTCAACCTTAGAATGTGCCCTGATTTGTTTAACGCACAGTATGAGCTGTAGACGAACGGAGGTGTACGCACAGAAAGCCCAGAGCGGCCTCTGAAACGCTCGCTGGCTGCGTCGGCTAAATCCTCTCGGCTGTGGTTGTGTAGCTGGGGAGATTCGGGGGAGGATCCTCGGCAGGGAGGTACCCAGCATTCACTGACATATAATCCGTGGAAGTCTCTAAATCCACGCTGAAAAAGCTTGAGCACCTTTATGAAGCTCAACATGTACAGCAGCGGAGCCATCAAATCCCGCCTGGGCAGGGAAGCTCCTGTCCGGCAATCAGATCCCCTTCTGACACCATTAGCCACAAACTGCCCAGTGCATATGAACACAGGAGTTGCCATGCCCGTGGTCCAGCTAGCAGTGAGTCCCACAGCAGCTAGTACTTGAAGGAGAGGGCAAGAAACCTGCTGTTATCTGTAGTGCCCTGCCAAATTCACGTCTGTGAAAAACACAGCATGGACAGTGAAAGCTGGTCTCCCCTGTGAAAGCTGGTCTTTTGTGTTCTGTTACCCTATACTGACTGATTTCGCATGGGAGACCAGCATTTCTCTAACTGGGGGTCCCGACCCAAAAGGGAGCTGCGGGGGTCAGGGGTCATGGTATTGCCACCCTTAATTCTGCGCTGCCTTCAGAGCTGGGCAGTTGGAAAGTGGTAGCTGCTGGCCGAAGGCTCAGCTCTGAAGGCAGCAGTGCAGAAGGGTGGCAATACTGTGACCCCCCCCCCCTTCAATGATTCCCCCCACCACCACCTTTTGGGTCAGGACCCCTACAGTTACAACACTGTGAAATCTCAGATTGAAATAGCTGAAATCATGAAATTTACAATTTTTAAAATCCTATGACCATGAAATTGACCAAAATGCATGTGAATTTGGTAGGGCCCTAGGGAATAGTGGTGCTGTAGCATACTGGGCCCAGGATATGAGAGAGACAAGGGGGGTGAAGGAATCTCTTTTATTGGACCAACTTCTGCTGGTGGAAGGGACAGGCTTTTGAGCTACACAGAGCTCTGCTTCAGATCTGGAGAAGGTTTGGGCGAGTTATGTGTTCGCCCCTTACGCTAAACAGTCTGTCCCCACTTGTGTTTAGCTGGGACACTTGGAGTACCTTTCCCAGACCTGAAGCAGAGCTCTGGGTAGCTTGAAAGCTTGTCTCTTCCACCCAAAGGAAGTTGGGCCAATACAAGATATTGTCTCTCCTACCTTGTTTCTCTCCGAGAGCGAGCATCCTCCTGACTCCCATGGTTAGAAGTAGGTGACACAAGGCCTGAAGCAGGAGGGGTTAGATCCTGTCCTGCATTCTCAGGGTGGCTTGGTTGGTTTTAAGTATTCACTGTTCTTGTTCACAGAAATGTCTAAACCCTTTGAGTCTTGCCAAGCTTTGGGCCTCCATGACATCTTGTGGCAGGGGGTTCCAAAGGCTTCCTGGGCCATGTGTGTATGGACAAGTCTTTGGAGCAGTGGAGTGGCGTTTGCTGTGAGTGTCACAGCTGCAGCTGAGGAAACCCATGCCCTCCCAACCCTTCCCATGGCTCAGTTTAGGCCACACACAGCAGCTGCAGTGTTACTGGCTGCCAGTCTGTTGTGGCCTTGGCGTCCTTACTCCGCATCGCCATCTCTCGTGTGGGGCTGGCCCGGCTCTCACTGGCCTGGATTTATGTACTGGAAGAAGGAATTTGCGGAGAGCTGAGGGAGAAGAGCCCCGTACGGGGAAGCAGAACTGGGCTGTAAATGGGGCATACTTTACCAGCCTTCTCGTGAGATTGAAGCGTGGAGGCCTGAGAGGCAGATCCCAGGGCGAGGGGCAGGAGGCATTGAATTCTTCCATCTCTTTCCTTCCCCTGGAGGGGCCACATCTGTTATCTCTGCCTCCTTCCACTCTCCCAAACAACCCCCCTTCGCCAGCCCCACACCAGATCCTATACGGATCCCATTCTGTGGAATCCGGTCTTGACCAAAACACCCTTCTCCTGCCCCTGTCAGAAGAGGCCAGGCTCTGGGATGGTAATTCAGCCAGGAAGGGCTAAACGGAAAGGCGGGGATGGGGTGCATTCAGCCCTGGCAGCACTTGAGGATTGTAACGGCTCTTCCTGTACAGACCCCCAAGTGAGCCAGTCTCCTGCTAAGAACTGTGCAGGCAGGAGAGGCTGCAACGCAGAGCTAGCGGGACCCAGGACTAGAGCAGCATGAAGTGCTGCAGATCTGGACTGAAGTGCGTTAGAAGAACTGAGGGAGGGCTGCTCCTGACGTGTGTGTGTGGGGGGGGGGGACCTGCCTCTCCTTCTTGTGCTTTTCCGGCTGTAATGATTGTAGCATCTCTCTGGGATGGGTTATGCGGCCACGGGTGTCCCACGTGTGGAGAGACAATAGAATCTCCTTCTGGTGTCCTCCTCCCAGGCAGTGTTCTTCCTGGTGCTCTCAGCCCGTATCTCACTGCTTATCCTGTAACTTTCTCGCTTAGCCAAGCAATTCTTTGGTTTGCAGTTGTGATAAATTTTGCCTGGAGTGCAGCTCCAGTCAGATTTATGGCCTGGTCTCTCTTCGTCGCTTGCGGTTTTTCCTTGGCCAGCGTGCATACCCTCCTGAAGCACCATTCCCATAGCCTTTGATTGATGTGTTGGGGTCAGGCACTCATTTGCTGGGCTCCTGGAAGGAGGTGGGGGAGTAGCGGGCCCACCCAGGTGCCTGCTTTCACCATTTAACTTAGCATTACACCTGGGGGGCTGTTAGCATAGAGTCCGGAAATAGTCCACTGATTTCAAATGATTTTAAGCAATTTCATAGCAAATCCTTCCAACTGCAGTGGGCGCATTTCGGGGGACAATCTCCTGGGCTTTTCCCCTGACTGGCAGCTGCCTTGAGAAAGGGTCAGTCAGCCTAGATTGCTGCCATGGGGACATGTGGCTGCTTCTCTTTTTTACTTACTTGCTTCCGGGACCATAACTCGCAGCTAAGGCTAAGATTTAGTCATGGGTATTTTTAATAAAAGTCACAGGCAATAAACAAAAATTCACAGCCCGTGTCCTGTCCATGACTTGTACTATATACCCCTGGCTAAAACTTGGGGGCTCCGGGCACACCACGGGTGCTCTGGGGCAGGGGGCGGCCCAGGGGCACTGCTGGTGCTGATGGGGGGTGGCGGCATGCAGCCTGGGACCACCACTAGTGCTCAGGGGAGAGCGGGGAGGCGTGGGGTAGCCCGAAACTTCCCCAGCAGCAGCCAGTGTGGCAGGCCCAGGGGCTGCCCAAGCTGCTCAGGTGGCCCCAGGGCACCAGCCACTGCAGAAGTCCCGGAGGTCCCAGAAAGTCACGGAATCCATGACCTCCTTGACAGACTCACCGCCTTAGCCATAGCTCCCAGGGAAAGCCTGGACTCTCTCAAGAGCACAGGTCATTGGGGCTGGCGGGTGTGACTCTTCTTGCATGGTGGAAGTTGATGCTTAGTGCTGGAGCTGCTTATTAGGAGCAGATGAACGTTAAAGAAACAGCTGTTGTTTTGCTCCGGCCAAGATGCGGGAGAGCTGCCTGGCTCCATGTTCTCCTCTCCTGTGTGTGAATAGATGGCCTAAGCATTCCCCATTTAACTGGGACAGAAACAGCTGGCCTCTCCTTGCTCATTGGCTTCCCCCGCCTATGGGCATCTTACTCCCAAGCAGTGCTATACACTGGAGAACCTGGTACTGAAAACCAGAGGATGTGGCTATGAGAGATAAAACATCTGTGGGAATACAGACCCTATAGGAACAGTGGGCACAAAAAACCTAACTGGGTTCAAGGCTGAGCTTGATAAGTTTATGGAAGGGATGATGTGATGAGACACAGCAATGGCATGGAGCCAATCTTTGACTGCTAGCAGCAAATATCTCCAACGGCTAGTGGTGGGGCACTGGATGAGAAGGGCTCTGAGTTACAACAGAGAATTCCTTCCCAGGTGTCTGGCTGCTGGGTCTTGCCCACATACTCTGGGTGTAACTGATCGCCATATTTGGGGTTGGGAAGGAATTTTCCCCCAGATCAGAGTGGCAGAGACCTTCAGCGTTTTTTGCCTTCCCCTGCAGCATGGGGCATAGGTCAGTTGCAGGTTTAAACTAGGGTCAATGGTGGATTTTCTGTAACTTGACGTCTTTAAATCATGGTTTGAGTTCAGTAATCCAGCCAGAGGTTAGGGGTCTGTTACAGGAGTGAGTGGGCGAGGTTCTGTGGCTGTGACGTGCAGGTGGTCAGACTAGACGATCATGATGGTCCCTTCTGACCTTAAAGTCTATGAGTCTATTTCTTAAATGGTTTCATCTGAATAGGCTTTAAAGTAACTTTTCTCTATGAAGATGAAGATTCCAGAAAATAAGCTACTTAACCAATGGACTAGTTCCAAAAGAGGAAAATGACTGTAAAATGCCTCATTTCTCAGAAGGAAGGTGCACATGATGAAAACGAACCCAAGTTATTTTTAATGTTGCTCATGGATATTGAGTGACTGGTTTTTCCAGTCAGCTATTTCTGTTGGATTTTTGCATCAAATTTTGTCAGTGTGAAAGGGTGGATGGTCAGTTTGATTAATTCTCCATGGGGGGCAAGATAGATTTTTAAAGCTGAAATCTAACAAACTAGATTTGCAATTGGATACGTGTTCTAGCCAATATTAGAATGGAATTGAATAGGAGAACCCCTTATATTGAGTCCTGGGAGCATTTGCTTACTAAGTTAATGCTAGATTCATTTCAGGTCAACTTTTACAATGATCTTGGACCGTATTTCTCAGATCTGGACACTTGGTTACTCTTAACCTATCAACACTTTATTAATTCACCGAGGCCCACATCAGTATTCGATCAACAGTTCTTCGGTTGTGTGTAGATGCAGCAGAAGATCTAGGTGTGTACTGAACACACCGATACAGGCCTGCAAGCAATTGTCATATGCTATGGGTGAGGCTTAGCAGTTACACCAAGGAACAATGCAAATCACCAAGATTTCTTGTTACATTTACTTATGACATCAATCATCGCTGGATTCAAAACTGGCTAACTGATAGGTTTCAAAATGTAATTGTAAATGGGGAATCGTCACTGAGGAGGTCGGTCGGTTTCCAGGGAGGTCCCCGCAGGGATCGGTTCTTGGCCTTACACTATTAAATATTTTTATCTGTGACCTGGAAAAAAACATAAAATATCACTGATAAAGTTTGCAGATGACACAAAAATTTGGGAGTGGTAAATAATGAAGAGAACAGGTCACTGGCACAGAACGATCTGGATCACTTAGTAAACTGAGTGCCAGCAAACAAGAGGTGTTTTAATATAGCTAAATGTAAATGTCTCTATCTAAGAACAAAGTTCTGGTGTTCACAGGTCAGGAAGGATGTTGATCAATTGGAAGAGGGGTCAGAGAAGAGTCGCGAGAATGGTTAAGGGATTAGAAAACCTGCCTTAGAGTGAGAAACTCAGAGAGCTCAACCTATTTGCTTTAACAAAGAGAAGGTTCAGGGTGACTTGAGTATAGGTATCTTCACGGGGCTCATATATTGAATTATGAGCTCTTCAGACTAGCAGAAAGGCATAAAACGATCCAGTGGTCTCTGGCTGGTGCTATGCAAGAGGTCAGATTAGATGATCACAATGGTCCCTTCTGGCCTCGGAATCTGTGGAGCAGTTTTTTATTACCTAACACATTTATCATACTTACAACTTCTTAAAGAAATGGTGTGTGTGTGTGTGTGTGTGTGTGTGTGTGTGTGTGTGTGTGTGTGTGTCCAACTTTCTAATCCCACAAAACTGAACATCCTTGTGCCGCCCCCTGCTCTGCCTCTTCTCGGAGGCCCTGCCCCCCCCGTTCATTCCATCCTCCCTTCCTTGGTTGCTCACTCTGCCCCACCCTCAATCACTCACTCATTTTCACCTGGCTGGGGGAGGGGGGTTGGAGTGTGGGAGGGGTTGTGGGCTTTGGGGTGGGGCCAAAAATGAGGGGCAGGAGGGGGCTCCAGGCTGGAGGGTTGTGCCAAGGGGTTTGGAGTGTGGAAGGAGGCTCCGGGTTGAGGCAGGGGGTTGGGGTGTAGGAGGGAGTATGGACTCTGGGCTAGGGGTGCAAGCTCTGGGGTGGGCCCAGAAATGAGGGGTTCAGGGTTTTGGAGGGGCTCTGGGCTGGGGCAGGGGGTTGGGAAGTGGGGGGGATGTGGGTGTGGGCTGTGGGGTGGGGCTGGGGATGAGGGGTTTGGTGTGTAGGAGGGGGCTCCCGGCTGGGGCAGTGGGTTGGGGTGCAGGGTGTGGGCTCTGGGATGGAGTTTGGGTGTGGGAATGGATTCCAAGCTGGGGCAGAGAGTGAGGCATGGGAAGGGGTTCAGGGTGTGGGCTTCGGGCAGCACTTACCTCACGCGGCTCCCAGAAGCTGCCAGCATGTCCCTCCGGCTCCTAGGTGGAGACATGGCCAGGAGTTTCTGCATGCTCCCTGTGCCCGCAGGCCAATGGGATTCTCAGCCAATGGTAGCTGTGGAGCCAGCACTCATGGCGGGGGTGGCACGCAGAGCCCCTGTGGCCGCCCCGACGCCTAGGAGCCGGAGGGGCATGCTGGCTGTGTCCGGGAGCCACACGAAGCTGGGTAGGGAGCCTGCCAGCCCTGGGCCACCCAGACTTTTAACGGCCCAGTCAGCGGTGCTGACCGGAGCCACCAGGGTCGCTTTTCGACTGGGTGTTCCAGTCAGAAACTGGACATCTGGCAACCCGAGAGAGAGAGAGAGAGTGTGTGTGTGTGCCATGAATGTATCACTGTGTTCTGTGTTTAAAAGTTCTGAGAGATTTTAAATTGTCACCTGTCATTTCTGCTAGATAAAAAGTTGTCAAACTTCTGCTTCTCGTGGATGTTCTGTTCACGTCTGCGTTATAATCTCTCTGTTGGGGGAGGAAAGGGTTAGCTGCTGCATGAGTTGAATTCTATGAAGGAAGCTTTATAATTGACTCTGAGGTTGTGTTCCAGGTATTGGATAAAAAATTGGTTTCTGTATTAAGCTACTTAACTGGATTCAAACTATAGATGTGATTGAATTCTTTAGTTGGAGTCAAATGGAAAACCACCACCTTAGAATCTGCTTTAGAGTTTTTGAAGGGTTGGCTATTTTTAGTATTCATTCGATTTAACTAATTTGATGGCTTAATGCCAAACCAATATTGAGACTGGCTTGTTGATTTGCTGGTTGTATTGCTTATTGGTAGTTTAGTTGAACGGTATTAAGACTAGCTCCGCTTTGATGCTGTGCCATCTTGGATTCATTTTGAAGTGTTTCTAATAAGATGTGTAAAAAGACAGTCACGTGTCTTTCCATAAGCTAGGTGGGTTTGGGTGGACACCAGTTAGTCAACCTAAAAGCCCAACCTGCTATCCCTTATTAGTCTTTGCTCCTGACACCCCTCATGGCCATAGGTGCTTGCACTAGCGGTGCTGGGGGGCTGCCACACCCCCTGGCTTGAAGGGCTTTCCATGATATCCAGGGTTTGCAGTTTGATCAATGGCACTCAGCACCCCGACTATACAAATTGTTCCAGCGCCCCTGCTTGTGACCTTGCACTGTGCTGCTGGCAGAGGGGGCAGTGATGCAGTTGTAGGTGCAGTGTGGAGGAGGCCAGTGGGATGGGACAGGGTGAGAGGCTGTTTCCTATAGGTGGAGGAGGCTGAGAGCCAGTGGCGTTGGAACAGTTTTTAGAGTGGGGGTGCTGAGCTGCGCCCCCCTTGCCCCTGTCCGCGCCCTCCGCTCCCCCTAGAGCTGGGGCTGGGAGCAGGGCTGTGGTTTTGGGAGGGGGGACACAGACAGGATAAGGGGGTTGAGGCTGGGGGTGGGTGTAGAGTCCCGGGCGCAGGGCCAGCAGCCGGGACCCCCCCCAAAACCTGGGGGTGCTGCAGCACCCCCCCCCCACACACCCTTAGTTCCCATGCCTGTGCCGAGAGCAGCATCCGGAGGAAGGACAGAGCATTGGCGGTGGCGGGGAAGAGTCATTTAGGACCGCTGCCAGTGTAGGACTGTTTGATTGGAACGGGTGGGCATAGGATGCAGGGCCTGCCCTCTCAAATTGCCTCCTCTCTGGGCTAATGGTGCAGGAGCTATTGATTTCGGGCTCTAGGGCACCGCCAAGCTATTTACTCAGGGCTAAGTGCAGAGAAGTGCTGAATACCTGATGTCACAGGGCGTTTCAGGCTCTCTGCCCCATTAAAGCCCCAGGCCTCTGCAGGGAGAGTGAGGCTAGGCCAGGATCGGAGCTACATTTTATCACCCATTTTTTCCCCCTTGGGATCAATTTGCTGCTTTTTGGTTAATGTTGGTTCAGCTGTGTAAATGTGAGGGTCCGGGGCTCAACCTTCCACGGGGAGGAGGGGAGCCACACCGGCCTGTGGTTCTTACATGGGTTCTGCCCTGTTCCTTTAAGGCTGAACAACACTCTCAGGCCATGGCTACACTTGCAAATTTGCAGCGCTGCAGCAGGGTGTACGTTATTCCCCACAGGGAGGTGAAGTACGGACAGCGCTGGGAGAGCTCTCTCCCAGCGCTGGCGCTTTGACTACACTTAGCGCTGGGAGCGCTTTGAAGTCAAGCAGACAGCCAAAGAGAGGTTAAGGCTCAGGCCTTCTGCTGCTCAGGCTGCAAAACAACAGCAAAATTATCAGGGGGGAGGAGGCCCCGGGCTCAGCTTGGCCCAGGCAGGAACAGTACAAGGTGGCTCAGGCCCTTTAGCTGGGGGGGGGGGGCCCAAGTAAAGGCAGTAGGAAGGCCCAGGCCCGGAGGCGGGGCAGGCCACTAGGCGGGCTCAGGCAGGTCAGGCCAGGGGGTGCAGGGGGTGGGTGAGGGGAGGGCTGGGGGTGGGGGGGGGCAGGGTGGGGGGGGGGGCCCACCCACCCACTCCCCCACCGCCCGGCTGGCAGCGAGCCCACGCTGACGGTCAGTGGGGATCTCCTGAGCAACACACACAGATGAGCAGCATTGGCTTGATCAGCAGCCTGACTGATCAGCTGCCCCAGGGGCCACTTCTGGATCCAGCCACTCCCTGGTCCCTCCGCCTACACCGGTCTCGTCGCCTCGCGGGGCGGGCTGAAGTGATCCCCGGGCTGGAGGGAAGTCGCCGGTAGCTGCGGGGGGTGCGGCCACAACAGCGGAGAGGGGGGAAGCGTCAAGAACAAGGGGATTCTCCATGTAATAAGAAAAACAGCACACTCGACCCTGATGAACGTCACGAAGCACGTCACTAACTTGTGGAACTCCTTGCCACAAGATATCATAGAAACGAATCGCTTAGTAGGGGATTGGATGTTTCTGTGGATAATGAGAACACCCCAGCTATGTTAGGCAGGATACAAGAATCAGAAGAGTTATCAACCCTCCTGCTTCAGGGCATAATCCAATTGTTAACTTCCAGGGATCAGGAAGAAATTCTTGCTAGTGGCAGGTTACAACATAATTCTCCACTAGGGGGTTCCATGCACCTTTCTCTGAAACAGCTGGTCTTGGCCATGCCCAGAGACAAAGTTGTAGACTAGATGGACCCCTGGTCTCATCCTGCCAGGCAGTTCTGATGTCCCATTGATCTCTCTTGTGCAAAGGGGTCTGTTGGATGAAAGTAACTGAGGCCCACTGTGCGGGACCAGGAGTGAGTGAAAATCCAAGCTTTTGGCTGTAACTGCCTGTCTTGGGGTCCAGAGGGGAATTTACCCCATGTGCTGCATTACATGACACTTTAGGTAGCTATAGCAGCATTATAGGGGCTTTCTCTATGCTCTGAATCAGCTCATCAGTGGTGCCAGGTCAGATGTTTCTTGGAGGAGTGGGTAAGTTCTGGTGCCCTTCCCCCCCCGCAACCCTGGCAGGGACCCTGTCTCCATTCATCCCTTTTGAGAGTGTCCCCTCTTTTACCCACTCTGTGCACAAGCCCATGCTGCTAGGAATCAAGGTCTTGGTGACGCCCCTGTGTGCCATGGGCCAGGAAAGATTTGCAGTGCGCTAGGTCACAGCACCTTTCGGCCTGGCTGCCCCTCTGGCAGGACAGAGGTGCGGCTGGACCAAATCTCAGGGTGAGCTCACAGTGTCACACACTGAAATTCGGCCCGGCCGTCCCTTGGTTTGGACGGAGGGGCAACGGGTCACATTTCAGTGGCGTTATGACCAAGTGGCCTGAGCAACTCTCTGGACTGCTCCAGCAGCAGCTGGACAGATGTAGGACAGGACCGCTGCTTAACGGTGACCAGTCCACAGCCCCCCTGGCTCCGCAGAACATTGAGTAAATGCAGACACCTTGGGAGCAGGGGTGTTCACCTTGCCCGGCACTGCTGCAGCCCATCAGCAGGGTCCTGGGCTGGATGGGCCATTGGTCTGAGCCGGGATGACACACGTCACCAGCTGGCAGGTGCAGCTCTGTCTCCTCTGCTGATTTCCTGGCCCTGGCTCCAAGGGTTGCTAAGGAAGGAGCGGCTTCACCCTCTCTCGTAGCCCTTTGTATGCTCAGGGCCAGACTCTGATCTCACTCTCCTGGCAGTCCCATTGAAGCCAGTGGCAATGCTGTGGCTTTATTGCAGTCTGCGAGCCAGGAACCCCGCCCCCCACCGTGGTTTCAGAGCAGCGCACGAGGGGTGCATCAGAGAGGGGTGCAGAGAGTCCCTCTGCATCTGGGTTTTCAGAGAAGCGAGGGATTGGCTCTCAGATTTGCAGACCCCAGGTGGGTGCCCGCCTCCAGCTCTCCCAGCTGGTGTACGGCCGGGGGAGGCACCTGCCCCGAGCAGGGCTGGAGATGCTGCTCGCCAAATCGCCCTTTCTGAATCATTGCTATATTTGGCCTGGCAGCCACGTGGCTGCAAGCCCCTGCCAGTGCACTCCTGCCAGCTGCTAGGAGAGGCGGGGGGAGGCAGGCAGGAGACAGGGAAAGAGTCCTGACAATCAGAGGAAATTATCCGGCTGATCACTGGGCCGGGAGCCCCAGCTTCCCAGTGTCACCGAGCATGAGCACAGCCTGCTGCTGGAGCTAGAGACAACTGCATTGGAGCAGCTCCAATTCTGCAGCCCCTGGGAGCAAGCGGGCCCTGCCCAGACCTGGGGTAGTCCGGCCAGCACGCAGACACCGGCAAGGTACATGCTGCATCCTGAAGGTGGGGTCGGCAGCACCCTGCCTTCCAGCTCCTCTCTGGGATCTATTTTCCTCTGCTGCACTTCATCTGAGGGAGAAATGGGGTAAAATGGTCTGTTTCTCTGGGGAAATTTTCTCCCCTTCGTGGCCTGGTACTCTGGGGAGATTCCCCCTCCCCCATAGCCTGGTACTTTAGAGACTCGTACGAAGGTTGGGCTGGTGTGTGGGACGGTCCCATGATGCCTGTGTGCGTAGATTTGGTTTAGTGCAGTATTTACACACGCCTCCCCAGATGTTTGTGAGTCCAGTCGCAGCGGGGAGCAGCTGGTAGGTGATGTTCCCTGGGCCAGCGCAGGAGAGAACGGAGCCATGCCGCTGGCCTCCTGCAGGCCAGCAGGTTCCTGAGTCCTGACCTACCCTACAAGGCCTGCACAAAGATCCCACTGCAGATAAGGATGCAGGCTAGAGACCTTGGAGGGAGGCTGCCGGGAGGGCTGTTCACTAGCACCCGCTTGTGGGGGTGGAGAAGCTTAATGTACAGTACCTAGTGTAATGGGGTCCTGATCTGGGACGGGGGCTCCTAGGTGCTCCAGTTCTATAAGTGGGAATCTAATTTGGCTCCCCTGCTGTCTGGAGGGGCTGATGCTGCTCCTCGGTGCTGGCTGGATGTTTGTGAAGGGGTGTGCTGGCAGATCCCAGCCCGTGGGGCGGGTAGGAACCTGGGAAGCAGCGGCACGCAGGTGGGAAGTGTTTCACTGTGTCTCCTTTCCCGTAGGTCACAGACCTGGATCACGAGCGCAGCTCCGTGGGGCAGAGGCCTGGGGAGTATCTCTGCAAAGTGCATCGCTTGGCCTCCATTTATTCCAACTGACTGATTCTCGTTCACCATGTTCAGGCAGGTGAAACGTCCCCCAGCCCCTCCTAGTGCCGCTGGCTGTGCCGGGTCCCTGAAGGGGTGCATGCTGGCAGGACACTGCGTTCCTCTCTGAGCCCATGGCTTTGCTGTGCTCTGGCACCCATGTGCTGCGTCAGATGGGATCCGCTCACCCGTGGGCTATGAAGCTGTCTGGGTGGCTGATTGGAATGAACCGCAGAGAGCCAGAGGCGGTCGTCTCTTCGGGGTCCTTATTGGTTTAAAGGACGCCGGGTAGCCCATGGAGCAGGAAACGCTGATCTCAGCAATGCAAGCTTCAGCTTAACCAATGACTCGGGGCTGCGAGGTGAGAGTGGGCATGGGGGAGCCTGCACCCTGTCCCAAGCTGCCTGTCTCTGACGATCACCGCAATGGGCTGCGGGCGGCTATAGCGATGTGATCTGCTGTCTGACAGATCTACAGCCCCAAGAGAGACCCCGAGGAGGCCGTCAAAGCAAACCCCTAGGCGAGGCGCATTGGCCTCTCTGGAGACTGGCGTGTGCTGAAACGGGCCACCACCATGATGTGCGAGGTGATGCCCACCATCAACGAGGGCGACCCCCTGGGGTCCCAGCAGGGCCCCGACTCGGAGGCCAACTTTGAGCAGCTAATGGTGAACATGCTGGACGAGCGAGACAAGCTGCTGGAAACGCTACGGGAGACCCGGGAGACTCTGGCCTTGACCCAGAGTCGGTTACAGGAGACCGGGCATGAGCGAGACCAGCTGCAGAGGCAACTCAACTCTGCCCTCCCGCAGGTAAGGAGAGCGGCTCCGGAGCTCTGCCGGGACGAGAATGCCAGCGAGTGGCGGGGGAGACAGGGCTGGGGACCATGGCAGGGCTGTGGGAATAGGGTAGATGTCTCTGGGATTTCTCCAGGCTCCTTGCTAGCACTGCTTTACAAGGAGCATCCAGTCTAGCCCAGTTTGGGCTGCTGCAAACCGGACAGCCTGGTCTTAAAGCCAGAATGGAGCCAGGAAATGCAGCTCTGCCAAGGGTGCTTTGGGAAAGCGGGCAAGGCCCACAGGGCAACATTCCCAGAAGCGGCCTCTCATTCCGAGTGCCTGACTTTCAGCACCGTGGGCCTGATGCTTCCCAAGTGCTGAGCACCTGCAGCTCCCATTGGCTGCAGTTGAAGTGATGGTGGCTCAGCATCCCCGCAAATCAAGGGTTAGGTGGGTGAGGTTGGGCACCCGGGAATCGAGGCCCCTTTTGGAAGTACTGGCCTTAACGGGGGGAAAGAGACGTCCCTGAAGGTGAAGGCCAGCTGCCCGCTCAGTGGGGCTGCTCACGTTCATTATAACCATTCCTCAAACCCTCGCTTCCCGATCTGCAAGTTTCCCAGCGCAGGTGGCTCCCCACTGACGGCACCGGTGTCACCTGGAGACTCTGCGGGAGGAGAGGGTGTCCCAGTCTCAACAGCTGGGTCCCAGCTTTGGGTCATGTACCCCTGAACCAGAGCTACTGAGGTTTGGAGAGCAAACATCAGTGTTCTCCTGCTCACAGCCTTTCCCATCCCGAGGAAGGATGGCCCAGTGGTTAGGGCGCTGACTTGGGAGAACTGGGTTCAAATCCCTGCTCTGCCACAGACTCCTGGTGTGCCCTTGGGTGAGTCCCTTAGTCTCTCTGGCCTTGGTTCCCATCTGTACCATGGGGATAATAGCCCTGCCTTCCACAGCGGGAATGTGAGGGTAAAGATTGGGAGGTGATCAGATACTACTGTCATGGGCGTCATAGAAGTGCCATTGATAGCTCCTCTGAATGGGGGTGTGTGTGGGGCACTGGGCTGAGCGTCAGAGGCACGTCACCCAGCCACGCTCTCAGCACAGGGCAGCGAGGGGCGTGAGGGGCCAACTGTGCTCACGAGCCCAGAGACTCGGCTGCTGTGACTCCCAGCTTTGCCCTCGCCATTGGGCCAGCTTGGCCACTAGCTGAGGGTTTAGCCACTTGGCAGATTTCTATGTTTTAATCAAATGCCCCAAATGGTGTGAAACCTTATGGGCTGGCAGGAACTGAACACGGCCGGGGGTAGTCCAGTATTGCAGGGCTTTGTCACTACACCCGGTCCCTGCCAGCCTGCAGAGCAGCTGTGTCTACAGCACATTGATGGAGCTGCTGGTACTGGTAGCTGGCCCTTCCCGGTCAGGATCATTATGGCCCTTTGTATAGATGGGGAAACTGAGGCACCGTGCGGGGAAGTGACTTGTCCATGGCCACCCAGCTGGTCAGTGGGCAGAGCCATGAGTAGAACTGAAGTCTTCTGAGTCCCAGCCCAGTGCTCTATCCACTAGGCCACGCTACCTCCAGCATGTTGAGATTTGAGCACCTAATTCAGAGTGTTCTAACCAAATTCTCCCTGAGCCTTGGACAGATCAGACGTCCTCCCTGATGTCTCACTCAGTTCATTAACATGGCAAGAGTCTCATGAAAACACAGGTGTGGCAGGAAACAAAATATGATTAGTGAATATTTTTGTAGGCCCCAAATATATATTTAATATCAACACCCAGCTCTCTTATTGCCCTTTCTATCCATAGTTATCAAAGCGCTTTACAAATCAGGTTGATATTGTTATCTCCATTGTGCAAGTGGGGAAACTGAGGCATGGAACGGTGAACACCCGATGTTGGATGGTGTGTTTGGCAGGGCTTGGGGGGGTGGCTGGACAGGGACCGTCAGGGCTGGATAAGGAACCTGTCACCCTTGACTAGGGATCTAACACACTGTCTGATGTCTCAAGATGTTTAGGATAAACCTGAGAGGACAGTTTGAAGGGGAAATAACCTGTGGAACCCAGAAGCACGTTCCCTGCCCTGGGAGCAGGACTGGCCCCTGAAGCAGCGTGTTACAACTCCAAAGCATGGCCCATTGGAAAGCGGGGTAGATTTAAAGCGAACTAGGGAACTGCAGGTGTGAGGCCGCAGGGTCCACACGGACACTTTGCTCGCAGCAGGCTAGTGTGGGGTAGATTCGCATCCCAGCTTGCTGTGAACTAAGTGTATGTGTAGCCGAGCCCATGGGCTAACCTGCCCCTACACTCCTGGGAGGGAGAGAGCAGCTGGTGGTGAAACTGAGGCACAGAGAACATTGTGGTTTGCCCACAGTGGCTCAATTGTCAGAGTTCTAACCCTGCTCTAACCACTAGACCCCTTGGCCTCTCCCCATCGACTCAGGAGGGCATTGTCTCTGCTAGAGCACAGGTACTGTGGCAGAATGGACAGCCGAGGTGAGCCAAGCTAATGATCTTTGTGGTGTCTGCCGTTCCCCCGGGCTTCAGGGGCAGCACCTCTGGAAATTGGGGCATTAGATCCTTGATTAGCCAGGTTAGAACATCCCGAGGCTCTGTCAGCTGGAAAGGCCGTTCTGCACCTGGGGAAACGCTACCAGGGTATCTTCCACCTAACGGCACAACTAGGGCTTAGGTCCTCAGTTATTTCTTGGGAAAACTAGGGAATTTCTGCCCCCAGCTGTTCTGGCTCTGCTGGGTTCCAGGTGTGTAAGTCTGCACCTGGCTTCCAGATTATGGCTGTCCACCATGACAGGTGTAGCCTGATTTAGGGTGTACTGATAGTATTAATTTGGAGAATATGGGAATTTAATTTATTTATTTAATTTTATTTGATTTTAATCATAATATTAATAATTATTATTATCATTAATATTCATAGTATGGGTTTTAGGCTCGCCAGTCTGTTTGATCAGAAGATAAAAGCTCTTGTCCTGAATCAGGCTCCACAGAATTTATAAAGGATCCTCGGGGGTATGACAGGAAGCTTACACTGAGACAGATATAGTCTTAAAGACTTTTTAAAAAATCAATAATAGTAAGTAAATGGTAAAATACCCAAAGTTACAAATGCATTACTGCTATTCAGAAGATATATATGATAATATAGTATTATATGCAACAAAGCTTTGATTAATATACTCACACCCTTCCTTGATAACCTGGTGGTAAGAGACACAGGAACAGTCTTGTGGTTCAGGTTTCTCAATTCTTGAATGAGGGATGCAGTGCTTAGAAAATGCTACGAGCTGTCAAAGCTGAGTAGGGTTTACTTGACTAACTTAAACTTCAATCAAAACCTAATAAACTAAGAATAAAACTTAGGGAAACCAAGCTTAGCCTGGAACTTAAAGTTTAAAAAGAACAAGTACAGCCTACGAATAGTAGCAGTCATTGTAGATAGAATAGAGAGAGTGGAGGAAGTAAGTGAGAATAGAGAAAATGAGAACTGGAGTAAGTGCGAATTGAGTACTCTATTGAGGTGGGTCACCTCTTTTATAGGGCAAAGTGATGGAAATCCTTTCTCTTATGCCCAAATTTTATTCCTCCCCACAGAAAATGTTATGGTGCGCTTACCCCATAGGCTAATATGTATGTGCGTACTGATGACAGGTATGTATGCACATCAGTCTCTTGTGGTGTACTTGTTAAGTTTGTGGGTACAACATTGAAACCCCCCCTATGCCATTCTCCATTGTCTATTGGTCTAGATAAAAGGTCATAGACATAGGAGTGGGCAGTGGTGAGCTGGAGCCGGTTCCCACCGGTTCGCGGGAACCAGTTGTTAAATTTAGAAACCCTTTTAGAACTGGTTGTAAAGGGCTTTTAAATTTAACAAAAGCTCCAGCAACTCCCTGTCCTGCCCTGCCCCCGGCCCCAGCTCACCTGGCTCCAGCTCTGCCTCTGCCTCCTCCCCTGAAGGCTCCCCCTCCGGGCTTCCCGCCAATCAGCTGTTAGCGCGGGAAGCCTGGGAGGGCTGAGAAGGAAGCAGCAGCTTCCTGCAGGTGAGCTGGGGCAGGGGGCACGAGGAGGGCTCTAGGCGCCGCGTGTCTCCGGCCCCGACCCCGACTCCAGCCGGGCGGGCGGCACGGCTCCAGGCAGTGCGGTAAGGGGGGACAGGGAGCAGGGAGGGGGTGTTGGATAGAGGGCGGGGGTGGATTAGGGTCGGGACTCGGGGTGGTCAGAGGGCAGGGAACAGGGGAATTGAATGGGGGCAAGGGTCCCGGGGGGGCAGTCAGGAAGGAGCAGGGGTTGGATGGGGCAGTGGGAGGCAGTCAGGGGCAGGGGTTCCTGGGGCTGTCGGGACTGTGAGTGGGGGTGGTTGGATGGGGCAGGGGTCCTGGGGGGCCATCAGGAATAAGAGGAGGGGTTGGATGGGGTGGCAAAGGGCAGTTAGGGGACAGGGAAGGGGGGGTGGATGGGGCAGGGGTCCTGGGGGTGGGGTGTCAAGGAACGTGGGAGGTTGGATGGGGCAGGAGTCCTGGGGGGCGGGGCAGGAGTCCTGGGGGGGTGGAGAGGGCACGACCCCCTCGTGGGGTGAGGAGGAGGGAACCAGTTGTTAATATTTTGGCAGCTCATCACTGGGAGTGGGTACACATCTATTTAGGTAACAAGATATAGGTCAACTTTGCTTTCTGAGTAAAGGGTCTTAATATAGATATGCTAACTTTGCTTTAGTTTAACATACAGGATATGGCCTGTAGGTCTCTTGCATTACAGCCAAACTTACTTTAATATAAATCTATAAACCTGTTGTAATAAACCAAATATTTAAACTATAAGAAAAGATAGATATATACTGTGTGTGTGTGTGTATGTGTATGTGTATATAAATAAAAGCAGGTTAGTCCTATAGGCTACATGCCCCCCTTTGACAGGGTGGTTTGCACTCATGAACCCTGTCACACAGGTAGGATGTAGGTGGTTACGTATTTATGGGAACAGTCTTAACACCATCTTCATAAAGATGATAGGCTGAGTCAGATTGAATAATAGTAATGTTTTCATAAGTGGCAATAGGTGAAATAACTTAATTCTCTATCAAAGTAGATTGCTTCGGAGTAAAACCAAAGATTTGGCTCTGTGACAGAACACTCCAAGGGACTACATTGGTACCTCTTTTGGTTGGTAACCACGCAAAATTGGTTATTTCCAGCATAGGTCACCCTCTCCATCTGAGTCTTCCACTTGGTCAGTCTCACCAGGCATGACGATGATGAATTCTATACTTTCTTTCCCTGCAGTTCACACAGAACAGTGTTTATTTCAAACACGTTACACCTACAGATGTACTGAGGCTCCTTTTTAGAGCAACATCTGTGGCACTTTCCAAGTCTGAGTTGGAATGTGATAGACCACCAGGGGAGGTGCATTAATGCATTCCCTATAGATGTCATCGTCGAGGTGAACTATAGAATGGACAGCAACCAATTGCCTGTACACATCCTTGTTTGGATCAAGTACTGGTAACGAGACCATACGTGAGACATACAAGGATTGTGCTATCATACAATCTTTAGAAAGAAAACAACTGTCTCGGTTGGGGTGAGGTGTCACAGATCCCATTTCTCTTACAGCACCCACTGATAAATGCTGGCATGAATTCAAACATGTGGATCGTTTCTTTTCTAGCTTTTGAAAACATTTGGGACTGTGCCAACTTAATAGTTGCTCATTTTTAATTAAGTTAGGAACCTTTCCCAATCTTAAGGATCATAATGCATCAATTATTGCATTTATGATGCATTCCCCATATGCAGAGCATATAATCTCCTTTCCTTAATGTTGATCCCTGTGCTGATCATTGTTTAAAGTGATCAGCTGATTACTTTTATGTTGGGTCTCATTAAACAGTTGGGTTATATTATACATATTATAAACAGTAAATCGCTCTTCCTGTGGATAAGTCCTGGGTTGAGTATAATAGTCCGTTTCTTTTGTGTTGGTATGTTCTGTTCCACATGCTCAGGCAATTGAGAATGACCGTGTTGTCTGTTTTCATGGGGTTGTAACAGTTCAGTTCCAAATTTGTGATTTTGGCTCAGTCTTACCCTTAGAGCAATGATAAGGGTGTAGTAAATCTCAATGTCCATTTTATGGTTGCAATTTGCTGGGCTCCAGTTGTCGCGATTCTGTTGGATGCTGTTCACTTAAGTCCTGAGGAGGAAGTTGCTCCTGCGACCTGGATGATCTATACAACCTTAACTGATTAGTATGATAGATTCTGTCTCTATTACACTTGCCTCCTGTTATTTTAATCTTATACACTGCTGAACTGAGTTTATTGATGACTCGAAAGGGTCCGATTCATCAGTTACACAGCCCATGTTGTGGTGATTTATACAATAACATAAATAACAATATTACTTGGTCTTTAACTTGCCAAGTATTCTCTCTCTGGTTTTTGTCAGGCTGAGGGATTTACTGGTTGACGCTTCCAGCAGCTCCCATTGGCTTGGAGCAGTGATCCGCGGCCAGTGGGAGCCGCGATCGGTCAGACCTGCGGACAGGGCAGGTAAACACACCGGCCTGGCCCGCCAGGGGCTTTCCCTACACAAGCGGCGACCCCTGTTTGAGAAACCCTGCTTTAAGAGGAAATGCCTCTACTCACTTTGAAAAAGGATCAATAACCACTAATAGCTATTGGTTATCTCTTTGAGTCCTTGGCAAAGGACCTACAAAGTCAATCTGCAAAGCCATCCAAGAACCTTTATACACCTGAGATTTTAACGGTGCATTTCTTTTGTACAAAGGATTTATTGTTAGCAATCCTTCTCTTTCTGGTTTTGAAAGCTCTAGAATTACTTTCACTATGTTTTTATCTGATTTCTGCATTTTTTTAAAAATCCGGTATGAGTTTTACCATGATGGTAATAACTAGAACCATTAATAAAGAAATGATGCCTTTTAACAGAACGTGTTTTTTGGATTAATGGTTGAAAAAGCTTTTGATTTTCCTCCCCCCTTAGATCCAATTGGTCAAGATTGGGACACACACATGGCTCCCCTTGATACAGTAGGGCAGTTGGTAACAAAGATGGTGTCCTAATAGGTTTTACTGCAATATTTTTCCCTTGCAGCAGTAATGCCCAGTGGGCTAGGCGAGCATTTGAGACTTGCTCATCTTTTCCCCTATTGGACAGTAAGAACTGAAGGGGATTGTGCGATGAGTGTAATATGATTGGGCTGATGCCAATTAGAAAAGAAAAGTGTTGTATGGCCTATTTCACAATTGTCATACTTAAGTTCAATTGATGACATTAAACGTGAGGCAGAGGCCACAGGTTTGACTTTCCCATGCCTTTTTTGTGACGCCACAGCCGCTAATGCATTAACACTCACCACTACCTTCAGATGATAGGGTATCTCAGGATTTGGAGTGATCAACACCGGAGCCTTGACAATGGCCTGTTTCAGCTGCGATACTGCTTCCATGTGTTGCTCAGTCCATTTCCATCAGACACCTTTTTTTTTTTCCTTCTTTTTTTTCTTTTTTTTTAATAGCTGGTACAAGGGACCTGCAATGGGAGCAAAATTGGGAATGAAATCCCTGTGGTACCCAGTTAAACCCCAAAAAGGATTTTAAAGGGTCCTGTGGTAAAGGCAATGTTTGGATTGCATCTACTTTCTGTTGCACTGGGGTTCTACCCCATTTTGTCAGGGTGAGGCCCAAGAAAGAGACATGATTGGCCATTAGCTGTGCCTTGGCCAGATTGCACTTTAACCCTGCTTCCTTTAGGATTTGCAGGAGCTCATTAAGCCTTTTTAGATGCTCCTTTTTGGTCTGTGTTGCTAAACACAGGTTATCTACATATCGAAACAAAACAGTTGGTTTGGAAAAATTGCAACAGTACCCACCTTATTTGCACATGGAATAAAGCTGGAGAATTTTATACCCTTGGGGTAAACGTGTCCAGGAATATTGGACTCCCTGGAAACTAAATGCAAAACAGTCCTGTGAAATGCAGGCCAATGATAGTGTCCAAAAGCTGTTATGGATGTCAAAGACAGTAAACCACTTAGCCTCTGGATTAAAGAAGTTGATTAGATTTGGCATCTTGGCCACTGTAGGGGCACAAATGGGTGTTACCTGATTCAGGCATCTATAATTTATTGTGAGATGCCAAGAACCATCTGCAAACTTGCTAAGGGTGCAGTCCACACCATCCTCCAGATCGTTAATGAAGATATTGAACAAAACCGGCCCCAGCACCGACCCTTGGGGCACTCCACTTGATACCGGCTGCCAACTAGACATGGAACCATTGATCACTACCCGTTGAGCCCGACCATCTAGCCAGTTTTCTATCCACCTTACCGTCCATTCATCCAGCCCATACTTCTTTAACTTGCTGGCAAGAATACTGTGGGAGACTGTATCAAAGGCTTTGCTAAAGTCCAGAAATAGCACATCCACTGCTTTCCCCTCATCCACAGAGCCGGTTATCTCATCATAGAAGGCAATTAGGTTAGTCAGGCATGACTTGCCCTTGGTGAATCCATGCTGACTGTTCCTGATCACCTTTCCCTCCTTTAAGTGGTTCAGAATTGATTCCTTGAGGACTTGTTCCATGATTTTTCCAGGGACTGAGGTGAGACTGACTGGCCTGTAGTTCCCTGGATCTTCCTTCTTCCCTTTTTTAAAGATGGGCACTACATTAGCTTTTTTCCAGTCATCCGGGACCTCCCCGATCGCCATGATTTTTCAAAGATAATGGCCAATGGCTCTGCAATCTCATCAGCCAACTCCTTTAGCACCCTCGGATGCAGTGCATCCGGCCCCATGGACTTGTGCTCATCCAGCTTTTCTAAATAGTCCCGAACTACTTCTTTCTCCACAGAGAGCTGGTCACCTCCTCCCCATACCGTGCTGCAGAGTGCAGCTGTCTGGGAGCTGACCTTGTCTGTGAAGACAGGCAAAAAAAGCATTGAGTACACTAGCTTTCTCCACATCCTCTGTCACTAGGTTCCCTCCCTCATTCAGCAAGGGGCCCACACTTTCCTTGACTTTCTTCTTGTTGCTAACATACCTGAAGAAACCCTTCTTGTTACTCCTAACATCTCCGGCTAGCTGCAACTCCAAGTGTTATTTGGCCTTCCTAATTTCACTCCTGCGTGCCTGAGCAATACTTTTATACTCCTCCCTGGTTATTTGTCCAATCTTCCACTTCTTGTAAGCTGTTTTTTGTGTTTAAGACGAGCAAGGATTTCACTGTTGAGCCAAGCTGGTCGCCTGCCATATTTACTTTTCTTCCTACACATCGGGATGGTTTGTTCCTGCAACCTCAATAAGGATTCTTTAAAATACAGCCAGCTTTCCTCGACTCCTTTCCCCGTCATGTTATTCTCCCAGGGGACCTTGCCCATCAGTTCCCTGAGGGAGTCGAAGTCTGCTTTTCTGAAGTCCAGGGTCTCTGTTCTACTGCTCTCCTTTCTTCCCTGTGTCAGGATCCTGAACTCGACCATCTCATGGTCACTGCCTCCCAGGTTCCCATCCACTATTGCTTCCTCTACAATTTCTTCCCTGTTTGTGAGCAGCAGGTCAAGAAGAACTTTTCCCCTAGTTGGTTCCTCCAGCACTTGCACCAGGAAATTGTCCCCTACACTTTCCAGAAACTTCCTGGATTGTCTGTGCACTGCTGTATTGCTCTCCCAGCAGATATCGGGGTGATTAAAGTCACCCATGAGAACCAGGGCCTGTGATCTAGCAACTTCTGTTAGTTGCTGGAAGAAAGCCTCGTCCACCTCATCCCCCTGGTCTGGTGGTCTGTAGCAGACTCCCACCACGACATTACCCTTGTTGTTCATACTTCTAAATTTAATCCAGAGACTCTCAGGTTTTTCTGCAGTTTCATACTGGAGCTCTGAGCAGTCATACTGCTCTCTTACATACAACGCAACTCCCCCACCTTTTCTGCCCTGCCTGTCCTTCCTGAACAGTTTATATCCATCCATGACAGTACTCCAATCATGTGAGTCATCCCACCAAGTCTCAGTTATTCCAATTACATCATAATTCCTTGACTGTGCCAGGACTTCTGGTTCTCCCTGCTTGTTCCCCAGGCTTCTTGCATTTGTGTATAGGCATGTAAGATAACTCACTGATCGTCCTGGTGTCCCAGTATGGGGCAGGAGCCCTCCCCTCTTGCACTCACCTACTTGTGCTTTCTCCCGATATCCCACTTCCCCACTTACCTCGGGGCTTTGGTCTTCTTCCCCTGGTGAACCTAGTTTAAAGCCCTCCTCACTAGGTTAGCCAGCCTGCTTGCAAAGATGCTCTTCCCTCTCTTCGTGAGGTGGAGCCCGTCTCTGCCTAGCAATCCTTCTTCTTGGAAGACCATCCCATGGTCAAAGAATCCAAACCCTTCTCTCTGACACCATCTGCGTAGCCATTCGTTGATTTCCACGATTCGACGATCTCTACTCCAGCCTTTTCCTGCCACAGGGAGGATAGACGAGAACACCACTTGCGCCTCAAACTCCTTTATCCTTCTTCCCAGAGCCACGTAGTCTGCAGTGATATGCTCAAGGTCATTCTTGGCGGTATCATTGGTGCCCACATGGAGAAGCAGGAAGGGGTAGCGATCCGAGGGCTTGATGAGTCTCAGCAGTCTCTCCGTCACATCATGAATCCTAGCCCCTGGCAAGCAGCACACCTCTCGGTTTTCCCGGTCAGGGCGGCAGATAGATGACTCAGTCCCCCTGAGGAGAGAGTCCCCGACCACCACCACCCTCCTCCTCCTCTTGGGAGTGGTGGTCGTGGAACCCCCATCCCTAGGACGGTGCATCTCATGCCTTCCAGTCAGTGGAGTCTCCTTCTGCTCTGTTCCCTCAGATGTATCATCCACTCCACTCTCTGCACTAGTACCTGCAGAGAGAACATGAAAATGGTTGCTCACCTGCATCTGTGTTTCTGGTACATGGACGTTTCTGGTACTCTTTCCTCTTCTGGAAGTCACATGCCGCCAATTATCCTCGCTGGCCTTCTGTCCCCGCTGCGTAGCCTGCTCTGAATCTTCAGAACATTGTGCCCGCTGAAGTTGATCCTGACGTCTATCCAGGAAATCCTCATTTTCTTTTATGGAACGCAGGGTTGATATTCGTTTCTCCAGACCTTGAATCTTCTCTTCCAATATGGAGATCAGCTTGCACTTTGTACAGACAAAGTCGCTTCTATCCTGTGGAAGGAAGACGAACATGGCGCATCCTGTGCAGGTCACAACAGCGGATCGCTCAGCATCCACAGTATCTTCTACGGTAAGACAGAACAATTGGTTACCCAAATCAAGAACAAATCCCTGTTTGTATAGGAAATCAGTTCCAATAGGCAATTCCTTGGGTTTGCTAATTTTATCAATACAAAAGTATGAACCTTTCTTAGGTGACCTATCTGTACTTCAATGGGTATAGGAAATGTGGTGGTAACCTGATTACTTGCAAAAGTTGCAAGTGTTTTGTACACCCTGATGACAGAGAAGAGGATCTAGGATCCTTAACTTGGATAATACTAATTGGTGTCCTAGTATCTATAATAAAATTTCTGTGGTGGCCCCCTACCACTGCAGATACTGTGGGTCTTCCGCTTGCATCCTTTACTAAAGGGGCTATGACTATGCTCGGGGCTGATTGGCGTCATGCTGAGAAATTTGTAGAGTATGCAGACAAATATCTATGGATTTTCCTTCTATCTCTCCGGAGACTGTCCACCGGAGAGAAGGAAATGGGTCAGCCAAGGCCACCAGACGGTTTTAGGGTACTGGGCCTTGACCTTCCATTATTAACTCATTCACGTGGGCTCCGAGTTACTGAATATCCCATCATTGAGCCTTAAGCTTCTGCTTAAACATCATTACAACTGAGTCCTCATCTTTGACTTGGGTCTCTGCAGGCGTGAATTGTTCTGTGCGGCATCTGAAAAGAAAGGAACACGGTCCCAGGTCCCTATATGGGATTCAAACACATAACCCTGTCGAGGTGCATGCCCACTTGAAGGTCCAGGGTTACTACGTGGATTAGGGTCATTTTGCTAATGCTGGTACCTAGGGAATTTAGGAACACCTTGGCCTAACCCTGGGGGTTCCTCAATCACAGTGGGATTAGCTCGTGGTTCCTGAAGTATTGCACTGGAGATAATCCTGGAGGAGCAGGGTTAACTTTCCATAAAACCTCTATGTCCTACACTCAAGGCATCTCCACACTGACGCAGGACATCTCTTTGTCCGTTAAAATCTGGTTTAGTAGGGTGTTTTACCAGTACACCACGTGATACCAACATACACCAAAGGGGTGTAGAGGGTCCACGAAATTTTAGGGACCTAGCCAATGTTAATGATTGCCCAAATGTCAATAAATGTCCACCCAAAGGGGCTGGATCTCCTGATCTATATGGTGCCAATGTAACATTGAGGGAGGAGCAGGAATTACATTCCTTGGATGTTGTATCTCTCTCTGTTGTAACCTAGAGATTACTACATCACAGGCACTAGCTACTCATGTCACTTGTGACACCGCATCTTCTAGTCCCTGAACAATTACAGTTTCTAAAGGCACTCCCATTTTTACTGTCAGGGACGGACACTAACAGAGGAGAGGATATTTCTTCCCCTTTGCTCTTTTCACCTCATCCTTTGCATCACTAGTTGATTTCTCTATGATGACACTCAACTCCGTCTTCTGTGGTGCCACCCTGAGACTTCCTTTCCTACCTGCAGACTGCTGGTAGCTTCTGCACTGCTAACTTCCTCTTGACTCTCCCTGAGGCTCCCTAGACTCAATCTCCCACTCCACTCCTAAAGGTATGTCAGCCTGAGCTAACTCTCTCACCCTGCTTTTAGTAATTGGCCCTGCAGATGTTTCTGTCTCCGTTGGTTCCACCATGCCAATAGGGATGGGAACTGATTCTTTATCCTCCTCTAACACATCTTCTTCAATTCTCTAATTTTTTAAACAGCCGACCACAGTCTGATTTATAGCTGTCCAGCGATTTTAAGCTGGCATCCAAAGTTTGTTGGGCTTTCCTGAGTAACTCTAATTATTTTTTATTTAATTTCTTTCCCAGCGAACTATAAGCTATGAGCAGACATTTAACAGCTATTTTCTTCACCAGTTTAGCCTTTCTTTTTTTTCTGCTCTGTTTCTACATCAAATACATCACTCACAAAACCCCATGGGTTACAATGCTTAGATATCATCTTGCTGTTCCTTAGCTGTTCTAAACCTCCTCCACACAACTAGGGCTTAGGTCCTGGGTTATTTCTTGGGAACACTAGGGGATTCCTGCTGTGGGGAGCCTGGGCCGAGCTGGGACTTGTCACTTTCTAACTGTGGCCGGGTTTGAGTTCAGGTGTGTTCCCAGTGGGTGTTAATGGACTGAGCTGGTCCTGCTGAGCTGCCCAATGGGAGGTGAGCGCCGGGCCATGGCCCTTGTTCAGCTGGCTTTATGCTTTGTCCAAACCACTCGCAAACAACAGGCCCAGCCAGCCGTGCGCATGGCGGGCCCTAAAGCCCGCGACCCTCGGCTTCCCTTCCCCGCCCCCGGGGGCCTGCTGCTAGTGTTGGCCAGGCCAGCACTGGGAGCTCCTGCGGTCAGCCAGGGCTGTGTTCACTCAACACCTCCCAGCATTCGGCCTGGACCTTGTGAGCAGGGCCACCCAGAAGGGGGGGCAAGTGGGGCAATTTGCCCCAGGCCCCACAGGGGCCCCCGCAAGAATGCTCTGGCCCCAGCCCCTCCTTCCCCCACCCCCCGGCGCCTCAGCGCACCGCGTCTAGGAGCGGGTCTGGACAGAGCGAAAGCGGTGTGGCTCCAGTGGGGCCTGAGCTCCTCCCCACTCAGAACTGCATGGTAAGGGGGTGGGGCTGCGAGCTCCAGTCCCACCGGAGCCACATTGCTGCAGTGCTGTCCAGAGGCCAGGGCAGCCTCTGGACGTGGCGCGCTGAGGCTCCGAGAGAGGGGAGAGGCAGGGGTAACCCAGGAGCAGCCCTGGACAGAGCTAAAATGCCGTGGCTTGGGCGGGTCCTGAGCTCCTCCCCGCTCGGAGCCACATGGTAAGGGGGTGGGGCTGCGAGCTCCAGGCTGAGCAGTTGGGAGCTCAGGGCCTGCTGGAGCCAGGCCGCTGCAGCGCTGTCCAGGGCCGCTCCTGGACCCAGCATGCTGAGGCTCCAGGAGAGGGGGGAGGCGGGGGTAAACAGCATGGTAGGGAGGTGGGGAAAGTCAGGGGACAGGGAGGGGACAGAGGTTCTAGGGGTGGTGGTCAGGGGATGGGGAACAGGGGGTTGGATCGTGGGCATTCCCGGGCTCTGCCAGGACTTGGCGGGGGGGTGGATAGGGGTCGGGGCAGACAGGAAACAGGGGGGGTTGGTGGGAGGTGGGGTCTCAGGGTGGTGGTTGGGGAGGGGATCTCAGGGGGGCGATGAGGGGATAAGGAGCAGGATGGGTCGGGGTTTCTGAGGGGGGCAGTCAGGGGGCAGGAAGTGGATGGGGGTCAGATAGGGGGCAGGGCCAGGCTGTTTGGGGAGGCACAGCCTTCCCTACCCTAAAGCTCATTCAGCAGTTTGAGGCTTGCAGAAGAGCCAAGCTGTTAGCTTTTCCATTAGGGCTACCATCCCTTTCACTTCTCAAATGCCAAATTATAGTCTACATTTAATTTCCGTGCAGTAGGGAGATTCATGTCAGAGGAGGGTAGCTTCATTTAAAATTAGCCACTTTAGATTAACAGTGATGGAGCCAAGAGAGCCATGGGGGAGGGATCACATGAGAAGAGCAATATCCTACACCACCTACCTCCTTCCCAACCCTACCCCCCCTGCATTCCCCGAGGCTCCGGAGGGGTTAATTCAGTGGTTCTCAAACTTTTATACTGGTGACCCCTTTCACATAGCAAACCTCTGAGTGTGACCCCCCTCTTTATAAATTAAAAACACTTTTTTATATATGTAATACTATTATAAATGCTGGAGGCAAAGCAGGGTTTGAGGTGGAGGCTGACAGCTCCCGACCCCCAGTAATAACCTCATGACCCCCTGAGGGGTCCTGACCCCCAGTTTGAGAAACCCTGGGTTAGTTTAATTTTAGCACCCTGTGTCCATTCACATGTATGTGCTATTTTGAGCATTTCAGTTTTCACAACATAGGCTCATCCCAGATTCTGGAACAAGCTCAAATGCTCAGTTCGTGGAGTATGTACATAAGCTATACTAAAGACAAACCCACAGTAATCGTCTCCAGTTTGTGAGGGACCCGGTGGAGCCAGTCTCTAGGAAACAGATACATTCATGGAGGTTAAGTCCATTAATGGCTATTAGCCAGGATGGGTAAGGAATGGTGTCCATAGCCTCTGTTTGTCAGAGGGTGGAGATGGATGGCAGGAGAGAGATCACTTGATCATTGCTTGTTAGGTTAACTCCCTCTGGGGCACCTGGCATCAGCCATTGTCAGTTGACAGGATACTGGGCTGGATGGACCTTTGGTTTGACCCGGTATGGCTGTTCTTATGTTCTAAGCTAAATGAACCCGAAGTTATGGAGACAGATGAGAGTCAAGGAAGCCAGCAGAGTATCAGAAACCTGGAAAAATCTCTGACTGGATGGGCTCAGGTGTTTGGTCCCAAGCTGAGGTGGTTCAAAAGTTTTGGATTTTTTTTAAGCAAAATTTTTTTATTGTTTCTTTAAACAATCAAACACAGCAAGCAGCAAATATTTGGCCACACACTTCTGAAACCCCAAACCATGTTCAAGTTTTAGCAGACTAATTTCAGCTTTTCAATTAAAAAAAACACAACAAATTTTGAAGGAAAGCAGACATTGTCCATGATTTTTTTCTGCTTTTTAAACCCCCCTAGTTATTGATCCAAAAAAAGTTTTTATGGAAAATATTTGTCCAACCCTTTTAATGAGCTTTAGTGCCTTTTAGCACTAGCTGATGCTGAGAACCAGTGATACCTTGTAAAGGTGACTTGAAAAGAAGTTTTCTCAAAACTGGGTTTGTGCCGAGATGCAGAAGGTTTTTAAAAGTTTGTTTTTCCCAGAGCAGCCCGGGGAAGGGGAGGCAAGTGGGGCAATTTGCCTCGGGCCTCACAGGGGCCCCACACGAGAATATAGTATTCTATAGTATTGCAACTTTTTTTTTATGGAAGGGGCCCCTGAAATTGCTTTTCCCCAGGCCCCCTGAATCCTCTGGGTGGCCCTGCTTGTGAGGCACAGGCGGGATTTCCTGTCTGGGAAGCCCCAGGCGCTAAAAGCACCAGGGAGGGGCAGCAAGGCTGCTGCGTAGCTGTCTGGACACTGCTGGGCTTTGCAGAGTCACTAGTGCTGGCTGGAGGGATGGCCCCTCCCCTGCAGGGATGTTTGGCTGGACCTTGCAGAGCCATGCCCAGGTCAGGGAGGAGTTTGCTCTCTGCTGTTCAGATCTCCCCTCGGTCCCCTTCGCCTCCATGCTCCTGTCCCCTCCTGCCTCGCAGGCTTGGCTCTCTGGGTTGCAGAGCAGGGCACAGGATGTTGTCATCTGTTCTCTGGGCTGGCGCAGACGCAGGGACTGGCCTGGACGCCTAGGAGCAGCCCCAGCCTGCAGGTCAGCGGGAGGCGGGGCCAGCGGAGAACGGGGCTTGCTACAGCTCTTGTGTGAGGGGGGGATTGTTCTCTCTGCAGGGCACCTGGGGCTGTTCTGCTCCCAGTTATTAAAGGTCTGGAGCCCTGGAAAGGAGCCCTGGCTCTGTCCTCCTGCCTGCAGGGAGAGATGCTGAAGCCCCCTGGGTATCCTGGCTGGTGCACACGGAGCAGGGCTCTCAGCGGCCCCAGTGGAGGGGCAGGCTTTGGCCCTGAGTCTCCCCTGTGTGGAGGAGCCTCATGGGTCCTCTTCCACCAGTGCTCAGTGCATTGGGGAGAGTGGAGAGCGGGGCTTGGGGCCTTTCCCACCCATTAGCCACAAGGTGTAGGGCAGGGAGAATGGGGCGTGAGGGCCCTGCATGGCCGGAGCCAGGGAGCACAGGGGGCTTGAGACATTTTGGCCCCTCACTAACTCTTTTCCAGCATCGGGACCCCTGACCCTCTTGCTCCTCCCCCTCCTGCCCCCGAAATCCTGGTGCCAGGGATTGACTCCATCTCGGCAAAGACTTTAGATCCTGGGGAGGTGACTTGGATGAACCTGGTGTGATAAAGCCAGGGCCATGCTGCTCCACAGGCTGGCCGGGGCTGGAGGCTAGCAGCTGGCTCACAGTGTGCAGGGGCACTGCATGCCTGGAAGAATCAGAGGGAAATGCCTCTGGGGAAGGGCCCTGCTCCATGGTGCTGGAGTGATCCTGGATCCCACAGGAGCCTGGCACTTCATGCCAGGCTGGGGAGTGAGAGCTGGACTAGCTGTCCACAGCCTCTGATTGCCTCCAGCAGACTGCCTGAGCTCGGCGCCCCATGGTCCTTTGTGCCCCCACCCTGGCAAACCTCCAGCTGGCCTGAGTGGCCCAGCCCAGACAGATGCCCACTAGGCTGCGTCCCCGTCCTCCGCTGAACAAAATGCTGCCCTGAAACACCAGTGAGGTGATGCCCCATCACACTCCTCCTGGCCTCTGTGCCCTCTCCCCCAGCTTGGTGAGGGGCCGCTGTGCCCATCCATGGTGGGCAGCTGGAGCGAGAGCATCCCAGGTCACCCTGATGGCGAGGGCTGCCCACCCCACAGGCTGCTGTAGCCGCTCCCGGATTAAGGGGCTGTGCGGATTTACTTGCCGTTCTTGCTCCAATTCCGATTCCTCCGTGTTTCTGCACAGGGAACATGCAAGCGAAGCAGAGCAAACTAGGTCACTGCAAAGGGCCTCTGTGCATCTGTGCGCTCCTCCAGGTTCGTCCTCTGGGTCCCCCCCACTGCGGGCTCCTGCTCGCGGCTCTCCATCCCAGCCATGGGGCTGGCTCCTTCCGACCCTGGGAAGAGGAACGATTAGTGCAGGCAGCAGATGGGGAATTTCTGCGAGCTCCAAATGCCTCCTCCTGCCGAGTGCATTGCTGATCCTTTCCCAGCGCCCCAGCGCTCCGTCCCCTGCGCAGACAGGCAGACTCGACGCGAAGCAGCTCCCCAGCTGCCTTCGGCTCGGAGCGGTTCCTCGTGCCTGGACTTCCAGCGCCCTGGGTCTCGCTAACCTTCGGCCCCCGGGGGCTAGCGCCTGCTCTCCCCCAGGCTGGCAGAGCCGTGGATTTACAGCTCCAGTGGGAGATGATTCCCCGGCATGAATGCAGGGAACAAATCCGTAATGATTCATCTACCCAATGGGACTAATTTCAGCATGTACATGTACCAGGTAAGCAGGGTTCCCCTCCCAGGAAAGTGCCACAATAGCTGCACTTCTGGAGTAGCGGGATTCTGGGCTCTTAGGGCACAAACAGGGCATCAGGCTCATCGATGGGCATCAGTTCTACTGGGTAAACCTGCTGAGTTCCCCCTTTGTGCTCAGAGTTCCTTCTCTGCCAGGCTCCGTGTCTGGAGGGGAGACAGGCCACGAGAGAACCCCCCTCTTGGACCGTGCTGGGCACAGATGACACCTTTGCAAATGCCAGGATGGCTGGAGCCCCTGCCCCAGGGTCTCTGGCTGGGTTTGCAGCCCCTGTGCTGCTGCTTGCCGGGGAGCACCAGCCCCCAGGTCATTTCAGATACATTTGGAGAGGCCCTTGGCTTGTGACGTTTTCAGGGAAGGCCTTGGCCCTTGGTAGGTTTATGGTGGCCCTTGGCTGCTGCCATGTTCTGGAGGTGGCACCCTTGGCTGGCACCGCATTCAGGTCAGGGGGACCCTTTGCTTTTGCTGCATTCAAGTGGGGAGGCACCTGTGGCTCGCAGTGCAGTCAGGTGAGGGGGAGGCTCTGTCCTGCGCTGTGTTGAGGAGTGGGAGCTCTTGGCTCACAGCGGGGGTCAGGTGGGGGTTGCCCATGGCTTGCCATGGGGTGGCTCTGCCTTGCTCTGTGGTCAGGTGAGGATGGGGGCGGGCAGGCTGGCTGGCTGCTTGAATTGACCCGCAGGCCTTCAATCAGCATTTGTGGGTGCTCATTGAAGGCCACGGCCAGGATGTTAGGCTGGGGGTTCCCAGGCAGAGCAAACCCCTAAGGCCCTATATGCCCTTCCTAGTCAGTGGCTGCGCATGGCCCCTGGCTCTCCCTGGGGCCCACTGCTGCTCTGCTCAGCTCTGGCAGCGGGCACTCTCTCTGCAGGTGGGCGTGCTGGGCCCAAACAGCAGGATTGTGCTGAGAGTGGGAAATAAGGGGAATCCTCCCTCTAGGGAATATTGATCTGGGACCCGCCACCCCCCAGCAGCGGGGCTGAGGCAGGCAGCTAACAAGTCATGTCAGGAAATTGCCATGGCTTCAGCAGGGAAGTCAGAGATGCCTACATGCCCATGACCTGCCCTGGCTGCTCTTGTAACAGCAAGGGTGTGTGGGGCTGGCAGGAGACATGCTGCTGCCTTGAGCCAGAGCGGGGCAGCTGAGTTTTCTGCCCCCTCCTAGGTGTGCCCTGCGAGGAACGAGCAGCCTGTCTTCCCACGCAGGAATTCACGGCTCTGGGCATTCAGCCCTGCAGCTGGATTGCTTGTTTGGGGCTGGGGGTGGCCTCTTCAGGGAGTTTGTGTGTGTGTATAAGGTCAGGGCGTGTTCTCTGTTCATAGGGGGCAGGGCTGGGGTTAATGAGAGGATGCACCCCATGCAGACAGGGTCAGGATGGGGAGCAAGGGGGCTGTGTAAGGGGGTGGGTGGGGCCCGTGTCCCCTGCCCCGCCCCCAGGGGCTGGGGTGCTGCGATCCCTTTCCATCTTGTCTCCCTGCACTGCTGCGAGGTTTCTGCGATTGTCACTAACTGAGTGGCCGCCCCTTGCTTCAGGGCCGGCGCCAGCACGATGTTCCCAGATGCCACGTGTCGGAGGCCAGGCAGTGATCTCTGCCAAAGGGCCGCCGGAGCGTTGGAGTCATTCTCCTAATCCTCGCTGGCATGCCATGGCCCCCAAAAGGCTGAATTGCTGTGCGATTTCCCGGGGAGACTAAGCTGCCTTAATGCGTCTTACATGATTTATTTATTCCTGCGGGAGGGCAAAATGTGACTTAATCAGGCTGAAAACACGGGTTTCCAAGCTCTGCCCTGGCGTGCCTTCCTGGGGTTAATGACTGAGCGCTGATGGCCGCCAGTCTTTGCTCCCGCAGCCTGCACCTCTCGCTTGCAGGCAAGAGCCGTTCTCTGCGTGCTTTTGGAGCAAGGCTCAGTGCATGTCAGCCCCGTCCCTGCACCAGTCTGCTCCCAAACCCCTTGGGTTCTGGCCCGAGGCGTCCCCTTTCCTGTGTCTGCAGACCCATGCAGGCTGTCAGACTTGCTCTGGGCATGTGTATGCAGCAGGGTCCCTCACGTACTAGTGGGCTCCTGGTTGAGCCCATTTGCTGCATATACGTGCAGCGGGGCCTTCAGCTTCCTGTCGGAGCCTTCTCCCCACAAGCAGTGACATCTGAGCACAGCGTGCGCTTGTAGGTCCTGCCCGAGCTGAGCCTGTGCCCCCAGCTAGCTCTAGTGCTGCACCTGGGCCCTGGTTGTGCTTCGTTGCTGGGTCTAGATTTATTCCCAGGGGCAGATCTGCCATCTGGAAGTGGACTATGCTCCTGCAGGCAGCCCAGAGTCAGGCCTTTGTGTGGGAATTGAAGGCCAAGGTGAAAAAACTGTGTCGCCTGTCGTTTTGTTCTGTGCCTGTACTGCCCCTAGCACAGCGGGGCCCCGGTCCATGACTGGGCTCCTAGGGGTGTTGCGATCCAAACGACAAATAATCCTGATCAGCCAAAAGCCCCAATCTGCAGGTGTTTTACGGTAGATTTCCAGTATCAGATGAGGCCCCTGGTGCACCTTGTCATTGATTGAAAACATTTCATTAAGGCTGGGTGAAAACTTGGTTGCAAACAGTGTCATGTGTAAGACACAGGAGGTCATTGTCCTGCTCGACTTGGAGGCTGGAGTCCTGTGTCCAATGCTGGGTTCTACATGGTAGGGAAGATGTGGACAGGTTGGAGAGAGTCCAGAGGAAAGCAACAAAATTGACAAAAGGTTTAGAAAACCTGACCTACAGCTACAGGGAAAGCTTAAAAAACCTGTGCGGTGCTGAGAAAAGAAGATGGAGAGGGGAGCTGATAGTCTACAAATATGTTAAGGGCTGTTAGAAAGAGGATGGGGATCAATTGTTCTCCATGTCTTCTGAGGGTCGGACAAAAGGAAAGGGCTTAAACTGCAGCCAGAGAGAGTGAGGTTAGATATTGGGGAGAACTTCCTAACTCTAAGGGGAGTTAAGCTCTGGAGCAGGCTCCCAAGGGAGGCTGTGGAATCCCCATCACGAGGTTTTTAAGAACAGGCTGGACACACACCTGTCAGGGACAGTCCAGGTTTACTTGGTCCTGCCTCAGCACAAGGGGCTGGACTTGTTGACCTCCTGAGGTGCCATCCAGCCCCACATTTCTATGATTCTATGCAAGTGCTTGAAGTTGCTTGAAATCTCTTTTAAGGTGTGTTGAGCTCATGTGAAAATGCAGCGTTTCTTGTTTGTTTGTTTTTAAAAATGGCATCGGGAGAAGTTTTGATGTTGGGTATGAAATTTGTTCTGGCGTTGGTGTGCATTTCCGGGATGCCACTCAGGGTCATTTCAAGCAGGGTTTCATTACGTGGTTGAAGTTGTGTGGTCTTTCTTTGGCTTCTGCGACTGGCTGAGCTTCTCCCGTCGCTGGAGAGGCTCAGCAGAAATGTTGATTCCCTTTGTAGTCCTAGAAATGAGGAGAAAGTTCTAGCATAGGGGACAGGTGCGCGTTATTTCAGTGTCCGAGTTGCATCTGAGCAGGGGAACTTTGGAAAGTTTAAAATACTTCCTATTCCTATAGGCCATGAATCCATATCCATTCTCTTCTCGCTTCCTCATTTCCTCTCCAGTTTTCATGTAGCTGCTCAGCAGCATCACCAACCCCAAGCATTCAAAAATCATGAGTCAGGCCCCACCAATCATGAGATTGGCTTAAAACAATCACTGTTGATCTTTTTCTTTGCCATCTGGCTTGTGAGCCTTCAGGGTGCACTCAGGTCATATTTTCAAGCTTTTTCTCTGCAACCAGGACTCGGAAGAATGCAAGATGAGACACTTGGGTCATCATCTGCCTGCAGAGTTGGGGTTTGAAGAAAAAGCACCGACAGTAGAACCTCAGAGTTATGGACACCTCAGGACTGGAGGTTGTTCCTAACTCTGAACAAAACCTTACGGTTGTTCTTTCAAAAGTTTACAACTGACCACTGACTTAATACAGTAACTCCTCACTTAACGTTGTAGTTATGTTCTTGAAAAATGCGACTTTAAGTGAAACAATGTTAAGCGAATCCAATTTTCCCATAAGAATGAATGTAAATGGGGTGGGGTAGGGTTAGGTTCCAAGGAATTTATTTTTTTTTTTGCCATACAGTACAGTACTATAGTTGAGAGGTGTAACGATGCTGGTTCTGGTGGGACCCAACTGAGAGTGCCAATTCAGGACAAATCGCTTAAAACAGGGCAGTTACAGCCCAAGGCTGGGGTTTTTCCACCTCTAAGGCAAACCAAATCAGCCAGACAAAGAGGACTTTGGTCTCACCCCACTGGCTAACCACAAGTCACACGCAATTTCCTTAGACACTCCAGTTTTCTAGTATCACCACCAGTGTCACTTGTTATGGGGACAAATGGTTATGAAAACCAATACCCCAGTAAAAGAAAAAAGGTTCTCCTGATCCCAAAGGACAAATATACAAATCAGATCTTGCCCACAAATCACGCTGTTGCCAATCCTTTAGAATTTAAAATCTAAAGGTTTATTCATAAAAGGAAAAAAGATATAGATGAGAGCTAGAATTGGTTAAATGGAATCAATTACATACAGTAATGGCAACGTTCTTGGTTCAGGCTTGTAGCAGTAATAGAATAAACTGCAGGTTTAAATCAAGTCTTTGGAGTACATCCCCAGCTGGGATGGGTCATCAGTCCTTTGTGTAGAGCGTCCATCTGTAGCAAAGTCCCTCCAGAGATAAGAAGCAGGATTGAAGACAAGATGGAGATGAGGCATCAGCCTTTTATAGCCTTTCCAGGTGTAAGAACCTCTTTGTCCTTACTGTGGAAAATTACAGCAAAATGGAGTCTGGAGTCACATGGGCACATTCCTGCATACTTTGCTGAGTCTCAAGGCGTATCTGCCTTCTTCCAATGGGTCAGTTGTGTAGCTGATGGTCCTTAATGGGCCATCAAGCAGGCTAGGCAGAGCTGACACCAACTTCTCTGGGGTGTCACCCAGAAGCACAGCATAAGTTTGAAACATAGTATAGAACCAATATTCATAACTTTAACTACAAACATATAGACAGCATAATCATAACCAGCAAACCATAACCTCTCTATAGACCCCTTTTATACCAGATTTGGTGCCACTACAGGACCTTGGTTGCAACCATGTTCTATATGGTCCCAGTTCAAGTCAATAAGGTGACAGGAGGTGCCCCCGCCTTACCCCACACAGGCACAGCCCACTGGCACTGGAGCCAATGAGGCAGGCAAGGAGGCTGAAGGTGCTGTAGGCTAGGAAAAGCACGTTGTACAGCAGCAGTGGCAGCTTCCCCTACTCTGCAAGCACCAGGGGTGGGGGGCTCAACCCTAGGCCCGCCCATGCCACCCCTTCTCCCAAGCCCCCACCCTTAACCCGCCTCTTCTTCTCCCCTCTCCCGCTTTATTCTGTACGCCGCGTCCTCGCTCCTCCCCCTGCCTCCTGCCTGCAGCAATCAGCTGGTTTGCGGCATTCGGGAGGCAGGGGAGGGAGGAGGAGCCTGCGCGCCAAGTCCTCGCTCCTTCCCCCCTTCCTCCTGAACGCCGCAAGCCACCTGATTGCCATGGGCAGGAGGTGGGGGGAGGAGAGGGAAGGCGCTGATCTGCGGGGTCTGCTGGCGAGCAGGAGGCGCTGTGGGGCGGGGGGCGTATTGGAGCTGATGGGGGGCTGCCAGCTGTGGACAAAGCAGGCAGCCAAACAACATTATAGCGAAGCATTGCACAACTTTAAATGGAGCATGTTCTGTAATTGAGCAGGGACTTAAGATCTAAACAACATTAAGCGAGAGGACGTTAAGTGGGGAGTTACTGTACAGCTTTGAAACTTTACTGTGCAGAAGAAAAATGCTGCTTTTAACCATCTTAATTTAAATGAGACAAGCAAAGAAACAGTTTTCTTACCTTGTCAAACCTTTTTTTATAATTTCCCTTTATATTTTTAGCAGTTTACGTTTGACACTGTACTGTACTGTATTTGTTTTGGGGTTTTGGTCTCTGCTGCTGCCTGATTGCATACTTCTGGTTCCAAATGAGGGGTATGTTGACCGGTCAGTTTGTAACTCTGGTGTTGATAACGCTGAGGTTCTCCTGTATAGTGTTGGCAATGCTACACCAGCGGCAGCGTCTCTTTGACCTTGTCTCTCAGTCTAGCCCCCTGGTTTTCAGCTCCTACCAGCCAGCAGAAGGAGCCAGCCTGTCTCCTGGCTCCGGTCAGCACCACCGACCGGGCCATTAAAAGTCCGGTTGGTGGTGCTGTGGTGCTAAGGTGGGCTAGTTCCAACCTGTCCTGGCTCCGCGCTGCTCCCCCGAAGTAGCCAGCAGGTCCGGCTCCTAGACAGGGGGCCACGGGGCTCCGCGCGCTGCCCCCGCCCCGAGCACTGGCTCTGTACTCCCATTGGTTGGGAACTGCAGCTAATGGGAGCTGCGGGGGAAGTGCCTCTGGGTGAGAGTAGCGTGTGGAGCCTCCTGGTCCCCCCCCGCCTAGGAGCCGGACCTGCTGGCTGCTTCGGGGCGCAGTGCACAGCCTGCCTTAGCCCCATTGCGCCACTGACCGGGACCACCCAAGGTAAGCCTGTGCTCCAACCCCAACCCCCAACTACCTGCCCCAGTCCTGTGCCCCCCCAAACCTGGAGCCCCATCTTGCACCCCAAACTCCTCATCCCTGGCCCCAGCCCAGAGGCTGCACCCCCAGCCGGAACCCTCACCCTCCCTGTACCCCAACCCCCTGTCCCAGCCCGGAGCCTCCTCCCGCATCCTGAACCCCTCATTTACAACCCCACCCCAGAGCCCTCCCCAGCTGGAGCCCTCACCCCTCCTGTACCCCAACCCCTGTCCCAGCCCAGAGCCTCCTCCTGCACCCTAAACCACTCATTCCCAGCCCCACCCTGGAGCCCGCACCCCCAGACAGAGTCCTCACCCCCTCCCGCACCCCACCCCCGTGCTCCAGCCAGGGCCGGCTCTAGGTTTTTTGCCGCCCCAGGAAAAAAAAATGTGGCTGCCCCCACTCCCCAGCCCTGGGCTCTCCCTCCTCCCACCAGTGCCCTCCCCCACCCACACCCTCTGCAGCCCCAGCGCTGGGCTCTCCCCCCCACCCCACCCGCACCCCCTGCTCCCACAGCCCTGTGCTCCCCCCACCAGTGCTGACTCCGCCCGCTCCCCCTTGCCTCCAGCCTATCCAGGCTGGCAGGGTCGTGGTAAGCAATGGGGCTCCCGGGCCACGCCTCAGCCCAGGGTCCCTCCAGCCAGGGCTCCTGCCTCCAGGACCGGCGGGACCCAGGAGGGCAGAGCCGGGGGACTGCCCTGGCAGGGGGCTGAGGAGCCAGGGCAGGGTAGCCCCAGAGGGAGTGGAGCCTCGGAGAGTGGGACGCGGGTCCCGCACGGCAGCACCCCGCCCTCTATGGCCCTGCTGCTGCTTCTGGCCGCCCTGTGGCATCTGCAGACGGCTCCGTGTGCCCCACGGGGCAGCCCCCGGCCCGAGTGTTCCCCGCTCAGAGCCTGCCCGGCCCAGCCACAAGGTGTGGGTGCTGCTCCCCCAAGGCGCGAACCGCGGGTGCCCCAGGGCACCCTCTGTGCACGACACGCTGCTGCTGCCAGGGCTGGCTCTAGGCTTTTGCTGCCCAAAGCAAAAAAAAAAAAAGGTGTCCAGAATGCCACCCCAAGACCATGCTTGGTTTGCTGGTGCCCAGAGCCGGCCCTGGCCCCAGCCCAGTGAAAGTGAGTGAGGGTATGGGAGAGTGAGCCACTGAGGGAGGGGGAATGTAGTGAGTGGGGGTGGGGCCTCTGGGGTGGGGCGGGGCTAGGGTGTTCAGTTTTGTGCAATTAGAAAGCTGGCAACCCTACCCCCAGTGGACCGCCTTCTCTCCCAGGTGGGACTGCCGCCTGTGACATACAAGGAACTGGGATGTCTAGGATGCTCCTGAGCCCAGCTGAGCACCCTGGCAGATGTCCCTGGACAGCAACCTCAACAAAGGCTTGATTCTGGGGAAAACCTGGACGGGGGCAGCCCTGCTCCCAGGGTCAGTTCTGTGCCCCATGCCAGCGGGGAGAGCAAGCACAGCCAGGCCTCTGGGGCAGCGAGGGGCCTGAGGGACAGTGTCCATGTGGAACAGCTCAGGAGAGGAGTTACCCAGTGCCCTGTACTGCCAGCTCAGCCATGTGAGTATAATCCGACCCCCTCAGTCCCCCACCCCTGTGGTGGCTGGGCCAGTACAGAGGTTGAGGCTCCTGCTGCAGCCTTGGCTGACAGAGCTGGGTCCAGCTCAGGCAAGAGAGGCTTGTGCTTTAAGAACCACAAGGTTGGTCCTGGGTTCACGCCCCACAGCTGACGATCCACCCAGGGGCATGAGGAGGGCTTGCTTGGTCAGCAGCAGCAGCTCCCCAGAGGCCAAGACCCCAGGTCCTGCATGGCAGTGAAGGGGCTCCTACAGAGCGCAGTGCCATCCACCCGCAGGGAGGAGCCACGTGGGGACCTGGGGCTGCAGGGTGTGGCAGCACCTCGCACCAGTGGTTCTCTCTTCTGATCGTGGCAGCAGCAGGACCCAGCAGTGCAAATCCAGCCCTGTGGGATGGCACAGACTCGGGGCCCCTTCCAGCCCAGGAGGTGGGCCGGCACACATCCTCCACTGTTCACTTGAGCATTACAACCCTCACCTGTCATGTTTTCTGAACAGGTGGCAGTGCCTGGGAGTCAGGGATTAAGTCCTGTATCTCTGCAGAGAGCAGGCTCATAGGCGAGTGTTCTGGGCATGAACAGAGCCCCTTTGGCAATATATCCTCTTATGCGTCTACTATGTTCCCTTCATCCATTGCTGTTATTACTCCTGTTGTATTACCGCAGTGCCAGGTGAGATCAGGGCCCCATTGTACTAGGCAGAGTAAGAGACAGTCCCTGCCCTATATAGCTGTGTGTCTACACAAAGCACACAGTAAGTGGGAGGGGAAACTGAGGCACATTAGAGGGCCATGACCTGCCCATGGTCACCCAGCTGGTCAGTGGCAGAGCCAGGAAGAGAACCCAGGTCTCCTGGTTTGTCTGGCAATTCCATGCCACGTATTGCTCGAGGTTGCGTTGTCCCCTAGATGTGTTTAGTTTTCTCTTAACATTTATTCTGCTGTGTTCCTGGGCCTGGGTGTTAGACTGAAGTGATGAAAAACACCAGAGCCAAACCTTTCTTTTGTTTGAGATTGGCTCCTCTTTGAACCTCATAAGGAAATGGCAGAATATACTGCCCCAGACCTGCAGGGCTCCAGTGGAAGAATGAGAATGCCTTAGAGGCTGTCTGAGGCTTAGAACTGAATGAAAGTTTCAAAGCCACAGTACAGATGGCTTTGGACAGATTCCTTTTCTAAATGTTCCATTCCCCCATATAATGCCAAGTCAATAGCACTGATTTCCCAGAATAAACAGCCTCCCTGCCTCTCCTTCTCTTTACAACGCAGGCCTGTCAGAAACAATCATTCCAATTAGGGGCCTGAAATGAGATTAATCACGCAGATGGATCCAATTTATTCCTCGAGTTCCATTGCGGTACTCGACTCAAAGCGCTCCTGCCATGAAGGGATGACGGATTTTAGCTTTGCTTCAGAAACACTGTGCCACGTTTTCCTTCGTGCTACAGGCAGTGCTTGGAGACAGAGAAGATGGCTCCTGTTTGATGGATGCCTTCCTAAATTTTGTGTCTTAGCATTGCAAGTTGTATCCTTTCCTGAGGGCCTCTCCTGTGTTCTCAGGAATCTGACTAGGGGTTTCTGCACTTTAAATCCGCCCCTGACATCAGCAAACCCTCAGACCAGGGGCCCAGAGCGCTCTGAGGAGCAGCAGGCCCATCTTTCCACACCAGCTAAGGTTCGATTCCATCGCAGAGGGGGATGAGCTGTGACGTGCAGAGCCCTTACTGCTGGTCCATGGAGAACGCTCCTTGCAAAGAAAGATCTTGGGAGAGCGGTAAAAACTGCTTGAATAAGACAGAGCTGCCAGCCCACTAGAGGCTGCTGCCCCCTTGGAGAGGGAGGAGAAGAGAAGAGATTGGAGATAGTAAGTAACAGGAATGGAACCACTAGTGGGGCTGGAGTTGCCCCAGCCACCAGTGGGCTGGGCTGCCGAATGAGAGAGGAATGTCAGGGACAGGAGACCTGGCAGCTGGAGCAAGGGATGAGAAGGACCAGGCAGGAGGGCAGCATGTGCAGGGGGAAGGGAACCATAGAAGCTTCTAGAATCATAGACTATCAGGGTTGGAAGGGACCTCAGGGGGTCATCTAGTCCCACCCCCTGCTCAAAGCAGGACCAATCCCCAACATGCACAGGAGCCGGGGGGGCAAACGGAGTAGCACAGATAAGAGGGGAAGAAATTAACTTTTTTTTTCAAACAGGACAACACACGTATTGCTTTGGAGACACTGAACAAAAACCTCGGGGTTGCCCTACTATCCCTTCCCTCAGCCATCATCTGCTGAGATTGTGTCGGGGTGCGGCCAGCTGGAGAACGGGATCGCGGGTGGGAAGCGTCCACCAGATGATCGCTCTGTTAAGACGGGGTCCGTGCTGGAATGTCTGAGGTGCTGGCTAGAGAACTGGAGCCAGGGGCCTGATGCTCCCTCTGCCCTGCACCTTGTTACTGACACCTGTGCAGTGCGGGTGGGAATCCGAATGGGTGCGCTTTGCTTGGGTGTCTGTGACAGACAAGGGCCTTTGCGTCACTGTGAGTTACTGTAGGATGGGTGACACACCCTGGGCTGCCATTATAGGGAATACAGAGAAATGGGCTGGCGTGAGACGATCCTTCGCTCGTATCCATCTATTGCTCAGTTGGAGCTAAGGAGCATTTCCCTCTCCCCTGGGACTCTGGTCCCAGGGTGTTTGGGCAAGCGGGTGGGAATTGTAGTATAGAAAAGCAGATAAGTTGATACGCTGCAAACCAAGACTTAACCTGTGTTCAGTGGGCTCCTGCTTCGTTCATTACACGCCACCCAGCCTGTCCGCAGGGGGCCCAGATTCTCTCTTAGCTACGTTGGTGTAAATCTGGATTTATTGCAGACTCAAACTGAGACCGAGCTGGGCCCAAAACAAGGCCCATATCTGCGAGAGCTCTGGCTAATTCAGCCACTGCAAACCACTGAATGAGACAAGGGACCTGTGGGAACGATGGAACATGCTTGTGTAGCTAAGGACTGCTGGGCCAGAGCCTCAGCATTGACTTCAGCAGAGTTACACCAATTTACAGCATCTCGAGGTGTAGCTATATCACAAAGAGTATGCCCAAAGAGGCAGAGTTAGGGTTGTGCGGGCAGCCTTAACTTTGGCATCCTCTGACTTGGAAGTACTTTGACTTGGCTTTCTTAATGTTCTTGTCTAGATTAAAAGTTAAGGCCATACGGCTGGAAGGGACCCTTCAGGCAATCCCATCATATCAGCCTGTTCATCAGTACATCAAGCTCCATCTTATACCCAGTTATGTGTTTGCCCCCACGACTCGTATTGGGAGGCAGTTCCAGAACCTCCCCAGTTAGAAATACTCTTCTAATTTCCAGTTTAAATGTATTTGTGGCCAGTTTATCCCCGTTTGTTCTGGTGCCAATGCTCTCCGTTAGCTTCAGTCGTGCTTCTGCCTTGCTGGTGTTTGCCCCCTCCCTCCCCATATATTTATAGAGAGCAATTGGGCTCCCCCCTGAGCCTTCCTCTTGCCATCTCCTCTCATCAAACAGGCTCTCCGTCCCTAGCAGCCCGTCTCTGTACCTGCGCCAATTTGACTGTAAATTGGTTTAAAAGGCAATTTAAACCGGTACGAAACCCCTTTGTGAACACTGTTAATTAGATTTAAACAGGGCTTATAGTGATACAGTGTAACTCAGTAAGGAATTGAGTTAAACTACAGTGCTGAGAACCAGGTGGAAACCAAATTAGGTGTAGCAGCACAGGTTGCACCAGTTTCATAAAGTCATAGACTTTAAGGCCAGAAGGGACCATCTTGCCTGCGTCATGCACGCGTCCTGCAGATCACTGGACAGAGAACTTCACCCGGGATTCCTGCATCCATCCTAGAGCTTGTGGTCGAGCTGGAGATGTAGAAAAGAGATGTTCAATCTTGATTTATAAACTTCAAGTGACAACGAATCCAACACATCTCTTGTAAGGTTTTTCCAAGGATTAGTTATAGGGCTGTCAAGCGATTAATTGCACTGTTAAAAATAGAATACCATTTATTTAAATAGTTTTGGATATTTTCAAATATATTGATTTCAATTACAACACAGAATACAAAGTGTACAGTGCTCACTTTATATTATTATTTTTCATTACAAATATTTGCACTGTAAAAAAACAAAAGAAATAGTATTTTTCAATTCACCTCATACAAATACTGTAGTGCAATCTCTTTATCATGAAAGTTGAACTTACAAATGTAGAATTATGAACAAAAAAATAACTCCACTCAAAAATAAAACAATGTAAAACTTTAGAGCCTACAAGTCCACTCAGTCCTACCTCTTGTTCAGCCAATTGCTTAAACAAGTTTGTTTACATTTGCAGGAGATAATGCTGCCTGCTTCTTGTTTACAATGTCACCTGAAAGTGAGAACAGGTGTTCTCATGGCACTGTTGTAGCCGGCATCACAAGATATTTATGTGCCAGATGTGCTAAAGATTCATATGTCCCTTCATGCTTCAACCACCATTCCAGCAGATGTGCGTCCATGCCAATGACAGGTTCTGCTCGATAACGATGCAAAACAGTGCGGACCGATGCACATTCAATTTCATTATCTGAGTCAGATGCCACTAGCAGAAGGTTGATTTTTCTATTTTGGTGGTTCGGGTTCTGTAGTTTCCACATTGGAGTGTTGCTCTTTTACCTCTTCTGAAAGCATATTTGCACACCTCCTCCCTGTCAGATTTTGAAAGGCACTTCAGATTCTTAAATCTTGGGTCGAGTACCATAGCTATCTTTAGAAATCTCACATTGGTGCCTTCTTTGCGTTTTGTCAAATCTGCAATGAAAGTGTTCTTAAAATGAACAACATGTGCTGGGTTCTCATCCAAGACTGCTACCACATGAAATATATGGCAGAATGCAGGTAAAACAGCAGGAGATATGCAATTCCCCCCCAAGGAGTTCAGTCACAAATTTAATTACAGCATTTTTTTAACGAGCATCATCAGCATGGAAGCATGTCTGAATGGTGGTCGAAGCAAGAAGGGGCATATGAATGTTTAGCATGGTGCAAGGAATGGCGGGAGCTGGGAGTCCTGGTGCCACAGGTGAAGAATACAGATCACACTATCATCGCTCCAAAGCTAGAACCATGCTGGAGACAACGGATGCCATGCGTTGCCAATACGTGGAAAACCTGAAATAGAAGCCGGACCAGGGCAAGGCGTTTGAGGTGACTTGCAAGTGGGACGCCAGCAACCACTTCCTCCCCAGGGGCAGCTTCACTCGATTTGCCAACTAGAGGTTCATCCACAGGGCCCGGCTCAACTGCGTGCTGCTGAACTGAGCTGTCCGCCACAGGAATCGGGACAAGTGATGCAGGAAGTGCGGCTCTGCCAACGAGAGGCTACCTCATGTCCTGTGTAGCTGCAAGCCCCATTCGAGAGCTTGGCAGCTGTGACACAACATCCAAGATCTCCTGGCCAGAGCCATCTTGCCACCCATGGGGAAGGTTGCCGTGAACTCTGCCATCCCCAGAACCAACAGCCAACTGCGACCGGGCATCGTCATCACCAACGAGGACCAGAAGAAGATCATCATGGTGGATGTCACAGTGCCGTTCGAGAACAGGACCCCGGCCTTCCATGATGCCCGAGCTTGAAAGGTAGAGAAATATGCCCCTCTGGCCAAAACCTTGAGAGCTAAGGGTTACCAGGTCCAGACACATGCACTGATCATCGGAGCCTTAGGCGCATGGGACCCCAGTAACGACTGAGTGCTGAGAGAATGCGGAATTGGTCAACGCTACGCTCGGCTGATGTGGCAACTTGTGGTGTCGGACGCCATCAGGTGGTTGAGGGACATCTACATAGAACACATCACTGGATGTCAGCAATACCAGGAGGGATGAGCTGGAGTGCCGATGAGAAGTGCGGTCAGGAAAGTAACAAATACTGTTCTCATGGATTGTATTTTCTAAATGGACAACCTACCTAATTCTCAGTTACTGAGGGACAATCTCCACTCATTGATATATTTTGCTTTCCACAACCAAATCTCCATACAGCTTTTCATGAGTGATGTACTCGAGTATTCGGAGTCTAATATCTAAACTGTATTGTTAAATCTTTTCACCTGAATTCGGGTTATTGCTGATTATGCACTATATGTATCTTCTGACTTTAAAAACAAACTTTGTATTTGTGGATAATCTAAGCACTGTACCCAGATGTACAGACACTCTTTTCCCAACCTATGTATTATATAATTTTTTAACATTAGGTTTAATAACATTTTTATATCTCGTACGTAAATACCTTGCAATGCCAGCTGCAAAAGTGCCATGGAAATGTCTGTTCTCACTTTCAGGTGACATTGTAAATAAGAAGCAGGCAGCATTATCTCCCATAAATGTAAACAAACTTGTTTGTCTAAACGATTGGCTGAATAAGAAGTAGGACTGAATGGACTTGTAGGCTCTAAAGTTTTACATTGTTTTGTTTTTGAGTGCAGTTATGTAACAAAAAAAATCTACATTTGTAATTTGCATTTCATGATAAATAGATTGCACTACAGTAATTGTATGAGCTGAATTTAAAATGACTATTTCTTTTGTTTCATTTTTACAGTGCAAATATTTGTAATAAAAATAATATGAAGTGAGCACTGTACACTTCGTATTCTGTGTTGTAACTGAAATCAATTGAAGTATCACTAGAGGAGGTCTTGGAATTAATTGATAAACTTAACAGTAACAAGTCACCTAGACCAGATGGCATTCACCCAAGAGTTCTGAAAGAACTCAAATGTGAAATTGCAGAACTATTAACTAGGGTTTGTAACCTGTCTTTTAAATCAGCTTCTGTACGCAATGACTGGAAGATAGCTAACGTAATGCTAATATTTAAAAAGGGCTCTAGAGGTGATCCCGGCAATTACAGACCGGTAAGTCTAACGTCAGTACTGGGCAAATTAGTTGAAACAATAGTAAAGAATAAAATTGTCAGACACATAGAAGAACATAAATTGTTGGGCAAAAGTCAACATGGTTTCTGTAAAGGGAAATCGTGTCTTACTAATCTATTAGAGTTCTTTGAAGGGGTCAACAAACATGTGGACAAGGGGGATCCACTGGACATAGTGTACTTAGATTTCCAGAAAGCCTTTGACAAGGTCCCTCACCAAAGGCTCTTACATAAATTAAGTTGTCATGGGATAAGAGGGAAGATACTTTCATGGATTGAGAACTGGTTAAAAGACAGAGAACAAAGGGTAGGAATAAATAGTGAATTTTCAGAATGGAGAAGGGTAACTAGTGGTGTTCCCCAAGGGTCAGTCCTAGGACCAATCCAATTCAACTTATTCATAAATGATCTGGAGAAAGGGGTAAACAGTGGGATGGCAAAGTTTGCAGATGATACTAAACTGCTCAAGATAGTTAACGCAAAAGCAGACTTTGAAGAACTTCAGAAAGATCTCATAAAGCTAAGTGATTAGGCAACCAAATGGCAAATGAACTTTAATGTGGATAAATGTAAAGTAATGCACATTGGAAAAAATAACCCCAACTCTACATACAATAGGATGTGGACTAATTTAGCTACAGCTAATCAGGAAAGAGATCTTAGAGTCATCATGGATAGTTCTCTGAAGGTGTCCACGCAGTGCGCAGCAGCAGTCAAAAAAGCAAACAGAGTGTTAGGAATCATTAAAAAAGGGATAGAAAATAAGACAGAAATATCTTATTGCTCTTATATAAATCCATCGTACGCCCACATCTTGAATACTGCATACAGATGTGGTCTCCTCATCTCAAAAAAGATATACTGGCATTAGAAAAAGTTCAGAAAAGGGCAACTAAAATGATTAGGGGTTTGGAACGGGTCACATATGAGGAGAGATTAAAGAGGCTAGGAGTTTTCAGCTTGGAAAAGAGGAGATTAAGGGGGGATATGATAGAGATATATAAAATCATGAGTGGTGTGGAGAAAGTGAATAAGGAAAAGTTATTTACTAGTTCCCATAATATAAGAACTAGGGAAAAAAACAGGAGTACTTGTGGCACCTTAGAGACTAACAAATTTATTTGAGCATAAGCTTTTGTGGGCTACTGATGCATCTGATGAAGTGGGCTGTAGCCCTTGAAAGCTTATGCTCAAATAAATTTGTTAGTCTCTAAGGTGCTACCAAGTACTCCTGTTCTTTTTGCGCATACAGACTAACACGGCTGCTACTCTGAAACCCGTCATAAGAACTAGGGGCCACCAAATGAAATTAATGGACAACAGGTTTAAAAGAAATAAAAGGAAATTCTTCTTCACACAGCGGACAGTCAACTTGTGGAACTCCTTGCCTGAGGAGGTTGTGAAGGCTAGGACTATAACAAGGTTTAAAAAAGAACTAGATAAATTCATGGCGGTTAAGTCTATTAATGGCTATTAGCCAGGATGGGTAAGGAATGGTGTCCCTAGCCTCTGTTTTGTCAGAGGGTGGAGATGGGTGGCAGGAGAGAGATCACTTGATCATTACCTGTTAGGTTCACTCCCTCTGGGGCACCTGGCATTGGCCACTGTTGGTAGACAGGATACTGGACTGGATGGGCCTTTGGTCTGACCCAGTATGGCCGTTCTTATGTTCTTATGTAATATATTTGAAAATGTAGAATAACATCCACAAATATTGAATAAATTTCAATTGGTGTTCTTTTGTTTAACTGTATGATTAAAAGTGCAATTAATTGCAATTAATTTTTTAATTGCGATTAATTTTTTTGAGTTAATCACATGAGTTAACTGTGATTAATCGACAGCCCTAGTTAGTTATCCTCAGAGGTAAAAATGTGTCCTTCATTTCCAGTCTTACTTCATTTAGCTTCTTCGTCCATGATCTTGTGCTTAAGTTGCCTCTTAGTCCCGCTAGTCTAAAGGACCGAGCACCATGGGTCTCTCATGGGTTTTCCAGCCCTCGGATCATTCCGTAGCTCTTTTCTTGCACACTTTCCATTTCTTCAACATCTTTTTTGGAAGTGTGGACACCAGAACTGGGCACAGTGTTCCCATACTGGTCTCACCAGTGCCATATATGGAGGTAATACTAGTTCTGTGAAGCCCCGGAAGAATCCCTAGCTTTTCTATCACGCTTTTCATCAGTGGATCTCAAAGCACTTCATATTATCCTCATTGGGCGGAGAGGGAAACAGTGAGCCAGGGAGCGGGTCCTTGGGGCTCTGTCTGCCTAGTTATGCTTACCTGCACTTTGGGTTTTAATACGAGCCATGAAGATTTGAAATGTCTGGAGCTGCCTTTTTCTGGGGATCCCCTCCCAGGCAGGTCTCCTTATGGTTAGTTTCCAAGCTCTGTTTATAATCATTCTTAATTTGAGCCACTATTAGGCCTCCCTGTTTCACTTTCTAATCCACTTATAGGTATCCCTGCTTAGACTGGAAAGCTTATGGCAGTCCAGCCTTATATACATGAGCTGAGATCTACAGTCAGAACAAGATCTGGCACACGGTTCTCTAATCTGCAAGGGCTCTCGGCCAGCAACAGAGTTACTCTTAACTCTACCCTCAAAGAAAGGGGAAAAGAAAGGAAAGCAACTTGACCACCTTATCGGTATTCCCAAGAGTCAGTCGCGGGATGGGCGCAAAAGGCCAAGTTCACAGTGGAATCTGGCTCCAGTGAAGTCACGTACGTTACGCTAATGTAGACGCCCCTAGCCTTGCATCCCCTTATGATCACCTTACCTGCCCCCCCTCTGAATTTGGCCCCCTGAATCTCAGCCCCAGGGAGTCTCAATGGGTGTAACTTGCCTGCCGAGGTGCCAGAACAGGAGTGCAACAAGTAAAGGGACTACCTGGAAGGTGTAAATTGGTGCATGGTGAAGTAGCCCCCACCCTATTCTGATTTCCACCTTCTCACATCCTCAGTGGGTCAGATTTGGAGGTGATCTGTATATGAGGATGATGCACATTAATATAACCCGCCTTTTCCTCCCTGGGTAACTGGGGAGCAGGCAATGCTTACCTGTATGCCCAGGCGCCTGATGTTGTCAACAGTAAAGTGCCAGCCCTCTGTGGAGAAAGAAGTGGTTCAGGACTATTTAGAAAAGCTGGATGAGCACAAAGCCATGGGGCCGGATGCACTGCATCAGAGGGTGCTAAAGGAGTTGGCTGATGTGATTGCAGAGCCATTGGCTATTATCTTTGAAAACTCATGGCAATCAGGGGAGGTCCCGGATGACTGGGAAAAGGCTAATGTAGTGACCATCTTTAAAAAAGGGAAGAAGGAGGATCCAGGGAACTACAGGCCAGTCAGCCTCACCTCAGTCCCTGGAAAAATCATGGAGCAGGTCCTCAAGGAATCAATTCTGAAAGTGATCAGGAACAGTCAGCATGGATTCACCATTGCCTTCCATGATGAGATAACCGGCTCTGTGGATGAGGGGAAAGCAGTGAACTTGTTATTCCTTGACCTTAGCAAAGCTTTTGATACGGTCTCCCACAGTATTCTTGCCAGCAAGTTAAAGAAGTATGGATTGGATGAATGGACTATAAGGTGGATCAGGTTTGCAGATGACACTAAACTAGGAAGAGTGGTAGACATGCTGAAAGGTAGGGATAGGATACAGAGGGACCTAGACAATTTAGAGATTGGGGCAAAAGAAATCTGATGAGGTTCAGTCAACAGTGTGCCCTTACTGCCAAGAGGCCCAACGCATTTTGGGCTGTGTATAAGGGGGCATTGTCAGCAGATTGAGATTGTTTAGTCTGCAGAAGAGAAGAATGAAGAGGATGGATCTAGACTGTCCTCTGTGGTACCAGATGACAGAACAAGGAGCAATGGTCTCAAGTTGCAGTGGGAGAGGTTTAGGTTGGGTATTAGGAAAACCTTTTTCACTAGTATTTTAAGGTCAGGCGTACAAAGCCCTGGCTGGGATGATTTAGTTATCTTGGGATAGTGATGGCTGGATCTCTGCTGCAGTCCTCTTACTTGTAAAGGAAATTAAAACTGGCCGTGGCTAATGGACCTGAGCTCATCTTTGCAATGGGTCTAAATCAAACCCCCCAATTCTAAACAGTCTACTCTTACACTAGAGTGAGCACATCTTTGTGTGCACTCTTCTGGCTTTCAGGTTCTGGATGTTCACAGTGAATCCATCTAGCCAAGGCAACAAGGGGCAGAACAACTCTAAACTGGGGTTAGGGTTAGACTGGAGTTGTTTTAACCAGAGGTCAACAACTACTTTGGAGAAGAGGCGGAATGATCCTGGGCACAGCAACAGTCTCTGCTCTGGCTCCAGGGAAGCCACCAACAGCTTCTGAGGCTCCCTATTTGGTCAAAGGCCCAGCAGGCTCGCAGCAGCAGCTTCTGGTTTCCTAGCAGCAGTGTAGCCACAGCTCCTGGCTTGGACAGAGCTCCATCAAGCAGTCTCCACTCCTCCCCCAAAATGGAGGACACTCAGAGGCAGTCCCTGCACCAGAGTCAGCAGGAGTCTAACTGGTGTCACTTACACCCTGGAGGAGCTGGAAGAAGCTGAGAGTTACACCAGCTTAGACTCACCTGAGTTTGGCCCAGGGCCGTGAGTAGATGCACCAATCCCTGGGGAGATGCACTGCTGCATTGCTGAGTGCTCAAAGTCCACATCTCAAACTGCACCCAGAGAGCCATCGGCAGCCAGTGCAGAGCCCGGGGCCAATGTGCTCACAATGACACGCGCTACTCAGTTTAGTATTTCTCTCCACTGGTTCAGTTTTTATGCAAAGTGGCCAAGCAGACCTAACGAGAGCTGCCTGGGCAAATGCTGCTCTCCTGGGTGCACAGTGCAGCTAAGGAACTGTGGAGACAGCCCCTGTTCAATGCTCTCTAAGCTGTTTCTAAATGCTCGGCTAGTGTTTAGACCCTCACTAAAGCCCCCCAGATTCTGCCCTGTCTGCGGATGCCTGATTTACTGTGATGTACTGATGGGTGCTCAGTGCAGTTCAGACTTTCTTGCTCTTTTGATCCTCTGCTTCCAGCCCTTAGACCTGACGTGGTTATTTCTCCCTGGTTTCTCCAAATGCTGCTGCTGCAGAGGCAGACACCTAGATTGTCAAATGCAACATATTGAGCAAAGGTGGCTCAGAGTGGGAATCTGGGACTTAGGAGACCCAGGTTCAGTTTTCTACTATGCCACAGCCTCCCTGTGTGACCTTGGGTGAGTCACTTCCCCTCTCTGGGTCTCAGTTTCCCATCTGTACAATGGGGATTCAGCACTGCCCTGCCACACGGGGTAAAAGTTGCAAGGGCCTTGGATACTTGAAGGCCATAGAAGTACCTTAGACCGGACATCCTGCATGGCACAGACAGGTGTAGGAGGCTGGTGGGCTGGGTTGAGTGGAGCTGCTATGAGACACATGCTCCAGCACCACTTGTCCTATGAGCCCTGGAGCTGCTTCCTGTCTAGACGGCGAATGGGGCTGCCTGCATTTCTCTCGGGGTGAGCAATGTGAGTGCCAATTGAGTCCTCCCGGGGGAGAGCATTTACTGCAGGGGAGCCAGGGAGGCGGGTGAAGAACCTGGAGATGTTGGAATCTGAACCAAGAAGAGCTTGTGGTGGTTCCATTATCTCTGGAGAATTGTTCTCCACTGTTGGTAGAGAGGAAGGCTAGACAGGGCAGGGGAATCCCCCATTAACTCTTTCTCTGTGTGACGCCCAGGGTTGGACCCTTGGGGAAGCCACCTGATGTGCTGAGATACCACTGAGTCTACCTATTCTGCCAGCCTGGTCCCCCTTTAACCTGTCTTGCCAAGCCAGGCCCTGAAAACCTCCTCTAACACACATACACACACAGGCAGGTCCACACCCAGCTGAAGACTCAGCTCTGGGAAGACTCAGCTTAAGGGACTTGCTCCAGCACTCAGATGTTCACCTCCCTTGGAGTGCAGACCCACAGGTATATTATGAAATCTGCCTCCTCCCTCAATGTGGAGGAAGATGTGCACAACTTCTCCCCCCCCCCCACTTGTTAGAAATTACAGACACTGGGTTATATTCTAAATAAAACAAATGTTAACTACAAAAGGCAGATTTTAAGTGGTAAAATGGGTAGCAAACAGAACAAAGCAGATTACTAAGCAAATGAAATCAAGCATGCAAACTAAGCTAGTTTCACTAAAGCAATTGGTTACAAATAGCATTTCTCACCCTAGATATTGTTGCAGGCAGTTTCCAATGTTACTGTGGTTCAGAGTTCCAGTTATTCCTTTTCAGACTGGACCCCTTTCTCAGTCTGGACTCCTCCCTTGCCTTCCCTTCTGCAGTCTTTCTTCTTGGGCAGACAGGCCATGGAAAGGAGGAGCCCCGTTTGCCTTCCTCCCCACCCGTAAATAGGATTTACATAAGGCAGGAATCCTGTTTCCCAAACTTGACCGCCCCCCCCTTCCCTCACAATGGAAAGTTACAAGAAGTCCCAGGTAATGTTTTAGTATCAGGTGACAAGACCACCTGATTCTGTAGGATCACAACGTCCATGAGTCAGGGGCAGTATGGAGGATCCACAGGCAGGCCAGGCTTTTCACAGTCCATTGTTCTTGCTGATGGGCCATCCACCCTGTCTGGCTTTTCCATTGTTGTACCTGAAGTGTTAGCAGTGAGCGTCACCCAAAGTAGCATAGCTGCAATACAGATATAGAATCAATATTCCTTACTTCGGATACAGAAATGATACAGGCACATGGGATAATCACATTCAGTAAATCAGAACCCTCCCAATGATACCTCACGTGAGCCATCCGGCATAAAGTACATCTCAGTTATGTCATATTCCTATCATAAGCGTATTTTCATAAGGAATATGGAATGCAGTGTCACACTCTGCATAACCTGAGCCCACAGGCCAGCTCAATTGTAAATTCTGGCCAGAGCACGTACAACAATCCCTGGAAGTCAGGCTGATGCAGACGGCAGGGGCTCGCCTTACAGGGAGCATGCGGAGCTAGTGTTATGGGGCTGTACTAGCTGCTGGTTGGTTAGTGGGTCAAATGTAAGGTGATGGTTTTAGCCTAAAAAGCACTACACAGTTGGGGATTGATAGCTGGCCTCTCTCCCTGCTGCAGTCATGATGAGTGCGGCGGAGATCTAGGACCCCCCTTGGTTTAACGGCAGGGTACCCAGCAAGGCCCGTTTTGCCCCTGGGTGTCTAAAGACGGTGGAGTCCCACAGAGGCAGTCATTTCTGGAGGAGGGTGAAGGTTTGCTCGGGAAGGGGCTGTCTGTCTGGTTGAGCTGAGGATGGTGTTTGGCTGGGAGTTCGCTCTTGGCATCATTCTGGCGGTATTGTGGTTTTAAACCATGTCAGAGGCCCCCAAAGTAGCAGATTGGGACCTCGCTTGTGTCCTCCTCATACATCAGTCTGAAGAGATACGCACCAGGACAGTGCACCTCCTCTCGGGGCAGAGCCCAGCTTCTCCGCTCACCATAGCATTGTGCCTTTTTGCAGGAGTTTGCCACGCTGACGAGAGAACTCAGTGCCTGTCGAGAGCAGCTGCTGGAGAGGGAAGAGGAGATTTCAGAGCTGAAAGCCGAGCGGAATAACACCAGGGTAAGTCACAGGAAATAATGTCCGTCCCTGGCCCTGAGACCTGACTGCGTCTAAGTCTATGTGAGCTGAGGTGCTTATTAAAAACCCCAGTGGTTCCCAACTCTGGGACTAACAATACCGCTGAGAGCTAGGCAGAGTGAGAGCAGTTGCTATGCAAACCCCGTGCTGTCTTTCTCCCGTGCATTTACGCTCTGGTTTGTAGCGGTCTGGGCAAGCTGACGCAGAGAAAGCGAACCTCTCTGGAGTTTGTCCCCTAGGGACCTCCGTAGGCGGGATCTCATTCTGTACGGCTTGGGAACAGAACCCCCCCATCATTTCTCTACAACCCCGTTAAGTTCATACTGGTTACACTGCAGTATATGGACTGCCATACGGGCTGTTCTGACTGTCCTGGATCCACACACAGCACTAAAGAGGAACCTTAGTCCTATGCTCCAGAAATCCCTGCTGGTCCCTGGGCCCTGAGCTTTGCTAAGGATCTTCACTCTGCAGCAGCCCCTCAGCTCAAACGACCCTTCCTCTCTCAGCACTGCTGGGGCCTGAGCTTGGGGGAGCAAAGATGCCGTGCAGCAGAGATCTGGGCAGTGTGGCCTTTAGCCGCACGGTGTTTATTTTCAATGGCCGGGGTGAGGTGAGCGTGCGGTGGAGATTTTGTGGCTGTGTTTGCTGGCCGTTTACCGTACGTTTTCCCCAGGTCTGAGCATAAGGCAGGGTGGGTGCTCCATGCATCGTGGGAGAGATCTCCAAAGGCTTCCGGGTCTTTGCAGCTAGGTGAAGAGGGGTCTCCAGATCTCCCTCCCCAGTAATAAGTGGGTTCACGTTTGTAGCCTCTGCTGTGCGCTGGGCAGACGGTAAAGCATGTGCCTGGCTCTGTGCTGTGGAGCTGGGTTGGTCGCCCAGACAGGGGCTGCCGTGTGTTGTGCCACCGTGGCCTGTGCTCTGGAACTGGGCAGGAAAGAAACGGCCTGTCCAGCCCCCCGGGCTGAGACGGGAGAGCGGGGCCACGGGAGGCGGTGAAGGCTTCTCCCTCCCTCTCTTGCAGCTCTTGCTGGAGCACCTGGAGTGCCTGGTCTCGAGACACGAGCGCTCGCTGAGGATGACGGTGGTGAAGCGGCAGGCTCAGTCCCCGTCCGGCGTCTCCAGCGAAGTGGAAGTCCTCAAAGCGCTGAAGTCGTTGTTCGAACATCACAAAGCACTGGATGAAAAGGTGAGCTGTGCCGCAGAGGGGCCCGGAGCCAGCTGGGGCCCTGCCCCCTTCCCATAGCCAGCTGCCCTGCACCTGGGACACTCTGTATCCAGCGCTCTCGCTGGCCCTGCCTGGCTAGCATCCAGCCCCCTCCCTCTCTGTGTTCGTGGATGGAGAAGGCTGGACTTGAGGCCTATGGGAAGGCAGGTCCCAGAAATAACCCTCAAGCCATTCCTGTCTCCACCTCCTTTTTTTTCTCCTGTGCAAAGCAGAACCTCCTTGTCTCTAAGCAGCGGGATGTCTTTCCCTGAGTGGGACCGCAGGGATCTCTGCAGTCCTGTGGGGCATAATGGCAGCGAGATCACCCTCCCCTTGGATTTTTATCCAGAGCTCTCCTGGCAGAAGTGGGTCAGCCAGAGAGTTGCAGGCGTTGGCTTGCTTAACACAGTGCTTCCGAGCCACTTGCACTGTGCAGCGTCAGCTCCCGCCTTCCCTGCATACTGCTTGTGCTAGGGACGGACGGGCTGGCAGAGCCTACCTGCAGGGATCCCTCCTGTCTCGTTTTAAATGTCCTGGAAACCCTGTCCCGTGAGAAACCCATCCACAGCCTGAAGCCCCTCGCTCACAGGAACTGATCCTGTAAGTGTCTGTTTCTCAATATCATCTCGTTTCCTCTGACTGTGCCCCTAGTATTATCCTAAACGACCTATGCCCATCCGAGAGATGCTGCTGCCCAGATTATCTCTTGGCCAGGCTAGGCGGGTTCAGCTCTTTGCTCTGTCCTGACTGTCCTTGGCACTCCCCCAAGCTGTGGCCGACTTTCTGGCAGCAAGGTGCCCAGCTGGGAGCTCAGGAATGGTGCTAGACCTGCTCAGAGGGGCCTCCTGCTGCTCCCTGGTGGGTCAGGGGGCAGACTTTTATCTTGGAAACCTGGGCCTGTCTCAGCATTGTCAGCGGCTGTGGGGAAGCAGAGGAGCAGTTTGGCTCCTGGGGTGGGGGATTTGGGAGGGTTCAGATAGCTGTGGGGGCTCAAGGTCATGGCAGGGCTCAGCAGTAGGGGGATCAGGTTCGGGTTGGTCATCTGGAAGGAGTTGGCTCATCTGAGAGCCTTGGTGTCCTGTCCCTGCAGGCTGAAAGCCAATGGGCCGCCATCAGTGCTCAGGCTGTGCCGCTCCCATTGGGGACCTCTGCCAGCTGGGGCTGCTCTAACCTGGCCTGGGGCAGAGACTCAGAGACATCATTGGTGGCTGGTTCTTGGCTTCTCCTCTTCTGGCCTGCAGAGCCAGCACCCGTCCTGCTCTCCCAGGGGCTCCCCCAGCAGGCAAGTGGGCAAAGGAGCCGTCCAAGCTGCTGTCTCCTCTCCCCTGCGATGATGCAGCAGCTGCCCGAAGCACTGCTGGTTCCGCCCAGAGCCCAGGGGAGCTGGTAGCGAGGCAGTGACCCTATTACACTGTAGCCACAGGCCTGGTTCAGGTTCTTCGGAGCACAGCTCCAGGGCACAGGCACAGTCCAGACTCGCGTGTAAACATCCCTGGGAACGCCGCTGGCTGGGCGCCCTGGTGAAGCGCTCGGCTCTTGGAAGGTAGACGGGATTAGGCTGGGGTGCCTGTCAGTGGTGTTGGGACGCTGACCCCTCCCGCAGTGATACCCTGGCCCCGGGCGCCTCTCTGCTCGGCCCCCAGGCTGCCCCGACTCCAGACTGCTGCATGCTGCGGACAGACGGCTAGGGGTGCTGGCACTGGCAGCGCAGCTCTCCCCGGAAAGCCAACCCAGGGAGCCTGGAGGTGGGGAGAGGAGGAGAATTAGCAGGGGAGAGGGCTGGAGCCAAGTGGGATGGGAATAGCCCACTTATATAGACGGGACAAAATCCTGGGCCCTGTCTGAGCAGCTGGGGCTCCTGGGCAGCCTGGTGATGAGACGCCTTGTATGCTGCTCACACAGCGCCGGGGGAGGGGGATCCGATCTGATGCCCATGCTCAGCCCTCAGTGGAAAGGCACCGTGGGAGAAGCATAGATTTGAATCTCTCAGTGACCCCCCCAGGCTTTCCTCCTGCAGCCATTTCCGGCTCTGGCCCGTGGCTGATGATTGGCAGTACCATGTTGCTACGGAGTGATCCTGGGTCCCAGCACGTGCTGGGCATGGGCAGGGAGTCGGGCCAAGTCGAGGAGTCAGCAGTGCCCACCCAGCTAAGTAACAACCTTTCCCGTTGTCTCGAACGCCTGCAGGTGAGAGAGCGCTTGCGAGCCGCCTTAGAACGAGTGGCAACCTTAGAAGAGCAGCTGGCGAGTGCCCATCAACAGGTAAGAGGGGGCTTCGGGATCCTTCCCCGGGGCCTGCGGGGCCTCGTCTGCTACCAACATTGTGCTGGGCAGCCGTGTGCTTCCTGCGGGGCTGGAACCCCTCGCTGCAGCCGAAAGAAACACTGACGCTCCTCCAGGCCCCTTTGGTACAGCCCGGAGCTGCAGGCATCTGATCGGACAGTGAATCTGTCCACTCGGTGGCAGAGGCGCGACTCCTGCCGGTAACCCCATTCGATCTGTGAACTCCAGGAGAGCGACCAGTCTTCATCCTCTTGAAGGAAGCTCCTGGTCCTTTGGCCTGTGTGTCTATGGGTCTGTCTATGCTGTGCTCAGAGGTGTGACTGCAGCACGGGTAGACCTACCCAAGCTAGCTGCGACCTAGCTAGCTCAGGAACCAACCGCAGCGAAGCCCCAGCAGCCCGGCCTTCCATATGGGCTGTATAGGCACAGCCTGGTCTCTGGGTATGTACTTGAGTGGCAAGTCCGTGCTGCCACAGCATCACTGCTATTGGGATTGGCACTAGCTAGATCTGCGTGTGCTTTTGTCACGTCTCTGATTGCAGCGTGGGCATCCCCTGGGCAATGAATCCAACGCTAGAGGTGGGATCTTAGACCACATCTGAGAGCAGAGAATGGGGCTTTCTCTCCTCTTTCAGACTTGCTGCTCTTTCCCTCATTTGACCCTATGGACAGCCAGCCACCTTTGGCCCTCTCTCGCCCACCGGCTCCTGGCCTTCCTGCGGGGAGAGAACCATTCCCGGGACTTGGCCCCCCTGGGCCACCATCCTGCCACAACAATAGCAGGATGAGGCCTCTGCTCTGTGTGACTCACTGGCTCACGAGCATGGGCTTGTGCTGTGTGGCGCTGATCACTAGAACTGCGTGTGCCTCTGAGCCAGCCTTCTCCTGTGTTGCACACCAGGGTGCGCATGGCCGGCGCTGGCCCAGGTTCCTGAGGCTTGTGCAAAGGAAGGTGCTGGGAGGCTTTCGGGGACAGAGAACTGTTCTCACGGGATGGGCTCCACCTGAGTAGGGAAGGAAATAGACTTCTAGGAAGGAGGCTGGCTCATCTGATCAAAAGAGCTTTAAACTAGGTATTGGGGGGAGACGGTTGGGAGATGTCCAGGCACTCTCCACGCCAAATTTAAACATTGAGAGGGAGGACAACACGATAAGAACGGATATAGCCAGAGGGAGGGGTTTGGACATAAGGAAGAGGCGGGGGGATGGATACTAGACCATTAGGTCATACTGGTAGTACTGTGTCCCTACCAAATTGGGTACCAAAGGTGAGAGAAGCCAAACAGCAAAAATTAGGATGTTTGTTCACCAATGCGAGAAGCCTAGGTAACAAAATGGAGGAATTGGAGCTCCTGGTCCGAGAATTGAAACCGGATATCGTAGGAATAACCGAAACATGGTGGAACGGTAGTCATGACTGGAGTACAGGTATGGAAGGGTATGTGCTGTTTAGGAAAGACCGAAACAAAGGTAAAGGTGGGGGAGTAGCATTGTATGTCAATAATGAGGTAAACTGTAATGAAATAACTAGTAATGGAATGGATAATACGGAGTCTGTTTGGGCAATGGTCACATTAGGGAAGAAAACTACTAGAGCCTCCCCTGGGATAGTGATTGGGGTGTTCTATAGACCGCCGGGATCTAGCCTGGATATGGATAGAGAGCTCTTTAATGTTTTTAAGGAGGTAAATACTAATAGGAACTGTATGATCATGGGAGACTTTAACTTCCCGGATATAGATTGGGGAACAAATGCTAGTAATAATAATAGGGCTCAGCTTTTCCTAGACGTGATAGCTGATGAATTCCTTCATCAAGTAGTTGCTGAACCGACGAGGGGGGATGCCATTTTAGATTTGGTTTTGGTGAGTAGTGAGGACCTTGTTGAGGAAATGGTTGTAGGGGACAACCTTGGCTCGAGTGATCATGAGCTAATTCGGTTCAAAATAAATGGAAGGATAAACAAAATTGCATCTGAGACTAAGGTTTACAATTTCAAAAGGGCTAACTTTACTAAATTAAGGCGACTAGTTAGGGAAGTGGATTGGACTAACATATTTAGGGATCTAAAGGCAGAAGACTCCTGGGATTATTTTAGGTTGAAGTTGCAGGAGCTGTCAGAGGCCTGTATCCCGAGAAAGGGAAAATGGTCCGTAGGTAGCAGTTTTAGACTGAGCTGGATGAGCAAGCGTCTTAGAGGGGTGATTAAGAAAAAACAGAAAGCGTACAAGGAGTGGAAGATGGGAGGGATCAGCAAAGAAACCTACCTTCTTGAGGTCAGAGGGTGTAGGGATGCAGTGAGAAAGGCCAAAAGCCGGGTAGAGATGGACCTTGCGAAGGGAATTAAAACCAATAGTAAAAGGTTTTTTAGCCATATAAATAGGAAGAAAACCAAGAAAGAAGAAGTGGGACCGCTTAAAACTGTAAACAGAGTGGAGATTAAGGATAAACTAGGCATGGCACAATATCTAAACAAATATTTTGCCTCGGTCTTTAATGAGGCTAATGAAGGACTTAGGAATAGTGGCAGAGTGACTGATGGGAATGAAGGTGCAGGGTTGGAAATTACAGTATCCGAGGTAGAAGCCAAACTTGAACAGCTTAACGGTAGTAAATCCGGCGGCCCAGATAATCTTCATCCTAGAATATTAAAGGAATTGGCAAGTGAAATTGCAAGCCTGTTAGCGATAATTTTTAACGAATCTCTAAACTCGGGGGTTGTACCGTTTGACTGGAGATGAGCTAATATAGTTCCTATTTTCAAGAAGGGGAAAAAAAGTGACCCGGGTAACTACAGGCCTGTTAGTTTAACATCTGTATTATGTAAAGTCATGGAAAAAATATTAAAGGAGAGAGTAGTTACGGACCTTGAGGTCAATGGCAATTGGGACAAATTACAACATGGTTTTACGAAAGGTAGATCGTGCCAAACCAACCTGATCTCCTTCTTTGAGAAAGTAACAGATTTTTTAGACAAGGGAAATGCGGTGGATCTAATATATCTTGATTTCAGTAAGGCATTTGATACGGTACCGCATGAAGAATTACTGGTTAAATTGGAAAAGATGGGGATAGAAATGAAAATCCAGAGGTGGATAAGGAACTGGTTAAAGGGGAGACTGCAGCAGGTCGTATTGAAAGGTGATCTGTCAGGTTGGAGGGAGGTTACCAGTGGAGTTCCTCAAGGTTCGGTTTTGGGTCCGATCTTATTTAATCTATTTATCACTGACCTTGGAACCAAAAGTAGGAGTGGGCTGATAAAGTTTGCGGATGACACGAAGTTGGGAGGTGTTGCCAATTCGGAGAAGGATCGGGATATCCTCCAGGGAGATTTGGATGACCTTGTAAACTGGAGTATTAGTAATAGGATGAAATTCAATAGTGAGAAGTGTAAGGTTATGCATTTAGGGATGACTAACAGGAATTTTAGTTATACGCTGGGGACGCACCAGTTGGAAGTAACGGAAGAGGAGAAGGACCTCGGAGTCCTGGTTGATCGCAGGATGACTATGAGTCGGCAATGTGATGTGGCCGTTAAAAAAGCTAATGCGGTCTTGGGATGCATTAGGCGAGGTATTTCTAGTAGAGATAAGGAGGTGCTAGTCCCGTTATACAAGGCGTTGGTGAGACCTCATTTGGAGTAGTGTGTGCAGTTTTGGTCTCCCATGTTCAAGAAGGATGAATTCAAACTGGAACGGGTACAAAGAAGGGCCACTAGAATGATCCGAGGAATGGAAAGCCTGTCATATGAAAGGAGACTTGAGGAGCTCGGTTTGTTTTCCTTAACCAAAAGAAGGTTGAGAGGAGATATGATTGCTCTCTTTAAATATATCAGAGGGATAAATACCAGGGAGGGAGAGGAATTATTTCAGCTCAGTACTAATGTGGACACGAGAACAAATGGATATAAATTGGCAGTCGGGAAGTTTAGGCTTGAAATTAGACGAAGGTTCCTAGCCATCAGGGGAGTGAAATTCTGGAACAGCCTACCGAGGGAAACAGTGGGGGCGAAGGACCTCTCTGGCTTTAAGATTAAGCTTGATAAGTTTATGGAGGGAATGGTTTGATAGGATAACGTGATTTAGTCAATAGGTCAATAACGTGCGGCCACTGGTAATTAGTACCGAGGGTCAGTGTTGGGATATTGAAAGTCTTTTTCCTGAGTGTCTGGCTGGAGAGTCTTGCCCGCATGCTCGGGGTTCAGCTGATCGCCATATTTGAGGTCGGGAAGGAATTTTCCTCCAGGGTAGATTGGCAGTGGCCCTGGAGGTTTTTCGCCTTCCTCCGCAGCATGGGGCAGGGGTCGCTTGCTGGAGGATTATCTGCTACTTGAAGTCTTTAAATCAGGATTTGGGGACTTCAACATCTGAGTCAAGGGAGAGAATTATTTCAGGAGTGGGTGGGTCAGCTTTTGTGGCCTGCATCTTGCGGGAGGTCAGACTAGATGATCATAATGGTCCCTTCTGATCTTAAGTTCTATGATTCTATGAAAATCGGAGTGTGTCGGGGGTGCTGCTAAAGGTGGTGTCCAGGGGGTGCAACCGGGACGTGGGTGATCATTCCCAGTGGTCAGAGCCGGAGCAGTTGAGGGTCAGAACCGGGTTACTGGAGGGAGGCAAGGCAGGGCCAAGGCAGGAGCAGGAGCTGTCGTAGCCAGGGGCAAATGTTGTGAGCAACTGCTGGGCTGAGCAGCTGGGCTGCTGGCTGTTCCCACTCATCGGGCAGCCTTCTACAGGCCACCTGCCCTCATTAGGTTGCCTGGAGCCTGGCTCCGCTGCAGGCCCTGCTTGCTGACAGGTGGAATGTGGGCAGGTGGGGGAGAGCAGAAGGTTGGGTGGGTCGATTATGATCTTCCTCTCTCTGCCTTTCACCCCAGTGCCCTCCCTCCCTTCAGAAATGAACCAGCCCAGCCCCACGAATGCACCGCCCTGGCACTGCCAGGGGGGTACGGTGGGGGCCCCATGCCAAGGCAGGGCACAGATGGGGTTGCAGAAGCTGGGCAGAGAGCGGGGGCCATGGCGGATCTCGTTCTTCAGGAGTTTTCTTCCTCTTCAGCCTGATTTTCCTGTCTCGGTTCTATCTCGGTTCTCCGAGCCATGCCCCCGTGTGCCAGCCCGATTCCTCCCACTGGGGGTCTGCACGTTAAAGCCTTCGTAGTGGGAATCAAGGGGCAGATCCTCAGCTGGCGCAAAGTATTATCACTCCATTGCTGTCATGAGACCCATAGCTCGACGGGGCAAGGACAGCTTACACTAACTCAGGATCTACCTCTTGAAGTGATGGGCTGGATGCAGAAGTCTCTGGGAAGGTTCTCTGGCCTGTGCTGTGCAGGTCAGGCTAGATTATCACAATGGTTCCTTTAAATCTATGACTCTGTGAACAACGATCTTAGTTCTTGCAGCGCAGGGGCTCGCAGCCCTGGCAGGGAGTGAAGGGCACCGAGCACTAAAAATAGGGCTGGGAGCTTATGCATAAACATGGTTGCATTTTGCAGGTAACTGTTCTGCAGCAGGGCCCCGCGCAGAGGGAAGCCCCAGTCGGAGAAGATGAGAAAAGGGTGGAGGGCAAGGAACCAGGGCAGAAGAGTCTATGGAAGGTGAGAACCCCTTCCGAGGAGCAGAGCTGGACTGCGCTATTCCATGCCTGCCTTCTGAATGGCGGCTGTGCGTAGCTCCAGGTGATCTCGGGACTATCCGGGGTGGCTTTCTTGTCCTCTTTCCCTGAGTGCCGGAGCACAGAGCTGGTTACCTGACATTTCATGATCCTTTTCCTTGCCTGGTGATCTTGGGACGTGCCAAGCAAATTGGTTTCCCCCCTTCTGGGAGAGGGAAGCGGTGTGAGGCTGTGGTGAGAGCAGAGGACTGGGCCCTGAGGTTCCCCCCCCGCCGAATGCTGGAGGTCGTTGTGGGCCGTGCTTTCCAAGCAAGGCACCTGTGGTGCACTTCTAACCAGGGCATCGAGCACCTTGCTGGGCTCATAATTAAACAGGGAGCAGACAAAATGATCCCAAATCCTCCGGATTAAGTGGAGACCATGTGCTTCAAACAGTCCACACCAAAGAGTCCTCATCCCTCCTCGCTGCACCCTCCGTCAGCTCTCCACTAGCCAGCTTGGCCGGCTGCCATGCAGGCAATTCTCTGGGCCCTCTGTAAGATGCCAGCCAGTAGGTCTGGGACAGCTACCAAGCTCGAGGAGCTGCTGCTCCACCTCAGTGCTAAAACTTTCTTTCCTGTGGTTTTGCAGAGACTCCCTAACGGTTCCATCCACCCCAATGACGAGGCGAGTCGGGTGGTGGAGCTTCAGGAGCTCCTGGAGAAGCAGAACTTTGAGCTCGCGCAGGCTAAAGAGCGGCTGGTGGGGCTGGTGGCCAGCGTTGCCGAGCTGGAAGAGGATCTAGGCACCGCCAGGAAGGATCTTATCAAATCAGAAGAGATAAGCAGCAAGTACCAAAGGGATCTGCGAGAGGTCAGATGCTTGTGCTCCAGCCGTGCTATCAATCCCTGTGCTCTTAACAGCACAGGGCAGCTTCAAACAGCCGGGCAGATATTGACCAGTTCAGCTTCCAGGCGCTTTGCTGCAGGCGGGATCTTTGCCGCATAGGCGGCGGGTATAATAGGCCAGGGGTGCCCTGCCTGCACTCCACCTCTTCCCCTCCCTGCTCCGCCCCTTCCTCCGCAAGGTCCCCGCCACTGGCCACATCCCCCCTCTTCTCCACCCCTTCCCCCACCGCTCGCTGCATCCCTGTGAGCAGTGGGCCCTCGAGTGGGGAAGGGGAGTGTGGAGGAGAGGAGGGACACGGGGAGCGATGGGCTGGTTCCTCCCCAGGGCTTTACACTTGGATAGGGGTTTTCCGGTTACTCTGCACAGGAGAGTCTGTTGGCATGACCATGACCCCTAATTGCTGTCAAGCCCTGTCCTAGTAGCTCCTACTGCTCTAAGCCCCTCTCTGGCACGTGCCAGGGCTCCCCCTTACGTGCTCAGGCTTAGGTGTAGTGGCCCGTGGGCTTGTGGATTGCTGTGACTCTGCTGATGCCCCGTCCCTGCAGGCTCTGGCTCAGAAGGACGACATGGAGGAGAGGATCACCACACTGGAGAAGCGCTACCTGGCTGCCCAGAGAGAAGCCACCTCCATCCACGATCTCAATGACAAGCTAGAGAATGAGCTGGCCAACAAGGAGTCTCTGCATCGCCAGGTACTGGGCCCTCCCTGGTGTTTCAGGAGCAGCGTATGCACGGGAAGCAGCTTGGGAGGTTGCAGACTCGGTAGCTGCCTGGAGGCCCCCGTCCTTCCCCTCAGCCGAGCATCCTGTCTGGAGATGCCTGCCTGCCCTGTCGGGAATCAACCCACACCTGCCAATCAGCAGTGGGTCTTCCCTGGAAGCCCTTTGTTATGGCTCGAGCTAGCTGTGACCCCACAGTTCTCCCACTCGCCGACCAGGTCCCTGTTCCATAGCACTTTGGGTACTTGTCAGAGTTTCTCAGCTCGGCTGAGGCAGGGGCTCACTTGTCCCAGACACCCCAGCCTCTGGGGACTGGAGTTCAGCCTGCCCTCCAGCAATCTTTGCCTCATTCTCTGCCCAGTCCTTCATGGACTTTCCTTGTATCCCTCAAAGTTCTTTGCTCCAATTTTTCCTGCCTAGATCCTGTGGTTACCAGCTGGACTGTTGAACTCCCATGGTCAGACTTAAAACTTCAAAAGCAAATTACGCCTGTGTTATCTTTTTAAGTACTGGTAAATCGGGCTGTCTGAAGCGATTGTCCTCTTTCTTGCAAGTAACCCCTGCTTGAATTAACCGCTTGTAACCAGATTGCAAACAACACCATCCAAACAGATAGCATATATAATGTTCATAAAATATTACAGGTATTGCCATGTCCTTCACATCCTCCCTCTGCAGGTTCAGGTGCCATGCTGAGCTCAGCCCGCTCCAGTTAATTAGACGCAGCCGTTGCCACTGCTGAGAAAGAGACTGAAGTCGGGGAAATCTCAGCAGGGGTGTCACTGCAGAGGTTGGGCAGTTTAGACTCAACTGCCAGCCCAGCTGATACCTAGAGCTAGCCAAAATGTATTGTGAGGGGGTAGCTTTTCCATCCTGCATAATTATCCTGTGGAACTCACCACCCCATGAGATCATTGAGATCAAGAACTCAGCAGGACTCAGGATGGAGTTATTCCTTTCTATGGATAGTGAAAACATCCACAGCTATGTTAAGGAAGGTAAAAAAAGTATTAAGTAATCAAAACCCTTCTGCTTCAGGGCATGAGCCAATCACAACTATCAGAGGTCAGGAAGAAACTTCCCACATGGGCAGGTAATTCCACAGTTGCCCACTAGGGGGGATCCTTGCACTTTCTTCTGCAGCTGGTATGTTGGAGCCAGGAGACTGGTTGATTGGTCTGACCCAGGCTGGCAATATCTGTCAGGGGGAAACTAGCCAAGTTTGGTGCTTTCCATGAACCCCCAATCTCCAGGAGGGGCCCTGAAATTCACCCAGCTAAGGAGGGCAGGTTTCCCAGGTCCTTTCTGTCTGCTTGTCTGTGTGTCAGCTGGGACAATACGGGGTATAGAAGGCTCCATGTTAAGTGCGTCTCCTCTGTGTTGTCCTGCAGTGTGAGGAGAAGGCTCGGCACCTCCAGGAGCTGCTGGAGCTGGCCGAGCAGAAACTGCAGCAAACGATGAGGAAGGCAGAGACGCTGCCGGAGGTGGAAGCAGAGCTTGCCCAGAGGATAGCAGCCCTTACCAAGGTAAGTGGGCAGCTGGAGTAGGGGGCTAGGACCTTGCCAGGCCCTGCTGGGGCCCTCCCCAGGGAACACCCCCCGCTCCCCATTATTCCTAGATTCTTGGGTCAGAAGGACCTGTTAATCCCCTAGTCTGACCGCCTGTCTAACACAGGCCAATCAGCCCTAGCACGGAGCTGAGAGAATCCACTGCCCATTCAGAGGTCGTCTGGATAGTGCATGACTCTCGCTGAGGCAGAACACCAACGCCTTTGAAAGCATTAAGTGAAGGGGCATTATGGATGTGTGTGCCAGAGCGGGGGTGGCTGTGTTACTCTGTGTTAGAGAGAGGAGCAGAGAGGCCCCGCCTGGGTCCGTGCCTTCAGAAGTTGCTGGAGGGTGGGCTCCATTGAGAGGCTCTGCGAAGAGTGGGGCCAAATAACCCCACGGTGGTGGTGGGGAGCTGGGTGTTGCTAGTGGGGCTGTGGCCTGCACTAATGTGGGTGGTGGTGGGGCTGAGGTGTGGGGGAGTGCAGGCAGAGAGGAGGCGTGGCTTAGGCAGCCAGGGCCACCCCACCCTTCCTGCTGCCTGAGCTCCTGCAGCTCTGGGATGTGTAGGTGTCCGGGTCCCTCAACCCGGTGCCTCCGGTGCATCTGCCACACCCCAGTTTAGTTCTGGCATCTGGTGCCTGCCAGGGTGTGCACCAGCCCAGACACCCAGCAGGCATCGCTGGGGCATTCGGCCTCTAGGACCCCTTAACAGGGCAGAATTGTGTCTAAGACGCCCACGATAGGCAGAGCTGGGACTGCCCCAGGGATGGGTGGGGTGCAGCAGCCACTGTGGCCTTTGTCTTTACAAACTCCTTTGTGTGTCATCATCAGCCTCCTCTGAGTCCCTGCTCCTGCCTGGCTGCCTGACCCTCACCAGCTCACGCTGCCAGACTCTGCTGGCCTTTGTTGAGCGTGCTCAGCAGGCTGTGCCCAGCCATGGCTGCCCCGGGCTCCGCCAGCTTCCATGGGGCAGCCACAGCTGGATGCCTGCAGGCTCATGCTGAAGGGATCAACCCCACCCCGGAGCTGGGGAGAGAGAGAGCCCACGCCAAGCGGGGAGAAGGGTTCCCCTGTTGCAGAGCAGTTTCCTGGAAAGGTGCGGGACAGGGCCTGGTGCGGGGGTAGGGAGAACACCAAGCCCCAGATAAGCAGGAGTTAGCTGCCTGCTCTCATCATTGCTTGGTGCAGAGCAGTTTGAACCAGGGTTACTTTAGCACTCTAATGCCAGGCCCGAGAGCCAGTGTGCAAGGCCCAGCTGAGCCCCCTGTAAGGGCCGCCCAGCCCCCAAACTCCTCATGGAGCGCTGTCACTGCCTGCTCAGTGAGCGAGTCCCGTCGGTCCCAGTGCCGGGGTGCACTGAAATCCCATTGCCGTCTCTGGTGGGTCAGTGCGGTTCCTAAGTAGGATGACAGCTCTCTGGAGCCTTACGTGCTGGCTTCTCCTAGAAGCTTCCTTGGATTTTCCTAGGCAGAGGAGAGGCACGGGAGTATCGAGGAGCATCTGCGGCAGCTGGAGAGTCAGCTGGAGGAGAAGAACCAGGAGCTGGCGAGGGTAAGCTCCACCGATACAGGAGTCACCCGCCTGCTGTGGACATTGGCTGGGCTGCTGCTCCTCCGCTCCCGTTTGTGTCATCTCCTCCTGGGAATGCGAAGCAGCAGAAGACGCAGGTGGCTCTGTGTGGGGCTGGGGAAGGAGGTGCTTGTGGGGTGTTCTGGGAGGAGCTCTGGGTGAGGGATGGGGAAACTCTCATGCCATATTTGCTTTATCTCTGTGGCTTTATCTAGGCTACCCGTTAGGGTTACTCAGATGCCCGGGTGTTAAACTGCACCTACCCCTGGTGCTCAGAAGGATGTCAAAGGCGCTGAGCTCCCTTCATTTATAACCCCTCTCCCACCACACACACACCTTTTTCCTTAGTCTAAACAGGGCTGGTCTGTGGGAGGACTGAATTCTTCTTAGTGTATGCACAACATGTCTCAGGCGCCAGGTGACCAGTGTTCATCACTGAATTTGGTCCGCTGGTGGGATCATTAGTGACACTGACTGGGAGCATGACATGAACGCTGATCCATGCCCCCAGGGGACTGAAAGATGGTGGGTGTTGCCATATTCTCCACGTCCTTTGCACAACTCTAGCTAGCACCTTCCATCTGAGGTTCTCAAAGTCCTTCCCATGTGGACACGTCATCCCCACCGCAGCCCTGTGAGGTTGGAAGGAATTATCATCTCCGGTTTACAGATGAGAAGACCGAAGCCCAGCAAGAGGAAATGGCTTTCCTGAGGCCCAGCACTGAGCCACTAGCACAGCTGGGAATATAACCCAGATCTCCTGACTCCCAGTCCTATGCTTGGACACCAAGAGAATGTTGCCTCCCATACCGAGGGGAAAGCCCTGATAATCTCTGTGTCTGAAGCCATGCAGAGTAAACAGAGGCCTGCTCTCCTGCTCCTGGGTTGCTCAACACCTAGTCTTCAGGGCTTTGCCCCATCATGCTAGTTGCATGGTAATCTTGCTCCATCTGTTTGATCTATCTGTGTACTGCCTTCGAATCCTGGGCCTGCTTCCTAGAATCATAGAATATCAGGGTTGAAAGGGACCTCAGGAGGTCATCTAGTCCCACCCCCTGCTCAAAGCAGGATCAATCCCCAACTAAATCATCCCAGCCAGGGCTTTGTCAAGCCTGACCTTAAAAACCTCCAAGGAAGGAGATTCCACCACCTCCATAGATAACCCATTCCAGTGCTTCACCACCCTCTAGTGAAAAAGTTTTAACGTAAACCTCCGCCACTGCAACTTGAGACCATTACTCCTTGTTCTATCATATGCTACCACTGAGAACAATCTAGATCCATCCTCTTTGGAACCTCCTTTCAGGTACACCTCTACCCCGATATAACATGATCCGATATAACATGAATTCGGATATAACACGGTAAAGCAGTGCTCCAGGGGGGCAGGGCTGTGCGCTCCGGCAGATCAAAGCAAGTTCGATATAACGCGGTTTCACCTATAACGCAGTAAGATGTTTTGGCTCCCGAGGACAGCGTTATATCGGAGTAGAGGTGTAGTTGAAAGCAGCTATCAAATCCGCCCCCTCATTCTTCTCTTCTGCAGACTAAACAATCCAAGTTTCCTCAGCCTCTCCTCATAAGTCATGTGCTCCAGCCCCCTAATCATTTTTGTTGCCCTCCGCTGGACTCTTTCCAATTTTTTCACATCCTTCTAGTAGTGTGGGGCCCAAAACTGGACACAGTACTCCAGATGAGGCCTCACCAATGTCGAATAGAGGGGAATGATCACGTCCCTCGATCTGCTGGCAATGTCCCTATTTATACAGCCCAAAATGCCGTTAGCCTTCTTGGCAACAAGGGCACACTGCTGACTCATCTCCAGCTTCTCGTCCACCGTAACCCCTAGGTCCTTTTCTGCAGAACTGCTGCCTAGCCGTTCGGTCCCTAGTCTGTAGCAGTGCATGGGATTCTTCTCTGCTCTCACAGGTGTAACGCTCTTGGAGTCAGGGCATCCACACTGGTGCAGAACAGGGCAGGTGAGAGGAGAACGGGCCTATAGCCTGTGGCATGGGGAGACTATTTGCATGCAGGAAGCACTGTTTAAATTGCTGAGCATCTTCTCTGCATCGGAAGAGCCTAATTCACCTACCCCCTCACTTGCCGGCTTAATCCCTGCAGGGAGCTTGAGTTGACTGTAAAGGGTCAGGCCCTAAACTAGGATCATGTACTCAGCTTACTGGGGTCCAGCCCCAGAAGTAAACTTGTGCTGTGCACACAACGATCTCAGGCTGGCTGGTGGGGTCGCCCCAGACCGTGTTAACCCAGCACAGGGGGGCGTGGCTAGTCTAAGCGGAGGGGCTCCCTCACCTGGCAGAAGCAATGAGTGTAGTGAAGAAATGGGGACTGGATGTGGCTGCTTTTCCCCACCCCTGACTGGCTCTGGGTCATGGGCAAACCTAGAACAAGAAGCGTTGGGAAACCGTGTTCTAGATTTCCTGCCAAGTGTGTGTTACGTGGTTAGAACCTCCAGCTGCTGTCAAACCAGCCAGCCAAGCGCATGGCCCAACGACAGCAGCAGGCTGGGTGAACTGTATGGAGAGACAGGGAGGGACTGGGGTCATGGGAAAGCTCCGCAGGCTCACAGGCATGGGGGGAGCTGCAGGACGATAGGGTAGCCATGTGGAGAAGCCCCAAGGATGGCAGGGAGAGCTCTCAGATGGGAGCTCACCAGCTCCATCTGCCCCTGGCCGGGTGCCCCTGTGATTCCGACACCGACTTACAAAGAGTCCGCTTCTCCGGGAATGACCAGCCTGAGACACCTGTTTATGGCCTGAGACCCAATGAGCCTCTAGGCCCCAGGTGGGGATCAGGATCCCGGCCCACCTTTCTAAAGCATGTGGAGTGGTGAGCTGCTCTCCTCAGGTTGTCCTTCTAATCCTCTGATGTTAGTGATAATCTCCCTGTGCGCCTCGGCTCTGCCCCTCGTTATTTTCAAAGAGCCCAGTCAGCTCTCGGAAGTCTGAAGCCTGGAAACGCAGGCGCTTCTGCGCGCCCCAAGAGCAAGAGCTAAAGCATACAAATAAATAAATAAAATCTCTGCTCCGGTAACTCAAAACTCAGCAGAGTCCTGTGTGAATCCTGCTCTTGGGCCTGGAAGGATTTCGACCTAAATCTTTGCTTATTTCTGACGGTTAGTGAGAGTCTGAAAACAGGGGCTTAGAATGACCATGTGAACGTGCCCCCCCAGCTGAGCCACACCTCTTGCTCTGTAATCCAGCCTGCCCACAGCACTGTCCAGGAGGGTCACTGACACCCAGGCAGGTTTCCTTACTTGAGTGGCAGCAGGGAAGTGTTTGGCTGGGAGCTTGGAGCTACAGGCACCTGCTGCTGTGTTCTGAACTGGAGCAGGCTGGATGGCCCCTGCCTGTCCTTCCTGCCTAGTGCCCGGCCATGGCACTGTGAGCATCTCACCTGGTTCAGGTTGTATTTTATGTTCCTCGCACATGTCTGTGTGCTTTGTGCTGATAACGTGCATCACAGGAATGGCAGGGGGCAGGGTTTATAGTAAGGGAGAGCAAACAGCAGAGAGAGAGGTTACCCTCCAAGCCACAGCATGGGAGAGCAGCGACCCCTGTGGTAACAGCTCCCCCCACGTTGGCTGGGGGGCTGAGGACTCTCCTTTTGTTTCGGCCTGGCCTCACTGCTGCTCAGGGGAGGCTGGCAGTTTGGGGAGAAGGCAGCAGGGGCATTTCGACAGCCAGGAGCTGAGAGGCTTTGGACCAGGTGTGCATGGGGTGCATCTCCTCTTTCATTCCCCGTGGTGGATAAGGCTGGAAGTCATTAGAAATTTTGGTGGTGTCGTGAACTCCTAGTTCCCCACCCGTGCACCTCTTGACAGCAACCAGCTGCCCCAGTATCCACCACTGCATCCAGCACCAGCGAGGAAGCTGTGCGCTTGTGCTAAAGCCACCAGCAGCAAAATAGCTAATGGTGTCACACAACATGTCATCATTAGGGTTCAGAGTCAGCCCCCATTGGCATCATTGGGACACGTAACACCTGGTCAGGTTGTCTGCAGGCTCAGGAAGACCACGCGGTAGCAGTTTCGGCCAGGTTCACATTCAGTAGGTTCTTTTCGCTAATGATGGCCTAGAAGCGGTCCCAGTGCTGGGTAGGGGCCTGTGTTGGCCAGGAGATTCATAGATTCATAGATTCTAGGGCTGGAAGGGACCTCGAGAGGTCATCGAGTCCAGTCCCCTGCCCTCATGGCAGGACCAAATACTGCCTAGATCATCCCGGATAGACATTTATCTAACCTAACTAAAGATGGGCTGGGCCTTTCCCGACTCCGATAAAGAACCATTTGAAAAGCATCCCCCCAGCGCGCCCAGCTCCAGGGGCTCGGGCGGCTGATTGCCGTTTGCCGTTGCAGGCCCGGCAGCGAGAGAAGATGAACGAGGAGCATAACAAGCGGCTGTCTGACACGGTGGATCGGCTGCTGAGCGAGTCCAATGAGCGGCTGCAGCTTCACTTGAAGGAGCGGATGGCAGCCTTGGAGGAAAAGGTACCAACTGCAGCATGAGGGGCAAAGGGAGACTATAACGGTTCTGTGGAGAGTACAGCTTTGCAGCCTCTGCACAGGGGAGAGATGGGCAGAAGGGCTGGAAAAACCAGGCCTGGGATTTCCAACCCCCCTGTGGGATTGGTCATCCCTTTCTACCGGGCATTGGGCAGCTCTGCAGATCTACCTGCCGCCTCCCAGGCCAGTTGCTAGCAGTCCCGATTCAGTGTTACTCGCTATTATCCGTATTGTGGTAGCACCTACCGGCCACTGTGCTGGACACTGCCAGGGAGCAGAAGGTCCCTGCCCCGAAGAGCGTACAGGCTAGCTAGGCAAGACTCCCACAGCGTGAGGAGCAGGGATGAGGCACATGCTCGTCCTTCGTTTCAGGACTGGGGGATATTTCTCCTTTAGGAGCAGTGGGGAAGGAACCTCATTGGTGTGAAGATGGAGCTTGGTAGGTTTATGAAGGGGATGATATGACAGGGCTGCCTGTGATAGCGGGGACTGGACTCGATGGCCTCAGAGGTCCCTTCCCATCATATGTAATTCTCATGGCCTGGGGCAGCCCAGTGCAGGCCTGGGGCAAGGGTGCGCAGTTTTCAGATATTGTTTATTCACACTCCAGTTTGCCGTAGCCGCGAGTACCCGAGGAAGAGATTTTAAAGCAGATGGTTGGTGCCGCAGCTAGTTATTGCCAAGGTGGATCTGTCAGTGCAATCGCTCCCACTGCCAATCACTGCCAGCTGAGAGTCTGGAAAACGTCACCTTCTGTTCTGATGTGTGTCCATCAGCCCGGCCCCCTCTGAGGCTCAACATCGACCGCATGGGCACGTGTCCACTGATTGAGCTAAACGGACTCTCTCTCTCTCTCTCTCTCTCTCTCTCTCTCTCTTTATGTTTAAGAATACGTTGTTGCAAGAGCTGGAAAGCACCCAAAAGCAGATCGAGGTGCAGCAGCATGACAAGGTATGTGCCGCTCCGGGGGGCTGCCTCAGGGATCGTGCTGCCTCATTCCCAGTCCCGTGCCTGTGGCAGCCCCACCTATTGGAAACACCCTGGTTACGGGTGCAAGGGCCAGGATCCAAAAACGCCCAGCAGCACGAGTCCCATAAATAAAGCCATGCCGTGGCGTGGGTGAAAGCTGCGAGTCCCATCAGCCCCTGGTTTTATTTAACAGGCACATGCTGTCCAGTCTAAGCTGTCTAAAGATTTATGTTGCGCTCGTTCCTGGCGTAACCATGCCCCTTCCAAAGGGAGTGAAAAGTTGGCCAGCTGATTCTTGCTCCCTGCCCCTTCCTCCTAGTTTATATGAGGGGGATTTACAGAATAACTCGTGGGCTCTGGGCAAAGCCCTGCTAAGCAGGTGAAGTTTTCATAGGGTGAGTCTCCTGGACTATCTTGGGGCTTGCTGAAAGGGGTTCCACAGCCCAGGGCTACCTGCCAAGGAAGCTGCATCCCCTGTTCCCAGGCGACTTGCCTGGTCCCTAGGAGCTCGCTCCATCTCAGCGTGAGAATTGATCTCAGCCCAGCCTGCAGAAGGCCTTGAAGATCAGGAGCAGGACTTTGCCTCTCCCTTGTTCCTTGATGAGAAGCCAGTGTAGGGTCTAAGCAGCCCTGCTTTCATCCCCAGGCTTCACTCATAACTATCCTTGGACTGCTCTCACCTAGCCCTTCCTCTTCTATGCTGCCTGCTGCGCCCTGACCCCTCGGGATGTATGACCATGGCCTTAGCTGTTGTAGTCTCGAAGCTGATTCACCCTTGAAGGGCTATCACTGCTCAGGGCAGTGCGGGGAACCGGATGTTTGGGAGCTGACATGGTGCTCCATGCTGGGCGGAAGGAGCATTCAGAGAAACCCAAGTTTTGATCCATTTGCACACAGGACTGGAGCCTGGTGCGATGGTGTCACTTGGTCCTCCTCCGTTTACACTAACATCCTGTCTAGTCATTGCTGATGCATCTGGCCTCATTAGCAGTGACTTGATGGGACGTGGCTGCAACCTTCTGGGAAGGCAGGAGTTTGCCATGCAGCGATAATGGTTTCCTGGCTCTGCTCCAATCTGTGTTGCCCCCTTGCCGAGCTGTGGCCTCTCCATTGGCAGCTATTAAATTATAACGGGGCCACTTAGTGCAGATGCAAGTTTCTGATTAGGAAAGAGCTGCTGGCTGGCTGGCAGTGGGATTCCCTGCCAGTGCGGATTCCTTGCTGTCAGGCCTTTTGCTGGGATAAGTGCAAAGCTTCACACGGCAAGGCATGGGGCGAAAGCTGGAGATCCAAGTGGGGTCAGTTCTCCTTCATGTAACAAACTAACAACAGATTCCCATTGTTTTCCTGCGTATGCATCTGTCTGTTCCCACTATAACACACCCAGCTGTCCCTGCAAAGGCCCTAGTGTTATCATTTACCCTTGCCTGCATTCCCCGTGGCTTTACAGACACGTTGAAGACACCCAGAGCCTGGGACCAGTGTTTGGTTTTTTTGTTTTGTTTTTTTTGTAAATAGGTTTAACTGAAGAGAAACTAGATTCCCCAAAAGCTTAGCTGCTCAGTACAGACTAACCTCCCCTCCTCTCTCTTGTTTCATTCTGAACAGAGAAGGTTGTCAGATGAAATTGACAAACTGAGGTTGGAGGTTGACCAGCTAAAGACCAGAAGTGGGACATTTGCGGACAGTGTACATACGAGGTAAGGACTTCAGGCTTGATGCCCTGTGATGCACTGCATGCCGGCTTCCTAGGTGTGACGGGATCGATCAGGCCTTCTCTGCCCCCTGCAGAAGGCATCGGTTCCCTCCCTTGCTCCGGGAAAATCCACTCAGACCAGGCTACCAGCGAGACAGCCAGCAGACCGGCCAGCGAGGCTGGCCTGCTTCTTCTCAGGGGCAGAGCTGGGGGAACTGGGAAGAGGAGGAGCTCCTCAGTGCTAGCCCAGAACCTCAGGGCCAGGTCAGGCCTTGCCCTCAAGTGCTACAATTAAGTGCTTGCATTTGAGGGTTTTTTTTACCCCTGTACTTAAAAATGCAGACAGCCAAATCCTGAGTTCATGCTGTTGTTTAACTGTTGAGAGAGACATGCAGCGCTTAGGTCACGGGTCACCCTGCTCCAAGCAGGTGGCCACAACTTACTGACTAAGGCAGGGAACACCTGCAATCCCGCACATGGTTCCTTAGGGGCACTGCAGAGCAGCCCCACCTGCCACATTGGGCCATAGAAATGAACTGTGGGCTTGCTGAGTTTCCTGCTCTCTTGGATTTTCTCCCTGCACCATGAGTGGTGGCCTAGGAGCAGTGCTGTTGTCTTTGGGGATGGCAGGATCGAGCTGCAGATTGAGCTTACACTAGCGCTGGGCTGGGGGAGCGGGGAAGCCCTGAAGTTTGCTGCATCAGACCCGATGGCATTTGGATTCCCTCTCCGTGGCAGTAGCTTCAATGGGGTGTCAGGCATTTCCAAAATGAAAAGTACCCCTGTTTAGGGCTGGGGTCCCACTGGGGATGAGCTTTTATATGACCTGTCCCCTTTATAGCTTTCCAGGAGCCAGGCTGAGGTGCTGTCTGTGCCTGAGCAGTGTTCCTTTCTCACCACACTCTGCATGCTGGGCAGTCAGAAAGCACCTCTCCGTTCGGGAAAGGAATGGTAGGGGGTGGAATGGACGTGTAGAAGGAGGAACTGATGAGGTCTCAATGGGCCAGGGATCATAGAATCATAGAATATCAGGGTTGGAAGGGACCTCAGGAGGTCATCTAGTCCAATCCCCTGCTCAAAGCAGGACTAATCCCCAACTAAATCATCCCAGCCAGGGCTTTGTCAAGCCTGACCTTAAAAACCTCTAAGGAGATTCCACCACCTCCCTAGGTAACCCATTCCAGTGCTTCACCACCCTCCTTGTGAAAAAGTTTTTCCTAATATCCAATCTAGACCTCCCCCACTGCAATTTGAGACCATTACTCCTTGTTCTGTCATCTGCTACCACTGAGAACAGTCTAGATCCATCCTCTTTGGACCCCCTTTCAGGTAGTTGAAAGCAGCTATCAAATCCCCCCTCATTCTTCTCTTCTGCAGACTAAACAATCCCAATTCCCTCAGCCTCTCCTCATAAATCGTGTGCTCCAGCCCCCTAATAATTTTTGTTGCCTTCCGCTGGACCCTTTCCAATTTTTCCACATCCTTCTTGTAGTGTGGGGCCCAAAACTGGACACCATACTCCAGATGTGGCCTCACCAATGTCGAATAGAGGGGAATGATCATGTCCCTCGATCTGCTGGCAATTCCCCTACTCATACAGCCCAAAATGCTGTTAGCCTTCGTGGCAACAAGGGCACACTGCTGACTCATCTCCAGCTTCTCGTCCACTGTAACCCCTAGGTCCTTTTCTGCAGAACTGCTGCCTAGCCGCTCGGTCCCTAGTGTGTAGCAGTACAGACTGAGCCCATCGAATGGTGCCCGTTTCTGCTTCCACACATGGAGTCCTGCTGGGAGCCGGACTTGCTATGACCCAACCACATGCAATATCATGCAAGATCTTGGCTCCACTGACTCAAGTAGGCTGATGGCACAGGGAGAGGAGAATGAAATCTCCACCTCCTTTTCTCTCCCCTTCCAAGACTGGAGTGCCCCGTCCCTTTCATCTTCAGGCTGGGCTGGAGAACTTGTGAATTGTGTAGCCAGAAAATGGAGGTGGAAGGAGGGGCAGGGGTGCCTGGGGATAGGCAGGGGGAGGGACAGATTGTGCCTGGGGGCAGGATAGGGGACTGTGGGTGTGTGTGTCTGCACACCATCCAGAGGTTGTGGGGTTCCGACTGACACTTGAAGTGTATTCATCTTCTGCCATTCAGGGGTTGATAGAAAAGATGGTGTCACTCAGCAGGGTCCAGCTGGGGCATTGTGGTTGGAATCCTGATCTCCCTCCACTGGGGGTGGCAGGACAGGCCTCTCGCCAGGGTGCTGCCCCCACCCTCTCTTCCGTCCTTTCGCAGCAGGCCCTGGCTAGCAGGCATCAAACAGGGAGGTGAAGGAGGGGCTGGGGCTGCGCTGTCAGGGACACAGTCCTGTTTCTCAAACCCACTGTGCTTTCTCGCCCCCTGCGCCTGAGCAGGATGGGCCAGTTAGCAAGGAGCTAATGGGGAAGAGGTCCCCGAGTGTTCCTGTGCCCCTCCCACCTGGGTCTTCGATCACATCACCCCAGCAGGCCGGAGCATCAGACAAGATGCACAGAATAGGCCAGCAAGCGGTGGAAGGGTAGAAGGAATGCTTGGGGGGCAGCGGGACAGGGGGCTTGTTATTTGCGCTAATAATGGGAGGGGGCTTATTACTCCCAGTTCCCCCCCGCCCCCCGACTCCCAGCACATCATGAGCCCACAACCAGATCAGCTTCCCATCCACAGACAGGCTGGAAATCCCGCCATGTCCCAGTGGCCTGGGTTTAATCCCATGCTCCCTTGCTCTGCTCCCATGAGCCCTCCCAGCAGGAGCTCCTACTGGCCTGGAGCTCAGCTGCGGTGCCATCTTTTGTAAGAGTGCAGCAATGCAGCCCTTCGCACAGGACCCATGTGACGGCCATAGCCCTGCCCTCACTCTTCCTCACCCACGGAGCCAAGACTGGGGAACCTGGCAGCATCAGCCTCTTGTAGGCCTGGCGCTTGGGCCAAACCCAGGCGGGCAAGCTCCCTTGTGCGCTCACTCCCTCTTTGCCATGCTGGGGTATGTCGTCTCCTTTCCCTCTCCCATTGGAGCATGGCGGGACCATGCCCCAGTCCACTGCTCTGGTCAGTGTGGGTCCTGGGCTATTCAGTGAATTATCTAATGAATTCACCACCCCGGCAAGTCTGAGCTGCTCGCACCAGTGCCCTGCCTTTCTTTTGGCCATGCCGGCAGACTGAGTGTCTGAAAAGGAGGCAAACGCCCAGTGCTGCTTTTGTGCCATTTAGCGTTCCCATGTTACGTGGCATCCAGCGCCTGAGGGCTATGTATCCATTGCTCCTGCCCCCAGCACACAACTGGAGAGTGGAGCACTGGAGGAGATGGCAGAGGCTGCCAGACCGTCAGTTCTGAGCATGCTGGTGCTCACGCTTCCTCCTGTTCTCCAAGGCCTTCACGGAGGGCAGCTCACTTGGGTCCACTCAGCCAGCGTGTAATGTATACCCCCTACAAAGGGAAGCTCATTGCCAGTGGGTGAAGGGTACTTGTGTCCCCTCAATGGCACGTCACCCCAAACCCTGCATCTTCCTCAAAGCAGTCTGGGGACATCCCTGGGGTCTTGGAGAACTTCTCTGTCCTCTCCAGGCCACCTAGACCCTAGAATCCACTGCAGGGGATCGACTTCCGCAGACGGTGTTTCTCATGACAAACGTAGTGCTAGACCCCATCACCGCTCCCTCTGCACTCTTTATCCACCCCCTGCCCGTAGGTTAACGTCAGGGGTTAGACCCAGGGGTCTATGTGCAGTGTTGGCTGCTGGAGCCAGTATTGCATTTGTTGCTATGCAAATTGTATTCCACCATTAGGCAAATATGGATTGCACTTTTGTTGCCAACAAAGGGCTGCAGAGTCAGCAGATAGAGACCGGGCAGAGCCAGCTCCTATCTCCACTGGTGCAGGAAGGTGCTGTAATATTTGTTGCACGCTTGGCTGTGAAGATTAAGAATCAAAAAACAATATATAGATTGCTCCAGCCTCTTCTCTGATTTGCTGGGTGCTTTTCAATGGTGGGGGGTTCTTTGCTGCCTTTGGAATGGCAGAATCCCTGATTGGGTTTCTCCATGGTGACTTCCCGCCCCGCCCCCCCCCGCCGCCCGTTTCACTGAATCTACTGGACTTTTCTGGCCACGCTGATTTTTGTACAAATGTAACCATCACAGCAAATACCAGGAAAACAATTTTTTTAAAGCCTATCATGCAGTTTCCCATCTGTAGGGAGGAGGCAAATCCAGGTCACGGCCAAGCCACTCTGCACACTTGGTTGCATTGGCTAAAGTCCTCAATGAGATTACAGCAGCTTTATAATCCAGTGAAGCAACTGTGCAGCAGAGGGCAGTATCTTGCCACAGGATCCCCTAGGAAAAAGAGCATGGGACATCTTAGCAACAATGGCTGCCCAGGTCTCCATTTCAGTAGTGGCTTCATGCTCTGCTTGGACCCTTACTGATGGGACGGGGAAGCTTCTGCAGCTACTATCACAAGGTCTTCCAAAACATCCAGGTAGCCCTCTGCCTTTACTCAGCACTGTCACTATTGGGTTTTTTTCTTCTTAATCTTCACAGCCAAGTGTGCAGCAAATACAGCACCTTCCTGCACCAGTGGAGCACAACGCTCCCACCAGCCCTCTGCTGGCAACATGTCTGGGAGATAATCCTCACCATCCCCCCCCCCCCCCACGCGCGGTCCATTAACCTCTCCTGGCATGGACATGCCCATGGGTTAGCCCCCTGCTGCTTCCCTGCCTTCAGCCCCGTCTGGCCCTCGGCTTCCGCTTTCTAGCTTAGACATCAGCAGGCAGCTCCCTCTGCTGCTCTTCTGCCTTCAATCCTCTCCATTCCTCTAGCCCTGGCTCAGGGACGCCAGCCAGCCAACTTCTCTTGCTGCTCTCCTGTCTTCAGCCTTCCCCCAACACCCTCTTACAGCTTCCTTCAGGGACTTTCTCCGGGTCTCTGCAGCTCTCACCCACCCTCTTCCTGACTGACCCGCTCTCTGCCCCATTGATATGGCCCAGGTGCCTTCCTTTAAAGCCCAGTTAGGTAGCTGCCGAGTCACAGCGCCAGTGCCACACCGTGACACAGCTCATGGCTTTCCCAAGGAGGCAGCTAGTCATTGCTCTGCTGTACCTAGACAAGTGGCTCATCGGGGACCCTATGCCCCGTCACCATAAGTGTCTAGAACTGTTTGGAATCTCTGGCAAGGAAACCAAGCCCTGGCCTCAGCCTGCCCCTCATGTCCAGCACTGCCGTGGGAATGAGTATTTCCATGAGGTAGGACAGTGCAGAAAGCATCACCTCTTCCAGTCCCGACAGTTGCACTGCGGGGACCCCGGCTCCCTGCCCGCCCCAGCCCTGCCCTTTCCTTCAGAGACAGGCTCTGTCTCCCGGGCTGCCTGACTCGGGGTTGTCTCTGGGGATCTGTATTGCTGACACCTGCAGTTTCCTCTTCAGTCAGGGCCTCCTGTGCCAGGCTTGCTGAGATTCCTCCTTGTCCCCTCAGGAGATGGGAGAGCCCCGCTGGGGTGTTGTGACACACCCAGGCAGCTGAGGGAGTGAAGCTGCTCTGTGTACCCGCACTGTGAGCAGCGGGGATGCTGTGAGGTGTTTCTGGGGCAGGCAGCGCCAGTCACAACAGACGGTGACACAGTAGGGAAGGGGCAGACATGCTCTGCCTGGGGGGAATCCCTCCTCCTGCTAGCTTGGATGGAGAAAGGGCCAGTGGCTGAGGTTTCCAAAGCAGACTTGGCAATTTAGCTATGCAAACCCTGTTAATTTCAATGGGATTGTGTGTCTGAATGCCCAAGTCCGCTTTGAGCATCTCAACTTGTAGCCATGACGTCTCCCTACCTAGATAACCTCTCATGGCTGACTCAGAACTCATCTGTACCCAGGAGAGTCGCCTCTCCAGTCCCTGACCAGTCCAGCTCGCTGCATGGTGCCCCGCTTCCCCGGCTCTGTGCCGCATCACCTCCTTCTCACCAGACGTTCTGGATGTGCCCAGTCTCCCCTCATCCAAGAATGAGCAACCTGGGTTCCTTCCTGCTTCTCCATAACAGGAGGGTGTCAGCAAAGGCCCAAGCCCAAGATGGTCACACTGTGCCCATGGTTGGTCAGCCTCCTCCAGATGTCAGCGGATTCTGCCTCTGCAGCCAGAGCTGTCAACCCTGTGGGAAATCAAGCGCACCTGCCTTCTCAGTCCTGCCCTGACGGAGAGGCTGTGTCAGGGTTCCCTCCCCACTCTGAACTCTGGGGTACAGATGTGGGGGCCTGCATGAAAGACCCCCTAAGCTTATATTTCACCAGCTTAGGTTAAAAACTTCCCCAAGGCACAAGTTCCTTTCCTTATCCTTGGATGGTATTGCTGCCACCACCAAGTGATTTAAACAAACATTCAGGGAGGGACCCTTGGAGCCCTATCCCCCCCCCATATCCCCCCAAGCTCCTTCACACCCTTTTCTGGGGGGGCTTGAGAATAATATACCAACCAATAGGTTAACAAAGTGAGCACAGACCAAATCCCTGTTTTTTAGGACACTGAAAATCAATCAGGTTCTTAAAAGAAGAATTTTATTTAAAAAAAAAAAGAAAAAGAATCACACCTGCAAAATCAGGATGGAAGATAACTTTACAGGGTAAATAAAAAGATTTAAAACAGAGAGGATTCCCCTCTGACTCTGCTTCCCAGTTACAAAACAGGAATAAAATTACCTCTTAGCATAGGGAAAATTCACAAGCTAAAACAAAAGATAATCTAACACATTTCCTTGCTATTACTTACAATTTCTGCAGTTTTAGATGTATTATTTCAGGATCTTGTTAGGAGCTGGTTTACCTGCTTGATCTTTCTCTTTGTCCCAAGAGGAACCAACAAAAAGGTAACTAACAAAAACTTTCCCCCACCACCACCCCCCAGATTTGAAAATATCTTCTTTCCCCATTGGTTCTTTTGGTCAGGCGCCAACTAGGTTAATTGAACTGAATAACCCCTTACAGGTAAGTGATTCTGTACCTCTGGCCAGGAGGGATTTTATGTTACTTCATACATAAAGGTGGTTACCCTTCTCTTCATATTTATGACAGGCTGGATCTGGCGGGAAAGGTGTCGAACACTCTCCTGCAGTCTGGGGTGGGGGGGATGCCATGTCAAGGCGTGGCTCCGGGGTTAGAGGTGACCAGGGATTGCCTGCACGTCTACAGCTTCCCCAAGGGAGGCTAGAAAGGGCCTTAAATGCCATTTTGTGCAAGGTAACAGGACGTGTATTTGGCTGCTGCCCACTTGGTTAGGGTATTTGGGCAGGTTGGTCCTCCTCGTTCATCCGCCTGCTGGGTCTGGACTCCGCACCTGGGGTGGAATCCTGAGCCCGACAAAGTCTTGAGAATGGTGAAATTCTCAAGAGCCAGGATTTTCCCCCCTGAGCTCCACTAGACACATTAGCTCAGTGGTTTGAGCATTGGCCCGCTAAACCCAGGGTTGTGAGTTCAATCCTTGAGGGGGCCATGTAGCGATCTGAGGCAAAAATCTGTCTAGGGATTGGTCCTGCCCTGAGCAGGGGGTTGGACTAGATGACCTTCTGAGGTCTCTTCCATCCCTGATATTCTATGATTAGCTGCCTGAGTTTGTGTCCACGAGGGTCTTTCTCCTCATCAGTGTCGGTTCTCAACATCAATGAGCTGCCTGCTCTGTCCTGCAAACTCCCCCTTCCCCCATTGGCCATGAAGGAAGAGTTTCAGAACTATTCCTGACTTCCTTGCTGCTGCTGCCATTGGGGCAAGGAAACCACCACACGCACCCCTCCCCCCGTTCCCACATCTTCTCTCTGGCCCGTCCCCCAAGGAGGAGAAGCTGTGGTGTTCCATAGGGGTCTGACAGGCTCCTGGGTCACATCCAGAGAAGAATTCAGTTCAGGTCTTCCAACCCTCTTGTGTTTGCTAGTCTGGGACCTGAGAGGGGTCCAGTCCTCTGCAGCAGCTGGACCAAACCCTGTACTGGTGGGAGATATCTGGCAGGATCGGGGGGGGGGAATTATTTCCACAAGGGCAATAGCCTCTTCTTAAGCCTCTAGAGAGAGAAGAGGTCTCAGCAGAGGACGGCCACTGTGCAGTCAGTCTGATTATAGAAGGGACCATTCTGATAGTCTGACCTCCTGCATCACACAGGCCAGAGAACCTCACTCAGCAATTCCTTCATCCAGCCCAAAGCTTCCGGCTGAGCTAGCAGGGAACTTTTAGAGACACCCCTCTTGTCTGAAAGACTCCAAGTGCCCTTGGCAATCTGTCCCAATAGTTAAGTGTCCCTTGTTGTCTCTTCATCTATTCACCACCAGCTGTGAACTAAGGCACGCTGGGGCCTTTGGCCTGGAAATGCCATTTGAAGCCATCCCTTTCCACTCGGTTCATAGGAATTGCCAGACCAGACCAGGGGTCCATCTAGTCCAGGATTCTGTCTCCCAACAGTGGCCAGCGCCAGCTGCTTCAGAGGAAGGTGGCCAAACCCCCTAGGAATACCCTGCCCAAGAGGGAAGTTTGTCCCTAACCCCATCAGTTAAAGGTTGGCTTAGTCTTATACCAACCTAGAGCACAAAGGTTACGTTCCCTAGAAAAAGGAGACGAGGATCTATCTAATCTGCTCCATCAGTCCAGGCTGGTCAAGCAGGCAGTGCATTGTACTCCTATGAAGCTTCTTTCAGCATCTGCCATGTACCTGTCTGGAATGCCTTTCCTGTACAGAGATGGGCCTGAGCTGCAAAACTCAGCTGAGGCTCCTCGACCTGGCTCTGGATGGCAGCTGTGTAAATTGTGCAGCTGATTGGGTGAGCACCAAAGCAGCATGTCACCTCCCTGGCAATGAACTACATTGCAAAAAAGGCACCGGAGGCGGTACAGAGGTAGTTGGTGACCCAGCGCTCAGCATGGAGAGCGGTAGCATTTGCTGAGGACAGCAGAACTGGCAATCTCATTCGTAACCGGGAGTGTCCTACATCCCCCTTTGCAAAGATTCACACCTGAGGGGGATGGCTCAGGGAATTGCTGAGGGCATCTGAAGCGAGCCTGTGTAGGGTGCTGTATCTGAAAAGCACAAGGTGACGCGTGACATGGAGTGGTGGGTAAAGATCTGGAAAGCGCTGGCCGTGAAAGAGATCAGGGCCAGATTACAAAGGTATTTAGGGATCTAACGATGCAGAAAGGTGCCTAATGAGAGTGACAAAAGCTCCGAAACAGACTAGTCACCTGACCCTCACTGGGATTGAGGAACCTAACACATTTTGTCTCCTAGTGGGATTTTCAAAAGTGCCTGATTGAGTTAGGTGCCGAAATACCAGTGACTTGCAATGCGAGTCAGGCTCCTGACCTAGTTAGGTGCATTTGTCCATCCCACTAGGCACCTGTCTGCCCCTTTTGGTGTCTAAATACCTTTGTTGATCTGGCCCTAAGAGACTCAGGCTAGGAGCAAAGTGAAGTGGGGAAGGCCTTGCCCACCTGCGGCACAGAAGGCCAACATGATTCCAGGCTGCATGATAAGCGCTGTCATAATGAAGACAGGTAAACGATTCTGTCACTGGACAAAGGCAGGGTGAGGCCACATCTGAAACTTGCCGGGATACGCGGGTCTGAGCTCCTGCACTGCACAGAAGCGTGGCAGGGAGAGTGGCTCAAACATTTGCCAGCCAAAAGGGTTTTTCAAATGAAATGAATAAAACCTGTCCATTTGTGGGAACCCCCTGCCTTGAATGCTTGGCTTTAAACTGGAATTTTTCAGCTTTTCGATGAACCCCCAAGAAACGTTGAAGAAAAAAATGTGCCAAAAAGGAAACAGTTTGGGTTTTGTTGAAATTTTTGGTGGTGGTGCTGGGGGTGGGAAGTGGATCACTTCCTGGCCAGCTCTAGTGGCAGATCTTCACCACGGGGAGAGGCTGAAATGAACTATGGAGAAGAGAAGGCTGCAGGGGGACCTTACGGGGCTTGAGTCCTGTCGGGAGGATCACAAGAGTTTGGCTGAGAACTGTATGAACTCAGGGACCGGTGATCACAGGGAAATGAGTAAATACACCGCAGGGCTTTTTCTTAGTGGCTCGGTTCTCTTAGCCAGGTGATCGGTACCTGTGCTGCCAAGCACACGGAGGCGCAAGAAAACATGGTCTGTTATCTGGGCCCAGATCCTGAGCTGACTGGGAGTTAGATGCCTAATCTCTTTGAGGAGCGGGGCCTTGGGCGCCAGTTGCATCACGGGTTCGGCTGGTTACCTGGACTAGTTCTTGCTCACACCCACCAGGGGGAACTGCTTCTTCAGAGTCAGGGGTGGGGAGAAATTTCCCTGGGATCTAGAGACAGCGAGGTAGGGGCTTCACTTTCCTCCAGAGCCCTGAGCAGGCACTGTCAGTTCAGATCAGGTGGTCACTGCCCTGGGAGCTCAGACTTCCCCATCTCCATCTCTCTTTTCCTTCAGTGCAAGCCCAGGCTGGACACGGAGCGCACCGGCTCAGCCAGTGGGACAAGAGACGGGTTTAGCAGCCTGCCACATGAGCCAGCTCGCCCCAGGCAAGCCTGTGCTGTCATAACCGCAGCATTTCACACTGTGGCTCTTCTCCCTCATTCTCGTAGGTCCCATATGGGTAGTGCCACGGACCTCAGGTACCCCCTGAGCACGGTGGTTCACGCCCCCGCTGAGACCTTCGGGACGCCTCCTGGACTGCACCGGCCACAGAAGGGTCGGTTTGCAGCTCTGCGGGAAGAACCCCCCAAGGTAAAATCCCCGTGTCGGCCTTGCTCCAAATGCGGCTCGTGGCTGATCTCCCGCCAGCAGCTCCGAGAGCAGCGGCCAGCCTGCATGCAGGCTCCGGTTACGCCTGCAGCTTGGAGTGTGTTACGGATCTTTTGCAACTCAAACAGCTGTGGCAGCTGCCTGTGTCCTTTTGAATGAGGGGGGCCTTTGCTGGGGTCGTTAGGCAGGGACAGCTGCAAGGCTACTGCCCTAAACCCCTTCTTATCAAGAGGTTCCTTATTGTGTGGGGGAGTGACTGGACTGTGACCAGGTCAGCACTTACTCCCTGATTTAAAGCACAGGGTGAAATGGGTTCATGGTGCAGTTACACCGCACCGGATGCACATGGCACGGGACGGGCATGGAGGTTGAGGGACAGCGGAGCCGGCCAGTGCGCACCTACGGCCTTTGGTGAATAGAGAGCACTGCCCTGAGCAGAGTGTCTCTCTTGCTGCATTTCCCTGGGGAATGGGGGAGGGCCTGGATCCTCTTACCAGGATCGGGCTCTGGGGGCACATGGGGGCCCCGTTCCATGGGACTTAGCTCTGGGGGGTGGGGCTCTCCTTCAGCCCAGCTTAAGGAGGCGTCCCCTCTCCCCAGGACCCAAGTCGAGAGGGAAGCGTCTCCCTGGGGGAAAGCGTCTCCCTGGCCCCCAGTGTGTGGGGGCCCTTTGCCCTGGGACCCAAGTCTGGGGGCCCCTATCCCCAGGAACTAGGTTGAGAGGGAAGGCTCTTCCCAGGGTCTGGCTCTGGGGGTCATATGGGGGCCGTCTCCTGGGGCCCGGCTCACAGATTGCTGCAGCGCAGTGTGTTTGATCCAAGGAGCCTGGTGCCTTTGTGCACTAGAGTCTCCTGGCACAGTTGCAGGAGTGAGGTTCACACAGGAATGAAGGGCACTCGGAGGCGCCAGGGAGCAGGCCCTGCCCCTGCTCAAGGAGAGCCAGTGCTGGCTGATTTGTGGCTTGGTCCCAGCTCCTCAAAGGTATTTAGGAGCCTAACTCCCATGGGTTGGGACCTGGCCTCTGCTGCGTCGTGGGGAAGTAGTGACCTGTATGGGGTCTGCCATCTCTCAGGACTGGGAACAGACCCAGCCAAGCAGTGTCCTGGCCACCGTGTCTCACGCCTTCGATAGTGACCCGGAAATCTCGGACATGGAGGAGGAGGATCGCGAGGCGCTCTTCAGCTCCATGGATGTGCTGTCCCCCAGCGGGCACTCCGACGCCCAAACCCTCGCCATCATGCTGCAGGAGCAGCTGGATGCCATCAATGAGGAGATCAGGTAAAGTCTGTGGCGTGTCTGGTTCTGTGTGCTGCCGTGAGGGGCAGGAGGGCGGGGGATGTGGATGCAGGGGCAGGTGGGGAGGGGGAATTTGAGGGCGTGCAGGGGAATGTGGGGAGGGGCAGGAGGGAAGGGAGAATTTGGGGGCATGCAGGGGAATGTGGGGAGAGGCAGGAGGTGGGGGATTTGGGGGCATGCAGGGGAATGTGGGGAGAGGCAGGAGGTGGGGGATTTGGGGCATGCAGGGAATGTGGGGAGGGCAGGAGGTGGGGAATTTGGGGCCGTGCAGGGAATGTGGGGAGGCAGGAGGCGGGGGATTTGGGGGCATGCAGGGAATGTGGGGAGGGGCAGGAGGTGGGGATTTGGGGGCATGCAGGGAATGTGGGGAGGGGCAGGAGGTGGGGAATTTGGGGCCATGCAGGGAATGTGGGGAGGCAGGAGGCGGGGGATTTGGGGGCATGCGGGGAATGTGGGGAGGGGCAGGAGGTGGGGAATGTGGGGAGAGGCAGGAGGTGGAATTTGGGGGCATGCAAGGGAATGTGGGAGCGGCAGGAAGGAAGGGGGAATTTGGGGCATGCAGGGAATGTGGGGAGGGGCAGGAGGTGGGGAATTTGGGGCATGCAGGGAATGTGGGGAGGCGGCAGGAAGAAAGGGGGAATTTGGGGGCATGCAGGGAATGTGGGGAGGGGCAGGAGGTGGGGAATTTGGGGCCGTGCAGGGAATGTGGGGAGGGGCAGGAGGTGGGGAATTTGGGGCCGTGCAGGGAATGTGGGAGGGGCAGGAGGTGGGGAATTTGGGGGCATGCAGGGAATGTGGGGAGGGGCAGGAGGTGGGGAATTTGGGGCCGTGCAGGAATTTGGGGAGGGCAGGATGTGGGGGATTTGGGGGCATGCAGGGAATGTGGGAGGGGCAGGAGGTGGGAATTTGGGGCAGTGCAGGGAATTTGGGGAGGGGCAGGAGGTGGGGGATGCAGGGGAATTTGGGGGCATGCAGGGAATGTGGGGAGGGGCAGGAGGTGGGAATTTGGGGGCATGCAGGGAATGTGGGGAGCGGCAGGAAGGAAGGGGAATTTGGGGCCATGCAGGGGAATGTGGGGAGGGGCAGGAGGTGGGGGAATTTGGGGCCGTGCAGGGGAATGTGGGGAGGGGCAGGAGGTGGGGGAATTTGGGGCCGTGCAGGGGAATTTGGGGAGGGGCAGGAGGGAAGGGAGAATTTGGGGCGTGCAGGGAATGTGGGAGAGACAGGAGGCGGGGATTTTGGGGCATGCAGGGAATGTGGGGAGGGCAGGAGGTGGGGAATTTGGGGCTGTGCAGGGAATTTGGGGAGGGGCAGGAGGTGGGGAATTTGGGGCCGTGCAGGGAATTTGGGGAGGGCAGGAGGTGGGGGATTTGGGGCCATGCAGGGAATGTGGGGAGGGGCAGGAGGTGGGGGAATTTGGGGCCGTGCAGGGGAATTTGGGGAGGGGCAGGAGGTGGGGGAATTTGGGGGCATGCAGGTGAATGTTGTGAGGGGCAGGAAGCAAGGGGAATTTGGGAGTGTGCAGGGGAATGTCAGGACAGGCAGGAGGTGGGTAGGATTTGGGGGCATACAGGGGAATGTGGGGAGGGGGATTCTGGAGGACAGGAGGGTGAGAATGTAGCTGTACCCTCTGGCTGCTTTGCCCTGTTCTGGTGACTGAGATCCGCTGTAAACCCAGTGGAGCGGGTCACTCGGCTCAGGGTACTTGCGCTGCCCAGAGTGGATGAAGGCAGCTGGAGCATCCTCAGGACCGCGTGGGCATTCCAGCGGGGGGAAGGATGGAAGGCTGAGACCGGAGTGATTTGAAGAGACAAAGCATCGCGGGGCAGCATCCTCTAGGGGCCCCTTGGGCCGTGTTCACATGTGACATTTTTAACTAAGAAAAGCCCTGGGAGCCCCCAGACGAAGCCCCGCTGTGCTGGAGTTATGGGGAAGGGTTCATATCACAATACACTGCTGGGGCTCCCAAACAACCTCGGTTCTGCCTGGTCTTGGGGGGGGCCCTGGGGCCATCCCTCTTGCTCCTGAGGGACGGGGCCCGGCTGCCCCTGCTGGAGTGGAGAAGGGGGCCCCATGCTGCTGCCTCCCTAAGAGGGGCCGGGGGCGTCCTGGCACTGCAGGGGGGTGCGGAGCCCTATGGTGCCATCCCACTTGGCTGCTGGAGTCTGGGAGCAGTGGGGAAGCGGGAATTCTGCTGTGCCTCACCCCATCTGTGATTCCTCAGGATGATTCAAGAGGAGAAGGAATCCACAGAGCTGCGCACTGAGGAGCTGGAGACCCGTGTCACGAGTGGCAGCATGGAGGGCCTGAACCTGATGCAGCTGCGCAAACGAGCTTCCATCCCCACCTCCCTGACAGCCCTGTCCCTGGCCAGCTCCTCGCCCCCGGTCAGCGGGCGCTCCACCCCGAAGCTGTCCTCTCGCAGCGCCGCTCAGGACCTGGACCGCATGGGGATCATGACGCTGGTGAGACGGGCGGGGTGCGCCGGTGCGAGCCAAGGCCACTGAACCCACAGGGGCTCACGGGCATTGCTCTGGGATCTCCCCACACAGCGCCTGCCTTCCTGAGGGGCGGGGGCACAGCACGGTGTCTCTGAGCCTGGAGGTGGCACCTCTGGATGCTGCTCACTAGAATTTCATGGCCTGTTGCGTGTTCATTCGCACGCCTGCTCCCGGCCAGAGCAACTCTGCTGCTACCCAGTGGAAAGGGGGTCACGAGGGCAGCCGGGAGGCCTGGGGGAGGCGGGGGTTGATGGAGGAACGAATGCAGGGGTGGGTGTGAGGGTACAAGGGTGATGTGTGAATGAAGGTGGGGATGTGAGGGGGTGGATGGAAAGGTGGGTTTACCAAGCGTGGGAGTGTACATTGCAGGGGAGGGGGCACGTACCCAGGCATTGATGTGTGTGAGGGCTGTGGATGGAGGTGTAGTGTGAGGGCGTTATCTGAGCAGGTGGACAGGTACCTGAGGGAGGTGCATGCGGGTTAGGTGTGAGGATGGAGTTGTGTGTAGAACCGGGCAGGGGCTGTGTGTATGAGGGCGGTGTGGGGGTATATGGGAGGGTACAAGGAGGGGTGTGGGTGCCAGGGCGGCGGGGGTGTTGAAAGCCCACTGCGGGTGTTGCTGTTTCCCTGCATTGATTTGCCTAGCCCTAGGGAAAGCTGTGCAGAGGGAGTGTTTTCACTAGGCCCCACACCTGGCTCTGTGGGCTGTCTGGGGTGGGTGTTTTGCAGCCAGCACCTCTGTCGCTTTGCTCTGCCCGCCGGGGAATTCTCCGCTAACTGCCTCCCTTTCTGTATCTCTTTCTATTTCCCTCTTGCAACCAGCCCAGTGACTTAAGGAAGCACCGAAGGAAACTGCTTGTGAGTCGCTCTCTAATTCCTTTGACTCTCAGACTCGCCCTCCTGCTCCCGTCCTAGGCCCTGCTGCGGTGCCCGTGTTGAACCGCAGGCGGGAGCTGCTCATGTGCGTTTGTATCCTGAGGAATGAAAGCTTGTCGTGGGGAAGGAGTGTGAGCGATATGGGGCCGGGACTGTGCCTTGGGATGTACATATGTTTGTACAGCACCTAACACAATAGGCTCTGATCCTGATTGGGATCTCTGGGTGCTGCTGCAATATCTGCACATAAACAGAGAGAGGGGGGTGCTGATGGTGGCCTGAACCCTCTCTCTGCCTCACCACGTTTTCCAGCATGGAGCTCCTAACAGAAAGGCCAAAAACCTGCGTCAGGCTGGGCCCAGGGTTTGTCGTGGGACACACAAGTGACACTCGGCCATTCTCAGATACCTCCGCAGGAGCAGAATGACTCATCTGCAGCTCCGATCACTGCTGTAAAGCACTGCCCCTTTCTCTCCACACATCACTGCAGCACGGAAATGAGTGTCCTGCGGGTAGCCCAGGAGTGGGGGGAGAAATGGGGGCCAGGTGCTGCCTAGGATGTGAGCAAAGAGCTGTGTCACATAGCACGTACACAGACAGGGCCCTTGCCTTCCCCTCTGCATGAGGAGAGGCACGGTGCAGTACCGCTTACCCAGGAGAAATCCCTGGGGACTGGGGTTCTGGATTCCTGTCTGGGGCCCTCCCTGGACTGACGGCTGTTAATGGCCTCAGATAGGTGTGTACGCCAATCTTCATTGCACGTGCACAGCTCTTACGCTACACCGAGGAGGAGGCTGTCTCCCTGGGCTCGCTTGGAGCTAGGCCCAGTCCTAGCCGCAGGACTCTCAGGGCAGATGGCTGGGCCTGTGGGATCTCTGTGTGCTTTGAATGCTGCTCGACAGGTCAGTGACAGTCAGGACTGGGATAATGAGCAGCGCCTGTAGATGGACGCTGCCCGTGGGGGCATTCAGTGGCAGGGAGTGGCCTCAGGAGTCCGCTGGCATCTGTGGGACCATGGCTGGGCGGTGTTGTTTTAGGGCCAGCTCAAGGACATGGTCAAGGATAGTAGCATAGAAATTAGCCTCCTTTCCCAGCTCTTCCATAGGGTAGGGCCTGCTGGACACAGCCCAGCAGGGTGGTTAATCCGCTAACACATCTTTGTTGCTGTGGAGAAAATGTCCTGTACAGCCCAGCCTGGTGCTAAGTTCAAGCTCCCCTCCCTCGGACATGGATGGGGGCGCCTGCCTGTCTCTCAGATCCTTCCTGGTTGGCTTTGCCTGTGGGCCTCATCCCGCGAGCCGTTCCCACTGCAGCAGCTGGAGAGCAGGGTTCCCCAGGGGACAGTGTGGAGGAGGAGGGCACTTATCCCAGTCTAGGTGCTGACAGCTCAGGAGACCTCCAGGTGTGTGGATGGAAACAGCTCGAGCCAGGGATGGGTTTTGAAGGGAAAACTCTGAGCGACAGAGGGCGAGAGGTGGTCGGGCCCAGAAGTTAAAACGGACGTGGCAGGAAGAAGGAAGTGATAATAAGCAACGGGCCAGAGCAACACCGGTGATGTTCAGAGCACAGCGAGGAAGGTCACGAGTCAAGGACCCAGCTGCAGCATGAGCACAGCCTGGCTAGTGCATTAGCCTTTATTACTGTCCGGGTATTTGAACAACAGTGTCCCAGGCATTTGACGGACAGGCCCAGGGTGTCTCTGCACTGCAGCCTGGAGCATAAGAACATAAGAACATAAGAAAGGCCGTACCGGGTCTGACCAAAGGTCCATCTAGCCCAGTATCTGTCTACCGACAGTGGCCAATGCCAGGTGCCCCTGAGGGAGTGAACCTAACAGGCAATGATCAAGTGATCTCTCTCCTGCCATCCATCTCCATCCTCTGACGAACAGAGGCTAGGGACACCATTCTTACCAGCAGTGACAGCTGGACACCCCTGCCTGGAACCCTGGGTAATTACTCACAGGACTAGCCAGAGCTGGCTCCATCAAAGCTAGCTGAGGCGAGCCGCAGTGACACCCCGTGATTGCAGTGTAGACACACCCCTAGAGACAAGGTCCCCTGCCCCCAGAAACAGCATAGAGGGGCCACATCCAACTCAGGAGCATGGAGGGCAGAGGTGAGGCCCAGAGGTGCTGATATAAACAGGAGCATAACTCCTGGTTCAGGACAGGCAGCGCTTAGGCTCCTGGACCCAGAGGGGCTATTCTGCCCCTGTCTATGTGCAGTGCAGAATCACCCTGGTGTTCCATCTGCTAGCCCATATTTGCCCTCTGTCACAGGCTGGCCCCAGTCCTGCTCTCTGGATGGACACCCAGGTGTTGTGCATGGTTATAACTGCTGGACCCCGCCATGTTGCAAAGCCCCCTGGCTCTGGGTAGAGCCTGCTCACTGTTCTGGGCTTGCTCACTACACATCCAGACCCCGCGTCCATTGCCATTCTGGGACAGTGGGATCCTGCAGTCACAGACGGGAGAGACTAGCCCAAAGTCACAGAGAGGGTCTGTGGCAGAGCAGGGATTTGAACCCTAGGTGCTGGGCTAATGCCTTGCCCACCAGACCAGCCATCCTTTGGGAACTATGCAGCGCCTGCCTTCTTCCTGTTTTTATTAAGAGCAGGTTAGACAAACCCCTGTCTGAGATGGTCTAGACAAGACAGTCCTGCCATGAGTGCAGGGGACTGGACTAGCTGACCTCTCGCAATCCCTTCCAGTCTTAGGATTCTATGATTCAGCTACTGAGGCTCTCCTTCCAGGGACGCTCTGAAGTCCTGCCCCGCACGCAGACTCTAGAATAACATCCAGAAAAATCTCAGTTTGTGTCTGTCCCTCACGCTCTGCTGACCAAATAGTGTTTTTCCCTCTGAGTCTGGCTCCAGGCTTCGGCTGAATTAACGGAGCAATCCCAGAGATGGGGGTTTCCAGGAGGCATCAGCTAGGGACCAAGTGTGGAGGAGGAAGGAGCCAATCAGCTGTTTTTGCAAGTCCTGCTGGCATGACAGGCACTGGATCTAGAGTGCCAAGGGTGGGTTCAGGTGGAGCCCTCCGCACAAACAACGTTACCAAGTTGGAGAGAATCCAAGGAAAGGGAGCAACAGCGAGAAGAGCCTGAGAGGGCCTGATGTGTGGCAAGAGACTAGCCGAGCGTGTGGGCAATGGGAACCACAAGGGGATGATACAGGGTCGCCGTTGCCAGAGGCTATCGCACAAGAGAGGAAGCACCATTAGATACAGAGATCCCAGGGGAGCAGCCTGCAAGCTCTGACAGACACGTCTCGCAGCCAGGGCACCGGACAGTGCATTGTCTTGCTGAGGGAAGTCAAGCCCCCTGGATTAGTGTCGTTGGAGAGGAGACAGGAAAAAGCCCTTCAGTGTGAGAGAACAGTCCTGTACTAGGGCAGGGAACGGGTGGGGACACAGGAGCTCTCTCCCAACCCTGGCGTCTACAGTGCTGCTGCCGATCCTGCATTCATTGGTGCAGCTGCCATGCCTGCCTGCGTGTCCCGTCCTGCTGTGGCAGCACATGCCATGCTGTAGCCTGCATTCCCGGTGCTGCTGCTGGTTGTGTAGGCACATGCCCACCAAACCTCCATGCATCAGCCCAGAGGCTGCAGCCACCTGTGCCTCTGTGTTCCATTGCGTGGCCTGCCCTGGACTTTGCCGTCTGAGCTCAGTTACCAATCTGCCAGCATCCATGGCCATCTCCCTGCTCCAGAGCCAAGTCTTTTGTATTGTGCAGGGAAGCATGTTTGCCATCTTTGCGCTGGTACTTCCGGTGCCCGAGTGTCAGGCTCAATCCCGTCAGGAATCTGTGCCGAGGGGAGAGCGTTCCACCCGGCACAGATACGGGGTGGGGTGGGGACTCAGGACGCTGTGTTTTCCTCTAGACTTGCACCAAGAGCTCTGTGCGAGCAGGGTGGAGTCCTTGCTAATGCCTCCTAGGAAGCAGCAACCGGAGGATTTCAACTCAGCCTCGACCATGGCCCCAACCCAAATCCTGGCACCAACTGGGCCACTTGTCCACACGCTCAGCTCCCACGTGTAGTTTCTTTCCCATTTGGTGCCCACTCGCACAGTCCCTCTAGCCCCGGAGCACAGGGGGCCAGGGCCTCCGTACAGATCGGCCAGCCAGAAAAGCCATCACTGCATTAATCAAGGAGGGAACGACCTCCCCTCTCCCTCAACACCCCGACCTCCCCATGGAGCACAGGCACCCAACCGAAACTGGGGCAGTTTGGCCCAGATCCACAAAGGGACTTGGGCTCCGAATGTCATTTATTTCAGTGGACGTTAGGAGCCCAAACGCCTTTGTGGATTCAGGCCGTCGTGCCATGGGATGAGAGGGCGTCCCGGCCAGGGCGAGGTTATTGCCTGGGCCCAGTGGGGAGCTGCAAAGGTGTTGGGCCGACTCATCTAACTGGTGCCCACCGCTTGTACCTCCCTGCAGTGGACATCTGCTCCTTTTGCCCACGGGGGCTGGATGCAGGCTGAATCCAAGGCTAGGACATGGGCATGTTTCCTTTGGAATTTAGGGAGACTGCTCATTCCCGCACGGCATTGTAGGAACCAAAAGGGCATCTTCTTTCTCTGCCACTCCCTGCCTGGACCAGGTTCTATCCCTGCCCTTTATGGCCACGTCGCCCCTTGCTGGTCTGGGAACAGGCCATCACCTGGGTTCTTTGGGTCAGGGCATGCAGAGAGAAGAGGCTGCTGTGACACATAAAAACCACCGAGGCCCTGTTCTCACTTCGCTTTTAAAGGCACCTGCTGGCTAGCTGCTCCCGGGGCTGGGGCTGGGTGTGTCTGTTAGAGGCGGGTTAGCTCTGGAGGCAGGAATCTTTGCCATTTAACCTCACCGCTCCACTGTTTGTTTAGTCACCAGCCGCTCGGGATGAGAACCGAGAAGATAAAACCACCATAAAATGTGAGACTTCCCCTCCTTCCTCACCCAGGACACTGCGGCTGGAGAAGCTGGGGCATCCTGCCTTCAGTCAGGAGGATGGCAAAAGGTATAAGGGGCAGGAGGGGGCCTGGCAAGCGGATGGACTCTGCCAGTGCCACGTCTCGTGGTGTGTGTTGGAGCAGGGAAGCCCTCCTACAAGCCATGGGGATGGGAGGGAGACAGGCCCTGTAGGGGATGGGAATAATAAAGGCACCAGATGCTTTAAACACCAGACCTGACTCCACAAATGAGCAGGGATCTGCTAGGACTAAGGCTGTCGCTGGTGGCCTTTGGGCTTCTGGGATAGATGACGGGGCCCATACTGGTGACTCAGGCCTCTCCCTCCCAACATAGAGATGCTGGGAGTGTTGCATACCCTACGGTAATTCCCAGGGAGCGGAGTGCAGTGACTTCACCTCATCCATTCTGCTTGGAATCGGGGGTTCGCCAGGCCTCACATTTTGAGGAAAGGGTGGTTGGGAATGAGAAGACGGACGATGGCTCCCGACTTGTATCCCTCCGGCTGAGCCGTGTCAGATGAGGCTCGGTTCACCGCCTCCATTGAGTTAGCCCGGAACGGAGGTGAACAGCGAGGATATGGGCTCTTCTAGCCAGGGTGGATGGTAAAGGTGGCCAAGTGCTAGGTGTGAGGGACCTACCCCGTCTGGAACCAAAGGCCCTTTGTCTTCCCACGGTGTGTACCCGTGGTCCCAGGCAGTTTGCTGTGTGCATTCTTGGCCAGCATCTCTTCTCCCCCACTGCTCGGCAGTGCCAGATGTTGGCCGTCTGCCTGGCTGACTGCTCGGCTCCTGTGTGTGCGGTCTGGAGTGCGTGGTGTGTAAACACAAAGGTTTACTGCTCCCTCGGGGGAGTAGCAGGCTCTGGGAGGCGTCTGGATTTCCCTGCTCCTTGCTCTGGGTGCTGCTACTTGGTGCTGCTCCAAATAAAGAACAATCTGAAAGTTTTGCCTGTTCTCTCTTCCCCACCCCTGCCCCCTTTCTTAGCTCTTTGGAGGAGCAGACGAGCAACCTGAGCAGCAATACCAGCAGCCAGGACTCCCTGCACAAAGGCTCCAAGAGAAAAGGAATCAAATCTTCCATTGGGCGCTTGTTCGGCAAGAAAGAGAAAGGGCGTCTGATTCAGCTGAGCCGAGATGGAGCCACCGGCCACGGTCTGAGTCTCTTCCTTCCCCTGTAAAGAGGGGCAGGGTGTGATGTGGGGTGACAGGCCTTGGGACGCACCTTCCGAGTGGCTGTATCTCTTGCTTGGGATTCAGCGTGAGAGATGGGGGGAGGGGCTGCTGTCTGCACGGCGTGTGAAGTGGGGGGAACCAAGCCTTACTCTGGGTGGGGTTAGGTCTCTGTTAAACGGTTAGCCCTGCTCTGAAGGACTGCGCCCTTACAGTCCCTGTGCATGCAGAGCCAGGCTGCAGCTGCTGACTTCATCTTGGCCTATACACAGGTGCAGCGTCGTCAGTTAGGGTGGGTGATTTTTTACCGTTCTAGCAGGACCGGTATAACCCCTAGTTTGGGTGCAGTCATGCTGATATGAAGGTGTATCACTTATTCCCCTTTCCATGGTAGAGTGTAGACATAGCCATAAGCACATTCATACCAGGGTAACTTGCATCCACACTAGTGGAGTTGTCCTGCTCTAACCATACCAGTCTAATTGACGGGGCCCAACGGTTGTGTGTAGGTCATAGCTTAACGCCGCCTCCTATTGCTCCTCGCTCATTCGATGCCTTAAGTCCCTCAAATTTGCTTTCCTGAAATCTTACCCTGCCGCCGGGCTAGATACATTCTGCAAAGCCCTCTGAAATGCAGAGCGTGTTGGAAGTGCTAAGTATGGTATTATTTTAATTATAAAGCTCTTGACATCAAAGGGAATGGGACATCTGGAAGAACTGGATGGAAAAAACAAACAACCCTTGGTTGGCCTCACCAAAGGGTCCAGAGACCATGGGGTGGTAGCGTCTGTTAGTACTGTAAATGGGTCAAGGGGAGTTGCCCTCTCTGTAGTGGTTCACCCTGTGCTGCAGCCATGCGTGCCCATGTGGCACGGCACTAGGCAGCTGGCCGTGACTGCTTGGGGGCAGAAGCTGGGGACTAGACAATGGCTAGTCTAATCTTCAAAACGTTTTTACTCCTTTCCTAGTTCTGATGACCGATCCTGAGCTCAGCATACAAGATTCGCTCGGACTTGGCAAGCTGGGAGCCCAAGCAGAGAGGGACCGGAGGCTGAGGAAGAAGTAAGCATGCCCGTTTCTCTGTTCCTGTGCGTGGTAGGGAAGAGGAGTCCTGCAAGCTGGCAGTGAGGCTAGGGCTATCTGGGAATCCTTCACGGCCCCTGAATCCCAAGTGTCTCTCTCTCCACCCCAGTTCCTGCTGAGCTGAGACATATGGTCACCGCTCCCTTTCCCGAGCCAACCATGCCTCTATTATTGCGTTGCTAAGTACAGTGCCCTACTGCCTGTAGCAATTGCTTCTATGCCCATTTTACTCCTGCTGGGCTTGTCCATACGTACCTGTGTCTTGCAGATAACTATCTTCAGCATCCTCTTCTTAGCTTCCACCATGTTGACTGAAGGTGTGGGAGGTAGTGATCCTGCAGCACTTGGTAGAGGCAATGTGTGTGTGGAGATCCTGGACCTCACTGACTAACTCTTCTCTCACGTTTCCTTTCAGACACGAGCTTTTGGAAGATGCTCGAAGGAAAGGCATGCCCTTTGCTCAGTGGGATGGACCAACGGTGGTCTCTTGGTTGGAGGTGAGGCTGGGCATTTCAGTGGAGAGATTAACACTGACGCAAATAGAGCTGGGCGAAGAATTTTGGACATAGAGCTTATTTGCTGAAAAGTGCAGTTTTCGGTCAACTGAAATGATTTGCGGATTTGGGTTGAATTCAGTGAATAGTTTTGGCAGGAGAAAAAATGGAAAAAGTTGTAACCTTTCATTGTGACATTGTCTAATTGAACAGCTTCATTTTGCTTAGCTAGATTTGTGAAAATTAACAAAAAGGGGTAAAAAACCAAACCCAACCCTGAAAACAAAACCAAAAAAAAAAAAAACCCCAAAATTCATTTCAGGTAGAACAAAATGTTTTGTTTGACCCAACATGAATTTTTGTTTGTTTGTTTGTTTTTCATTTCATTTCAACCTGAAACATTTTATTTATTTATTTATTTTTATTTTTGGTTCATCCACCAAACTGAAAAATCATTTATTCACTCAGCTCGAGACAGGAACAGATCCACTGTGAGACTGCGATAGACCTTGTATTTGTGCTGTTTTTCTCCCCTGTTCGGTGGTACATCGGTTAGTTACTTTGTTTAATCACGTTATTAAGGTGTATATGGAGAAAACACGTGGATTCTAGCCGCTGGAATGCCATGTGCAAGCCCTTTGGCCTCTGGTGTAGTTTAAAATTGGATGGAGAGGGTTCAGAGAAGAGCCATGAGAATGAGTGAAGGATTAGAAAACATGCTCTTTAGTGGTAGACTCAAGTTGTTCAGTCTATTTAGAGACAGTTTAAGGGGTGACTTGATTACAGTCTATGAGTCTGTACGTAGGAAAAAAGATATTCAATAATGGGCTCTTCAGTCTAACAGAGGAAGGTCTAACACAATCCAGTGGCTGGAAGTTGAAGCCAGACAAATTCAGTAAATTTTTATCAGGGAGGGTAACTAACCATTGGAACAATTTACCAAGGGGTCATGGTGAATGCTCCATCACTGACCATTTTAAAATAAAGACAGTGGTGTTTTTCTGAAAGCTCTGCTCTAGGAATTACATTGGGAAAGTTCTCTGTCCTGTGTTACGCAGCAGATCAGACTGGATGATCACAGTGGCTCCTTCTGGCCTTGAAATCTAGGAATCTGTGCTAGTGGGAAAATGAAACGATTAACTTATTGTACATTCAGGGTAAAGTTTTCACAAGTGCCTAAGTGACTTAGGAACTGAAATGCCACACATTTAGCATACTCTGGTGAGCTTCCCTGGAAACACTGTCCTCTACTTGAAAGTGTGATGACACTGTAGTGCCCAGGGGGTATAACCATGTGTCCCCCACCCCCAGCTGCGGTCCCTAGACCAGTGGCTCTCAACCTTTCCAGACTGTTGTACCTCTTTCAGGAGTCTGATTTGTCTTGCGTACCCCAAGTTTCACCTCACTTAAAAACAACTTGCTTACAAAATCAGACATAAAAATACAAAAGTGTCACAGCACACTGTTACTGAAAAATTGCTGATGTTCTCATTCTTACCATATAATTATAAAATAAAGCAATTGGAAAATAAATATTGTATTTACATTTCAGTGTATAGTATATAGACCAGTATAAATAAGTCATTGTCTGTATGAAATTTTAGTATATACTGACTTCGGTAGTGATTTTTATGTAGCCTGTTGTAAAGCTAGGCAAATATCTAGATGAGTTGATGTACCCCTGGAAGGTCTCTGAGTACCCCAGGGGTATGTGTTCCCCTGGTTGAGAACCACTGCCCTAGAGTATCCAGAGCATAGAACGATTCCAGCTCTATGCTGATGGAGCCAGGCTCCCTAGCCTACTATTGTAATGGGAATTGTCTGGGAATATGTGGACATAGCTTTAGCGAAATGATTCAAAAAGATCAAACCCTACGGTTGTTTTTTTCTGAACTCTCAGTCTCAGAATGGCGGCTGTGTCCCTTGTTAGCGCGTGAGAGTCTGGGTGGAGATGGGCACATGAAACCCTCTGCTTTCCTCTGTGTTGCCAGCTGTGGGTGGGCATGCCCGCCTGGTATGTTGCAGCCTGCAGAGCCAACGTGAAGAGCGGCGCCATCATGTCTGCTCTGTCCGATACAGAGATCCAGAGAGAGATCGGCATCAGCAACCCCCTTCACCGGCTGAAATTGCGCCTGGCCATTCAGGAAATGGTGTCACTGACAAGTCCTTCGGCTCCACCTACCTCGAGGACGGTAAGTGCTTCACAGCCACAGAGATTCTTGTATGTAACGTGGCGGAGACCTTAAACCTGTTTGTGGGGTGTCACCCATCCCCCTGTCCGAGAAAGATGATTTGGAGGACAGTGTACCCTGCCAGCTTTTCCAAAGGAAATAGCAGATTTTTGTTCATACTTGATACCAGAGATTATCCAGTGGAGCCGGCTGTGAAGGGAGCAGAGTTTCATTTTTGGGGGGGCGCTTGCAGGTGAGCAGGAATTCACAAGACCATTGCTTCAGCTTGAAACAGCCAGACGATGAGGGTGGGAGCTATAGCAGACTGCTTCCTCCCAGTTAAAGATAAAGTGGTTTGTGCTAATGTCCCCTGCTAACTGGGGCTCCTGTTTGGATTTCATTCAGCCTCTGAAAAGATGAAGTACTAGAAGTCTGGGAATCTACCTCCAAGCAGTGCTGATGTTCCCAGATAAATTATTGCTTTCTAGGGAACACATATGACTTACCATGCTGCAACAAACCTATCTGGTCCATCCAGTATCCTGTCTCCATCATCGGCCAATGCCAGAAGCTTCCAAGGAAGACATAAAACCCTTATGATGTACCTGGCCAATTTCACGATACTTTCCGTGGGGGTGAAATTCCTTCCTGATACAGGCCTCCTGACCTCTGAAATCTGAGGCGTGATATATGCTTCAGCCTAGGTAGTGTAACTGTGGTGCTATTCTTGCTCCTGTGACTGTTGACTCTGTTTTTTAATCTCATCCCATTTTTCTTCTCTGAGTAGATACAGCCATGTATGCTACATACATGTGTGCATGCCCAGAGCACCAGAGCCAGAGAACTTTGCCTAGCAGTTCCCATAGGGGCGGCACTCACGCGTTGTGCCCTGAGCCCCTCCTCTGGCCATATAAGGGCAGCACCACCCCAGCCCCTCAGTTCCTTCTCACCGGGTGTGGCTACAGTCAGAGCTCCATGCGGTGTTTCACCCCCTGCTCGTTGGTCTGTCTCTGAGAATTTTTTTCTTACATATAGCAGTTAGTAGTTCCTCTGGGTAAGTTTATGTTAGTTTAGTTATAGTGGCTGGCTGCTCTCTGTCACGCCCTCACCAGGGTCCAAGCGTTGTCTGTCATGTGGGGCGACCATCCCCAGCAGTGACCCCCACACGACGTGAGCGGTGCTCCATCTGCAAGTCATTCACAAAGAGAACTTGGGCAGTGAGACTCATAGAATCATAGAATATCAGGATTGGAAGAGACCTCAGGAGGTCATCTAGTCCAACCCCCTGCTCAAAGCAGGACCAACCCCAACAAAATCATCCCCACCAGGCCTTAAAGGCCTTTGTCAAGCCGGGCCTTAAAAACCTCTAAGGATGGAGATTCCACAACCTCCCTAGGTAACTCATTCCAGTGCTTCACAACCCTCCTGTTGAAATATTTTTTCCTAATATCCAACCTAAACCTCCCCCACTGCAACTTGAGACCATTGCTCCTTGTTCTGTCATCTGCCACCACTGAGAACAGCAAACTCCATCCTCTTTGGAACCCCCCTTCAGGTAGTTGAAGGCTGCTATCAAATCCCCCCTCACTCTTCTCTTCTGCAGACTAAATAAGCCCAGTTCCCTCAGCCTCTCCTCGTAAGTCATGTGCCTCAGCCCCCTAACCATTTTCATTGCCCTCCACTGTATTCTCTCCAATTTGTCCACATCCTTTTTGTAGTGGGGGGCTCAAAACTAGACACAGTACCCCAGATGTGGCCTCACCAGTGTCAAATAGAGGGTAATAATCACTTCCATCGATCTGCTGGCAATGCTCCTACTAATGCAGCCCAGTATGCCGTGAGCCTTCTTGGCAACAAGGGCACACTGCTGACTCATATCCAGCTTCTCGTCCACTGTAATCCCCAGGTCCTTTTCTGCAGAACTGCCACTCTAGGCAGTCGGTCTCCAGCTTGTAGCAGTGCATGGGATTCTTCTATCCTAAGTGCAGGACTCTGCAGTTGTCCTTGTTGAACCTCATCAGATTTCTTTTGTCCCAATCCTCCAATTTGTCTAGGTCCCTCTGTATCCGATCCCTACCCTCCAGCATATCTACCACTCCCCCCATCTTAGTGTCATCTGCGAACTTGCTGAGGGTGCAGTCCATCCCATTATCCAGATCATTAATGAAGATGTTGAATAAAACCAGCCCCAGGACCAACCCCTGGGGCACTCTGCTTGATACTGGCTGCCAACTAAACATCGAGCCATTTATCACTACCTGTTGAGCCCGACAATCTAGCCAGCTTTCTATCCACCTTATAGTCCATTCATAACTTGCTGGCAAGAATACTGTGGGAGACCGTATCAGAAGCTTTGCTAAGATCAAGGTATATCACATCCACCGCTTTCCCCATATCCACAGAGCCAGTTGTCTATCATAGAAGGCAATCAGGTTGGTCAGGCATGTTCCTGATCACCTTCCTCTTCTCCAAATGCTTCAAAATGGATTCCTTGAGGACCTGCTCCATGATTTTTCCAGGGACTGAGGTGAGGCTGACCTGTCTGTAGTTCTCCTTCTTTCCTTTTTAAAAGACAGGCACTATATTTGCCTTTTTCCAGTTGTCCAGGACTGCCCCTGATCGCCAGGAGTTTTCAGAGATTATAGCCAATGGCTCTGCAATCACATCAGGCAACTCCCTTAGCACCCTCGGATGCAGTGCATCCAGCCCCATGGACTTGTGCGTGTCCAGCTTTTCTAAATAGTCCTTAACCTGTTTTTTCACCACTGAGGGCTGCTCACCTCCTCCCCATACTGTGCTGCCCAGTGCAGCAGTGTGGGAGCTGACCTTGTCTGTGAAGACTGAGGCGAAAAAAGCATTAAGTACTTCAGTTTTTTCCACATCCTCTGTCACTAGGTTGCCTCCCCCATTCAGTCAGGGTCCCAGACTTTCCCTGACCACCTTCTTGTTGCTAACATTCCTGTAGAAACCCTTCTTGTTACCCTTCACATCTCTTGCTAGCTGCAACTCCAATTGTGCTTTGGCCTTCCTGATTACACCCCGGCACGCTCAAGCAATATTTTTATACTCCTCCATAGTCATCTGTATAAGTTTCTGCTTCTTGTAAGCTTCTTTTTTGTGTTTAAGCTCACCAAAGATTTCTCTGTTAAGCCAAGCTGGTCGCCTGCCATATTTGCTATTTTTTCTGCACATTGGGATGGTTTGTTCCTGCGCCCTCAATAAAGTTTCTTTAAAATACAACCAGCTCTCCTGGACTTCTTTCCCCCTCATATTAGCCTCCCAGGGGATCCTACCCATCAGTTCCCTGAGGGAGTCAGTCTGCTTTTCTGAAGTCCAGGGTCCATATTCTGCTGCTCTCCTTTCTTCCTTTTGTCAGGATCCTGAACTCAACCATCTCATGGTCACTGCTGCACAGGTTGCCACCCACTTCTACTTCTTCTACCAATTCTTCCCTGTTTGTGAGCAGCTGGTCAAGAGGAGCACGGCCCCTAGTTGGTTCCTCCGGCACTTGCATCAGGAAGTTGTCCCCAACACTCTTCAAAAACTTCCTGGATTGTCTGTGCACTGCTGTATTGTTCTCCCAGCAGATGTCAGGGTGATTGAAGTCCCCATGAGACACAGGGGCTGTGATCTGGAAACTTCTGTTAGTTGTCCAAAGAAAGCCTCATCTACCTCATCCTCCTGGTCTGGTGGTCTCTAGCAGACGCCCACCACAACATCACCGTTATTGCTCTCGCCTCTAAACTTAACCCAAAGACTCGCAACAGACTTTTCTCCAGTTTCATACTGGAGCTCTGAGCAATCATACTGCTCTCTTACATACAGTGCAATGCCTCCACCTTTTCTCCCCAGCCTGTCCTTCCTGAACAGTTTATACCCATCCCTGACAGTGCTCCAGTCACATGAGTTACCCCACCAAGTCTCTATTATTACAATCATATCATAGTTCCTTGACTGTGCCAGGACTTCCTGCTTGTTTCCCAGGCTTCTTGCGTTCATGTACAGGGACCTAAAATAACTAGCCGATTGCCCTGCTTTCTCAGTATGAATCTGGAGGTCTCCCCTGTTGCACCCCCTCCTTGTGTTTCCTCATGGTAGCTCAGGGCTTAGGTCTCCATCTTCCCCATTTAGCTCAGGGCTTAGGTCTCCATCTTCCAGCGAACCTAGTTTAAAGCCCTTCTCACTAGGTTAGCAAGCCCACTTCCGAAGTTGTTCTTCGTTAGGTGGATCCCATCTCTTCCTAGCAATCCTTCTTCCTGGAACAACATCCCATGGTCGAAGAATCCAAAGCCCTCTCTCAGACACCACTTGCGTAACCACGCATTTACTTCCACAATTCGATAGTCCCTACCTAGGCCTTTTCCTTCAACAGGGAGGATGGACAAGAACACAACTTGTTCCTCAAACTCCCTTATCCTTCTTTCCAGAGCCACATAGTCTGCAGTGACCTGCTCAAGGTCATTCTTGGCAGTATCATTGGTGCCCACATGGAAAAGTAGGAAGGGGTAGTGGTCCTGATTAGTCTCGGCAAACACTTTGTCACATCCTGAATTCTAGTTCCAGTCAAGCAGCATACTTCTTGAGTTTCCCAGTCTGGACGGCAGATGGACGACTCCGTCCCTCTTAGGAGGGAGTCCCCGACCGCCACCACCCGTCTCCTCCTCTTGGGAGTGGTGGTCATGGAACCCCCATCCCTAGGACAATGCATCCCATGCCTTCTGGTCGATGGGGACTCCTTCTGATCCCTTCCCTCAGATGACTCTTCCAAACCAGTCTGTGCCATAGTACCTGTGCAGAAAGCCTGAAAATGGTTTCTTACCTCTATCTGTATTAGAGGCACATGGATTCTCCTCTTTCTTCTTCTGGAGGTCACATGCTGCCAATTTTCTTCCCTGTTCTGCACTGCCCTCTGATTCTTCAGCATGCTGTGCCTGCAGTTCCCAAACGCTAACTTCTATCCAGAAAGTCTTCATCTTCTCTGATGCAATGCAGTGTTGATACTTGGGTCTCTAGTCCTTTAACCTTCTCTTCCAATATGGAGACCAGCTTGCACTTCATACAGATGAAGTCGCTTCTGTCTGCTGGGAGAAAGACAAACATGGCACATACTGTGCAGGTCACTCACTATCCAGATTGTCTTCCTTCTAAGAACCTCTTCAGACGCTGTATATACTGCTCACAGAAGCCTGAAAGGCAAAAACTCTGTGGGAACTCCCGTCAGGCGAACTCCCAGGCTAACTCCCTCTGTTGGCTTCTTCTCTGTTGGCAGCTCACTTGGTTCTCAACTGGTTGCTTTTTTATAAGGCTTCTGGCTCAAAGCAGTTGCCCCGGCTCAAAGCCTTCCCTCCAATCAATCACTCAAGGCCCACCTGGAACAAAGCACTCCCAATTCACACTTTTCAAACAAACAACCAGACAGTCAAACAGTCACACAGCTGGAATAGACCATGAGGCTTGGTTTGGCACCACGACCCTCGCCTGATTGCCACTCGCCTCCGGAGCCTCCAAGTGATGCCGCCCCGCACTCGAGCTCTGGTGTTTCCCACAAGAGCAAGAGGGGTCGTTCTCCCTCCTCTGGTACGGTGAGGAAAAGGTCCCGTAAAATGAGCTAGGACCATTCCAGGGCTCGGGGAGACTCCTCTTCCAAGAGGAGCGCTGACCAGCACCGTACTCCCTCTGGCACGCAGGATGGAGCAAGTCCATCTAACTGCTCCCCAGGACCATGCTGAGAGCCCCTACCATCAACTCCAGTTCTGGCCATGAGGCATCCACTGAGTCCAGTACTGATTAACGTCAGCACCAGTGCTGACTGACTCCATGCCAACAGCTACTTGGTGGCGTCTGACCTGCTTTGCCTCTCAGTCCCGGACTCTCCACTTATTCAGGAGTTCTCTGATGCCATGGCTTCTACCACCTCATCCCAGCTCTGCTATTGGCACCTTCTGGCTACGTCACAGAGCCGCCAGGTTCAAGCACCACAGCTTGCACCACCCAGGCCTCAGATTGTGGAGCATCTTTGGTATGCCCTTAGCCTAGGTACCAGCACCTCTTCCGGTACCATGTGGGAGTGTGCCTCATTCAGTGCCACCAGTGCCAATCCCCCATTCCTCTTCATCACCGATACTGCCCCCGTATGGGGCTTCAGACAGATCTGACTGTTCGTTTGCCCTGTCGGTGCTGGCTCCCCTGTTGTCACTAGAGACCCTCTGGGACTCCTCAATATCCAGGTCAGGGTCATCTCCTCCCTCGTCATCAAATATGCACCAGAGATTGCCTGCGGCTCACCATTGGTACCGAGATTGGCATCTGTACCACAGTCAAGAAGGGGCACTTGGCCTAGTGCCTACTGGCCACCAATGCTTTATCCCTATGCCCAGTGTCGTCTTTAGACTCCTTGGGATGTTCCTCGGTCCCTAAGGTCTCGCTCTTCGACCTGCTCCGGAGTAAGATCACCAGTCCCAATGGTGGCTCCATCTGTCAAACCATCTCAGCAGCCGGTGACTGCTGAGCCCGTCCTCCTGTACTCGGGTTATTCCAACCAGATCTTATGGTGCCAGAACAAGACTTGTTGCTGATGCAGTGAACTGCCTTGGATGACTCTCCCCTGCTGGAATCTTCCCCTCCATCAGGACCCAAGGACTTTCAGGCATATCAGAACCTCCAAAGACAGATGGGCGCTACCTTGGGCAGGCTTCCCTCAGGAGAATGCGCATAAGCTGCTGTCTGAGGGCCAGGTTTTATTTTCACAAAAAAAGATGAAACCCTGCACTCTTTTAAAGCCCCCTCCCCCCCCCAGGCTACTTTACATTCTTTGGGAGTATACACTCTGGCCATGAAGCAACTGTGTATTCTACTTAGGTGACTCCCGCGTGGGATGTGTGGGAGGTGGAGCTCGGAGTCTGTTTAAACAAGGACTGCAGGATTGCCTTCCCAAAGTTTGCATCTGATTTGGGCGCAGCAGTGATTGGTAGATGCATGCACAGAGGACCAAGTGGCAGCCCTGCCAATGTCCAATATAGGAATGTCACTTAGAAATGTCATCTACTCAAAGAAGTAAAAACAGTCACCTACCCTGTACCTGTTGTTCTTCGAGGTGTAAGGCGGACGTGTATTCCACGGCCCACCCTCTGTCCCCTTTGCATTGGAGTCTGTGCTTCTGACATTTGCTGCAAAGGAACTGAGAGGGTCAGGGTGGTCTTGCCCTTCTGTGGCTAGGGCAGCGGCTGAGCGCTGCCTCATGGGTACTGCGAGGCAAAGTTCTCCGACTCCAGTGCTCTGGGAACTCACACATCTAAGTAGCAGACACATCTGCATCACATCTCAAAGAACAACAGTTACAAGTAGGTCACCATCTTTCCCCCTCACTGGTATTCCAGAGCAACAAATTCCACTAATTAAATACTCATGGTGTGAAATACTACTGCATTTTATCCATTTTAAATGTGCTCTTTGTTCTTGGAATGGGGTGGCTGGGTGCACCGTTCTCAGCACCGCTCATCATTCTATACTGTCACACTTCTTATCTCTTTTACCAACGTAAGGAGCCCTAGGTGAGTTTCATGGAAGCTGAAAGTGTGTCTCTTTACAGGAATGTGAGGAATCCACCAGTGTCCTTTAGATGTAGATAAACAGAACCAGATTCTGATCTGAGTCTGGTGTAAATGAGCAGAAATTCCTGGTGTGAAACCAGTGGGAGAGAAGAATCCAGCCATAAAGTCTGTATATGTCTCATTGTAATCCACTGTAGAACCTGAAATACCATCTCTAGCTGAACTAGCTTCACTAAGAATTTTGAGCGGACGGTTGTGCTCCCGTTGTAATGTGCCGTTGACCTTTCTCTGATCGACCTGTCTGACCTTTTCCCTCTAGTCCTCCGGAAATGTCTGGCTCACACATGAGGAGATGGAGAACATGGCAACTTCCACCAAAACGGTTAGTTTCTTGTGTCTAATCCCGTCTCCCATCTGAATCGCATGTCAGTTACCACGTGTAACCCTGAAGGAGTGCTAGTGCTGAAATCTCAATCCAGTTGAATGGAAAGGGATCTGTATCTCATGCAGTCATAGCAAGCTGCCTTTTGGAAAATGATTTACGCATGCTTAGAAGCTGCTTTTCAGCTTTTAATAACTTGGCAGTTTCTACAGCTGCTTTTTTATTCCCCCTAGTAAGAAATGTGTGTTCCTTTTTCAAGGTCCTGCTGGTTTTGCTGAGACCATGATGACGGTCTCTCTCTGTCCACCTCTAGTAAAAAAAAAAAAAAAAAAAAAAAAAAAAGACCCATTGATATCAAGAAGGTGCAGAGAAACCAGCCCAGAATGTGAAATCCTGATACCCCTCCCCGCCCCAAGTCATTGGCCAAACTTCAATTTATTTCAATGGGGCTAGGATTTTAGGGATCTCAGTCTCTTTTTTAGTGGCCAGGTGTCCACATCACAAAGCCTGCCCTCACAAGGGATGTTAATCGGCCTGCGTTGGCCCTGCAGGTGTTGAGTGTGGGTCACCGGCATAGTGTCCAGGTCACGAATGGAGCAAGCTGGCTGGGCAATGTGATGGAAGCTTGCACTGCCGCTGCCTGACTTGTGTCTGTTCTTTGGGAAATGGAGGCTCTCAGCCTGGCATCTCTGCCCAGTGCTACATCTGCTTGTCACAAAGAGCATGTGCTCTAGAGGCATCTGTGCCAGTCTCCAAGCCTGAAGTAACTGTGCTGGGGAGAACAGGACTCCTGGAGCATAGCAGCACTGTGGATGATACCTGGGGTGAAAACCTGGCCCTATCGAAGTCAGTGGTAAAATTCCCTTTGATTCATGCAGGATCAGGATTGCACCAGTGCTCGCTTGCTCTCTAGCTGAGAGAGACATGCTCCTGAGTTGCATATGAAGTGGGCATTCCCATTTCCTGTCTGGCTGACTCAGGTCAGGACTCTCGCAAAGGACACTGAGTCGCTCTAGTTCTAGTGCCTTTCCTCTGACCGCAATGTATCACCTTTCAGATACGTGTGTTCTGTTCTGTTTATGTTTGAAGGGCGTGATCCCGCCCCCCCGTGGCAGAGGTACTGACTTTACCTGTTGTTTTTGTTGACATGCTACATTTGTTACAATTAGGACACAGAGGAGGGCAGCTGGGCACAGGTGAGATCCTCCATGTCATCTCTTTCCATGTCTGTTAGCTAGGCGAGCGGGCTCAGGAGCAGGGCCTCTGCCCAGAGAATCTCACACAACCCTCTTGCAAATTGAACGCCTTAGTGACACTGTGTGTGTCCAATCACATCACTCCGTTTCCATGCAGGCCACTCCCTCGGACAATTATTCAACATTTAGCCCCGCCCTTTCCCCCCTTAAACCCTGCCCCAAAGGGACGTCACTGGAAGGTTGGTGAAGGCAGCAGCAGAGAACACTCAAAGGCCAGGGAAAAACCTTATTTTCTCTTGTGGTTTGTTGACTCCTCCTTTGTCTCATTTTATAGCGGGGATAATGTTCACAGAGCTGGAGCTTCATCTCTTGCCTGTCACCAACCAATAACATGTATTAGCCAGCCTCCACGCTCCCGCACCAGGAACATGGCTCTTTCATTGCTGGCTGGGGTGGAATGCCATGTTTCTTTTGACTCCTGTTTTAGATGTCCCCAGAACTAACACAGCACACAATTTCTGAGTTTGTGTACTTCAGGTGACAGCCTAGGCTGAGGTTTGGCATGTTGGGACAGGGGCCTTCGCCATTTCCAAGGCGTGGAAAATCCATGGCTAAAAGCGGTTCGTGCAGGGCCGGCTCCTGGCACCAGCGGAGGAAGCACGTGCCTGGGGCGGCACATGCTAAGGGGCGGCATTCTGGCCATTCTTGGGGCGGCACAGTCCAAACGGCTTTTTTTTTTTTGCTTGGGGCGGCAAAAATGATAGTAACTCTCAGCCCTGGGTTCCCTGCTGCCTGGAAATGGTTTTCTAAAATTGGGGACTTATTTCTAGTAAAAATGCTTGTGATCTCATCTCCCCATACATGGCATGTCCTGGGGTCACCGGTTATCGTCCGTCCACCCCACAGTCGGTTAATAAAGCTGGCAAATGACTAGATGATAGAATGAGCTGGTTGGGCCCAAATCATTCCCCCACCCCCAGCTTCCGGGGAGCTCTGATTTGAGTCCGGATCTGGATTCCGGTTCTGATCATCTGGGCGCCCCTAGAGCATATTAGCCAGGACTTCCCTTCCATGGACTTCATAAAAACCATAGGGCAGGCAGTGTAGCCGTGTTCCTGCAGTGATACAATCCCTCCTCTCTCCCCACCGTCCTTAGTAACCTCAGCCCCTTGTCTGTTCTGTTTGATCAGCCAGGCCTGTCAAATGCGTCACTGGCTTTATAGCCAAAGACAAGACATCTCTGTTCTGTTCAGCGCACGACTATCCTTTCCACGAGAAAAGAGTAAAACCCTCCATTAGCAACAGTAATAAAGATCCTGAGAACAGCTGTAGTGCCGCACATCTGGCAGCATAAGCTAACCGCCTCATTACCCCGTGAGGGAAGGAAGTAGCCATTTATAAAGGGGGGTAGAGGTGGGGGAATGAAGAAACACTGAACTGATGCCAAGCAAATTGCCTTTCCTGGTAGGAAGACGACACTGCCCCCACTCCCAGTATTGAAACAGGGTCTGTTTTAGGGATACATAGAGAGGGCTGCCCAGAGGGGGGGCCAAGTGGGGCAATTTGCCCTGGACCCTGCAGGGGCCCCCATGAGAATATAGTATTCTATAGTATTGCAACTTTTTTTTATGGAAGGGGCCCCCGAAATTGCTTTGCCCCAGGCCCCCTGAATCCTCTGGGTGGCCTGTACGTAGAGATGGGACAGTGCTTCCTGTCAAAGATAAAAAACCAGGGGTTTATATACCACATGTAGCCCTCCAGGGCCTACCCACCCGTGTGAGTCCTACTCACTTGCTGATGTGGTTGGAGTTAATGATAGTATCATTTGGGCCTGATCCTCGATTGCCCTGCACCTGGTGCAAAGGGGGTGCTGATCTGCCATGTCGAGGCATTTAAACTGACTTGAGACTGGTGTCGGTAACCGCACCAGGGGCAGGGCAGTGGAGCACGAGGCCCTTTCTCTTCTCCTTCCTGATTTACATTTAACTGTCTACATTTCTGCCTTACTTCCAGACGTGGGGCTTGATCCGGAGAAGTGCTGAGCACTCCCAGCTGTTACGGGCATCGGGGAATGCTGAGCCACTGAGCTTTTCTCAGCAAATTCTCTGAGTTGCCCTATTACCAGTATAACATTTACATTATGAAATTTAAGTAACAAAATATTGAGAGAGGAAAATTTTTGACCGCTGGTTTTAATTTTGATTCATATAACATAATTCGTCTAAATATTGCAAACGTTAATTAAGCCTCACAACATCTGTGTGAGATACTGTAGGCAAGTATTAAACTGGTTACACTTAATAATAACAATGTATCCCATGCCCACTCAGCGTGACACTGTCACCCTCTAGTGGTGGCTGAGGCATATATAGAGGTTGAAGAGTTTGCTGCAGCTAGAATTAGTCAGGATTTTTTCGACAAAATATTTTTTTTCATCGAAAAATGCCATTTTATTGAAACCTAACTGTGTGCAGGAAAGGGTGAATGTCAACGAATTTCCCGTTCTGAAAAATTAGTTGAGGAAAAAAAAGTTTCAAAATTGCTGGAATGTCTCATTTTGACTTTTTTTGAGATGCACAAGTACCATTTTTTGGTTTGAAGTGACTTTTTGTTCTGAAATTTAAGTTAATTTAAGGTTTAAAAAGTAAAAAAAAAAATAGGTCAAAATTGAAACAAAATGTTTTGAGATTAAATTTTTTGTCCCAGTTTGAGAGAGAGAGAGCCTTTTCCTGACCAGCGCTAGCTTCAGCCGTGGCTAACAGAGCTGGGTCCCTTAGCTCAGACCAGGGAGGGTCATGCTTTGGGATACAAGGGTCCCTTCTTCCATCAATCCATCCAGGGTTGGGGCATTATAAATATAACTTTTTATACAGGCTTTTCATCTGTATTTCTCTAATCTGCAACATGTCTACTCAGACAGAGATGCACTGACTCAAGTTATTAATTTATCTAAACACAATTTATTAGTAATTGGACAGACAATTGCAAAAGCAAAATTCCCAATAAAATCAAGTTGGCTGAAAATCAGCCAACTTCTTCTAAATGCAAGAGCTTTGAAAAAACATCTTGCACCAACGTGCCCTAAAGTGCCACCATTGAGTCCCCTGGAAAGCTGTGTCTGCAGCACTGCTGAGAGCCGTCATGTATCCACGCTTTTCCCTTTGCTTTCACAGACACTGGCCTATGGGGACATGAACCATGAATGGATTGGGAATGAATGGCTGCCTAGTCTGGGGCTTCTGCAGTATCGCAGCTACTTCATGGAGTGTCTCGTTGATGCTCGGATGCTGGACCACCTGACTAAGAAAGATCTCAGAGTGCACCTAAAAATGGTCGACAGCTTCCATCGGTGAGCTGGTCTTCCTTGGAAGGTGTTAAGAGTATTGGGTCCCTTCCTGAGCAGTAAAGGAGAAGGCCTGTTGCAAACAGAATAGCACATGGGGGCTGTAGGTCTTGTGATTTCAAGGGTTCCTAAGTGGGATTCTCCCCAGATTTTAGCCAGACCCAGCTGGTGTGGCTGAGCATTCTCAGACACTGGCTTTGGAGGAAGAGTTATTCAGGTTCAAACTGGATGATCTGGAACAACTTAGAAAGGCTGATGTTCTCCTTCATGAAATTCCCTGTGCAGATCCCCAGTGTAGGTGGTTGCATGGCACAGAAGCACTCAATCCAGGTCAACCACAAGGGGTAGTGCAATTTTTGACCCAGGAGTAGAACATCCCAAACCACAAAGGTAAAAGGCCCCTCCTGCTCATCTGTCTGTCCCACCCTTTTTTCACCTGCTGGAGCAGTCATGGAAGCAGCTCATCCATTTCTCTGACCTTGTATTGAGGGGGAGGGGGTGTAAGAATACTGGGGTTGCAGTTGGGGTCGCTACTGTCGGCTGTAGAGTGGGAGTTCCTAGACAAGAGTTTGCTGTCACTGCTGCACCGGATCAGCTTGCAGACCACATATGGGGAGATCCTGAAGCCCTGGAGGGTTGAGAGTGCTGCGTGGATCTGCAGCTGATAGACCTTCCTGTGGCGTTCCTCCCTCTGCCCTCCCCAGGCATGTCACCAGGGGGTCACTACCGTGGGCAGAGCCTGTCCCCGGGGAGTCGGAGAAGAGCTCCAGGGCCTTGCACCTGGACATAAGAGGCAGCATATGGGTCACAAAGACTTCACTGGGGAACTGCAGCCGGGCTGTCCTGACAGGAGCTTAACCACAAGTGTGTGGTTGGGGACAGGGAGCATCCCCCCCCCCCCCCCCCCCACACACACACACACGTGAGGGCAGTCAGTGCAGGCCTGGCTCCCTTTGTGCACCACTGGGGGCGAGGAAGAGGCAAGGCCATGACCTCCCGTCCCTAACGCCAGCCTGTTATGGCACGTGGGGTGAGGACCGTGTGCTGCAGCCCCTGATGGTGTGTCCCAGCGGGCGAGCTCCCCAACACGCTAAGGCACTGCAGGAGGAATTCTTGCTCTCTGGGGCTGCGTCCCTCCTGGACAGCCCCCTGGGGTGCAGCTCTGCAGTGCGCTGGCTGAGAGCTGGGTTGTGTCCCCTGCTCCCAGGAATGGGAGTTGGATGCGTGGTAGGTCTTCAGAAAGCCCCACCGCAACCTCCTCAACAAGGACAGTACGACATCTCTTGATCCTTGCCAGTGAGCGAAGTGCAGGTTCCTGGGCCCTGCGCAGCATTGGGACTCCCTGACACTTCAGGAACCCCTGCTCCAGCTAGCAACCAGGAAGCCCGAAGCTATTGAATTCGCAGGCAAGAGAGTTCTGACCTGTCAGAGGGCTTGAGTTGGTGAGTTTGGATCCATGTCCTCCCATGCAGGCAGAACAGGTGGAGGCTGAATGCCCCAGTACAGCTGATAATGCATATGAATACAGGACTGAATGGGACAGACATATCCCAGCCTAGGGACAGCAAACCCCTAGGCCCAGATCCAAAGTATTTAGATTCCTAACTACCATTAAAATCAAGGGCTGTTAGCTGCCTACATACCTTTGAGGATCTGGGCGCTAGAGCTGGCCCTGTAGAGTACAAGGACTCTGGCAGGTGAGCTAGCTGGAAGGGTTTCTCTCAGTGCTAATGTCTTTGACCTTCTCCACTATGCTGGTTTTGGCTTGAGAGTTTCTCTTTAGGGAGTTTCAATAACAAGGTTCAACCTTTTCTCGGAGCTTCCCTCCGCCGAGTTGTGAACCTCGCTGAGAAGCAAACGCCTCCATCTCTTGTCTTAGTGTATCCTGTCCTGAGCGTTGAGCATGTATTGTGTTTTCCCAGCACCAGCCTCCAGTATGGCATCATGTGCCTGAAGAGGTTAAATTATGACCGCAAGGAGCTTCAGAGGCGGCGAGAGGAAACCCAGCACGAAATCAAAGGTCAGTAACAATTTAAAAGAGCGGCTTGTGTCTCAGGGAAAATGACAGCAGAAGTGATCCCGCCTTCTTCTATTTCCCTTCCTTTGTTTTTTAATCCAAAAGGCAACACTTCCCAACCGATATCATACAGTCACTAGCCATTCCCCCCTCAACATATAGAGGAAATTGGCTTCTCACATATCCATGGAGTAGCTGTAGGCAAATTGTGACTTATTAATAAGTTCTGCTCTCTGCAGAATACTTGCTTGGAAGCAGAGTCATTTTACCGGTTCCTTCTCGGTCCCCTTTGAAGTCCTGATCCTGTTGGTCAGATTGCGTTCATTTGAACAAACAAGGAATTCTGACAGCAGGTGGAAGATGAATGGCAAGAGCAGAGAAGCCCTGAGGATATAAAGAGCCCCCACTAGCAGCTGTATTGCAGTTGGACTCGAATGAAGAATTGGTTGAACTTAACTGGAGAGCCCATTTGATGACTGTATTTGACTTAAAGAATGCCTGCCCCCACAGTGAATTTAGTTTCCACAGGGAATTGGAGGTTTCTGTGTCAAGTGGGTCAGTATTTTCAACTCTCTTGAACAGAACTGGGAAAATTAAAATATTGTGATCACCACAGAGATCTCAAATAGGCAATATAAAATGCACCAATATTCCTCCTTGCATCAGCAGATCTACCCAGGCTTATAGATAGCTATCTTTGCTTGGCAAGGTAAATAAATCAAAAAAGGGTGAAATCCTGGCCCTGTTGAATTCGGGGTTGGGGCAGGGAGGTTGCCAGGATTTCAGCCAGAGAACTTGGCTCTCTGAGTAGCATTGTTTCTAAGCTGAAGGGGTTTCCAACTCCTCCCCAAGCATCTGCACCTATCTGCTTTCACTGCTAAAGACAGGGGGCTGGAATTGTACAGGGAGGTCACAGTACACCATGTGCAGAGAATCATAGAAGATTAGAGTTGGAAGAGACCTCAGGAAGTCGTCTAGTCCAACCCCCTGCTCAAAGCAGGACCAATCCCCAGACAGTTTTTTTTAATCTCAGTTCCCTAAATGGCCACCTCAAGAATTGAACGCTCAAACCTGGGTTTAACAGGCCAATGCTCAAACCACTGAGCTATTATACAGGCAACACACTGTGTTCTGTCATATTGTCACCCTGCCACAGGGACAGGCAGTGCTCAAGGTTCAGCAGGGACCAAGAGATACCTGAAAATTGATCTAACTCAAGGTCTAGTGTGTACTGAATGTCTGACCCTGCTGTCTTCCAGATGTTTTGGTCTGGACCAATGATCAGGTCATGCACTGGATCCAGTCTATTGGGCTTAGGGAGTATGCAAATAACCTCATCGAGAGTGGAGTCCATGGAGCACTTCTAGCTTTGGATGAAAATTTTGACCATAATAGTCTGGCACTTGTACTACAAATACCCACTCAGAATACCCAGGTAAGGAGAACATTTCCACCATGGGCCTGCCAGACTATTGCATATTATCGGTCTGTCTATCTGTCTCCATTCTCTCATCCACTTAAGTATTTCTAAGGCATCCATCACCTTGGTATCGAGGTGCTGGTGTGTACTCCTTGCGGTTTCACAGAACACAAAGAGAGAGTCGTCCAAACGACTCTGCCTTGAAATGCAGTAGTTCCTCCTGACTGGACTCTGCTTTTTCCATTGATACTGGAGGGTTTGATATTGTTCACACCGTGTCAAGGATCTGTTTTAGAGTAGCAAGATCCAGCCAGCCAGCTTCAGCTCTGTGTGTCACCTGGCAGCCCTGCAGCTTTTGGAGGGACCTGTCCTTTCCTCCTTGCAATGGTAGTTGGACACTTCGATCTGTCCAAGTGCATGGCGCTCCTGTGTTAGTGTCAGCCATTCCCCAGGGACACGGTGTTACTCATTTGATGTTATTTTCAGGCACGGCAGGTGATGGAGAGAGAATTCAACAATCTGCTTGCCTTGGGCACGGACAGAAGGCTGGACGATGTGAGTACAAAGTACTATCTTGTGACTGAGGCGTGCTGGGGAATTGAAAAGATGTGGGTCCCTTCTGTAGGATGAGAAATAGACAACGCGGCAGAGGGTTGGAGGGGATACGACAGCTAGACTGGCCTTGTAAGAATTGATTTTGTCACCCCCTACGGGAGAGGACAGCAATGCTCAAACCCCTGCACAGCCTGAACTACCTTGGTTACACTCGAGGCGGGGGGGTGTTGGTTGAGGAAATGTATACACTGAGCCCTGGGCATTGATGGCTGCTGCTCACAAGCAGGGGGGAGGATCCGTTTCTGCAATAGGAAAACCGGCCTGTTTTCTAAGGTACCAAGACTCTGGCATTATTTCTGTAGCTGCAGGCGTCAGTGCCAGCCACACCTTGGCTCTTCTCTTTGTTGAGGGAAACAGGCTCACCAACTAGCATGTGTTCAGGTTGTGGTGTCAGCCCTCTAGGGAAGTGGGGGGAGCAGTAGCACTTGAATAATTTAAGCATGTACTAGCCAAAGCCCTGCAGAATGTGCTGTTGGGGACAGTCCTGCATTCGGGAATAGACTTGATGAAATCTAATGGGTCTTTTCTAACTTCATTTTCTATGGGCCAAATCCCAAGAGGTGTGGGGCAGCTCCCAGTGACTCCGCTGGCTCTCCTCTGATTTTAGAGCAGAATTAGCTTTAGGGTTATCTTTTACCTCCCATCTAAAGCTGGTAAGAGCCAGGGGGCTGCAGAAGGTGGCTAACAAGGGGCTCGGGCCAGCTCAGCTGTAAGTGTGTTTTTGATGCTCTGTAATTTGAAGAGGTTTCCGTGCTGAGTCTGCCCGTTCGCTCCCTGACGTGTAACTTTGTACGTATTGTGAGTCGCTGTCCCAGCTGGTTCATGTACCGTGATCAGTGTATGATTCTATCAATAAATACAAACCTGTGTTAAAAGAATGTGCAGGGTCTCTTTAAACGCTGCAGATGTGGTGACGTTCTGAGGGAGCAGCAGTCACTAACACACAAGATAAAAACCGACACATTTCTACTGCGTGGGGGAGGAGACAAAGAACTATTTGGACATCAGCAACACAGTGCTGGGGATTTTGTTTCCATCCTGTGCCCAGCGTCAGGCAGCACCAGCCGCTCTACAGGCCGTGCTGAGCGCTGTATGCAGGCACAGCTAGTCAATGCACTACCAGTGCTGCCTGAATTCTCCGTGCTTGGGATGGGACTGTAGGTTGGTGATGAGGTGGGGCACCTTCCAAGTTCAGAATTTTGAGCCATCAAGCCTGATGGCACGTGACTAAATCCCATAAAGTCTGTCAGCCACTCACTACCTGCACTCTGTTCCTTTCGATCCACCAGTAGCTTAGGATAATGCATAATAACGCTTCGCACATCCGCCAATGCTTTTGAGAGAGGCAAGCGGGTCACTATTGTTATCACAGGTATGCAGCCACTGGGTTTCTGTTGCACTTTCTCTTTCTGTTCTCGGCACTGAGGGCCAGATTTTCCAAAGATCTCAGCACCCAACATGCCCCCCACCTCCCGCCGCCCCTTGCTGAGCCCTTCTGAAAATCTGACTGCTTATGTAGGTGCCTCAGTGCGAGAGAGACTGTCCTGAAAATTCTGGCCTCAGCCTCCTCTGCTTTAATCAGTGATGAAAAAGCAACAGAGCAGCTTTCAAGCAGTGGCTCGGGTCAACCAGGAGACATCCAGTATGGACGGGCCTGATCAGCATATCGGCTACCTCAGGGCAGACTAGGACATAGCTGGATGCTGAGTCTGTTTGAGGAGGTCTCTTACAGTCTGCAAGAGCTGGCTGGTCCTGTGGGGTTGGCTCATCCTTGCGGCTTGCTGTTCTGTAAGGGTGTGTGTCCAGCATTGCAGTGAAGACAACTGAAAGCATGGGCGTTCTTTGCCAGCACAGCTTGTCGAGCCAGCGTTTGCTACAGAGATGTTACGGACTCCCGAATGGCAGTGGGGATGGGAACAGGCAATTGCAAATGGGAGGGAGGTGACCGTGAGACAGTCTCCTCAAAGAGGTGACCCCTGCCCCCTACAGAACAGCCTGGGAATGCTGATCTCTTGGTGCGCAGCAATTGCCAGATGTTTCTCAGGTTCTTACTGAAGGAGCAGCCATGGCAAAGTGCTGCCCTTTGCGCAAGTGTTGGCACCATCTCCTTGTAGCAAACACATGCAGCAGTGCACTTATGTGAATTGGGCATATTCCTCCATGAGAACAATATACATCCCCACTGGCTTTGGAAGGGATCTAGGGGGGTCTGTCCTTCCCACCAGCAGGGTGGTGGAGTTACAAGATTCCTAGTAAATTACACAAAGTACCTGCTTGTTCCCAGGAAACAACTGGATTATATGGGGTATCCTGCTAGGGATGGGTCAGTTGGAAGTCTTCCTCCACAAAAAGTGAGCTGTGCCATGGCCGTGGCAGGAAAGATACGGCACAGCGAGGACTAGGTTGCAGACTTGAGATATGATAGCCACAGCAGTTTTGTAGAAGCCCCAGCACCTCCACCTCAGGCACCCTCAGTGATGATTATTATCATTGATTATTTGTGTTATGGTAGCACCTAAGAGCCCCAGCCATGGACCAGGACCCCATTGTGCTAGGCACTGTACAGACACACAACACAAAGACAGTCCCTGCCCCACAGAGCTGACAATCTAAGTAAGTCACGGCCATTTTGCACTGCACCTGTTTGACAAACGACTTCCAAGGTGACCAGGTTTAGTGGCAGCCCAGGGACAATGGGAGATATTCTATGTATTTACATAGATTGATACAGAATAAAAAAAGCAGCCATCCCGCCACTCCAGGAAGATTTCTGGAGGCACAGCTGGCAGCTGGGTGCTTAACTCTCAAAGTCAAGGGGAGTTAGGTGCCTAAATGCAATTTGTGCTTTTGAAAGTCAGCCGGTAGGTGACCAGCGTGTAATTTAAAATACACATATGAAAAGCCTACTCTGTTATAAATGAACATCCGCCATTCCAACCAGCGAACAGGGATGCTGAGAGTTGGAACAGGCCTCTCTCTCCAGCAACACTCTACCCGCACAGGCCCCTCTGTTTCATGTGTTCAGTAAAAGGCACAAGCTAAGGCCTGGCATGCTCCATTCCTGATTTTAGACAGTCAGATCCCATGTTCTACCTCATTAAGCTGTTTAAAAAGGGCTCTAGAGGTGACCCCGGCAATTACAGACCGGTAAGTCTAACGTCAGTACTGGGCAAATTAGTTGAAACAATAGTAAAGAATAAAATTGTCAGACACATAAAAGAACATAACTTGTTGGGCAAAAGTCAACATGTTTCTATAAAGGGAAATCATATCTTACTAATTTATTAGAGTTCTTTGAAGGGGTCAACAAACATGTGGACAAGGGGGATCCAGTGGACATAGTGTATTTAGATTTCCAGAAAGCCTTTGACAAGGTCCCTCACCAAAGGCTCTTATGTAAATTAAGTTGTCATTGGATAAAAGGGAAGAGCCTTTCGTGGATTGAGAACTGGTTAAAAGACAGGGAACGAAGGGTAGGAATAAATGGTAAATTCTCAGAATGGAGAGGGGTAACTAGTGGTGTTCCCCAAGGGTCAGTCCTAGGACCAATCCTATTGAACTTATTCATAAATGATCTGGAGAAAGGGGTAAACAGTCAGGTGGCAAAGTTTGCAGACGATACTAAACTGCTCAAGATAGTTAAAACCAAAGCTGACTGTGAAGAATTTCAAAAAGATCTCACAAAACTAAGTGATTGGGCAACCAAACGGCAAATGAAATTTAATGTGGACAAATGTAAAGTAATGCACATTGGAAAAAATAACCCCAACTATACATACAATATGATGGGGGCTAATTTAGCTACAACTAATCAGGAAAGAGATCTTGGAGTCATCGTGGATAGTTCTCTGAAGACGTCCACACAGTGTGCAGTGACAGTCAAAAAAGCAAACAGGATGTTAGGAATCATTAAAAAAGGGATAGAGAACAAGACGGAGAATATTTATTGCCCTTATGTAAATCCATGGTATGCCCACATCTTGAATACTGCGTACAGATGCGGTCTCCTCATCTCAAAAAAGATATACTGGCATTAGAAAAAGTTCAGAAAAGGGCAACTAAAATGACTAGGGGTTTGGAACGGGTCCCATATGAGGAGAGATTAAAGAGGCTAGGACTTTTCAGCTTGGAAAAGAGGAGATTAAGGGGGGATTGTCACGGAGTCCCTGGGCGATGCTTTGGAACTGCTCCCCACAAAGCCAGTCAGGACTTTGGGGAGCCTCCTCTCCCATGGAGCAGACTGTCTTCAGGACAAGAAGCTCACACAGCTTCACCTTCCTGGGTCTCTCCTTGAAGCATTCAGCATATGTCCCTCCGTGCGCTTCCCACAGTGAGACCGCCCAGGCGGGGTCCTGGGGAAGCCAGAGGGTCCTGCATGCGCCCCCACTTTGCTTCGCAGTCAGACGTGACTCTTAGCCAGCCAGTAAAACAGAGGTTTATTAGATGTCAGGAACATGGTCTAAAACAGAGCTTGTAGGTACAGAGAACGGAACCCCTCAGCCAGGTCCATTCTGGGGCCCAGCAAGGCAGACAACCCCGTTTGCCCTCACTTCCAGTCCCCAGCCAGCTCCAGACTGAAACCCCCTCCAGCCCCTCCTTTCTGGCCTTTGTCTCTTTCTCGGGCCAGGAGGTCACCTGATCTCTTTGTTCTCCAACACCTTTAGCATCCCCTTGCAGGGGGGAAGGGCCCGGGCCATTAGTTGCCACGGAGACAGAGTGTCGACCAGAAACTGAGGCACCCACACAGTATTCAGAGGAAACATTAAGAACAGCCCCACTTTGTCACAGGGATATGATAGAGGTATATAAAATCATGAGTGGTGTGGAGAAAGTGGATAAGGAAAAGTTATTTACTTGTTCCCATAATATAAGAACTAGGGGTCACCAAATGAAATTAATGGGCAGCAGGTTTAAAACAAATAAAAGGAAGTTCTTCTTCACACAGTGCACAGTCAACCTGTGGAACTCCTTGCCTGAGGAGGTTGTGAAGGCTAGGACTATTAACAGGGTTTAAAAGAGAACTAGATAAATTCATGGAGGTTAAGTCCATTAATGGCTATTAGCCGGCATGGGTAAGGAATGGTGTCCCTAGCCTCTGTTTGTCAGAGGGTGGAGATGGATGGCAGGAGAGAGATCACTTGATCACTACCTGTTAGGTTCACACCCTCTGTCTGAGACACCTGGCATTGGCCACTGTCGGCAGACAGGATACTGGGCTGGATGGACCTTTGATCTGACCCAATATGGCTGTTCTTATGTTAAACTGAATTAAGGGCTTGTCTAAGTGGAAAATTAATTTTTAAAGTGGATTAGTTAAATCACATTAACCCCTACATGGATGCTCTCATTCAGAATTAAAGTGACCTTAATTCTCTTTCATGTAATTCAGTTCCAAGGCCACTTTAATTCTGAATGAGAGTGTTCACACAGAGGTTTAATGCTGTTAACGAATGCACTTTTAAAAGTTAATTAGGATTCACTTTCTTGAGTGTCCCAGTTTGTGTAGACAAGCCACTTTTATTCTGCATGGGAGTGTCCACACGGGCTTGATCATGTTTAAATTCACACGTTTAATTAATCTGGGATAATTTTCCTTGTAGATGAGCCCTTTGTTGTCCGGGAGTCATGGCTGGGCCGGGTTGGTGTCACACGCCGCCACGTGGCTGTTTGTGGCCCTTTTGTTTGCGTAACGCATGGCTGAGCCCACGGCGATGGTAGTTCAGCTGCCCCACGTGGGGGCCGTTCAGCATGGGCTAGTGACAGGGAAGGGCCAGCTGGCCAGAGAACCTTCCAGGGGGCTGTGAATGGAGGATGGGGGGAAGCGGGTGCTACTGATAGAATGGCGGCGTCGGTACCCGAGCTGCATGGCTGAGCCCTCCCTGCCATCCCCCCTATCCCTCCCCTCCCCGCACTGTGCAGCAGGCATGTCTGAGCCCCCTCCCCTCCCTACACACATCCTGTGTCGCAGGCAGTGTCTGATCCCACCACCACACACTGTGCTGCAGGCCTGTGTCCGTGCCCCCCCCCCCCAGACCCCCACCCCAAGTGGTGTCAGAGCCCGCTGTGCGCGGTGCTGCGCGTCTGGCTGTGAAAGGTGTAACCAGCCATTCCCTTGCAGGGCGAGGACAAGGCCTTCCGGCGAACTCCGTCCTGGAGAAAGCGCTTTCGCCCTCGAGATGTTCACAGCATCGACATGCTCAGCGGCTCAGCCGAGACGCTCCCCGCCGGATTCCGAGCGACCGCCTTGGTGCCCTTGCCGCCCCCCTCAGCCCCGCTGAAGAAAATGCCACCAGAAGGTAGGACATGGGCCCTCCAACCTCAACTCCCCAGGGGCTTCTTTGCAGAGCAGACACCTCTCAGACCGGCATCTGCTGTCCTGGGCAAGCAGCTAGCATGTGTGTGCTGTGTGCGGTGCTGGCACAGTGCCTAGCCCCCCATGATCCCTGGGAGAGGAAGGGACGGTGTCACAGCTAGGGATGAGTTATTAAAGCGTTTTCGAAATTACCTGCTGGGAACGTTTACCTTACCTCCCACAGTCCTGTCCTGCAGTCTCTCCTCACTCTGGCCCGAGCATGTCTGATGCCCTTATAGGCAGACAAAGCAGGACCAGTTCCCTTTAGTCTCCTAATTTTTGAATGCCTGTAGCGGAAGCCCTGAGATCCAACTGTTCCCCGTAGTTCCTTTGCCCTGGGAGGTGGAGCGGGGTGTGGGGGCAGAATCTTAGCCAGCAAAGACAGAAGCTGATTGCAGCTGGCTGGAGTGGAAGTGAGGGCATTAGAATCCACCAGCACAGCGGTGTCTCCGCAGCCCATACGAGGTGCACAGAGGGTCCCATGCTGAAGACAGGCAAGAGAGAAACCCAGTGTGAGCTAGAAGTCATTGCCCCAGTGATTGTCCTGGGTGAAAGCTGCCCTCCACAACAGGGCAATGCAGCCCAAGGGAGTCTGAGAGGAGGATTGAGATAGCTGGGCTAAACTTGGAGATTAGCCTGAGATACAGAGAGAATAAATCCTTCAGATGCATGAGAAGTAGAAGGCCCTGGCGCCCCGTACGGGGGGGAAGGGAGCAGTCAAGGTGGATGAGGAGATAGCAGATTGCACATCTGCACCCACCATGGAGGGTGCTGGGGGGGGACACCTCCTAGGCAGTGAATGGGGGGCCCTGCAGTCTCTTCCCTGAGCCTCTTAATGAAAGGGCAACGAGGAGGTGAAACACCAAGCTCCCTAGCTGTCTGTCTATCACAGGTCTGTCACCATAATATCAAAACATGAGTCACCAGGGCCAGACAACATCCTCAGGAAGCCTGGGCGAGCCACAGAGCAAAGTATCTGAGCTACGATCCAAGCTCTGATGTATCCTTTAGCCCAGCTGCTGTCCGAGGGAGACAGAGGGGGACAGTGCGGTACCTCTCCGCAGCTCATTTTCTGTTCATTCCATGTTGCTATTATGTACTACTTTTCGGTTCAGCATCGACGTTCCTGCTGCTGATGCTCAGGACCCGGACAGCATCCAAGGCCATTTGCCGTAGGGCAGTAGCAATTTCCAAGCCTGCATCAGCAGCATTTCGTCGATTCATAGACAGGAAGGACAATACTGATCATCCACTCTGGCCTCCCGCACCACACAGGCCAGAGAGCTTCTCCCAGGGATTCCAGCATCCAGCCCATATATTTCTGGTGACAGAACTGGGAGAGGTGGCACCCAAGCCCTGGTGCCCATCCTAACTCCGTTCTCTCCTTGGGATTGTGAAGCTGAGGTCAGCCGGAAGCGTGAGCCGGCGAGCAATGATCCATTCTCCACTGGTTACTCTTTGGGGATGGCTAGGCTGCAATCACAAGGTACCACTTCGGCTCCGGTGGACCTACCTGCGCTAGCACTGACCCAGCTAACTGCAGGACCAAAAGCAGCAAAGCCATGGCTGGGCGCACTTCAGTGGGGGCTGTCCCAGCCTGGCTGGAGCCTGGGTAGTGCCTCACGGGGCTGGCCCATGCTGCAGCGCTCGATCAAAGCTAGCTCAGGTGTGTCTGCTCGAGCTGCCAGCGTGTCCTGTGACTGAAGCCTGGACGTCCGCTGAGCCCCGCCTCCCTGGCATTCCCAGCCATTCCAAAATGTTTAGTCAGGCCCCCCCCCCCCCCCAAAGCAGGAGATTGGCCTAAAAAGTCACAAGGTTGAAATTAAAAAAAAAAAAAAAAAAGTCTGTTGGGCTCATTGTCTTTGACTTCTGGTTTCTGAGCCTTTGGGCTGCGCTCAGCTCACATGTCTAAGCATAGGCACCGAGTTTGTAATCTGCTGGTGGGGGGGGTGTTCCCCACCCAGCTCCGCCCAGGCCCCATTCCCACTCCACCGCTTCCTCTGATGCCCCACCCCCGCCCTGCTTCTTCCACCCCCGCTCCTCCCCTCCCCGCCTCTTCCCACCCCAACCCTGCATCTTCCATATGCAGTGCCACCCCCTCCCCTGAGCACGCTGTGCCCTCGCTCCTCCCCACAGCGCTTCCTGACACCGCGAAACAGCTGTTCGTGGTGGGCGGGAGGTGCTGCAAGGGATGGGGAGATGCTGATTGGCGGGGCACGCCAGGGGCCAAGAGGCGCTGTGGGGAGGGAGAGGCGTTGATAGGGGGCAGCACCCACCATTTTTTCCCAATAGGTGCTCTAGCTCCGGAGCACCCACAGAGTCAGCGCTTATGCATCCAAGCGTTTCTCTTCAACCATGTGGGTTAGAAACTTACTTAGGAGTCACAGAGACTCTTACCTAATCAGGGGACTCCGGGAGCTGGGGCTTTCAGATAACCCCCGAGTAGTGGGATACTCAGGATAAGATCGTGAGAGTTGGTGACACAGGAATGCACACTGCAGAGGGAATAAAGCCCAAGAGAAGCATTCTGCAGGGGCAGGCTTCACAAAGGAGAAAACTAGATGATGTCCCAAGAAGCGGAATAGTTCAGACGTCCTGGGTCAGATTCAGAGAAGAGCCTGAACAAGCCTAGGGAAGGCTATAGGGAATCTGAGCTGGTGTAGCGTACTCCTTCCCCTCTCCAAGTATGGGTTACACCAAATGAGCCTGCTTCTGGCCTCCCTGAGACATCGCCGGGGAACTCTCACTCTCGTTGTGTGACAGCAATGCACACACCCTGCTGTACAGCACCAGCCACTCATTAAGGCTTATTAACCGAAATACTGCAGGCCTTCCGAGTCCACACAACTAACTCCTGTCCCTTCCGAATAACAGCCCAGCTGGAGCCAGGCCCGTGGGCAGCTGAGGGTTAATTCTGAGCTAGGCCAGGGCACCCCAAGGTCCCTAATCGCATGCTTTGTGTTTTACTCTGACTGGCTTGCAGTTGGTGCATCTGGGCCGCAAAGATTGGAGCCCTCCACAGTTCGAACGTATTCCTGCTGAGGGTCATTCTCTAATGGGAATCAGCCCAGACTGTGGGTAAGTTTAAGAAAGATCAAGGTACAGTAGCTGAAATGGCAATACTCCAAACAGCTGGCAGGGGGTCTACTCGTCGAGCCCAAGGAAAGACCCAGTGCAGCCCTCTACTGCTGGATTCCTCTTGCTGGCACAGCTATGCCTCTGTCCTCCTCTCCGCCTCTCTCCCTGGGAAGGCGCTCCAAGCCAGCTCACCTCTAGAGGTTCCAGAGGGGATGAGGTCATTAGCACGGCAGCAGGGTTTCCTGATTTCCCCAGGACTGTCCTTTGGAGCTTCAGAAGTAAACAGCTTCTCATTGTTATTGCAGGGCTTAAAGACCCCGGTTGGGGATCCCTTGGTGCCCTAGGCCCCGTAGAAACAAATGCTGCAAAGGCAGCCCCTGGCCCAGAGAGCTCATAGTCTGGTGTTCACAGAGGATAAGAGCGAAGACAAGGTGGGTGAGGAAATAACTTTTATTGGACCAACTTCTGTTGGTGGAAGGGACAAGCTTTTGAGCGACACGAAGCTTGTCTCAGCTGTTGCTTCTGTTGCTCGCGCCTTTGGAGAGCATCACTGTGACCTTCCCCAGGGTACAATCTGGGCTGTTGGGCAGCTGTGTCCCCTTAACTCTCCAACCTGGGGTGCCTTTTACACGGCTTTGCTGGGAGAACCGCTCTTGGCCTGCTCTCACATAGCCTACAGCATGAAAAATCCATCCCAGCTGAATTATGTGAGGGCTTCTAGCCATGCCTGAATTATATTCCAGAGTGACACCAGCAAGGTCGTAGTCCCACACTAGTTCCCAGAAATGTGCATCTTGTCCTGCTCTTTCCTTCTGGACAATACACGCTCATAGAAAGGCCGTCATTTCGTTAATAAAAAATGAGATGCACAAATCCTTTTGTCTCAAATGGAGGTTCCCAAACACTTCAATCCAAACACACGCTGGTTTAGCTAAAACAATAAAACAAGCTTATCAAGTACAGAAAGATGGATTTTAAGTGATTACAAGTAATGAGGCATATTAGTCAGAATTGGTTACACAGAAATAAAAGGAAAACCACAAACTAATACCTGCCTTAACAAGCTAAGTGACTTCAAAGCAAAGGGTTTTTCTCACCATTTGCTTACACCAGTTTGGCTGGATCTTTCAGCCAGGACGTCTCCCCCCGTTCAGTGATGTGTCCGTTGTCTTTCAAACATTGTTGATGCTGTGACTAGAGATGAGGGGAAAGAGGTGATTTGGGGCCTCTGTTCCTCATTTTTATATCTTTCCCTCCTCTCTGAGAATCCTCTCCAGCTGGGGATCAGACAACAACAAGTCTGTTCCTTTGCCAATTTTTGTAAATTTTTCGCTCGCACCCTTTTTCCTGCCAAGGAGTGGCCATTTAACCAGGTGATAGTCCATTTAATTATGTTGGCACCTGGCAGAGGTGTGAGCTATCCTTTTGTCTCTGGGGAACTGGTCTGAGGCTGTTTCCCCAGACTTAGCACATGCCTTATACAGTAGAGTTTTATAACTTTATATACAGTGTTGCTGCATATATTTTGCTGGGACAATAATGTTCAGCAGATTATGAGTTTTTAAATGATGCCTCATTAAGGCATACTTTGTACAAAATTTATCATAGACTTGTAAAAAAGGGTGAACATAAGAGTACAAACTGTCACAGCATCACCAAGGGCTGTCTCCTGCTCATTAGTGAGTTTGCATATGGCAGGTTAGTGTCCTGACTTGGTCTCCCTTCGACACTCCTGCTTAGCTAACTCCAGATCTGAAGAAGAGCTCAGTGAAGCGTGTCCCTTCTATCCACAGAAGTTGGTCCAAGAGAAAATATTCCCTCACCCACCTTGTCCCAGTCTAGTGTTCAGACAGTGTGCAACAGGGAATAAAGAGAAAAGTGGGGAGGGTACTGGCTAAGAGGAGGGCCAGTACCTCTGCAGTCAGTTTTAATGGGATGCTGCTTTCTGAACATGTAATTCTAACTAAGGATCCTCTTCTGATCTGCTGTGGATGGATGTAGAGACAACCGCAGATATAGCCCCACAATGCTTGCAGAGACACGCCAATGTCATTGCAGGAAAGATGTTTCATAATCCTCTACAGCGCGTCCTCTGCTGATGTAAACTAGCTCCGTTGCAATCAGTGGTCTGTGCTGGTTTACCCCAGCAAAGGAGGCCACATTCCACCCTAGGCTTCACGGGGATTTGACAGAGTAACGCACAGGGTACGTCCCAGTGGTTGGAGCTTGGGCTTAGAGTCAGGGCTCTCGGGCTCTGTTCCTGGCAATGTCTTTGCTGTGTGACTTGGGGCCCATCACTTCGCCTGCTTGCACAGAGCGCTGGCATCAATCCGCCATGGAGCAGTTCTGTTCATCAGCACGTCCCCTCTCCAAAGCACTTTTAACCTCAGTAAGATTCTCCCCTGCTGCATGTGAATTCATTGACCGTGCTTGGCATTGCTGGCCGGAAGGTGCTAGAATGGGCACAGTACATGGAACTGGAGCACAGGCACCTGGCGGGCCTGCACCAGTGGGAAGAGTACAGAGGGGGCTGACACGTCTGACGTGAAGGCCCTGCAGGGCAGGTGCCTGCCCATGGACCCTGGGGAGGATGATGTTCAGTGTGAGGCTACAGAGGGCCATTGAGGGTGGCGCAGAGTGACTGGGCCTGCATTGGGCCTGCATTGGCCTTGGGGACCTGTCTGTCCCTGAGGCAATTACTGTAACCAGCATGTCTAGAGTGCACCCCTTCCCATTAACTCCCAGGTCTCTGCTCCCCTCTGCTCACTCGCTTGCTGGATTGCTCCAGGTGATCTTCACTGAGAGCTGGTGAGTGGGGAGGGGCTGAGCAGGGGGGCAAGGGCAGGCCCAGAGCTCTCCCCTTGGGGCTCATGGGGATGTGCTGCCATGAAGCGGAATGGATCACAGGGCTCTTGCATTCTCCTGCATCACAGCCTGTCAGGACATGGGACTGTCCCTGATCCTGCTCCAGGCGCCGATCAATGCATTGTACAGCAGGGGCATCTCTGGCTGATGGAAACACTGCACCCCCTAGAGGATGCTCCTGTTGCCCTCCCAGCTGGTTGTTTACTCTCTGTACTGCAGTGGTGCCTACAGACCAGGGTCCTTCTGTGCTAGGGGCTGTCCAGAGACATAGGCAGATCTGGTTCCTGCCCCTCGGGGACTGTCCCTGATCAGCCCAACCAGCTGGCCTGGTCTCTGTCCTGGAGCTGCCTCCACCTCCTGATTTGGGAGGGCCCCACTGGAATGGAAGAAGAGCAGCCTAGTGATTAGGGTTTTAGCCAGAGACCCAGGGTCAATTCCTGGCTCTGCCACAGATTCCCTGTGTGACCTTGGGCAAGTTACTTAGCCTCTTTGGGCCTCAGTCCCCATCTGTGCAATGGGGCAATAGCCCTGCCCTGGCTCCCAGCAGAATTTGAGGGTAAAGACTGTAAAGATTACAAGGAATGCTCAGACCCTATGGCAACGGGAGCTATCGAAGTCCCTGAGATAGATAAGCCAGAGGGGTTGCTAACCCCCTGCCCTGCTCCAAGGTAAGCCCTAGCTGCTCCAGCCCCCAGAGGAAAGCAAGAGGAAGCTGCTGCAGCTCTGTGTCACGTCCTCTCATGCTCACAGGGCCTCTGGTGCTTTGTCTTGCAGCACATTCCCACTACCTGTACGGGTACATGCTGGCTGCCTTCCGGGACTAGGCCAGAATCCAGACCACGTCTGCTCCTCCGCTCCAAAGACCAGATGCTACAGGCCACGTGGACCGACAAGGACTCTCGCCGCCTCCTGCTTGTACCCAACCCCGCCCCCTCCCGGTCTCCTCTTGGGTGCCCCTAGATCCTGGTATCCTCTGTGGCTTTGCAGCCCTCCTCACCTGCCTCATGGACATAGGCTCCTCCAAGAGTGGTACAGGGCACCTCTCTGTTGCAGACGTGGTCAACTGGCCGTGCCGTGTTTCCATCAGCAGGGCCCAGCCCTGTGTGAGGGCCAGAGATGCCTTGAGGCCGGTCTGCAAGATTTGTCCACTTTGTTTCTGTGTCTGTTTCGTTTTGCCGATATAGCTGAGAGCAGCCGTGCCAGCGTCTCCTCACCGCAGGCACCATGGAGCCAAGGAGCCCTCTGCCCAGAGAATGAGAGCAAATCCCCCTTCTCTATAATACACGAGCCGTGGTGCCGGGCCTTGCGGCTAGGAGCTTCTGCCAGGACAGCCCGTGGGCTGGGGAAGACACTGGGCTTCAGCACCAAGCCACTGTGCTGCCTGGAGGGAAGGGGATCTGTGCTGGTGCAGAGAGGGGGCTGCCCGTCACAGAGAGGTGAGCTTAGTGACTAGGCCAGGTGTACACACTGAGGTGTGTGTGTGTGTGTGAGAGAGAGAGAGAACTGAGCTGGTGCTGAGAGCACCCTGAGGATTCGAGGCACCAAGCCGATCTGCAATGGGTTGTGAGGGGGAGGCAGGGAGCTGCCCCCATGCCTCCCTCTCCAGCCACGTATGCTCTAGAAGTGCACGTGACACATTAGACGTTCAAACACCTGATGATTTCACCACTCCCCTTTCCTGCTTAGGTGCCCAGGAAATGGCCACGCCTGCCCCAGCCATGGGTGCACCGGGAGCGCCCGCTACCTGCCCCTCTGAGGTTAGGTAGCAATTGGTGCAGGAGGCTCTTGACTTTTTCCATTTCTTCCTTGTAGGGTAGGATCTCTGTCTCCTCGTGCCACTTTTGCCTTGTGTGGCCCCTGTTTCTGGTGTGGTATTTATAGATGGCTGGAATGACCTATACTCATAATGTGCTGTTTGGAAGTGCAATATCAGAGAGACTGTACAGTTCCAATGTCTTTTGGTGTATTACTTGCCTAATACAGTATTAAATATTTTTTTAATTTGAAGAGTAAGTGACCCCTTTATATCAATACCCTGTTTCTTTTGTCATATTATGGGTACTGCATGGATTCCAAGCCCTGAAACGGGGTGGGGAAAGGATGTATGTGTGTTCCAATAAACAGGATTTTAAAGCGACGGCTGGCTTGTGCTTTATTCTCTTTTGTATCCATGTCCATTGGAAGAGCACAGCCACTCAGCCTCAGCTTCACTGGGGGTCATTTAGAAGAGCCACTAAATAAAGGTGTAAAAGCAGCAAAGAGTCCTGTGGCATCTTATAGACTAACAGACGTATTGGAGCATGAGCTTTCGTGGGTGAATACCCACTTCGTCGGATGCATTAGAACAGGGGTAGGCAACCTATGGCACAAGTGCCGAAGGCAGCACATGAGCTGATTTTCAGCGGCACTCACACTGCCCGGGGCCTGGCCACCGGCCCGGGGGGCTCTGCATTTGAATTTAATTTTAAATGAAGCTTCTTATACATTTTAAAAACCTTATTTACTTTACATACAACAATAGTTTAGTTATATATTATAGACTTACAGAAAGAGACCTTCTAAAAACGTTAAAATGTATGACTGGCACACGAAACCTTAAATTAGAGTGAATAAATGAAGACTCGGCACACCACTTCTGAAAGGTTGCCGACCCCTGCATTAGAACTACCACCTAAATAAAGGTGGTAGTTCTAATGCCATCAGTAGCTGTCTTCTGCCAATGGGAGGCTGATGAGCATGTCCTGAAATGAAAACATCCTGGCTGGGCTCTTGGGCAGGTCCGGCTGAGAAAATGTGCCTTGCGTGCACAAGAAGAGCTCCCTTACGTCATTGCGCCTAATTTTGCAGGATGACTTCATGATTCATTCCCACTGTCTTCTCTGTCCTGCTCTTGAATCTCTGCTGTGCCGATGCCACTCTTGAGAATCTACTCCCCAAAACAATCGGTCTTTGCTGCATAACGGGGCTCTCTGCTCCCCCATGGGACTTGGAACGTCAAAGCCCCAGACTCAAAACGTTAGCAAACCAGGAAATGCTGAGTTAAGCCTCCCCACAAATCCCTGCAAAGAATATTAGGGTGGCAAGAACAAACAGCCCACAAACCTGGAAATTTCACAGGGCTGTGGTCAGTACAGCTTCACACACAATTCATCCTCAGCTGTGTCCCCTTTAGAGTGCCAACACCTTTCTGTATAGCCCTTTTGGGAGTGAGCAGTATTTGACTGACCTGCAGGAACCTAATTGTAGGAATGCCCCCCAATGCATTGTTAGCTTCTTTAATTGTGATATGCAACTGGAAATGAACCAGAAAAGCAGCACAGCGTGATATGTCAACCAGCAGCAATTACTCCTTCTATTAATGCAGCTCAGATGCCACAATGAAGGACTGGATGAGCAGGAGTCTTGATTTGGTATTGTAGAGAAACCGAGAAAAAGACCATTTTTGTTAGGGAAGGGCCCGAAGTTCCCAGTTCCTGTTGTGTCCCTCCGGGGGCAAAGCTGAGGTTGTGTTGTGTGCGAAGTAGCATCGTAACGCTTCATTCCAAGTTGTCAGGTTCTAATGCTGTTGAGCCACAAGGAAAAGAATATGAGGGTTCAGAAGAGAGCTACATGACCGATTCCCAGCTTGGGATGCATTTATCCGAGAGAAGGTTAAGAGGTCATTTGATCGTGTTCCGAAAGTACCTATGTGGGGGGAAGATTTCTGATACTAGACAACTCTTTAAAATAGCAGACAAAGCTTGTTTATGCTGGAAGTTGAACTAGATAAATTCAGGCTAGAAATAAGGTGCAACTTTTTAGCAGTGAGAGTAATTAACTATTGGAACAACTTCTGGGGGGGTTCCCACCCTGTAAATTATTTGCTCTTCCTCAAACACTAACTGTTGGTCTCCAAGCAGGAATCACCGGGAGAAATACCCTGGTTTGTGTTGTGCAGGGGGTCAGACTAGATGATCACAAAGATCTGTTCTGGCCTTCAAAATCTATGAATCTTGGAATTAGAGCACATGCCACATCTGGAGCTTCCTGCTCTGGGCAGTGTCTAGCACAAGGTGCTGTGGAGTGGGAGATCCCCATTTTAAGGGACAGCAGGAGCAGGACATCCCCTATTGTTCCTCTGCAGATAGAAGAGGCATTCATCCCCCTTCCACCCCAGGGAATCTGGCATTTGAGGTCTTGGAGCTAAGGTAGATGAGGACCAGGCAGATCAAAGGAGGGGTATGGTCCAGTTCTCTGAGCACAGGGCTAGGATCCAGGGACTTCTGCATACAATCTCCAGAGCTGAGTTCTGACACTCTGTGCTTTGCCTAGTTCACAGGAGTGTTACTTTTTGTATTGCAGTAGCACTTATCAGCCCCACCCATGGACCTCGCCCCCATTGCGTGCTAGGGGCTGTACAAACACAGCACAAAAAGTCCATCCCGGCCCCAAAGAGCTTATACTTGGAAAGCATGTTGAGGATGCGTGGTGACTATCAGTTGTAAGGGAAGCTCACGGTACGAAAACGCTGGGAACTACACGAGTGACTAAAAGGGGAATGTTCTCTTATGTAGCACTGATTTAAATTAGTGTCCCATCCAGCTCCCTTTGAAATTAGCACTGGAACCCCCAGTGACTTCAATCGGGTTGAGCTCTTGCATCTTCCTCTCCTCCGTGTTTGCTTCCAGGACTCCTAATGGAAGCAGATCCACAAGGCTGGCAAGAAGCAGCCAGTCTCCCAGAGTGAGCTATGCCTGAGAGAGGGACAGCGGGCCTCAGGTAACACAGAGACCCAGAAACCATTTCAAACGAGACTGCCTTTATTTAAAAAAAAAAAAATCCAAATAAGTTAGCAAAAATAACAATAAAAAAAACCATCCCGGCAACTCCACACAGCGCTCAGTAGAAAAGACCCCGATGGCAGCATTTACACGGCTCCTGCGCCTGCAAAATGCCAGCTGGCAAAGGAAGTTGGTCAAACAGCATCTTTTTAAAAAAAACAAAAACCCCACACACAAACATTGGCCCCCAAAGAAACAAACTTCCACAAACAGGGAACGAAACACAAAGCCCCCGCTGGAATCCTTCCTTCTATTGTTGCTTCTGCCCCCCTCCCTTAAGTACCACTTACAATAAATCATGTCAAAATGCTTTGATCAGTCACTTCTAGCCCTTTTTTTCAGAGAGGCTGAGTACCCATAACTCCTATTGAAGTGGGGACTCAGCACCCCTGAAAATCGGGTCACCAGCTTGTGTATTAATGTAGGCTTCATTTTAAACAGCCGGTTTATCCTTTGCCTCTTAGCTGACCAAGTGGAAACACTCTGCAATGATTAGGGAATTGGATAAGTGGCTTCACCAGTTACAGTCTATGACTTTGGACAGGTAAATACATTTTCCAGTGTCTGAAGAGTTCTGGTGCCATGTTTCCACTTCATTACCAGCTGGGGAAGACTCTGAAAAGCCCCAGAGGCTTCCACCAGCCTCAGTTTTGAACCCTCTCTTCTTGGAACGTGACAGCCACATCCTCCACCGCGATGCTTTCGACAATTGAGGACAGGGAGTGGAGGTTGTGGTCTTCAGAGGACTCGTCATTTAACAAGTGATCTACGGAGAGCAAGAGAGGAAACCGAATGAAGGTGACTTTGGGGACCAAATTGCCAATGGAAGTGACTGAGGGAGACCCAAGGGGAATGGCCAGGATCCCAGCAGCTGTTGCAGCTGCAAGGAAAGGAACTAATCTGTTCTGGGCCAGTGCACTGTCTGGAAAGCATTTGCCTTGCTCACCAAAGTGTTTCTAGCTTTGCCAGGCCATGGAAGATGGGCACTTAGGGTGTGGCTCTCCCATCATTCCTTCAGATCCGTGGGTGTTACAGGGAGTGAAACTTGCCCAGATTCACTGACCTGCCAGAAAAGGTGACAATTGTTCCCTGCTGTGATCCCCTGTCCTCAGCCCTGAACAATTCAGAGAGGTGAGAGAAATGCCAAGCTGCGGCAGACACCATAAGCAGTTTCTTTTCCCACATGCACAGGCCTTTCTAGGGTAAGTGATGAAATGTCAGAGATGGGAAAACACACTCATTGGGTCATGCACACCGTGTCTTAACAGAGCTGGGTCATGAGAACAGTCAGAGACTGGAGAACACTGAAACGATTAGGACTGTTTCCTCATGTCCCCTCTTATTCATCTCCTCTCAGAGGTAAAGTGTACAAAATAATTAATAATGTAGTAAAGGGAGATAATGTCTATTCACAAAAAGTTACATGAGAGCAGGGGGATGTTCAATGAAACTGAAAGGCAGCAGATTCAAAACTGCTAAAGGAAATCCTTCTTGCACTCCAGGAGTGCCCAGTGGAGCTCACTGCCACAAGATCTCATTGATTCCAAAAGAGTGGCAGGATTCAGAAAAGACAGACATTTATAACAAGGTTAGCATAAGCTGACCTGTAACTATGGGGGGCAGGAGGAAGCTGTCCATGAGGACAGGTTATCCCATAACTGCTAGTGCAGGTTTCTCCCTCTAAAGCAGCTGGAGTAGCTGGACCCTTGGTCTGATCAGTCTGCCAATTCCTAATTTCCTATTGTCTTATGGACACCACCTCTCTTGTTAGTAATTACTCTACCCCCCTCCCACCCCTTCTCACTCAACACGGTGGGAACATCAGCACTTGCTGAAATGAGAAAAGGCCTTTCAGGAAGCAAGGAATATGGCTGGTTGAAAATTTTCCGTTAAATCTTCTGTCCAACAGTAAATTGTGTTTTTGATTAAATGAAAAATGTTCGAGTAAAGTGTCAGCTTTGAGGAAAATTTACCATTTTTTGTTGGAAAACCAAAACCCCACCCCCAAACTGAAGATTTGCAGCAGAAAATGTTTTTTAGCTGAACATTCTTCAGTTTTCAGAATTTTTGTTTTGGTTTGTTTTTTTCCCAACAAAAAGTCCAAATTTCCCCTGGAATGAAGCATGCATTTTTCCAGTCAGCCCCAGTCCTGAATGCATTTCGAGATGATATGAGTTAGCAGCTGGAACTAAGGAGGAACCAAAACCAGTGGAGCAGAATAACCCAGCGTGATGGCCTGACAGACAGGAAAGAATATGGATAGAGAAGAACAGGGATCCTCCAGCCATCTCCCACCTAATCAATCCTGTGTCATGGCTGGGGCCTCAGGTGTTGGGGGCAGCCCGTCTCTCCTGCTTGCTGCCTGTAGCACACAGGTTAGCCTCCTGAGGACTGAAATGCTGTAGTCTAAATTGAGTCTCAGTATAAGGGTATCTGGGTGAAATGTGCTGGCCGGTGTGATGCAGGAGCTCAGACTAGGATGTTCCCTTTGGGTCTTAAACGCTCTAAACCCCTTGAGGAAAGGATGAGGTTCAGCTCAGGCATTACAGCTGGGGTGAGAAAAGCCTGCTGTGCCCATAAGGGAAAACCTGCAATGCAGTTTGTTATTGGGGCAGGAAGGAAAAAAGGGGGTTACTACTTTAATATGATGAATGAACTATAGACTGCTTTATGACAAAAAAAACTCAACTAACTACATTAAAGTAAATCACTAAGAGCTGAAGTCACTAAAAGAACTGTTTACTGGAGCGGAAATCACTGTGTGCTGTGTTAAAGTAGTAGGAGAGCCTGAAGATCTCACACCAAGCAGCTGGCAGAGTGGAGCAGTCTGCAGCACGTTGAGCAGCCCATGGAACAGTGTGGCAGTGTGGAGGTTTGCGGGGATGGTGGCTGTCGTGGTTGCTGGAGGCTGGGCACAGCTGGTGGTGGGGGTGTGGGTGGTGAAGAAGGCCCTGTTGAGTGTTCCACTGTATTGGGAAACAATTGTCTTTATATTTGAGGAATTTACTGTTGTATAATGGCTAATATATGGTTTGTTGTGGGCCCCCCTCCTGCAGCTTCTAGCTCAGGGGGAATGACAGCCATTATACCCTGAAGCTCATTGACCCTGAGGTCAGTGTGAAGGACTGCCTGGAGGGGCCTTGATATACCTTTTGGGGCGTAGAGAGAGCCCTGAGTAGTTGTAAAATAATGATTCCTTGATTCCCGGGGGTGAAAAAATTTCAGCCTATATACAGGAGGCTGGAGAGACTGCTTCAAGAGCTATTTAGAGGAGCAGGTGACTGAGCAGAACCAGCCAGCACAACGCCACTGCAAATGGCCAGTGTACTGATATGGTAGCACACCAGAGGAACTTGCAACAAATGCAACCATTGACCGAGCTAGATTTCCCAGGAATAAGGCCTCCAGACTGTGACAATGGAGAGTCAATATCTGAGCCACGGCCTCAGCATGGATGAATACCCTATCAAGGTATGTCATAGTGCCTTGAATTCCCAGAGGAGGTTGCTGGGGGAGGGAAAGGAGAGAACACAGCTGCCTTGCCCTGCCTGACCTAAAGGGATGCTTGCGGATTACTGCAGGCGACGGGCTGGGGACCAGTACCTGAGTACCTGATGATCCCATACTTGTGCTGAAGCCTATATAGAAGACTAAAAGGAGACATCTGAGCTACCAATTGGGGCACTGAAGTACATGGCACAACCCCCTAGTAGTACCTGCAAGGACAGGAGCTCCCGAAGGAGTGCTGGTCCCCAATGAGTCATAAACCCTAAAAGGTGCCTGAATCAATTGTGAAACCCCAGTGGAGACTCCCATTGTCGGAGGAGGAAAAGATCGCTGAGGAGGAAACTTGTGAAAAAAGGCCCCCATTCTCACATGACTCCCGACCTTTCAGAGAGAGATAGGGGGAGGCTCTCTCCGAGATGGAAGATGTGCGACAACATCTTCAAGAGCTGGCTGCAAAATGGCATCATTACAGAGTCGCAGCTCTCGCGCCTCACCCATTGTGGTGGTCCGTAAAAGAATGATCTTCGGATGGATACTACCAGATCCTCTGGGTGAAGAGAGATAGGGGAAAGACACCTGCCACATTTCAGCGTCTTATGGGACCTCGGTGAAGTATGTGGGCCACATCGTGTCCCCAGAGGGTGTGTGACTGATGCCACGTCCAAGCAACTACAAGAACTCAAGACTTTCCTTGGGTTTAGTGGCTACTACCGTAGAGATTTGTAAAAAATATGCTTGTAATTGTAAACCTCAACCTTTGGGCCACGGTGGAATGAGAGATGTGAAAGGGCTTTTAGAAATCATTACTTGCCTAACTCATGCCCCCCTGTCTTTGCTCTTGACCCAAAGCAGCATTCATGGAAGGCACGCGTAACCTGTAGCCTTTGCCAGCCCGGACTGTCTGATAGTGAAACACGCTATCCCACTCACAAGCTGGAGTTCTGGCTTGAAATCAGGAGTTGCTGTGATACCCACGGATGGAGTGAGCTATTTGCAGCGTGAGTGCGCAGAGAGAGGCCCCATGAGAGCCCTTCATGGATTGCTGAGCTGAGCTCTGGCCCCTGCCCTGAATGCGCCTTCTGCTTAGTGAACTATCAATCTCCCTTGCCCGTGCTCAATGCGCTGACTTGCCAAAAGGGAGGGGCGGGCCAGCTGCGGTTCAGGGAGTGCTACACCGTGACCACCAGACCTCTACTACAAAGGCGGGCCGAAGAGTACAGAGGCCTGGCCATGAGGGCCCTGGAACTTACCCGCGTACTGCGCTCGATGTGTTCAAGGAAAACTCTGCCCACGAGGGCTGCATATCTGAAGAACATCACCAGCGTGACCGACCATTACACGCGATGATGCAGGCATATCGATCAGGGACGAGACTTTGAGTCACCTTCGAGCCAACATGTTGCATTTCTGGTGCACGCCTACACGCCACCTTGATGTTTGGGCGGAACCAAGATTACCCATAGACCTGTGCTTTGGTGTATCAGAGGATATATGTATCCCGACTACGAAAAAAGCTGGATGCTTACCACTTAGCTACATCTAGATCAAACCTGAAGACCTACTCAGCACATCTGAGAGTGAGTCTGAGGAGGAAGACACAACCATGGTGTATCCTAGGATGAAGACAAGATTTCAGTCTCGATCAGCTGAATCACAGATTATTGGACAGTGGCGACATACAGATGGAAGATGTCCCACAGCAACAGAGATTCTCCATGAGTCAGGATGAGATCTACCCTGACATCTGGTGGTACATTATGAAGGAATTTTAGGAATGTGCATTTGGCATAACACACAGCAGCATGGGATGGTTATTTTCCCAATTTCTTTGTTATTGGGGCAGGAAGGAAAAAAGGGGCTGTTACCTTAATTATGTGAATGAGGAACTATGAGACTGCTTTATGACAAAAATGACTCAACCTACATTAAATAGTACTTTAATTTTGAATCCTTTAGGAGTCTATCTAGAGGTTGCTGACCTGAATTCACATTGGGCCAAAAGAACTAAGTTTACTGGCGGAAATCACTGAGTGCTGTGTTAAGTCAGCTGGCAGAGTGGAGCAGTCTGCAGCACGTTGGAGCAGCCCATGGAACAGTGAGCAGTGTGGGGTTCACGGGTCTGCTGAAGGAGCGGCACAGCTGGTGGTGTGGAGCCAGTCCTGGTGAAGGCTGCAGCAGAACTCCCATTTCCACCTGGGGAGGGAACTCTGCAGATAAACTTTTGAACTCTGGGGTGGCACTGACCAGAGACTGAGACTTGTTGGACTTTGGGGTGATTGGACTTAAGACCCTAAGGACAGTGCCAAATGTACTTGGACTTCTGGTTTGTTCCTCCTTTATTAAAAGGATTTTGCTACCCAGGTCACTGGGTCCTTGTTGCTGCCAACTCAGAGGGGCAGAAGGGTTACACAGTGATGCTGAACGAGGCTTAGGGTACATCTCACAGCAAAAAAAAAAAAAAAGGCCCGTGGCAGAGAGTCTCAGGGTCCATTGATTTAGGCTCATGCTGCAGGGCTAAAAATAGCAGTGTAGATATTCGGGCTCAGGCTGGAGCCTGGGCTCTGAGAGCCAGCGAAGGGGGAGGGACTCAGAGCCCAGCTCGAGTTAGTTGACCTGGCTCTGATATTCACTGCTGCGGCGGGGGAGGGGCATTGTGCTGTGTAGATGTACCCTTAGTGGGGAGAGGGGACATCAAGACTGATATGAGTTTGCAATGTCTGGATCCTTTTGCGGTGTAGAAGAAAGGCCAGTGTAATTCTAGGCATGTGTGGAGGCATCTGCTCCTGATTCTCAAATCGCTGAAGAGGCAGCAAAGGGGCAGGCTAGCTCCACAGGTAATATCCCTCCAGAACAGAAGTAACTCCTGGATTCTCTTGAACTTGGAGGGACAGCTCAGTGGTTTGAGCATTAGCCTGCTAAACCCAGGGTTGTGAGCTCAATCCTTGAGGGGGTCATTTAGGGATCTGGGGCAAAAATCAGTCTGGGGATTGGTCCTGCTTTGAGCAGGGGGTTGGAACTAGATGATCTCCTGAGGTCCCTTCCAACCCTGATATTCTATGATTCAAAGAGCATCTGAAGTCTCATCTTGCAGAACAACAAAAGCCTGAAGGATGAGAAAAAAGGAATCAAGAACCCTTTCTCCTTCCCTAGAGAAAAATTCCTCTGGGGTCTGGGAAAATTTGGCTAAGAACCACCCCTGACCCCTGCGTGTCCTCCTTCCACTTGGGGACATCCCCCAGCACCACAACACTCCTCTGGTCCTCCGGTCCTCCCACCCTATCTGCTGAGGCTTCTGGAGGAGGTGGTCTAATACAGGCCCACTCCCATCTACTGTACTGTAGGAACAGGACTTGAAATGCTGCCACCTGGGCCTTTCTCACGCCCTGGCCAGGCGGGCAGGGCTTGTAGACCCCTGAGGAGGCTCTGGGGAGATGAGTCGTTGGGTACACAACCTATTGGTCAATAAAGGGTCTGGGTCCTGCCGCTGCACCAAAAGAGTGGCAGGTCAGCAGCTGCCCCTGGCTCAGAAGATGCTGCAATGGGGATCTGAGAATTAGCTAGGCAGCCACGTGCCTCCTGGATATCTGGAAGAACCATCTGGACACCCCTTGAAAACAATGGAGTGGGGATGATGGCCTCTGGACCCACCAAAAAGACAAGGCAAAGGGGAGACGGGGCCTGTTGGGAAGAGAGGAGGTTATGTGAGAAGGAGAAGGGGATAGGGAGGCCTTTTGGAGGGAGTTGTGTCCCGAAAGCTCAGAGAATTTGGATAAACACCCAGTTCTCTGAGCTGAACTCTTCATCCCAGAAGCACTGGGGCCAAGAGGCCAGTCTGGGGTATGTGCTCTGCTTACCCCCAGGGTGACTGCTGAACTCCAGTTGGGTGCTCCACTCTGGACTGCAGGAGGCGCTGTTGGACCCACACTCACTGGCCACCTGTAATTAGGAGGAGACAATCACGTTAGGGTTACTCATGCCAAGAGCTCTACCCTCACACTGGGTCAGCTCCTGGGGTCATCTCCCAGGTGTGCTCTGAAATGCTCTACTCAGTTGGCCCCGATGGGCCTAGCTCACCTCTCCCTCAATCCCAGTGGGAAAAGCAAACCTGTTTTAAAAATCACGTTCAGTCCATGTGGAAACACACGGCCACTGTCTCCAACCTGCTCAGAGTGAGGAGTCCTATGCTTTAAATATTAATTAAGAATCCAAGCAATGAGCTCCCAAGATGGATTCTGTGAGATCCATGGGCAAGTGGCAGCTCAGATCATCAGATCATTAATGGCTGTTTTGTGCTCATGGGAGCTGAGAGTGTATGAGCAGGATTAGGGAATTGTTGTTCTACCTTAACAGGTCCCGTAATGGTCTAGCTCAGTCCTTAGGAATATTTTTGTCCTCTGGAGCTCTTGACAGAATCTCCATTCCTGGGATTCAAGAAAGAAAGGGACAGTAAATTGGACACCGACAGGATCAGCTGCTGTGAAGGACAATAGGGGCTTTAACTCTTGTGAGTCTTTCTACACATCTGTGTAGGGCCAATTGTTAACAAGCCTGGAGTTGGGAATTTCTCTCCGGGGGAGGAGGCAGAGACTCCAGCAGATGGACCAAAGACGAGAGGAGCAAAGAGAAGGTTTGAGAAGCACGAACACAGTGTGAGAAGAAATAGGGGCACTGGGGAAAAGCTCCTGAGAAGACATGTGAGCAGGGAAACGCACCTTGGCCCATGGGAGAAGAAGCGTGAAGTGAGATATTGAACAGGGCAGAAACTGGAATGGAAGCAAGAGCAAATGAAGGGAAAAGGGAGGGCCACCCTCACTGGAGCTGGGACGCACACAGCAAGGGCCATGTTGTAGCACCTAGTGCCACGGCTTCCCCTGTCCTACTGGCATGGTGCTGCACACGTCAGCAGCCTCGCCTTGGATACTCAGCACCTCTCGCAGCTGTGTCTGTGCTCCAGCTCTTTCCTGGGCACACCCGCACCCCGCCATGTGGCGTCTCAGCTGGTAATGGCTCCTCACCTCCTCTCTGAAACCACAGTGCGGGGAGCTGAACCGTGCTGAGATCCAAATGAGGCCATACTGAGGACAACTGCTCAGATAAGAGTTCTAGTTTGGAGCCATTACACCTCCTCCTGGCAAACACTCGCATATAAACAGACCTGTCACCCAGACTCCTAGACACTATCGTAAGGGAGATGGGGGGATAACAGAAGATGGGTAGGGCTACAGTGCAGTTGGAGGTCATGCAACAGCAATGCCCACTCCTTAGCCCCCGTTGGGCTGGTCTTCACTAGAGTTTTTTACCTGGAGTTAACTGGGTGCTAATTGACTTGTAATACTTAACACAGTTGTAAAGGCTGGGATGGACCAGCTACATGTTTGATCAAGGCTACAAACACCACAGGGATTAGCCTAGGGTTGCTTCTCCACCAGGTGGATCATGACCCCAGGGAGGGAGGGAGTGTCAGAAAAGGCAATCAGGGGCCCAGGGGGGCATTGAAAATGTTATTACAATCTCTAAGCAAAGAAAATCTTGCTTCCTCACTGCTGATTTTTCAAGGTCGACTACTGTCTGCCACCCTCTCGAGGGTCCCACACAAGTACATTCTATAGGCATAGCACTGACACATTAGTTACTCTTGCCTTGCAAACGTAAGGGGGGGTCGCAAATATTTCACTTCAAAGAATGGGTCACCAACCTGAAAAGGTTGAGAAACACTGGCCTAGGGTGAAGATCAAATGTAGCCTGGCACAAATGTGGCGGGTGGGGATGGTGTCCACACCAGCCTTTTTTATATCTTGAGATAACTGGCAATTCTTTAACTCCAGGTAAAAAGTCTAGTGAAGACATATACCCCTTTTCTCTTCTCACACATTAAACAGGGAAACACTGCACAAAATTACTGGCATTTATACAGACTGATCCCCTCCCCTGGGTTGTGAGAAGCTGTATTCACTGCAAAAAGAGGTATGTTTTTCTGTCAAGATGACTAACTTGAGAGAGTGATCTTGTTGTAAAATCCTGGTGTAGATAGGACACTGTAGTTTTCACTTCGATGAAGCAAGTTGTGATAAACCCCAGGAAGGGGAGAAAGGCTATAGGATTGATCTCATCTAGCTATATGGAGGTAAAAGCTACTTTTGCCTTGTCTCCACAACGTTTTTACATCAATGTAACCAGCTTGAAATAAAAATGCACCAATTCTTTGCAGTGAAGGTATCACCTGCATTTGGAAAGACGTTATTGTTTAACAGAATCAGAGGCATTAGTGAATCAAAATTAATCTTCTCTTGTATTTTGTTTTTCTGCGGTGATTTACATTGTTCCAATTATCTAGTAAGTTAACCCACAAGCATGATCTGGTTGAAAAATGGTAAGTATTGTCCAGGAAAAAAATTCAAACTTTTCCATGGTTTTTTTTTTAAACTATTTTTCTACTAAGTGAATTGAAATGTATAATGTTTGTTTTGTTTCAGAGAGAAAAGGTGGGTGACATAATAGCTTTTATTGACCCAACTTCAGTTGGTGAAAGAGGCAAGCTTTTGAGCCACACAGAGCTCTTCTTCAGTTCTGTTTCATGTTTAATTGAATATGTCCATTTTGTTTGTGATTTTCATTTCCTTGGTTTTTGTTTGTTTTATCCCCAGGGAAAAGGGAGAGAAATGAAAAATTTGGAGAAAAAAACTAAAAAACCCAAAAAACAATTTAAAATGTCAGTTCATAATGAAACAATGTGAATTTTTCAGTTTGACTTTTGTCCAAAAATAGAAAAATGTCATGGAAATGATTTTGTTTTCACAAAAATGTTAGATTTTACATTATACACTTAAAGTAAATGCTTTTGATAAGTCCTACCAAGGAGTTGGGAGGAGGAGAAGAGGCAAGGAGGCTAAAATGGGCTAAAGAAAAGTTAGTATCCCTGACAGTTTAACATAGCACTTGCCTGGTTCAGGTTGGTTTGGTAGCAAATTCCAATTGAGCATACTTTCTAGTTTTCATGCCTTTGTTCCTATAGCTTTGCCTCATCTGGTTGTTTACTTGTGGAGATTTTTCTTAATTTTGATTATAATGAAAGAAAAGCAATGAAACAAAAAACACAGCCAGATCTGCGCCTCGGGAACTGTGATCCATAGAGCACGGGCAGCGAGATATTGCAAACAAAGAGCTCCTCCAGTGAGATCCTGAACACCCTCAGCTCCTGTTGACCACAACAGGAATGTGAAGGGTGCTGAGCACCTCACAGGATTCAGCCCAGAATGCATTGCAGTCTTTCACATTTCCTAAAATGTGCAAAAAAGTCATGGAAGTCTTGTAGTATTAACTCTTACATTTTTATCAGGAGTCTCATGATAGTCAGTATTTTTCTTAAATCTCCAGCTCCTGAAGTAAAGTGTCTACATGGCTATATCAGCTGTCTTTTTTTGTTGTTTTAAAGTAAGTTTCTAGCCCTGGGGATTGCAGAGAATAGCTTGATTGGAGTGTAGCTCTAGTGGTTGAGAAACCAGGGGGCAAATAAAAAGAACCCACTTGTATTATCTTTTAAAAATCTCATCATTTTTAAGACCGTCTTGTTGTGGTGGGTACTGACCAGAGCTGGGCAAAGAATGGATTTTTCAGCTCACTGGCAATTCCAAAACATTTAAAAAATAAAACTGTCTTCGGTCAAACTGAAAACAAATGTTTTCAGTTTTTTTAGGAGAATTGAAAAGTACAACAAAAAATTCAACATGAAACAAAAATATGGACCCAGCTCTAGCCCTGACTCACGAGTTTTGAATGTGTACGGTTGGCAGTTCTGGTTCTGAGACTCCGGGTTGGGCCCGGATGCCCTTGTGTGGCACTTGGATGGGCACACAGAATAAAACAAATGTGCTAAACAGGTGGCCTCTTTCCCAGACACACCCCTGTCCTTTTGCCCTCTCCTTTGCACATGCGCAGGGGCTTGCCATTCAAGTGCCATCTGCTGCAAAGACAGTTCCAGGTGCCAATCGCATTTGCTGGAAGGATGTGCAGACATTTGCTCTTAGCATGCCTGGCTCAGGGGCCTTTCTAGGAGACTAGCAGAGGAAGTTAACTTTTTTTTATTGCCTAGAGCATTTACTGCCCAAATATTATGATCCAATATATACAGCATGTATCAGATTCTCCATTACACGGCATCTGCTGTAGCCACAGTGAGTCCAGGCCCAAGGCTGTTTTGACAGAGCAGAGCAAAGCAGCGAGAACATACTGGTGAATCTGCCCTGACGCATCCACCTGCAGGAAGACATCCTATGCACAATATAGCGACTCTTTCGTGGGCAATGCCATCGTGCAGGGACTGTGTCTTGTTACAGTCTAAGCCTTTGTGAAAGGGGAAAGATCGGCACTTGCCCATGCAGAGAGGAGCATCTCAAGATCCCTCTTGGTTTGCTTGTTGGCATTATCAGCAGCCATGAGTTGTGCCTGAGCTTGGCCTAAGGAGGAGCCTGGGGGGTTCTTGTGGAAGGGGTTATAAGGCATAGCAGGTATTTAATACTGAAGAGTAAAACCGCTTTGCGCCCTGTGCCCATGTGGCTGCTCACACTGACCAGGGGATTGTCACCCACTTTCTTGACTGGGCTCCACATGCCCCTTTCTGGGTCACTTTTGCCAGCCCATTTTCAGATGTCACCAGCCTACACTGTCAGCCCTTCTAGTCCACCTTCCCCTGGACTAGGAGGCAGGGGGTGTAAATGCACTCTCCATGGCTGGAAAGTGGTGGTTGCTCTGCTCCCTCTCCATGGGCGGGGGCTGGCTATGGAAGCTGTGGTCTCCCTGGGCGGGGGCCGGCTATGGAAGCTGCGGTCTCCCTGGGCGGGGGCCGGCTATGGAAGCTGCGGTCTCCCTGGGCGGGGGCCGGCTATGGAAGCTGCGGTCTCTCTATGGGCGGGGGCCAGCTATGGAAGCTGCGGTCTCCCTGGGCGGGGGCCGGCTATGGAAGCTGCGGTCTCCCTGAGCGGGGGCTGGCTATGGAAGCTGCGGTCTCTCTATGGGCGGGGGCCGGCTATGGAAGCTGCGGTCTCCCTGGGCGGGGGCTGGCTATGGAAGCTGCGGTCTCCCTGGGCGGGGGCCGGCTATGGAAGCTGCGGTCTCTCTATGGGCGGGGGCCGGCTATGGAAGCTGCGGTCTCTCTATGGGCGGGGGCCGGCTATGGAAGCTGCGGTCTCTCTATGGGCGGGGTGATAGGCACTTACCCCTGGCTGCGAGGCAGTGCTGCGGTAACGCAGGTCCCTCTGCTCCCGCTCCTGCTGGTTGAGGGTGCTGAGCAGGCTCTGCAGGCGCTCGATGTACTGGATGGCGCTGCGCAGGATCTCCACCTTGGGCAGCCGCTGGTTGGGGTTCAGTAATGTGCTCCGTTTCAGGGCCTCGAAGGCCTCGTTCACCTTTTTTAATCTCCGCTTCTCCCGCAGGGTGGCGGCACGGCGCCGGTCGATGGAGACAGTTTTCCTCTTGCAGATCTTGCACGCCCAGGGCAGACATTGGCCGGGGCAGTGCTCAGGCAGGGGTGAGCCCTTCTCCTCCAGCCCCGTCCTGCCCTCAGGACACAGCCCCAGGCCCGGCCGCTCCTGGTACGACCCCTGCTCGTAGCCCTGCAAACGGGAGCTCAAATAGTTTTCGCCATCGTAAAATCTCTGGTCTGGAAAGAAGTACGGGCTGGTCTCGAAGAGCTCCATGGGCAAGTGGCTGACGGGGAGCAGCCTCCTCAGAGTGTGCGGCTGAGCAGCGGCTGCTCTGTCTCCTAACACCAACTGTTTGGTGGCATTTAAACCCTGGCGCTGGCATTAAATCACAGAGATAAATATAGAAAAACCTAAAGGAAACCTGAGCCTGCCCTAAGCTGCTGCCTCACATCAAAACTTGTCCATCTGATTTCATGTGCTCTCCCTGCAGGGATTAGGCTGCCCGGGGCCGCGCTGCGTCTGGGGAGGGACGGGGGGCGCGGCATGTGTTGGACAGCGGCTCGGCCACCTCGCAAACAACAGCCTTGTTTGAGTCCTCCTCATTTCTTCTCTTTCCAGCGATACTGATGATCAGGCTGGGCCCAGGGCTGGCAGCTCCACACTGCATTCCTGCATCATCTGCTGCCTTCAGTTACTGCTCCCGGCCAGGGCCAGGGCCAGTGCCTCACAGCACGGCCCAGGGCCGGGCCCAGCCTGTACTGGGGAGAAAGGCCAGCTCAGCTCCCAGCTCTGACAGGGGCAGGCCCTCGGGGTGTCCCTCACACACCAGACCCTGCCCACACTGCCCCACACCACAGGCTTGCGCTGCCCCTCCCCTCACACCCTGCTCTGCCCCGAACCGCAGGCCTGTTCTGCCTGGAGCCTCATACACTCTGCCCCTCCCCTCACATCCCACCCCACTCTGCCCCTCTGGTCATGCCCCACCCTGCTCCTCCCCTCACATGCTGCTCTGCCCCGAACTGCAGGCCTGCTCTGCCTGACACAGAGCCTCACACACTCAGAGCCCCACTCTGCCCCTCCCCTCACGCCTCGCTCAGCCCCTCCCCACCTGCTCCACTCATCACCTCTCCCATGCTCTGCTCCTCCTCTTCTCCCCTCATGCACTCTGCCCATCCCCTCGCCCATTGCCAGTCAGATTGCCCACTGACACATTGCTCACTGTGCCCCTTGTCCCACCAGTCTCTGCCTGGCACGTTGCCCCTCAGCCTGTCCCACCTCTCTGTCTCTGCCCCCTGGTCCCCCTATCATAGAATCATAGAATCTCAGGGTTGGAAGGGACCTCAGGAGGTCATCTAGTCCAACCCCCTGCTCAAAGCAGGACCAAACCCAACTAAATCATCCCAGCCAGGGCTTTGTCAAGCCTGACCTTAAAAACCTCTAATGAAGGAGATTCCACTACCTCCCTAGGTAACCCATTCCAGTTCTTCACCACCCTACTAGTGAAAAAGTTTTTCCTAATATCCAACCTAAACCTCCCCCTCTGCAACTTGAGACCATTACTCCTTGTTCTGTCATCTTCTGCCACTGAGAACAGTCTAGATCCATCCTCTTTGGAACCCCCTTTCAGGTAGTTGAAAGCAGCTATCAAATCCCCCCTCATTCTTCTCTTCTGCAGACTAAACAATCCCAGTTCCCTCAGCCTCTCCTCATAAGTCATGTGCTCCAGCCCCCTAATCATTTTTGTTGCCCTCCGATGGACTCTCTCCAATTTATCCACATCCTTCTTGTAGTGTGGGGCCCAAAACTGGACACAGTACTCCAAATGAGGCCTCACCAGTGCTGAGTAGAGGGGAATGATCACATCCCTCGATCTGCTGGAAATGTCCCTACTTATACAATCCAAAATGCCATTAGCCTTCTTGGCAACAAGGGCACACTGTTGACTCATATTCAGCTTTTCGTCCACCATAATCCCTAGGTCCTTTTCTGCAGAACTGCTACCCAGCCATTCGGTCCCTAGTCTGTAGCAGTGCATGGGATTCTTCCGTCCTAAGTGCAGGACTCTGCACTTGTCCTTGTTGAACCTCATCATATTTCTTTTGGCCCAATCCTCTAATTTGTCTAGGTCCCTCTGTATCCTATCCCTACCCTCCAGTGTATCAACCACTCCTCCCAGTTTAGTGTCATCTGCAAACTTGTTAAGGGTGCAGTCCACACCATCCTCCAGATTGTTAATGAAGATATTGAACAAAACCGGCCCCAGCACCGACCCTTGGGGCACTCCACTTGATACCGGCTGCCAACTAGACATGGAACCATTGATCACTACCCGTTGAGCCCGACCATCTAGCCAGTTTTCTATCCACCTTACCGTCCATTCATCCAGCCCAGACTTCTTTAACTTGCTGGCAAGAATACTGTGGGAGACTGTATCAAAAGCTTTGCTAAAATCCAGAAATAGTACATCCACTGCTTTCCCCTCATCCACAGAGCCGGTTATCTCGTCATAGAAGGCAATTAGGTTAGTCAGGCATGACTTGCCCTTGGTGCATCCATGCTGACTGTTCCTGATCACTTTCCCCTCCTTTAAGTGGTTCAGGATTGATTCCTTGAGGACCTGTTCCATGATTTTTCCAGGGACTGAGGTGAGACTGACTGGCCTGTAGTTCCCTGGATCTTCCTTCTTCCCTTTTTTAAAGATGGGCACTACATTAGCTTTTTTCCAGTCGTCCGGGACCTCCCCCGATCGCCATGATTTTTCAAAGATAATGGCCAATGGCTCTGCAATCTCATCAGCCAACTCCTTTAGCACCCTCGGATGCAGCGCATCCGGCCCCATGGACTTGTGCTCGTCCAGCTTTTCTAAATAGCCCTGAACTACTTCTTTCTCCACAGAGAGCTGGTCACCTCCTCCCCATACCGTGCTGCAGAGTGCAGCTGTCTGGGAGCTGACCTTGTCTGTGAAGACAGAGGCAAAAAGCATTGAGTACACTAGCTTTCTCCACATCCTCTGTCACTAGGTTCCTCCTCATTCAGCAAGGGGCCCACACTTTCCTTGACTTTCTTCCTGTTGCTAACATACCTAAAGAAACCCTTCTTGTTACTCCTAACATCTCCGGCTAGCTGCAACTCCAAGTGTGATTTGGCCTTCCTGATTTCACACCTGCATGCCTGGACAATACTTTTATACTCCTCCCTGGTTATTTGTCCAATCTTCCACTTCTTGTAAGCTGTTCTTTTGTGTTTAAGACGAGCAAGGATTTCACTGTTAAGCCAAGCTGGTCGCCTGCCATATTTACTTTTCTTCCTACACATCGGGATGGTTTGTTCCTGCAACCTCAATAAGGTTTCTTTGAAATACAGCCAGCTTTCCTCAACTCCTTTCCCCGTCATGTTATTCTCCCAGGGGGACCTTGCCCATCAGTTCCCTGAGGGAGTCGAAGTCTGCTTTTCTGAAGTCCAGGGTCTCTGTTCTACTGCTTTCCCTTTTTCCTTGTGTCAGGATCCTGAACTCGACCATCTCATGGTCACTGCCTCCCAGGTTCCCATCCACTATTGCTTCCTCTACTATTTCTTCCCTGTTTGTGAGCAGCAGGTCAAGAAGAGCTTTTCCCCTAGTTGGTTCCTCCAGCACTTGCACCAGGAAATTGTCCCCTACACTTTCCAGAAACTTCCTAGATTGTCTGTGCACTGCTGTATTGCTCTCCCAGCAGATATAGGGGTGATTAAAGTCACCCATGAGAATCAGGGCCTGTGATCTAGCAACTTCTGTTAGTTGCTGGAAGAAAGCCTCGTCCACCTCATCCCCCTGGTCCGGTGGTCTGTAGCAGACTCCCACCACGACATTACCCTTGTTGTTCATACTTCTAAATTTAATCCAGAGACACTCAGGTTTTTCTGCAGTTTCATACTGGAGCTCTGAGCAGTCATACTGCTCTCTTACATACAACGCAACTCCCCCACCTTTTCTGCCCTGCCTGTCCTTCCTGAACAGTTTATATCCATCCATGACAGTACTCTATCCTTTCACCTGCTCTTTCTCTAACTCACTGCTGTGTCTGACACTCCAACCCACCCTCTCACCAGCCTGGCTGGTCTCTTGACTTTGGGCCTTGTCCTGCAATTCCTCACATACCCAGAACTCCCAGTGCAGCCAGAAGGTGTGGCAGGAATGTACGGGGGGGGGGGGGAATCGAGCCTTTGGTTTGTGCCAAACACTGCATAGACTCTGATCTCTCTGCAGCCCAGCTCCCTCTCAGAGCATCACCTTTCCTGGTGCCAGGCAGTAACCCTCTCTGGTGCTCGTACTCATCTCCTTCCCTCCCTGTCACAGCTACCCATCCACCCTATTACATCCCCATCTATCCATCCATCCCTGCCAATCCTCATCCCTCCCTCCAGCTCCATACACACTTATCCAGCCATCCCCCTACACACCCATCCCTCCCTCCTCACACTCATCCATCCATCCATCCCTCTGCACACCCATCCCTCCCTCCTCACACTCATCCATCCATCCCTCTGCACACCCATCTCTCCCTCCTCACACTCACCCATCCATCCATCCCTCTGCACACCCATCCCTCCCTCCTCACACTCATCCATCCATCCCTCCCTCTGCACACCCATCTCTCCCTCCTCACACTCACCCATCCATCCACCCACCCACTCGCCCATCCCTCCCTCCCCAAATACACTTCTCCAGCCAGCCCACTACACACCCATCCCTGCCTCCTCCCACTCACCCATCTATCCACCCACCCATCCCTCCCTCCCTCCTCACATTCATCCATCCATCCATACCTGCCAATACTCATCCCTCCCACCAGCCCTATACACACTTATCCAGCCAGCTCCCTATACACCCATCCCTTCCTCCTCACACTCATCCATCCATCCCCCTACACACCCATCCATCCATCTACATACACATCTATCCATCTATCCCTGCCCATGCTCACCCATCCATCGAACCTCCTACACACCTATCCATCCCTCCTCACACTCATCTGTCCATCCATCCCTCCCTCCCCCTACACACTCATACATCCATCCATCCCTCCCCTACATACCAATCCATCCATCTCCATACACATCCATCCCTGCCCATGCTCACCCATCCATCCAGCCCCCTACACATCCATCCATCCACCCCCATAATTGCCCAGCCCTTCCTCCAATGGTCCCCAAACTCTCCATCCTCCCTATTATATTGCTCCCAGCAGAACCCTAGGAACCAGGCCAGTCCCCAAGGTGCTGGAGATTAGCCAGTGTCCTGTGGTTTATTATTAAGCATTTGTATTGTGGTAGCACCTAAAGGCCACAACCAAGTTGGGCCTCACTGTTCTAGGTGTTGTATAAACATATAATGAAAAATAGTCCGTGCCCCAGTCAGTGTTCGTGCAGAGCAGCCAGGAGTCCTGCTTTAAGGCTAGATTTTACAAAGAGGTCGGCAAGCTGGCTCCAGAACTCTTTCAGGAATCTGGCCCCACATCAGGGCACGATGCTCAGTGTATTCCCTGGGAAGGATGAAAGGCAAAGTGAACAGTTGTTCCAAGGAGGGTAGAGATTTTGCGCTGGATGTTTACAGTGATAAGCCATCCCCTCCAAAGGAAGTGAGCATCTTATTGATACTAACACTTCCTCCTCCGCTACCATCTCAAACAAGTGGGCAGACATTAACTAGGGGAGCTTCTCCACTCCCCTGTGTGTCCCCAATTTGCAAACTGGGAAACTGAATCACTGGGAAACTGAGTCACTGTGTGCAAACAGCAGTGCCAGGATTTTAACCCGCATCCTAGCTCCTAGCCACCTGCTCTGGCCACATCCCTCCATCTTTTTCTTTAGTGTTGATTATTTTTGCATTAGGAATGTAAAAAACTTCCAGCCATCTCCTCCAGTTCCGGGAGAACCATTCTCCTGCTCCAGGCCAAATACCAGCTGCGGGATTGGTCAGTGGAAAGAATGTCAGTGAAGGGAAGGGCAAAATGTGATAGTATTTTCCTTACCCAAATCCCCACCCGCAGTGGGAGGAACTTGCAGTTTAACATTCACTTCTTAACCCCCATGCTTAAACTCTCAGTGACTTCAGGCCGACCTCGAGCATATTTAGAATCTGCTGCTGGTAAAGGCAGAAATCAAAGCTGCCAGCAGTTTGTCTCTAAGGACTGGCCCCTTTCTGGTGTCCCCTACTGATCTGCGACCACTGGAAAAGTGGCACCCATTCAACTTCTAAAAGGAGGCAGAGTGTCATGAGCCAGAGGATGGGATTGTGGCCCTTCCCAGTCCAGATACTCCCCATCAGCATGTGAGATTTTCCATTACCAGATAGGCGCAAAGGTCACAGAAGGCCCCCATAGGCTGTAAGGTCCAACTTTCCACCACTCCCCAACTCCATGAGTGTGTTCTTCTGACCCCTGAAGTGTGCTTACCTCCTACCCAACCCCACCCCAAGTGTGCTATCCACTGTGCCATCCCCTCCGTAGGACTGGAGCACCCTACAGGATTTAGGACAATTTTGTCTGATCCCTTCCAGGCTCACTGCCCCAGCAGCTGCAGCCCATTTGAGTCTTGTCTGAGTCTGACCCAGACCAAACCCTCTGCCAGCATCACCCCCGATGGAGATTGCTGTGGGTGGAAGCCTTTAAAACTTTGCTCACAACAGTAAGGGGAACTGGCAGAAACACAAAGGCCTTTAGAGAAGGTGCTGAAAACTGCAGGCCCTGTGTCTGGGCGATTCGTAATTCGTAAACCTCTGCCAAGGAAGTGTGGAAGTGTTATAGCATCTGAGGTCTCATGGCAAATAGTTATACAAACTATAAAACTGTTGGAAGAACAACAGTGACACAAACCGTGGGCTTCACATTCCACGTAGCTCTGGCATCATCTCTGGCCTGGTAGGGTTAAGGACAAGAATTCTTTACATATATCAGGAACAAAAGGGATCCCAGCAGCAGTGTAGGTCCATTACGAGATAGAAGCGATACAATGGACAGGAATGAATAAGAAAAGGCAGACGTGTTCTGCAAATACTTCGGTTCTGTGTTTGGAAAGAAGCTGATGATGTATTCACAGCTTGCAGTGATAATGAAATACTCTCCATTCCAACACTAACTAGGGAAGACTCTAAGCTGTATCTACTGAAGTTAAACATTTTTAATCTGCAGGGCCAGATAACTTGCACTCAAATGTAATAGAAGAATTATCCTTAGCGCTCTCTGAGCCATTGATATTGATGTTGAAAAGAGCTCTTTGGACCACTGATGTGGATTTCTAATGAATCTTGGAATACTGGGGAAATTTCAGGGGGTTTGGATCCAGGTTAGTCTGACATTGATCCTGGGCAAAATCATGGAATGGTTGATATGAGATGCAATCATTAAAAAAATTAATGGATGGCAGCATAATTACTGTAAATCAATGTGGTTTTATGGAAAATAGATCTTGTCGAACTAGCTTGATATTGTTTTTGATGTGATTACAAGTTTGGTCGATAAAGAAAATTTGCATTGACGTAATATACTTAAACTTCTGTAAGGAATGTGACTGTTCCACACACAACATGCTACTAACACCCTAATTTTAAAAATTAGCAGTATACAAAATCAAAGTAGCACATATTAAATGGACTAAAACCTGGCTGACTGATAGATCTCACAAGGATTTGTTCTTGGCACAGTGCTATTCACTACCAACGGTCTGGAAGAAAATATAAAAGCATTGGTAAACTGATGGAGTGATAAATAATGACAAGGACAGGTCAGTAATAGAGAGCAATTTGGATAATTTGGTAAACTGCGCTCATCTGAACAGTATGAATTGTAATATTGCAAAATGCAAGGTCACACATCTAGGAATAACCTGGCCTCTGTAGGTCACACTTACAGGATGGGGAACAGTTCCCTAGAATGCAGCGATTCTGAGAAGGACTTAAGAGGTTATGGTGGAAACCAATTGAACATGAGCTCACAATGCAATGCTATGGTTAATAGAGCTAATATGACCCTTGGATATATAAGCAGATGAATATCAAATAGGAGTAAGGAAATGGTATTAACTATATATAGTATTGCAGAGACCATTACTAGTATACTGTGTCCAGTTCTGGTGTCCACATTTTTTAAAACGGTATTGAAAAATTGGAGACACTTCAGAAAAGATTTACAAGAATGATTCAAGGTCTTGTGGCAAGAGACTAAAGAAGCTCAATTTATTTACTTTATCAAAGGGAAGGTTAAGAGGTGACATGATCATACTCTATAAGATCCTACATAGGGAGAAGATTTCCAGAGGGCTCTTTAATTGAGCAGACAATGACAAAATAGAGAAGCTGAAGACTTCTTGGACAACCAGATTTGGGAAGCATACTATCCTCGATTCAAGTAAGACATGAACTGGCCACCAAGGAATCAGAGAGAGATAAGAACCTAAGAACAGTCATACTGGGTCAGACCAAAGGTCCATCCAGCTCAGTATCCTGTCTTCTGACAGTGGCCAATGCCAGGTGCTTCAGAGGGAGTGAACAGAACAGCTAATCATCAAGTGATCCATCCCCTGTCGTTCATTCCCAGCTTCTGGCAAACAGAGTCTAGGGACACCATTCCTGCCCATCTTGGCTACTAGCCATTGATGGGCCTATCCTCCATGAACTTTTCTAGTTCATTTTTGAACCTTGTTATAGTCTTGTCCTTCACAACATCCTCTGGCAAGGCGCTCCACAGGTTGACTCTGCATGATGTGAAAAAAACCCTTCCTTTTGTTTTTTTTTAAACCTGCTGCCTATTAATTTCATTTGGTGACCCATAGTTCTTGTGTTATGAGGAGTAAATAACACTTCCTTATTTACTTTCTCTACACCAGTCATGGTTTTATAGACCTCTATCATATCCCCTCTTAGTCGTCTCTTGTCCAAGCTGAAAAGTCCCAGTCTTATTAATCTCTCCTCATATGGAAGCTGTTCCATGCCCCTAATCATTTTTGTTGCCCTTTTCTGAACCTTTTCCAAGCCCAATATATCTTTTGTAAGATGGGGTGACCACATCTGCATGCAATATTCAAGATGTGGGCGTGCCATGGATTTATATAGAGGCAATATGATATTTTCTGTCTTATTATCTATCTCTTTCTTAATGATTCTGAACATTCTGTGTGCTTTTTTTGACTACCGCTGCACATTGAGCAGATGTTTTCAGAGAACTATTCACAGTGACTCCAAGATCTCTTTCTTGAGTGGTAACAGCTAATCATTTTAGCTAGACCCCATCATTTTATACATATAGTTGGGATTATATTTTCCAATGTTCATTACTTTGCATTATCAATACTGAATTTCATCTGCTCTTTTGTTGCCCAGTCATCCAGTTTGGGACTTAACTATCTCGAGTAGTTTTGTATCATCTGCAAATTTTGCCACCTCACTGTTTATCCCTTTTTCCAGATCATTTATGAATATGTTGAATAGGACTGATCCCAGTACAGACCCCTGGGGGACACCACTATTTACCCCTCTCCATTCTGAAAACTGACCATTTAATCCTACCCTTTGTTTCCTATATTTTAACCAGTTACCAATCCATAAGAGGACCTTTCCTCTCATCCTATGACAGCTTTCTTTGCTTAAGAGCCTTTGTTGAGGGACCTTGTCAAAGGCTTTCTGAAAATCTAAGTACGCTATATCCACTGGATCCCCCTTGTCCACATGCTTGTTGACCCCCTCAAAGAATTCTAGTAGATTTGTGAGGCATGATTTCCCTTTACAAAAACCATGTTGACTCTTCCCCAACAAAATATGTTCATTTGTATGTCTGATAATTTTGTTCTTTACTACAGTTTCAATCAGTTTGCCTGGTACTGAAGTCAGACTTACTGGCCTGTAAATGCCAGGATCATCTCTGGAGCCCTTTTAAAAAATTGGCATCATGTTAGCTATTGTGACAAAGTTCCTCCTCTACCTTGGTGGGTCCTGCACTTATTGGCGGATTTTGCTAGCCTCAGAGATCTTCCTGTGTTGGATCAGGAGTTGGGAGGTTTTGGGGGGAACCCGGGCCCACCCTCTACTCCAAGTTCCAGCCCAGGGCCCAGTGGATTGCAGCTGTCTATAGTACCTCCTGTAACAGCTCATGACAGCTACAACACCCTGGGCTACTTCCCCATGGCCTCCAGCAAACACCTTCTTTATCCTCACCACAGGACCTTCTTTCTGGTGTCTGATAACACTTGTATTCCTCAGTCCTCCAGCAGCAGCAGCACGCACGCGCGCGCACACACACACACTGAAGTGAGCTCCTTTTCAAACCCAGGTGCCCTGATTAGCCTGCCTTAATTGATTCTAGCAGCTTCTTGATTGGCTGCAGGTGTTCTAATCAGCCTGTCTGCCTTGTTTCCAGACAGTTCCTGATTGTTCTGGAACCTTCCCTGTTACCTCACCCAGGGAAAGGGGACCTACTTAACCTGGGGCTAATATATCTGCCTTCTATCACTCCCCTGTGGCCATCTGGCCTGACCCTGTCACACTATCCTCCAGTCATTTGGCACAGAAGCTGATTTAAATGATAGTTTACAAACTACAGTTAGTAGTTTTGCAATTTCACATTTGAGTTCTTTCAGAACTCTTGGGTGAATGCCATCTGGTCCTGGTGACTTATTACTGTTTAGTTTATCAGTTTGTTCCAAAACCTCCTCTAGTGACACCTCAGTCTGGGACAGTTCCCAGATTTGTCACCTAAAAAGAATGGCTCTGGTTTGGGAATTTCCCTCACATCCTCAGCCATGAAGACCAATGTAAAGAATTCATTCAGTTTCTCTGCAATGGCCTTATCCTCCTTGAGTGCTGCTTTAGCATCTCAATTGTGCAGTGGCCCCACTGGCTGTTTAGCAGGCTTCCTGCTTCTGATGTACTTAACATTTTTTTTGCTATTACTTTTTGAGCCTTTGGCTAATTGTTCTTCAAATTCTTTTTTGGCCTTCCTAATTAAATTTTTACACTTCTTTTCCCAGATTTTATGCTCCTTTCTATTTTCCTCACTAGGATTTAACTTCCACTTTTTAAAGAATGCCTTTTTGCCTCTCACTGCTTCTTTTACTTTGTTGTTTAGCCACGGTGGCACTTTTTTGGTTCTCTTACTATGTTTTTAATGTAGGCTACACACTTAAGTTGAGCCTCTTTAAAAAGTCTTTAAAAAATTTCCATGCAGCTTGCAGGGATTTCACTTTTGGTGCTGTACCTTTTAATTTCTGTTTAACTAAACTCCTCATTTTTGTGTAGTTGCCATTTCTGAAATTAAATGCTACAGTGTTGGGCTACTGTGGTGTTTTCCCCACCACGGGGATGTTAAATTTAATTATATTATGGTCACTATTACCAAGCAGTCCAGCTGTATTCACCTCTTGGACCTGATCCTGTGCTGCACTCAGGACTAAATCAAGAATTGCCTCTCCTCTTGTGGATTCCAGGACCAGCTGCTCCAAGGAGCAGTCATTTAAGGCATCAAGAAACTTTATCTCTGCATCTGTCCTGAGGTGCCATGTACCCAGTCAATATGGGGATAGTTGAAATCCCCCATTATTACTGAGTTTTTTTATTTTTATAGCTTCTCTAATCTCCCCGAGCATTTCACAGTCACTATCACAATCCTGCTCAGGTGGTCGGTAATATATTGCTGCTACTATATTCTTATTATTAGAGCATAGAATTACTATTCATAGAGATTCTGTGGTACAGTTTGGTTCATTTAAGATTTTTACTTCATTTGACTCCACGCTTTCTTTCACATATAGTGCCACTCCCCCACCAGCATGACCTGTTCTGTCCTTCCGATATATTTTATACCCTGGTATTATTGATTATCTTAGTTCCACCAAGTTTCTGTGATGCCTCTTATATCAATATCCTCATTTAATATGAGGCACTCTAGTTCACCCATCTTATTATTTAGACTTCTAGCATTTGTATATAAGCCCTTAAAAAACTTGTCACTTTTTAGCTGTCTGCCACTACATGATGTAATTGAATGGGGCTCTTTTTCATTTTACTGTTGATGAGATCAGAAAGGAGGCCTGGTAGTTCATAACTGCCAGAGGCAAGAGGATGAGGTGGCATTCTACACAGCTGGAGGCAGCTGAAGATGGACAGACTGTGACCACTAGAGAGAAGAGGACCAGTGTGCATTCCACACAGCTAGTGGTTTCTAGTTGGTACCAGGTTCTCAGTATGGAAACTGCGGAAGATCTCTCTGAAGATCCAGTTGGTCAAATGAAATGGAGAGGTGCATGGAGACACACCAGTGGACAACTGTTCTGCCTGACCTGTCAGAAAATCAAGCTTACCCGTAAAGAGATTTTCAACCATCCAAGGAAGACTGATGATCCTCGTTGGAGATTCAGTACTTTGAAGAATAGAAAGAACATTCTGCAAGTGACAGGTGGCCAACAGGAGAGTGTGCTGCCTTCCCAGAGCCAAGACAGAAGACTTCACTCTAAGATTGGATAGGCTTCTGAAGTTAACAAAGATCCACTGGTGATTATGTAGATCAGCACTAATGACTCTGCGTCGTGGGATATCTCTCAGATTATAGATTACTTTGGGGAACTTGGAAAGAAGCTGAAGGAGAAGAATGTCCAAGTGATCTTGGAGATCATTCCAGTTCCAGGAGCAAAGGAAAACAGAGGGCAGAACATTCTGGAAATGATCCACTGGCTAGTAGTGTAAGGTACAGGGGTTTGGTTTTGGGCAACATTGGTCCACCTTCAGTAGGGAGAGGGAGCTGTATAGTTTGGATGACCTCCATCCCAGGAGAAGGGGAACCAATCTCCTAGGGGACAGGCTGGCTAGAGTAGTCGGGGGTGGGGGAGCTTTAAACTAATTACAAAAGGGGAGGGTGAAAAGGGAAGATATGAGGACTCAGCACAAAGTTGAGATTTTGGGAACAAAATTAATAGAAGAACAAAAGGACATGGAGAGAAGAAATTATTTAATTGTCTATACATTAATGCTAGGAGCCTGGATAATAAACAAGAGCAACTGGAATTGCTGATTTATGAACATCAATTCATCCTCGCTGGTATTACTGAAACTCGGTGGGATTCACATGACTGGAATGTTAAAATCAAGGTATAACCCCTTTAGGATGGATCAAGTGGGCAAACGTGAAGGGCACACTGCAAAATGGCATTACCTGTTTCTAAGTACTGGAGCAAGTGATTTTTATACTTATGGATCAATGTTCTAACAAATGAAGCACAAGATGGGGAACTAGTTGGTGTCTGCTACAGACCACCAATCATGCTAGACAACAAGGTAACTTTTGATTCCTTAAACACCTGTCTACAATGTGTAGGGGAAAAGAGCTGTGTGATCATCGGGAAACTTTTTTTTTAATCAAAATGGCTTGTTTCAGCAATTTTGAAACAAAGTTGATTTTTTTTCTTTGTTTTGAAACAGTGTCTCCATTAGAAATCTAGTTTAAAACAAACACACACACACAAAACACCTGAAAACAACCAGAAACAAAACAAAAAACACCACCAACAAAACTATTCATTTTGGCTTGAACAAAATATTTTGTGTGATCCAAAACTTTTCAGTCTTTCATGTTGTTGAGCAAAGCCAAAAAATAAAAATGAGTTTGGGTTCAAACCCAACTGAATTTTTTTGGAGGAGGGGATTTTTTGGTTCAGACCCTGAACTGAAATATCTATTATTTGCTCAGCTGTGGCGGTAACACATCAGGGCTACGTCTCCACTTGTGGGGGTGCGTAGGGTACAAATGCTGCATGCCCAGCTAGCACGGGGATAAATAGCAGTGTAGACAGTGAGGCACAGTTTAGGGGAGCAGCCTGCTTGATTTGCCTGAACCCCCAGGTATGGACCCTACACAGCTCTCTACACGCCCAAGCAGCGCCTCCCATGTCTACACTGCTATTCTTTGCAGGGTCGTGTCCTGTAGCTACACATGCAATGCCTGTTCTTTACATGCTGCCATAAGTGGAGACAGCCTAGGAGAGCACATCTGGGTGGGGGTCATCTCGCCTTAGCTAGCTTTCACTCTTGGTCATTGGGATACTCTTGTGTCTGATAAGCCAAGATCTGAGGGGTGAGGGCGGGGTGGGGGGTGGGGAGGGGAAGCCCCTCCCCATGTAGCCCCTTTTTGCATCTTGAGAGTGAGGGCTGAGGCTCATTCCTGGGCAGCCAGGCAGCAGGCCGGGGCAAGTGTGCAGAGGCCGTTTATGTCCCTCTCTAATTCTGAGCTGGCTGGGGGATTAGGGCTCTGCTGCCTGCTGTCAGGTTAGACTGTGATGGATGGTCACTGATGGTAACAGCACAAAGGCAACAGTGTGTGTTTGTGTAAGAGGCAAACGTGTTCCGATCTGTCACGGGGTGACCTTACTGTGTTAAAAGGAGGAGGGAGGCTGGAAGGCCCTGGCAGGGGCTGCTCACACATTCACAGCCAGGGAGGAAAATTAGCCGCAAGTCAGGGCTGAGCCCTGTCTAAAAATAACAGTCCATTGAGAAAACCACAGAGATCAACATTTGCCCTTGGTCCCCAGGGTCTGTACCAGAGGCACAACCCTCTGAGACTGCTTCCAAGAACAGGATTCAAATTCGCATCTGTGTTTTGATGGAGAAAGACAAAGCGGGCTGCAGAGATTCTCTGAAGTATGCCGTGTTATCATGGGAAATCCCACTCCTCCCAGCAAAGGAGCAGCCTGCAAGCAGCTTCTCCTAACATGGAGCCAGGTAGCCAGTTCTCTGATACAGCTTTGATTAAATACATGTAGGGACCCCCAGGGACTTGACTCATTCAGAAATATCACTTTGTTTTGGATTCTTCCTTTTGTATTGTCTGAAAACCTCAGACATTTAAAACAGACGTATCGTAGCACCAGCTGAGCCACTTTGCCTTTAGACCAGGGGTCGGCAACCTCTGGCACGGGGCTCGCCAGGGTAAGCACCCTGGTGGGCCGGGCCAGTTTGTTTACCTGCCGCGTCGGCAGGTTTGGCCAACCGCGGCTCCCACTGGCCGCAGTTCGCCGTCCCAGGCCAATGAGAGTGGTGGAAAGCCGCGGCCAGCACATCCCTCGGCCCGCACCGCTTCCCACAGCCCCCATTGGCCTGGGACAGCGAACCGCAGCCAGTGGGAGCCACCAGGGTGCTTACCCTGGCGAGCTGCGTGCCAGAGGTTGCTGACCCCTGCTCTAGACCAACCGGTGGTGGCTTCTTTCATCTGTGATCTCCTTCTGGGTAACGACATAGATCCAACTGCAGCAAAAATTAAACAGGTAACATGTGGAGTAACAAACACCTAATGCTGTAGGGTAAAAAGAAAGAATATAACTTACCTAACAGCCAGGGAATGAGCCTGGAGGCTGCTACCACAGATTCCTTCTAGCAAAAATACCAGCATGCTTGGGCGAGAACACAAGAATGTATTCAACCTAACTTATTTACCTGTGTTTGAGCTGAAGGGCAGTAGGGGGGTGGAGATGTAGAGAATTCTTCTACCTTTGGGCCAGCTGGATCACTTGATGATTACCTTTTTAGTTCATTCCCTCTGGACCACCTGGCATTGGCCACTGTTGGAAGACAGGATACTGGACTAGATGGACCATTGGTCTGACCCAGTATGGCCGTTCTTATGTTTTTATGTTCAGTTCACCCTCTTCTTTAGATGTTGCTTGATAGTCCCTGCTGGACTCTCTTGTACTTGGCTCAGGAAGATACCTCAGAGGACCAAGTTTGGGATCTTTTTGGCAGGCATTTTCAAAACAGTTCCCAGAGGAATTGGCCCCCTGGCAACCAGAGGGAATGATTTGCAAAGCACAATGGGTGAAATCCACAGGCCTCATTGAGGTCAATGGGAGTTTTAACTTCAATGGTGCTAGGATTTCACCCAGTATTTTCGAGAATTTTGTCTGAGCCACTTGATCCTCTCAAGTATCAGAGAGGTAGCCGTGTTAGTCTGGTTCTGTAAAAGCAGCAAAGAATCCTGTGGCACCTTATAGACTAACAGACGTTTTGCAGCATGAGCTTTCGTGGGTGAATGCCCACTTCGTCGGATGCCCACTTCGTCGTCTTGCGTCCGACGAAGTGGGCATTCACCCACGAAAGCTCATGCTGCAAAACGTCTGCTAGTCTATAAGGTGCCACAGGATTCTTTGCTGCTTGATCCTCTCAGTGTGTGGCTGGGGGCCAGAAGAAAGGAGAGAGTTAATCTTGGCAATTGCTGGCTTTGTCTATGCACAAAATTTGTACCCATTTAATAAAACCATTTTAAAATCAGTTTAATTAACTGGTGCAGACCCCTAAGGCGACGTTCTTCAATTGGCTCCCACCAAGCTTATCTCCAACTATCTTAAATTGGTAACCAAAATCACTGTGACTATTCAGCTCAGATGCTCAAGTGCTTTGCTAGAACTGAGGCCTGAGGTGTTAATGTCTTCGTTAGTGAGCTGGAGAGGGGTGAGTCGGAAAAGGGAGTGGGCCCGGTGACTCAGTTGGTACCCTCAGAACTGTTCTGGCACAAGATCACTCACATGTCCCTCCTTTAGGGTTAAAGCTAAGTGCCAAAGCCCTGCCTGAAATAAACAGGGGCTCCCAACAAGCTAGTTTGGCTACCAGTTTCCATATTGGAAATGGATGCATTGAGCAAGAAGTTACGTACAAAAGAGGAACACAGAAAGGCAAGATATTAACTGCTGCACCATGGGGCTGAGTTCTCTTGGAATATAATGCTGGATGGGATCCAGTGTCAGAGCTAATGTGGGGTGGGGGGGTGTCCCCCCGGTGGCCTTTGGGGGGTACGTGTGGCGCCTTTTTGGAAAGCAAGCCCGCCCCACACTCATTTGGCAATGGTGGCTCCTGTCCCATGGGGCAGGGCCTGGCTCCCTGCTCCGGGCATTGCAACATAGCACACAGGGTTGTGTGGCACTGCGACCCTATGTCACAACGCCCAGTGCCAGGAGCTGGCCCCATGGGACAGGAGCTGCTGCTGCCCGGTGAGTGTGGAGTGGGTTCGCTCATTCTCCAGCCCCCCACCCTGGGCCTCCCCTCTGCACTGGGCCGGGATTAGAATTGAGGTGCAGGTGTGAAGGGTGCTGCTGGGGGTGGTTGATGCCCCTTCAGCCATCACCCCTACCTCCACCCCCTGCGTTGCAAAACCTGGCTCCACCACTGTTGGGATCCACTTGAAATATGGTTTACAAATTATGTCAGGAGCTAAATAGTAGAGATTCAGAGCTCAGACAGTATTTTCCTTCAGTTCATGGGACCTTTCCCTAGGGAGCAGGGTTGGATCATCTTCCTCATTCCACTGCCAGAGCTCTCAGGACATTATCTTGACCACTTGCATTCTCTTAGCCATAATGGCTAGTCCTCTCTGCTCTGTGGTCTCAGTGAACATGGAAAAAAAGCTCCTTCTAGTCTTTCTATGCTGGAGTTTCTTGGCTTGTGAATTCTCCAGCGCAAGGGGTTCTGGCCACTACAGTAGTCGTCAACATTGTCATCTCCAAAATACAGCACAATCTTCCAAGACGCAACTTTCCTGATTACTCCAAACAGTTGGGCCAGGTGTACACTCAGAAAAGACGTCACTTACTGCAATGAACAATCCACACCCCCAAGCGATGCAGTGAAATAAGCCCTCGTCTGGATGGCCCTCAGTCAATGGGAGAATTTGCCCAATGACATAGCTAGCGCCTCTTGGGGAAGTGGATTCCCCATGCTGGCAGGAGACGCTCTCCCATGGGTGTAGGAAGCATCTTCACTGAAGCGCTGCTGCAGACTTCTAAGTGTAGACCTACCCTTGAATTGGTTTTCTCATGAAAACACATAGCAGTTCAGATTGGGAGGGGATGTTCAGATTCATTTTGGTCTGAATTGAGTTGTGGAGAGCTGCAGGCATGGAGGTTAGGGCTGGTTTGATTGGAAGGGACCAAGAGAGGAGTGCAGGAAGACTGGCAGAAAGGTCAGGGAAAGTGTGGGACTCTTAATGAATGGAGGAGGCAACCTAGTGACAGATGATGTGGAAAAAGCTGAAGTACTCAATGCTTTTTTTGCCTCAGTCTTCACAGACAAGGTCAGCTCCCACACTGCTGCCCTGGGCAACACAGTATGGGGAGGAGGTGAGCAGCCCTCAGTGGTGAAAGAACAGGTTAAGGACTATTTAGAAAAGCTGGACATGCACAAGCCTATGGGTCCAGATCCAATGCATCCAAGGGTGGTGAGGGAGTTGGCTGATGTGATTGCAGAGACATTCACCAAAACTCCTGGCCATCGGTGGAGGTCCCAGACGATTGGAAAAAGGCAAATATAATGCCCTTCTTTAAATAGGGAAGAAGGAGAACCTGGGGGACTACAGCCTCACTTCAGTCCCTGGAAAAATCATAGAGCAAGTCCTCAAGGAAACCATTTTGATGCACTTGGAGGAGAGGAAGGTGATCAGGAACAGTCAACATGGATTCACCAAGGGCAAGTCATGCCTGACCAACCTGATTGCCTTCTAAGATGAGATAGCTGGCTCGGTGGATAGGGGAAAAGCAGTGGATGTGATATATCTTGACTTTAGCAAAGCTTTTGATATAGTCTCCCACAGTATTCTTGCCAGCAAGTTAAAAAAGTATGGATTGGATGAATGGACTATAAGGTGGATAGAAAGCTGGCTAGATTGTCGGGCTCAACAGGTACTGATCAACAGCTCAATGTCTATTTGGCAGCCGGTATCAAGCGGAGTGCCCCAAGGGTCAGTCCTGGGGCTGCTTTTGTTCAACATCTTTATTAATGATCTGGACTGATGAGATGGATTGCACCCTCAGCAAGTTCGCAGATGATACTAAGCTGGGGGGAGAGGTAGATATGCTGGAGGGTAGGGATAGAGTCCAGAGTGACCTGGACAAATTGGAGGATTGGGACAAAAGATGAGGTTCAACAAGGACAAGTGCAGAGTCCTGCAGTTAGGAAGGAAGAATCCCATGAACTGCTACAGACTGGGGGTCGACTGGCTAAGCAGCAGTTCTGCAGAAAAGGACCTGGAGATTACAGTGGATGAGAAGCTGGATATGAGTCAGTAGTGTGCCCTTGTTGCCAAGAAGGCTAACGGCATAATGGGCTGCATTAGTAGGAGCACTGCCATTAGATCGAGGGAAGTGATTATTCCCCTCTGTTTGGGACTGGTGAGGCCACATCTGGAGTATTGTGTCCAGTTTTGGGCTCCCCCGCTACAGGAAGGATGTGGACAAAATGATTAGGGGGCTGGAGCACATGACTTATGAGGAGAGGCTGAGGGAACTGGGATTGTTTAGTCTGCAGAAGAGAAGAATGAGGGGGGATTTGATAGCAGCCTTCAACTACCTGAAAGGGGTTTCCAAAGAGGATGGATCTAGGCTGTTCTCAGTGGTGGCAGATGACAGAACAAGGAACAATGATCTCAAGTTGCAGTGGGGGTCTAAACTGGATATTAAGAAAAACTTTTTCACTAGGAGGGTGGTGATGCACTGGCATGGGTTACCTAGGGAGGTGGTGGAATTTCCTTCCTTAGAGGTTTTTTAGGTCAGGCTTGACAAAGCCCTGGCTGGGATGATTTAGTTGGTGTTGGTCCTGCTTTGAGCAAGGGGTTGGACTAGATGACCTCCTGAGGTCTCTTCCAACCCTGATCATGATTCTATGATTAAAGACTTTGCAGCCATTTATGGGAGGGCTGGCCTAGGTGTGGACATGGATCTAAACCGCAGGGCTAGTGAGGAACAAGCAGATTTGAGAGATGTAGACAAGGAAGCATCAGGATTTGGGGCAAGCCTGGCTGTTGGGGGAGATGGGGTTGAGGACCTGAAGATGAAATAGAGGCCGTTAGCATGAGCCCTGGGGAGGATACTGTCATCAGTCACAGTAATGGAGAAGGGAGGCTGTTGAAAGAAGATAAGGTTTAGTCGTGTGGAGCTTGGCCTGGCAGTGGGACATCCAGGAAGTGTATTCCCATAATAATAATAACAATAATTAATAATACCTAGCACTTAAATAGCAGTGATCACCATTAGATCTCAAAGTGCTTTACAAAGGAGGTCAGTGTCATCACCTCCATTTTACAGATGGAGAAAACTGAGGCACTGAAAGGGGAAGTGACTAGCCCAAGGTTATCCAGCAGGCCAGTGGCAGAGACAGGAATAAAATCCAGATCTCCTGAGTCTCAGTCCAGTGCTCTGTCCATGAGGCCACACTGCCTCTGTTTAATGACAGAGAGAGCTTGGTGTTGGCGCACAACAAATTAGCTATGAGTTTGCCGTGTGCTATATCTGCAGTGAATGAATACACTGCTAGAGGCCAGTGGTGTGAGCTGTGTGTGCAGCGATACCACATCGCAGAGCAGAGAGGTAGCAGCTCCTGCCTCTATATCTCTGGTGTCACCATACATGCAATGATGTGCTCAGTTCTAGACACGGGAAAGAAACTGAGGGCAGTTCAGGTGAAAAGCAACAAAAAAGATCAAGGGTCTTGTGAGAAAAAGTGCAAAGAGCTATGTCTGGCTCAGGGCTTGTCTACCCAAGAAACTTTCACAGGCTGAATGTGACTTTGAACTGATTTAGTTGAACCAGCACAAAAGGCTGTGTGGGACCCTCTTTATGGTTTAAACCAGGCTTATTTCAGTTCAACATGAGTCAATTAGGAATCAGCAAACCCAAATCAACATGAGTCAATTAGGAAGCTAACCCAAAATAAGCCCCTGTGATTGGCTCCAGAAGCTGCCTGGATTTGGTCCTTTCCTCTCTCCCCACAGGACTGTGGGCCCGCAGGCCTGGGAACGAGGTGCTGCTCCCATGGTCTGTTCACAAGGGGGAGCTCGGGGAGTCTCAGATGCAGCAGGTTCGCCCATTAAGGTAACTGGAAATTGTATATGTTGGGTAAAGAGGAGGCCAGAAGTCAATGAGGAGATGCAGGGCTAATTAGTCAATGCTCTCTGGGACCTGCCTATCCTAGCTGTGAATGTGGCCAGCTCCTGTTATTAGGGTGTATTTGTACTGCAGTATCACTTAGGAGCCCCGGTGATGGCCCAGGACCCCATGTGCCAGGCTCTGTACAAACACGGAACAAAAAGAGCTGACGGTCTGTTATAGGTTTCTTGTTTCACGGGTCCTTCCCCCCCCCCTTGGGCAATCTGGGGAAAGGCAGAATAAAGAACCTTTCATCTTTACCTAACTATCCAGACCAGAATGCCAGCATGAGCTTACCAGCCAGCCTGCCCCTTCAGAGATGTCCAGAATCAAAGCGGCACACAGGGCTTTGCACCACTTGAACAGAAATCATTTTAAAAACATTTTGAAGGGCTGGTCTACACTTCAGAGTTAGATCAGCTTAACTACATTGCTCAGGGCTGGGAAAAATTTCACACCCTGTGCGATGTAGTTAAGCTGATCTAAGCCCCAGTGTAGACACCGTTACTGCCTCTGGGAGCTGTGGGTTTCCTACAGTGATGGAAGAACCCCTTCCCTCGCTACACTCCAGCGGCGCAGCTGCAGCACCATAGCTGTGCTGCTGTAGTGTTTCTGGCATAGACGTTAGTTCCTGTTAAACTGGGTGCACCTTTCCCATGTAGACAGGGGCCTCTTGTCTACACCGTCGTGCATCGGGGTGAGGCGGCTAGTGGCTAAGGGGATTGCTCTCCAAGGGGGTGAGCCCAACGCATGGAGAGGGATTGGTGAGGGTGGCATTGGGGCTGTAACCATGAGATGGGATTCAGAAAAGAGACAGTTAAACTGAATGTGAGGGATGAATGTCTGGACATGGGATGAATCAAACAGAGGAAACAACACCCCAGTGAAAGCCTCTGAATTTGGAACAATTAAAACTACACTAGAGAAAGTGCTCTAGGGAGTGATCCAGGGAGTCACTGCCCTCGGATCCAGGCCCCCTCCCCAGATACATAGCTCCCTCCAGGGACTCAGGCCCCTCTAGCTTCCCTCAGGGATCCAGGCCCTCTCCTACTCCCCTCAGGGACCTAAGCCCCTTCCAGACACCCAGCTCCCTCCTGCTCCCCTCAGGGACCCAGGGGCCCCTCCCCCCTGGATACCCAGCTCCCTTCTCAGTCCCCTCAGGGACCTAAGCCCCCTCCCCAGAGAGTTAATGCCCACCTCCTCTCAGAGACCCCATGCCTCTGCCTGCCCCCGACCCCCAAGTCCCCTCCGCTTTCCAGGCTGCCCGACATCTATTCCTGCTGCTCTGACAATGACAAGCTGTAACATATTTGGGAGCAGCTGCTCCTTGCGCCGAGATGCCTGGCCCGCTCCCTCCACCCCCGCGTCCCTGCCCTGGAATGCGGAGCAGCCCCTCTCTCTATGCTCTGAAACACAGGATTTCCGACATGCCTGCTCAGTAGAGCTTCACCCTGTAGTGATGGGAACAGGTGCTCAGCAGAGATGGGGCTGTAGCAGCAGCCAGCGCCCCTCGTTCAGACACCACTTTGCCCCCAAGAGGCGATGTCCCAAGCGTGCATGGAACTGGAAAGCTGGGATCTGGGGTAACTGCCATGTAACCCACAGCCTAGGCTGCACCTGGCCTGCGCTGTGGGGAGGATCTTCCCTTTCTCTAGGACAGTGAGGTCCTAGATGGGGCCCTTGGGAGTCACTGGTTAAAATCCCACCAGCAGATCAGTATGGGGTGTCTGTCTTCCTCTCCAGGTTCTTTTGCAGTGACTGCCTCTGTAATATCTGGGCACCTGCTAATGGTCAAACAGCCATACCAGGAATGCTGTCATGCAGTTCCTTCCCCGCAGCTAGGAGCTGTAAGTAACTGGGAGACTGGATGTGTTTGCTTTGTGTGTGACTCATGGTTGGGTGTATGTCTGTGTTCATGTGCCCGCATGTATCTGTCGGCTGGAGTTATGGAGGGAAAGCCACGCCCAAACGGTGAGTGTTGCCAGTAGTTCTCAAAGCAGTGAGGCCCATGGTCATTCTGAAGGTAGCTGCACAGTCTGGGTCTGGCTCTCAGAAATTGTCTGTTGCACTAACAAATCACCCATTTGTTGGCTGTGTCATGGCTCCAAGGGGTTGTAGTTGATGTGAGGTGTCTCTCATGAAGTGAGGGCCTGTCCTCTGGAGGAATTTGAATACCAGGGCAGAGACCTTGCACTGAACTCGGTATTGGGCAGGGCGTCGGCGCAGAGAGCGGAGCGCTGGGATGATATGCTGACCGTGGCTTGTGTTGCTGGGCAAGCGAGTTGCTATGTTTTGTAGCTGGAGCAGTTCCAGGTGTATATGTTACAATATGCAGGTCTGGAGGTCAGCACCAGCCGGGTTTGTGTTGGGATCAGGGTGTGATCCTCAGGTGGAAGGTGGTTTATTTACTGCCAGGGCCTTGAGGCACCTAGTAGCTTTGTGGAGCCCAGAAGGACCTCGGGGAGGTAATAACCTCAGGGTAGATCCTCCTTTCTGATACCTGCCCCCATCCTCAAGGGATCAAGGTGCGGTGGCTGAGTGGTTAAGGCGCTTGACCACAGTCCTGAAGGACGTGGGTTTGTGTCTTGCTCGCTCCCACAGGCTACCTCCAGTTCAAACCAGCTGGAAGCTGGGTACCTGATCCCTTGGGTTAGGGCAGTCACAGGTGGTCAGCCATGATGCTGGCCACGTCACTCCCTGAGCACTGCTGGCTATGTTGCTGACATGCCGTAACCCAAAATGGGTAATACCCAGCAGCCTGCCAATCTGCTATTCGCACCAGGGTCTTAATGTCAGAGCCACGCATGGGATGGAGAGATACCAAAACAAAACCCAGCGGTGTGCCAGAGCTCTGATTCTGGAGGATGTCCAGGATGCTATTGCTGATGCTTGTGTGTGGAGAGAGAGAGAGCATACTGAGACCCAGAAACACCAGGGCAGCAAAGGAGCTCCAGGCGGTGCATCTGACTGGGCCACTGCAGAAGAAACTGTTTTATAACAAGAAGCATCTGCAGGGTCAGAAAGCCAGTGAGAGTCAGAGGTCGCTGTTCAGTAACAGATGGCAGATGAGGCCAAATAACCTCCACCTCAGTCAGGGGTAGAGCTGGCTGGGAAACTGAAATCTCTTCCCGCAAAACAGTCCATGGGTTTGAAATGTTTTTGTCCTGAACTGTGACAAAAAGTCAAAAATGTGATTAGTTTTCCTGCATTTCTGGGGAGTGGGAATAGAATTTTTTGGCTTGCTGGCTGCCTGCCTGGCAGGTGGCGGACCGCCTGGGAGATGGCCAGGTGGGTTGCTGGGTGGCCTGGACAGGAAGGAACCTGAGGAGCACTGGCTCCCAAGCTCCCCACCGGACAGGCCACTGGGAAGCATAGGGACCCCTAGCTGCCAAGCTACCAGCCAGGCAGGTGGCTGAGGAGCTGGGGAGCACAGGTCCCTTGGGTACATAATGTATCAATGATAACAATGCTAAGCCTATATCTCACATTTGTGTGGGTGCTGGGAGAGGCTGGCAGAGACCACTGGAGCTCGAAGAGTGATGGCGGCGGCCCGGCAGTGATGAGCTGCCAAAATCTTAACAACCGGTTCCCTATAAAAAGTTCTGATTTAAGGGGGGGGGAGTGGGGGAGGGGCCAGGGCGGGGGGAGACATACCCGTGGGGCCGGGGGCCCCTGCAGGGCCTGGGGCACATTGCCCCACTTGTCCCCCTGGCAACCCTAGAGCTTGCAGCCCCCTCCCCCCTTCCCTTGCTGGCAGCTCAAAGCAGCAGGACGACTCAGGAGCTCAGCTGAGCTGCCCAGCTGCTGGCCATGCTGTGGCTCTTCGGGGTGGGGGAAGCAGAGGAGGGCCCGGGGGAGACATCCTTGTGGGGCCAGGGGCCCCTGCAGGGCCAGGGCCAATTGCCCCACTTGCCCCCTCCCCTCCGGCCAGCCCTGGAGCTTGCAGCAGGACACCACCACCCCCCACACACCTTGCTGGGCCACTCAAAAAGCGGCAGCAGGATGACTCCAGTGCTCAGCTAAGCTGCCCAGCTGATGCCGGTGGCTGGCTACGCTGCAGCTGGGGGGAAGCGGGGGAAGGGCCGGGGGAGCCTCAGCCTCCCCAGCTGGGAATCCTGGGAGCAACAGGATGGTCCGGCCCGCGGACCGGAGTTCTTTGCCCACCTCCTGGCCCTTTAACAACCGGTTCTCCACGGTGGTCTAATTTTAGCAACCGGTTCTTGGGAACCTGTGGGAACTGTCTCCAGCTCACCACTGGCGGCGGGGAGTGTGAGACTTTTCTTTGCTTTACATTGGAAGAAAATTGTCAGTGCCTCTGGACCCCGTGGGGGTCACAACCTACTTGCTGAGAAGCACGGACCTAGTGAATAGTGCAGTGGGCTGGGACTCAGGAGAGCGATCTATTCCCAGCTCTGCCACTGGTCTGCTGGGTGACTTCGTGCAAGTCATTGCCTCACTCTGTGCCTCAGTTTCCCCATATGTAGAATGGGGCTAATGATCCTGACCTCCTTTGTAAAGCACATTGCGATCTACTGATGCAAAGTGCTACATAAGAGTTATGGATTATTTTTCCCTAGCTCAGGGCTGCTCAAACTGTGGCTCACAGACACACCCCACACCCCTGGGTGGTACAGAATGAACTCCGAGCACCTGGCAGTAAGGAGAGTGAGATGAGGAAGTGTGTCGATGGTAGGATCTGTCTCTGAAGAAGTCATCTGCACACAAAAAATAGGTTGGAGAATCCCATGTCTAACATCAGAATAGCCAGAATGAAACAACCCCTCTCCCCACCCATGAAAGCTGCTTTTCCATTGGATTACATGGGGACAGAAAAAATCCAAACGATCCCATGTACAGAACCAGTTAATTTAGGCTGACATGGGGGCACATCCAGGTCACAGACTGAGCTGGTAACTACTTACTACCCAGCTGCGGTGTAGCACAGACACAAGTGACTCACACGGCAAAGAAGAAACTGCCATGTTGCCCTCTGCTGGTCACAACACTGCATGCTTCCTCCCTGATCTGCCAACCACTCCAGTGTGTCAGTAACTTCATCGGAGCAGCCCTGTTGGAGTCAAGGGACCCACCTGTGTGCATAAAGTCATGCATGTGCGTAAGCATTTACAGGGCCAGGGCCTTGCAAATTCCTCCTGGAACTTGTTGGTTCAGGGAGAATTTGTTGGCAGGATCCAGTTTTGGTCACCAATGTCTAGAAAGGATATGGAGAACCTGGAAAGGATCCAGAGGCAAGTGACAAAGATGATCAGAGAGATGGAACACAAGCCATACGAGCGAAGGCTGAAGGAACTGGCTATGTGTAGTTTGGAAAAGAGGAGATTACGGGGGGCCATGATAACTGTCTTCAGATACTTGGAAGGCTGCCATAAAAAAAGATGGAGAAAAGTTGTTCTCTCTGGCCACAGAGGGCAGGACAAGAGGCGATGGGGTCAAACTATGTAGATGTAGATTTAATCTCTGAAAAACGGCATAACAGACGTAGATTTAATCTCTGAAAAACGGCCTGTCTGAACAGCAGGACAATGGGACAGACACTAGGGAGTTAGTGGAAGCTCCTTCACTGGAGGTTCTCAAAAGGAATCTGGGTAGCATCTGTCTGGGATAGTTTAGACACAACAACTCCTGCATCTTGGCAGGGGGTTAGACTAGATCAGTGGTTCTCAAACTGTGGGTCAGGACCCCAAAGTCGGTCACAACCCCATTTTAATGGGGTTGCCAGGGCCGGCTTAGACTTGCTGGGGCCTGGGGCCAAAGCCTGAGCCTCACCGTTGGGATCGAAGTCTGAGGGCTTCAGCCTTGGGCGGTGGGGCTCAGGTTACAGGCCCCCTGCTTGGGGCTGAAGCCCTTGAGCTTCGGCTTTGCCCCCACCCACCCACCTGGCGTGATGGGGCTCAGGTTTTGCTTTGCCCCCCCCCCTCCATGTGGGGCTCAGGCAGTCTCAGGCTTCGGTCACCAAAGACCCATCAGAAATAAGTATATGTTCTCTGCAGAACAGTGCAGGCTGGGCCAAGCACCCACTGCAGACAGCATGCTGGACCCCGTCCCTAGCAAACTCTCTGAACGGGGGTTGAAAACAGCCAGGCTCCAGCTCCACTAGCAGTTGAGGAGGGACCCAGTGGTGATTCTGACTGTCAACAATGGGCCATTTTCCTAGTGTTAGGAGGATCCGGAGAGTCTGGCTGTCAGAACGGGAGAACAGGTGGGTATGGGGAGGAAGAGCCATGAATGTGGGAGATTCATGAGCCACAGACACATGGTGGCTGTTAGATTCCGAGGGAAGACAGCTGTTTGGGCACCAAGGCAATATAAGGGCCAGCAAAGGGAGATGGGACGTACTGGTTCTGCACTGTGTGGCTCTCCGAAGGAAGTTAGGAGAAGGGGGTGGGCACCAGAGAGATGGGATACAGGGAGCTACGGTTGAAGGAACAAGCTCTGGAGCCTTAGTGTGGGACTGGGAGAGAAGTTGGCCTGCAAGCGTTTAAGGTGGAAGTGCTGTCCCAGGGCATGGGGAGCTAGTGAAGGAATGGGAGGGGGGTAGGGGGAAGAAGGGCAGTTGCAGTGAAAGATCACACAAAACTTCCAAGGCAGAGTCATCCCAGGCTAAGTCCTAGCCAAATGCCGTGCATGCAACCCAGTCCAACATCCCCGGACATCAACAGGAGCTTGAGTGGGTCCTAATGGAGCCCAGACCCTGAATGAATGAAAAGAGCTGGGGGCTCAGCAGGAGTCTGGCAGACTCGAGAACTTGCTGAGAGCTGGGCGGAGTGACCAGACCCATCGCAATAGGCCTTGCCCCGCCCAGCTCCAGTGGCAACAACCGGCCAGGCCCCTTCCTCCACCCGCCCCCCTCTCCTCATCCTCATCCCACAGGGTGTGGGCAGCCACACTCTCTGCTTCACCCAGTGCCTTCCCCAGACATTAAATTCCTTCCTTCCCCCAGACCTCCTCCCTTGCTCCAAGCCCTGGGTCTATGTGGGGATATCTGAGTCCCTGGATGGGAGCCAGGCCCTGTCTCTCATAGCACAGAGCATTACAAACACACTGAGTCATGTTTGAATGCTCAGCTGTTGCGTGTTTCTGCATGTGGTGTCAGGCCCGGTCAAGTGGCTGCAAACCTGTGTCTGACCCTATAATCCTGGCCAAGTGACAATACCATGGCCTGTGTGTGCAGGGCAGAGTCCTGCCCCCTTGGCAGTGGCCTGGCATTTCTGTCACACAACAGAGCCTCTTACTTGGGTCGGGCAGGCTGGGGCTAGCGAGAGAAACCTGGCAGATCTGGGCGAGGCCTTCCAATTGTTGCGGTGGTGTTAGAATGTGTCTGCAGAAGAGAAGGGGGGGGGCGGGGATTTGATAACAGCCTTCAACTACCTGAATGGGGGTTCCAAAGAGGATGGATCTAGACTGTTCTCAGTGGTAGCAGATGACAGAACAAGGAGTAATGGTCTCAAGTTGCAGTGAGGGAGGTTTAGGTTGGATTTTTAGGAAAACTCTTTCATTAGGAGGGTGGTGAAGCACTGGAATGGGTTACCTAGGACGTGGTAGAATCTCCATCCTTAGAGGTTTTTAAGGTCAGGCTTGACAAAGCCCTGGCTGGGATGATTTAGTTGGGGATTGGTCCTGCTTTGAGTAGGGGGTTGGACTAGATGACCTCCTGAGGTCCCTTCCAACCCTGATATTCTATGATTCTCCTGGGTGTGCCCCTCAGGAATAGTTCCCAGTGCGGTAGAGCATGCTCAGCAGATCCGTCAAACTCATGCGAAAGTCCTATGGCCGGTGCTATGCGGGAGGTCAGAGTAAATGATCACAATGGTTCCTTCTGACCTCAGAATCACGAATCTGTGTGAAAACAGGGCAAGGGGATGTTTATGGAAGGGTTAAGTAATGGCACTCTGGTCTCCAACACAATCTCTGTCCCTGGCTTCATCCCATGGCTGGATGGCTGGAAGCATTCAGCGTGGGAAACAGTACAGGTTGTCAGGGTTCATCCGAGGCCTCTTCCACTCAGCACCTACGTTCCTACACAGATGAGGCCTGAGCTCCCAGGGGAACAATTCAGTCAGCAAGTCCATCAGTGCTACTAAATAGCTGATGGTACATCGGTGAAACCGAGAGAGCTGTGGATAGCCCCAAGCGGCCCAAACACCCAGCCATACATCTCATAGTCCCTCCCTTTCCTGCTCTAAGAGCTGCTCACCACTTCTCATTCAGCCCAGCTTGTGGCTGGGTGCCACACTCTGCTCCCATGTCATCCCTTGCTTCTGTCCCCGGGTCTAACCTCCTGAGGGCCGCTGGATTATTTCTCGGCCCTCACTGGCCATTGTGACTTCCCCCCAGTCAGCGAATGCCACCAACGCGCTGTCTAGTCCAGAGAGAGACTGCAGCTGTTCAACCAGACTGGGTCAACGGCCAGCCCTCGCTAGATTAGACACCCTCACACAACCTGCCCCTCTGCTGTTGATTGCTACAGTCCTTCAGCCCATTTTTAGGCCGTGCTCCGATGTTCCCATCCCAGGCAATCGGGTTTAATTCAGGGAGTAAGGCCAGGCCTGCCCTATATAGTTTTACCAGCATGTCTGTGTTGGTCAGGGTTGGAAAACACCACATCCCCTGACATAGGGGGTTTGTGTAATGGTGGTGACAGAAGAGAGCTCCGGTTGGCTTAGCTAAAGCCATTCAGGGAGGTGTTTCTATGCCATCCGTCGGCATCTGCTGCGTCTACACTAAGGAGTTCTGCCATTGTAACTATCCTGATTGAGCTGGTCTGGCAGAGCCTGGGCAGTGCAGACGAGCCTGGAGAGAATGGGAGAAACCACATCAGGTGCTTTTCTAACACGCAGCCATGTAGCCCCCATTATGTCTCCATCCCGCACAAACATGGTAACTCTGTGAGAAGCGACGACATGCTCCAGTGTGACTAGCCCTTTACTAGCCCCGTGCAGCCTGCTGTTCATGGTGCCCTAACCCTCTAGATAGTTACAGATCTCTGATTCTAATGTTTTCTCCATTATTTCACTAGGTGGGCACTCTCTGTGCTGCAGCTGGAGTGGAATAAGGGGCTCCTGGCACTGCAGGTAGAATATGGGGTAAGCAAAGCTTGCTGGTGACTCTCTGGGGTTAGGGGTGCTGGGTGTGGGGGAGGGATCTGGGATGCTCCATGGGCAGGTCAAGGGAATGGGGTTCAGGAAAAGGGATGCTCATGCGCTTGTTTTCTTCTGTGGGAGGGGGTGAAGAGGTGCCGAGACTGGGCCCAAAGGAGGAAGAGCGGAGGAATTTGCCTCCCTGCTCTCATCATCCTCCCCCTTAAAAATGTGTGTGCTTGGGAAACAGTAGCAATCAGGGATGAAGGAGAGAGAAAAGGACATGCTGGAGGTGTCACACCTGAGGCATCAGCTATTCCAGCATCCCCTTGACCTCCTTGACTGGCCCCTCTGCCTCCCTGACACATGTAGACAAAGGAGCAAGTTGCCAAACCAGTCATTTTGACCTCACGTCTGGGTTAAACAACGGAACCCTAACCTGGGTTGCAAGCCAGCGTGCTCAGCTCATGTGCAGCACCTCTGCGTGTACAGTCGCTTTCTCCAGCCAAATCTGGACATGGGCAGGTTGAGGGCACAGGGGCTCCTTTTCATAGTTCAGGGCAGAAGGGGTGATGGGGGTTGCCAGGAGATAGCTCCTTCCTCCAGCATGCAGGGTGTCCTGGGGCCCTGTGAAAGTCTAGTTTTCTGGATCAGGAGACAGCTCCCAGCTCAGTGGAGTCCTGCTCTGTGACTGGGGTGCTTAGGAGCTACCTTAATACACAATAATAATAATTGAGAGGCTGACCTCATGAAATACCACCAAGCACAAAGCCCCTCTGCTGAGCAGGCAGCTGTGCCCAACCACAGTAGCTAGGCCAGGAGTCAAAAGGGGAAGCCAGGCCTGCCAAGGGACCGTGGCCACAGGGGTTTGCCCTGGTTTCAATAATCCAGTGCCCTAGTGATGAATGGCTGCAGATACAGCCTGTTTGCTGGAAGAACCACCAGCTTCTTGCCACCATGGGGTGCTGTGCAGAGCAGATTAAGAGCAAGGGAGAGCCATTGATGTCTGGCTGCTCCCTCAGTTGCTCCTAGGTGTGTGAGTGCAGAGTGGACCAGCTCAGAGGAAGGGAGGTGTCCTGGCTGCTTAACCCTTCCAGGGGACCGAGGGTGTGCATGGCCCATCTCAACCCTTCCCACCCTGCCCCCACAGCCTCAGGCCCATGAGGGACAGAGACACTGTGTGTGGGGCAGGCAGGATCCATGGGATACTGGGAGCAGGCATAGCAGGGGCAGACCTGTGGGAGAGGAACTGGGGGAATCTCCCTGAGCTGATGGAAGCTGGGGTTTCCTACCTAGGGGAAAAGCCAAGCCCCTTCTGAGGAAGTGCAAAAGCCTCATGCCTCCATGGGGCAGACGGGCAGTGAAGGGGTACTGGCCCCCAACAAGAAGACAGCCACAGTACGGGGAGGGAGCACAGGATCGAGTCTTCCCCAGGTTCTGGTAACAGACTTCTCCAAAACCTCTGACTACGGGCAATCACCTACAGTGATTCTGTGCTAACACTAGAGGGCAGCAGCAGCCTAATTATAGGGCTATTGGCCAGTATCTCTGCATTTCAGCCCAGTTCAGGACTGTCCCGGAGAACCAATCTCCCGGATTGGGTGTAGTTGTAGCCATGTTGGTCCCGACTCCCATGATATTAGAGAGACAAGGTGGGTGAGACACTGCTAGTGCGGGGGCATTTCCCGCTTGCTGGGTGCAGGTGTTAATGAACTCCAGGTGCAGGGCAGGGGGAATCAAGCCCTTCTCTTGCCAAGAACTCCCTAAGCCCTGTTCAGTCCTGGTGTAAGGGGCTGCATTGGGCTCTCAAATAGCCTCAGTGTGGGTGGGCCCATTTACACCCTGTTTGGAGAACTGCCAGTGCTACTTCTCCTGAGTTCTCCAGGGTAAAACCATCCCTGGGGTAACCCTGTGTGAATCCACTGATGTCACAACAGGGATGAGTCTGGCCTTGAGATTTTCAAACCCGATGGGCTAAACCTTAGTCCCAGCTCATTGTCCATCTCTAGCGCTGACTGACTCTGTGGAGTGCTTTTGCTGATTGAGGGCTGAGTACCAGCTGAGAACAGCTTCCGGAGCATGTCTCTCTGTAATTAGCTTTGCTGTGATCCTTGCACTCCACTCCCCCATGCCCATATTGTCTCTCAAATTCTCTTTGGGGGCAGGGGCATCACCTGAGGGGGGAGAGGCATTCCAGGAGTCAGGGGGGATTTTCAGGAGATCCTTTTCTCTGTCTTTCAGCTCTTGGCGGCAGATGGGCCATTCTGATTTTTTGGGCTCAGCTCTAGCTCAGAATCAGCTGTCTGGTCAAACCTTCCTTGGGGGGAACCAGGAAATGGGGCAGGGAGACTGGCGTTCCAGACCCTGCCTCCTCCCTGCATTCCCCTGGTGGGCTGGTTTTGCAGGAGTGTCTCACCAGTGGGGAAAGGCAGAGCGATAACAATGTCTGAAGGGTTTGTAAATGCACCAAGTGAGCTGAGGAGCAAAACTCTCTAGCTACATCTCAAAGTACTTTGGCTTGCCCCCATGTGTGCTGTGGGCACAGTCCTGGGGGTGGGAAGGGAGCTGTGCACATCTCGGGGGTCAGGCCCGGAGGATGAAAGTGGGCTGAGGGTGGCCCTAGGGCTGTGGGAGGTGGGTGACTTGTTTCTTTCTCTACCAACCCCAGTGCCCTGCCGATGATAGTGTAAGCAGGGTCTGAAGGAGTTCTCCCCTGACCGCTAGCTGGGAGGGGGAGAGACTCTAGGAGCAAACTGTATTTATATGAACACACCTACTCTGCATAGATATCCAGCAGATAGAGTGGTGTTGCTCAAAGTGATCAAGTGCTCAAAGGCTGGTGTTGGGTTACAAATCACTGTAGTACTCAATGCAGGGGGAGTGAGATGCTGTTATCAGTGTTGTCTTTATTGTATGAATAAAGGGGAGCAGAACTGTGCTTAACCTGTCCCAAATGAGGGGACCACCCTCAGCTGAAAGGACTTTGCTAAGCCAGGGGCTCAAATGCCAGACCCGGTGAAAGTGAGAGGGGGTGGGGACAGGTGTCCCAGCCAGGAGGTATGGACTCTCCCTAAGGGTCCCCAGTCTGGTTTAACCTGTTGCTCCCCCACTGCTCAAAGATAGAGCTAAATAGGCTTCATTAGGAGCCTTTTGTTTTTTTAAATGCTGAAATCACTTGTGGTTGGGGCATGTTTTTGCTGAGAGCTAAAAATCACGAAGGGACTGACCTATAGAGGTCACAGCAGAGAGACAGGTGGCAGCAGAAGGTAACTGATGGGTGGCTGGTGGGAGCAGCGAGCAGGCAGTTGGCAGAGAGGAACTGCAGCTGGTGGGGCATCCAGGCAGTGAAAAACAGCAGCTGGTGGGGTGGCCAGCCAGAGCAAGTGCAAGTGGAGCAAGCCAGGTGCCTTCTTCCCCAGGTGGGAGGTGAACTCACACTGCTGCACCTCTGAACCCTGGGGCCTCACTGACCAAGGACAGCTACTGAGTGAGGTGTGGTGAGGGAGCAGAGAGGGGCACAGAAAAGGAACTGTTGGTTGTAGAACACAAGAACACGAGGCAGAAGCTCTGCCCCATGCACTCTGGGGTGGGTATCCTGCTCACAGTTTTCTGATTATGAATCCTGCTTGTGGCATTTTCCCTAATTAATGTCAGGTGACTTCCCTCCTTTCATTAAAAGTTTCTTTTCTACGCTGACTCTGTGCTTGCGAGGGGGGAAGAATTGCCTCTCAGAGGCACCCAGTGGGTGTAATTTTCCCAGGTTACTGGGTGGGGGCTCGAGCCAGTTCTGTGTTGTATTGTTGAAAAGGAACCCCTACATATTGAACCTGGCCCTGGTTGCTGCCGGCTCCACCTGGCAGAAGGGCTACACTAGGGCAAGGGCATGTGGCTCTCAGCAGCTCCTAGCCCCACTGCTCAGCTGTCAGCCCAGGAACAGGCATCACCTCCACTCCTTGTCCTACACAGGCTGGTGCAGAGAGCCACTGAGTGGTGGCCAGAGCCAGCCGGCATGGCTGGGGCTCACGCAGGCTCCCCCTGTGATGGCAGAAGGAGACTAAGGCCAGAGAAAGGACGGAGGAGGGAGAAAGTGGATGAGAGTAAGGGTGAGGGAAGGGCTGAGGAGAGAGGCCAGGAGAGGCTGCTGGACACAGACCGAGCCTGAGGTGCTCCCAGGTTCACAGCTTCCCCCCTCTAAATCCTGGTCTTCCCCTAGTACCCATGGGATGGAGGGCTGAGTATCTGCGGGCAGCAGGCAGAGGCTGGGGCAGCTAGGGAGAGAGGTGTGGGTGGGATGCCCAGAGCAGACAGATGTGGGAGGAGGAGGCAGCGGGTAAAAGACGGAGGATGAATCCAGCCTCGGACAGCAGTTGTTTCTGAGTGCTGGGTGCACTGGCCAGGACTCTGCCTTCAACCCTGACTCCTGTCTAAAGGCTCAGGAGCTGCTTTAAAATAGTGGCCGTGCAGCTGGCCTGGCAGTGCCGGAGATGTCCTGTGTATTCATAGCATTGGTGCTGCACAAGTATCCACTCTGCCCTAGTGGGACCAGCACCCTTGGGACACATGGAGGGGGTGGGTGTTAGCCTTCATGGCCCACCCGTCAGCCTCCCTGCTGGGAATGTTACTGAAGAGCTGTTTATTGAGATCCCTGCTCCCATGACAGGTTGCAGGTCACTAAAGAACCATCTAAGCATCAGAAGCAGGTGGCCCAGAGATGAACGATGCCATCTCCCGTTGCTGATCCTCTCTGCTCGCCTGTCCCCAAGAGGATGAGAACTTCAGCCTGCGCAGGCACTAGAGAGAGAGGCGCTCAGTCAGACGGCTTATGTGATGGACGGCAGCCCCCCGTCCCTGCGCTGCTGTATTCCATGAGCCCGAGCTGTGGGATGTGATTCCATTCTATAGAAATCGTTACCCCTGAAGGATGGGATATGAACCTTTAGCACCCTGTGGGCAAGGTAAGAGCATCACCAACCAAGCCATGCTCACGTAGTGGGCACTGCGTTCTCCTCCCCCTGTTGGCACTACCGTTTTCACTTGATTACAAAGGCCAGAGACTTTCTCACAGAAACATGCCAAGATTTTGTTCCCCATTATAATCCACCCCCGTCCCCCAGTCTCAAAATTTCCCTAATTATCTTCCAAGCTAGCAGTTTTCTCAGCATGCATGTAGAAGAGGCTCATTTCCCAGAACCTTGTTAACTGGGTATGTGCCCAGGATGCTCTTGCCTGGTGCCTGTGTCACAGCTGGTCACTTTTAATCCATTTAGTTAATTGTTCGTGCAAAGAAACTGCTGATGGGAGCAGAATTTCTTGGCAGTTGAAGTCTCTGTCTCTCAAGACATCTCAGGGTGAGTTCAGAAACTTGTGCTCAGTATGTTCCTGGAACCATTTCCTACACCCGCCCCTCACACAATGTAGCAATTTAGACTGAAACAGGTAACTAGCATGGATGTCTTTCGGTAAAGGCCTTCAGGCCACCTCCTTCCAGTAAGACAGAAGCTCACGGTTCATTAGCCCATTTATTGGTAATCGTTCCTTGGAGAGTAAAATCCGGGAATCAGAGGCCCCAGTGGTTGCTCTGCTAATCCCCTGTGGTGCATTGTTAGGCTAAAATAGGACTTGGGCGTTACTGCAGGCACCAGAGTGCAGCTGGGTTTGCCTTTTTTAGCAAGGTTAATTCTGTGGAGACGTTCAGTCCAAGTTCCCCTGTTGAAACAGACATGTCTGGGGTAAGCAGGAGAGCGGCAGGGTTATTGGTCCTTTGGGGTCTATTCTGAGCAAACGTAGTTGTGGGGAGAAGTTCAGGATTGACACTGCCAAGGCTAAAGCTCCTTCTTGTCTGTAGAGGCAGCAGCAGAGCAAACGCCCTCCACCCCCTGCCCAGCCTCTAGGCCTCTGCCCTGACCTGGAGGGACTGTTTCTGGCAAAGACCAAGTAGGTCCATCTCCTGGGAGGGACAGCTGACCCCACCTCTGACGGGGCCTACCCTAATGCACAGCTGTCCGCTAGGGACTGAGTTGAGACCATCCAGGTATTGTTCACAGTTCTCCTCCACACAGCCAGACAGGGGCTACTGCGGAGCTGAGGGTGTTAGCTGGTGATCTACAGGAGAAAGTCTCTGTATATAGCTTAACTAGCAACTCCTGAGCCATCACATACACCCACTGCAGTCTGCAGTGCATGTGCAGAGACACGCAGAGCGTTCTGTAGTATACACATGTGTGCACACACACACACACACACACACACACACACACACACACACACACACACACACACACACACACACACACACACACACCATTCAGTGGTTCTGCTCTTAATTAGACCCCTCCAAGATGCATTTTGAGAAACTGTCCCAGGGCTCTAATGTTTAAACTGAGAACCCCTGGTGCAATGGCCTTGGGCCCAGGCCACACTCAGCCCAAAGACTCTCCCCACCCTCAGAGCAAGGCAACCCACATCCCTTCCTCTCAGCTTTCGCTCTGGGCAATACCACATCCACAGCACTGAACAAACTGCCAGTCCCTAAGCTAGAGAGGATTGCTGGGGAGGCAGCCCAGGGCAGCAGGTAGGGGAGAGGTGATGTAGGAAAGATGGTCTTGTGCTTAAAACATTGACCTGGCTCTCCCATAATCTCTGTTAAATTCATAACTCTGCCACAGCCCTGCTGCATGACCATGGGCAAGTCACTTAAGGTAGTCTACACTGCAAAAACATCCTGAGGCAGCGAGTCTCAGAGCCTGGGTCAACTGACTCAGGCTCCTGCTACGGGGCTCCAACTAGCCGTGTAGACATTCTGGCTCAGGTTGGACACCCTTTTGTCTGGCCTGCGTATTCCAATTGCAAGATGTTGAAGACTGGGACTCTCTCAAGTGCAGCGTCTCTCTCAATGGGGCCCTTGTCCTGTTTGCGTGCCTGGCTTGGGGACCCGCAGGCAGAGGAATAACCTGCAGAGGAGAGCTGCGACGCAGGCACTCCCCAAACTACAGCACCCATTAAAGGGAGGCTGTCCTAAAGCTGTGTGAAAGAGCCACTCAGCCCGGGGAACCTGACTGCACAGAGTGCTGGCAAATAGGCAAAGAAATGACATGGACCAAACCAAGCAAAATCTCCTTCTGGCTGAGTGACCCTGGGGGCCCGCCGGAACCACAGGAGGTAGAAATGTTGTGAGAAAAGAGGGAGTTTTAAGCCAATGAATCCTTCTCGAGTTGCCTTTAGGGCCTCTTCTTCGTGTTTGCCTGGCTTGAGAACATTGATACATGGAGCTAGGATCTGGCTTCTTCCATGGGAGTGAGGGGCGGCTGAACAATTCCCACTCGTGAAATAGGCTTACAGCAAAATGGACGGATCTTTGGTGATGATCTTTGCAAGAAACATGGTCCAGTTTTCATCCCTCTCTCACTGTCATCAACGTCCCCACCGAGTGTCTGGCAGCAGTTCTGTGCCACATGCTTGGAGGCAAGTGCTGGAGGGCTCCCAGCACTGGGGTAACAGAGGATTCCTCTACTGGGTGCCAGCCACTAAAAACTGTGAATGCCCCCACCACAAGGGCTTTGTTACAATAAAACAGCACAAGTGTCCCTAGCCCAGCCCAGTGTCTGGCTATAAGGGAAACCGTATCATAGAAGATTAGAGTTGGAAGAGACCTCAGGAGGTCATCTAGTCCAATGCCCTGCTCAAAGCAGGACCAACACCAACTAAATCATCCCAGCCAGGGCTTTGTCAAGCCGGGCCTTAAAAACCTCTAAGGATGGAGATTCCACCACCTCCCTAGGGAACCCATTCCAATGCTTCACCACCCTCCTAGTGAAATAGTTTTTCCTAATATCCAACCTAGACCTCCCCCACTGCAACTTGAGGCCATTGCTCCTTGTTCTGTCATCTGCTACCACTGAGAACAGCCGAGCTCCATCCTCTTTGGAATCCCCCTTCAGGTAGTTGAAGGCTGCTATCAAATCCCCCCTCATTCTTCTCTTCTGCAGGCTAAATAACCCCAGTTCCCTCAGCCTCCCCTTGTAAGTCATGTACCCCACCCCCTAATCATTTTTGTTGCCCTCCGCTGGACTCTCTCCAATTTGTCCACATCCTTTCTGTAGTGGGGGAACCAAAACTGGACGCAGTATTCCAGATGTGACCTCACCAGTGACGAATAGAGGGGAATAATCACTTCCCTTGATGTGCTGGCAATGCCCCTACTAACACAGCCCAATATACCATTAGCCTTCTTAGCAACAAGGGCACACTGTTGACTTATATCCAGCTTCTCATCCACTGTAATCCCCAGGTCCTTTTCTGCAGAACTGCTGCTTAGCCAGTTGGTCCTCAGTCTGTAGCAGTGCATGGGATTCTTCTGTCCTAAGTGTAGGACTCCGCACTTGTCCTTGTTGGACCTCATCAGATTTCTTTTGGCCCAATCCTCCAATTTGTCTAGGTCACTCTGGACCCTATCCCTACCCTCCAGCGTATCTACCTCTCCCTCAGATTAGTGTCATCCATGAACTTGCTGAGGGTGCAGTCCATCCCATCAATCCAGATCATTAATGAAGATATTGAACAAAACCGGCCCCAGGACCAACCCCTGGGGCACTCTGCTTGATACTGGCTGCCAACTAGACATTGAGCCATTGATCACTACCCGTTGAGCCAGATTTCTATCCACCTTATAGTCTGTTCATCCAATCCACACTTTTTTAACTTGCTGGATAGAGTACTGTGGGAGACCATATCAAAAGCTTTGCTAAGGTCAAGATCAAGGTCTAGCATGTCCACTGCTTTCCCCAAATCCACAGAGCCAGTTATCTCATCATAGAAGGCAATCAGGTTGGTCAGGCATGACTTGCCTCTGGTGAATCCATGTTGACTGTTCCTGATCACCTTCCTTTCCTCCAAGTGCTTCAAAATGGATTCCTTGAGGACCTGTTCCATGATTTTTCCAGGGACTGAAGTGAGGCTGACTGGTCTGAAGTTCCCCAGGTTCTCCTTCTTCCCTTTTTTAAAGACAGGCACTATATTTGCCTTTTTCCAATTGTCTGGGACCTCCCCCGATCACCATGAGTTTTCAAAGATGATGGCCAATGGCCCTGCAATCACATCAGCCAACTCCCTCAGCACCCTCGGATGCATTGCATCTGGCCCCATGGACTTGTGCATGTCCAGCTTTTCTAAATAGTCCTTAACCTGTTCTTTCATCACTGAGGGCTGCTCACCTCCTCCCCATACTGTGCTGCCCAGTGCAGCAGTCTGGGAGCTGACCTTGTCTATGAAGACCAAGGCAAAAAAAGCATTAAGTATTTCAGCTTTTTCTACATCCTCTGTCACTAGGTTGCCACCCCCATTCAGTAAGGGTCCCAGACTTTCCCTGACCTTCTTCTTGTTGCCAACATACCTGTAGAAACCCTCCTTGTTACCCTTCACATCCTTTGCTAGCTGCAACTCCAACTGTGTATCCCTATGTAACCTCTCCATAATTGCCCCACCAGCAAGCCACTGCCCTGTGTTGTCCTGCCAGCCACGGGCAATGGGCTGCTTCCTTGTCCAGCTCTCATCTCCCAGTCCCAGTTCCCAGCTTGCTGCTCCTGCTCACATAGCTTCTGTCACTGCCCTGAGTCTGGTCCCCTCGGATCCTCCGGATGCTACCACCTGTTCCCATACACTGGGGGCTATGGATGGATGTTCACTTTGGTAGCACAACACCCTCTACTGGCCAGATCCTGTCCCTCCAGCTTAGCCGGGGCACAGGGAGATACCCACGAGGAGCCAGCAAGTGTGTAGCATTTTGTATCATTGCTGGTGAGCTCTGGAGCCCGGCCATTTGCAGGAGCACACACGCCAGGGACAAAATTAATGTACTGTGGGAACTTCAGCGCTGAGTGTCTCTCGCTTTTGTGTCATAAAAATATCATGTCTTGGAATCAATATAATCTTAAAGCTGCGTCACTGCAGCAGAGTTCAGAGTCCTAGCTATGGAGAAGTTGCCTCTGTAGGGGAAAGCTATAGTACCTTTCTGGGCTGGAATCAACTATTTTTGGTAACTTTGATTCCGAGACATTTTTAGATGTGAAAAGCATCAAAAGCTGAACATCAATAGCATAAGAAGTGAGGATAAGTGCAGGGGGAGGTTCCTCTGGTAACAGCCAATTAACTCATAACTTTCGCTATGCAGCCAGGGTTTGGAAATACCCCACAATTGTAATCAGGGGAATTAGCCAGGGCCAATGAGAGACTCAATCCCAGACTCAACTTCTGGGCCGTGCAGATATTGCAGAGCTTAGAGGGATTCACAGAAAGCTCTGTTATTAACAACAGAGTCTCTTTGCTGCAGAATGTCAGTGGGCGAGGACTGGAGAAAGTGCCTTACAGGGAGTGAACGAATGAGCTCGGTCAGTTTAGTTTATCAAAAAGCTAATGGGGCTTTTGGGGGCAATGGATCTGCGTCCTCATTGCACCACCCACCAGTACCTGACAGCAGTCAGGGAAGCGAATGATCCAACCAGCGAGCCGAATTCCACGAGCACCAGCTCAACGAATCCCAGCGCTGTCGTCACCGACAACCCCAACGCACAACCCGGTGACGTCTATGTCATTGGTCCAGCTCTACGCGTGTTCCAACTCAATGTGGAGGGTTTGTCGACTGCCAAGCGTGATTTACTCGGTGTTCTTGAACATCAACATACTGTTGACATCATTTGCTTGCAAGAGACACGCGTGGCAACTGCTGAAGCCAGGCATTCCAGAATGGACGGCTTCGACCTTTTGTGCCATGTGGCACACCCGAAGCACGGCCGAGCCACATATGTTCAGTCCAATATTGCAGATGCCATTCAGCTGATGTCTACTGAATTGTGTGACACCATCCAGGTTGGTGGTTTCTGGCTGGCAAATGATCACAACAGGTCCACCAGGTTCTACCAAGCTTACCACACCCAGTTGTCTACGTTGGAGACTTCAACAGCCATCACATAGACTGGGGGTATAAGGAGGTTGACACCAACAGTGAACAACTTGCAGACTGGGCATCTCGAAATGACCTCGCCCTTATCCATGAAGCTAAGCAGCAAGGCATGTTCCATTCTTCTAGATGGGATCATGACTACTCTTCTGACCTGTGCTGGGTCAGTTCAGTTCATGGCCATCCTCAGCCAGCAACATGCCAAGCAGCCAACACAGACCATCGCTGATCCATATCGGGCTACAGCTCCCAGTTATCAAGAGTTGCAAAAAGAAGCAGTGGAATTTATGAAAGGCTGACCGGGAAAAATACTGGGAAGCGCTGGATAAGAGTGTGGTGACAATACCAGCCCGACATCTCTCAGTAAATGTGACCTACCGTTGCTTCTGTGGTGCTATCTACAAAGCAGCCTGCAGAGTTATCCCATGTGGTTGCCACCCGGCCTACATCCCCTGTCTTGACAAGGAGAGCGCTGCCTTGTTCAAGTGGTATGAGGCATCTGGTGACCCAGATGTCGCTGACCATCTGACTGAATCATTGGACACTGCTTGCCATGCCAGATGGGAGGAGACAACCAAGAGAATGAGCTTTACCCACTCCAGCCGCAAGTGTTAGAGTCTGCTCCAATGCCTTGGAACAGCACAGCAGCCACCTGCACTCTGTCGACCCTCACTGACACCCAACCAGGTAGCCGGACACCTACTTAAAGTGGCAGGAGCACCTTTGGAGAAACAGGTGCGAAAACAAGTGAGGAACGAATGGTGTATATTTAAATATGTACACCAGATCAGAAGCTGCCCAGAACCATTCACTGTAACAGAGCTGGAACAGACACTGGGTAGCATCAAGTGTCAAACATCTGCGGGCTATGACAACATATTTCCTGAAAAACCTTGGCCCCCATGCTCAGCTTTGGCTTGTGAAATTCTTCATACCGAAGATACGGTGCATCACAAAAGTCATTGGCCTCTCAAAGCCCAGAAAGGACCCAAGTCAAGCATCAAGCTATCGTCCCATATCATTATCGTCAGTGTGCTTCAAGGCACTGGAGTGCTTGGTCCTACAGCACGTATTGCCCGATGTGGAGATAATTTTGAGCCCTGACCAAGCCGGCTTTCGCCGAGGCTGTAGCACATGCGACCAAGTACTTGCGCTGACCATATTTGTTGAAAATGGCTTCCAGAGACAGTTGAAAACAGGTGCTGTTTTCATTGACCTAACAGCAGCGTGCCATATGGTATGGCCCACTGGCCCACTCATGAAGGTATCACGGGTCCTGCTACCTTGGGTCACAGGCGTCATTGAACTGTTCCTTCGCGATAGGCAGTTCAGAGTCCATATTGGGGAGAAGACAAGGGCTCTGTGCTGTTTCCAACGCTGTTCAACCTTTACATCAATGACCTGCCAACAACGGAGTCACGAAAGTTCATTTACACAGACGACATCTGTTGTGGTACCCAGGCCCAGACATTCCACGAGCTTGATGCCACCTTAAACCAGGACATGACAAAGTTAGCTGACTACTGTAAGACTGGGCACCTCCAGCCAAGTGTCATAAAAACAGTATCCAGTTTGTTCCATCTTCATCATGCCAGCGCAACCTGAACACTAAATGTTTATCTGAATGGTCAGAAGGTGAAGCATGAAGTAGAGCTGATCTATCTAGGTGTGACCTTAGACTGCACACTGACTTACCATGCCCACCTGAAGACAGCAGCTAAAGTCAAGATGTGCAACAATCTTCTTAGCAAACTGGTTGGTTCGTCATGGGGTGCTCATGCTCCAACTCTGCGGACGTCAGGTCTTGCCACCTCATATTCGGTGGCGGAGTCCTGCGCACCAGTTTGGAGTCGATCGTCACACACCAAACTGGTGGATACGCAGTTACATGCTGCCATATGTATCATCTCCGGCACCCTCATGGCTTCCAGTTCTGAGCAATATTACTCCTCCTCATATCAGACAAGAGGTTCCCACTGGCAAGTTACTGGAGAAAGTATGTGCCAACCCAAGCCTGCCGCTGCACAATGACCTTTTAAAACCATCAGCTGCATGTTTGCCTTCACGTCGCCCATTATGGTCCCATCCGCCACACCAGGATGTTAGGGCGGAAACCCTCTGGCGAGAGGAATGGATCTGTTATAATCCCCAACCAGTATCTCATCGCCGACCCCACAATCTGCCCACCTGGTTTTGACCTGCCCCGTCACCAATGGTCCCTGTTGAACAAGTTCCGGACCAGGCAAAGTCTCTGTGCAGCCAACCAGTGTCACTGGGGCCTTCATGACACCTGTTTGTGTAGCTGCGGCATAACACGGATGATGACGCACGTTGTCGAGGAATGCCTGCTGACTAGGCTCAGCAGTGGCCTAGAAGAACTGCATCAAGCCACTGCAGATGCCATCGCTTGGCTAGATGACTCTGCACATGCTAAATCAAATAAAATCAAAAAGCTTTCAAGATGACAGTCACAGAGCGTGGGAGAGTCAGGGCCCTGCACCCCACACTTCCTGCGATTCACCGTGACTCTCAGCCAGCCAGTAAAACAGAAGGTTTATTAGACGACAGGAACACAGTCCCAAGCAGGGCTTGTAGGTACAACCAGGACCCCTCAGCCAGGTCCCTCTGGGGAGTAAGGATCTTAGACCCCAGACTTGGGGTTCCCTGCCTCTTCCCAGCCAGCCCAAAACTGAAACCAAAAACCCCTCCAGCAGGCTCTCTCCCCCTCCTGCTCTTCCCCTCTCTCTTTGTCCAGTTTCCCTGGCAAAGGTGTCGACTTGCCCCACCCCCCTTCCTGGCTCAGGTTACAGGCTCAGGTACCAACCCTCACCTAAAGTCATCCCCTGCTCTCCCATCCCCCATGCAGACATTCCCAGGTCAATCCACCCCGCTCCCTACTGTGTCACAATGACCTGATGATGGTGTGTAGGCACCTCCCTGGGGAGAAAACAACGCATGCTAAAAGGCTTTTTAAACTAGTGGAGAAAGGCAGAGCAAGAACCAGTGGCTGGAAATTAAAGGCAGATCAATTCAATTTAGAAATGAGGCACAACTTCAACAGGGAGGGTGATTAACAAATTCCCCAGGGAAGTGGTGTATCCTCCAGCTCTCATTGTCTTCAGATCAGAGCTGGAAGGGATGCTGCAGCTTTAGCCAAACACAGCTCAGTGCACGGGTAATTGGATTAAATTCTCTGGCCTGTGGTATACAGAAGATCAGACTAGATGATCGCATGGTCTCATCTGGCTTTAAAAGCGATGAATCCTGACAAACGTGAAGAGGTCAGTGTGCATGGAGGACAAGGAGAAGCCGGAGAGCATTGGGATGCAACACGCCCTGCTGTATCAATCAGGCTTATACTGCTCCCATTACTGTAATATCCATGCACTGTATTTACTCTCACACACCTCTGTAAGGCAGGGCAGTGCTATTATCCCCATTGGACGGATGGGCAAATGAGGCACAGGGGGACTAAGTGACTCACTCAAGGAGCCTGTGGGTGAGTGGGGACTTCACCTCATGTCTCTTAAGCCCTAGGCTAGTGCCTACCCACTGGCCCATCCTTCCTCTCTAGCTACACTGTCCTCCTCTCTGCCCAGATCACCTCCATGTCCTGTGCAGAGCACAAAGACATTTCTGAGCCCAAAGAAGTCACCAGTTTCCTCCAATTCACAGCTCTGGCCCCACACAAAGTTGCCTTTGAAGATGCTGGACAAATTTATGCGTGTGACTGCATGCCGGGGTCATGGGTGCTGGAACTAGGGGTGGGCATGGGGTGCTGCAGCACCCCCTGACTTGAAGTGGTTTCCATCATAGACAGGGTTTACAGTTTGGTTCAATGGCTCTCAGCACCTTCACTATAAAAATTGTTCCAGCACCCCTGGCTGGGGCTGCTTGTGACAGTGGGGAGCAGGGCTTGGCCGCCGTGGGGCTCACTTCCAGTTTGTCTTACATTCCTAAAAGCTCATGCTTCAGGGTTTCAGCCAGCCACCGGCAGGGGTCAGGAAGGGACTTTTCCCCCTCTAATGTATTCTGGGTTGTTGTTTCTTGGTCTCTTTCCTCTGAAGCATGAGAGATGGCCATGGGTGGAGATGGGATATTGGGCAAAGTGGGTCAGGGCTTTGAGGTGGCACTCAGCATTCGCTCTCTCAGGTGCTTGGCTTGGCCAGCTCACATACTCAGCGTCTGGCTGATCACCATATGTAGGGTCAGGAAGGAATTTCCTCCGGGTCAGATTAAAAGGGACCTGGGGGCTTTTTTGTTTTTCTCTGCAATATGGGGGTCACTTACCAGGATTATCTGGGTAGATCTCACTTAATCATTTCCCTGCCATTATGAAGGCTTCATGCACTGGTGCATCTCGGTCCCTAGTCTGTTCTCTGCCTGTGGCACATAATAGGCACTATTATGTGCCACAGGCAGAAAATAGACTAGGGACCGAGGTGCACCAGTGTGTGAAGCCTTCATAATATTTGGGTACTTCATAATACTTGGGTACTTCATAATACTGTGATACTTAGGTCTGATTTCAGTTGCTGGGCTCAGTGAGCAGGTGCTGGGAGGGGCTGGTGGTCTGTGACATACAAGAGATCAGACTGGATGACCTGGTCCCTTCTGACCTTACACTCTATGACTCTATGCCAGTGGAGAATGGTCCCTTTGAAAATCAGGTCACGGAGGAATCCTGCCTTCAGTGCTTTACCTGGCTCCACTCAAATCTCTTAGAGAATTGCCCGGAACACAATCAGTCCTTTCAATGAGCTAAACAAATGTGTTGCCCGTATCATGAGATCCTTTGTTCTCTAGACAATAGCCGCGCTCGCCTGAGCGCTGCAGAGTAATGGAGCCCCCTGTTCTGTTCAGTGTGTTGTTACCCAAAACAGAGCATTGGAACTGGAAAAGCGCAAAGGAGAAGGGGTATTTAAATCAAGCTGTCTGTCTGGCTAGCGGGGTCCTGGTAATGTCACCCGACACCTGATGGCCTGTGTTATGTAGGAAATCAAACTAGACGCTCTTAGTGTTCTCTTCTGCCCTTAAACCCTGTGAAATCTGTGTGCCTCCCAGTCCTGCAGATAACAAACAATGTTGCAATAGGTTGAATATTCTGCCCAGTGTCTGGACTGGGTTGTTTTAAATGTTTGGGGGTTTTTCCCTTCTCCCCTGCTGTTTTCAATTGCAGTTCTCTTCCATCCCTGTCCTTTCTACCTTGCAACCTCTCTCTTCGCGTCACCCGGCTTTCTGCCTTGCCAGGCAAAACTCCCCTCTTGCATTGCGCTTTTCTTGTGCCGCTCTCCAAGTGCTCTGCAAACGGATCCTTTTCCCCATGTGATAAATGCAGAAGCTGAGGCACAGGGGAGGGGAAGCAGCTCGCCCAAGGTCACGCAGCAGAGCAACAGCAAAGGTAGGAATAGAGCCCAGTTCTCCGGGGTCTCCGGATGTGTCTACACTGGAGGTGAGTGGCAGGAGAGGCTGGCTGCCCTGAGAACGATCCTGGCTGCCCTGAGTACCTACCTAGGCTGAAACCCTAGGTAGGTACTCAGGCCGCTAGCCCCTGGCACCACTGCTCTATACTGCTTGTTTAATGCGCTCACTCCATTGGATATTGGGTACGTCTACCTAACCTGGGAATTGAACCTTTCAGCCAATGTAGACAAACCATCAGTCGAGTGTGCTGCCCACACTGCCATGCATGGGGGGGGGGGGTGGTTGTGTTCTACCCGTACCTCCATCATCCATCACTCCTGTACACCAAAGCAACCCGCCCACTCTGTAATTCCCACTGACTCTTTGCTCCTATTTAGCTCCTCTCTTTCTTCCTCTTCCCCATGCTTTTATTTAATGATCTTAAAAACACTTAAACAGGCTCTTGGGTCCATTAAGGAAAAAGGTTTTAGCCTGTTGTGAATCTTCCCTAATAAACAGCATGTCACATGGGCACTCATGCAAAGCCTCTAGTGAGATATTTTTTTTCTTTATTTTTCTTGACGTGATTGGTTCCCCTGGGCCTCTTGCACCAGGAAAATTCATCCTTTTCTGGAATCAAAATCTAGAAGATTCAGAGGCCTGGTCTACACTAGAAAATTAGGTTGGCTTAATGACAGGGCTCAGGGGTGTGAAAAATCCACACCTGTGAGTGGCATAATTAAGCTGACCTGCCCCCCTCCCTCGGGGAATGGATTACCGATGCCAACAGGAGAATCCCTCCCTAAGGGAGGGGATAGGTCAGTTTAACTAAGACGATCAGGTAGTATCTACACTGAACTGTCACAGCTGCACGCGGTAACCGGTTTTATGTTCTGCGTTTCTACAGCTCTCTCCCTCTGGAAGAGATGGGCATAGTGGGGAGCAATGATCTTATTTGTCCTGTGACCACCAGTGAGCTGGTTTTTTCCAATGGAAACATTTGGCCTGATCCTGCAATGCCCTGAACATAACTTCATTATAAATTGTTATTAGGAATTGCTCTTGGATTAGGTCCCAGATTGATAACATTAGTACTAACTCTTTCCAGTGCCGGCTTGGGATTAAAATAGGCTCTGTTCATGGAAAAAGTGTTCATGAATGAAAAGGAAAAAAAACCCACCTCTATATCTGGATCCTAATGCAAAGTGCTGATGTTCGCCTGTTTCGGGAGACACGGCCTGCTCATGTAGAGCCTGACAAGCTCAGGGGTGGGTCAGGAATTTATTACTTCAGGCAAATCAGATAGTACAAAAATGTGCCTGGTAGAGCTACTGAGCCTGCCAAGGACAAAACTGGCAGAGATGCCATTTCTGGAGCTTTGGAATGCTCGCCTATTTTCCATTCCATCGAGTGCTGTTTCAGCCGTCCCAGGGTACACCGCGAACAGCTCCTCAGGGGGCACCTTGTAAGCTCCTGTTTCTCCCTACTTGGCAGGTACGGTGGTTGAGGCTTGGATTTCTATAAACAAAGCATAAATCCTTGCGAGTCCATGCTCGCTGTGGTATGTTTTGGTACTGTCACTTTAAAATTACAGAGACAAGGTGGGTGAGGGAGTATCTTTTACTGGACCAACTTCCACTGTGGAAAGAACTGAGCTCTTCAGAAGCTCTGTGTGGCTCGAAAGCTTCTCTCTCTCACCAGCAGAACTTGGTCCAATAACAGATATTCCCTCACCCTCCTTGTCTCTTAAATATCCTGGGACCCTCATGGCTACAATGCTGCAACCATCTTTAAAATTAGTCATGCGTCATCACCGAGAAGGCTGTGTAAGGGGTCTCTTGCAGCCTCCCCCCTACTATACATTAGTCCTCGGAACTAGGGAGCTACGCAGTGCTGAACAGGAGAGACACACAAGATTTGTGTCCTTTAGCCCCAGCCCGCCTGCCGCCATGCTTAGGGTCTGTCTACACTGCCATCAGGGGGTGTGATTGCACCTTTAATCCAGCTAGCTCAGTGACCGAGAGCATGACCGTTATGTGGAAGCCCAGCCGGGACCCTGAGTAATTACTTGGGTGGCCAGCCCATGCTGATGTCCATGTTGCTGCAGCTTTACTGCTCTTGGTACTTACAAGATGTACTCTTGGGTGCATCAGACATGTGCCGCGTCACAGACCCGATTGCCATATAGACGTACCCTGAGCTTTAGACTAAGCCGTGCCCTAGCTGACCAGCCAGTGTCTTGGCAGCCCACACATTTGACCTAGTGACACAGACAGGTCCTCTCTCCGCCACTCGGACTCCTCTCCATACTGAACTTGGGGTCTTTCTCTCTGGCAGACTTGCTGCAGGGAACCACAAATAGTATTCTGTAACAAGGAGCTCGTCCTCCCAGATCCCTGTCATGCTAAGAGATCATTGTGCTTATAGGGGGAAGTGTGGCCCACTATACAGAGCACTGGGCTGGGACCCAGGTGACCTGCACCCTACTCTTGTCTCTCACACTGGCCTGCTGGGTGAGTTTAGGCAAGTCACTTTTCTCTGCACCTCAGTTTCTCTATCTGTAAAATGGGAGAAATTATACTGATTTCCTTTGTAAAGGGCTTCTGGATCTATGGCTGAAAAGTGCTAGATAAGAACTAGGTACTATTGTCCCCATTGTATAAATAGAAAAGCCGTGTTACCAATTCTTGTGATATTTGATGTTCTTCTTACAGCCGTAGCTCTTGGATCATGTGATTATGAGAGACTCTCACTTTTTTTTTTTTTTTTAATGAAAGCTATGTTTATAGCCCACATGGCAGAGCAGAAAAGCTTGGAAATGTGACCTGATGGCTCAGAAAGCTGACAGCAACTGAAAGAAGCCTGAGTGGTGGACCAAAAAAAAAAAAGTAAGCCCACACAGTGAGACAATTAGAGCCAGCCTCTTTCCCAGCTCCTGGCGCAAAGGGTGTGGAGTCAGAGCACTGCTGCGCTGTGGTTATACTTAGCTGCCCACCATCGCGTAGGGACCTCAAACAGCGTAGACACAAAATAAAACACCCTGAGGGTCGCTCTAACTTACATCAGGAGCTGGCTGGGACCCAAAGACCAGGAGGCACAAAGGTATCTTCGACCTCTTTTGCCTCATAACTCCCTGCTCCTGCAGTAAGTGTGTTTCCGGCCCCACTTCTGTTGCCAGTCAGCAGAGGATATAAGTCTGTCGAACAGCTAATGGGGGAGTTTTTAAGCTCAAGCTGTAGCAGTTTGTGCTTTTAGCTCTGGAGATCCCTAGTTCGGGCCCTGGTATGTCGGCCAACATGGCAGCCATCATGAATGCAACACAGCACCAGTGGAGATTCAGGTCCTGAGGGAGGCCTGATCACTCTGGGTTGGTTGTTGCAATGAATGTATGCAGCTTCTGCAGCGTGAGCCACTCCTCTGGGGGGCTGCTTCATATCCCCCATGGCAACTGACTCTTGGCCCCTGTGCAGAGCTTCCTGGGCCATTTCTAGACAGCAGAGAGGTGGGCTGGGTGTGTAGCACTCAGGCCTGAGGTGAAGAGTTTGCCATGTTGGAGCTCTGCTGCACCTTCCCTGTCTGTTTCATGTCAGACTTTCTCTGTATTTTGGGTGGCTCAGAGCTGTTCCCAAGCCCCTGTTCATGTGTCACCCTGACCCCTTTGTCATGGTCCTGCTTTGAGCAGGGGGTGGGACTAGATGACCTCCTGAGGTCGCTTCCAACCCTGATATTCTATGATTCTATTTGAGAGTGTATGGATAGTGCAGTGTCCATATAACATCCTCAACGGACATCCGAGGGAACCACCCCCCATGTGTCCTTGGAGATGCTGAGTTCCTCAAAGGGCACACAACCCCCACCCAGTACCCTTGGCATGCACTAGCCTCCCCTGGAGGACCGGAGAATGAAAGCTGTGTTGCCAACTCTCATGATTTTATCATGAGTCCGGTGAGTTTTTGAGGGTTCCCATGAATGTCTGATTTCAGCTTCCAGTTTTGTGATGGTCTGTCCTTATCCAAAATGGCTGCCCTCTCTCATTACTGTTAGTGGGACTGGAGCCACGGGCTGCCCTCACCAAGCTGGCCCCCATCTTCCATTGTGTCCAAAGGGGCTGAAACCAGGTTGCCCTCAGGGAAGATGGTGGCCCCTATAGTCACCGTGGGAGAGCCCAGCAGGGGACAGGAGAATGTGGTGGTCCAGGGAATGAGATGGTGGGGGAGGGGGAATGTGATCTGAAACTGGACAGGAAACTAATGGGAGTCAGAGGAAAGTAGGGGAGCAAGGCAGACTGTGGGGTGCATGGGAGGTAGGCAAGGCCAAGGGGAAAGGGAAGGAAATATATTGGGCGGGGGTTTCAAGTGAATGTGGAGACTATGGGAGAGCACGTAAGAAAAATGTGACAGGGGCCAGTTTCTATCCTGTGTAGCTAAGGAGGGGGCGGGGGGGGCATAGAAGAGCAGCTCCCACCATCTCAGTTGTAGGCAAGAGTAGATGGGGCCTCCTCCAATCCGTGACCAGGGAAGTCACACTTTTGGGCGCGTACTGAAGGTTGATTTTTTTTGACCTTGGGGCAATCAAGCACACAATGGGCGAGGGTGGAGTTTTAAGCCAGACTCGTGCTTTCAAATGCCTGGCATTGGCAGTTCTGGATTGGGACTTTTTCTTGAACCATTCTTGAAACAGAACAGTCCAAAAAAGGTGAACTGACCTGAAAAAATGCAGTCATTCACCTGAGACAATCATACCTGTGATTTCAGTGTAGACCTACCCTAGTGGGATGCTACATCACTGCTTCCTGGTCCCATCACACAAGGCTTCTGGTGTCACGCACAGGAATGCTGCTACATGTAACTTCAGCATACAGCTGCGAGAGCATGATTTGGGGTTCCATGTGAGGTCAGTTCATCACCTAGAAGGCTTGCACAAGGCCTGCGTTCAGGCAGTTTTATCTTTCTCTGATGGAGGTTTCTTCACATTCATTCCTAAACAGAGGTTCTCCAAAAGGACTTTCCCACTCTAAAGTGCAGGCGGTGACAAAGCTGGACCATTAGCAGATGGCTTCTACCCAATGACGTGGGCTGGATTTTCCATTATGCAGCAGCCACTAAAGCTGACCCTGGAGTCCCACTTTAAACCCCGTAACTTTACAGGCCGCAAACCTCTCATTAATCAATGTAAACTTCCTCCCACAGGGCAACACGGAGCTTTCCTGATTCACTTACATTCCTCCCTCCACGCACACACACATTCCCGTTGTCCTCTACTGCCAGAGCACAGTTTCCCTCTGCTTTAGCTGAGGCTCAGAATGTGAGAGCAAATGGCTTTTCTGCCATGGCCATGTCAAAATCCTGCCGCTTCTTCCTTCAGGACAGTTGTGAGATTGGCCGGTCCACTGCCCACATGGCTAAACCTCTTGTCCAGGCCCCTCGTCATCTCACAGCTTCACTGCTATGTCCCCCTGCCCTCCCCCAGCCACACCCACACCCACACACACCCTTCCCAGCCTGTATAAATCCACTTGCATCCATTCAACAAACTGCTGTTTTGGGCTTGCTGCTTTGGCCATATCACCCCTCTCTGCATGTCCCTCGGCCGCCCCACCACTCCCTGCCACATCAGATGCTAGCTACTCATCTTCGCTTTTAAGACTCATCATGGCCTATCACTACCCTACATGTTATCTCATCCACACTACAGAGATGCCCACTCCTGCCGCCGCTCTGCCAACGGCGCCATCCTTCAGCGCCCATTGGTCAAATTGTCCAACCAGCACCTCCATGCTTCCTCCCCTGGCGCCCCATAAACCTGCGCTAGTCACCTGCCTCTGAACACTCCCCGCTGCTGGGATGCAGACAAAGAACTTGACAACAGGGTGGCCGCTGGTGTGCCGAGAGCGCAGCTTGTCACGCCGCTCCAGTGGCCTCGTCATTACCTAGCGCCTGCCTCCATCTGTGTGTTGTAATCGCTCGTTATATACTTGCTTTGTCTTGCACTTCCATTGTGAGCTCTTCAGAGAAGCGGCCGTCCTCATTCTGTTTGTACAGCACCAAGCACACTGGAGCCCTGCTCCCTTACGCTACCATAATACCAATAATAAATAAGTATCAGAGGGGTCGCCGTGTTAGTCTGGATCTGTAAAAGCAGCAAAGAGTCTTTTGGCACCTTATAGACTAACAGACATTTTGGAGCATGGTGCATCCGACGAAGTGGGTATTCACCCACGAAAGCTCATGCTCCAAAATGTCTGTTAGTCTATAAGGTGCCACAAGACTCTTTGCTAATAATAAATAATACGGCCACATTGACATCTCGCAGTCAGGAGGCATGCTAGCACCTACCGGCAGCCCCCCCTATCAGCTCCCCCCCAGAACCTCCCACCCGCTGGTGGGCCCCTGGATCAGCGTCTCCCACTCCCTCCCTGTGCCTCCCATGAGGCGAGGGGGGAGGAGCGGGGACAGAGCACGCTCAAGGGAGGAGGTGGAACTGGGCAAGAAGGGGCCGGGGAGAGCAGAGGTGGGGCCTTAGGGGAAGAGGTGGATGGAGATGGGGCCTGCAGCAGAGTCAGGGGTCAAAGCACCTTCCCCCCCCCGGCACTTTGGAAAGTCAGCACCTGTGATCAACCCCCCCACTTCATTGTCAAGAGATGGTCCCACTGCTCTGGGCTTCAGCTGTCTGTATTGTCTGTATTTTCCTTGGGACATGGTCCCGATGTTCTGTATAGATCCAGCCAGCAATGATAAATGAGCATGCTAAGATGGTGGCACCTGAATTATCTAATTCTGTTCTGCAGGAACTTGTTGGTCCATTCTAATGTTAGTTACACTTTCATTCCCAATCCAAGTGTCTGCCCACAGCTCTCTGCTGATCCGTTTGCTGCTGGATGATAATCAGAGTGCTTTACTATCCTGAGGAATATTTGAAATTCCTCAGATGCAAACAGGGGATCATTATCTGACCTGATCTGGTCAGGTGACCTAGAAGTGGCAAACATTATGCAATGCATCACAGGGCCTGGCCAAAGGAGTGTTCTTCCTATGGCCACCTCGAATTAAGCATCAATCACAACTTATTCTTTTCTGCAAAATGAATGTGCAGTCTTTGCCAGAACCCAGTGAAAGCTTTGGCAGACTGGCTAGAAATCCAGAGATATTTTCTCCTTCCATTTGTGCCCTTAGATGGAACTTAGATCTTTCAGCTACAAGGTTAGTTTTGGGCATCTCCCGCTTTTTAAGAACCTCTGGCAAGGCTTTCTACTGGAAGCCACTTAGTCCCAGTGGAAAACCTAAACCCTGCAAATGCCAGTTGGCCCTACAACATTAGAAAAATGATCTTTTTTATCAATATCCTTCACAACACACTTTGAACCTGCAGACATAAAATCCCCCTTGTTCCTCCTTTTAGTGAAACTGGAAACAGTCCCATATTTCCATAGTTGTCCTTCTAGTTTCTCTGTTTTTGTTTTAACCAGGAGACAGGTTTGTTGCTCCTTCGCTCCCTTGGAGAAAGGCTGGCCAGGGGTTAGTGCACTAGCCTGGGTCTTTGAAGAGCTGGTTCAATTCCCCACTCTGCCACAGAGGCCCTACATAAGAACGGCCGTACTGGGTCAGACCAAAGGTCCATCTAACCCAGTGTCCTGTCTGCTGACCGTGGCCAATGCCAGGTGCCCCAGAGGGAGTGAACCTAACAGGTAGTGATCAAGTGATCTCTCTCCTGCCATCCATCTCCACCCTCTGACAAAGAGGCTAGGGACACCATTCCTTACCCATCCTGGCTAATAGCCATTAATGGACTTAATCTCCATGCATTTATCTAGTTCTCTTTTAAACCTTGGTATAGTCCTAGCCTTCACAACCTCCTCAGGCAAGGAGTTCCACAGGTTGACTGTGCGCTGTGTGAAGAAGAACTTCCTTTTATTTGTTTTAAACCTGCTGCCTATTAATTTCATTTGGTGCCCCCTAGTTCTTGTATTATGGAAATAAGTAAATAACTTTTCCTTATCCACTTTCTCCACATCACTCATGATTTTATATACCTCTATCATATCCCCCCTTAGTCTCCTCTTTCCCAAGCTGAAAAGTCCTAGCCTCTTTAATCTCTCCTCATATGGGACCCATTCTAACCCCCTAATTATTTTAGTTGCCCTTCTCTGAACCTTTTCTAGTGCCAGTATATCTTTTTTGAGATGAGGAGACCACATCTGTACGCAGTATTCAAGATGTGGGCGTACCATGGATTTATATAAGGGCAATAAGATATTCTCCGTCTTATTCTCTATCCCCTTTTTAATGATTCCTAACATCCTGTTTGCTTTTTTGACTGCCCTGCCTGACCTCGAACGTCACTGAAGGTATGTGCACATGGCAGCTGAGAGGTGTGATTCCCAGAATGGGTAGCACATGGGCTAGCACCTAAAAATCGCAGTCTAGTGGCATGGACCAGCTGCCTGCTGAGTACATACTCAGGGGTCAGGGTGGACTGAACTTGGGTGGCTAGCCCAAGGTGACACCACAGCCACGTTGCCATTTTGAGGTTCTAGCTGGAGCAGAGCTAGCATATGTGTCTGCCTGAGCTGGGAATTACACCTCCCAGCAGCTGTCTCCCCTGAGTCCCTCTGAGCCTTAGTTCCTCATCTGTCCAACTGGGATAATAGCATTGCCCTGCCTAACAGGCGTGTGTGAGGATGGTCTCAGATACTCTGAGGGCCAGAGAAGTACCAAATGATTGTTTCTGCCAACCCATCCTTCCTCCTTAAAATGCTTATTATACTTGCTGTCCACAAAGAGCAAACAGATCTTCTAAATCAGTGGTTTTCAACCTTCTTTCATTTGCAGACCCCTAAAAATGTCAAATGGAGATGGAAATCTTAGCCATAATCTGTGGACCCCTAGGGGTGCATGGACCACAGGTTGAAAACCACTGTTCTAAATCCAAATGGCCTTTCATTTAGGTTTATGAGACTAGCTGAAGAAGAAAGAACAAAAGTCAACTCCCCCTTGAGAGAGCACAGTGTGTATCCCTGCTGAATCCTGGGAACATAATGGCTGCTGACCTGTGTGAGCTCCACCCTTTAAAGGTTTGGGACACAAAATGAAAGGCAGTACAGTTTCATAGCTACACGTGTCCCTGGTATTTGTGAGACTCTTGATTGAACTACACCTAATAATTAATCTAAGACAAATCTAGTTGTGTAAACTTTCTGGTCTCTGCTAACTGCGCACGCCGCACACTGATTTTAGGACTGAAGGGGCTGGATATTGGTTCATAGTTACTCAGTAGCCTTGCAAATGCAGACAGTGCATTGCTATTGGGGAATAAGGCGGCGGGGGGGGGGGGGGCAACAGGATATTCCACAGGTAGCAGGATAGCACAGCTAACCAGCTTCTTCCGGGGCATATGGCACAGGTGTGGCCTTGAACATTGTTGGCATCTCTTCAGACCCAGCTCTGCCTCCAAAACTAGACCCTGACCCAACTCCCCTAACACTGAATAGTCCCTGAATCTGTGCCTACCCCTGCTGATGTCAGAGGAACTCTTAATGGTGCTCCCAAACACAGAAACATAGAATCATAGAAGATTAGGGTTGGAAGTGACCTCAGGAGGTCATCTAGTTCAACCTCCTGCTCAAAGCAGGACCAACACCAACTAAATCATCCCAGCCAGGGCTTTGTCAAGCCGGGCCTGAAAAACCTCTAAGGATGGAGATTCCACCACCTCCCTAAATAACCCATTCCAGTGCTTCACCACCCTTCTAATGAAACAGTGTTTCCTAATAGCCAACCTAGATCTCCCTCACTGCAACTAGAGACCATTGCTCCTTGTTCTCTCATCTGCCACCACTGAGAACAGCCGAGCTCCATCCTCTTTGGAACCCCCCCTTCAGGTAGTTGAAGGCTGCTATCAAATCTCCCCTCACTTTTCTCTTCTGTAGACTAAATAACACCAGTGCCCTCAGCCTCAGCCTCTCCCCCTAAGCCATGTGCTCCAGCCCCCTAATCATTTTCAATGCCCTCTGCTGGACTCTCTCCAACATGAGCAAGGGGGTCCGAATCTGGCTCTGGTGAATTCAACACAAGTGTGCAGGTGAGACCATGAGTGTGTCTCCTGCATCTCTTCTGTTCGCAGGCACTTCCAGCCAAGCTCCTTGGAGGCTCGATTTGGACAGGGCCCAGGAGGTGCTGGGGGAATTCAGCCCCAGAACGCAGGCGGTGTTTACGTGCCGTCCTCCTGGGAGTCCTGCCCCGGCTGACAGCCCCACTGTCGGGCTGCGCCGGGTCCCTTGGCAAACGGGAGCTGCAGGCACTTTCCACCGCGGCAAGGACACAGCCCGTGCCTGGCACTTCATCCGAGCCTGAGGGCAGACGCCGCCGTCGGACCCACTAATCTATCACCCTGCAAAGCAAACCGCGCAGCGAGGGGTGAGGCTCGGGTGGGGCCGGGGTGTGGTTCTGGGTGGGGCAGCCCTGGAGATGGGGCTCGTGCTGGAGCTCGCTGTGGGGCGGCGGGTGAGTCTGGGTCTGGGTCTGGGTCAGCTGCCTCGGGCGCTGATCGGGATCCTGGGGCTGGAGCACGCTCCCGCCCTGCAGTCCCTGCTTCTTCTTCGCCACTCCCGGCGCCTGGGCAGCCGAAGGGCTCCGAGCCCCTGGCCGCCGCCCCCCTGCTCGGCCCGGCCCGGCCCGGCTCGGCGGAGCCGCCGCTAGCTCGTTACCATGTTGCAGGGGCTGAGCGCGGCGCGCGTGGCCATGTGATTGCCGGGGAGGCTGCAGGCGGCGAGCGGAGCCGGGCTGCGCCGGGTCCGGCCGCTGAGCGCCGCGGGGGCGCCACGGGCAAGGAGCCGGGGCGCCGGGAGGCGCGCTGGGAGCGGGATGGCGGAGACCCCAGTAGCCCCGGCGGCCGCTCGCACGGGCTGAGTCCGCCGCTGCCCCGCCGGGAGCCGCGCGTCGCCTGCCAGCGAGGAGCGCACGGGCGTGCGGGGCGCAGCCACTTCGGAGCCGGGCCAGCGCGGCTGGGAGGCGCCCGCTGCTCCGGGGGGCAGGGACCTGCCTAGGTGAGGGGGGTGGCCCGCTGGGGGGGAGGTGGACAAGTGAGGGAGGGGGTGCGCAGGTGGGAGTTGGTGACTGGCTGGGGGTGGACAGGTGGAAGGGGGGTGGACAGGTGGGACGAGGTGGCCAACTGGGCAGGGGGATAGACAAGTGGAGGAGGGGTGGACAGTTGGGAGCTGTACAGGTGGGGGAGGGGTGGACAGGTGAGAGGAGGTGGGCCAGCAAGGGGGGTGGACAAGTGGGAGAGGGGGTGGCTGGCTGGAGGGTGGGTGTACAGTGGGGGAGGGGTGGCTAGAGAGGTGGTGGCCAGTTGAGGGGGAGTGAGGGAGGTGGCCAGCAAGGGGGCAGACAGGTGAGGGTTTCTGTCCTCACAGCTGCTCTCCAGTTGGTGGGCTAGGCATAATGCCAATGCCAGGGGTAACTGTCTTCCCCATGTGTTTGCAGGTGACAGATGGGCCCTGTCTCCAGCGGGGACCAGGGCACTATGGCACAGTCCGTCTCTGCCTTCCAGGCTGCCTACATCACCATCGAAGTGCTGATTGCCTTAGTGTCCGTGCCAGGGAACATCCTGGTGATCTGGGCTGTCAAGAAGAACCAGGCTCTGCAGGATGCTACCTTCAGCTTCATCGTCTCGCTGGCTGTGGCTGATGTGGCGGTGGGCACCCTGGTCATCCCACTCGCCATCGTTATCAACATTGGGCCGCGGATGGAGTTCTACACCTGCCTGATGGTGGCCTGCCCCGTCCTCATCCTCACTGAAAGCTCCATCCTGGCTCTGCTGGCCATTGCTGTGGATCGCTACCTGCGTGTGAAGATCCCCCTAAGGTAGGAAATCCCCTGGGCGCAGCAGAGCCTCTGCTGTCACCTTGTGACGGAGCCGGGACGCTGCTGCTGGCAGCATGAAGACAGGTCCATCTATAATCCTGGCTGAGATCAGGAACACCCCAGCTCCCTCTGTAGCAGCAGGGCCACTCTCATGTCTCCCACCCCCTCGTGTCTCCATCCTGCTTTAAGGGCTGGATGGCCAGGGGGTCTGTCCGTGCATCATGCTATACACACCTGCCACATTGACAGGCCTGCCCGTTGTGATCATGACGGCAGTGAATGTGTCCAGCTCCACAAGGGGTGCTGGCAGTGACCGGCTGCCCTAGATGCTATGGGGAGAAGAGGCCTAGAAGCTGTACCTGATACAGAGCTGCTTGCTCTGCTCTGGCCTGCGCACACACTTATCACTTTGCTTCAACACTTCCTCCCGGGATGTGTTTATTTAGAATGTGCCTGCGAATTGTGCTCCTGTTGCCATGTGCCTTGCACCACGTGGCTATGTAACCCCCTGCACCCCCACCGCCCCACACACTCCCAGGCCAGCACAGAACAAAGAAGTGTGCCCTGGAGCTGAGCGCCACTAGAGAGAGGATTAGCTGCATGACAGTGGCATGCTTCAGACGGCAGGAATGTGAAGACAGCCCTGGCCTGACTCCTGGCTCAGTGGGGCATGGAAACCCAGTGTCTGATTATAATGGCTCTGGGGCATCCAAAACCCCCAGTGGGTCTGGTGCCTGTGCTCTGCGGGGGCTCCTGAGGGGCCAGTGCTGGTGCTGCCTTGGGGCAGAGAGAGAGCCAGTGTTCTAATCAGCACTTGCCACCTGCTCCCCTCTCTGTCCTGGGGCAGAACTGCTTCCCAGAGGAAGTACTGGCTAGGGAGATGCCCCAGAAGTTAGGAAATTTTAAGACCCTTTTCCTCCGGGCTATGATGTTTGCTGACAGAGCCAAGCCCACAGTGAGTAATGTCTAATTGCCATCATGTTGTGCCTAGGCAGAATGTGGGGTATAAATCAGGCAATGCCCTTTGTTTGAACTCTGTAGCGCTGATAGGAAATGTTTAACCCCTTCACTTCTCCGCTGCTCCCCTGGTGCTCTTGGGCTGCCAGGCTTCATGGCCTTTTCACGGCAGAGACCCTGAAACACATGGTGGCATGGGAGCTGGGTAGAGGTGCTGGCTATGCATGGGGGTGGGGGCAGGGACAGGGCCGCCCAGAGGGGGGGGCAAGAGGGGCAATTTGCCCCAGGCCCCGCGTCCCGCAGGGGCCCCCACGAGTGTTTACCGGGGCCCCTGGAGTGTTTCCCGTCTTCCTGCGGCAGGTCCACCGGAGCCCGGGACGAGTGGACCTGCCGCAGGCATGACTGCGGCAGGTCAAGCGGAGCCGCGGGACCACGGCACCCGCCGCAGTCACTCGTTCCGGGCTCCGGTCGACCTGCCGCAGGCATGCCTGCGGGAGCTCAACCGGAGCCAAATGCTGCCCCCCAGGGAAAGGGCCGCCCCACGCGCCTGCTTGGCGCGCTGGGGTCTAGAGCCGCCCCTGAGCGGGGGGCCCCCGCCGCCGAAGACCCCGGGCCCCCGGAATTCTCTGGGCGGCCCTGGGCAGGGAGCTGCGTGGTTGCTAGATGGGGTGCATAGATGTGTGCTTCTAGATGCATATGTACTGTAGGAAGTTCTCTGAATGTCCTGAGGTCCCTACTTTGGCTGCTTCTGCTCCTCCTGACCGGAGTCCCTGGTTGGCTCCTCTCTGCTGTTTTTTTCCCAGGGCTCCATGGCAGAGGGAGAGGGGTGGCACCCCCAGACCATGCTGCACATAGTGATCTTGGGGTTCATTAAGCAACAAAGCAGTGAATGAGAAAAGAATAAAACTTTGAATAAAACAAACTAGAGAGCGTCTGTGGTGAACAGCTGTGCACAGCTACTCTGGGTTCTCTACCCAGCTTCCAGGGCACATGTCTAAACTCCTAGATTCATCATACTGACCCTCATGAGGGAGCGTCTCTACATTATAATCTTCCACAAACATCTCTCTGCATCTTCCCTCTTAAAGAAAAAACAATTAGTTCTTAAATACACATGTATATAAATAAATGGCTAACAACCATCTAATATCTCTCTGGAGTGAGTCTTTACCGCTCACTTTCCCTTTCTCCAGGCAGGTTAGCAAGTCTGTCTGAGTCTTTCAGGCCGTTTTATCTCCCTCTCTGATCTTCTCAGTATCAGCCTTTCATTAGTTGTTCTCTTGTTCCTTGCCAGTTTCTCCTTTGTCTGTTGATGATAAAGGATTAGTCAATTGGGAGATGCCATAGTCCACATCAGCTGTCAATGTGTTGGAACTTTCTTGGATTACTCATAGATCCCTTTGATCAAAATGTGTCCCCCTTGTCTGTCTGGACTACATAAAACCTTGGATGCAGCTGTTCTTTAATGGTACCACTTTGGCCCCAAATATTAGACTTGTGATTCCTCAGGCACACTCTATCACCTGGGTTAAGAGATGGGAGATCCCAGGCCCTTTTGTCAAAATAATTCAGCTTCCACTTCTGATTTTCTTTCATCTTCTGCATGATTTCATTCTCATGAGATTTCAGCAAGTTATCAGTGATTGGTACATTAGATCTGATCCTTCTTCCCATTACCAGATGAGCTGGAGAAAAGCCATTCTCCAGGGGCATACTTTGGTAAACCACTAATGCTTTATACAAATCACCCCCACTGTCAAAAATCTTTTTAAAGGTTGCGTTACTGTCCGTATTGACCTTTGCACAAGCCCATTCAATTGGGAGTAATTTCGGCTTGATGTTTTGTGATGGAAATCCCAATCTATGGCAAATTGCCTAAATCTGCACTGGAAAATTGTGACCCATTTAAGGTGACCAGATAGCAAGTGTGAAAAATCGGAACGAGGGTGGGAGGTAATAGGAGCCTATATAGAAAAAAGCCCCAAATTTCAGGACTGTCCCTATAAAATCGGGACATCTGGTCACCCTAGACCCATTAGCACTAAAGACTTCATCTGCAATTCCATGTCTGGAGAAGATTCCCTTCATGCCGGCTATCACTGACTTGCTATTAGTACTGTGCAGTGTGCAAATTTCTGGATACAGAGAATAATAAGCTGTGACTATTAAAGAATCCTTTGATTGCCAGGTAGATAAGTCAGTGCCGACCTTCTCATAAGGCCTTTGTGGAACTGGGTGAGGTCTCAGTGGCCCTGCCTGTTGGCATGGCTTGTATTTCAAGCATGAACAGCAATTTCCTACCACATTAGTAATGTTGTGGTTGATCCGCAGCCAATACAGCACCTCTCATGCTCGTTGTTTGGACTTTTCAATTCCTAAATGACCCTCGTAGATCTTCTGTAGCATTTCTTTTCGGGGGCTCATTGGACTTACAACCTTACTGCCCGGGAAAATCACCCCATCTATCACAGCAAGCTCAGGTCCGCAGTTCCAATGGTCTCTCCTACTTGGACAGCAACTGCTTATTTCTACAGGCCACCCTTTAATGATCACCTCTTTAAGGATCCCCAATGATTCATCTTTCTCTGTTTTTCCTCTTATTAGTTGCGGTTTCCTTCTCATTCAGCACTTGCGACAGCAAGTAATGATCTTGGGGTTCATTAAGCAACAAAGTGGTGAACGAGGAAGGAATAAAACTTTTAATAAAACAAACTAGAGAGCGTCTGTGGTGAACCGCTCTGCACAGTTACACTGGGTTCTCCGCCCCACTCTCCCCACTCGCTGGGCACAGCTCTAAACTCCTATATTCATCATACTGTCCCTTATGAGGGAGCATCTCTAAATTATAATCTTCCGCAAACCTGTCTCTGCACTGCATGGACCTGCTGTGGCCGCAACCCAGCTGAACAGCCAGAGTTTGCTTTTTTGGACTGTTTAGACAGGCTGTCCTGGCAGGGCTACCATCCCCTCTGCGAGCGACACCCCCTACCCCCACCCCCCAGCTCTTGAGGTGAGCATGATGGCCTGATTATTCCAGACTGGATTTCTCCTTTTATAAGAATATTCTATTTATCCCACACACAAAAAAATCGGTGCCAGTTTGGCCAGGAGGTAAGAATTTAAACACAGCAGCTGGGGGATGCACAGCACCAGGTGTGTCCCTGCAGCTTGCCCATCTCCTATCTAACAGCCTTCCTAAGGCAGTATCCATACACCCCTCCCACCTGAGAGCTGTGCTCCCCCCTCCACCAAACTGAGCTCGGACCGCACTTTTGGAAACATGATGATATGACCGTTATTATTCCATATTATTATTAATTTCTATTGCGGTAGCACTTAGGAACCCCAGTCACAGCCAGGAGCCCCTTGTGCAAGGCGCTGCACAAGCACGGAACTGAAAGACGATCTGTCCCAGGCCAGGAGTGCCGGAAGGATAGTTGTTCAGAGATCTCTAGGCCTTCTCAAGAGGGTGAATCGAGGGGCGGGAGCTAAAGGAATCTCCCACCTGTATGGGCAGGGCTAGTGAGGCAACAAGGGAGCAGTTAGCCGGGCTCCTGACTGAGAATTGCCTGGTGTTTCCCTTCTTTTACATACTAAACCTTACATTTCTAACAAATGTGTTGCTGTGGGAATTTCTTTGCTTTTATGTGTATTTGCCATAGTAAACCAGCAGCGAAGCAGGTTACATCCCTACACAGCTCGTTAGTGTAGTAGTTAAAGCTGCAGTGATACAATATCGTAGTTCAAGGCTGTGACAGACAATGTTTATAAAGGATTTTTTCCGAGCTAGAACCAGATATAATTTTATACCTGGTTTATCACTGTGTAACCCCCACCCCCGGGTGTTAAAATTACTCCAAAAATATTCTTACTGGGTCTGGAGCTTGCACCTTTAAGCACCATTGATCAGGATGATGCTAAGGCCAGGTTGACCCAGCTACAGCGCTCAGGGAGGGGTGTGAAAAATCCACACACCTCAGCAGTGTCATTAAGCCAACCCAGTGCAGATGGTATGAGGTCGACGGAAGAATTCTACCGCCTCTCGGGGCAGTGGATGAACTCTGCTGACGGGAGAACCCTTCCCGTCACTGCAGTCAGCGGCTACAGTGGCGCAGCTGCCCAGCTTGACCCCTGGGTCAACGGAGTTGATCGGCACACCTGGGTGCGCCGCATCTCTGCAGATCAGGCTGCTTGAGAGAAGTATGGTGATAAAGTGCCGGGCAGTGTCCCTGCCCTGCTTAGCCTGGCTCGGACGGTGCCAGGGATGAGCGGGCTGTGGTTGGCTGGTGGGATAGGGCAGAGGAATAGGTGCCTTCTAAAAGGGGTGGTGAGTCGGGAAGGGCAGTTTGGAGACATCCAGAGCGTAAGCCCCAGGCCTCTATGCCCCAGCTGGCGTTTGGGAAACCCCAGGGAGGGCTGCTAGCCCAGGGTCCTGTGTCTGGCAGTTCAGGCACCAAGACACTAGAGAGCAGAGAATCAGGCTGTGATAGGATTCTGGAGAGACATGCCACCACCCTGTCACACAGCAGGGTGGGCTCAGCTCTGACCTTCTCTGCACCAGCTGTTTCTCACCTCTTTCACCTCCGTCCCATTGGGCTGGGGAGGACTCGGGACTGACAGCTCAAAGGCAGAGCACGCAGTGCAAGCAGGCATTGCCTTCCAGGCGGAGAAAGCAGGCTGTCTGCCAGCATGAGCATGGCACAGGGGGCTGATAAACCAGCCCTTGCTGGATCATGCTGTTAGCCATGATCAGGCTGTTGGCTGTGCTGGAAGGATGGCGAAGTGATATGGGAGCTAGTCTGGGAACTTGGAGACTTGGGTTTAATTCTTTGCTGCACCACAGCCTTCCTGGGTGACCTTGGGAAAGTCACTTAGTTTCTCTCTGTGCCTCACTTCCCCACCTGTACAGAGGGGATAATAGCACCTAATATTGTTCCAGACTAGGTGGGGCTCAGATACTACAGTAGTAGGGGCCATATAAGCAGAGGTGGATTTACAGTGAAACACAGGGTGCCCTGACAGGGGCCTCCAGGGCCGAGCAGCTGCGGGGCAGAAGCTTGGTCCTGCCAGCTCCTGGGGCTCCTGCTGCAGGCTCTGCACTCACCGGCAGCTAAGCTAAGCTCCCCACTCCCACACCTCCTCCCCGAGCGTGCCGCATTCCTGCCCCTCCCTCTCCCTCTCAGTGCTTTCTCCGCCGCTGAACAGCTGTTTGCCGATGCTCAGGTCAGTCCGGGAGGGAGGGGGAGGAGTGGGGCCGCAGTGCGCTCAGGGGAGGAGGCGGAGAAGAGGTGGGGGCGGGGCCTTGGGGAAGTGGGTGGAATCAGGGCAGGGCGGAGCAAAGGCGGGGTCCCCGCACTCCCTCTACACATACCCCTCCCAGCCCCCTGCCGTGAGCCACTCAGGGCAGGGGGCTGGGAGCACCCCCATGACCCCAGCCCACACCCCCAGCCCCCTACCCTCCCAGACTCCTGCACACCCCCCCCCCCCCACATCCCCACCTGCACCCCTCGCACCAAACGGGAGCTGCCCCAGGTAAGCGCTCCACACCCCAACCTCCTGCCCCAGCCCTGAGCCCCCTTCCTCACCCTAGCTCCTGGCCAGACTCTGCACCCCCCAGCCTGCTCCTGCACCCTAACTTCCTCCCAGACCCTGCACCCCCGTCCTGAGCCCTGTCCCACACGCTAAGTCCTGGCTAGACCCTAATGTTTTTTTACATTTTTTTTAATAAAGCGCTCTTATCCAAAGTGCTTTACAATAGCTAATGGTATGAACAGTATTTGGAAAGATCATTAACTGGTCTGCCGAGACCCTCAGCAATTTTTCAAGTGGTTGGTGGAAAAATAAGTTAGATTACAAAAACAATCAAGGTATCTCACTTTATTTTCATTTACTTCCTATTACTTATAGGAGGAGGATGAAGGAAAAAAAGAATGAAAAACGGGGCCGTGGGGGAGATAAGAGAGAATGTTCTTTTTCTTGGCTGGGTCCCAAGGAAGGGCCCCAAAAATGAAGCTGAGCACAGGGCCCCACTAACTCTAAGTCCGCCACTGCATATAAGTACTGAAGATAAGTTAAGCAGAGTAGCTCTGAGGAAGGGAGTTCCCAACATGGACCACGGTCACTGACCGCCCAAGGCAGGGCAGTTGCTTGGTGGACACCAGTGGCAAGGTGGGGCTCTGACAAGCAGCTTCCACCTTGTCTGCTGAAGGGCAATAAGGCCAACCCTTTCGGCTGTTCTGTTTGCTCTTAAATTGTCCCAGAGCCGCAGCTCCTATCAACAGCTCCCACAGCGAGCACTGGCTCTGTGTGTGTTGGCAGGGCAGGTGTGCTGGTAGCAGATGGGGGAATGCTTATCTGATGCTGCTGGCTCCCTGTGAGTGGAGCAGGAGCACTGGGTCCTTGGCCAGCACCTCAGCTCCATCTTTGTGCAAGCGGCCATGCTGGTCTTCAGCCAAAATCAGCGTTCGCCTGAGTTCTGGGGCTTCTATCTCAGGGTCCTGCTTGTTTTTCAGACCCCAGAGTAGTGGGGGTCACTTGGCTTCAGGAGGGCTCTTCACATTCAGCCATTTACTGGCAATGGGGAAGTTATGCTCCAGTAGGGACCACTGGCCAGATGAGAGAACAACGTGAATGGACTGAATTTGGCCCCACGTTTGAACAGTTTGACTTGACCTTCTCTGCCTCTGTTATCCGCACCTGCAAAATGGGGATAACCCCCAGCTAGCTCACATAGTTATTTCACAAAAGCTCCTCAGATGGAAGCCCCACGGCAAGGCAGCATATTATCGCTACCCTCAATGACTAGTATTTTCTGTTCCGCAATCTAGTGCTCACCTAGCAGGGCAGGCAGACTTTGCAGTTACCGCTATAAAATAGGCAGGCTGGCACACTGGGAAATGCTTTGTTTTTCATCCTCGCAAGAGACTCCTGAGCATTAACCTCAGTGATTAAAGCTAAAGCTCCTGCTTCAACTGTGTGCCCCTCCTCCCCCACAGTGCACTTTCCCAGAAACCTGCATGATCAAATTAAATCAAGGAGCAGAGCAGCAGATGTGAGGGAACCCAGAGTGCTGAGTGCTTTCCTTGCCTGGCTCCCGGTTTTTTTGCTATGTAAGAAGCCAAGTGTGAAGTGATCCAAATGTTAATCAGATGCCTCGGCCTCTTTGGAACGTTCTGAATGGGGGATACTTGCAACATGGACACGCTCTGTGCTGCCGCCAGAGCTGAACCACGGAGCTGGTGGGCAGGGATCAGCAGCGGCTTGGCTGCTCAGGGTAAAACGCCCAGCTTCTGCCTCTGCTTGGCTGGGTGCATGTCTCACTCCGAAGTTTGCATTCACAGATCCAAGGCCAAATCAGCACAGAGAAGAACTCTTTGCTCAGGAATGGAATGCATGGTTCAAAACAGGGGAATAACCTTCCCTCGTGCTTTCTAAGCAATCCCCCAACCATGATTTTCAGTACAGCTCAGGGCAAGATTCCCAAGCATAGCCAGGGCCAGATGTTCCAAAGAACTAAGCACCCAATGTGCACCCAGCACGCTGAGCTCTTGGCAAGTTCTTACTGCTTGTAGAGGTGTCTGACTGAGAACAGGCTGTCTTGGAAAGTGACTGCCAAGCAATGCTAGTGAGTGCCTGATTTGGGGAGAGCCCGGTGACTCTTTGGCTGATGTGTTCAGGCTCTAATGCACAGGAGGCTGAGACACCAGCAGGCCCAGGTGACATTTTACTTTGTTTTTTTTGTGGCAAACAGGAGATTTAGCCTTTTTAGTGACCTTCCTACATTCATAGAGGTTAAGGCCAGAAGGGACCATTATGATCATCTAGCCGCAGCTCCTGTCTAACACCGGCCTTGGGATTCCCCTGAATGAATGTACCTGGTTTTGTCTAAGGGTATGTCTACACTACAAGAGTAGTTCGATTCAACTTAATTCGAATTTGTGGAATCAACCTTACGAAGTCGAATTTGTGTATCCACACTAAGGACACTAATTCGACTTTGTGAGTCCACACTAATGGGGCCAGCGTCGACTTTGGAAGCGGTGCACTGTGGGAAGCTATCCCACAGTTCCCGCAGTCCCCGCTGCCCATTGGAATGCTGGGTAGAGCCCCCAATGCCTGCTGGGGGAAAAAATGTGTTGAGGGTGGTTTTGGGTAACTGTCATCATTGAACCGTCAATCACGCCCTCCCTCCCTCCCCGAAAGCGCCTGCGGGCAATCTGTTCGTGCACTTTTCTGGTCAGTGACAGCGCGGACGCCACAGCACTGCGATCATGGAGCCCGCTGCAGTTAAGGCCGTTTTCACCTCCTCGCACCTTATCGTCCACCTCTTCTACAGTCAGCTGCTGAGAAATCGGGCTACTTTTCAATGGTGCTGCAAGCACTGGTGGAGCATAGGGGACGTTTTACCAACATCAAAGTCGGGTGGCCAGGCAAGGTTCATGACGCGCGTGTTTTCAGGAACTCTGGTCTGTTTAGACACCTGCAGGAAGGTAGTTTCTTCCCGGACCACAAAATAACTGTTGGGGATGTGCAGATGCCTATAGTGATCCTCGGGGACCCAGCCTACCCGCTAATGCCCTGGCTCATGAAGCCCTATACAGGCGCCTTGGACAGCGACAAGGAACTCTTCAAGTACCAGCAAGCAGCGTGACCTGTGACTGTTCAGTTTCTTTACAGAGAAGCTGAACCTGCCCCTGTTTCTTTACCCAGTTACTGTTGACTATCCTCTGCAGTTACATACCCCGTTCACCCCGTTTCCCCCACTTCCAACACACGTGTAAAAATAAAATACATGTTCCATTGTTACTTAACAAAGGTTTCTTTATTAATGACTTTGCGTTAAAGGGTTGAAACTGGGACGCAGACTGTGCTGGGTAGGGTGTGCGGTGATGTAAAGACCGCCTCTAAACTCGAGGAATGACAGGCTCCTGCTCCTAGAGCGGTCTGCAGTGCCGGACTGGTTGTTTCAACGGAGCCTGCCATCCCTCCTTTTTGGGATTCTGTGTGCGGCGGCTATGTGACCTTGTGGCGGAGGAGGACGGATACAGATTCCTCTGCTGCGTGACTCTGCGGTCCAGGACAAGGACCGTTGCATAAAATCTGTAACCGCTCTCCCCCGCTACAAAGTCACGTACCCCCCCACCCACACAGAACCTGGAAACCACCTCCCATACCGACCAGGTGCCTACTGACTGCACTGTGTGTGTGACCTGCTGCTGATCCTGCCCCCGTGTCTGTACCCTGATAATGGTGAATGTCCTACGCAATTACAACCCCCCCCCTTCACACAAAGTCTTCTGCAAAGAAACATGGCGGAAACAATAATTAACAGCAAACTACTTTTAATACTCAACAACCCAATTGGGGGATGAAACTGGGATTTGGGCTTGGGTGAGCCAGAAAGGTAGGGACTTTTCAAAATTTATGGACTGAGAGCTTTTGGGTAATTGAGCTCTCTGCTGGGGTGCAGTGACAGTTTTCACGGCCCCTCGCGCCGGCCGTCGACACTATCCCATAGTCAGAGTCCACGGGCAGTGGTGGCAGGCTCCGGAGCGTCCGTTTGCCACTTTGGTCTTCTGGTAGCCTTGTCTCAGGTCCTTGATTTTCACGTGGCACTGCGTTGCATCCCAGCTGTATCCTCTGTCTCTCATGGCTTTGGAGACCTTCTCGTAGGTCTTTGCATTCCGTTTTTTGGAGCGCAGCTCCGAAAGCACAGACTCCTCGCCCCACACACCGATCAGATCCAAGACTTCCCGGTCAGTCCATGCTGGGGCCCTCTTTCTATTCAGAGATTGCATGGACTCCTCTGCTGGAGAGCCCTGCATCGTTGCCGGTGCTGCTGAGCTCGCCCCGATGTCCAACCAGGAAATGAGATTCAAACTGGCCAGACAGGAAAATGAATTCAAATTTTCCCGGGGCTTTTCCTGTGTGCCTGATCAGAACATCCAAGCTCGGACTGCTGTCCAGAGCGTCAACAGAGTGGTGCAGTGTGGGATAGCTCCCGGAGCTAATAAGGTCGATTTCCGTCCACACCTAGCCTAATTCGACATGGCCATGTCGAATTTAGCACTACTCCCCTCGTCAGGGAGGAGTACAGAAGTCGAACTAAAGAGCCCTCTATGTCGAATTAAATAGCTTCGTGGTGTGGACGGGTGCATGGTTAATTCGAATTAACGCTGCTAAATTCGAATTAAAGTCCTAGTGTGGACCAGGCCTAAAGCTACATCACCAATTGTTCTGCATCTACCTTCCCAGTGAAAGAGCAAAGTAAACTGCTTAAATAACTGACCCTGTCAGTTAATAAATAGATACATGTCAACAGGCAGAAGGAAAGAAAAATAAAACGGCCTGTAAGTGGCTCTCTTTGATGTCCATGCAGAGAAGATTGTAGGCTCGTTGGGGCAGGGGCTATCATCACAATACAATACAATAATAAGAATCTCAACACAGCTGGACTGGGTTGGGTTGTGCTGCAGCTATTCCCTGTTTCTGGGAGAACAGCGTATGGGGCATCACCACTGAAAACCAGTAGGTACCCACCCAGGCACCTTCCTCCGCTGGGCCATCTCAGAAATAATGGTGAGGCAGCTGCACTGGTCTCTCTCTCTCATGCACAGTCACACACGCACATGTGCAAGGAGAAATCTGCTCGTGCCGCTGCTGCTGCTGCTGCTTCAGCAGCTTCCCACAACAATCTCATCTCTGAACCCTTCATTCCTTTTTAAAACCCTCTGCTTTCTGTCCTGACTCTCAGCATCCCTGCTTGCAGGCTGGATTGAATTAAATCACGACTTAAATCCCCGAGTGGAAAGCCTCGATTTAAATTATGTGTTGTAATCAACTTCCCCATTTGCACATCATTTATTTGCTAAAGAACGGTGCCTTTTTACTGCTTGACGTAGTCTTTTAAAATGTGTTGATTTACAACTAAATAAAGCCTTTACGCTAGATTTGGTTAATGTTTTTTGCTTCCGAGGAGGGGATGCTATAACTATATATAATTGCTTAAATAAATGAATAGCTTAATATTTTCAGATTCTTATTAATTATACACCTTTAGAATGGCAGAAAATGGTGAATGATACGTTGCTTATTTACTGCAGTTATGTAATATTTATAAAGCATGACCTCAAAAGCTAGATGTTTTGCCCCTGATTCTTTATATAGAAAAGCAGAGTTTTTGCTAGAGGCTCACAGATTCAGCATATACAAGAGGAAGTATTTTTTCACACAACTCACAGTGAACGTGTGGCTCTCCTTACAGAGGATGTTGTGAAGGCCAAGACTATGGCAGGGTTCAAAACAGAGCTAGATAAATTCATAGAGGACAGGTCCATCAATGGTGTCCCTAGCCTCTGTTTGCCAGATTCTGGGAATAGGCGACGGGATGGATCACTAGATGATTCCCTGTTCTGTTCATTCCCTCTGAAGCACCTGGCATTGGCCACTGTCAGAAGCCAGGATACTGGACTAGATAGAACCACTGGTCTGACCCAGTATGGCCATTCTTATGGCCTAACATTTATTTTTTATTTAAATGTTGTAATAGATTATAATTAGTTTACCCCTGTTGTATTAATTTAGATGGAATATATGGACTAAAGGTGTTAACATAATCCAGCCACTGTCCAACAATAAACAGTGTTAAATAAGCTTTGGCATATAGCGACCTCCACCTGCTCAGTACCATGGCAAACACACCATGAAAACTCCTTTTTACCTTCTCATAAAGAGACAGAAAAGGAGGAAAAACATCTAAAGCCTTTGCAATGCAAATGATTAAATCAGGCTTTCATTCTAACAACATCCCTTGTTTCCTTTCGGTGGAGAGAGTGTTTTGGAAAACCCCTCTTGTTTGACAGTCTTTAGCTGGAATCCAAGATGCTGGTAACTGTCCTTCTGGGGAAGAGAGAAGTTAAGATAACCACAGCAACAGCTGCTCTAGCTTAAAACCTGGTCCTGACACCCTAGAAAAGAGCCTTATATGCTGATGATGTACTATTATTATTATCTAACCCAAACGTTTTCCTAAAATTAGTTTCTGAAGAAATGAGAACTTTGGGAAAGTGCCTGTATTTATCATAAATGATGCCAAATCTGAAACGTTAGCTGTAAATTTGCCAGACTCTGAAAAGTCACTCCTTTAAAAAACATTTGAGTACAAACAGGTAACGAGTTCTATGAGGTACCTGGAAATTCAAATCTCAAACAACCTCGAAGAGCTCCAAGATTAAATGTCAAACCACTCTGTCAGCCAGTGAACCAAGCTCTGGTGTGCTGGGGGCAGCATGCAATGTCTTGGTTGGGAAGAATAGTCAAAATGAATATTCCATAAGAACATAAGAACATAAGAAAGGCCGTACCGGGTCAGACCAAAGGTCCATCTAGCCCAGTATCTGTCTACCGACAGTGGCCAATGTCAGGTGCCCCTGAGGGAGTGAACCTAACAGGCAATGATCAAGTGATCTCTCTCTTGCCATCCATCTCCATCCTCTGACGAACAGAGGCTAGGGACACCATTCTTACCCATCCTGGCTAATAGCCATTTATGGACTTAGCCACCATGAATTTATCCAGTCCCCTTTTAAACATTATTATAGTCCTAGCCTTCACAACCTCCTCAGGTAAGGAGTTCCACAAGTTGACTGTGCGCTGCGTGAAGAAGAACTTCCTTTTATTTGTTTTAAACCTGCTGCCTATTAATTTCATTTGGTGACCCCTAGTTCTTGTATTATGGGAATAAGTAAATAACTTTTCCTTATCCACTTTCTCAACATCACTCATGATTTTATATATCTCTATCATGTCCCCCCTTAGTCTCCTCCTTTCCAAACTGAAGAGTCCTAGCCTCTTTAATCTTTCCTCATATGGGACCCTCTCTAAACCCCTAATCATTTTAGTTGCTCTTTTCTGAACCTTTTCTAGTGCTAGAATATCTTTTTTGAGGTGAGGAGACCACATCTGTACACAGTATTCGAGATGTGGGCGTACCATGGATTTATATAAGGGCAATAATATATTCTCAGTCTTATTCTCTATTCCCTTTTTAATTATTCCTAACATCCTGTTTGCTTTTTTGACCGCCTCTGCACACTGCGTGGACATCTTCAGAGAACTATCCACGATAACTCCAAGATCTTTTTCCTGACTCGTTGTAGCTAAATTAGCCCCCATCATGTTGTATCTATAGTTGGGGTTATTTTTTCCAATGTGCATTACTTTACATTTATCCACATTAAATTTCATTTGCCATTTTGTTGCCCAATCACTTAGTTTTGTGAGATCTTTTTGAAGTTCTTCACAATCTGCTTTGGTCTTAACTATCTTGAGTAGTTTAATGTCATCTGCAAACTTTGCCACCTCACTGTTTTAGTGAGATCTCAGAGAACTTCCCCGATATAATTCCCAGAGCAGAGCTTTTAGAAAAACATCCGCTAAGGATCTCTGTCTTGTTTCAAAATCTTTCTGTGATTATCCCAGATAAAACCCTAGCAGAAATACAGAAGCGCTTGTTTAGAATTTATATGGAATAAAAAAAGAGTGAGAGCAGATACTTTGTACAGACCCAGTAAACAGGGTGGACTAACTGCTTCAAACATTCTATGGTGCTAGCAAGCCAACCAGCTCACAGCAGAAGTGGACTGGGGATGCTGTAACCCAGCCCAACTGTGGGTCCCCTCGAACAAGAAAATTGCTACAGTGTAAACATTGCTAGGCTACCATGGATTAATAAAAAAGTCTTCTAGAAATTTAGACAAATCCTTTAGCAAAGGCTTCTCTGGAGGGTTGGGATAGAACCAGAGATAAGAGCAGTTCTTTTCCCTCACCAGTGACACCCATTCCACATAATCCAGCTCTTAACCCAAATTGCAAACCGGAGAGCTTCAAAGACTGGGACAGCCATGGAATACTGACGGTTGGCCAGCTATTCAGTAAAGAAACGTTTCTAACTTTAACTTTAACTGGCCCATTGGCACTGGTGTGATCACTGCTGGAACACTGTGTCCAGTTCTGTGCCCATAATTCAAGAAGGATGTTGATAAATTGGAGAGGGGTCAGAGAAGAGTCACGAGAATGATTGAAAGATTAGAGTGATAGAGCTCAATTTATTCATCTTAACAAAGAAAAGGTTAAAGAGAGTCTTGACCACAGTCTACAAGTGTCTACCTGGAGAACAAATTTAATAATGGGCTCTTCAGTCTAGCAGAGGAAGGTCTAACACAATCCAATGGCTGGAAGTTGAAGCTACACAAATTCAGACTGGAAATAAGGCGTACAGCTTTAACAGTGAGAGCAGCCACTGGAACAGTTTATCAAAGGTCATGGTGGATTCTCCATCACTGACCATCTTTAAATCAAGATTGGATGTTTTTCTAAAAGCTCTGCTCTGGGAATTATATCGGGGAAGTTCTCTGGCCTGTGCTCAGACTAGATGATCACAATTGTCCCTCCTGACTTTAATATCTATGGATCTCTGAACATATAGGCCGAGAGTGTTAGCATAAGCAAGTCACTGTCCAACAGTAAATAGTGTTAAACAAGGTTTGAGGTTTGGTCTACAGAGACCTCCACCTGCTTAGAGCCATGGCAAACACACCATTAAAGAGCCTTTTCACCTTTTATTAAAATTGCAGAAAAGAAGGAAAAACAGTTAAAGCCTTTGCATGCAAAGTAGTAAATAAGGGTTTCATTCTAACATCCTTTGTTCCCTTTAGCTGGAGAGAGGTTTTAGAGAGAAGACCCTCCCTTGTTTGACAGCCTCTTAGCTGGTATCCAAGATGATATAATTGTTGTTTGAGGGAAAAGAGAAGTTATTTGAGCAGGGCTGGAGCTGTTGTTAAAATCCGATCCCGTCTCATCTCAGGTGCTGGTTGGGATCAACCCGGAGCTGGTAGCGTCATCTGCGTCTCTCTCTCTAGCCTGGTTTGGTCAGGACATTTCTCAAGATCAGGATAACAAAGGCCTGGGTCTCAGGAAAGGGTGCAGGCAGCAGCTGTGATGGTGAAGCTTTTGCTCTAGTAGCCTCTGTCTGTTCCTCCCTCCCATCCTCTTCTCTGTTCTTCAGTAAAATTCCTTTCTTTAAAGACCCACAAAGGGGAATGGTGGGTGGAATAGCCCATTCTCTTGATATTTTGTCCACCAATTAGGCCTACTGTCTGACACATCAATTTTGATTCATTAACTTCCGGCTCCACATCTCCTGTTTTCACCACGCATGATTTTAGCTCAGCCCTGGAATTATATCTGGAGGCCTTCTCTTGTTGATGTTCTCTTGCACCTGTTTATAATGTTCTTTATTGGAAAAAAAAGGTGACCTACTCAGGGGCGGCTCTAGGCACCAGCGGGCCAAGCGCCCGCTTGGGGCGGCATCCTGGGGAGGGCGTCATTTGGCTCCGGTGGAGCTCCCGCCGGCATGCCTGCGGCAGGTCCACCGGAGCCCGGGACGAGCGGACCTGCCGCAGTCATGCCTGCGGCGGGTCCCGTCGTCCCGCGGCTCCGGTTGAGCTCCCGCAGGCATGACTGCGGCAGGTCCGCTCGTCCCGGGCTCCGGTGGACCTGCCGCAGGCATGCCGGCGGGAGCTCCACCGGAGCCAAATGCCACCCTCCCCAGGATGCCGGAGCCGCGGGAAGAGGGGACCCGCCGCGGGACTGGGGAAGGGCGGCGCAGCGCTCCGCGCTGCTTGGGGCAGCCTACTTTGTAGAGCCGCCCCTGGACCTACTTTCCGTGGTAAATTCCTAAGCAGGCAAAAATTACAGACCAATTGTCACACATTTTATACGGTCAGGTTTATTCATTTAAATAACAATCCAAAATCTGTTTTAAATAAAAAAAATCCAATTTAATTTTTTCCCCAAAAAAATCATTGATTTTTTTATCCTACCCGCTTGCTTGCCAGTCATAGCACTGCTGAGTGCAATGTCTTAGCTCCCGCCTCCCACGTCCATCCAATCTTTTCCTTAGAGCAGTAGAATGAGGAGCTCAGCTGGTCTACACCTGAAAATGGAGCTTCCCTCCCTTGTCTGTGCAAGCTGTGCCCAGGAGACGCCAGGTCCGGAAATACCACAGGCAAAGCCTTTTGCAGGCTCCTTGGACCAAAAGTGTAGGCACCGCAAAAGGGTTTTAACGAAATGTCTCTGATCTCCGAGCAGGCTCAGCTTGCTGCTGGTTTTAGGGATGCACGAGGCTTCTTATTTGCTCTGACTTGATACCCACCGCCCCTCTCTCTTTCAGAGATTCCTCCCCTACGCACGCTGCCATCTCCACAGCAGCAACCTGGGCAACACCGCCCAATATTGTCTGAAAGTGTGAGGTGTAATTCTGTAAGTGGGAGGCAGGCAGCGCAGTCTGGAGGGTGGAGCCCAAGGCTGGAAGCCCCAGACTAGGATCCTGGGCCTGCTTTTGGGCATGTCACTTCCTCTGTCTGAGCCTTCGTTGCCTGTCAAATGGGGTTGTTGATGATGCTCCCTGTGTGTCACATGTGAGAGGAGGGAGGGTCCAGTGGTCGGGTGCCAGCCTAGTTCTTGGGAGAGCTGGGCTCAATTCCCTGCTCTGCCACAGTGGCTTTATAACCTTGGGCAAGTCCTTTAGTCCTCTCCGGGCTTCAGTTCCCCATCTGTACAATGGGGATAATAGCACTGCCCTGCTTCCTGGAGGGCGGGGGGATGAGGGTAAAAATGGTAATGACTGAGCTGCTCAGATCCTGTTATATGATGAAGGGGGCCAGAGAGATACCATGTGATGTGAGTTTGCTGGAGGAACCTTGCAGGAAAATCGCGATGTTCCTAAAGGCGGTGGTGGTGGGGTAACGTGTCTCCTTTCGCTCCCACACTGTGCCTTGCGTGCCACAGCAGCATGGAAGCAAAGGACACTTCAGGAGCCCCAGCTATACCTAGCAGAACAGAGCAGGGACTCTCCCCCACCCCATCTGCAATGCCTCCGACCCCCTGACACACAGGCCTGCACTTCCTGTACTGCAGCCACTCTCTGGACTCATTGTGCTAACTACTGGGAAGCCGGAACAAGTTCAAAGGGGCCGGAAATGAATGAAAGGGAGCATCTGACAGGAACAGAACCCCGCCAAGGGCCACTTCCGCTTATAGGCTCCCCTGTCCAGGATGCTGGTAGAGATATCAACAGAGGGAAACGGCGGGTGGGACTGGCTCCCTCCTCTGTGTCTTTACCAAAGTCTTCACTTCCCTGCAAGATTCCTGGGGGGAAATCACACGGTGGAGGCAAGCTGTGAAGGCCTGTCTGTAGAGAGCCTGCATCTTTGATCAGAGAAACTGCTTCAGGCCTGATACTCTTATGGCACAGTGCCCCAAAGGCAGAGCTCGGAGGCCAGCCCGCTGCCTTAAAGTTATCCTCCAGGTGAGCACCCAAAGTTGTTGCCTGCCTCTGCACCTGTTTGCAGAGTGAGCCTTGATATGGAGGGGTCAGTGCCCACCAGGGACATGACCCATCTGAACCAACAGGCTGCTGGGAGACGGACTTTCATAAACAACACCAGCAATTGCAATCAGCCTGGGGGAAGGCACGGATTAGTGTTGTCTCACTGTTGGGCTCCCCCATCTGTCTGTATCCAAACCCAGCTGTTATCTCTTGTCTGATATTTATTTATGCCTGGGCTTGCTAGCGCTAAGTCCCGGCACCTCTAGCTTGGCAGTTCAGAGCCCCGGTGCTTCTGGGCTTGCTGCATTGGTTATGAATGTAAAAAAAAAATTGCTTGAGCCCCAGCACCTCTTTCATTACAAATTAAGCACTGCTGATACTGTAAGTTCCCTGGGGGCGGGACCGTCTTTTGATTTTGCGTTTGTACAGCCCCTAACACCGTGGGACCTGGTCCATGGCTGGGGCTCCTAGGTAATACTGCAATGCAAATAGTAAATCATAATCACCAGCCCTGGATTGGCAAAAAGCACTCTGGACACCGCTGGCTAGTGAATCCCACCCTTCCGCTCAGCAGAGGCCAGTAGAGCAAGTTTAAATGTTTTAGGCGAATAGGAAATTCACCTGGAAATGCAGTTTTGGGGCGACCAAAATTATCTGCAAGTGTGGTGATAGGTTCAGACCGGTAAAAACAAGGACTTTGAAATGGTTCATTCTGACTTTTTGTTTTCAAAATGCTGTTTCGAAACAAGATTTGAAAACGTTCTGTTTGACCCGATGGTTTGACCTGATGGTTTGGTTTTGGGACCAAAAACAAAAAATTCAGTTGTGGTGCAAAGCAAACAGAAATTGGCAGGATTTTTCAGTGTAGCCACCAAACCAAAAACGCAGTGATTCCCTCAACTCCTGTGTCCACAGCCGCCCCGTAGGACCAGGGCATGTCACCCTTTATTCATGCTGTCTGCCACTGCAAGTGGTCCTATTGGTTTTGCTGGGGCTACTCATGCAGGAAGCTGCTCCTCGGCAGAACCTGGTGAATCCTGAGTGAACAGCAAACAAAGCCACATAGCCAGTGCTGCAGGGCAAAGAGCCATTACCCCTCCAGCTCTTGAAAGCCTGAAGGATCTTACTGTTGTCCTACAGGGCTGTGTATTGGCACTTACAAACCTTGGGTCCCTTACCCACTTTACTTTGCTGCTAGCCCCTGTGAGAGACAAGGCAATGGCCAAATGGATCAGGAATCTGATCTGATAGGGTCTTCCCACCTCCCCCTAAGACTTGCAGTCTGCTTGGTGGGGTGGCAGGACCTGTGAACTCCTGCTCTGTGATGAACGCAAACCTGAGATCTAAATGGTCTTACTGGCAGAAGCCCACACAGACCTGCCATGAGTCCTCTTCTGGATGGCATTGCATCCCTCCTTGCTACCATGTGGAATGTCTTTCTGAAAGCTCTGCTTCATCTTAGCCTCGAGCTCTGGGTTGGATGCAGGAATCCCTGGGGATGGTTCTCTGGCCTGTGCTGTGCAGGAGCTCAGACTGGGTGGTCATGTCGATCCCTTTTTGGTCTGAACATCTCTTGAAACTGACAGAAAATTCAAAATGGCTATAAAGAAACACTTCTTCATACAGTGCATCGTTACCCATTTGCAAGTATCTGGGTATCCATGTTAGTCTGTATCCACAAAAACAACAAGGAGTCCCGTGACACCTTAAAGACTAACAAATAAGCTTTTGTGGGTAAAAATCCCACTTCTTCAGATGCAGCCAGTGGAACTCTCAGATTACCCAGTGGCACTCTCTCCCACAGGATGTCATGGAGGCTTAGCTTGATTTGAAAAAGAAATGGCCACTCTGCCTCCCCCATACATGTCTTAGTGGATAGAGTACCAGAGTGGGACTCAGAAGACCTGAAGTGGATTCCTGGCTGTGCCACTGGCCTGCTGGGTGACCTCAGGCAAGTCACTTATAACTGCCTTGTGCCTCAATTTCCCCCATCTGTAAAATGGGGATAATGATACTGACATCCTTTGTAAATCTGGGGGGGGGGAGATTAAAATCTATTATAATGGGAACATCTCCAATGACACTAGCTAGGGGGAAAATAACATACAGGGTGTGAGCCCTTATAAACCAACCGCTATGTGACAGAAATTGGAGGAACTTTCCCTTGGCAGGTGATTCCATAATCATCCACTGGGGGCTTTCTTGCACCTTCCTTTGCAACATCTAGCACTGGCCATTGTTGGAGATGAGACACTGGACCAGATGGGCCCCCTGCTCTGATCTGACAGGTCAATCTTATAGTGTGAGAAAGGGTAACTGGGAGCTCCTGGCTGACTTTTCCCACACCACTCATTGCATATATTAGTACTATTATTATTTGTATTAACATAGCACCTAGCAGCCCTAGTCACGGATCAGGGCCCACTGTGCTACGTGCTGTACAAACACAGAACAAAAAAACAGACCCTCCTTCTGAGAGGTTACAATCCAAGTATAAAACAAGAGACAACAGGTGGACGCAGACAGACTGGGGAGCACAAGGAAAGAATGAGAGAATGTTGGTCAGCATGAGAGGCAGTGGTCTCAGCACACCGGCAGGCTAGCCCTTGCCAATATTTCGTGCCGGCATCGTGACCAAGGGGAGTTTTCAGGCAGGAGTCCAAGCAGGGTGAGGAGGTTGTTCTGTATCTTCAAGCTCTGTGTGGTGAAGGCTAAGGGTATATTTACTCCTCAGCAGAGGCCATGCAACATGCAGAGTCCAAGGGAGGCCCCCAGGCGATGCTGCATGGAGGGGAAGCCAAGATGCTACAGTGGGTTTTAACATGGGACAGAGCAGCCTGGGGACGGTGGTTGAAAATGCAAAGTGCCGCACCTCATTGTTGCTCTGTGAGCGTCTCCCCAGGTGCTTGTTCTCCTAACAGGCAGAGCACGTGGGAGAAGAGAAGACGCATTTGTAGGGAATCAGACGGGTTCATTCTCCAGAGCCCTGACACACAAACCATTTCCTTCCGGCCTGACAGTTTGCATATCAAAAGGAGTTTTAGGTTGTGGTTTGGGGCGGGAGAAGGGGGTGAGTGGCAAGGCTGTTGTCATCTAGCCTGTGGTGTAGCGACGGGGCGCAGCTCATGAATCCATTTCATGCGATCACCTCAAGCGAGGCTGAAAAGTCGTTCGGAGGTGAAAACTGGACAGCCACTCCGCGGGGCAGAGAAAGGTGTAAATGCCTCTCCAGCTAAGTGAAGGGAACACGTGGGAGTTGGTGATACAGGCGCTACGTGATGGATCCAAGGGGGCTGCAGAGGAACAGCTCTATGTATGGTAACGCCAGCACCTTTCAGACGCTGAGCTGTGCGTTAAGCTGAGTCTTCCAAGATAAAACAGCTGAGCTAAACCAGGGACATAAATCTTCCTGATAAGCCTTGTCATGGGCTACAGAGAGGCTTCTGGCCCCCGACAGCCAGCAGTAGGGAGAATTCCAGACATCCTTCTGGCAAGACACCCATTCTAGCTAAGGCGTGGGAATGATTCTAGCCAGCCAGTCTGCGGCTTTGGGCCAGCAGACCCTACCCTTCAAGGGCAATAAAAAATGTGGAGCTGCTTCTGAGCAGTAGCTCCTGTGGAGCTCAGGTGAATGAAGAGCGGCACTGTGACCCCCAAAATCCAGGAGACCTGCAGGAGGTTCATTGCAAGCTGGGGTGGGGTTGATGAGGCTGAAGCTCCGTTTCCTCCCCCACCCCTTCTGAGGTGTTATCTGAGATGATCACGAAGGTCTCTTCCGGTTTTCAAGTCTATGAGCCTATGGCAAGCTGAGCCAGGAGTGATCAGAGAGGAACATTGCTGAGAGATGGAAGCAGCACTGAAAACCTCACGTGTTCAAAAATCACGAGTTAGGATCCCCCCAAAATCATAAGATTAAAACAATGAATAATTCTTGGGGTTTTGTTGCTTCCATTCTGGGTTTTGAAACTTAGGAGTCATGTTTTCCAGCTTTTCTCTGCAACTATGAAGGCCAGAAACTGTTGTTTGTTTGTTTGTTTGATTCTTTACTTGATAGCTGAGATTACCCACAATAACAACATGACTCCAGAAGGTGGGGCTCTAAGAAAAACACCAAATATTGTCAGAGTCGCAGTACGTTCGCACAAGTTAACAAGGTTGTATCTAGTTTAGTGTGAGAGATGGGTCAATCCAGAGATGTGAAGCAAACCACTTCTTCCATGTTTTCTCCCTCTTTTTAAAATAAATCATGTTTTTAAGGTGACTACTGGAGTCTGAGGTGATTTCACTCCATCCACCCCCAAAAGACGAGGACCCCTCGGCTCTCCAAACACATAGAGAAGGTTAAAGACTTTCTGCAGCCTCAACCTTGACTAGGATTTTGGTCAAATGCCCTGACCTGGGAGGTATGTCACCCAGGACAATGGTCAGGAGCACACAAGATGAGGCCTAAAGACCAAGGAGGAGATGTGCATTGGTGCAGGTGACAGCAGAACAGACTGAGTGCATGGTTGGTGTGGCCACAATACTGCTGACACCTGCCCCTTTGGGGTAAGGTGTAACCTCATAGTTGAGGCTAGAAGGGACTGTTCTGATTCTGTAGTCTGCCCTCCTGTCTCACACAAGCCAGAGAACCTCACCCAGGGACTCCTGCATCCAGCCCAGAGTTTGTGGTTGTGCTACAGCAGAGCACATGGAAAGAGACATCTAATTTAAGACAACCCTGGGGGCATGTGGAGGGAGGAGTTTCACTGCAAGTCCAGTGACTGCAAAAGTGGCTGGTTCACCCGTAGCTGCTCCAGTATTGCGCACTCTGTTTGTGAGCCCTATGGGACAACCCTGGAACTGTATTTTCATCGAGTTAGTGAAGAGGTGCTGAGCCTGGGATTTTGTGCCAAAGCAGGGAAGCCACTGCAGACCCACAGCACAAACTATTGGTGTGAACTCATGTCCTCTCCTCTTCCTACCACTCCATTGTACGGGCACCCAGCCTGGGGAAATCGGCTGCAATAACTTGCTGACTATCTCCCAGTGCGGGCACTCTTCTTCCAGAACAAGAGTGTTTTTTTCTGATTTACCTTAATCCCCTGTGGTCTTAGTCTAGAGATGAGAAAGCTGAGGGGTGACATAACAGTCTTCAAATATAAAAAGGTTCTTAGAAGGACAGTGATCAGTGGTTCACCATGGCCACCAAGGGTAGACCAGAAGGAATCAGCTTAGTTTATAGCAAGAGAGATTTGGTTGGGTTTTTAGGAAAAACTTTCTAACTCTCAGGGCAGGGGCGGATCTAGACATTTTGCCGCCCCAAGCACGGCAGGCAGGCTGCCTTCAGCGGCTTGCTTGCGTAGGGTCCGCCAAAGCCGCGGGACCAGCGGACCCTCCACAGGCAAGTCATTGAAGGCAGCCTGCCTGCTGCCCTCGCAGCGCCGGCAGAGCGCCCCCAGTGGCTTGCCACCCCAAGCACGCGGTTGGCGTGCTGGTGCCTGGAGCCGCCCCGTCTCAGGGTAGTTCAGTGCTGGATCAGGTGACTTAAGAAGGCTGTGGAATCCCCAGCACTTCAGGTTTTTAAGACCAGGCTGGACACACCCCTGTCAAGGCTGGTCTAGGTTTACTTGGCCCTGGGGGATGGGCTAGATGACCTCTCAAGGGCCCTTCCCCCTCCCCATTTCTTTGATTCTATAAGTGTGTCCACACAGGGACCAGGGGCGGCTCTAGACCCCAGCGCGCCAAGCAGGCGCTTGGGGCGGCCGTTTCCCGGGGGGGCGGCATTTGGCTCCGGTTGAGCTCCCGCCGGCATGCCTGCGGCAGGTCCACCGGAGCCCGGAACGAGCGGACCTGCCGCAGGCATGACTGCGGCGGGTCCCATCTTCCCGCGGCTCCGGTTGAGCTCCCGCAGGCATGACTGCGGCAGGTCCGCTCGTTCCGGGCTGCGGTGGACCTGCCGCAGGCATGCCGGCAGGAGCTCAACCGGAGCCGCGGGAAGAGGGGACCCGCCGCGGGACCGGGGAAGGGCGGCGCAGCGCTCCGCGCTGCTTGGGGCAGCGTCATTTCTAGAGCCGCCCCTGACAGGGACCTATTCCGCAATAGCTATAGCACTGTAAATCCCCAGCCTGCCTTATTCTGGAGTAACTTTCCCATAAAACAGTCACCATCACACGGTGATTTTCCAACACCCCTCTGCCAGCGATGAGCCTGAAGCCCAGGGGAGCTCTCACCCCAGTTAGCTGTACGTGCATCGACCAGTCTGAGGCTGTGGAAATGGTGGGCATTGGAATGGGCTGTAGCAGGGGAAGAAACTGCCTTCTGCTTTGCTTGACAATCTGAGTGTTGCTTTATTTGTGTCCTGGCCCCCGCAAGTGCTTTGCACTGCGAGCTCTGCTGTGGCTAGTCCAAGTGGTTCACCAACTCCTGAGAGCCGGGTGTCAGACTGGCTATGCATGAATGGGAGGTGTTCTTACAAACAGGGTACTGCTGTTCTGAGTCCCTTGGTGGATCATCAGCTGTATGGATTGAACCTGGAACTTCTGAGTCTTAAAGCATGAGCTTCCACTGCTTGCGGTAAAAGGTCCGGCTCTGTCAGCCAAGAATGTAACAGGATCATTGATATCTGTATGTGGCCCAGCCAGCACTGGAGGGGGACAGAGCATCACACTGATGGGGTGGGTTACACTGACACCCAATATGTATTGCTCCCTGTGATGACAATACTAAGTGACATCATGTCCTGTTGCCAGTGACCAAAAAGCACCGCGAACAAAGTCAAAGCCAGCCTGACAGCAGGTGCCAGGATGCTCATTCTCTAGTACCACTTCCCTTGTGTAACTGCAATTATTCCTGCTGGATGTACGGCTGCCCTAGGGGCATGTGCCGTTCTAGCTCCTGTTCCAATGCACAGCACAGGCTTCTCCTTAGGTAGAAAGAGGCTTATGAATCAACCTTGAAAAACCATGGATTCCAATAATGGGTGGGGGGAATTCCCCAGCTGGAAGTACTTCTAGTACTCCTGCAGACCCATAAAGTCCTTTGCGAAGTTTGGGAAAGCACAGACACCAGGAGGCCTGGCCATCCTTGCTTGAGACCTGGGTTTGACGTGAGGGACGATTCAACTTGGCAGATGCAAGCGATGCTAGTGCACCAGAGGAGGAAGCTGTAATGTCGCAAGAGACTAAGGGCAGAGAGGCCACAGCCAGTTAGACATGAGTTTGCAACGTGATATGGCAGCAAAAGAGACTTGTGTTTTTTGGCAACACGCGTGCAGAAGGATCACGTCATGGAGCAAGGGGCTAGGGGGTGCTAGAGTCCCTATGGCCCTGAGAAGGCCAAGCCTACAATCCTGCAATCTGTTCGAAGCACCGCCGCACCAGGAAGAGAAAGATCAAGTGGAAGGAGTTCAGAAAGCAGTGACCAAAATCATTAGCACCACAATTTCCAGGAGGGCTCAGCTCCCAAAGGTAGTGGACAGATTTTCAGAGCCGGGCACATCAAATCATATAAACGAAGGGCAGGAAAGGCCCTTGAGAGATCGTCTAGTCCAGCTCCCTCTGCTGAGGCAGGATCAAGACCACCCCTGCCAGGTGTTTTTCCAGCCTGTTCTTAAAAACCTTCAGTGTCGGGGGTTCTACAACCTCCCTTGGAAATCTGTTCTACCTCCTAACTATCCTTAGAGTTAGTTTTTCCTAATCTCTAACCTAAATCTCCCTGGCTGCAGATTAAGCCCATTACTTCTTGTCCCCCCTCCAGTGGATATGTTGGGTGCTGAGTGTGTGGAAATCTGTCTGGGCGATCTTTGGCTCCAAGAGAACAAGTGGGTTGAGTCGGGAAAAGAATTAAAATTAGTAAGTGTGGGTGGCTTGGCTGAGGGGCCCCCTCCCATCTTCACCATGCAGAGAGTGGGTGAGCTGGGTGTGGGTGTGAGGAGAATTGGAATAACTGTGTATATCTGAAGGGTGGAACCATCAAGAGAAGTTGGTTAGGGTGGCGCATGGGTTCGGCTAAGAATGGGGAGGGGGCGACATTAAGAAAGGGAACTGTATGTTGAATATAAGGAAAGTTTTCCTCGCAGTAAGCTGTAGCTGGCTGGGAACTCCCTGTGGATACAGCTGGAAGCCTAGACACTGAGGGTATTGATATGTAGGCTGGACAGAGTTCCAGATACTGTGCAAATGCAATTGGGAGCAATTCTGCTCAGCCAATTGAATAAACTACTTAATGACTCTTTCACTGCTTATTTTTAGTATATGGGTAAAATTTTCAAGAGTGCCTAAGGCCAGATTTGTGAAGGTATTTGAAATCAGACCGAGTTAGGCACCTAAATAGTTTTTAAAATCTGGCCTTAAGCATCTAAATCTCATTTCCAAAAGGGACTTGGGCATTTAGGAGCCTTAATTTCCCTGGAAATCAATGGGACTTAAGATCCTATGTTAATTATGTGCTTTTGAAAAATGAACCTGATACCATTATTAGAATCTCACACCATTCTTCTGGTGTGTGAGCAAAGGCTGGAGGAAGCTGATTTCCCATGCTGTTTGAAAAGAGGAAAGTGATAAAAACTGGAGGAGTTAGATCCCTCCAGAAATCGCACAGAGCTGTATTTCTCCTGCAGTGCAGAGCAAAACCTGCAAGAAAGAAAGCAAGCTGCTCTGATGAATCCAATTATAATCCAGGCTGGTATCTAGTTATAGCTCCTGGACCTTTAGTTCCGTGTGTCTGAAAATACTGGCTGTACTTCTAAGGAAAATCTCCATTTTCCCGAGCTGGGGGGCTCTTGTACAACCCGCTCACTCTATCAGTGGCCCTCCTCCAGAACAATTTCAGTCTCTTCTCTTGCTGCCCACTGGTACAGAATGATATTTTTAGCTACTGAGGGTGCCCGGAGGGCACCTTTATTCCCAGGAAATAGGTAAAATCCATTGAAAACTTCGTTGTCACCGAGGACAAAGAATAGAAGATCAGGAGATGGATCAAAGTCCAGAATCTGGTTTAGCTGCAGCCAAAATTTTTTGACTCCCTCAAGGTCACATTTTTAAATGCTCCGATTTGAGTTTTCAGGCTTCAGCATGTTAGGTGTTTAATCCAGCCACAGGTATCACAACGGGAGATGAGCGATTCTCAGACCCTGGCCCTCAATGTTTCAAAGCCACAGATGGACCATTCAGGCACCTGCCTCCACAATCCTTTTTCTGAGAAAGCAGCAAGGAGTCCTGTGGCACCGTATAGACTAACAGGCGTATTGGAGCGGGTGAGCTGGGTGTGGATGCATGCATCCAACGAAGTGGGTATTCACCCACGAAAGCTCATGCTCCAATATGTCTGTTAGTCTATAAGGTGCCACAGGACTCCTTTTACAGATTCAGACTAACATGGCTACCCCTCTGATACTTTTCTGAGAAAAAATTCTTTCCATCTCTGATGCCCTAGATTTTTAGTCTTCAGGGTGGATAGCGATTTGTGAGCATTTGACCACCCAGGTGCCAAGGATCAGATGCTCCCCAGGTGCAATTTGATGTTAGGGAGACCCAGATATTATTTGTATTGTAGTAATGTCCAGGAGGCGCAGTCCTGGACCAGGACATTGCTAGGCTGGATGCTGCTCAAACAGAACAAAAAGACAGTCCCTGTCCCAACGCGCTGACAATTTACGTAAGATACTGACCAACAGTGCAACCCCTGATGTTTGGGTTCATCCTCAAAGGCTCCAGGTACCAATGTAATTTCTGCAAATCTGGGAACAAACACGTGTGTCTAGCTACCTAGACTGGGAGGGCTCAGTGAGAACTGGGATAATCCACTGTCCCCCGCTAGCCACTGTTGTCAGTTTGCCTGCGTGTGTGTTCCTCCGTGTGTGGCTCAGCTCTGCACAGGTAGCTGGCTCAGCAGTTCTCGAGGGAACTGCCCAGAAAGACCAGACTCGGTTCGGTGGCAAAGGTGCCAGCCAAGGCCAGGTTTATCACCCTCAGCACACAGTACTAACATCCCATAGACTCTACAGGGCCACTCGCACTAGTGTGCAGGGGCAAGGACCAGCGTAGTTAGGAGTGGGACTTTCTGCTGCCCCCGAGGCTGGACAAAGGTGCCCCTCCTAGGATTTCTCTTTTAGACATTGACATGTATTACACTCCTGACATGGGTAGTTACTAACCCCTTGTACCTGCTGTAGGGTGACCAGACAGCAAGTGTGAAAAATCAGGACATGGGGTGAGGGGTAATAAGAACCTATATAAGAAAAAGACCCAAAAATCAGGACTGTCCCTATAAAATCAGGACATCTGGTCACTCTAACCTGCTGCTTCAAACAAAACAGCCCTGTTCATCCTGGCCTCCTGTCTTTGTCTTTGCTCGGGATCACTGTGTTCTTGTACCATCTCCTGGGATTGTGTTTATGCCATATCTCTGTATTGGCACGTACCTGTACTAGCTTCTGGAATGTGTTTACATGAATACCCTGTGCCTAGTACTTCTTGGGAGTGCCTGTGTTTTAGCAACACCAGCTGTGCTTTTGCAAAGTTCATGTACCGGACAGGGAACTTGCAAACAAGCACCTGCTTTCTGACAGGGCCTGACTTCTGCTCAGAACATGGCTTTTGCTTACTTTGGTTCAGGCCTCAGGCTTGCACCCGGCCCAGTTCCCCAGGCTCTCTCTCTCTATTACAGCCACATCTTTGTCTCCTAGGGTGTGTCAGCACTGCAGTGTAAACCAAGGGTTCAAACTCAGGCTCAAGCTTAACCCTTCTTCTGTTTACACACAAATCACACTAACCCAGGGCTCAGACCAGGGTTCCAAGACCCCACCACGTTGGGGGGGCCAAGTCTGAGTCAAGCCGGACCCAGGGTTCAAGCCCTGTTGCTTTGCAGTGTAGACGCAATCCCACTGGACTTGTGCTCCAGGAGTCAGAGAAAAGTATCCCACAATCCCCCAGGCCCGCTTTCTTTGTCCTTTGAACAGTCATGTTTTCCCACACTGCACCACGAACAAAGGGCTAGAGCAGTCACATTTTGGGAGGGAGCAGGGAAATCTGGGATATGAGTGGGTGGACTCGGGCCCACATAATGCAGTGTAGACACTGGAGCCCCATGATGGGACCTGGGTTAAATGATTTTCAACCTGGTGTTACAAATGAGTGTAGATGCTCTGCTAGCACAAGTTCTACTAACCCTGGGCTTAGTGTAGACAGTGTAGACAGATCCTCTCAAAGGTCTCACAAAACTAAATGATTGGGCAACAAAATGGCAAATGACATTTAATGTGGATCAATGTAAAGTAATGCACATTGGAAAAAATAACCCCAACTATACATACAATATGATGGGGGCTAATTTAGCTACAACGAGTCAGGAAAAAGATCTTGGAGTCATCGTGGATAGTTCTCTGAAGATGTCCACGCAGTGTGCAGCGGCAGTCAAAAAAGCAAACAGGATGTTAGGAATCATTAAAAAAGGGACAGAGAATAAGACGGAGAATATCTTATTGCCCTTATATAAATCCATGGGTACAGATGTGGTCTCCTCATCTCCAAAAAGATATACTGACATTAGAAAAGGTTCAGAGAAGAGCAACTAATATGATTAGGGGTTTTGGAACGGGTCCCATCTGAGGAGAGATTAAAGAGGCTAGGCCTTTTCAGCTTGGAAAAGAGGAGACTAAGGGGGGATATGATAGAGGTATATAAAATCATGAGTGGTGTGGAGAAAGTGAATAAGGAAAAGTTATTAACTTGTTCCCATAATATAAGAACTAGGGGCCACCAAATGAAATTAATGGGCAGCAGGCTTAAAACAAATAAAAGGAAGTTCTTCACAAGGCACACAGTCAACCTGAGGAACTCCTTGCCTTAGGAGGTTGTGAAGGCTAGGACTATAACAGGGTTTAAAAGAGAACTAGATAAATGCATGGAGGTTAAGTCCATTAATGGCTATTAGCCAGGATGGGTAAGGAATGGTGTCTCTAGCCTCTTTTGTCAGAGGGTGGAGATGGATGGCAGGAGAGAGATCATTTGATCATTACCTGTTAGGTTCACTCCCTCTGGGGCACCTGGCATTGGCCACTGTCGGCAGACAGGATACTGGGCTGGATGGACCTTTGGTCTGACCCAGTATGGCCATTCTTATGTTCTCTGAGTTTTCCCATGTTTCTCTGAGCTCACTGTGCTTAATTGATGGCATCAGGGAAAAGAAGCTGATTATATCCCAGGTCACGAGGCAGGGACAGGACTTGAGGATAAGAGGAGACTCCGCAGCAGAGTTGAGTGAATAATGCATTTTTCAGTACAGGAAATGTTTTGATTCGAACTGAAACCTTGTTGTTGTTATTTTTCATCAAATCAAAGAGATTTTGTTTCAAATTGACCTGAACATTTTGGGTCAAATAGCAACAAATATTTTTCAGTTTTTCAATTTGTTCAGAGTTGACCAAACCATTTTGGTTGGCTCAAAATAGTTTTTTGGTCAAGATTTTTGTTAAGATTCAGCCATTTTCAGGTGTGTTTCACCCTCTTTTTGTATTTGGTTTTTGAAAACAAAATAACTAAAACAAAACATTTAAACGTAAAAAAAAAAATCAGATTTTTTTCAGCCAAAACGACATGCCGAATTCCATGTGAATTCACAAGATTGGGAGAAAAATCTGTTCACCCAAATAATGCCTCGAACTCTACTCCCGAGAGTTCAGGAGAAAGCTGATTTAGACAGCGTTGGCTCTGAATCAGCATTCAAAGCCCTTTGAAGAGGACAGGTGTCTTGGGGCCCCAGGTTTGTCTACATGGGTATAGTAGTGCCACTAAATTTCCCCATGTAAACAAGCCCTAAGTGTGACTCACGCGATCTGTTCAGGCATTCTGTAGCTCAGTGTTCATTAAGCCAGAGATCAAAGCTAGCTCTGCTCAGCAGGGGGCTTCCCTTGGCAGGGCAGGCGGAAGTCCGGATTACATGGCACATTCTGCTCTCGAAAGGCGCACAGCTGCTGCTCTGCCGCCGTGGGACGTTTGTTGACAGTCACATACACAATCAGGTCACTTCAATAAGCCACGGATCCACCAAGCCAGTCAAAAGGGATTAACCTGGGCTCTAATCATTGAGTCTGCTGCTGTATCCCTGTTGCAAGTGCCTGGATTTCCCATGGCATCAGCAACCCTCCCTGTGATGGAAGCAGGGCATGGTGTGTGTGTGTGTGTGGGGGGTCCATAAACCAGTAGGGGAGGTAACAGGGCACTGAATCTTGCACATTTCCCAGAGGGGAATAAAGGGGCTTCCCGGCATTTTCAGGAGTGTCAATTCCTGGACTTTTAGGACTAAAATTCTAAGAGGAGCCGTGCGAGTGAATTGTGCAGCGGGGCACACCAATTGCACATTGGTGCACAACTGTCGTGGTTCTAGGGCCCCATGCATGAGGCGCTCACGGTGGCTGCAGCATGTGTGAAGCATCAACAAGGGTTTCAGGATGACAGCGTGATGCAGACAGTGTGCTCAGATGAGAGAGAGCAGATGGGGCTGTGGGAACAAGGCAATTTGCATCACTGAGCGCATCTTGCCCCCTTGACCTGAGCCGCATACCCATAGACAGAGCGGCTCAGAGCAGTGACTCACCTTACTCATGCTCCTTTTGCTGACAGTGGCTGATCACACCAGCTGCAGAGGGCAGTGTGAGAAATTCTGCCATAGCAATTATGTATAATGTCCACATAGGGTCATTCTCCTCCTGAGGCCCGCTAGCAGGGGGTTACGTCCTTCTGCACATTCAAGGGCATGTGAGTCATTAACAATCTCTCTTTGCACGATGCTCTGCTCTCCGTTCCCCTCAGGTTGGACGGTGGGGGAAGATTTGATTGGAAAGATTTTCATTGTTATTGTGACAGGTGAAGATGCCACCTGATGTGCTGAGATACCACTGAGCCCACCTGCTCTGCCAGCCTGGGCACTCTTTTTACCCATTTTGCAGAGCCAGGCTATTAAGCCTCCTCCAGCACACACCCAAGCAGGGCCACACCCAACTGCAGAATGACACAGACACTGAGATCAGCTCCTGTAAGACTCAGCTTAAGGGACTTGCCCCAGCACTCAGATGTCCACCTCCCTTGGAGTGCAGACCCAAAGGTCCTGCTTTGAGCAGGGGGTTGGACTAGATGACCTCCTGAAGTCCCTTCCAACCCTGATATTCTATGATTTTATGATTATGAAATCCGCCTCCTCCATCAATGTGGAGGAAGGTGTGCACTGCCTCTGACACTTCCCCCCATTATGAATTGTACAAACGAGGTTATATTGTAAACAAGAAATAAGTTTATTAACTTCAAAAGGTGAATTTTAAGTGGCTAAAGAGATAGCAAACAGAACAAAGCAGATTACTAAGCAAATAAAACAAAACACACATACTAAGCTTGTTTCACTAAAGAAATTCTCGCCCTAGATATTGTTACAGGCAGATTGCAGAAAGTCTTGAAAGGCACCTGCACTGGTCTGCAGCTTGAGACCTCAGGTATTATTACTCACAAGATAGACCCTCTTCCACCTTGGGCTCAAGCCTTCTCCCCTCAGTTCAGTTCTTGCTTCCAGGTCTTTTTCAGTGTCTTTTTGGGTGGTGAGGCAGAGGAGAACCGTGGTGATGTCACTCCCCTGCCTTATACAGCTCTTGTGTAAGGACTAAGGAGGGAACCCTTTGTCTTCCAGTGGAAATACACTGGCATTCCAAAAGGGGAGGAGGGGTGTCCAGGGGTGACTCGGACCCGTGTCTCTGCAGGGCTGTGGCAGCCATTACTTGTAGGCTGTCTCCAGCGCCCACAGGAAGACTAAGCTCTTTTACAGACCATTGTCTCTGCAAATGGGCCATTAGCACTGTCTGGCTTTCTCATTGTTGTACCTGAAGGGCTGGGTGGGGGTGACACCCAAAGTAACCCATTTGAAATACAGATACGTGGTCAATATTCCTAACTTCAGATACCGAAATGATACAGGCATACAAATTGAATAATCACATTCAGTAAATCATACCCTTTCCAATGCTATCTTACATGAGCCATCTTGCATAAAGTACATCTCAGTTTTGTCATATCCGTATCATAAGCATATTTCCATAAAGAAAACAGAGTGTAACATCAAGTTGTGTCTGAAATTTCTGCCGATTTCTAAGGTTGAAAAGTCACCCACAAACAATGCCCCCTAAATCCAGGTGAACCGAGAGAGCTATGCAGAAAGAAAGCTGTTCTCAGCATTGCAGCAGGATGGGAATCTGACCTCAGCAGCCCTGTTATAAGAGAAACACCTCACCCTTGGCTAAGCCACTCACATGCACATATTGAGCTGAAAATGGATGTATGCTGGGAGAGAGCCCGAAATGCCATCATCTCTCCCGGTCCACACTCCCAGCTCTGCCTGCGTAAGTCACAAGGAGCTCACACGTCGTGAGTGAGGAGAAAAGAGGCTTTTCCCTGCTCACACGTTCTGGGTGGCATGAGTGCTCCCCACATGTCGCTGGCGGGCGGGGGGCTGATGGGAATTGATAGCCCCCCCACTGTGACAGCCAGGAAGGAGTTAGTAGACCAGTTACCCGCCAGCTGTGACTCAGGGCAAATTAGCAGCAGCTGGCAGAAAGGGCCGCAGCTTAGACAGAGATGTGAGGCTGCCAGAGAGGCTAAGCATGGCCTTGAGGAGGTGAGGAGACAGAAGTCCAGTGTGGGAGTAGTGGAGACGTGCCAAACAGGAAGGGTAGGAGCAGCCCTGAGAAGGGGTGGGGGCGTGTAAGGTGCAGTCCTTAGCTGCCCAACACAGAGTCCCTGGGCTGGGACCCAGGGGACAGGGCAGACCTGGGTTCCCCGCATGGCGGGAAACACAAGCCTCAGTCCTAAGAGAGGCAGAGACTAGCAAGTCTGAGAGGGAGATTCAACGGCCTGACTTAAAAACCATTACACTTCGGGTTTTTCTGTTCCCCCAGAAGGGATGGAACTGAAAGGTGACCCACTGGGACAGGAGGAAGCGTCTGACAGCTGGGAGTGGTAGACCAGACAAACCCCTATAATGCCACAGCCTGGCATGAGGGGGCACTCTGGCCATGAGGACAAACCGAAACTCCCATCTGTGAGGGATTAAGGCCCATTGAATTCAGTGGGAGCTGGCTCAGGCCCTTAAAGAGGAGTTGGAGGGGGAGAGTGTTCCTGTTTTTAGTTTCAGCCCCACAGAGGCCTCCAAAAGGGAGTTTGCAAAGACAGGATGTCCCTGAGGTGTGTTTGGAAACAGCTGCCAAGCTAAGCCCTAGTCCCAATTTCAAAGCTCGAGAAGCCGACCCTGCTCGGTAGCGAGGAGAAGCCAAGAGCTAAAGGTGGAATGGAGATTTCCTCAGGAGCACAGGGTCCAGGGTCACCTGTCTGGCAGAGTTCAGAGATGCGAGGAGGATCAGACGTCATTGAATCAATATGCTCCTGATGATGCTGTTTGCAGTGAGAGTCACGTTCTCTGCTTTGACCTGTGAATCCAAATCAGTTCATCCCAGGGAACGAGCCTGCAGTGCCAGGCTGGTGCGTGATCCGCGAGGACCAAGGGATCATGAAAATTCATTTTTCTGTGCTCATGAAAATGCACCACAAGGTTCGGAGGACGCTGTAAGACGCCTCAGACCAGCACGGTCACTCTGGGCCATGTTTTCCAAAGTGCTCAGCAGGTTAGGTGCGGAGCTCACGTGAAAATCCAGACCTGCACTAAGCAACTGACAGTTGTGAAGCTCTTGTGCTCCAATAAAGAAATGAAGCCACAGAACTCGCAGCCACCGTGTGTGTGACAATTGTTGGGAGGGGATGTACCGGGCCTTGCAGGGACAAAAGGACAGCGAGGGGGTCACTGTAATTTTGCGGAGACACCGGCTCCTAAGGGTACGTTTACACTTACCGGGACGGTCGACGCGGCGAATGCGACTGCTCGGAGTTCGAACTATCGCGTCTGATCTAGACGCGATAGTTCGAACCCCGGAAGCGCTAGTTCGAACTCCGGTACTCCACCGCGGCAGGAGGAGTTGCCGGAGTCGACCTTGGAGCCGCGGAGTTCGCTTCCGCGGCGTCTGGACGGTAAGTAAGTCGAACTAGGGTAGTTCGAATTCAGCTACGTTATTCACGTAGCTGAATTCGCGTACCCTAGTTTGACCCCCGAGCTTAGTGTAGACCAGGGCTAAGAGTTTGTGGAGTAAAACCAGCTGGAAACTCCTTGGAATTTGTGGAGAGATTGTTCAGGTTCCCACAAGTCTTGTTGTCAAAGTTACTGGGTGGGGGGAAAGGGGAAAGTGATGCAGGAGAACAGGAGAAGGCAGGGAAAGCCAAAAGCACAAACTCCAAGCCACAAAGCCCCTGTTCAAGGGCCTGGAGCCTGGGGCCAGCTTGCCCTGGTTGTTAATCAGATGCAGAAGGAAACAGGTGTTTCCTACAGAGAGCAGGGTCCTCCTTTGGGAGGGGGAACAGGACGGAGGAGCAGTCGGGTGGCCCCTGGGAAAGGCTGCCAGAGCCCCCTAGGAGGGGTGGCCGGGGGAACCTGCTGGGGAAAAGGGCCTTCAGAACTACAGCTGTGGGCTTGGCTAAAAGAGCAGGGAATAGGAAGGGCTCGGCAGAAGTTGGTGCATAGAAGAGGTGCGTAGGAAGGGGGGTGACCTTCACGTTGTTGTTGTGTTTAGGAAGGGCTTGGTACCCAGCGTTGAAGGCCGGCTTGCAAGAAGCCTCGCTGGCAGTGGAAGAGTGTCTATGATTTTGAAGCTGTTGATCATTGTCCGTCAGGGAGGCAGAGCAGAACCAGCCCAAACCCTTTACAAGGAGCTGGAGAGTCCCACGAAAGCAGGGCTGAGTTTGTGTCTCGCTGGCGTCTCTCTTACGTAATGCTTGCCATGGTGTTTGCCCACAAGGGAAGCTGCGGGCAGCCCACCACCGTGCTTGCGTGACCTCTGTCCTGGGGTACAGACTGTCCAGCTGCACAGCCCTTAAGTCTGTCCCATTGACTCCTGACAGAGGCGACTCAGGCGCAGTGGGACCACTCACACGAGTAACTGCTCCCCGGCATAAGTAAGAGTGGCCCAGTCAGACCCAGAAAGGGGAGGAATCCCAAAGAAACCCAACGTGAGCCATACTTTGACAATGAGACTGGGTTATAAATAGCTCATGAGGCATACTGTGAGATGATAATACCTTGCCACGGCACTTCCCATCCATATATCTCCAAGTGCTCTACAAAGGCGGTCAGTATCATTATCCCCACTTTACGGATGGGGAAACTGAGGCACAGAGCTGGGATGTAACTTGCCCAAGGGCACCCTGCAGTTCCGTGGCAGAGCTAGGACATTTCTGAAAGCATTAGCCTGCTTTTGTTATGTTATTAATAATTCACAATATTTTCTGAACCTAAGGAAATCTAGGCGGAAATGCAATTTAAAATACTCTGCGCTGAACTGGCTTAGCTCATTAATTTTAATGTTGAAATCAGTCTGTGTTAATAGGTATTAAACAGCAGCCCCCAGAACACTGATCTGCAGAGATATTGGATCATTCATGCCGGCAGAGGCTGATGCTTTCTCTGTTGAACTGTTCAGTGTTTTGAAGTCAGATGTAGCTTTAGCTAACTCGCTACCCTGAAATTGTTGACTACATTAGTCAACACTCGAACTCCCAGGCAAGGTCCACTCCCAGAGAGTTCATTCTGCACCAGAGCAGAGAGGAATTTTTTCATTGACTAGTAAATTAACTGGAAAATGCATTTTTCAGAGCACAGAAACTATTTGTGAATTGAGGTTGAATCTGGCAAAGAGTTTGAGCAAAACAAATATATATAAAGTGGAAATGTTTTGTTTTAGTTTTTCATCTAGAACCATTTTGTTTTCACAACTTCAAACATTTTGATTTTTTGTTTCAAAACAGCCTTTCATTTCAAAATATGATTATTTTTAAAAGTGCATGTGCGCGCGCACACACACACACACACACAAAGGTGAAAAAACACCTGGAAAAATGGCCCAAAAAATCAAAAAATGGAAAAAAAATGTTTTGGTTTAAACAAAATGTTTTGTTTGAGCTGAAATGAATTTTTTCCTCCAGATCTGGGTAAAATAAATAAATCAGTTTGGGTTTTATTTTCAGAGTGTGTTGTTTGGCCCCTGAACTGAGAAATCAATTATTCTCTCAGCTCTATTCTGCACCACCGAAATCTGCTAACCCTAATGGAGTGGTTAAATGCACAAGTGGTTAAAGTAATCAGCCTGTATATACACATACAACACAGAGGGGTTGGATCCCTGCTCTGTCTGGTCTACATGGGTTTTTATGCCGCACTCATCCCCGCAGTATCTGAACCGCCTTCCCGGGTCTAGGTGCAAAGCGCAGCTCACCCATAACTCTGCAGCCACAGGCAGTGCTTTCCCAGTAACTTTACACTTTATTTTGATACACTCTTCTAAGTGGCATAATAATGTGGCCTGAGCATCCATGAAAGAAGTTTTCAGGGCTGTTTGTTTGAAGGGAGACGGGGAAAGGAGCTATTGGCAGCTGTTCATGCAGGGCCGTATCCTGGTCCTGAATCCCATTGGGACTGGGTGTGGGCCCATAGCCCAGTGGGGGAAAGCAAAGCCAGCAGCAGGCCACCAAGGCCTTTGGCACAATCTTTGCTGTGGGGGCGCCCCACAGGACAGTGCAACGTGGGTGTAAAGTGCTCCACATCCACATTTCCCACTCACATGGGGCAGCATGGGGCATGCACTCTGCACAAGTGCACATGGCACACCGGGTGAAAGGAAGGGGGCTAAGCCCAGGGGAGCTAGCCTGCAGCAGTGGCTCCAGGCACCAGCACTCCCAGTGCGTGCCTGGGGCAGTAAGCCGCAGGGGATACCCTGCTGGTCCCTGCGAGGGCGGCAGTCAGGCAGCCTTTGGCGGCTTGCCTGCGGGAGGTCTGCTGGTCCTGCGGATTTGGCGGCAATTTGGCGGTGGTCACGCTGAAGCCGCAGGACCAGCGGACCTCCCGCAGGCGCGCTGCCGAAGGCTGCCTGACTACCGTGCTTGGGGCGGCAAAAAAGCTAGAGCCGCCCCTGCTAGCCTGGGCAATGGAGATGTGGGTTCAAGACCCTGCTCTGCCACAGACTCTCTGTGTGACCTTGGGCAAGTCACTTAGCCTCTCTGGGCCTGTATCCCTAGGGAGATTGTGAGGGTAAATACATCATCCTCTGGTGATAAGTCCCAAATATAGTGAGCAGGAGAGAATCAGGCCTGTGGTGTTTTCCAAGAGCCCTTCCTTGCTGGACCAAATGGACCCTTTGAAATCAGTTAGCAGAATGAAACACTCCTGGGAGTGGGGAAGGAACCAGCCACTGTCTCCTCTGAGCAACCCTTGGAGACTGGGCAAAGGCAGGTGATACCAGAAACCATAGATCAATCTGTGAGTTCAGTTCAAGTGAAGTGCTGTTAACCCCACTGCCTGGAGAGTTTAAATGAGCCTGGACACGTGTATAGAGCCCTTTCCATCAGCTTAGTGCCACGCATCCAAGAATCAGTCCTGTAGCCAAGGCAGCTGGCCAAGAGAGCAGGATCTCCAGGGGCTTTGCCATCTCCTCCTCTGACGATGTATAGCTTTAAAAGTCTTAGCACAGCTCACTTGTATAACAGGGGTGAGGTGAAACCACTACCTGCCTGAGCGTGTGAAGAACGAACCCTTTGCAGCTGCTCCTCTGTCACACTTGACATTAGACAATGGGAACTCAAAAAGCATCTTGTTTCTTTCAAAAGTGATTTGACACCTTGTACAGGTCCCTGCAACATCGGGGCTCGCCTGGGCTAATGTCAGACAGGAACGGAATCAGTTCAAAGCTGAATGCAGCTGCTTAATTATTAAAGATGCAAAATACGGTAGAACAAAAGCGGTTTCATGTGACTGTTAATAACCAGGAGAGACCGACAATGACCCAGGTCATAGAGAGCTGGGAGGGTTCGCAGCTGGGGCTGGCTGAAGAGCCACAGTTTTGTTTTACGACCAGTTTTGAAATTTGTTTTGTCCCTTGTTAGAATGCAGAGAGAGAGAGACCCCTCCTGCTTGAATATCCAATAGCCCAGTGGGATGGGGGAGACCTGGGTTTGAGTCCCTATTCCGCATAACTGAAGCAGACAGTGTAGAGACTGGGATAGTCCACTGGGTTATTCTGGACATCCAGACTTCCTTTTCCCAACAAAATTTCCATCAAAGCCAACATGTTCCCGTGAAACAGTTTGGTTTTGATGAAACAGGATTTCCCAACAGGGATGAAGTTTTGTTGGAAAATTTTCAACTAGTTCTGTTAGCATCTTCTGCAGAAGAGGAAGACCGAGGCAGAAGGAAACTCACTGAGATTAGGATGATGGAGAGTGATAAAAAGCAACGGGATCTTCTTCGAGGGAAAAGGCAATACGCCACGTTTATTGGAGATTCAACAATTAGCATATGGATTCAATCACACGCACACGCTGTCCCGCCAGTCGACGTTATAGTTACCAGTCCAGAGTCCGGAGCAACCTAGTGGCCAGCTAAGTTGATCATGGGTAGGGAGGAGCCAGGTTCTGTCGGTCACAACACGATGCTCCAGGGATGTCTTGGCAGGACGAACCCAAAGTTTCATGGCAACCCCTGTTTATATAGTAATCTTCCTTCATTGGGACCAATGAGTTTTGCACCGTCATGTTGTAAACAATCGCCGTTTGACAAGTGCTTGTTTTCTTATATTGTTTTTCTCATCCTTTACCTTGTTCCTTCATCAGTCTCTCAGGGAGTTACTCCATGCTGGTTGTGATCACACCTATCTTGTCCCCATTGATAGGTGCCTCCCTCATTTTTAGAGTCGTCAATCTACCCTCCTTTGACATCTCAATGGGGCGTGTTGCAGTCTCCTGGCACCTTTACGCCTGTCCTTGGTTCCTCCCTAGAACATCTGGTCCGGTGATGGCCTTCACACGTATCTTCTAACACACACAAAATATGATTGATTGACATAGAACATTTGAACAGGAACATCAGATTGCAATGCAGGAGAAAACAACCCTTGCATTCTTTTATTTATTTCAAAATGCTAATTTTAAACCTACAACAAAGCGGTGATCCCAAAGGTCTATTACTGCCTTGAAATCAGCTTCAGACACACGATTCGGCTGATGCATCTTTACCAGTGGCACACTAGGCCATTCCTTTCTGCTTTCATAACATTTCTGCTTTACATAACACATCAAATCCTAGTACTACAGTGAGCACTAACACGAGCATCAACAGAGACAATGCAAAGTGTCTGAAATTCAGAAATCTAGCAGGCTGGCCTGAGCGCAGCACTGCAGGGATGGCCCTGGCATTATACACAGAGCAACAGGAATGGAGTGCGGGATATGAGAGCAAAAGGCAAAGGATATTGTCACACGCTCAGTGGGCTGACTCCGACAGGGGGCGCTAGAGGAGAAGTGCCCGCTGTGCCAGCCCAGCCACTAGGGGGTGCACCAGCGGTGAGCGCATTCTGTCGCTGAGGCTTATGGAATGGAAGAGAAACTCTGCCCTGAGAAATGGAGACAGCCAGAGTGGCTGTATGAAGAAATATAAGGGACAGATCTTGGTCTAAGGCAGCGGTTCCCAAACTTCATTGCAACCCCCCACCCTCTTCTGACAACAAAAATTACTATGGCTTCAGGAGGGGGGACAGAATCCTGAGCGCGCCTGAGCCCTCCCACCCTGGGCAGGGGAGCCAAAGCCAAAGCCCAAGGGCTTCATCCCTGGGAGTGGGGAGGGTCTGTAACCTGGAACCTTCCACCCAGGGCTGAATCCGAAGCCTGCTCCCCAGGCCCTGGGTCCCAGCCAGTTTAACACCAGCCCTGGTGACCCCACTAGAGGGGGGTCACGACCCACGGTTTGAGAACTGCTGATCTAAGGCACACTAGTGTGAACCGAGAGCGGTGGAATTACTCCTGATTCACACCAATATAACTTAGGATCATAGGAATTGCCATAACAGATCAGAGCAATGTATACCACCTCCAACAGTGGCCAGGGGAAGGTGCAAGACAAGAACCCCCTAGTAGGAAATTATGGAATAATCTGCCTACAGGGAAAGCATCTGCCTAATGAAACTTTGCTTTCTGCCTAGAAGCTTGAAGGGTTATAGCTCTTCCAGGGTTTTTTTTTTTAAAACAATCTATCTTTTCAATGCTCAAAGAGCAAATCATGTGTCTGTCACTTGAGGTGACCTTTAGTTCAAATTAAGGAAAACCACAGAGAAAGAAAGAACCAATATAATGTCTTATGGTTGAGAGAGAGAGAGAGAGCACAGGGTGATACTCTCAGTAACAATCTGCATCTGAAATGAGCCACAGAATGGCAGGGAAATTTCTCTGCTTTTAAAGGTGCAGTTCACAGGAAGCAGAATGACAACCACTCTTGTCCGTTGTGTAGATACATCAGGTAAAAAGCCAAATACTGTAACCTTTGAAATCTGATCAGTAAGAAGGAGGAATCCCAGTGGAGAATCATCAAGGCCACTAGACAGGCAGGGAGTGAAGGGACTGTCAAAGCAATTGCAGCGCAGCTAAATGAGCACCGTGCGTGAGCTTTCACCACAGAGGATGCTTGGGGAACCATCTCCCCCGGGTGACTCATTAGAGGTAGCAAAGAGCAAGCTGTGTTGGAGTGAGAGAGACACCGAGAGACCATGGGACAATCTGAGAGGTTAAACAGCGATAAATCCCCAGGAGTGAATGGCATCTCCAGCGGGAATGGCAGCCAGCACAGCTGAGCTGCTACCAACAGTAGCAATTTATCCCTGAAAACAGCTGTTGTCTTTCCCTGGGGATCCTGCTTGGGGGGCGGGGGGAGCTTTACATTTCATCGGATAAATTGATGGGGAGCAAGGTGGAGAGGACGGGGGTGAGGAGGGGCGCACAGTGGTTGAGGAAGGATGATCAGGAGACCCGCCCTGTACATCCAGGATGGTTTCTAAGGTACATGGGCTTTTAACTGAATTGAAGTCTTCTTATCACCCGGCCCAGGCCCCAATCTGTGCTCAGAGATCAGCATCACTTGGGCCGGAGCTCCAGAGGAGGCTACAAGCGTGGTCGGAAACAAGCTTGCCAATTGTGCAGAGCACCCTTGTTGGGTGCTGGCAGGGAGGGTGACTCCCCCGAGCTGTTTCTGGCGAGCCCTGGGCTCTCACACAGGACACCTGATCCCAAGAAAGAACGACTGAGAAAGTCCAGAGCCGTCACAAAGAGCCATACAGCACTCAGGGTCCCTTCCTGAACAGCTGTGAGCCAAATGCACCACGCTAGCCAGCCCGCCAGCCAGCCAGCCCGCCCCCCTCCTTAGCCTGCTTAGGGGCACGTAGCTGTGTTCAGATACCAATGCCAGCTTTGAACTGACAGCATCCTGGTTTAAAAAAAATCATCGGCACTGAGCTGAAATAAACTCGTAGGCGGTGAAAATCTCTCTTGCGCAGAGATGGTCCATGCATCACTTATGTGTAGGGCTACGGTTTTGGCACGAGTATTTTTATTAAAAGTCACAGACAGGATGCGAGCAATAATAAATCACGGATTTATTGGCCCAAGACTGAGCCCTGCTGCCCTGGGCTGAGTTATTGGAATTCTCAAGAAGTCAGAGAGATCTCGTAAAATCGCAGACTCTGTGATAGGTTTGTAGCCTTACTTATGTGCCATTTTAGTGGAGGGGACTCTAGTGGTGAGATCTGAGTGGCTTTGGGTGCTGGCTATCGGCATGGGAGCGGGTTTCCCCTTAGAGGTGTACGAAATTGCAATGACACAGTACATGTAGGGTGAAATCCTGACTCCATCGAAATCAATGGGTCCAATGGGGTCAGGATCCTTAAACCACTCGTAGTGTTGTGAGATGCTGCATCAGTCCTGCCTCCCACCAGCTCTTCCTCCTCCCTTTTCTCTCCCTTAGCTTTTGGTTCCTGTTTCTTGTGGAACAAGAGCCCCAGTTCCCTCCGCTGACAGAATTGGGGCATGCTGCACCCAGCGCCGGTTTCTTTGTAGCTGGCTGGCACTTTTGATTATTTTAATGAAAATCTTTATGCAAATAGGAGCTGGAGAAGGAGGTGGAAAATTCCCACAGCCCGTGAATCCATCCTCATTAACATGCCCTGCACTCACCTGTTTGAGAAGCCTGCAGTATAAATGAATGAACAGAGGAAATTGCCTTCTCTCATAACTGGAGGCCCCACCCACCACCCCAGCTCCTCTGGAACTAGTTCCTCTCCCAGGCTGGTCTCTTCCTACCTACCTTCCCACAGTATCTGGAGCTGCAGCAAAGCACAGGGAACATGTATTGTGTCTGTGTCGTAGGTTTATTCCCCACTTTGAACTTTAGCGTTCACAAGATGGGGACCTGCATAGGCCCCTCTAAACTTAAATCCTAGTTTAGATCTGGTAAAGCTGCCACCAGCTAGAAATTCCAGTGTCTAGCACACTCCCTGTTCCCCCAAACTTTCCCTGGGGAACACAGATCCCAACTTCCTTGGATCTTAACACAAAGGGAAATAAACCATTCCCCCACCTCCTCCCCCCTCCCCTAGTCGTTGGAAGAGATCACCTTGATTCAAACTCCTTGAATCAAAACAAAGAGGGATTCACTTTTCCCCCCTCCCCTTCCCCTGAAAATCCAAACAAGGGAAGAAATCAATCAGGTTCTAAAAAGAAAAGGATTTTATTAAAAGAAGGAAAGAAAGTACACTATCTCTGTAACACCAGGATGGAAATGTTACAGGGTATAACTTATGAAACTAGAGAGCTAGCATCAGGACAAATACAGCAACCAAAAAATAAAATAAAATAGGGTTCCAGCAAACACACATTTGCAAATACAGAAATTAATTAGAAGACTAATCCGCCTTTCTAATACTCACTATACTGAATAGAAGAGAATACTTCAGGGAACCTGGAGAGCCTGGAATTACGTCTGGCCCCTCTTAGATCCAAAGAGAGAACAAAACCCCCCACAAAGAACGCAAACAAAGACTTCCCTCCACAGAGATTTGAAATTATCTTGTCTCTTGATTGGTCCTCTGGTCAGGTGTCCGTCAGGTTACTGAGCTTGTTAACCCTTTACAGGTAAAAGAGACCTTAACCCTTAACTATCTGTTTATGACAGTCTGCCTCTAGTGTCTGGCCGGGAGAGTACAACAGCCTTCTACTGCTACCAGCTAATGGAGTTTCTTCTTATTTATCTCACAGGGCAGTGCTTTTGTTCTCCAGTTCAAACATTTATGCTGTCTCCTGCTTCTCCTTGGCCTGCCCCTCACCTGTTCCTCCACAGGCCCACCCCCTCCTCTTCCTCCTGACTCTCTGGAGTTGTCACCTCCTCTTCCCCAGTCCCTCCCTGGCTGCTGCTGTCTATTCTTTGGATAACCAAAGCCATCTTCCCCAACCGCTGTCTCCTGCTGTCAGGCAAAGTTGACTTCCTAGCTGTAAACTGCAAGATCCAGACAAACGTGCTCAGATACCAAGGGAATGAGCGCAGAGTGAGACCCTGACTGGAACAGAAAGATACACAGGGCAAATATGTAGCTTGCCTGCAGAAACACACAGTAATGCCACTGTCAGTCTAGAGCCAAATGGTGCACCTGACCCTGCTACTGTCTAAGGTACTCACCTGCCATTTTGTCTGAGCACCTCACAGTGTTCAATGGATTGACCCTCATCACACCCCCATGAGGTCAGGCAGCTCTATTATCCCTGACTGACACATGGCAACTGAGCTTTAGAAAGGCTAAGTGATGTGACCAGGGTCACACAGGAAGTCTAGGCTAGTGCTCTTGCCACTGGGCAATCCTGCCTGACTACTGGAGACCTCATCTTATCTGTGATCGAGCAGAAAGAGGAAAGGTCTGGTGAAGGGCAGCAAAACCGACTAGTGAATGTGATGGGGAGGAGAGATTAAAGAAAGAGAGAGTGTTTAGTGTGGGTGGAATTCCCTCCATGCAGAGGGCCAGCAAAAGCCTCCCCCTTCCTTAACGCCCTTCACTAATGCACAGGCCTTTGCTCAAGGGGTGAATTTCACCCGGGTGACTCCATATCTTATACAAAGAGAGCCTTTCTTTGGCATTACCAGAGCAGATATGGGCTGTTCTGGCAACGGATTGTGATGGTGGGTTGAGTGGGAGCTTTGAAATCATCCTGGGTAAATGAATGTAGCAACTGCAGAGGTGCTGAAGGAGAGGTATCCGGTGGGGGCTCCCAGCTGGGTGCAGCTTCAGTGAGGGTTCTCACTGCTGTTTGCATTCTCCTTTCTCCCTGTCTTTGGCTTGACATCTGCGCCTGCCCTGGGGAGAGAATATTTACCCGCGTTAACATCTGCTTTTCCTTCAAGGAGAAACTGTGACAATTTTGTGACCCTCCTGGCTGAGGGTTTAAACCAGGAAGATGGTAGTGAGTCACATAAGACATGAATTCTTGTGATTTGATTCATCTTGATCTGTTGGGTGATCTGGAGCAAAACCTTCCCCAGGCAGAGTGGTCCATTGTACCTACCCTTACTGACCCATCCCTTGCCCTGTGCTGGTGTGACTTGCCACCCAAAGCACAGGGCAGAGGAGAAGCGCCTTGTGTCTAAGGCTGCATGGACCAGAGTGAGTGGGGCTTTGAGGGCACTCCTCCCATGCCAGCCCTCCTTCACCAGCCTGCGGAGTGGCTGGCCCAAACCCTGGCCTTGTCTGGCCCACATATCACAGTTCCAGTGTTCAGAGACTGGGCATGCTGTGCCCCCATGCTGGTTACCTGTGCAGCACCAGACCCAATCTGCCCCGAGGACAGCTCCGCCTGAGCGGACGCCTCGCTGCCAGAGAGCAGCGCCATAGTGAGACAGAGGAGAGCTGTCCTGGCTCTGTGAGGAGTTGGCAGGAGAGACTCATCTGTGTCCCTGGGAGTCCCAGCCCTGTCCTATGCTCTCTCCAGAGCGGGCACTTCAGAACCATTTTGGCACTGGTTTTATTTTTGTGGTGGTTGTTTTCTGCTCCGATACCAGCCTGACTGGTGCTGGAGAATCTGCCTGAGGACTCGCTCACTGCCCCCAGGTTGGATCAACATTGTCAGTGCAAGGCAGGGCCGGCTCTAGGTTTTTTGCTGCCCCAAGCAAAAAAAAAATTGGCTGCCCCCACCCCAGCCCTGGGCTCTCCCCCTCAGCCCCCTGTTGCCCCAGCCCTGGGCTCTCTCCCCCCCCCGCACCTGCACCCCCCGCCGCTACAGCTCTGGGCCTCCCCCAACCTCCACCCCGCTGCTGCCCCAGCCCTGGGCTCTCCCCCACCGCACCCCCTACGGCCCCAGCCCTGGGTCGTCCCCCACCCACACCCCCCTGCCGCCCCAGCCCTGGGCTCTCCCCCATGACCTGCACCCCCCTGCTGGCCCAGCCCTGGGTCACTGGTAACTTGCTCCCAGGGCAGGTCATTCAGCAGGAATTTTAGATGTTCACGGAACACAGACAGGATTGGTTCCCATATGGTTACAGAACTGCAGTAAAGTGGAACAATTTTCAGCTTGTGTGATTGGAGGCTATCTGGATGCATATTATAAGATTGTGCTCCATAAATGAGGAAAAGTTGAGGTGCCTTTATTATTCTTTTGTTCCACTCTTTGTTTCTATGGGGAATTTGCCAATGCAATATCACTGTCTTCCTTTTAAACAACAACAGTAACAAAAAAAGGCAATGGCAGTTGAAAATAGCAATTCCAGTCCTAAAAACCACTGGGAAGCATTTCTTGCTCAATTTTATCCTATGTTTTCTACAGCAAGTTACAGTGGATCAGTATATTTGATTTGGGAGAAATGAAGTAAGAGCTGCCCAAATTGAGCTTGAGCACTCCTGAATTTTGAGGTGTTCAAATCTGGAAGGCAGGTGTTAGATTCCCTTTCTGAATATTAGCTAAATCTGGAAAGGAAAAATTAATTTCTGCTTCCATGGCTCAGAAGTGGAAATCCTCCTACGTGCCTGGTACAGTATCTAAAGCTGCCCAGGTCCAGAGTTTCCCCTCCCTTACTTTTCATTTTAAATTCTAGTGGGATCCACGTACCTCCCTTGCTAGGCTTCAGATAGAGAGGGGCACTGTCCATTTGGTCCACCCAATTCCTTCTTTGGGGGCTGCAAGGTGGGGTCACACCAGTATCCCTAATCCAGTCTGGGAATGTCTTCTGAAGGGGATATCGGGGCCAAAGCCTTCTTCTCCTTGGGCACACTTGTTCCCCATTCACAGTGCCACCCTGCTCTAGCAGTGAGCTCTCCATTCACAGCAAGCTGCAGCATGAGGTTTCAGCTACCATATTCCCTCCCTCTCCCTTTCCTGTTGATAATGGCCAAGGGCATGCTGGGACATGTAGTTCTTTCCCTGCTCCAGGGCTGGCTCTATAGGCAAGGAGCTAACCAAGGAACTACAGCTCCCAGGGCCCCCTGTTGGTTCTCAGCTCCCAGACTGGATCCTTGCCAGCTGCCGCCCCTGCAAATGGGCTGCCCCAAGCAGCTGCTTGCTTTGCTGATGCCTAGAGCCGCCCCTGGTGCAAGGGGCCACCGCCTGCTTTCCTTTCTCCTCGGCGTGGTGTCAGCAGTGGGAGTGCTTCCACAGCAGGAGGCGTTGAGAATGAGCAGCCCTGTGTCTCCCACGGTGCCTCTTCTCCGTCACTAGCTGGACACCTCTGTGGCCCTCTCGCTCTTCCTCCTGCTTCTCCCTCCATGTTCCCTTCCCACAGTCCAGAAGTGGCAGTGGGAGGAGCAGCCCTTGCAGATTTAGGACTGGTCTACACAGGGAAATGTCCTGGCATTACTCTTGCAGGCTAGCTAGACGGTTCTAGTTGTACTTGTCTTGCTCCACCAGGGTCACTCTTATTCCCACGGGGGAGTTATACTGGTATATCAATAGCTGTATAATCATACCCAGAGTAATGCTGTGACATTTTTACCTGTAGACCAGCCCTGCTTCAGCTCTTCTTCTGCCTGCAGCCCTGGCAGCCCCTTGAGCATCACAGGGAAATGTGTAGGGAAGCAGCTACATCTCGGAGGGAAACTTTCACCTGTAGGTCAAGTCTGTCCATTGTTCCTGGTGCAGGCCTCATTGCCAGCGTCACCAGTAGGCTGATGGCTTACAATGAATGACACAATGTTCATTCCATCGCGGGCGTCCATTGCGCTCACCTTGAGGTCTAAAATTCTGCTCTCCGTTATCGAGAGCAATTCCCCTGCAGTCCGTGGGTTTACACTGGGGTAACTCAGAGCACCCTGGTCTCACCCCTGGCCTCTAGTATTTCCTGGGCACAGAACTACATTTCCCCTTATTATACAACTGGTTGTTGAAAGTGAGTGGTTGGATTGATTGATGAGTCACGCTCGTGTCATCATCTACCAGCTAATCATTACGGGAGAGACAAGGAGCTCCTATGGATTGGTGTGACTATTATGACTTGGCTAGCAAGGCAAGGTTACTGTATAATGTGGGTGCGTGATCAGAATGTCCTCTATCAGTGTATGCATTTGACTTTATAGGGAAAGAGCAAACAGGAAAGCCACACAGACGGTTTAGATAAGGACACCCCAGCACACACATGAAAGACAGTGGGGCAAGCTGTTAGCGTCAAGGAGCCTGTATCTTATCTTCAACAAGCTGCAAGTGATGCCGAGGCTGGGAGCTTGGAGATCAAAAGAGCACCCCAGGTTAAACCAGTTGTTGTCAGGAGTGGAAAGGGGTCAGGGGTCAGCCGCTGGCTAGGGAGACAGGCTGACACACAGGGAGGCATTGCAGCAGGAGCCTGTGGGTCTGATTAGTAATACTTTGCGGGAAGAAGGCTGTTTGGTCCCTGCTAACCACTGGCACTGCTCCTGGAGAAGGGAATGGAACTGCAGGTTCTGAGCTCAGGTAGCCCTGTGGAGGTAATTATGGTGAGCATCAGGGGACTGCCACCCCAGCCAGTCTGAGTGGAAGAATCGTGACTCCACCCCCGAGACATCTGAGAATGGAGGTGCTCTTGATGAGAGCAGGCGGGGGTCGGAGGGGCAGGTCACCCAGGAACTGTGACAGGAATGTTCAGGTTGGAGTTTATCGGACCTCTCACCAGCGTTAAACTTAGAAACTGCAGCTGTGCCATTTGCAAACATTCACAATCATGAGTCACCCTCCCAAAAAAAGGGTAGGATTGACTTAAAAGTCAGGAGATTATCAAAATAATAAATGTTGGGTTCTTGTTCTTCACTTTCTGGGTCCTGAGTCATTAGGAGTCACGTTTTCCAGCTCTTCTCCACAACCAGGAGGGCTGGGAACTTCCTTTCTTAAAGGAAAGCTGAGATTCTTCTCTAATCGCGTGATGCCAGGAGATGAGGCTTCAAGAAAAGTGCGACTCGTGGGACTCGTGATAAAGCCATGAGAGCTGGCAACACTGAGATGTTTCTAGTACCAGATCCTGGTGTCAGGTGGTGATGACAGAATCTCAGTTTAAAAAATTATGTTTTTAGCCTTCATGGCTGTGAAGAAAAGCTTGAGTCGAGTGAGATCGTAGGAGAGTCACCTTCCTCAATTCATTGTTAGTACAAATTTTAAAGAAAGCATCCTGTGTCCAGATTTAATCTAGGAAGGGTGGCCAATCATTGCTATATTGGTTTGTAGTCTCAAAAGTGTAAGTAAAATGTACTGTTTTTTACCAAAACAGCAGATGTTCAGTTGTGAGGATGGAAATGGCTTTTATAAACATCTCGATATTTTCTTTTGTCTTGTAACTCACAAGGGCTTGGTGAGAAAAATCAGTGTAGCCAGCTATTGCTAGTCTTATGATATTTGGTGTTTTCTTTAAAGCCCCAGCTCCTGGAGTCATGTTGTTATGTGAGAACCTTAGCTTTCATTTTAAAGAAAGCAAGATTCTAATCCCTGTGGTTGCAGAGAATAGCTTGAAAATGAGATCAGGGTGGGATCCAAAGGCTCAGTAACCAGAAAACAAACAAAAACCCAGCTTTTATTTTTCACTGTCTTAAGGTTAAGCCAATTGCATTGTTTCATGGCTCAGCTATTATTTTTGAGTGCTCTGGGTTGGCAATATGGTGAAATTGTCCCTTGCCAAGATCTCGTGGTCTCTGGGCATAAAAAGCCAGTGCAGCACCCTGAAAATCCAGGGAACAAATGCTGCAGCGTGGAGTGCTCTGACCCAGGCAGGCTTTCACTAATGGACGGGCTCAGCAGAGAGGCCAAGAATAGAATGGGCCATAAAGACTGAGCTATCTCTGAGGAATCCCCCAGATCAGGGTTGATGCCTGCTGGCAGGGCCATATGTGTGGGTAGCTTCCCCTACTGCTGCTCTGTAGATAAATGGATCATGTATAACACCAGGGATATCAATCTGAGACCTTTCACCTGCCTTAAATCCGTGACACGGTGTTTTAAAACTAAAGTTTATGGTCAGATGCAAACGTGCAGTGTATGCATCTATGCAAATTAGATCACTACAATATTTGCATAGAACAATAACGTAGCAGTGACAAGGTGTCCCTAGCTTTTTCCCCAGAGGTCTCTTTGGAAGCCACGCAGAGGCGTCTGCCCAAGTCTGGACAGCGCCTGACATGACAGATCAAACCCGGGGGTTTAGGGACCTCCCGCTGATGCCACACCAGCAGTTGGCTTTGGTAGAAGGGGCCACTGCTGCCTCCTAGCATGGCTTTGCTTGAGTGGATGGGTTCAACAGAAGCTCTTTGAGCCAGGGACTGTCGTTTTGCTGGATGTTGTACAGCACCTGTCACCACAGAGTCCCGGTCCATGACAGTGGCTCCTAGGAGCTGCGGGGCTAAAAAAACAGGCTGTTTGAAAAGCACACGGCACTTTTCTGATGCCAGCCATACATTTCTGGCCTTCTGGATTTCGTTTGCGTCATCCACGTTACTAAATAACAACATTATATCGCTGAGATAATGTCCCCATTCTGTTTTGAACCGCGCCTCACAGCACCCGAGCGCTGCGTGTCGGAGACGGTAAGCCCAGCCTTCGTGAGGTATCATTGCTCATATCTTGAGAGTTTATTTTAAACCCGTCGGGAACAGAGTGAATGCTACAAATCAAAGAGGGCCAGTTAGTGAGTAAAACATTCACAGAGGATGAGGATCAACTTTATGTACATTAAATCACTGTTTTTACTGCTTGGCTGAAGGACACTTCATGAAATATGTGAGAATGTGCACATATCACACACTGCTCACTGGTGACTTCCATTTCTTTGCCTTCTTTGGACAACATCCATTACATCCTGTGCAGTGTCGTATGGTACGAAGGACGCAGAAGGGGTGAGAGGTCGCCATGCACGCCACACATCTTACCTAGCGATCCCACCTACTCCTTACTTCCCACATTCCAGTGGTTATTTCCTAAAGGCCTCGCTAATTTGCAGCACTTCTTCTTTGTTCTCTGTTTTTGCTGGCTGGTTCCGTTCAGTTGTCATAGGGAGTAGGAAGTTGTCTATGGTGGATCTGGGGCTAATGCTACTTTGCTGTACTACTGGATGAGGGCAGGGCACCTAGCAGGGGATCTGTAGCTTCCTGGAAGTCTGTGGCTTGCTTCTGGAGGGTGGAATGTGGACCTTTCTTCATAAATTCCTACATTAAAGCCAGGAGAATCCATCAGATCGTCTAGTTTGACTTCCTATATCAGGGCCGCCCAGAGGATTCCGGGGGCCCGGGGTCTTCGGCGGCGGGGGGCCCTTCCGTTCCGGGACCCGCCGCCTAAGTGCCCCGAAGACCCGCGGCGGGAGCCCCCCGCCGCCGAATTACCGCCGAAGCGGGACCCGCGCCGGCGCAGCCGGTCTTGGCGGTAATTCGTGGCGGGGGTCCCGCCGCGGGCCTTCGGGCACTTCGGCGTGGTTCCCGAACGAAGGGCCCCCGCCAAAGACCGGGCTGCGCTTCGGTGGCGGCGGCGGCGGCGGGTCCCTCCCCCCACCACCACCCCGGCCCCGGCCCCGGCCTCGGCCTCTTACCCGAGCGCGTCTCCAGCGGGGCCTGAGCTCCGTCCCGCTCAGAGCCGCGGGGGGGGGGGGCGGGGCGGTGTGCTCCACGCCGAGCGGCGGCAGCTGTCCCGCCCCCTCCCCACGCGACTCTGAGCGGGGCGGGGCTCAGGCCCCGTTGGAGCTCCCAGCCCCGTCCCCTCACCACGCGGCTCGGATCGGGGCGGGGCTCAGGGGCTCGGCCGGAGACTCGGCGCTTGATGCGCTGAGGCTCCAGGAGAGGGGCGGAGGCGGGAGCCTCCGCTGTTCTCTTGGGGGCCCCTGCGGAACCCGGGGCCCGGGGCAAATTGCCCCCTTTGCCCCCCCCCTCTGGGCGGCCCTGTCCTATATATAGAGCCCCACTAAATTCATAGTCCATTTTGGTCAATTTCACGTGATTTTAAAAAGAGTAAATTTCATGATTTCAGCTACTTAAATCTGAAATTTCCCATTATTGTAATTGTAGAGGTCCTGACCCAAAAAGGACTTGTAGAGGGGTTGGAAGGTTATTGTAGGGGGGTTGCAGTACTGCTTCCCTTACTTCTGCCCTGCTGCTGGTGGCAGCGCTGCCTTCAGAGCTGGGCAGCTGGAGAGCAGCAGCATGGTATTGCCACCTTTACTTCTGAGCTGCTGCCTGCAGAGCTGTCAGCAGCCACCATTCTCCAGCCACCCAGCTCTGAAGGCATCAGCACAGAAGTAAGGGTGTCAATACCATACCAGGCCATCCTTACTTCTGTGCTGCTGCTGGCGGTGGCTCTGCCTTCAGAGTTGGTACAATATGGTACTACCACCCTTACTTCTGCACTGCTGCTGGCAGGGCACTGCCTTCAGAGCTGGGTGCCTGGCCAATACCACTGCTCTCCGGCCGCCCAGCTCTGAAGGCAGCAGCGTAGAAGTAAAGGTGGCAATACCATGACCAAACCCTAAAATAACTTTGTGACCCCCCCCAGCAACTCCCTTTTGGGTCAGGACCCCCAATTTGAGAAATGCTGCTCTCCCCCCATGAAATCTGTATAGTAGAGGGTAAAAGCACACAAAAGACCAGATTTCACGGGGGGGAGACCAGATTTCATGGTCCGTGACACATTTTTCATGGCTATGAATTTGGTAGGGCCCTACCTATATAACACCGGCCATAGAATTCCACCCAGTTACTTCCCTACATTGAGCCTAATATCAACTCTCAATTAACACACCCCAATCAGGGTATCGTTGTGACTGTTTCTAAGGTCCTGGGGAACAGCAGTGTCCGAAGAGAGAGCTCTTCAGTTTAGCAGGCAAAGGTATAACAAGTTCCAGTGGCTGGACTGGGTTAGACAAGAAATAAGACGCAGTTTTTAAAGTGAGGATAATTAACCATTGGAACAACTTGCCAAGGGCTGAGGTGGATTTGCCATTGCTGGGAAATTTTAAATCAGGACTGGGTGTTTTTCTAGAAGATCTGCTGTCGTTCCAACAGGAATTAACTCAGGGCAGGTCTCTGGCCTGTACTATGCAGGAGGTCAGGCCAGATGGTCACAGTGGTCCCTTCTGGCCTTGGAATCTATGAAGGTTCTGGGCTAAATGTGTCTTCTACTTAATATGCATGAGAGCTGGCCTGAGCCTACAGTCACAGTGCTCGTGAACACTCATTCAGCGTCCAAACAGGTGTGCAGTCTAACTGTGCCAATATCCCTTGTTAGTTCCTATTTGTTGACATCTGAGCTTTTGTTTGCATAGAGTGGTCCCTGATCTGTATTCACTACTCATTTATTGTCCTAACGGATTAAACAACTTCAGTTCACCAGTCAGGGAGCAGTGCCAACTCTGTATGATTCCAGTGACTCTCTATAAAGGGAGGCCAGGCACTGTAAAACACCCTCCAGGTATCGAGTTGGGCACCCTTCTACCACACAAGTGTCTGCACCCACAATCACAGCATGGAGAGGAAACCAGGCCAAGCCAGGCCATGGATGTGGCTACTCTGAACTAGCCAGCTGAGCCTGGGCCCTGTCACGCTGCAAGTTGAGTGGGCCCAACTGACAACATGACCTGGCCCCAGAATTTTTCCCCAGACAGTTCTGACCCATTTCTCCCAGGTCCCTGCACTTAGGCTGTGTCGGTGGAACTGGAGTCAGGGCCCGTGTTCCATGGAGGGACTGTTACTGGGGGAGTGGGGACACCAGATGCACAGGGAACCGGGTGCGTTAGACTGGAAGCAGCTCAGCCACACGGACAGAACAGTGCACAGGGTTTAATGGAGTCACGCTGGTTCAGCTTCAGCTGCAGGCAGCCTTGCTCTTTGCAAATGAAACGCTCTGTGCTGTGATAACGCTGGGAGCAGCGTTCTCATCCCCTTCCTCTTCAAGCCTTAGGTAAAGTGAGGGAGCGAGTGTAGAACAAAGCGAATTCGTGCCGATGGGTCCCTGTTTGTTGTCACTCTCATTCATCCACCGGGGGAGATCTGTTGGCCTTGCGTGCTGGGATTCACCTTGATTTGCTCGTCATTGCTCTGCTTGGTCTGGCTTTGAATCAATGCCGTATGTCCATGCGTGGCAGCCATGCAAAGACAGCCAGGAGAACTTGCTAACATCTGCAGCAAGCTCTTCTTTGGCGACAGGCCTGTACAGGGGGTCAGAGTCCCTGTTGTGGTCCTGTGACTCTCCGAGCCCAGAGCTGGGCAGGTGTGGGTGTGTGAGGAACAGGGAGAAGGCAGGGCAGGGTCCTCTCCATCCATGCTATGAGGGCAGCATGTGTCCTAATTCCCAGGGCTTTCCACTCTGAGCCATACAGGGGATGGGGAAATAGGCGTTCTGTACTAAGGACCCTAATACAGGGTTCAATGCTGACTTGAAAGCATCTGCCTGGAGACTGAAAGTCCTAGATCAGGTGCAGCTGAGCCTCCCTGGGCAGCTGAGCCTGGGTCAACCCTGCCCTGAGCCATGCGTCATTTACATCTGTGCAAACAAAGTATGAAATGCACCCAAATCAGAACAGAAAGGTTTGCACCTCTCTGGACACGTCTACACTACGGTAGCCTCACACACATTCCCAGAACACTGGACATTACTTCCGGAAGCAGCATGGGCCGGCCCTCGCTGGCGTGACCTCTCATGTGCAGTGATTGTGAGGTCACGCCCCATAAGGGATGCCATTTTGATGAGTGCACTGCCTCACCCCTGCTGGCCTGACCTCTCACGCACAGTGCGTTTGACAACATGCCGCCAGAGGCGGTACCATCTTTAAGGGCGCATTGCACAGCCCCCAGCAGCATGACCTCACACGCATGGTGCTTTGCAGGTCATGCCAGAGCAGAAAGAGTGGTGCGTTGTTAAAAATGGTGTCTCCTGTCTAACACTGGACAAAAGCACATCTGTTTTTGTCCCAGTACCAGATGTGGGAGAAACTACATCTCCATCTCGAAGTGTAAACATGCCCTGTAAATGACACACAAGGTGCAAAGCTGGTGAAAAGTCAGACCCCTGCAGCCTGAAAGCTGGAGCAGTTTGGGTATGTACCATAAATATTGTAGGAATGGTCTCTTATATGGGATATGAGTTCAGAAGTATCCTGTTTTTCCTTGATTTTTTGCAGATTTTGGCAGAACACTGGACAATTGGGTATAATGGCACATACACGGCAATTAGCACCAAAAAATTCCTAACCTGGTGCCCCTGGGCTGCCTTTTGTGCAGGTCCCAACTCCAGTAGGCTTGCTCTGAGCATTACGGCTGGCTTGGGCCCCACAGGCAAGATAGGTGGGGGAACACGTCCTTCGAGAAGCCAGCTGGGATTCAATTAGGCTGGGACTATGCACAGATATTGTACCAGTGTCAGTGGGGAGGTGGGGGGTGACTTTTTATCAGTAGAGTGGCACTATTATCACCCCTAGTGTTGGCTAGTGTAAATGTGATCATCCTGTACGGGAATCATCTACACTGGTGTCTGCTTTTATACCCGGATAACTTCATCCGCCCCAGGGAAGCTGTCCAGCTTTCACTGTACAGGTATAATTAAAGGGATATAACTTCTATGTGTAGGCAAGATGCTTTGGAAAATGTTAGCCATTATGCCGTCCTAATTTACCCTCACTGGCGCTTTCTGCAAAACTGTCATTTTCTTGTTCGTCTTATGTTTCCTGCTCTCACTACAGTAGGACAGATTCACTTACCCATTTATTCTTCAGCCAACTTGGCCCATTTGCCTTCATAAATTCTCTGCCTCTCATCCCTGCCTTTTCCTCCTCCCCTGGGCACAGTCATTTCCATACAGGTGTCCTGAAGGGTCATTCTCCTGCTTTAATTGTCAGGCCTAAGCAAATGCAGCTGTCACATTTGCATTTTGCTTTCCCCGGACCCGGCTTCTCCCCGTCACTTTGACAAGGATGGAAGCACAGAACTGGTCACGTTTCTGCTGATTTTTTATTTTTTGCTGCCGTTTGTTGTTTATCCAACGTTTAGTGCTTTTCCAACAAGGATACTAGTCAGATCCGGCTCCACTCATTGAGCCGCTAAGAAAACACTGTGGGTACTGTGGACAGGGAAAGGAAGGACTGGTCAATTTCTGCAACATGGATTTTTTTTCTCTCGTATTCCTCTTCATCGCTGTCACTAGGACATTTCCATCAAAACTGGCGATCAGTAACTTCTGGGGTCATGAGCACTGCTGCCAGCAGAGCTACCAGTAAACATCAGAGTGTCTTTATTAATATAACACGCAGTACTCCTGGCGCTGGACTTGTATTGCTTTAGCTAGAATCGGTTTAAAAACAATTTAGTTAAACCAGAGTAAACCCAGGGTGGGGACACAAAATCCTGGTTTCCAGTGGCCTTCAATTAGTTCAGCTTGTGTCTGTAAAGCCAATGCAGCATCAGTGGGCAGTGCAGAACTAGGAAGCAGGATGTTGCTTGGTGTACGGGTTTACAGTGCAGTTAAAGGTGTGATAGCAGCACATGTGTAGTTGGCGGCCTGTGTACAGAGGACAGGCTGCTAGCGATTTGCTGTGTTCGCAATTCATATTTAGTAGCAACCACAGGGCATTCTTCTCCACTGGCCGCCCCTGCGTGTGTAGCTGTGCTCGAGCTAGCTTTAATCTGGCTAGTTTGCACCAGGAGCAGGGAAGCTATGGCCGTCCGGACTAGCCACTTGAGCACATGCCCAGAGATCCTGAAAGACAGCAGCACTGTTCCCCTGTGTGTAGACAAGACCCGAGAGCAATTCTCTCTGGGGATCTCAAAGAGCCTCACACCCTCTGTGCGGCAGAGATGGGGTTAAGGTAAGAGAAAGTGGGTGAGCCCTTTTCCCTTGACTTGACTGCTCTAGTTTATATCAGGGAGCAAGATGGGCCCTGGACAGCCCATGAATCAAGGAGCTGCAAAGGGACTGAAAGCCACCTCGGCTGCAGCCCCCTGAGCTGCTCGGATACTGGCCGGGGTCAGGGCCTGTGGTTTCAGGTTGCTTTTGCTAATGCTCAAACGCCTGAATAAAGAGCTGAAAGGAAAGTTTTTGTGTTTAAGATTAAATAGGCAGGAGTCTCTCCATATCCACCAGAGTGGGGACGCTCAGGCTGACCTTCCTGGCACTGCTACTGCCTTGTCTCTACTAGTAAGTTGCACTGAGTTAACTCTCCTGGTATAGCTAAAGCAGTGCCACCGCCCACACCCACATCCTAGTGTGGGCTCACTTACAGCAGTATAAAGAAGCTTTATGCTGGTACAGCAGTTCTGCTTGGGAAGGGCATATGACTATGGCTACACTTAAACTTCAAAGCGCTGCCGTGGCAGCGCTTTGAAGCGCTAAGTGTTGTCAAAGCGCCAGCGCTGGGAGAAAACTCTCCCAGCGCTGTCCGTACTCCACCTCCCTGTGGGGAATAACGGACAGCGCTGGGAGCCGCGCTCCCAGCGCTGGGGCTTTGACTACACTGGCACTTTGTAGCGCCGCAATTTGCAGCGCTGCAGAGGGTGTGTTTTCACACCCTGCTGCAGCGCTGCAAATTTGTAAGTGTAGCCAAGCCCTATGTGTACTAGGAGGAGGCACTGGTGTAACTGCATTCACAGTGGGGCTGGTCCTGGTATGACAAGACTGGTAAATAAAACCACACCCTGACCAACAGAGTTCTCCCCACTGAACTTTGAATTGTAGGCCAGGCCTAAGGTTTAAAAAAGGCAGGAGAAGAAACATTGTATGTGCGTGTGCAGGGCCCTTTCCTGCCCTCCTCACCCACTGTGATGAAACAAACAAGGGCACTGACCCAAGCGGTGTTTAAATGACTTGCCCATGGTCATGCAAGGAGTCTGAGGCTGAGCCTTAAATAGAAGCCTGCTGTGCCAACTCCTGGCCAGGTGCTTTAACCACAAGTCGCCCTTTCACAGCTCTCTCAGGCACGATGGAGTTCTAGTCACAACAGTATCTAGAATGGCCCTGTCAGGGTTCCCCCCTCACAACTCTGAACTCTGGAGTACAGATGTGGGGACCCGCATGAAAGACCCCCATAAGTTTAAATTCTACTGGCTTAGGATAAAAACTTCCCAAGGCACAAATTCCTTTCCTTGTCCTTGGATGGTATTGCTGCCACCACCAAGTGATTTACACAAAAATTCAGGGAACAGTCACTTGGAATCCCTATCCCCCCAAAATATCCCCCCAAGTCCCTTCACCCCCTTTCCTGGGGAGGTTTGAGAATAATATACCAACTAATTTCCTTAGCAATGTGAGTACAGACCAGACCCTTTATCTTCAGGACACTAAAATCAATGGGGTTCTTAAAAGAAGAACTTTATTATAAAGTATCAGAGGGGTAGCCGTGTTAGTCTGGTTCTGTAGAAGCAGCAAAGAATCCTGTGGCACCTTATAGACTAACAGACGTTTTGCAGCATGAGCTTTCGTGGGTGAATACCCACTTCTTCGGATGCAAGGGAAGAAGTGGGTATTCACCCACGAAAGCTCATGCTGCAAAACGTCTGTTAGTCTATAAGGTGCCACAGGATTCTTTGCTGCTTTATTATAAAGAAAAAAGTAAAAGAATCACACCTGCAAAATCAGGATGGAAGGTAACTTTTCAGGGTAATAAAAAGATTTTAAACACAGAGGACTCCCCTCTGGACTCAGCTTCACAGTTACAAAAACAGGAATAAAACTACCTTTGTAGAATAGGAAAATTCACAAGACAAAACAAAAGATAACTTAACACATTTCCTTGCCTTACTTAACAATTTCTGTAATTTTAGATGGGTCATTCCAGGTTTGTTTTCAGGAGATGTACCTGCTTGGTCTCTCCCTCCATCCAGAGAGGGGACAAACAAAGAGAGCCACAAACAAATCCTCCTTCCCCAGATTTGAAAGTATCTTCTTTCCTCATTGGTCCTTCTGGTCAGGTGCCAACTAGGTTATTTGAGCTTTTTAACACCTTACAGGTAAAGCAATTCAGTACAGCTGCCAAGGAGGGATTTTATGCTACTCTTTTCTCTATATTTATAACAGGCCCTGTTTATTCATAGCCCTTATGACCAGCTTTTTGGAGCTGCTGGGAATGCATCTAATTCAGAAGCATATGTTTTGCTTTGGAGCAAAGAAGCAGTGGCAGCCCGGGGGCTCCTGCATGTCGGTGCATTGGGTGGGTCCTGGATAGCACCGAAGGTTCCTGGCAGGTGGAGGCTGATGGGAGACTGTGGAGAATAGCAGCTTCTGTGACCAGCTAACCCCATCGCTTTTCTATCACAGGTTGCCTTCAATGGGCTTTGGATCAGGCTTTGAAAAAACAAAAGGCACTGTGGCATTTACACAAAACAAATGACACCTCTCATATCTGTGGATGCTTCTGCTTCCCTGTGGTGCTGACCTGACTGCTTGGGAGCTATCCATTTGGTTGTGTTACTCCCACGGCCAGTCATGCCTCTGAGCCCCGCTCACCACCCTGGCCCTGGTGCATCACTTATACTGTCCAGGTTCACCCTGAGGGGAAGGACCTGAGCCATTTCTGGGAGTTTCCATTCCACAGGTGAGACAGGAGGATTTAGACTCCAAAGCTGCAGAGGGACCCAGCAGGATGAGTGTGGATGGACATCCCATGCCTACGGACAGGAGGAGGCCACCCACCGGAGCAACAGGTGCTGTCTCCATACCATCCCCTGACCTGAAGCTTGACAGTGATTCAAGATACTGGCAGTTAGCACTGCAGACTGTTTGCTAGATTTTCAATAAGCTTGCTTAGGAGAGGAAGCCTAGACCCGGGTAGTTTGCAAAGTCAAAGGGGAGGCTTCCGCATGCTGTAGCGTAGGTGGTAGATTCCACTCATGGGAGATGTTGACAGTTCTTTAGAGGCAGGGTCCCAGCTGTTCTCCATACCACCCAGACACACCTGGGGTCAGCATCGCAGCTGATGGCCCGGGTTGCCATCAGTACATCCAGGACTCATTGCGTGACTGGGAAGAATGCTTTGGAGGAGGGTGCTGTGCGTCTGGTCTTGCTCTTGGTGGCCCATGCAGCTGTCCCCGATGTAAAAGATTTTCTCTACAAAGTGAGAAGAGAGCAGGAGGTGCTGGACTCTGTGGCTGAGTTTAAGCAGAGTTCTGTGCGTTGTGTTTTTGCAGCCTGTCTGGTGGAGAAGTTGGAACTCTTCCCACCTTCTTGGCCACGGTGTCAGTTTGGAGACATTCTTTGTGTCTGAGACTCTCTGTACCAGACTATCTTGACCATCAGTCAAACGCAAGTTCTCTTCTTTCCCATGTTTTCTGCCATAGGTCTGTAAGGGTGACTGCATGGTTATAGAGCCCTTTCTGTGTCTGATCCGAGGGTCTGGGAGTCTGTTACAGTCCCACCTGGTGAGGTAGCCTCTGGAGCTCAAGCGGTAGCAGCTCGTGCTTTTAGCTCTGGAGGTCCCTGGCTGCTAGCCGTGATGAGGGCTTTCATGTAGGGGGTTTCAGCCAGGGTCTGAATGGTTGCTGCTCTCAGACATTTGAAATGAGTGTCCTTGGCCCAGAACCCTTTGGTGGTGTGTGCTGTGTACTCCTCTGTGCCTGATCCAGAGGGTGCGAGTCTGTTACAGCTCTAAGCTAGAGAGCTGAAGCATCAGTTGTGGAGATCCCTGAGTCAATTCCTGGGGCTGGCCATGATGGCAGCCATCACATGAGCTCTCTGGGGCAGGGGCTGTGGTTTCTGGAGTTACAGAGTTTAAGGCCAGAAGGAACCAGCAGATCATCCAGCCTGCCCTCTCATGTATCACAGGACACCAACCCAGCACCCATATACTAAACTAAACCACACAACTGAAATGAGACCAAAGTCTTACAGCCCACAGGAGACTAGACTGTTGTGGGCCACAGGCAGAGAACAGGAGGGTCTGAGGTGCACCAGTGCCCGAGGCCCCCACAACGGCAGAGAAATGATTACATGAGAGAGACCCATATAATCCTGGCAAGTGACCCGCGCCACATGCTGCAGATAGGGTTGCCAGGTGTCCGGTTTTTGACTAGAAGTCCAGTCAGCGGCGCAGTGAGGCTAAGGCAGGCTCCCTGCCTGGCTCCACACAACTCCCAGAAGTGGCTGGCATGTCCCTGCGGTGCAGGGGCGATCAGGGAAGCTCCACTCACTGCCCAAGCGCCGGCTCCACAGCTCCCATTGGCCAGGAACCATGGACAACGGGAGCTGCGGGGGCAGCGCCTGCGGGGGCAGGCAGCACACATTGCACAGAGCCGCCTGGTTGTCCCTGCGCCTAGGAGCCAGACATGCCGGCCGCTTCCCGGAGCCACGTGGACCCAGGGCAGGCAGGGAACATGTCTTAGCCCCACTGCACTGCCGACTGGAAACCACCTGAGGTAAGCACTGCCCAGCCAGAGCCCACACCCCGCACCCCCTCCCACACCCCAAGCCCACCTGAGCCCCCACCCGCCCCCAAACTCCCTCTCAGAGCCTGCACCCCAACCCTCTGCCCCAGCCCTGATCCCCCTCCTGTACCCTAAACCCCTCATCCCCAACCCCATCCCAGAGCCCATACCCACAGACGGAGCCTGTGCCCACTCCTGCACACCAACCCCCTGCCCCAGCCCTAAGCCTGCTCCAGCACCCCTCGGCTCCAGCCCGGAGCTCCCTCCTGCACCCCCCAACCCCTCATCCCCAGCCCCACCACAGAGCTTGAGCCCCCAGCTGGAGCCCTCACTCCCTCCTGCACCCCAACCCCCTGCCCCAGCCCGGTGAAAGTGAGTGAGGGTGGGGGAGAGCGCACAACGGAGGGAGGGGGGATGGAGGGAGTGGAGGTGGGGCCTCAGGGAGGGGGCAGGGCAAAGGTGTTCGGTTTTGTGTGATTAGAAAGTTGGCAACCCTAGCTGTGGAGGAAGGCAAAAAACCCCAGGGCCCTGGCCAATCTGACCTGGGGGGAAATTCCTTGCCAACCCCACATCTGGCGATCAGTTAGACCCGGGGCATGTGAGCACGAAACAGCCAGCCAAGCACCTCAGAGAGCAGTTGCTCAGTGCCGCTCCTCTTCCTATGTCCCATCTCCAGCTGCAGCCACCCTGGATGCTTCAGAGGAAGGAGATTTAAAAAACCAAAAACAGAACGCATTGCGGGGGTACATCCCTTTCTGACCCCTGCGAGTGGCTGGTTGTAACCTTGAAGTGTGAGCTTTTAGGAACATAAGACATAGCCCTGGGCCCAGGGCTCACTTCCAGCGTATGCGGACTGCACCCAGTAACCCTTTTGGGGGCTGTCATCACAGAAGTAAAGAACAGTGATAAATTAACAAGTTTACATTATGACTCCCTCTGGTGATAAGTGATTATCTCCAGTCAGTGAGCAAGCAGCTGGGAATAAGTATCCAACTTCAGCCTCATAAATCTTTAACTTTTTTACAAAGTGTCCTTTAAATGCTTCCTGGAGAAACATCTGAGGTTTCACAATTCTTCATAGCGCTCATCCTCCATGTCTCTGTGCAGCGGCCTCCAGGAGTCTGCAAGATCTGAAGCAAAGATAGGCAAGGGAAAAAGGATCAGAAACCTAAACCACCAGAGATCAAAGCCTTTTTGTCAGGGGGGTTTCCGTGAGATCAGCAGCCATTCTGTCTTCTATTTTTGCGTAATCATAACTCAGATAAGCCGCATTTCAGTTTTACTTTCCCATCCCCACTCACTTTGTCCAGCTTCATGTGATTAGCTGAGCCCTGTTTTCTTTAGAGAACTTTTCACTGATTTATTTCCATGGGGATCTTACTGGAATAAGATGTACCATTGTAAGAATTACTTTATTTGAGTCCAGCGCAGCTGCTAGGGCTACTTGGAAAATTATAGCTATTTTCTACAAACAAAAAATCCAAAGAAACCAAAAACGTTTGTTTCATGTGAAAATTTTCTCCGAATTTTTTCATTTTTTGTCAAAACAAAATGGAAACATTTCATTTTTATTTGAATCTAAATTAATAATTTGGGGGGAGGGGCAGTTTTGAGGGTATTTCCCCCCAGCTCTCCCTCCCCCTCCTTTTTCCACTGGAAAAGGATGGGAAGGGCCCAAAACCTGAGAATATTTTGTTTCAAATTAAACCCAAATGAAATTGAAAAATTCCAAACGACCTGGCCATTTTGTGTAAAAATGTTTGTACTGCTCAAAAAACATTTTTTGTAAGAAATAAAACCCTTTTGGATGAAGAAACATGTCTTCCGGCTCCATTCGTGGTTTGCCCTGGAGAATGGACTCATTATAGATAATACATGAGTACAAATTTCTCTAATGTCAACAGGGCCACGCTCAGCCACCGACTCTGACTTGCAGTAAGAGGCGGCTGCTGGAAATGGAATCAGGCTAAGCTTTAAAGCATGGTTGTTTTGAAAAATACTGTAATTGTAACTTGAGTGTTGTGCTGTTCAGTGTGAAGCTCCCCTATCATGGTGATAGGTGGAGCTGAAAACCAAGAGAGAAGAAAAACCCATTAGCACAATGATGAGATACTGAAGGGGGATGTAATAAAAGTGTAAATTCATAGAGTTGAAGGCCAGAAGGGACCATTACATCAGCTAGTCTTGCTTCCTGCATAACACAAGCCATTAAATTTCACCCAGTTATCTCTGTATTGAGCCCAATAACGTGTGTTTGGCTAAAGTCTCTCTTCCAGAAAGGCTCCAGTCTGGGTCTGAAGACATCAAGAGATGGAGAATCTGCCACTTCCCTGGGGAATTTGTTCCAAGGGTCAATCATCCTCATAGTTAAACATTTGTCCCTGATTTCTAATTTCAATCAGTCTGGTTTTAACTCCCAGCCGTCTCTCCTTGTTCTGCCTTTCTCCACTTCTAGCCATAAGGCATAACAATAATGAATGCATTTGCTATTAATGTGATTTTTCGAGCACCTGAACAAGTGCTGGGTACCACATAAACCCACAGTCCTGCCCTGAAGAGGACTAAATTCAGGATGACATAAACGAAGGTAAAAACAGTCCTGGAGATGGATGGAGGACAGAGGAGGATGAGGGTCCATTCACACCCCGATGATCCCTCACTTCTCATGGGCTCTGTGGCTGGAGTTGAGTGTTGGGTGGGATTTCAATGAGGCGAGGGAGTGGCGTGGAGATGGAAGAAGCATGAGGAAGAAGACGAAAGGGATATCCAGGGGGGCATTGGCAGAGCAGAGAGGGCTTGAGGGGATGACATAAAAGGGGATGACATCTATCTATCTGTCAGAGTTTTATGCTGTTGCCCATCACAATAGGATCTGGGCACCTTCCATGTAAAATAGTCAAGTCCCTAGTGGACTTTCTGGAATCTCTGACACTTCTCTGTTTTCAGGGTCAATCCTTGGGGTTGGATGTTTGGTTCTGGTTTGGTTAGGTGTTATTAATTCCACTATTTAACTTTGTTTATTTATCCGGATAAGTCAGGGGTTCGGTAGATGGCAGTACCTGCGTGGGCGGTGTCATTCTTATGGTGGAAGAAAACTTTACCGCCCCCAGCCTCAGGCATTAGTGTCTCCCAAGTGAGCTCACACTAGTGCTGTTCTAAGTCTTGTCCTACCCTTCTCCCAGTGTCGCTGACTCCTCCTGCCTCTTCTTGCAAGCTCTTCGGGAGGCATGTGCACCATTATCCGTGGTGCAATGTGTCATTCTCGGGCACAAAGCAATAATGGTAACAAAGGGGAGGGAAGTGGGCACAAACACCTATGCACAGGCATGCGCATGCTTACGCACGTGCGCACACAGACACAGAAACACACAGACGCACACACACACATTCTGATCCCATCTCTGACATAGGCCACTGCCGACGTTTTTGTATTCCCACCCACAGGCTGTGGATAGGAGTTGTCTGAGGGTCCCTGAGCCTGGGGTCTGTTCTCCCCCAGTGCAATTTAGGGAGGGGAGTGCTCTATGGCTTGTGAAACCCGTACAGTACCGGGAACTGAATTGTGGGCACGTGCAGAGACAGGGGAGCACGCAGGATGGCGGGTGATGTGCAGATGCATGGCTGTTACAAATGCCCGAGATGGATCAGACGGGTTGTGTGGAGGGCTGATGGGGGCTTTAGGGCAGGATGTATGTGGGTGGGGGGTTTGGGAGGTAGGATTGTGGGAGGGTTGGGTGGGAGGGTGGTTACACTCTGTGTGTGTGATCAGGGGAGATGGTGTGCAAGGGACCTGTGTGAGTGGGGAGGGGGTGCAGGCAGGTGAAGGTGTATGGTGGGGCATAGGTAGTGGGTGTGGCGAGATCTTTGTGTTGGTGGGGGTGGAGAGGCCGGGCGTGATCTAGGTGTGTCACCAGGTAGGGAGGACGCTGAGGGTGTCTCCAATGGGATGTGGGATGCAGAGGGGATGGATTTAGCAAGCTGGGCATGACGTGGCTGGGCCGTGTGGGGAAGCGGGGGTGCGGGCACTGGGAGGGTGTAGTGAGTACAGGGGGGACCATGGGGCTGAGTGTTATTTGTGTTACCTAGCCCGTAGGGAACCCCCTGCCATGGCCCAGCCCCCGTTATGCCAGGCACTGTACAAACACAGCAAAACAATAGCCCTCCCCCCAAGGAGCTTCCGATTGAAGTAGAAGGCAAGACCCCAGGTGGATACAGACAGACGGGGGAGCACAGGGAATGGGGTTTGGTGGCGTGGAAGTGAGTGTGTCTGTGTGTGCAGCGAGGGTGCGTGCTGTGTGCTGCTTCTGGGCAGCGCTGGCTTGCACACATCCCGGAGCTTTGCAGGGTGATTATCATTTCCATCCGGCTGAAGTGCTCTGGTGCAGGGTGGGGAAGGCATCCAGTAAAGGCAGGTTCCCTTCGTGTCCCCCCCCCCCCCCGCCAATGCCCTCCCTCCTCTGGGATACCATGCCAGCCAGATGGCCACTGGTTAGTGGAAAGCGGGAGCGACACAGCCAGAGCTCCCTTCCGCTGGGGTTCAAATACACAAGCTGTAAATACCTAGGATCTAAACAGGCGATGGCAGAGATGCTGTCTGAGCAGCTGCCTGGTTGCTGTCCCGGGTTCGAGCCCAGAAAGGGCTCCTCACCAGGGGCCTCTGGGCACTGGAGACAGATTCATCAGACTGAGACAGCACCAATCCCTGCTGTAAAATGCAGTATGCGGAGGCGATTAATGCATCACACCCTCTGCCCACCCCACCCCCCTGCTCTCCGCACTGGCCCGGCTCCCCAACTACCTCCAGTCCCGACAAGCCCCACAGTAGATTCAAGGAGCCCCAATCTCTGAGCTATCCCCCTTGCCAGAGATACAGCCATTCCCTCCCTGCAAAGTGACGCTGCTCTGAAGGGCCTGCACCAGGACTGGTACGGAGCCCGCTCTGCTCCCACTCAAATCAACAGGAGCCTGCACACCCCACTCCCAGAAAATCCACCATCTGGAGCTGAGAAATCGGAGCTGCAGCTCGTTGGATTGGGGGTTCCCAGTGGCTTGTTCCTAGCCCGGCGAGGGCCGAAGAGAATAGGTTGCATGTGGTCATGGCTGTAGGCAGGTCCTTGTGAGAGGGGTTGAAACCGGTCGGTTATAATTCCCCTTTCCCCTGAGCTTGGCACCACCGGACTCAGGGTGGCAAAGGCACTGGCTTTCCCAGGCGGAAGGATACAAGAAATAGTCCCAATGGCAGTATTTAGACATCTGTAAAAGATGTGGCATATACAGGGCATGTTCCACCCCGCTCCCTCTGAGGGGCTCCCCATCCCAGCCCCCTGCCTGGCTCCCTGGAGGAGCTCTCTATCCTAGCTTCGCTGCCCCTCCAGTCCACAGCCCTTCCAGGGGTTCCCCATTTTCCAGAGTTCTCTCTAGCCCTGGAGGATCCTGCCCCCAATTGTTCCAAGTGAGGAATATCCCCCTTTTCCCTGCTCTGTCCAAATTCACAAGACCACTCTGAGTAGAGAGTGATGCTGCCCAAGCTCCCCTGTGCTTGCCACCAGCCAGCCCTTCCTTGCTCCCTCTGCTCCCGGGGCCCCGGCCTCGCTGTTCAAGCCACATGGCGCCTTTCTCCTGAGTCACCCGCTGCCTCCCAGAGGCTGCTCCCTTCCCAGAGTATAAATCACCGACTCAGAACACGGGCTCAGCTCGCGAAGGGAACAGTGAGCAATTCTCAGCCCCGCCATCCTTCCCGTGGGAACCAGCCTGCCTCTCTGGTTGATGGGAATCATTTCCCAGACAAGAGGTGCTTAGCAGGAGAAACAAATGGGGATTGGCTGCAACAAACCCTTCTCCGCTGGTAGATACACCAGAGCACGCTTATGGTTACTGAATAATTTATGCTCAGTGCTCTAATGAGATTAGTAGCCTTTCCTTCCCACCTCCCCTCCTCACGCTGCTCTGGGAGGCCATGACACACTCCATTACGCTCACTCCACCTTCTGACATCCTGCGTATTAGGACAGCAAAAGCCCAGAGAGTTGACGTTGAAGGTGACCTGCAATGGGGAAAGATTGGGTTTGAGCCCTTACTTTGCTTTCTTGTGTATAAAACCCCCTGAAGTGACGGGGGGTGGTACAGTTCCTTTCGGTTTGGTCTTTTCATCCGAGCTACTGGGCTTGTCTCCCCAGTTTTTCCTAGGAGACTCTCTAGATACCACCAGCACTACAGACGTGAAACCTGAGCAATGGGTGAGGGAGGGAGGGTTAGTCAGACTGAGCTACGTTCTAGTTTGTTGGTGTTCACACCTATGCAATTGAAATGCCCAATAAACAGTAGATAGAAAGGCATTCTTGGTTAAAGTTTCCACACCTCCATCCCTTCAGTTAAGCACTGTTAAAACTTTTGCTCCTCACCTCCACACCCTCCTTGGAGATCTTCTGCAAAAGCAGGGAAGGCAAGACTTGCTGTTCTGATGCTAAAACTTTTGTTAGGTGCGTGAAATAAAACCTTCCAGGCTTTATTGATTGGTCATGACGATATTTTGAAAAGGGGAACAACCCCAGAATGTTTTCCTGTGGCAGGTGGGTGCATTGGAGAGCTGAACAGAGGTGCTGGGAGCTGAGCCGTGCAGAGCACCACCTAAGAATAGACAATGCTTTGTCTCTCCCGCCCCTCAGCCCAGGCCTCAGAGAAGGCAGGCATGGTCCTCAGGAACTGATATATTAGGAAATGAAAAAGCCCTTGTCCAGAAGCTTCTCTTACTGGCAGCAGTGGGGGATTGATTTCTCCTCCAGCCACTAGCTGGTACAGGAGAAAGGTTTTTGCTGATTGCTGCCTCGGTGTCAGGACTCTTTTCTGTGGGGCTTCCCAGGTCACTCCACACCAGCTGAACACAGCCATATGGAGCTGGAGAGCTCCCTTGAGCAGAGCCCCAGAAAGCCATAATGTCATTCTGCTGGGATACCCTGACTTTGCCATGTCAGTGTCACCCGATATTTATGCCACACGGTGATGCAAACTAACAGGGCGTCGTGCTGTGGTTACAATCCGGGCCCTTTAAAATCCTCCTGACCTACAGGAAGGGGATAACTTTGTCACAGGATCTCAGAGCCCTGCCCTGCCCCTTGTGTGTCATTTGCACCTGTGCAAAGTGAGTGTGAAATGCTCCCACCATGGGAGTGGAGTGTTCTGCTTCCAGCCACTGCTAACTTGGCTGGGCTGCGAACAGGTAACCTAGAAGTGAATGGCCCATAGCAAATCTCTGACCCCCACCCTCTTTGGGCTTAAAACTGCCTCTGGCCTCTGAGGTCAATGTAAAACTGCTGGAAGACCAGATTCAGTCTCCATCCCTCTCTCAGCCTCCACAAAGTCTCACCCCCATAGCGCAGGAGCTTTCTCCTCTGCAGCCTCTGACCAGCCTGCCTGTGCCTCTCTGTCTCTCCATTTCATCTCAGCTCCTTGGTCCGTGCTCCCCTCCTGGTGCACCCTCAGCACCCTCCTCAGGCATTCACTGTATGGGTGGATGCTGAGGCCAGATTTTCCAAAGAGCTCAGTATCCCACATGCACCCATCATGGGCTCTTCTGCAGATTGGGCCACTTGTTTGGGTGATTCCCTGGGAGCTGATCTCTCAAAATCCCCTTTTGCTGCAGGGCATGGAGCTAAGAAGTGACCCAAGCTGCGATTCCACTGTATCTAACGCCGCGTGGTGTTTTCTGTCTCCTCCGCAGGTACAAGAGCATAGTGACCCCCAGACGAGCAGCTGCAGCCATCGCTTGCTGCTGGATCGTTTCCCTGCTCGTGGGACTGACCCCCATGTTAGGCTGGAACAACCTGAACAAGATGAGGAGGACTCAGGAGGCGAACGCCAGCCACACGGCATTCGTCATCAGGTGCCAGTTCGAGAACGTCATCAGCATGGAGTACATGGTCTATTTCAACTTCTTTGTCTGGGTGCTGCCTCCCTTGCTGCTGATGTTCATCATCTACCTGGAGGTCTTCAACCTGATCCGCAAGCAGCTCGACAAGAAGGTCTCCTCCAACTCATCGGACCCTCAGAAATATTATGGGAAGGAGCTGAAGATTGCCAAGTCCTTGGCACTGGTCCTCTTCCTGTTTGCACTGAGCTGGCTTCCGCTGCACACGCTCAACTGCATCACCTTGTTCTGCCCGTCCTGCCAGACTCCCAGCATCCTGACATACATCGCTATTTTCTTGACTCACGGCAACTCGGCCATGAACCCCATCGTCTATGCCTTCCGGATCCAAAAATTCAGGACCACGTTCCTGCAAATCTGGCACCAGTACATCTGCTGTGAAACTGACAAGAATACTAACAACCTGGACAACACCGAGCTAGGCAACTGGCCACTAGAGAGAGCAGGGACCGTCCCAGATGGGCCGTACCTTGACTTACAAAAGCCCCTTTAATGTCTAAAGAGCAAACTTGGCTTCACCCCCTCCACACACAATCGTAAATGACTGGTATGGGGAAGGGGCACCAACGACCTCGGAGACCCGAGATGGTCAGACCAAGCAGATGTTTACCTGAGCTAGCATAGGGCATTATTTATTCACAGCCATTGTACTGTTCTGATATTGTAGCCTGCACTGTTCTTTTTTTTTTTTGTTTGTTCTTTTTTTTAGGGCGAAGTGTATCTAGGTATTCAAAGGGGAATTGTACAGACAAGGATGTGATTTATCTTTAACTCGAATAAAAAAGGAAGACAGCAGCTCTGCAGCATTACGGATGGGTTCTCGCTCCCGGGGTCTCACTGTGGTGCTCACTCTTAGAACTGGGACAGCCAGAGGCTGCTCAAATCAAAAAGGATTATGAGATGGGAGAGGGGCACAGAGCGGGACAAGGGGGAAGTGGCTTCAGGTTGTAAATGTCCCCATGTCCCTCTCTCCTACATCTCCCATAAGGATTCCTGTGACACGGCCCCTCCCCTCATCAAGGGGGAGAGAGTGGTGCATCATGGGAGATGTAGTCCCACCAAGGAGTCCAGTCTGTAATAGAGAATGGGAGCATAAGGCACCCAAACTATTACTCCCATGAGGCACCGTGGCGCCATGTTGAATAGAAACATTTCAAAATTTGACCAAATTATTTTGCTGAAAAGTTAATTTTCTGAGGGACAAAACCCCTTATTTTCCAACCAGATTTAGGCAGATGACATGGGGGCTAAGTTGCCCAAGTCTAGCAGGTCAGGCATCCTGTATGAAGCCGGAGAGTCATATTTTTGGAAAGGTTTGTCCCTGTCCAGTACCGTACATGGCTCTGCCCCCAGCAGAATGACCTCATATGCACAGTGCCTGCAAGGTCACAGTGGTTCATGTCAGGTCATGGCGGCAGGGTATGCCCGTGATGTGTCAGAGGCCACCCTGTCCTGCCTGCACTATAGCTTCCACTGGTGGCATTGGGACACCTGAAACTCCCAGTGCAGATGCTCAGCCAGGGACTCTGGGGATGAGCCCGTGGGGACTACAAATAGGTGGCCTCTCTGTCTACACTGAACCCACAGCTTGCTTCCAGGCAGGCCTCCAATGTGGAGCCTAGCCCAGACCTTAAACATGCTTCATAACCAGGCTAAGACAGGGCCTGATGGGACACAGGCCTACTTTTAGCTGCAGCTTCTCTCGCTTGTGCCTTGGTCTGCGTGCTGAGCTGGAGGCCTTCCCGAGGTAAGTGACGTTCGTAAGCCTGAGTTGGTTGCTCTGGAAGCTCTGGAGCCCGATGGCGCCTGTATTTAGATGCTGCAATAGTGTAAATGCACAGACAGCCGTAGCCAGTGCTGCCAGGTCAAGGACATAGCAGGCCATGATCTGTGGACTGGCAGATATTCAGGCTGCCCTTGAGTGGCACTGGCCAAAGCAGATGCCATCTGCCCCCAGACTCCATCGTGGGGTCTGAAGCCTCTTTGTTCACATGCTTTAGTTGTGAGTCACTGATCTGAGCTCTGAGCTCCCCTAGAAAGTCTTACACCCTTGGGAGAGCGCGCGACCCGGAGCTGCAACCTCCCCAGCCCCAGGAAGGCCTTTCACTGACATGTAGCTACCTGCCGCAGCGTGGGCACAGCCTGCTTTTCACTGTGACGGGCAGCTACATGTACGCTGCAGCTGGTGGTGCGTAATGTAGACATGGCCATTGCTGCTTGCGCCCAGCTTACCAGATGGTCCAGTTTGTGTCGTATCAGTGACCTGTCCTTTATCACTTTATCTTGTGCAAACTTTATCACTCATTATTTGAAGTTTTCTTCCAGGTCATTGGTAAAGATGTTAAATAGCATAGGGTCAAGAACTGATTCCTGTGGGATCCCCACTGGAAACAGACCCGCTCAGCAATGATTCCTTGCTCACAATTACATTTTGAGAGCTAGCTGTGAGTCAGTTTTTAATCCATTTAATATGTGCCATGTTGATTTTGTATCATTCTAGTTTCTTAATTGAAATTGCATTCAGTACCAAGTCAAATGCCTTATAGAAGTCTAACTATATTACATTAACACTATTACCTTTATCAGCAAACTTGTAATCTTATCAGAAAAAAAGATATGCAATTACTTTGACAGGCTCTGTTTTCCATAAGCCCGTGGTGATTGGTACTAATTATATTCCCCTCCTTTAGTTCTTTATTAATTGACTCCTGTATCAGCCGCCCCATTATCTTGCCTGGGATCAATGTCAGACTGACAGGCCTATAATTACCCAGGTTGTCCCATTTATACTTTTTCAATATTGGCACTAGCTTTCTTCCACTCCTCCGGAACTTCCCCAGAGTTCCAAGACAAGTTGAAAAAAAATCAACATTAACAGTACACGGAAGTCTTCAAACAAGTCTTAAAATTCTTGGCTGCGTGTTATCCAGACCTGCTGATTTTAAAATGTCTAACTTTAGTAACTGCTGTTTAACATCCTCCCGAGTTACTGTTGGGAGGGAAGTATTTCATTATCATTATATGATATGACTACTTCAATCTGTCTTTTCCCCCCAAATACAAAACAGAAATCCTTATTGAACACTTCTGCCTTTTCTGCATTATTATTAACAATTTTACCATTTTCATCTAGTAATGGACCAGTACCATGGTTAGGATTCCTTTTGTTCTTGATATACTTCAAAAACTCCTTATTGTCCTTAACTCCATTGGCCATAGATTTCTCCTTGCATCTTTTTGCTTCTCTTATCAATTTTATACAGTTCCTTCTTTCTAATTTATATTCATTGCTATCTATTTCCCCTTTTTCCATTTGTTTATATACATAATATATAATATTTTATAGCTGCTTTCACTTCCCCTCTAAGGAAGGTTGGTTTTTCAACCAATGTAGCCTTCTTTCTCCATTGTGAGATTATGGGTTTGGGGGCATTTAGTAAAATGTTCTTAACCAGCTCCCAATTATCATTCACATTTTTCTGTTTAAATTCTTTCTCCCAGCTGTTTTGGCTCATAGTTGTTTTCAGCTTTGTGACATCATCTTGACTGACACACCAGGGACCTCCAGAGCTAAAAGCATGCTCTGCTCCACCTTGAGTTAAAGGGTCAAGCTTGTCTAACAAACTCATCCTCTGTGGATCCAGTACAGAATGGTACCTCTAAAACACACGAACCAATGGGTTACATGAGATTTCCCCAGGCTTGTATTTGCTCTCCTGTCCCATTTGAGCTGTAGGAGAACCCTCCAAGCAGTTATGGGCTTTGCCTGGCCTAATGGAAGCTGCATTCTCCACTGGCATAGATACCAGGAGTTATCATTTCTACAAGCACAATATTTGACAGGAACTTCAAATATCTCCAGGTGCTCTCACTTGCTTTAAAATCTCCAGTGACCAACAACCTGGAGAACGTTCAACGTCCATGCAGCCTCTATAACCAAGTAAACAAATACACCGACCGAAAAAAGTCTTTGTTAATTAACCTTAACTCTGCCCCCATAATCCTGCACACTGTCTGCCTAATTGGTGTGGGAGGGTTCGCTGGTATCAACCACTGCAGCTTTAGAAATATTTGAAATAGCTGACTTTCAATGATAACATTACACAAACTACAAACATGCTCTCCTTCAGGATAAGTGGGTAAATTGAGAATTAGGGTGAGACTTGAGGTTGGTTTTAGAATCTCTTCATTTTCACGTCTCTTTGTTTGTAAAACATCATGCTAATAATGTTGTTTCAACTCAAGCACTCTTTATTCACGTCTATAACTCTGTCTTCCAAGACATTTAATTTGGCAAAAATGTGGCACAAAGGAGTGCACATGACCTGCACAGGGTGACGTGTTCCCATCAAGCAACCTCTAGGATGTTTGTAGTTTATTGCTGATGTCGCTGTAGATCATGGGGCCTTGTTCCCACTTTGAATCATATTCAGCCAAGCGGCCAGGTTCCTGTAATCGACGTGTTTAGCTGGGACTTGCAAAGGCACCCAGAGGCCTGGGGCTGGGAGGCTCATAAATGAAAGGCTATTCTGATGATTGTTCTCAGCAGAGTTCTGCAAAAATTTTCCACTCTGTGACCTCTGGAGAGAACTCTGTATTTGAGGAGGCAGGTCAGTGCCCTCACCCATGGCTTCTCATTGCAGCGAATTCACTTAGTACCAGTTACCCTTCAGAGTCATAGATTCCCAAACCATAAGGCACTGCTCTGATCGTCAAGTCTGACCTCCTACATAACACAGGCCTGAGAACCTGCCCATAATCATTCCTACAGCTGATCTTTTAAAAAAAATCCAGTCTTGATTTAAAAATAGTCAGTGATGGAGAATCCACCTCAACCCTTGGTAAATTGTTTCAGTGGTTAATTACCCTCCCTGTGAACAATTTACACCTTGTTTCTCCTTTGAACTTGTCTGGCTTCAACTTCCAGCCATTGGGTCGTGTTAGAGCTTTGTCTGCTAGTCTGAAGAGCCTATTATTAAATATTTGTTCTCCATGTAGGTGCTTATAGACAGTGGTAGGGTGACCAGATGTTCCGATTTTATAGGGACAGTCCCAATTTTTGGGTCTTTTTCTTATATAGGCTCCTATTACCCGCCACCCCTTGTCCCGATTTTTCACATTTGCTGTCTGGTCACCTTAGATGGTGATCAAGTCACCCGTTAACTGTCTCTTTTTTAAGCTGACTAGATTGAGCTCCTGGAGTCTATCACTCTGAGGCAGGCTTTCTAATCCTTTAACCATTCTCCTGGCTTGTCTCTGACCCCTCTCCAATTCATCAACATCCATCTTGAATTGTGGGCACCAGAACCGGACATAGGATTCCAGCAGCGGTGGCACCTATTTGAGAGTCCCCCTGCATTACTATCAACTTCTCCTTTCTTCCATTTGTACATACTATTTTTTATAACTGTCTTCACTTCCCCTCTAAACCGGGTCATTTTTTAAAACTAGTATGACGTTCTTCCTTGATTGTGGGATTGTGGCTTTCGGGGCATCTAATAACATGGTCTTAAACAATTTCCAATTATCCTTCATATTTTTCTTATTACATTTTCCCCCCAGATGAATTGGTTCATAACTATTTTCAACTTTCTGCAACTGGCCCTTTAAAATCACCATTTATATATTACTGGTTTGGACATTATTCTATCTGCACATAAATACGAGCAAATCATGATCACTCGAACCTAAGCTGCCACTGATTTTTAGTTCTGTGATCAATTCCTCTTTACTTGTCAAGAGAAGGTCTAATATACACACACGCACACACACACACACACACACACGGATTGGTTGCGACACTTTGTGAGTTAGAAATTTATCATCTATAATTTTTGAAATTCTGAGGATGTTTGAGTACTGGCAGCATGTGACCTCCAGCAGATGTCACTCAAATTGAAGTCCCCCATGATCAGGCAGCCTTTTTTCCCTACACACTATAGATAGGTGCTTAAGGAGCCAGTTATCCTGCTCCCTAGTGTGATTTGATGGTCATGTGCCGACACCAACTAATATCCCATCTTGTGCTGTAGGACGTCGATAAGCATTCAGGATAATCTTTTTCTGAGCGATCTGACTCGGAAACAGATAATGCCATTTTTGGCATACAGTATCATTTTGCCTGCTCAATCCTTCCTAAATAGGTTATAATCATTGATTTTAAGATACCAGTCATAGGAATCATCCCATCAGGTTTCAATAATAGCTACTAGATCAAAGTTATGCTCCTAAAATGTGGTGTTGATCTTTAAAGCACAATGAGGAAGCCAGGTGGTCCAGTGGATACAGCAGTGAAATGGGAGTCCTTGATTCTATCCCTGGCTCTGCTGCTGGATGACCTTGTGTGCATCACCGCCCTTATCTGTGCCTCAGTTTTCCCATCTGTAAAATGGGGATAATGACACTGACCTCTTTGGTAAAGTGCTTAGAGATGTACTGATGAAAGGTCCTGTATAAAAACTAGGGATTATAATGTTCAAAATTCATGAATCAGCCCCTCCCTCCCCAAAACCATCAGATTGGTTTTAAAAAAATCATGGTATATTAAACACAGTAACGACCGGGGGTTATTTGTTTGCCTTCTGGCTTTCGGGACCACATTTTCCAGCTTTTCTGCCCCCCAGGTAAAAGGGGTTAGAAACTTTTTAAAACTGAAAGCTGAGCCTCCCATGTAATCCCTGACTCCAGGAGCTGGGGCTTTAACATCAGGAGACTTGTGCTAAAATCAGTGTGAGAGCCAGCAATGCTACCATGACGGGGAAGGTTCCGCATGGGACGCAGGATACATGGTCACCCAGCTCCTGAACACCTGGGGATGGTGAGGGGGCTTTGGTGGTGGGTGTGATGATGACTACACACAGCCCGGTGCACTCAGCACCATACACCTCTTTCTTGTGTGAGTGGCAATCCATGGGCACAACTGTGCCATGGGGAATACTGATCTGTATCAAAAGTAGGGTAAGGATCTTGGTGTAATTACTGGGGTGATTTTAGAACTGGGGGGGGGGAGGGGGTGGCCTGGTTTTACTCTTGAATTTCCTGCGCTTGTATGTGCTGAACAGGAGCTGCCCTGCTAAGCACAGGAGGCCACAGCCGGACAGTGTGTTTGAGATGGAGAGCAGCCCGTGGGAGGTGGAGAAGCGAGACCCGGCCCGTACAAGCTCTAAAAGGGCAGGACATGAGTTGTTAATCTTGCTTTTCCCCGAAAGGAGCTGCGTTCCTGAAGGTGCAACACGAGCACCGGGGGCGGGGCTGGATGAACAGGGTGTTGCTAGTGAGTAGTAGAGCCTTTCACCTGCAGGGTGCCAGTCTGAATCCAACACCCCCGTTCCTCCCCAGCACTCGACTGCACCATCGGGAATTATATTCTTTTGTTCTCATCTAAGAGCTAGTTGGTGGCTCCTATACAAAGTGCTTTGCATAGATCGATGTGGGAGGCACTCGGTCTGCAAGGAGGCCATCCCCTGGGGATTGCCATCATGATGATGATGTGAGTTTGGTGGGTCCCAGTTCACATCCCAAACCCATCTCCAGGCTTTGCACTAGATTTAGGTGACGTCTGCACTGCAGGAAATGTAGACACTCCCATGCCAGCTTTAATCTAGCTAGTTCGGGTGCTGAGAGGCCGTGGCAGCATAGGCAAATCAATACGTACCCAGGGTTCCAGGCAGGTGTCTACGGCCCTGGCTGAAGCAGCTTCCCCGCTATCGGTACCCAAGCTTAGCTAGATTAAAGCTGGCTCGGGGATGTTTACACATGCTGCAGTCACATCCCTTGATTGCAGTGTGGTATGACCCTGACTGAAGGTGGGTCATTTCATGAGTGCTCCTGCAGTGGGGGCCGAAATGACCTGGCTCGCTCTGCCTGGCAAGAGCTGGTGACGCTGTGCTTGGCGCACACACCATGGGTGAGGGTGAAGGCAGATAAAACGCAAACTAACTTGGAGTTCATTTAAAAACAAAACAGCTCGTGATTTTTCAGCCAGTCCCAGGCTATCTGGGGGCCTGATGCCTTGACCTTGCCGGGTTGGTGACACTGAACCCAATGGCCATGGCATGTGGCTGACAGGTGCGTATGGTTACCAAGCCCCTCGTTGTCCTGCTCTGCCCACCCTGGGGGCACAGGCTGTGGGGTACATCACCCAGAACGGGGTGCCTGGGGGCTGGGGAGATTCTCCTGGGCCTGGCTCCCCTGTTCAGCATTGGAGGCCGAGCACAAATGGCCAAGGGAGGGGCGTGCTCTCCATGCCCTTTGGTGCTGCGGCCCCTGAATGTGCCGCCCAGGTGGCTGAAGTACCTGGCTCCCCTGGCATCGCTCGCTGGCAGTCATCCAAGCTGTTTAAGGCACCTGCCTGCAGAGATGAGGGGAGGGAAATTGGTGCAATGGCGCCCTCTGGTGGTGGAAGTAACGTGAGCGAGCTGCCCTGTGACCTCTGCTCTGGAGTGCACGGTGGGGCTGGTGAGGGTGGTGGATGCTCGGGCTGGGGCTGGAGGCTGCCTGTGCCGGTTCCCAGCTCCCAGGGTGCCTGTGGACATTGGGAATGGGGCAGCGGGGAGGGGAAGGTCAGCAGAAGGAGGGTCCCCTATATTGGGGTGGGCTGCAGGGACGGTGGGATGAACCACAGCGGTGGGGAGAGGTGTCTTCAACACGCCTGGCTGGGGTCCCACTGCGAGCCCTTCCCAGGGCAGCAGGGCTGAGCTCGGAGGCTGGCGATGCTGAGCCACAGGTGGTGGAATAGGAGGCCCCTTAGCTGTAAGGTGTGACCCTGGGATGCAGCTGGGCCTGGGGAGGCCATGTTCCAGTGGCAGGCCGGGGGCAGAGTGGCAGGGTCAGGGCTAGCTGTCCGGCCCAGCAGCCTGGCACCCTAGTGCACTTGCCCCTGGGGAAGGCCCTTGTTCAGACACGTCCTCCAGCTCTTCAGTCTGCGCCTTTCAGCCATTCCCAGACCCCCAGGGTTAGAAAGAGCCTGCAGCCCAATTCCCCAGTGCTCCCACAGATGCGGGAATTCATCAGTGCCATACGGCCCCTTCATGGCAGCTATGCCAGCACCAAGCAGCCCCAGAACAGCTGTCCCCGCCCTGGGAGATTCCCCACATGCATGGACTCGCTGCCAGGGACAGAGCTGATGCCACCAGTCCCACACATCCCCTGCAGGAGGTGTGCTGGGGACCGGGCTGGGACATGCCTAAACCCCAGCTCCTCTGCAGTGCTGCAGCCTGTAGGGAGCACGGCACCAGGGGTGCATGATAAAGCAGCCTGTAAAGCTGACCTAGCCCCTGGGGGGCAGTGTGCCTTGAACGGGTATTAAACTGACCAGGGGGGAGAGGGGAGCGGGCAGCTGCTTTGTGATTTGTCCCCAGCCTCAGACAGACAGTCTCTACACAGGTGAGCTCTGATCTCTTGTCGGCGCCAGGCGGAAAGAAAACTAATACCCAGCTTGTCTGCTGCATGGTGCGGATTCGGTATATGTGTAGTGTGCTAGAAATGCTGAGCATTACTCCTCTTCTTTGCCACGTTATTACCTAATATCCAAGGTTTGCTCCATATTCTGTCTGACATAGCTGAGCTGGGTTGGCCAGCTGACACCGCTGACATACACCTACCAGCCCCAGCCAGGGACCAGGACCCAGGGCACTAGGTGCAATGCAAGCAGATTCCCTCCCTGAGCCCTTAGTTATTCGGACAAGGCCGGAGGGCCACTGTTTCTGTCTGCCCACATGCAGTGACTCTCCTGTAAGCAAGAGGAATTCATGCTTCGCTGTCTGGTGGATTTGTGTCTGGCACAAACCATTGTTAACGAAGACTTGACATACAGCCTGTATGGCTGCAGGGCTATGACCAATGACTTGGCTTGATTGTTGAATGACTGAATGGGGAAAAAATAATTGGGTTGAGACTACTGCATAAGGAGATTAAAGCCCTTTCACTGCCATGCAGTTACCAGTATTTTTTTTTTAACCTGATGGATCAGTCTAGGGTTTATGTTAATAAACAGCATCTGACCTGAGCAGTCTTCGATCTGTAAGTAATGAAGCTTCCTCACTGTATTTGAGCTATTGTTAGTAAAAGGGTTTTATTCCATCTCCCTGTAACATATTGATGCATTTTATCATGCCTGCTTCTTGCTACTGAGAATAGATGGGGCTTGTTAACTCACAAAGGGACTATGGGCCACCCGTTGTTGTGTAGCAGGGATATTATTTTCCTTTTATATATTGTGCCGTATGTGAATTGCCCTTTTCAGCACCAGCTTATTGAGCACTCTGCTGGGGATTTTGTGTTATTCAAGGTACAGAACATTTGGGACGCTGCTGTGCGTTATTCTAGCCGGTTCAGGGATTAGCCCAATGTTCTACCACGCAGGCTGCAAGAGAGAACAACTGGGGTGCTCGCAAATATACTTTTAATACAGGGGAATGCGCAGCTCTCAGATTTCTAGGAGGCAGGACTGGGGCCAGCTCCAGGGTTTTTGCCGCCCCAAGCGGTGGGGAAAAGAAAAAAAAGCTGCAATCGTGATCGGCGGCAGCTCCACCACGCCGCTTTCTTCTTCAGTGGCAATTTGGCGGCAGGTCCTTCCCTCCGAGAGGGACCATGGGGTCCGCCGCCGAAGAGCCCGACGTGCCGCCCCTTCCCCTTGGCCGCCACAAGCACCTGCTTGCTGAGCCGGTGCCTGGAGCTGGCCCTGGGCAGGACACGTTGCAGGGAAATTCTAGCTTACTCTGGGTTCAGCATGAGCTTTGCAATGATTTGGGGTGAGTTCCTGGCCCCAGTGACGCTAATGTCTGAACCCAGTTGGCTTCTGCAGGGGCACCCTTTGTGTTTCATTCCACTGGGAATTTTAAAACGAGAAGGAAGCAATTGCAGTTGGTCTGATGAATGTGTCAGGGAGCTCGGTTGCTTTGGAAAGTCAGCCTGGATCACATTCAATAGCTTGTGTTGCTGAGACCTTTATGAATTAAACCCACAGCACAATGTGAACCCCATGCTCTTGGGCTACATGGTGCCCCCAAGATCCCGCCGTGGAGGAGACCCCGCCATCCCCACCGATCGACCCCCATGCATGGAAAGAGGGCTCAGGTAAAGTCTGCGGCCACATTCCGCTTTCCAGGATTCTTGATGCCCAGCCCTACGCTCGCTCCAAAGGCGTCACTGTCTGCTGGCTTTCCTTTGCCCTGGGGGGCCCGTCCGTTCTAGGGTGCCATAAAGCAGCCGCCTAGAAATGCTGCTTATTGTATATGAAACACTACACCCCAGGGCGCAACAGCGCTCCAAGGGAGCAATGCCTCCGTGGCGCATGGGGTACTTGGGTATCCTTTCTCGAGACCCCGGGGAAGCAGCAGCATCTGCTGCCAGGTTCTGGGAGGGAGTGATCATCGTATCATAGCGTCCCATCACAAAGGGGGCGTAAGAGGTAGGAGGCCCTGCAGATCAGTGGAGGTATGGGGGGAAGCTGGCAGAAGGAAGGGGTCTGTGTGAGACCAAGCCCTGAGTTACCCAGCTGATGTCTCTGCTTCCCAGGCTTTGTGCCTTTCACGGGTAGGTTGCAGATGCTGGGTGAGTCTCAGAGCCCCTGGAGATGGATTAGGGGTGTAGAGATCAGTGTTCAGGGGTGGGCTCGGTGTGAGACCCCCACCAGCTACAGCAAGGTAAGAGGGGTAAGAGGTAGCTGCTGGTTTAAAGTGCCCAGCAAGACTATGCCGCAGTGCAGGGTAGGATGTGAAGAATAACGCTGTACGCAGCTGGGGTGGGGGGCAGAGCGGGTAAGAGGCAGAAGGTGGAGAGGCGGCCGTGCTCTGCAGTGAGGCTGCAGGGCTGAGGCAGGGAAAGGGAATTCTCTCTGCAGCGAGCATGGGTGCAGAAGGGGCAGTTTGGAGGGGAAGGCAGCAGCATCACCAGGCGACAGCCCTGCTCCTGCCACACACTCCATTTCCACCAGGCCAGGCCAGCATTTCACCAGCGCAGCGCTCAGTGCAATGGGTGCTGAGTTCTTTGGAAAATCAGGCCCCGGAGGTGGGCCCTGAGCGCCTGAAAAACGTGGCCTGAAATGCTCTGGCCCTCGGCTTCCCAGCTCTGCAGAAGGAAAGCAGCAGCATGGCCCCCAGCACGCGCCTGGGGTGCTAGCTCGTTAAGGAACAGCAACATCAGCTGAGCCAGCCGGGCCACTTCCTGCAGCACAGCGGGATCGGACCCCCCCACTGTCTTGCAGCCAGGGCTAAGGGTGTAAAACAGCACATTGCATGCTGAGATCTTTAGCAAATCTGCTTCCGTGTGCCTGCCCTCCTGTTCCCCCGCAGGGGTCAGCAACGTGTCCGTACAAAGACACGAGTGTCCGTGGTAAACATGTTGAGGTCCACGGTAATGAACAACATCACCCTCCCGATGTCCGTCACTAAGTCCGGTAATTTTGTCAAACATCCATCGCGCTACATGGTGGTGCCGACCCGTTTCCCCCCACCCATCTGACTGTCCCCTGTCCACTCCCCATCATCCTCACGGATCCCATTTCATCCGCCTCCCCGCAGCACTTCCTCTGCCTCAGGGCTTTGCTAACACCTGCGCACCGCACCCTGGCTGCCTGCTCATGCTGCTCCTTGCACAGGGACCCAGCAGCAGCTTCCCCCAGGGAAGGGTGACAGGCCCTTCTGGGGGCCCACACATAGTCCGAGCCCTGCCTGGTCCCACAGGCAGGGGTGCTCAGTTCCAGTCGCTAAGGCAGAGCCCAGAAGCGCTGTACCCCCTATCACACAGCTGCTGCCCCCAAACTGCTCCCTTGCAGCAGCAGATGCTCCTGGGGGCCCCCCCAACTGCCATGCATGGTGGAAAGACTCTCATGTCCCCCCCCCAACCACCCCCCACACCTGCCGGCTTGTGAGGCTGGTCCAGAATCCTGACAACCTAAACAAACCTGTGCTCTCTCCAGCCTGACCCTCAGGCTCAGCCCAGTGCTAACCCCTCCCTGACCAGTAGGGACCCCCTCCTTCCCAGGTGCAGAAATGAGGGGACATGGCCACTGAGCTCCCTTGGGCTCCTGCCCACTGAGAGCCTGGCTCCGGCTCAGCCCCCACCCTGCCTCACCCACAGAGAGCACGCAGCAGCAGCAGTGCCTCACGCACGCTCCGTGGGAATCTTTTTATTGTCACAGCGAAAGGCACGTCGGGGGACTGTAGCCCTGAAGCAGGGCTGCCACCACAGGACACTGCTTCAGAGAGGGACAGAGCTGAAGACGTTCGCAGATCTGGGGACAGGGCCAAAGCCGGCAGGCTCCACAGTCCGCTGCATTTCTGCTGCCTACGCTACTGAGTGGCAACTTCACTCCAAGCTGCAGCGTTCGTCTAGGGAGCAAAGAGACCAGGACAGCGCCTTGCTGAGAACGGAGCCTCCAGGCAAGGAGAGGCTGTGCAGCCCGTCTGCCTAGCTGCAGAGGGGAAATCCTGGCACAGAGCTGCTCCCCGACGCCCACACAGGGTCCTCCCATGCTTTGGCCTAGCTCTCTTCCTACAGACATGTCCTGCCCCGCACCCCTCCCACTGTATGTCCAGACTCCAGCTCCACTCATCTGTCTCCCCACTGGCCCCAGACCACTCCCCGTGCATGGGCACCAAGGGCCCAGGCCTGGGCTCCCGTATACAGATGCTCCCAACCCAGAACCGGTGCTTTGGCTCTCCCCGTACATGCCCACCCCTACCTGCCATGTGTCGGGCTACACTCGTTTCCCTGTTGTGACCACTGACACCTCCAGAGACTCCGTGCTCCCCGACATGCCAGAGCTCCCCTTACCCACATGCCCACTAATGACACAGGGATCTCCACACACCTCCACCCTCACCCCCTGGCTCATGCCCAGCAAGGCCCCGGGATTGCAAGTGGCTTCTCTCGCAGGGCTTGGCTTGTCACCAGACTCACTCAGTGACAGCAAGGCCCGGGTCTCTGTTCCCCGTCCCCACCGCACTGCTCTGGCCAGAATTCGCGCGGCCGCTCAGCCCTCTCTCCACCAGCAGGCAGCCCACATGGGGCGAGCTGGGATGGTACTGATCACACAACCTAAAATGTCTGGGTCCTTGGGGACGGATGCTCCTGCCCCAACTGGCCTGATTATAGCCCCAGCTAGACGCCAACCTACCTTGTTCTTCATCAGACCCACCACACGGCCCTCACTGGGGTACTGTGAAAAAGCACAAGAGCCTGTAACAATCCCATAACGGAGGCAGGAAAACGCCCCTTGGGCCTTTCCCATTCGTGCTGCAGGATGACTCCAGCCCTCATTCCCACCAACATCTTCTTTGCCCTGCCCCTCAATCTCTGCCATCATGGCAGGGGGGCCCTACAAATCCTGCCCTCAGGGAATCTAGTACCCAGACCCACTAATCTGATGTAGGAATGTTTCCCTGTCCACTCTGCAAGCCACCACCTGCTGCCCTACCACCATCGGGTCCCTGGCCCTCTTCCCAGGCTGTGCGCTCTCCTGTTGGTTCTACGCTTACCCTGAAGGTATTGGCGGCTGCACTCATGGCCTCTCCGCTTTGCTGGACTGCACACTCAGCTCCCATGGCGCCTAGTCACTAACCCAGGCGTCATCTCCTTGCCTGTCTTTGTGGTGCTCTAGTTTTTCCAGCCTGCACAGTCTGGTCCCACCTGCGGGCTGGGCTCCTCTAGGGTCCATGTGACTCCCCCACCCTGCAGCGTGCATATATCGGTCACTAGTCCCAGCTTCTTCTACAGTGTCCGCACCAGCTCAGCCCGCTGGGGTCCTGTCTCTGTGGGTGCATTTATGCCAACAGAATTAGTACCCTCAGCCCAGCAAGGATGCAGCTGCAGTGATGCTGAGCCACTGTTGTAGATGGGGACTGAGGGGGCATGAACCGTCCCTCAGCTGTGAGGCCTGCCTGGGCTGGTGTCTCCACTGAGTCCTCTCAGGTGGGAGCCAGCGAGCTACTGGGCATACGCATCCCTACACCAGCTGGCACCTGATGAGGACGGGCTCCGTTGTCGTCTCATTGATGCTGGTGCTGGGCTGAGGCAGAGTGCTGGGGGATGGCACCTGTTTTGAGATCACCCCAGAGCAGGCAGCAGGGCAAGCTCCAGGGGGCGCTGACGGGCTGTGCCGGCTCGTTCCAGGGAGGGGATAAGCCCCCCACAGTGGTTCACCAGCAGAGCCATTCGCAGGCAATAGCAGGTCCCCAGGTGCCTTCTACCATCTTCAGCTGGGCCAGACGCTGTGTCCCTCTTCCCCGCTGACCCCTGCACTGCTCAGCCCTAGGCCCTGCACCTGCATGCAGGAGGGTTTTGTCGTGCACGTCCCTTGGCGCTACCCTGCAGGGCTCGTCAAAAGCTGCAGGTTGTGCAGCACGGCTGCCCAATGTCGGCAGGGCAAGCCAATGTGAACACCTTACACCTGTGCCCAAGGCCCGCCCAGGCTTCACTCTCGGGTGTGATTCAAGCTGTTAATAATAGAGCCCTCTAGGACGACCTGTCCTCACTGCCGCTCCTTTGTGAGCAGCTGCAATGCGCTTGCTCACCTCCTGGGGGCACTGGGAAGGTACCAGGCTTTCAGCCCTGGAACCGCTCCCTCTCGTGGCCTGGCAGAGGCCAAGTTTGGTGACTCCTTGGCCACAGAGCCAGATGTGTCTGTCCAGCTTAGCTGCTTAAGGGGCTGCTGGGGGGGGCAAGGGGTGTGGCCAGCAGCTGGATTGCTAGTTTATATGGTGGGGAGGCGGGGTGCCTAGAGCAGCGATCTGGCTAACTGGTGTGAAAGTAGAATGAATTATATTGTAAAAATAAGAATGGATTAAAGAAATGTTGTATGTACCTTTAAGCAGAAATAAGAAATGTTGAAATACAGGTGCCAGGAAAAGAAACATTAGGCATAAACAATGGTGCTAATGGCGAAACATTAACAGAAGATGGGTAATAGTTAGTAAGGAAATAAGATATGCATGCCTAGCCCAGGTAAACTTATCTGATTCTGCTTCCTTTGTTATCTTGTTAAGTTCTCACCCTTTTATCTGTATAAATAAGATAGTTTGTGTCTTGCATGGTGCTCACATTATCTGGGTGTTATTAGCAGAGCGCTGTGCTAATAAAACAGAGTGGTCTGACAAACTGTGAGTCCTGAGTCTAACTTTGACACTGGCTAGTAGCTTCCTACTTTCAGCCTTCCCAATGGAGGTGCCCATGCGTGCCACTGCCTGGTCGCCAGCCAGTGCTCCTGGTTTCCTGCACACTGTGGGCAGCTCAGCAGATGGGCTCTGGCTGGCTGGTCACCATGTCAGCCTGAAGCCCTAGCGCAGCTGTTACAAAGCCCAGTATAGCAGGAGGCTCTTTGCCACCGCTGGAGCCTAATATCCCAGCCACAGAGCTCAGCTTAAAGAGGGAACAGCGGGGAAATACGGCGAGGCTGTGGCGCTCCAGAGGGAGGGCACATGATTGGGAGCATCACGGGACCATTCCTCATTCCAGCCAGCGGCGTCTGAGGGAGCCAGGCACACAACTGGCCCAGCTAGCCGCAGCCGTGGGGCGCCCATCACGGTAGCATCTGGGCACTGGGCCTTGTGCACAAAAGCAACGTGAGATCTATTGGGTTTCTGGGAACCGGGTGGGCGGAAGCCCGCCCAATGCTAAAGGATCCCCCCCCCCCAGCCTAAGGGGAGGATCTACAGGACCTCAGAAACCCACTAATTTCGGGGGACAACTAATAAAAGAACAGGGACAGGAGTGCGGTCAAAGGGTCATAAGAAGGGAGCCTGACGGGGACACCGAGCAGAGAACCCCGGACAGCGCCCACTGTTCCTTGAAGGCGTCAAGGGAGCCAATGGACGCCGCCCAGAGGAACTCCGCCCGGATACGTGAACGGACAGAGGATCGGAACCAAGCCCCACAGTCACAGGAGTCTCCATTGGCCAACCTCCTCTCCCTGGTTGCGTAGATGGCCATTTTAGCCAGGGCGAGGATGGAAAGGGAAGTTCTACTGGAAACCCTGAGGCCTTCCAGCCTGAGCGCTCCCCTCTTACCCGCCCTGGGCAGTGAGCTGGGAAGGCTCGGAGAATGGCAATGAGATCGTGGCCCGGAGAGGGACGTAGGCCCCACTTTGGTGGACAGGTTTCCTCATCACAACAGTTCTGGCCACATGTTCATGGGGGTGCTGAGCGCTTTGGAAAACTGGGGCACAGCTGAGGCTGCTGAGCCCTTGGGAATGGGCTCTCGCTGGCTCTCCTATTAACCGTCTCCACCCAGCAGTCTCCACCCGATGGGCTCTTGAAGATATATGCCCCACCCAACCCATCTAGGTGCTTATATGGCCCTCCTCAGTCCCAAAGTATTAATGAAGGGATGGCCTGGGGCCCCTTCCCTATGGGCACAGGGTGCTCATGGGGCCACCGCCTGTTCTGCATCGAGGGTAGCATCTGTCTCTAGGGCTGTAGAAGATGCTGGGAATGTCCTAATTAGAGCCTGCTGCCTATCTTTCTAAATCTGGGGCAGATACAGCCCTGACACATTCATGTCACCCACGAGGAGTGGGTGGTACGGGTCCCCTGCTGTGACAGACTGTTAGAGGGGCAGGGAGGAAGTTTTGACTCTAGCTCAAACTGGAGCCACTCATGCAGATCGAGGGACGTGATCATTCCCCTCTATTCAGCACTGGTGAGGCCTCATTTGGAGTACTGTGTCCAGTTTTGGGCCCCACACTACAAGAAGGATGTGGATAAATTGGAGAGAGTCCAGCGGAGGGCAACAAAAATGATTAGGGGGCTGGAGCACATGACTTATGAGGCGAGACTGAGGGAACTGAGATTGTTTAGCCTGCAGAAGAGAAGAATGAGGGGGGATTTGATAGCTGCTTTCAACTACCTGAAAGGGGGTTCCAAAGAGGCTGGATCTAGACTGTTCTCAGTAGTAGAAGATGTCAGAACAAGGAGTAATGGTCTCAAGTTGCAGAGGGGGAGGTTTAGGTTGGACATTAGGAAAAAAATTTTCACTAGTAGGGTGGTGAAGAACTGGAATGGGTTACCTAGGGAGGTGGTGGAATCTCCTTCCTTAGAGGTTTTTAAGGTCAGGCTTGACAAAGCCCTGGCTGGGATGATTTAGTTGGGTTTGGTCCTGCTTTGAGCAGGGGGTTGGACTAGATGACCTTCTGAGGTCCCTTCCAACCCTGAGATTCTATGCTTTTAGCTCTGGAGGGCACCAGTTCAATCCCTGCTGTCCCCCAAGATGGCAGCCGTCAGACGCCCCCTACATACAGTGAGGCAGGGGTAGATTCCAATGCAGTGCAGTGGCCTTCAGTAAAACATGCAGGGTTGAGATTTAAAGAGGTCTAACGCCCCAGATCTCAGTGGGACCCAGGCACCTGGACAGCTCAGGCTGTGATTTTCAGACAAGCAACCCCAGTGCTGGGACAAGGAACAGAGCCACAAGGGCCACCAGCCCGCCAGCCTTACCTTTCACATCAAGCCTGCAGTCCACTGAGGCTTCCCCAAGGGGATTGATCGCTTTGCAGGTGTACACGCCACCGTCGAACGGGCTGGGTTTCCGGATTTCCAGCGAGCAAACCCCCTCGTTGATCACTGCGATGTACTTGGGGTCTTCCCGAATCTCCGTCTGGTTTTTCAGCCAGATGATTTTGGGCTGAAAGGCAGCGGGTTTCATTAGCTGTAGAAGTGAGCTCATTTCCTGAACAGCTGCTCACGGCAGCTGGAGGCACGTCACCAGCCCAAAGCTTCTTTCTGTAGCCAGTGCTTTGCCTCTGGTCATCTTCATGGCTTTTCTGCACTGGTCCTGACAGTGAAACCTTTGAAGAACCCCTATGCCGTGGTGACTTAGAAGCCACCCAGCTGGTGTGATCTGTCAGTTTCTGGATAGGACCCTCAGGGCATGCAGCAGGGCCTTTGAGGGAACAGCCGTCCAGGGCCCCATGCCCATCGCTGATGGGGTAATGGGGTAGCTCCCCATGTGCGTGGGTAATGGGGCTTTGGCACAGCAGATGAGTGGGTTAACCACACAGGTGGCACCGTTCCCTTTGCGGTGGTAAAACACCTTGATGCCATGGAGAGGGGCACCCTAGATACTAACACATTTGCCCTCTGCAGCCCCACTGGGAGGCAGCCAAGTATGACTAGCCTCATTTAAGAGATGGAAAAATCAAGGCTGAGGTGACGTGACTTGCCTGAGGCTGTATGGTAAATAAACAGCACCAGCAGGATTAGAAACCAGGTCCCCCAGCTGCTAGCCCTATGTTCCAGCTGCTACTTCTTTAAGGCAGTAGGAAAGTCTAGGCAAGGAGGGTGCCACATATGGCTGGAGAGCCCAGGCAGAGTTTCTGCACCCCGCACAGGCTTGGCGCACTCCCCATACCTGCCAAAATGGGGCACTGCATTCCCAGTGCTCTCAGATAACTCCTCCGGCCCATTGAGACACCAACTCTACTCACAGAGCAGCCTCCGAGCCCGCTGCTTCCTGCCCGCCAGCCACCGGCTGCCGCCCAAGCACCCTGCACAGTAACGCTGCAGGATCCGGTGGCCGCTCAGGCACCCACCCTGTGAAGAGACATGTGAGGGAGGGCAGAGGAAAGGCGGGGTGAGGAAAGGGTGGCGTCTCACCTTGGGGAAGGCCCGGACGCAGCAGAAGAGCTGGGTGTTGTAACCTCTGGTGGTGGACCTGTCCGCCAAGGGCTGGGTGAATTTGGGAGGTTCAGAGAAGTCCCGGCCCGAGTACTTCTCAGGCTTGTAAGCAATTTCTAGGAAACAAACAGCAGGTCACAACAGCGGCTGTCTGTGCCCTGGCGCTCAGACCAGGCAGCGGTGGGGCTCGGGGCGCCCTCAGCAGAGAAGCACTGAATACTCCAGAACTCCCTCCTCCCAGGAACAGAAGCAAACCCTGAGCCTCAGCCAAGAGTTGGTCACTGGAATGTGTCCCCGCCCCGTGCTCTGTACCAGCCCAGGAGAACACAACCCCACCTCACCCCCCGCAACAGCCACCATTGTTGTCTCAGGGGGCCAACATCTCATGCTGGGAGAGCAGCTCTGAGGCCATGCTACCTGGCAGGAGATCATAGGAGAGAAAGCTACAGATGGGGGAGAAATTACAAGGAAGACCATCCCTCCTGGGGAAAAAAGCTGTTTTAGACAGGTTTAAGAGAATATTTATTGGAACAATTTTTCATATCCTTCTGTCAGGAATAAGGGCTGTGCTAAGACTACCCCTGTTCTAATGGGCGAGCGCTCCCGTTTCGAGCCTGGCAGGGCACGAGCCGGTGGACCCGAATGCTGCAACCTTTTGTGGCTAGAAAACCCTGGGCCTCCTCCTTTCGCTCACATCAGCATTGCAGAGCTGCCACCAGCAGCAGCTTTCCCAGCCAAGCTGTTTGGCCCCCCATTGGCCACTGGCCACCTCTCAGGGAGAGCGCCTCCTCCCCGCCTGGCCGCTGCTCTCTATTGGGCGTCCCCAGCACCAACCTGGTTTCCGGATGTGGGCCAGCTCCGTGGTGACGGCCGCCGTGGCGCTGTGCCCACAGGCGTTCTCCGAGAACACCCGGAAGGAGTAGCTGTTGCCGATGATGAGGTCGGAGATGGTGCAGCTGGGCCGGGGGCAGCGCTCCAGCACGGTGAACCATTGCTGAAAGCCGAGGGGAGCCAGGCTGTTAGTGCGGGGCGTGGTGAACACCACCCAGCCCCCAGCGGTCTTCCCACTGCAAGCCCCAGTGCTGGGAGAGGGGGGTCAACCCGCCACCACGGTTACAGCACAGGTTGGCAGGCAGCCTCTCAGCCCAGACCCTGGGGGGAGCCCTGGGCCCTGGTGCTCCAGCTATGGGACCAGGCTCTACCCAGGCACCAAGTCGGTCTTTCTGCACCTGCATCCCTGCAGCGTTCCCCACTGCAGCCCCTCTGCCTTGAGGAGCCAAACCCAGCTTGGCCGAGGCCTTCACCCTCTCGTGAGGCGCCGGGCAGGAGCTGAGGTTCCCTAGATGAACACGCCGCCCAAGCCAGCATGGCAGCCAGCTTCGCCCCCCCACCCCCTGCCCCATCTGTTCTCTCCTCCTCATCTCTGCATTAACTGCTGTCTCCCTGCTCCACGCCACTCCCGGCCATCGTCCTGCTCCACCTTCACCCTCTCCTCAAACCCACTCGCGTCCGCCCCCCTCTCAGTGTGAGCCCCCTCCCCTGCCCTCCATCCCTCCCTCAGCGAATCCTGCTCGCCCCAGGGCCTGATGGTGGCCTGGCCCTTCTGCTCTCCTCAGTCCTCTGCTGGCCCCTTGACCTCAGCCCCTCCTGACCTTCCCGACACCCTCCATCAGCCTGTCACTCTCCACAGGCTCTTTTCTCCCAGATTTTAACATCACGCCATCTCCCCACTCATAATCCCTCCCTTGAGCCTCCCCGCCAGCCCGCCCCTCACAGCCAAGATCCTCAGACATGCAGCCTTGGCAGTCTGGCTTTAACATCTCACCCAAGCCACCCAATGGCCACCTGGCCCCTTCTCCAGCCTCATCTCCCTGGACCTTCCCATTGTCTCTGATCCTGTTGATTGCACCACCCATCTCAGCTGCCTCTCCCCGGGCACGTCTGGTTCTCCTCCCGCCTCTCTGGCCACTCCCTCAGTGTCGCCTGTTGTGTCTCCCCCAAACCGCCATCCATGAGTGCCCCTTAGGGCCTTCTCCTTGGGGCTCCCCCTATTCTCCCTTCGTCCTGGGTGACCTTATGTGCTCTGATAGCTTCAGCTGCCATCTCCCAGACATTTCTCAAAGCTCCCCCAGCCCATCCATTCAGTCTCATGTCTGCCCCTGGCTCCGGCGCCCCAGCTGGAGAGCGGCAGGGCAAAGACAGAGCTCATCGACTTAAAAGCCAGAAGGGGCCATCATTTCATCTGACCTCCTGCACACCGCAGGCCACAAACCCTCACCCACCCACCCCTGCAATAGTACTATCACTTCTGGCTGAGTTACTGGAGTCCTCAAATCATGACTTAAAGAGAATCCACCACTGACACTAGTTTAAACCTGCAAATGACCCGTGCCGTACGCTGCACAGGAAGGCGAAAAGCCCCCAGGGTCTCGGCCAATCTGACCTGGGGGAGAAATTCCTTCCCGACCCCAAACATGGTGATTAGTTGACCCTGAGCATGTGGACAAGACCCCCCAGCCAGACACATGGGAAGGAATTCTCTGTAGTAACTCAGAGCCTTTCCCATCTGGTGGCCCATCTCCAGCCGTTGGAGATATTGGCTGCTAGCAGTCACAGATCAGCTCCATGCCACTGTAGGCAGACTCCTCACACCATCCCCACCAGAAACTTGTCAAGTTCAGTCTTGATGCCGGTTAGGTTTTTTTTGCCCCCACTTCCCCCCTTAGGAGGCTGCTCCAGAACTTCACTTCTCTGATGGTTAGCAACCTTCACCTAATTTCAAGCCTAAACTTGTTGATGGCCAGTTTATCTTGCCCAGTAGAAAATCCAGCGGCTGTCCCATTACTCAGGTCTTGGGTCCACCCTTACAGCTAAAAATAAGCCATGTAGCCACAGCAGTGGGAGCAGCTAGCTGCAGAGTAGACACCCGCTAGGAACCGAAAGAGATTCCTCATCTGGGCAACTCTGAAGTGGGTGGACCCTGATACCTTCTCCCTCAACTGTTATTTTAGCCTATTACACGTAGGGCAGGTGAAAAACAAAAATCAACACAGGCCACAACTCTGATTTCCACCAGTAGGTGACATGTGAGTGTCTTCTCTGTGCAAACCTCTGGTACACAGCTGGGCAGATTTGCCTCCCCTTGGGATAACCTCGAGAATGACTTGGGGACGTTTTACTGGGTAAGCTGCAGAAAAAAATGCACTGACAGAAGATGCCATTCTTGATAGCTTAGGTAGTTACTGAGATACCAGCCTGTAGTGGGATGGTAACCCACTCCGGCCATAAAGGACTTAAAACAGCCCAGAAAAGGGCTGTGGCTGGGAGCAAGCAGTTCCCAGGCTGATTGGGGAAGCAGGCTCAGCTTCCCCAATCTGGGCTCAGCTGGCCCTTATAAGAGGGCAGTGAGCCAGGAGCAGAGTCAGTCTCTCTCTGCCTCTAGAGAGGGAAGGGCCTGGCTGCTTAGGATCTCATAGGGTACCTAGAGTGGAGCAGGGCTGGGGAGCGGCCAGAGGAGCTGGGGAACCTCCCAGGCTGCAGGCCTTGGTAAAGACCCAGAAGGATACTGGGTTTGCAGAGGGCAGCCCAAGGGTAGGCCAAGGCAGCAGGTCCAAACCCCCCTTGCCTGTGATGAGTGGCTTGTACACTGCAGTCCGCCCCAGTGAGAGGGGGCTAGATGGTGACTGGCAGTAGCCTGATACTGAGGCAAGGTGTGGATAGTGGGTGGGGGTTCCCCTGGGTGGGGAGACCCAGATACTGTGGGGGTACTGCCAGGGGGCAACCTGCAAGAGAAAGGGGGTCCAGGAGGGATACGGGGGCCAGCAAAAGGCAAGTCACCGGCTGGCAGAGGGTGCTGCGGAAGCTGGTGAGCTAATTCCCTGGAAGGCCAGCAGGAGGCGCCGCAGAGGTGAGCATCACTCCCTTACACAGCCTAATGACTTGTGCCTTGACGTTGTGGTGGTGGAGAATCTTCCCTCTGCTGCAAAAAGTACGAGCCCCTGAACGCCCCTAGCAAGATAGACAAGGCCTGGCAGCCGGCCCTCGGCCAGCATGAGCCTTTAATGCACAGGGTGAGCAGTTTGCTCATGGAGAGGCTGCAGTTGTTGACACAACAGAGAACAGTTGCCCTTGTGCCTGGCTCAGCAGGTCTCGCCTGCATGACATTCTCCCTTTCGCCTGCGCCCAAGCATCATTCAGCAGTGACTGGGCTTTCAACAGGTGCCTGTGGGGGATGGGCAAGGGGGCTTCACTACTTTACAGGCTGAAAAGCAAGAGGTGCTGAAACTGGCATGCCTCCTCCCCACCCTCAGCCCCGCCTTCCTCTTCTATATCCCCAAATGCTTTCTCGGGCCAGTCCCTCCCGTGACCTCCTTCAGCAGCAACAGTGCTTAAAGGTCTGGGGGGGAAAGTGGCGGGTGGAGGGAACTGCCATCACCCTTACATCTGCCCATTCCCCTGCCCAGCAATTAATCCCACCCCCCAACACCCAAATCAATCCTGTCCTCCCATCAACTCTGCCTCTGCATCTGTTCTGCCACATCTCTCCTCCTGCAGCTCCTGGGGTTCTTCACCCCCTTCTCCCAGGCCTGGGGAGGGGCTGCAGCGGGGGCCCCGCTCCAGGCAGGATGTTGCATGCAGGGAGGGGAGGGGCAGAGGAGGAGACCCCGTTGTTTACAAGGGAAAGAGGGGGTGGGGGAAAGTGGAGCTGCACTGAGCTGCTGGGGACTCTCTGCTCTCCCCACCCCCCTTGACAAGGTGTCACATCATTGGGAGGGGGCCAGAACCCTGTCTATCTCCTGCACAGATCTGATTGGCTGCTCTTCCCCAGGAGGTGGGTAAATGGGGAAAGCAGCCAATCGGGGACAGTCCCCAAGTGGTACTAACTATGTGCCCCACTGAGACAGTTTATGGCCTGGGTCTGCGCCCCGTTGCACCGTGAGGCTTGAGCACTGGGTAGTGAGGGGCCTGGCAGTGACTCTCTGCTCACATCAGAAGCGCACCCGCCTCTTGCTCAGCCCTGGGCCCAGGGCCGGGCTACTCACAGCTATAGGCACGGCACCTCTTTGTCCGGTTCGGAGTGCTTCCCTGGGAAAACTCTGCTTGTCGGACCATCTCCATGGCAGGTGGTTCTGCCCACGTCACTCCCCCGAGCCCCACTCCCCACCACCAGCTCCCCGTTCTCCATGTCATCACACACAAGCTTCTGCTCCTTTCCTTTCAGGTCCTACACTGCTTAACGCCTCCCTGCTTATCCACACCACACGGCCCTAACTTCTCCCGCTCTGCTGCCCCTACAGTGCCAACCCCCACTGCCAAACCCACCAGTGCATCTTCTTCAGCACCCCCCCTGGGTGGGCAATGTCCTCCTGGACCGACCTCTTCCCTCGCCTCTTTCAAACCCCTCTCTGAGGCTCCCCCCACTGGGCCACCTATGGGCAATTCCCAGCTGAGACCGTCGGGTCTGTAGGGACCTGAGACCTGATTTCTCGCTCGCTTTGTTATTTTTTAGAAATAGCTGATTTCAAACCACCTCACTGTGAACAGATCTGGCCTGGGTAAAGGCCTGAGCCACCCCCAACCTCATTCTTTCCAGCTGTCTGTTACAGCCACTTTGTCTTGCCTTCGCCCGCGAGCCCTGTCCATGCAGCACCCAGCCCAACGGGACCCAGATCCCGCCTGGGGCCATTGTGCAAATAACCGAACACATGCGGAGCTGGGAACCAAACCATTTTGGAGGCACCCAAGAACATCCTGTGCAAACCTCTCCTGCGCCGCAACGTGCGGACTCCCCCACACCACACAAACGACTTCGGGGGGGGGGGGGGCTCCATCTCCACAGGTCTGCCTGCTAGGGGAGGTTCTGAGGCTATCGACACCAACCCCCCGCATCCCCCACCCCCCGCTGCCATGAGCACTGTATCACAGTCCACAGCGTCTGACTCAGCTCAAGCCGCACACTCATCCCAGGTCCCGCTGCTCAGAGAGGTATTCCGGGCAGCCACCACAGACTCACCCCACTCTTCCTGTCCGATTTCTGGACCATGTACCCTTTGAGTGCTGCGTTCCCGTTGTCCTTCGGCAGACTCCACTCCAGCGCCACGTTAAACCCCCACACATCAACCAGCTTCAGGTTCTCTGGAGGGCCCGGCTGCTCTGCAATGACAACCAGAGGCTCATTCCAGCCACTGAGGCCATCCCCTTGCAGGTACAGGGCGGGCACGGCGGCTCACAGCAGTGGACAGAGAGCTCACACAGCCACCTGCTTGCAGAGATGGCAGCTGCTTTGCTGAGTCCATGGGTTATGTGTGGCACTGTGGATCAGTATGGGGTGGGAGTAACTAGGGGAACACTTGGTCTCTCATCCAGAATCTGCCCCATCTCTTATGAATCTATAGAATCATAGAAGATTAGGGTTGGAAGAGACCTCAGGAGGTCATCTAGTCCAACCCCCTGCTCAAAGCAGGACCAATTCCCAACTAAATCATCCCAGCCAGGGCTTTGTCAAGCCGGGCCTTAAAACCTCTACGGATGGAGAGTCCACCACCTCCCTAGGTAACCCATTCCAATGCTTCACCACCCTCCTAGTGAAACAATGTTTCCTAATAGCATCCATCACCATGGTGTCAGAGCAGGGAGAGCCCTGCATGTGCGTTTGTCTGATGTCATGGGTTACTCGTGTTTGCATGAGCCTACAGCAGCATCCAGGCGTCTGGAAAGAATATGCACCCTGTCCCTCAGCCCCCCGTCAGTTCTGCTCCGCAGCCCATAATGACCCTCCCACCGTCCCTACTCTCCATCCATTTTGTACCCTCTAATTCATCCCTTTAGGGCATCTTAGCCTTATGCCCAGTAGCAAGCTCCCAAACCCTGCAGTGCTCCTCATGCAGACCTTTCCTCCTGACCACACGTAGTGCAGCGGGCTGAGCACCCTGCTCCAGGAGGTGCTGCAGGAGCTTCCAGTGTCTCACACACAAGGACAACGCACACACCGCTCTGCCCTGGGATCTCTCCCCTCATTGCTGGGTGCTGGCCAGCAGGGAGTCTGGCTGGCAACTCCATCCCCAGCCACACCAGGCCTTGGCTAGCCCAGCTGGAGCTGCCATGGGGCAGAAGTGAATTCTAGGGGCCCCATGCTGCAGGGAATCTTGCCTGATGGCCGCAGGCCCATGAGAGCCAGCAGAGGCTGCAAAGCTCCATCCAGGCACCGATCAGCGCCCAGTGCTTGCACCTTCTTACCGATCACACGGATGTCAATGGTAGCTTTGTCCTCCAGCCTGTCTATCTTGACGCTCAGCTGGTACTGGCCAGAGTCACTGCGCTCTGCCTTGCGAATGAAGAAAATGGTGTCCCTGTCACCACTGCGCACAGTCACCCTCTTGGGATCCAGAGGCTGGCCGTCTTTGCTCCAGCTCACCTGGGGCCTCGGCTTTCCCTAGGACAAAGGCGGAAGAGAAAGCTCAAGAGAGCAATTCAGGTCCATTCCACCAGCTGGGCACCCCCCAGCCAGCTCTATGCCAGTGGTCCTTGTGCGGTCTTTACTGGCGATGCAGAGACGCGCCTTCTGAGAGCACCTTTGAGATGTTAGCTTTTTAGGGGGTGGGTGGCTTTGCCTAGTGGGTAAATCTGTGGCTTGGCTGTGATTCCATTTCCAATGCCCGTCTTCTTATCTCCCCTGCAGCTGTGGTATCTGGGAGCAGTCGCTGCTAGTCAACAGCCTCAAGAGGACAATGCCAACTAGGCCCACGCATGCTAAGACTACGGCTAGCGCGTCAGCTGTGACATCAAAATACAGCATCCATCAGAAACCGTATAGCCTGTGGCCCTGATCCTCCAGTGGGAGCCACAGAGGATCATCTCCATCCCCGCTCCTGGCTCTGGCCACTCACTCTTACAGTCTAGTCTAATTGGCTGCAGCAGTGTCAAATTCTCATTTTCTCTTGCCTTTGCTAGAGAGACCAGAATGTGCAGACAGCGGGGTTTGCTGCTCTGGAGCGCTCAGTATTTGCATTGAGTGTCACCTACTGAAGGGCACTGACAGTTAATTACGTGGTTTAATTGGCACGATACCCAGATCACAGCACCAGGCACCTGGCTGGAGAATGCACGGCACTTTGCAAGCACCTACTCACCAGCAAGAGCCAGAAAGGGAGGATCGCAGGGTATGCGGAATAGATCTTTGCAGCTGCTTGGTTAGGTAAACAGACAGGTTGGACCCTAGGCCCTCGGTGGGGCCCCTAGGCTGGTCACATGGCATTGGGGCCAACAGCTACCGTTGGGGTCAAAGAGAGTTGGAGGATGCCCTGTCCTAGCCAGTCACTGGTGCACAGGGCATCCAAGCCCCCAAGTCACAGTCCTGGGAGCAGGCAGGAACCCCCTCCCACACCCTGCAGGGTGGTCAAGGGGATCCCACCAACCCCTCTCTCTGCCGTGGGGCTGGGGGGCATGGAGGATAGCCCTGGGGATGCAGCATCCTTCCTACTCCTGCCAGGTGTGAAGAGCCCGATGGCATGGCTCTAGCCCCTCCCACCCAGTCAATGGGCAGTAAATATGTTCCCAGTGCCCCCCATGTGGCTGGGGGTAAAATCCCACTGGGGGCTGCCCCCAAGACCTGGTGCCGAGGAGCTGGGGGAGGGGAGAAAGGGCATTTCCCCATGCCTTGTAATTGGCAGAGCTCCTTTCTCCCTGCAGCCTGTCCTGTATCTCCCCCCAACTCTCTGATCTCTCCCAGGTAGTGTGGGCCCAGCTGACCTCCCACGCCCACCACCTGGGCTCTTGCCCAGGCCTCCTCGTCAACCCTCCAGAACCAGGCAGCATCCCATTTTCATCTCGTCTTCCTCCGGCATATGTCCTTTCCGTTCTGTCCCAGGGGCCTAAACTCCCCTCCAGGTCTCCTACCTGGGTCACTGCAGCCGTGACCCCCAGCTGCTGACACCTCTCTATGGTGCTTTCCTGGCTCTCCTCACCTTACGCCTGTGAGCACCTGCCAACCTTTACCATACTTACTCTCGCACAGGCCTGGGAGGCAGGCACCATTGGTCCCCATTGGCCAGCTGGGGAACTGAGGCACAGAGAGACTAAGGGAGAAGCCCAAGGTCGCACATGGACTTTGTGGCAGAGCCAGACATTGAACCAGGGGAGCTTGAGTCGCAGGCTAACCACTCTTTTCCCTTTGCTCTCCTCATGCCCCTCAGAGCCCTCCACTAGCACCCCCTGTTTCACCCCACCAAGTTCAAGCTTCCTGTCTCCTCCCCACTTGTCTGCTACTGTCTGTTCTGGGGGGTCTCCCTTGAGCCCCCTGCTGCAAGGGAGGAGCCCCTCCACAGCATCTCCACACATGGGAGGGGGTTTGCTGTATAGACAGAGGCCAAGCCCAAGAGCCATTCACTGGAAACATCGACCACCTACCTGGAAAGGGATTAGTAGGTTCACCACCTCCCCAGCAGGCCGGATGTATGTCTGACGCAAGTGGCGCGGCACTCGGATCTTCGGGTGCTCTAAACAAAGCAGACATCACACACACACGTTGTTTTCATGAGCGCTTCGGGAAATCACTGCCCCGCGCTCTCAGCGGGAGTTCCTACAGCAGGATCTTGGGCCTTCCAGAGCACTTCTTGTCCCAGGTATCCCCAACCGCTCCCCGCCTGAGCCGCACAGGATTGGCTGACTTGGCACTGAAATGCAGCCACCTCACACCAGTAACACAACACAAGGAGATTATGGAGCAAGCAGGGAATTACTTCTCCAGCAGAAGCTTGGGCAGGCTGCTGTTGGGCCAGAACATCCCATCTCTAATGAACAGGGGCTGCGGAGCTGTTACTGCCCACGGGTGGTCGCGGTGCATCTTTTTTTGCATCTTAAGGGCTGTGCCTCCTGCAGCATAGTACTAAGTAACTCTAAAAACTAATTCAGTTGGGGATTGGTCCTGCTTTGAGCAGGGGGTTGGTCTAGATGACCCCCTGAAGTCCCTTCCAACCCTGATATTCTATAATTCTATTGCTGGGACTGGAACTCGCTCCAGAGAGAGCGCCCCTTACTGCGTCACCCTTGTTGCTCCCTGCAGCACAGCGCCCCCTAGCACCACACTGGATCATTGGGGTCAGTGCTAACTCACTGGAGAGAGTGCCCCCTACAGAGTCATCCAACACCCCTCCCTGTAGCACAGCGCCTCCTGTGGGGAAATTGGTTCTGTACTGACTCAGGGGAGAGAGCACATCTCCCTGCCACAGCTGGGGTTCCCTGCTTGACTGTGAGCTGAGAGGAGATGGGCCAGATGGTGAGGGGTACCAACTGGGACCTCTGGCACTAACACATTGTGCTGGAAACTTACTTCTGTGTTCCCTGGGGAACATAACAGAGAGAAGCAGAAAATGTTTGTGAGTGTATACGGACTTCCTGTCTCCTTTACCAGAGTCAAAATAGCAGCAGGGTAACTCTACCATGGCTGCATTTGTTGGCAGTTCCTTTGGAGGCAAAGGGTTTCTGCTAGTACATAATAAAAGAAGCATATGCCTCTCCCAGGATGAACCATGCAGGGGCTTACCTCCAGGAGGGATATTGTATGGGGGGCCGTGTCTAGAGTTAAATCTGAGTTGAATGATGCCTAAACAGCTGTGAGAGTAAAATACAGGCAGTGGAGGGCGGGTAGCGAAGGAATGCCTGACATTCCCAGATGGCCTGCGCCCAACAGCTGAGCTAGCATCTCCTCCTAGCAGGCTTCTATTTGGTCCTGGAATCTTTTCCTGATGCCCACGTTTGCACTTATCAGTCTTGGTGGAACAAAGAAATCTCACACACACACCCCGCCGCCCCCCAAGAAAGAATGTTAATTCATGTATATCCGTCTCAGCGCCTATAACTCACCCTGGTACAGACCTCATGATAATTGTTTCCCCAGGTGTGAAACCCTTCTTCCTGCCCTAGTTACATGTGAAATGTGCATTGTGTTGACTGTCCAACAATACATCACAATTCCCCATTCCTGCTTTTAACTGTCTGTCTAGGGGTCTGTGGCTATTTAAAATCTCTTTGGAGCACTTCACATGATTTGTTGAAACAAGTAAACTGCATCAATAAATAAATGAAAATGGAAAATAACAGATGGAGCAGCGTGAAGTACACACAGTAGGGTTTAGCAGAACAAACATGCACCATTAATAAGCCATACACAGTATTGTGTTCCTAGCACAGCGAGGAAAGCACTGACAGGTTCACATTTAGAATGAAATGCAAAAATTAGGTTAATGCTACTTTCTGGTTGAGATTTTAGCTTAACAGAAACCAGGAAGCTCAAAACTGCAGTTTGGCCCCATGGCATAAGCATGAAGGCATCAAACTGGATAACATACCATAGATACAGAAAAATAAAATACCACGCAAAGTGGCCAAGTTACAGTTTGCTCAGGAGCAGCATTCAGCAAATAATAGATTTTTCAGTTTGGCGTCTGAATCAAAAAATCCTGAAATAAATGTTTTCATCAAATAACTTGGAAAAATGTCATTTGGAATCAAAATGTTGGTCGACTCTTTTTCATTCTAATTTTGGCCTTTTCAGGGTGTGTGTGTGTGTTTTTAAACTGGACAGATTTAAAACTGAAACACTGTTTTGAATGAAAAAAAATCTAAACAAAATGTTTTGAAACAAAACAGTCAAAATAAAAAACATCACCTCTTTTGAAAACATAATTTCCAGTTGAAACTATTCATCGAATTCAAATTCAGCAAATGTTTTGGACCCTGAAAAATGCATTTTTCAGCAAAAAAAACCAAAGCAAAAGAATGGCTGGATTCGCCGACAAAATTTCATCCTGCTCTATTCAGGCCCCATCTTTGAATTGCCTGATTTCAAACATTTGCCCACGGTAGTGCAGTGTTCTGCATTTAGCATGTGCTTTTGGAAGAGATGGTGTTTTCAGAAAGCAGCTGGGTGATGTTTAGTGGCCTGTGAGATGCAGGAGTTCAGCCTAGATGTTGATCTCTTCTGACCTTAAACTTTGTGGGCTCGGCTGCACAGGAAGTTACTGCGTGGCAAGCCAGGCGTCTGACCCTATAGCACACCAGCTTGCCATGCAGTAACTCCTCATTTGCACATTGCTACAGTGCAGTGAAAGTCCCAGAATGCGGCTTAGTTCGTATGGAAATTGGTGCGCTATAGATTCACATGCCTGGCTTCCCACCCAGCAACTCACCATGTAGATGAGCCCTGGCATGTCTACACAGGGACACTCAGGAAAATTAATCTGAACTAACTAAAGGTATGAATTTACAGTGGATTAGTGAAACCACATTAAACTCCTATGTGGACACTCATTTGGAAATAAGTGGCCTTAATTCGATTTAGTTTAATTCACTTACAGAGTGAACTAAGACAGGCCTTGTCTGCAAGGACATCAGCTAAAATTACCAGCTGATCTGCTTCTGGGAGCACAAATGTTGACAAGGAGCTGATGGCTGCAGGCATATTAAACACTGGTTTGTGTACACTTGCTCTGAGCAGGTTTAGACAACACTGCCTGCAACATCCTGGCAGATGTGTATGCTAATAACACACCGGAGCTAAGGTGGCGGTAGCCATCAAAATACATCAAATCCATCAAAGAATCCTTGTGTGAACACAGACACAGTTTGTGCTCCTGCCTGACGTGATTACAAATTGCATTACATCTGCTGTCAACTGCGTTGCTGGAGAGGGGGGCTCATCGAGAGAACATCATCTACCAGCACAACTGTCTGATCCTAATCCCTCGCCACAGTGATCATAGCAACCATGAGAGCTGTAACCATGTGAGCTGATGGGAAGAAGCACAGTCCTGCTGCTAACGGTGTACAGGCAGGGCCGCCTGGGGAGGAAGTGGGGCAATTTGCCCCGGGCCCCACAGAGGCCCTGTGAGCCCTGGCCTGGCAGCGGTCTGGGTCTTTGGCGGCAGGGGCCCTTTAGTGCTGCTGAAGACACGGCGCGACTGAAGGGCCCCCTGCCTCCGAAATGCTGCCGAAGACCCGGACCGCCGCTGGGTGAGTTCAAGCACCGCAGCTCCCACACTTTGCCCCAGGCCCCCTGAATTCTCTGGGCGGCCCTGTGTACAGGGCCTCAGCATTCCACACTCCACATGGGATACTGCAGGACAGGAGTAGCAATGGCCATTCAAGCTTTATATCCCTTTTTTCAGCGGCTGATAGCTTTATTGGAGTTTTCCTACAGGGTTAACGTTTCTCAGAAGCGATTTATTTTTTAGCGGGAGGAGTGTTTAAAGAAAATCCACTGAGCTCTTTGAGTTACAGGAACATGAAAACATACAGGTTAATGTAGCGGGACAGGAACCCTGCTCCTGCCCTGAAGGGCTTAAAAACAGCCCTGGGAGAGGGCTGTGGCAGGGCAAAGCAGCAAGCCTGGGCTGATTGGGGAAACAGCCACAGCTGGGCCATGCCCCAATCAGGCCGCAGCTGGCCCTCATAAGAGGGCAGTGGGCCAGGAGCAGTCAGTCTCTCTCTGTCTCTAGAGGGAGAAGGGCCTGGCTGTGGGGAAGCTGAACAGGGTACTTGAGTGGAGCAGGGCTGGGGGATAGGGCAAGGGAGCTGGGGAGTTCCTGCCCAGAGAAGTCCCAGGCTGCGGCCTTGTCAAAGGCCAGAAAAGTACTAGGGTGCACGGGTGCAGCCCAGGGTAGGCAGAGGCAACTGGTCCAAAACCCCCTGGCCTGTGATGATTGGCTTATACAGACTGCAGCCAGCCCCAGTGAAAGGGGGCTAGATGGTGACTGGCACTAGCCACTGAGGTGAGGTGGGGATAGTGGGTGGGGGTTCCCCTGGGTGGGGAGACCCTGAGAGTGGGTGTACTGCCAGAGGCAGCGCCTGAGGACAGGGGGCACCAGGGGGGCCAGCAGCAGCGAGGCACTAGCCTGCAGAGGGCGCTCAGGAGCTGAACAGCTAATTCCCAGGATGACCGACAGGAGGCGCTGCAGCGGCGAGTCCTCGCCCCGCTACAGTTAACAATTTCTTAGTCCTTTCTGCTCTTGGACAGCTTTGTATTCCCATGTCACAAGTGACATGTTCATAGCCCTCCAAGAGGAATGGGAGCCTTGCTAAGTGTGGGGATAACGATTCTTTAGCCAGTTCGAAGTGAGTCACGTTCCCATGTTGCACACAGACAGTGCTTGCCTTTTCTGAGCAAAATAAGCAGGCATCATTCCAGCACGCAGGCAGTCACATACATGTGTGTGAATGTGCAACAACACATGAGTGTGCAAAGGACAAGTGAGCCAACAGATTATGAGTGTATAAATAGGAGTGTAAGTGCACACACTGAAATAACACAGCAAATGTTTATTTCAATGATCAGACTGTCCAAATGAACTCCTTTTGCTGGAGGTCATGGGCATTCCATGAGAGGAAGTGTCTACACAAAGGTCAAGGACATCCAAACGGAGTGCCCTGAAATCAATGGATGTTCCACCCATTTACATCAGGGCTGAATTTGACCCAATAACTATTATTTGAGAAATAGCATTTGATCACAATTGAAAGCCATACTGTAATGCATCAGTGGGCAGAGTTAAGGGTTAGTGAGCATTCAACCTTAGCTGAGCATGTACTGCCTTGTGTGCTTCTTTGTGCTACCATAATGTTGCACCAGTGTCGCTTCTATACAGGCTGCATTGAGTGAGGACAATACCATACCGAGTATCTCTCTGATGACAACAGGCTGCTCCAGGACAGCTGGAACACTCATGCCCCCAGCATTCACTGCCTTCACACGAATCTGAAGTCTATCTCCCAATGTCAGGTTGCGGATTGTGTACCGGGTAGAAAGAACGAGTTCTTTATTAGCAGCTACCCAGTCTGCAGCTGGAACAAACAAACAAAAGATCTTACTTAATAAGACACAGCAGGTTACAAGCAGAAAAAAGCTAACTGCCAAATAAAGTAAATGATGGAAGTTAAATGGATTCTGACAACGTTCATAGGCCCAACATGGGACCATTTTTTTTGGTAGTGCAAGGCACCCGTCTACAGAATCAAATTCTCTCCATATGGGAGTTTCCCAAAACTACTTCTAGGCACAGCCAAGCCCTCATGAACTGCACCTGTGCCTCCGATCAAATCCCTAGCTAGCAAGTTGTCAATGTCATTCCCAGTAGAATGCAACCCAAAAGACCTCTGTGCAGCCTCCTCCATCTCCAGCGCTGCTGGCTAAGGAGTGAGTGATGCTGGTTTCATGAGTTATGATCAGACTTTCAGTGCGACTCTGCTCACTTACTTTTCCTGAGCATTCGTGACTGGGCTAATGTTCCCAGAGCGCCACTTTCTCAGAGCTGGGCTCAAAGCCAAGAGCCACTGCTTTGCAACACCAGCTTTGATTCAGGCAAAGGCAGCAGAAGGTTATAAAGGTCAGGTTATCCAGTCAGGGAACAGAAACAATGCCATGCAGCTAGAGGTGACCATTTGCACAGCATGATTATGGATTGGTGAATATCAGATGTGCTCGCACAGGCTGAAATTTGCTCACATAAAATATCCATCAAACAATCTGGAATAGCAGACAACTTGCAAGCCTGAAAAAGGGGCAAAACTCACTGAATAAATTGCTCATTCTGAACTGTTCACCTAGGGTGACCAGATCACAACACTAAAATATCAGGACACATTGGGGTGCTGTCAGCCCCGCCCACAGTCCACTCCCGTGCCTCCCAGACTCCAACCCCACTCTGCACCAGATCCCACCCCCTCTCTGCTCTGCCCCCCTGCCACTGCGCCCTTCCTCATCCCCTGGCCCAGCGCTGGCTTGCTGTGTCCCTCCTCAGTCCCCCACCCACCGCTTGCCTCTTCACCCCCCCCTCGCCCGCCACTCGCCTTAAACTACAGTGCCAACTTCCCCTCTGCCCGGTGGGTGCTCACTCGCCCCCTGCCTCTTCCCGCCTCTGCACTGCCCTTGCTCCACCCCCTTCCACAAGTCCCCACCCCTGCCCTGCCTCCTCCTCTGAGCGTGCCACATCCCTGCTCCTCCCTCTCCCTCCCGGAAAGTCCTAAGCACTGCCAAACAGCTGTTAGGTAGCAGGAAGTGCTGGGAGGGAAGGGGAGGAGCGGGGATGCAGCATGCTGCGGGGCGGGGGGAGAAGGAGGTGAGGAGGGGGGGAGCTTGGCTGCTGGTGGATGCAGCGCACCCACACCCACGGAGTCTGCGCCTCTCTCCCGCTCACCTCCTTACCTGAATATCAGGACAAATAGGGTCCCGATCGTACATCAATCGGGACCAGGGCTGCCCAGGAGGGGGGCAAGTGGGGCAATTTGCCCTGGGCCCCAGAGGGGCCCCCACAAGAATATAGTATTCTATGGTATTGCAACTTTTTTTTAATGGAAGGGGCCCCCGAAATTGCTTTGCCCCAGGCCCCCTGAATCCTCTGGGCGGCCCTGATTGGGACACGGGACAAAGGGTTAAATATAGGAACAGTCCCAATTTTATTGGGACATCTGGTCACCCTATGTTCATCCAGGGTTTGCGCCCAGCAAACCAACACTCACCAGCCCCCTCAGATCTGCCAACCAACCAGGGCTCGTTAGCCATCCCCACCAGCCAGCTCACTCGTACTTATCAACCTCTCAGAAAGAAAACTGGTGTGCCGTTCAGCATCCAAAAGGGGAAGAGCCTGCAGAAGGGGAATGGCCCACAAGTGGGGAACTTTGCACATTCAGGTGCTGCACAGAATCTAGGGCATTGCTGCTTCTCCCTCAGAGCCGTCCACCTGTGAGCCTCAGCTCCATCCTACTCCGCTTTGTGCATTCCCACTGAGCCTCTGGGGAGTCAGTAGCGTAGCAGGAAACACCACTAGTTGCTGGTGAGTTGACAGCCACATAGCAGGGCTTGTCATCCACCCCAACAAACCAATCTACATGCCCTTGCCTCCCCAGGCCAACTCACTGGGGCTCCCTGACCAGGGCTTGACACCGGCACCAAAACAAGGAATAGGCTAAGACTCCTCTACCATCCACTAAACACGAACTAGGGCTTGCTGGCCAGCCTCAGCCAGAGCTAATCAGCTGCCTTCAACCGGCCACAGCTTGGGAGCACAATGCCTCTAACATAGACTCATAGACTTTAAGGTCAGACTTTAATAGTCCCACTTTAAGGGACTATTATGATCGTCTAGTCTGACCTCCTGCACAACACAGGCCACAGGATCTCACCCACCCACTCCTGTAATAAACCCCTAACCTATGCTAGATGGCCAAGGCTTGGGAGCCTCCAAAAGCCAATCAAAGTAAGGATTGCCAGCCAGGCCATCCAACCAGAAACATCCATGCCTTGGAAGAAGCCCTCAAGATCCACCAGTGTGTCTTCCACCCCGCACCTCCCCCCCAAAGCAGCCCCCCAGAGCAAGTTTGCCTCAGCACCCAAACAACCAAGGGAGCAAGGGTCACAAACCCCCTTCCACCCCCAACCACCAGCAAGGTTTGTGCATCAGCCAAAACTTTCCAACCAGCCAAAACTCTCATGCCGGCCCCAACCAACCAACAGCCCAGCTCCAACCAGCTAGCCAGGGCTCAACAGCTACCCACTGCCAGATGGCCAGGGTTCCTTTACCAGCTAACCAGGCCCTACACAATGAAGGATCATAACAGACTGGATATTAGCCCAGCTCTCTCCAAACAGGTGCTGGTTTAGCACCAGACTTGGGAGTGTCAGGTTGTGAAGCGCTTTTGCCTCCTTCACTACATAGTTCAGTGTTAGGTGCCCTGGTGGCCATGTAACCTACATTAAGGCAGTGTCCCATCCTACCAAGGCTCATGGTCTACCCCAAGCCAGCCAGTGCCCCTAAACCTCTCCCTATCAGCCAGCCATGGCTAGCACTCTGCCCCAAACCCACCAACCAGAGTCTGTGGGCCTGCTGCAACCAGACATCATAGACCTCCACTGTCCAACTAAACAACCAAAGGTTCGCATGGCATCCTGCCCACTTGGCGCTGCCAGGCTCATGAACTGCCCCACGCATCCAGCTAACATTCATCTCCCACCAGCAAACCCAGCCAGAGCTCCCCAGCATCCTCCAAACTTCAACCCACCAACAAATGCAGATAGGGCATCCCCAACCATCCCCCAGTCTGAAAAACACAGAGCAAATCCTGCCAGCAGCCAGGGATCAGCCCCCAAGAATAAGCCAACCAATGCCTGCCAGTGGCACCAATGAGAACTTGCCAAATGCCACCAGCCAATAAGGTCTCCCTCCCTAGCCTGGCCTGTTCTATCAACCAGCAAAGCAGCCAGTGGACTAATCCGAGACTATCAACTTGCCAACCAGAGCCTGCCAGCTGCCACCAGCCCACCAAGTTTCACTAGCCTAGTCCAATCCAGTTTGCCACCATCCAACTCACCACCTGTCCTCAACCCAGGAACCAATGCCTACAGCTTCAGCCAAGCATGGCTTGCCAGCTCTCCCCAACCATCTCTTCCTAATCCTTACATTTCCTTTCAGGTCCATGAGGATTAAATATTTCTCCTCTCCCTGCCCATCTCCACCCCCCTCACCAATCATCCTGAGTCCGAAGCCAAAATATATTGCACCTGCAGATCAAACATAACGCCAACATGTTCAAAATTGGGTGCCTATTTCTATATATAGGCACTTAAATATATGGACTGCTTTTCCGAGGCACTGAACAGCCACAATACCTGCTGATTTCAATAGCCCGTGGAAAATCAGGTCACTTATTTAGGAGACAAAATAGAAACACAGACCTAGATCCTCAGAAGTATTTAGGCACCTAATGTCCATTGAAATCAATGAGAGTCAGGTGCCTAAACACCTTTGAGGATCTGGGCCACAGAGCCCTGAAGTGAGGCACACAAATTTAAAAATTTGGGACTGACCTTCTTAGTTCTGGTCTGTTTGTCCCTAACCCCCCACTGTTCCTCTGCAAACTTTTTCCTCCTCCTGATGTTTTTTTGGCTTTCTGGCATCCAGATCTACATTCCTATGTAGTGATTCAGATGTTCAGAGGCCCCAACATAGGACAAGGAGCCACCCTGCTGTACCCACCGCCATCTCCTGCCTCCAGTATGCGGCTCAGAAAGAGAGACTTGGGTTCATAGAGTCACAGATTTGAAGGCCAGAAGGGACCGCTGTGATCATCCTGTCTGACCTCCAGTAAAACACAGGCCAGAGACCCACCTGCCCCAACATAATTCCTAGAGCAAAGCTTTTAGAAAGACTTCCCATTGTGATTTTAAAATGGTCAGCGATGCAGAATCCATCACAACCCTCAGTAAATTGTCCCAATGCTTAATTACCCTTGCCATTAAAACTATACACCTAATTTCCAGATTGAATGTATCTAGCTTCAACTTCTAGCCATTGGATTGTGTTAGACCTTCCTCGACTGAAGAGCCCACTATTAAAAATGTGTTCCCCGTGTAGCTACTTATCGACGTAATCAAGTCCTTTTATCCCATGGGAGCAATGCTTCCACCACAGGTCATCACTGGAGATTAAACCTGTGGCCTTCAGCACCAAAATCCTGGCCCCCTTCCCGTTGAGTTACTGGAGTCAACCCACTATCTGGCAGCAATAGTAAGCTCCTAGCCTCTATGGAGAGCTGGTCAATTTTTGTTTATTTGGAACTTTCAAAGAAAAAAGAAATTTTACACAAAAATGTTTTACTGGTTTTCATCCAGCTCCTCCCCTGTGTGGCCTGGCCACAAGTCAGGGACATGACACGCTCAGCCAGTGTGTTACATGATCTTCCCCATTAACACACAGCTCTTCATGCTTAGAAAGGAATAAAGCTCAAGCCTACTTCCATCTTTGCAGCATTCCACCAGGTATCCATCCAGGCCAGTGGAGCCCTCCTGCTCTGGGGCCTTCCATGTCAGGGACACCGAGTTATCATTCACGTCCTCCACTGCCAGGTGCAATGGGCAGCTGGGTGGCTCTGTAACAAACACAGACACTTTAGAAAGACATGGAACCCCCGCCCCCAACTGACACAATCCCTCCGGCTAGGCCTGTTTGCCACATACAGCCTCTCAATGCATTCCCCAAGTGCCTACCACGCTCCCACCCCAGCCTCCCCTACCCACCCTGGGACTCCCACCCCAGCCTCCCTTGCCCACCCCATCGATCCAGAGACATCCACCCCAGGCTCCCCCGTCCATCCCCAGACACCCACCCCAGCATACCCTGGCCCCCCATGCACCAACAGACACCCACCCCAGCATCTCCCGTCTATTCCCAGAAGCTCACCCCAGCCTCTCCTGCCCAATCCATTCCCTCTTAAATGCACCCACCAGCCTCCTCATGCCCCCAAACACACCCAGCCTAGCCCCAAACACTCATCCCATCTCCCCTGCCCACCCAGCCCCCCAATACACTCTCCTCAGTCCCCTTGCCCACACCCATGCACCCAGATACACACATCCCAGCCTATCCCATTCTCCCAATACACCCCCAGCCTCTCCACCCATCCCCAGCCCCCAATACACCCACCCCAGCCTACACTGCCCACCCCCATACTCCCAGATACCCAACGTAAGAACGGCCATAGCAGGTCAGACCAATGGTCCGTCTAGCCCAGTATCCTGTCTCTGGCAGACAGGGCCAGCTGCTTCAAAGGGAATGATCAGAACAGGGCAATTACTGAGTGACCCATCCCCTGTTGTCCAGTCAGAGGTTTTGGGACACCCAGAGCATGGAGTGTGTCCCCAAAATGCCGCCTCCCAAATTCTGCCTAGGGCGCCATGAGGCGCACGGGAGCTTCCGGTTCCACTCCAATCGCGCCGCCGAAGAAGGACCCTCCGCCGAAATGCCGCAGGCAACAGTGGCAGTCATTGAGCTGCTCAGTTGCCTGCCACTGTTTTCCGCGGCACGTCAGCAGAAGGTCCTTCTTCGGCGGCGTGACGGGAGCAGAACCGGAAGCTCCTGTGCGCCCCATGGGGAGCGCACAAAATGCCGCCCCCCGAATCCTGATCGCCTAATGGAAGCACCGGCCCTGCGTGTCCCTAACAATCTTGGCTAATAGCCATTGATGGACCTGTCCTCCATGGACTTATCTAGCTCCTTTTTGAACCCTGTCATACTTTTGGACACTTCAGCCTCCCCTTGTCCACCTCATCCCCTAAATACACCCCTCCCCCACCCGCCAGACTAACCCTCTCCCCTCTTTATGCCCCCCAGCCTCCCTCTGCCCATCCCCCTAAGTACATCCCCTCCCCCAGCCTCCCCCTGCCCACCCCATCCCCTAAATATACCTCTCCCCCCGCCAGCCTAGCCCCCTCCCCTCTATGCACCCTCAGGCTCCCTCTGCCCATCCCTAACCCCGATGATGGGCTCCCGGTCCGCCTGCCTCCCCCTGCACAGACGCTCCTCTCTGACCAGATCCATGGTCCGCTCCCCTCCCCTTCACCTGCTTTAGGCTCCCCGCGCTCCGGAGCAGCGGCCAGGGCCTGGGGCTCAGGCTGCAGGGCGCCCTCTGCTGGCGAGGCTGGAGCCGCTTCTGCTGCCCGGGCTTCAGCCGGTTCGGCAGCTGGGGTCGCCTGGTCCAGCTGTGGGTCTGGGTCTGGTTCTTTGCCGGGCATGACCGCAAGGTCTGGGGGCTCCGCTCTAGGGAGGAAGAGGGCTCCGCTCCGGATGGGACCGGGTCTCTGCTCCGGATCTGGGGGACTCCGCTCCGGATGGGACTGGGTCTCTCTGCTCCGGATCTGGGGGGCTCCGCTCCGGCTGGGACCGGGTCTCTCTGCTCCGGATCTGGGGGGCTCTGCTCCGGCTGGGATTGGGTCTCTCTGCTCCGGATCTGAGGGGCTCTGCTCCGGCTGGGACCAGGTCCCTGCTGCGGATCTGGGGGGCTCCACTCCGGGATGGGACCAGGTCCCTGCTGCGGATCTGGGGGGCTCCACTCCGGGATGGGACCGGGTCTCTCTGCTCGGGATCTGGGGTGCTCCGCTCCGGCTGGGACCAGGTCTTTCTGCTCCGGATCTGGGGGGCTCCGCTCCGGCTGGGACCGGGTCCCTGCTCCGGATCTGGGGGGCTCCGCGGGAGGGGACCGGGTCTGTGAGTCGCTGGAGGCTCGGGAATTTTTATAGGCTCCGGCTGCCACCTGTCACCTCCTCGCAGCCCCCTGCCGCGGGCGGGGGCCGCCGCCAGGAATAGCCGCCCCGGAGCTGCGCGTCCCCGACTCCCCCCACCCGGCCACCCCGGCCCGGCCCGGCCCGGCGGGGAGCTGCGGGGCTCCTGACTCCGCCCGCCCGGGACCGGCCCCGAGCGCCGCCGCCCCGCAGCTGGCCCCCAGCGCAGGGCGGAGCGGGACGCTCCCCAAACCCAATGGCCACAGAGTCTCCTAAACTGAGCCGCTGTGGGTACCGCTCCCCGACCCCCACACCCTGACCCACGCCCCGGACCCCCGATCCCCCTGACTCCCAGTCCCTAACCCACCCTCCTGTCCTTCCCTGACCCCCACTCTCTGAGACCCCCCCAACCCCCACTCCCTGAGTCACCCCCTGTGACCCCTGAACCCCACTCCTTTACCCCCCCCCGTGACCTCCCCTGGCCTCCATTCACTGACACACTCACCAACACCCTCCACTCCCCCCCTCACCTACCCTTAATTCCCCCCACTCACTAACCCACTTGGTGATTCCCCTCCCCAACCCCCACCACTCACTGAGTCACCTGCCATACTCCAGGACACTGAATTCCATGAGTCACTGATCTGCTCCCGCCTGGCACTTCCTGGGTCCCTGGCATCCATATTAGTCATCTTGGGTTGCAAACAAGGTGAGCGGTTGTGTTTCACCCCTGCCCCCCTTCCCAACAGGGTCTAGTGGACATGGGAGCAGGGGTTACTCTGTCCATCTGCCTGGGCCAAGAGGGGAGGAGGCTTTGTTCTTTTAACAGAAATAAAGTCCACTCAAGTTATATCAAATTCACCCACAAAGCAAGAATAGCACTGAAGGATTAAGTACTCTTGATTCTCTCTCTCTCCATTTTTACCACACTCATCTCTGCATGCCATTGCCTAATAGAAGTGTCAGCACCACTGTATAAAGGCCCCACGTGGTCTTTTTTCCTCTCTACCTTTCCCCGAGGCAGCCAGAAAGTTTTCTCCTCTTTCTCCACATTTGTAGTTCTTTATGTTGTGGCCGGGGAAAAATTGTATGGTATCTGTTTCCACCCTCATGGGCCAGCTGCAGAGAAAGCTCTCTCTGTTGCCCTGGTGGGCTTTGCCCTTGGGGCGGACGATTTCATAGTTCCTGAGAAACTTGCCTGCCTAGGGAGATCATGGCTGCAGAGAGGCAGGCTTGGGCCAGTTACCTGGAAGGCATTAAAGATTAGTGCTCAGCCTGAATCTAGGCCACTCTGGGGTATAGGGAGCTACTGCTGTGAGCAGTGCACCAAGGTGATGTACTCGCAGCCACCCATCTGGTGGAGGAGATGGGCTGCTGCATGCTGGACTAATGAAAGCGTTTTTAATGTTGGGGTACTCATTGCTAGGTGGGGCGAGCTGCCGTAATCCAACCGGGAGGACATGAAAGTGTAGAACACCATGGCCTAGTCAGTGTCTGTGAGGAGCGGGACAAGGAGCTGCGCAGTGGAGGAGACATTTTTAGCCACTGTAGTCATCTGAGTATCCAACATCAGCAGTGCAAGGTCCAGAAGGCCCCAGGCTGCACACTGATCTGACCATCTGAAAGCAGACTCAATAGAAGGCAAAGTTATACGGGTGTCCAGATCTTCCAAATGTTTCCCTCTTCAGTCACCAGGTTTAGTTTCAGCAAACCGCTGACCATCCAGGTGCCAATGTCAGCCAGGCAATGGGCCTGCTGAGAGATAGTAGCATTTGCAGTGGCAGCTGTAAATGATATGTTAAACGACGTGTAATCTGCATGTTGCCAGCAGTTGAGACTCAACCCATGAGTCCTGCCAAAACCCTCCAGCATGTCATTCTGGCACTTTTATGGGGAGCCAGAACAGCTCTGCCGGCACTTCCAGTATTTCCAGTATTTGCATTCTCAAGCACAGCGCTCACCTGCCAATGAGTCCATGATTTCTTGTGATCCTCCCCGCCCCACACACATGGCCTCATGGAGATGTTAAATAGGATGAGGGAAAGACCAGAACCAGGTGCAACTCCACAAGGTATTCACTATTCTCTAAGAACTGCAGAAAGAAAGGGTTGGGCCCAGCTCAGCACTTTTCTGTTAACTCCTGCTATAGCTTCACTCCAGGAGAGTAATTGATCATGATCACCAAATCCACCGAGAGACCAGTAATATGGATAGGGACATTCTGGCCACAGTCCAGTGACATTCTCCTTCTGTCCATTCAGCAGCATGGCCAGCATTATTTTCACTGCACACCCCAGCCTGGAGGGATCTAGGCCACAGGCGTCATTGTATATGGCTCTTTGCTCGTTTTTCGCTTACTATATTCAAAAGTAGAAGGATACCAGGCAGTAGCAGGTAATGTCTGTTAAATCAAGAGATGGCTTCTTGGGTACCAGTTGGATACCTCATACACAGTCCCGTCTGAAAAGGGGTATTGACAATATCTGTTAGTAGTAGTCCTAGTTGTTGTCAAGTCACTTTCACAAGCTAGGAAGGATGTGGGTCTGAAGCCCTGATAGATCCTCAAGGGTATTTAGGCTCATAATGTCCATTGAGGCTCTGGGCCTGGCTCAGATTTCCTTCAGCATTTCTGCTATTTTTCTCTGTGTTAAATGCAAGTGTGGGTTTAGCATAGGTTCCTTTCGACACAGAAATCATGAAACCAAGGGTGCCAAACTTGAGTGGTTCTGTGACCCCATGTACCTGGTCAGAACGCCGGGTGCAGGGAGCTAAGCCTAGACCCATGGGACAGGAGCTGCTGCTGTGGAGTGAGTGAGGAGTGGGCTAGCTCTCCAGACCACCATCACCCAGGGCCTCCCATCTCACCAGGCTAGGATTAGGGTACCGGTGCTGAGACAGAAGGTGCTGTTGAGGGTGGTTGGTGCCCCTCCCTTGACTACAACTTAAAATCATGTCCAAGAAGAGTGCACCCCTGTTTATTATGGAACCCTAGTAATGCACAAGTTAAAAAAGTAAAAAATGAATGTCTTTGCAAAAGCACCTAAAACATGTATAGTTATGCTAAAGAATTGAAAAACCTGAATAAAAAGCAAAAATGTATTTTAACAAAGGAGCGGGGGGAATAAAGAGTGAAAAACCAGGTCATTTTTCTGTCATATGCTGTACCAAAGCACAGCTTGTGTTATAAATGACTTGATCCGTATTGTATTGTAAATAAACTAAGTTAATCTATGTATACATTCAGGTTACTAAAAACAAGGGAAATGTAACACCAAACAAATAAACAAACATTTTTTTTACTGTTAACCAACTTAAGCTATTTAAGAGTGCATGCCACAGACCACAAACACCAGGAAATATCAGTACACACTGGAAAAAAATGCCGTGTTGAAAATATTTTTTTAAGTGTGTTATAAATAACAGACTGGTCCACTACACTTCTGCCTACTATACATGGACAAATGAGTATGCAATCAACTATAAAAACCACTTGCTGGGCCAGGTCTAACTATCATTTAAACTGTATATTATAATGCAACGTAAGTTCACACATATACCTGTGGTTTTAAATCTTTCTCACTAAAATATGGCGAAATCTGATTACTGTGTAAAATCAAATGTATACTAAAAACTGCATACTTCTTGGTTAATTAATATGATAGTGTTGGTGTCACTAGGCATAAATCTAGGTAACTCGGGAAAATGGCTCTGAGCCTATGTAAACCAAAGTACCTCTATGTAAAGCGCTTCTGTTAGCCTTACTAAACTTTTGTAACCTCCTGTGCTATGTGCTAACTACTAGCAGCTGCAAGGCCGGTTGGCACTAGATGTAGCCAATACTAAATAAAATAGGCAAAAAGCAAATGCTGTAATCAAAGTTATATGCATAAAAAAATAGCCCCTACACAATAAAAAATACAAATAACCCCCCCCCAAATATAAATACTAAAACCCCGCCTGCGTGCGGGTGTGCAAGATTTAAAATTGCTATTTCTCCCTTGCACCTTTTTTTGAACTCAAATAAACTTGGTTTGCTTCTCCATCTTGGTGTGTTAATTAGTGCAACGCACACTGGGCAACAAACCCCGCTGTTGCCCCTCTCGGGCCCTCTGGGCTGGCAACAGTTTTGGCGTCCCTGGGTGAGCTCGAGGCAAAATTGTGCCTTGCTCGGACTCCTCCGACGGCCGGCGAACGACGGTCACAGCCGACGCCCAGCGCGCACTGGTGCCTTTACCGGGGGCCTCGGCAGAGACGCGTCAGGCCGACCTTGGAGGACACAACGGTGCAACGCACTCAGATAGTGAAGAAGCTGTTGCGGGCAATGGTGAGGCTCCGGTCCCGTGAATAAGGTAGGAACAGTCCAGTGGTGTGGACTTTTGCCCGAGGCTGGGGACGCCCAGCCGTTGTAATTCCCGTTAAACGATAGAGCGTCCTATAATGGGTCAAGGGCATGCCCATGGTATGGGGCAGGAACAGGGTACGGCCGGTAGGGCAAGGTGTATGCCCCTAGAATGCATTCTAGCGAATTGGAAGATGTTTGGTTCGGATCCAATGATTAAAAGTAAACTAAAGAAGTTCTGTACAGTTGACTGGCCTCAGTATCAGTTAGAGAGCCAGAAAAGGTGGCCACCGGAAGAATCACTTAATTACAACACAATCCTTCAATTACTCCTGTTTTGTCAGCGAATGGGTAGCTTCTGAAGCTGTTTGTATGAAGAGCTCTTGTAAAAATCCCCCATCATATGCCCCAGAGCTGCACTGGGAGGAGGACTGTCTGCGGGGACGTCTGTCTCTGTTGGGCTCACGCCATCTGAATTTATTGACTGTGCAGCAAAATAAGATGCATCGTGGTAATAGAAAATAATGGCCTTGGGGTGTGCGTGTGTACCCCAGTGTGAGTGACTGTTACCGGAAGACGCCCAGAGTACCCTGTGAAGCGAAAGCTCGTGACCAGGACTACTCTAACGCAAGCCCGGTAACTAGTGGATCTTTAGGAGATCTGACCCACGGTGGGCTGACTCGGCCTGGCATCGTCCGGCGAGGAAGCTACCTAGGTCTAGGAGTGTGTGAACCCATCTTCCCTCCCGCCCTTCCTTTCCGTGTGGGCTACTGACAGTCTGATCATCTCACTGGATGCAATCAGAGTAAGCGGCGCCGTCTCCCAGAGACTAGCCGACGCTCTTTGCTAAAGGAAGGTGTAGGAGAGTCGTGGTCATCCTCATTAGTCTCTCCTGTGTGAGTACCCTGTAGGGAAAGATCCTTAGTTTCTGAGCCGCTAGCGCGGACAGGGCACCCTCCCTGTGTGTGTGAGTGGAAAATGGGTAAGGGACAGTCTAAACATTCCATCTCACCCCCTAAGGGTACCCCAGCATATTACATGTACGTACATTATGGTCCTAAAACCTGTAGGTATTTAAAGAATTGGAATCTTCACACACGTGAAAATCCATCTAAACAATGCCCATTAAAAGGTACCTTCAATCTAAATAAAATCATACATCTCAAAAGAGCTTTTAATCACCAAAGAAGAGCCTCTGACACAGTGTGAGCAATTTGTCTAGGAATGGGTTAATTTAAAATTCAGCTTGGCCCAGAGATAAAAAAAAGTTGCTCTGCGTTCAAGGTCAAGAATCAACACAAACTATGCTAAGTACAAAAAAAAACTGCTTTCGGCCCCAGCTAGCTGTAAAATATATATATATATATATATATATATATATCGTTTATATAGCCAATATATATATATATATATATATATATATATATATATATATATATATATATATATATATATATATAAACAGAGGCAAACCAAACGCAATACAAGTTACAAAACCGGCAACAATAGCATCTTAATGGGAATGTCCACAAAACTCAAGGGCTGGTCGAAAAACTATTTCACAGTCTGGTATCTTTCAAAATACTGAAGATCACTCCAAAATCTAGATGAAATTCTTGACTACATTTCAAGATGATTGTAGCAGGGTGGTCCCCTGCTCCTGCTCTGAAGGGCTTAAAACAGCCCGGGAGAGGGCTGTGGCTGGGGCAAGAAGCCTGGGCTGATTGGGGAAAGTAGGCTCAGCTGTGGCCATGCTCCAATCAGGCCCAGCTGGCCCCTATAAGAGGCTGTGAGCCAGAAGCCCAAGGAGTCTCCCTCTGCATGTAGAGGGAGAAGGACCTGGTTGCAGGGACCAGAGCAGAGTACCTGAGTGGAGCAGGGCTGGGGAAAGGCTGAGGAGCTGGGGAGCTCCAGCCTGGAAAGCCCCAGGCTGCGGCCTAGCATTGGGCTAAAGGGTACTAGGGGTTGCAGAGGGCAGCCCAGGGGTAGGCCAAGGCAGCAGGTCACAACTCCAGACTGGCTCAGCCCAGCATCAGAGACAGAGAAGCCCCAAATGGTAAAAATCTGCAGGAGGGGTGACCTATAACATGAATGGACAGTACTGTGTAGTAACTAATTCCAAGAAATGTCACTTGTAATGTCACTACTCCGGATTGCTGTTATACTCCTCGTGTACGTAGCACTGTGGAACACACTGTAATAACGCCTTGCCCAGTTTTTCAAAACAAATCTATTCTCCGAAGTAAGCTCAATACCAAAACAATTTTAACACTTACCTACCAGTTTTAATGTGCGTATTAATCACTTTAAAACATGACTCGACAAAAAAACACATACATTATTCACATTAGTAATAACACGCACGAGGCAAAACAGGCCTTGAGTAACTTGGTCCGTAGTGGGGATCTCGACATGCTGATTTCCTGCACTTGGATGAAGTTGCATTTAAGGTTTTGCTTGTGTTACAAGGTGGATTAGTTTTAGCTGTGATAATTATGTATTGCCGCTTACAGCATTTGTTAAAACACTTTAAATCATATATAAAGGGTTCTCACCACTAATTCATATATTAATTTGGCAAAAGTATCACCTTGACTACAACAAACAAGGCAACAAGCAGGGGCCCTGTTGACTAATATATGCTGGCCAACTTATAAATATATATCAGTAATACATAGTATCCGCACTATATATATATACACATATTAGTATGCATTAAGCACCAACAACATTAATCACAAATATTCTAACAGTGATATAGCATAAACCAGCCTATATCAAAATCTCATTCACTTATGCTAAGTATCCCATAACACCTTAGATTTGCTGAAGTAAGCATTCTACATAAGCAGATAGGAAACTTGTCAAAATAAAGATACATTTGTTCTATGTCTTAGTGCAAGCTAGAGAAGGACCTTCATGGATCAATACCAAAACAAAGATCCAAAACAAAGATAAAGAAAGACCAGAACAAGTTAGGCAACTGGGGCAAGCTGATGGATTGAATTTTGGTGGCGTGTAAAAAAATGTGTAACTTGTAAAATCATATAAATAATACCAGCTAAAATATGTAACTCGGGAAGCACACCTTCTGCACAAGGTAAGTGTAACATCGCTGCACAGAACTGCTCTTCGGAGACTGGTATAATATAAACCCATTTTCCTGTACCATATTCATAAACTTGATGAACATTGGTTCTTTTGCTTAAGTATATTTCATAACAAACCAAAGTAGGGTAAAGCAATAAAAATTTTGACTGAAAACCGAAATATTTTGAAATATTTAAGTTTTCAGGCATTCAGTTTACTGATGAAAAATTGTACTTTTCTGTGGCTTGTGGACATTTTTCATGAAAATGGTTTAGGAGGAAATTTTTCAGCCAGGCCTAAGAACAATACATACCTGCCTCCCAGGGAGGTTTTGAGGCTTCATTAATTATTGCTTGGAAATTGCTTTGAAAGTCTCAGATGAAAGGTGCCACCGAACTGATAAGATGTCACTCTAATTCACAGCACCCTCGGGTAGACTCTCTGGAATACATCTTGGAAATGACCTACTGACTCTGGCTTTCCTATTTCCCCTTCATTTAAGAGGGTGGTAAGAGTGGACTAGGGCAGAATGGGGGGAAATTGTTTCCTGCGGTTCAGTTTTTCCTAAGGTGCTTAGGCCCAGATCCTCAAAGGTATTTAGATGCCTAGCTCCCATTGAAACCAAATTCTTTTTCTTCTTCTTCCTCTTATTCACTCCCAGTGGAGCATAAGGCGTCAACCATTCTCCTCCACTCATTTCGTTCTTGAGCGAGGCAGCAAATTTCATCCCACTTCATTCCCATGCCTTTAATTTCCTCTTCAGTGGTCCTTCGCCACGTCCCCAATGGTCTACCTCTCCTCCTTCTTCCTTGTGGTGTCCATCGTAGGGCAAATACCAAATACCAAAACTAAATACCTCTGAAGACCTTCACCTATGGGGATGAATCACCATTCCTATTTGTCACATGAGATAAAACCTCATCTGGAATACTGTGTGCAGTTCTGGTCTCCCACGTTTAAGAAGGATGAATTCAAACTGGAACAGGTACAGAGAAGGGCTACTAGGATGATCCGAGGAATGGAAAACCTGTCTTATGAAAGGAGACTGAAAGAGCTTGGCTTGTTTAGCCTAACCAAAAGAAGGTTGAGAGGAGATATGATTGCTCTTTATAAATATATCAGAGGGATAAATATCAGGGAGGGAGAGGAATTATTTAAGCTTAGTACCAATGTGGACACAAGAACAAATGGATATAAACTGGACACTAAGAAGTTTAGACTGGAAACTAGACGAAGGTTTCTAACCATTAGAGGAGTGAAGTTCTGGAACAGCCTTCCAAGGGGAGTAGTGGGAGCAAAAGACATATCTGGCTTCAAGACTAAGCTTGATAAGTTTATGGAGGGGATGGTATGATGGGATAGCCTAATTTTGGCAATTAATTGATCTTTGATTATTAGCAGGTAAATATGCCCAATGGTCTGTGATTGCATGTTAGATTGGGTGGGATCTGAGTTACTACAGAGAATTCTTTCCTGGGTGCTGGCTGGTGAGTCTTGCCCACATGCTCAGGGTTTAACTGATTGCCATATTTGGGGTCGGGAAGGAATTTTCCTCCAGGGAAGATTGGCAGAGGTCCTGGAGGTTTTTCACCTTCCACTGCAGCATGGGGCACGGGTCACTTGCTGGAGGATTCTCTGCACCTTGAGGTCTTTAAACTACGATTTGAGGACTTCAATAACTCAGACATAGGTTAGGGGGTTATTACAGGTGTGGGTGGGTGAGATTCTGTGGCCTGCATTGTGCAGGAGGTCAGACTAGATGACCATAATGGTCTCTTCTGACCTTAAGTCTATGAATCTATGAAAATAATCACATGGTGATCCAGTTTTGTGACATTTGTGTTATCTCTCAGTCCATATATAGGTTGCTTATCACCAGAGCAGCTGGATGCCAGATGAATGATTAAGGAGAGCACCAATCCTTTCTTACTTCTCACCCATCGTTGGCCACTTTCCCAGGCCCTTAGAGTTTGTCTTCAGAAGTGGTGTACTGAGAGAAGGCTCGCGCGAATGGATGAGTCCTACTGCACCCTATAAGTGGCAAAACTCAGGCTCATCCAGATTTTCAGCAATAGGAAATTACACAGAAAAGGATCTTCCCCCAGATCTGGCCTGGGCCCCCAGCACTTTCACTCTGAGGACCATCAGGCACTTAGATCTCTGTTAACCACAGCTGTTGCCTTGGTGCATGGAGATAGAAGCTATCTCTGAGACAGCTGGGCTGTAGCCGGAGGCTCCTGAGATTAAGACCAGCACCTTGACATGGATCCAGAATTAGACAACCAGTCATGATAACATTATGTAAATGCAGGAGGACTTTGTGTCCTCATATCATGGAGCAAAGTGGTGACACCAAAGGCCCAAAATAAATTCAGGACTCTTTTCTTGTCCTTGTGGGAGAGGCTTGTAAAAGCAGGGTTGTTCTGAGGGATTATTATTAGTTAAACATTGACACTGTGCATGAAGCTGTAAAGTGCGCAGAAGACACAGTCCTGTTCTGACGAGTTTAACTTCAATATGCAACATAGAGAAGTCATCCGCAACTTGCACCTGGTGTCTAAATCCAGTGTTCACAATCTCACTAAGGGCAGTGGGAGGTGTAACACCGAAGCATGGTTCTGTAGAAATCTTCTATTCCCAGATAACTGACGGGAAGGTTCAGAGGATATTTACAGCTTGATATCTTTAGTCTGGACACCTTCAAAGTCACCTCATTCTGATTGCTTATTCCCCACTCTGGCTAGTGTTTTCTTATAACCAGTGATCAAGTCAGAGCTATATGCATGTAAGCAGGGTCTGAATGAATGCTCCCCTGACAGCTATGTGGGAGATGGGAGAGACTTTGGGAGTGTTTATGTAAATACAGCAGAGAGTCCTGTGGCACCTTATAGACCAGGAGTCGGCAACCTTTCAGAAGTGCTGTGCCAAGTCTTCATTTATTCACTCTAATTTAAGGTTTCGCGTGCCGGTAATACATTTTAATGTTTTTTAGAAGGTCTCGCTCTACAAGTCTATATATTATATAACTAAACTAGTGTTGTATTGTAAAATAAACAAGGTTTTCAAAATATTTAAGAAGCTTCATTTAAAATTAAATTAAAATGTTGATCTTATGCCGCCGGCCCGCTGCTGGTCTGGGGTTCTGTTCACCTAGGCCAGCAGTGGGCTGAGTGGGGCCTGCGTCCGGGACCCCAGCTGGTAAGAGTCTGGCAGCCAGAACCCCAGACCGGCAACGGGCTGAGTGGCTCAGCCCACTGCCGCTCAGGGGTTCCATCCACCAGCTCCTGCCAGCTGGCATCCCGGCTGCCAGACCCGCTCAGCCCACTGCCGGTCTGGGGTCCCAGCCCTGCCCACATACAGTGGGTACCTACCTTCTCACTGGTTCTGGCCCATTCTTTTCCTCTCTCTGCACTGAGCTGAGGGTGGGAGTGGACCGAGCACAGGGCTGGGGGTGAAGGGTCTGGCCAGGAGCTAGAATGAGGGAGGGGGCTCAGGGTTGGGCAGGAGGTTTGGGTGTGGGGGCACTTACCTGGTCAGCTCCCATTTGGTGTGAGGGGTGCAGGTGGGAATGTGAGTGGGGGTGCAGGAGCTCCCGTTTGGTGCTCAGGGGGGGGGTGGTGATGTGCAGGGTGCATGGGATGTGGGGGGGCTGGGGATGTGGGGGGTGCAAGAGTCAGAGCAGAGGGCTGGGGGCATGTGAGGGGGCGCAGGTGTCAGAGTAGGGGGGCTGGGTATGTGTGGGGGTGCCAGAGTCAGGGCTGGGGTCATGGGAGGGGGTGAAGGAGTCAGAGGGCTGGGTGGTTCAGGGCTCAGGGCAGGGGTCTGGGGGGGGTGAGGCTGCAGGGCTCAGGGCAGAGGGCTGTGTGTGGTGGGGGAGGGGTCAGGGCTCAGGGCAGAGGGCTGGATGACTGCCCTCCCCCAGAACTCCCAACCCACCCCGCTCCTTGTCCCAACTACCCCCTCCTGGGACCCCACCCCCTATCTAAGCCTCCCTGCCCCTTGTCCCCTGACTGCCCCCCTAGGACCTTACCCCCTACCTGTCCCCTGACTGCCCCAACCCTTATCCACACCCCCACACCACCCAGACAGAACCCCCTGGACTCCCATGCCCCATCCAACCGCTCCCCACCCCCTGACAGGACCCCCAGAACTCTGGACCCATACAACCCCCCTGCTCCCTGCCTGCCCAACCCCTCTCCACACCCCTACCTCCTGACAGCCCCCAGAACTCCTGACTCATCCAACCCCCACAGCTCCTTGTCCCATGACCACCTCCTCCAGAGACCCCCACACTAACTGCCCCCAGGACCCTCCTTGCTCCCTGTCCTCTGACTGCCCTGACCCCTATCCACCCCTCACCCCTAACAGACCCCAGGACTCCCATGCCCCATCCACCCCCTGCTCTCTAACTGCCCTCCAGAGACCCCGCCCCAACCACCCCGGGATCCCACCCCATCCAACCCACCCTGCTCCCTGTCCCCTGACTGCCCTTAACCCTTATCCAACCCCTCCCCCCAGCCCCGGACCCCTTACCATGAGGCTCCCCGCTCATCCGGAGTTTTGTTGCTGCCGCGCGCGCACAGCCCCGCCCCACCCCTCAGAGCGCTGCGCGCATGGTGGCAGGGCTCTGGATGAGCAGGGAGCGGTTTTCCCTCCCCACGGACCCAAATGCTGCCCCACAGGAGCACGCAGCCCCAGCCCCCAGAGCGCTGCACGCGCGGCGGCAGGGCTCCAGGGGAAGGGGGGGAAGGCGGGGGAGGGGCCAGCAGCTTGCTGCGCTCGGCCGGCGCTCCGGCCAGGGAGCGCGGACCCTGCAGCTTGCCGTGTCGGCAGGATTTTTAATGGCACACTGGAGTCCCGGCAGGCTCCAGCGTGCCCTTAAAAATCAGCTAGCGTGCCATCTTTGGCACACGTGCCATAGGTTGCCGACCCCTGTTATAGACTAACAGACGTATTGGAGCATGAGCTTTCGTGGATGAATACCCACTTTGTCGGATGCATGGCGACGAAAACTCATGCTCCAATACATCTGGTAGTCTATAAGGTGCCACAGGACTCTTTGCTGCTTTTACAGATCCAGACTAACACGGCTACCCCTCTGATATGTAAATACAGTTTGCTACTGCTCTGCTTAGATATTCAGTAGACAGAGTGGTGGCAAAGTGATCAACTTTGGCTGGTGTTGGGTTACAAATCACTTTAGTACTGAATACAGGGTAATGATATATGGTTACCAATGTTGTAATTATTGTAGGAATACAGAGAAGCAGGACTGGGTTTAATCTGTCACAAATGAGGGGGTCACCCTCAGTTGAAATAACCTTGTTAAGCCAAGGGCTTGAATGCCAGAGGCCTATGACAATAAGGGGAGTGAGAGAAGGAGACTCAGGGCAGGTCCATACTCACCGCGCAGGTCGACGCAGTGAGTTCAACTTCACGGAGTTCAAACTGTCGCGTCTGATCTAGACGCGATAGTTCAAACTCCAGAAGCGCCGCAGTCGACTCCGGTACTCCACCACTGCAAACGGTGGTGGTGGAGTCGACGGGGGAGCCGCGGAGTTTGACCCCGCCGCATCTGGATGGGTGAGTAGTTCGAATTAGGGTACTTCAAATTCAGCTATGCTATTCCCATAGCTGAATTTGCATACCCTAATTTGAACCCCCTTTTTAGTGTGGACCAGGCCTCAGCTAGAAGGCTGTGAACCTTCCCTAACAGTTTTCCTGGATTGGTTGAATCTGTTTCCTATTTTTCGTCCCCCCCCCCCCCCCCAGTCTCTAAGAAAGAGCTAAATAGGTTTTATTATGAGTTGTTTGGTTACTTTAAATGCTCAATCAGAGCTGAAAGCAGTGGTGGTAGGAGTGTATTTCTACCATGCCTGGAAAGAACTAAAAATCACTGAGAGCTGAAATCACTCAAGATGGGGCAGGGTTTCTGCCCAGCCTGCAAAGAGCTGAAAATCACTGAGTCTGATGTACAGAGGTCACAGCAGAGAGGTAGGTAGCAGCAGCAGGTGATTGACAATTGGCTGGCAAACAAGTGGCTGGTGAGGTGGCACAGAGCAGTTGGCAGGGTGGCCAGGTGGCGCAGTGAGTGGCCAGCAGGGCAGCTGGTGGAGAGGGGCAGCAAGTGAGTGTCTGAGCAGTGGAGCGAGTAAGGTGCCTCCTTACCTTCACCCAGGGTAGGAGGTGAACTCTGTAGATGCACCCTCTGGGTCTGCACTGACCATGGACAGTAACTGTGAATGGGTTGCAGAGAAGGGACAGGCACATTAAAGGGACTTTTGGGTTGCTGGACTCAAGAACCTGAGGGGAAAAGGACACTGCCCAACTTACTTGGGGGTGGGTCTGTTGCTCATGGTTTATGATTATGAACCCAGTCTGTGGTGTTTTCCCAAATTAACACTGAGTTACTTCCCTCCTTTTATTAAAAGTTTCTTTTCTACACTCAGACTCTGTGCTAGCGAGGGGGGGAGTATTGCCTCTCAGAGGCACCCAGGGGTGGTGTGTAATTTTCCAAGGTTACTGGGTGAGGGCTGTAGCCTGTTTTGTGCTGTATTTTTGAAAAGGAACCCCTAGATATTGAACCCGGCTCTGGTTGCTGCTGGCTCCACCTGGCAGAAGGGTTACACGTATATGGAGAGATCATGGGGAAGGAGAAGGCTCACAGAGCCTGGCGGTGAATGTCACTGCAGAGAAGTCCCTTAAAGGCAAGAGAAGTGCCTGTCATTTCATGTTTCCCTGGGCTCTCAGAAGAGGCATTTCCCAGCTTAGCATCATCAGGATATTCACAGCAGGCTGAGTCAAATCCCTTGGATAGACAGCAGGTGTACTTGTACACAGAGAGGCTTCCCATTTTGTGGGTCACGCACGGACATTTACCTCACTCATAAGCAATGATGGCAGGCGTGCCCTCTTGAGAGTGAGCAATGAATCGGGGTTCTGTCTGACGTTTGTCCATCTCTGTTGTACCCTATTCTTCTGCACCTCGGTAGTGCAGTGCACCCAGGTCCACTCTCAGCATTCGTTCCTCTGGGACCGTCGTTGGTTTTGTTTACTTCTATAATATTTCCTTTATTTCTGAACAATGCATCCAGTCAAAAAGAAGGAGACATTTCACATGCTCAGCTCCGTATCTCCAAGCTCTTTTGTACACTGGCTCCGACAGTTGCTATGAGTCCTTCTGCCAGCAGATGGAGACTATGGGGGCCGAGAGTCTTAAATTTTCAAAAGTGACTTATCATTTTGGATGCCCAACTTAAAGGACCTGAAAGGAGGCTGATTTTCAGACAGAGAGAGAGAGGGTGCTCAGCACTTTCTGATAACAGAATCAGGGGCCTTGAGTGAGGTACCCAAAATCACCAAGTTGGGAGCTTTATCCAGTTAGAGAAAACAGTTCAGCGGACAGTTATTCCCAGCATCCCAGTGTGATGAATGCCAAGTTAGCCGACACCAGTGGGACATATTATACACACTGCCCAGTTGGTTACACCAGCACAGACTGTGGGACCTTCAGAAATCAGATCAGTCCCCAAGTTGGAGCAGGTCAGGAACTTTCTGACAAAACAGTTCAGCTGGAAAATGCTGATTGGTCAAACCCAAAATGTTTTGTGGAAACATCTTGAGTGCGAACCCTGCCTGGTTTCCTGGCAGACTCCTGGGTAGCCAGGGCTTCCAGGGCCCCTGGCTCAGGGGCAGCCCAACTGGTGGATTCCCCAAGGATGGGGAGAATCCCCAGGTTTCCAGGTTCCCTGCTATGGAGCCAGGAAACCCTAAGAATCCTGGCTACTCAGTGTCTGGCAGCGGTGAAACTGACAAGACTCATCTAGATTTCACTCAGAAGCTGACAGAGTCTGCATTTTTTGTTTCAGAAACACCAGAGGTCGGTGTTTCCCAAATGAAAACTTTTCAGCATTTCCGGTTCGCAGGAAATGTAAAGAATGTTGGTTTCAGTCCAAACTGGAATGAACCCAGATTTCGAAATGTTGAGATTTTCCACGAACTGGAAATTCCAAGTTTCCGCCAGCTCTATCCAAACAGATATAGGGAGGGGACCGTAACATCCTGGGAATATCCCCTCTCAAATCCTGGCCTGGCCTTTGACACAGATGAAGAAAAGATGCCCACTGGTGAATCTAGTCTAGGATTACAGTGGAGGATGGGGAGTTTTAATGATTGCTGGGCAGATGCTCATGTATCAAAGATGATATTTATTGATAAATCAAAGCAAATGTTTATTAATGTCACATCCTTGCCTTAGGCCACACCGCATATAAAATAAAGACATGCTTTAGAATCAGCACAGTTCAGTAAAATGGATACGCAGTTTTTAAAAGACAAAACTTAAAAACACAAGATTAATCCTTCTCCCAAAATCAGTTACACCTTCACAATCGCCCTCCCTGATGACACACAGTGTAAAAGAGGCGCCTGATGCGCTAATGAAGAAATAACGAGAAAGACACGTTAGGTGAGGAAATATCTTTTATTGGGCCAACTTCTGTTGGTAGAAGGGACAAGCTTTTGGAGCTCTTCTTCAGGCGAAATAATGTAATTTTAACTCTGGCTATTTAGTTTTGTATATTTATGGATAAAGGACTTGACTACGTAGTTCCTCCAGCACTGAACTTTAGTGCATTAGGGAGGGTTTTTCAAAAAGTTCCTAAGAGAGTGTGGTACCTGGCTCTCCTTGAAAGTGAGTGGGAAATTGGGCTCCTGACACCCTAATTCCAAAGGCTTCCCATAAGGTCCTTCCTAGTGAAAGTGACATCTTCACACACTGCCTGTAGTGTTTGTGCCCTATGCCAGTTCCTCTCAGTCTCTGGCCTGCCCTCCCAATATAGTCCAGAGGCTGAGATTTAAGGCCCTGCAGGCTTCCCAGCCTGAAATAGCAGCTGAGGTCTCTATTAGTTGCTTGCTGGGCCAGTTTCTCTGCTGCACCACATCAGCAGAGAATTTAGCCCCTTGTGCTCAGAGCCCTATTTTGCTGCTGAAGTGGGTCAGCGTTGGCTGCTCCAGGTGTTTTTCACTGTCAGTGACCGTGTGTGCGTGTTCATGACTGTGACCATTTTGACCTCCCGCATAGCACTGCCCAGAGGACCTCACCCAGGTATTTCAGCATCCAGCCCATAGCTGAGCTAGAGCAGAGCTTTTAGACAACTAACTCGGCCCGGGTTTTTAAAGGTACTTAGGCCCTTAATTCCCATTTAAATCATGGGAGTTAGGAGTCTAAGTACCTTTGAAAGTCTGGCTCTAGTATTGATTTAGACTCCAAGCGATGGAGAATCCATCACGCCCCTTGGTTGTTCCCTTGGTTAATTACTGACTGTTACAAATTTGCACTTTATTTCTGGTAGGAATTTGTCTCACTTCAGCTTCCAGCCATTGGATCCCATTAAGGATATTTCTGTCTGCACAGGAACACTGTCAGTGACACATCCGGATGTCTCCAAGACATAGTGAGTTTCCTTGGTTTTGTTCCTCCTGGGGACTGAGCCTGCTGGGTAGTCCCAATATATGATGTTGGTGTGGATGGGACAGCTGTCAGCTCAGCAGGTGGCCAGCCTCTATCTCTTTGAACTCTGCCCATAAAGCGACAAATACATTTTTGGTAGTGTTACAAGAAGAAGGAGGAGCAGATGAGTTAAAGGACCCTGAAGACAGAGAGACCCTATCATTTCCCCTTAAGGAGCAGTGCCCAAAGCCAGATCTGAAGAAGCAGACACAGCAACACTGGTCCAGTTCTGGCTGGAAGGATCAATGCAACAGCATCAGCGACCACTGCATCCAAGAGTCAGAGTCCTTAGCCATTGCCCTCAAGTCTAAACACTCACTTGGCAATGACCCATCCTCATATCCAGGGTACTTCTTTGCAAGCTGTTCCAAGCAATAAGTCCAAGGGGAAAGGAAGGTACAAGGATACTTACTAGAAACTGGAGTTCTCCCTCCATGGGTCATGTGCTTCTGAGTCTCTTAAGCAATTTGAAAAATCTCAGCCTAGATATATTGCTTCTGCAGTGGCTCTTGAGTCTCAGCACAAGGTCCAACCATTGTGGGGCTTGCCCGGTGAACCACAGACCAACCACTGCTATGCAGGGGACCAGACACTAAGCCCCTCTCTGCTCCCCTCCACTTTTAACTATTTAAAACTCTCCATGAAGCAGAGGAGGCTGGAGGGTAGAGTAGGGTCTGCAGAAACAAGGAGAAGCCCAGATAGAGTAAATCACCATCCCTTCTCCACCAGGAAATCTCCACTGCAGGGTCTTGTGGTAGGGGATCTGTAAACAGCAGACTATCCCAGGGGAAAGGCTGAGGATGGCTAATTAGAGACCACCTGAATTGGGGCAAGGACGCCTGGAAACGCTCAGGGTGAATCAACATGCATTAACCAGAGACTGGTTCCTGGCAGATCCCCAGGCACCTCGCCCTGTTTGGAAGGGATGTGGGGACAGAGAGCTCTTCCTCCATGTGTGGGGGGGGATGCTCAGGAAAGGGGTGATTTGGGCACTTGATTGGACTGTATACCCTGGGGTGTTACTAATCTGCATCTCCTCTTCGACCCCCACACTCTCTCTCTCACTCTCTTGGCAATCTACCCAGTAACCCATTTCACTGGCAGTGTGTAGAATTCACTGGGTGTAATCATCTTACACTGGGAACGGAGGATTTGCCAGATTGGGAGTATATCTAGCACAGGCTCCTGTCTCTGACACCAGCCTGCACCAGCTGCTTCAGGGGAAGGTGCAAAAAACCCCTATTGCAGAACAATGGACTATGCCCTTTTCAGTCCGTGCTTGGCTCATGCTGCAAAAGGCATTCAGCTCCAAACAGGGGCAAGGGATATGACCCATGACGGAGAAGGATCAGCCAAAACCTTTACTGAGATACAAGGCCTGATTTTTAGCAACTGCATGAGCAACGTGGTGCACACAGGTCTAGAGCTTCTAGCCCAGCCGAGCTGTGCTTGGCGTGGGCCTGAGGAAAGCAAAGGTCGCTTTAAGTCTCCTTTGGCCACAGAGGAATGGTGCCCATGGCTCCAAAGGTTCTCAGCCAGATGCTGCTACGTCCCAGCCATGCCCTCATTGCCTGGATGCATGGGGCAGGGGCCGTAGAAGCAACTCGAGTGCCTCTATGCTGCCAGAAGATTCACTTGCCATGGGGGAATCTGTCTCCTGGATCTACAGATCTACTCAGAATTTGCCTGTTCTATTACGGCAGTTCAGCTGAGTTCCCGCAGTTGTTCAACGACCTGCAGCCTGGGCAGATCACGTGCCTGCTGCTCTAACTACCTGCCCCATGAATTGCTGGAACACAGAACCATCTGAAACACTCAGAGTCAGGAGCACCATCAGCTTTTTTGGCACCCTAGGTGGCGGAAGGTCCCGCCCCCAAAATGGTGCCCCCGACAGAGGCGGCGGAAGGTCCCCCCACCAAAATACCAACGACAACCAGGGCAGCTGAAGATCCAGCCGCCAGGGTCACTGCCCCCCAGATGTTAGTGCCCTAGGCGACTGCCTAGGTCGCCTAATGGGTTGCGCCGGCCCTGCTCAGAGTCTCCCTCCACATGCATTGCCAAACCCGAAGGCATCAAAGAACTGTAGGGTACGGGGATGACACAATGTTGAGAAATGCTGGGCGTGAGCATTGATAGTATGGGAGATGTGGGTAAAAGCAGAGAGCAACACTGCTCCTGTCTGATGTGAAACCCAGACACAACAGGCAACATTCTTCTCTGGGATTGCAGGAAGAAAGGCTGTTTCACATCCCTGAAGGGAAGAAGAACTGGTCCAATCTGCAGGCAGCCTCATTAAACCAGGTGGCTTTGGACCAAGCACAGAAGCTACGAGTGAGTGGATCCTGACTGCTTTGACCAGTGTCGAGGCAAAACCTGGAGAGAACTGCATTTTCTTTCCTGGTTTTCAGTGCGTTTGGGGAGTTGTCACCAGTGGCCTATCAAATGGACTGTCCTGCATGCTGATTAAAGCAAATGGAGAGATTTGGGGGTGGATATTACTGACAACTGGTTAATACCTTCTTTGGGAGAACAGGGACAGCAAGTGGGGATTAAACCCTGGCTCAATATACAGATCTAGCGGTGAACAGACTCTGCCCTCATCACCTTAGGCTGAATGTCCCTGTCTAGGGAAGGTTGCTGAGAAGTGGTGATCCAGCTACACTTAGAGATCCTAGATTTATTTTGGTCCATCTTCCCCTGAAGCCCTACAGAGAAACAGCAATGGGAGAGGAAGTAGGCGCAGCCAGTTCCAAGTGTCTTTTACCCTTCTATACACTGCCACCTCTGTTACACACACACATACACACAGTGCGCGTGCAGGTGTCTTTTTGCATATAGTTATTTAGAAGGACCCTAACTGTGTAAGTAGCAACATGATCTTAGATTGGTAGTATGTGTCCCACCCCACCCCCCGCCACACACACACACACCAGCTCTACCCCCCTGGCTGATGATAGTACACTGGTCTGAGTGTCTGTTTTTCAGACTGACAAGGTGGGTGAGGTAATATCTTTTATCGGAGCAGCTTCTGTCGGTGAGAGAGACAAGCTTTTGAGGTTACACAGAGCTCTTCTTTGGGTCTGTGTAAGCTGGAAAGCTTGTCTCTCTCACCAGCAGAAGTTGGTCCAATAAAAGATATCACCTCACCCACCTCGTCTCTCTAATCTCCTGGGACCGACACAGCGACTGCGACCCTGCATCCGACAATGTCATTCAGACTGTGAGCTCCGCCTGGCTCTCAGCACTTCTGGGGGCTCGGTGAACAGGTGTCTCTATCAGCTGGGGAGGAAGCAGAGACTGTGTGGATATTGATGGACAAGAGCGAGGTGGCCACCCTGACACCACAGGGTCTGTCATGGCAACTGACCATGCTGTGCTGTTTCCTGACCTGGGGGCTGGAGGAATGGATCTATAGGAGGTTTGCGCCTCCCTGTCTGTGAAATTCCAGCTTCCCCCTCAGAGAGTCCTGCAGGCCTCCAGGTTGTACCCCCTCCCAGTCAATGTGGGCGAAGGCTTCCGCAAGGAGCTGAGGATACGCTGCCATCACCGGACCCAGAGACCCCAGGGACTGTGTCTGTCCAAGGCAGGGATCTACTGACTCAAACTGGCAATGACTTCACCCCTACGAGCCGGACGTGGAACTTGACAGATGCAGTTATTATCCAGACTACAAAGCTCGCTGGGGAGCAGGGTGCCGGAGGCAGGAAGAGATCTGTTGAATTAGGCAGCCTGAGGGACCCTGTGGGGGAGAGAAGCACAGTAGAAACGAGAGGGAGCTCGGTGACTCTCCAGCCTACAGACGCTGCAGGATCCTGGGGGTGAGAAGGGCTGCAGAACGCGAGAAGCCAGTTTCATTTCCCCGCCTATGCAGCCATCAGGCTCCCGTGTGGCCACAGCTGCTATGGAATGGGAGGGGCTGGTTCATTTTCTGTGCCAGGTTCTGTGACTCGCAGAGGGAGGTCAAGGCCGCATGCTGTGTTAATATTTTCCTGAACAGCTGTTAATGATTTATGAATAAAACTGAAAGCCCCACCACCACCATCCACACGCACACACACACTATTGTGTGACATGGCTTTTGCTTTTCCCTCTTTCCCGAGCGCTGCTGGCCGAAGCTCAGGGCTGCTTCCTCATTCCCTGTTTCTGGGAAGTTGTGTTGTTTTGAGGCTCAGGAGTGAATGCAGCCGGCGCAGCCAGATATCTGAGCCTGTCCCAGCTCCAGGGTAAACTTAGCCTGGCCTTTCGCAAAGTACTTGCTGTGGCAAAATGCACAGTAAATCAGTGCTCCAAATGCCAACAAATACTTAGGGATTATCAAAATGTATGGAATGGCTCAGCGGGAACCTGGAGCTGATTGGGGGCTGATTCAGCCTTCCACAACTAACCCAGGCAGAAGACGACCCAGCTGATCCCTTCACCTTGGCCCAGGGCACCACTGGGAACAGTCCCTAACATGGGCCCTTATTGTAACTGCTCTTTATTCCTTCCAGCTTGAAGGTAACTGGGGAAGATGGTGGACCCCAGACTGTCCAACCAAATCCCATAGATACAGGCTAACAGTAGAGCAGAATCTGTCAGGCACCAGAGGCACCGTGGGCCCATGATGGAGCCGGAATGCTGCTTTATTCCCCGTTGCGTCCTCCGTATTTTTTCCTTCATATTTCCATGGGAATTTCATGCTGGTGAAAGGGGAGAAGGTGGTGGCCCCACAGAAGCACACAGTCCCCATCACGCCACTCCCATGACGCCTCCTTTTCCGCTGGCATTCGCCGCGTGACGCAAATCGTCCCCGACTTGCCTCATGGTCTCTCTCAAGGGTCAAAGGTTGACACATACGCTTCTCAGCGCCCATCCGTTTTTCCACTCTAATTATTGAGTGCTAGAAGATTTCCGCAGTTGTAGAGGAGAGCTAGCGCCTGTGACCAAACGCACCCTGGTGTTCACACCCTACACGCCAGTGTAATCATCCTTGTATAAAATATGCCTTGTGAGGTATCATTTGAAAACTAATAACTCCCTGGTAAAATGTGGGTAGCAACATTCTATGTAAAGTTACAAATTCCCACTGAATGATGTTGGTGGCACATGTTCAAACCCACGTAGCCCCAGTTAGGCAGGACTGGTCAAGGAGGGTCTAAACAAAGGAATGTGTGTTTACCTCAGTTTACATTTAAGTTGTAAACAGGATCCCCAGACATCGAGAGGGGGAAGACAGGAGACAAGAAAAATCCCCATTCCAGAAAACAGATGAGAGAAGAACCAGCTTGTACCCTATTTCACCACCAGACACCAGCTCGCCTTCTTTGCTGTTTGAATGAACTTCAGCTAGGGGTAGCCCTCAAGCCAATGCATTTCAAAGGGTAATTGAACTATAAAAGAAAGGGTCAAAACCACCCCAAGTCATCGCTCCCGATTAATCTCTCTCTTTTTCACCTAAGACGTCAAAGAAACAGCCACTGGGAGTCGATCCTGGCCTGAGAGTTTGAACAGCAACGTGCTGAAAACACACAGTAAGGGGCTTCACCTTGAATCATGTCTGGTTTGTTACGTTTAGAAAGCATATTATCTTCATTTGTCTTGTAACCATTTCGGACTTTAATGCCTCATTAGTTGTACTCGCTGAAAATCTCTCTCTCTGTAGTTCAATAAACTTGCTTTATTCTGTAATTCAAACTAACCCAGTGTTATGAACTGTTTGGGGAACTCCACTTAAGTCAGCAGACTGTGGTATGTTGATCCCCTTAGAGGGGCAACAGACCTAATATACCTGAACTGCCCAGGAGAGGGCTGGACAGAGCAGAACACATGATTTTGGGGGGAAATCCGGGCATGGGAGTGTGTTGGGATCACCCTGCAGATAGTAACTCAGGCTGGTGGGAGCCAAAGTGTGGTTGGTATTTGCTGACAGCTGCTGGACCAGAGCTGTGGAGACAGACACTCAGGATGGGACCTGCATGCTGTTTGGCTGTTCTTGAGGTTCCCTGGTTGGAAGCTGCAGCAGCGGCGTATTGTGAGGCGCCCCATCTTACAGAGCAAGTGGTAGCACAGCCCCTCACTGGTCTGGTTGCACCCTGCAATGTCAGAGTGCCTGAGTCACTGACTAGAATACGAGGAGAAAATATTGGTGCTAAAAAGCTTTGTAATCCAGTGGAAAAAGGTAGACCAAGAACCAAGAGCGGGACGTTAAATCAGAGACATTCTAATTTGAAATGAGGCACACAGGTAAACAGTAAGGGTGAGTAACCACTGGAGCAAACTGGAGATTCTCCATCTCTTGATATTTTCCAATGAAGGCCGGGTGCCTTTCTGGAAGATGCGTCAGTCAAACACAAGTTACTGGGCTCCGTGCTGGGGTAAGTGGGTGAAATTCTCGGGCCTGGATTATGCAGGAGGGCAGACTAGAGGATCTAATGGTACCTTCTAACCTTAAATTCTATGAGCCTTTGATTGGCACGCAGCTGGAAGAGTCCAGTCCCTGTCCGTGGTCTCTCTGCTCAGACTGCCAGCTCTGTCTGCTAACAGCCTTTGCTCATGACAACACAACGCTAAATCTGAACCTGTGACGTGGCAGTAAAGAAGCTTACAGCCCATATGATTCAATCAATCTAGAATCATAGAAGATTACGGTTGAAAGAAACCTCAGGAGGTCATCTAGTCCAAGCCACAGCTCAAAGCAGGACCAACACCAACTAAATCATCTCAGACAGGGCTTTGTCAAGCTGGGCCTTAAAAACCTCTAAGGATAGAGATTCCACCACCTCCCTACGTAACCCATTCCAGTTCTTCACCACCCTCCTAGTGAAATAGTGTTTCCTAATATCCAATTTAGACCTCCCCCACTGCAACTTGAGAGCATTGCTTCTTGTCCTCTCATCTGCCACCACTGAGAACAGCTGAGCTCCATCCTCTTTGGAACCCCCTTCAGGTAGTTGAAGGCTGCTATCAAATCCCCCCTCACTCTTCTCTTCTGCAGACTAAACAAGCCCAGTTCCCTCAGCCTCTCCTCGTAAGTCATGTGCGCCAGCCCTCCGATCATTTTCGTTGCCTTCCGCTGGACTCTCTCCAATTTGTCCACATCCTTTCGTAGTGGGGGGCCCAAAACTGAACACAATACTCCAGATGTACCATCACCAGTGCCGAATAGAGGGGAATAATCACTTCCCTCAATCTGCCGGCAATGCTCCTACTAATACAGCCCAGTATGCTGTTAGCCTTCTTGGCAACAAGGGCACATTGTTGACTCATATCCAGCTTCTCATCCACTGTAATCCCCAGATCCTTTTCTGCAGAACTGCTTAGCCAGTTGGTCCCCAGCCTGTAGCAGTGTGTGGGATTCTTCCATCCTAAGTGCAGAACTCTGTACCTGTCCTTGTTGAACCTCATCAGATTTCTTTTGGCCCAATCCTCCAATTTGTCTAGGTCACTCTGGACCCTACCCTTACCCTCCAGCGTATCTACCTCTCCCCCCATTTTAATGTAATCCTCGAACTTGCTGAGGGTGCAAGCCATCCCATCATCCAGATCATTAATGAAGACATTGAACAGTGCCTGTGGCTAGCCTAGTGTGGGCAAGGCACATGCTCAAACGTCATGAGTAAGGCAGCCCAAAATCCTGAGCTTGGCTCAAAACTCATGTGGGCTTTTCTAACTGCTGGGATCTTTTTCTTTCCTTTCTGGGTTCTGAGCCTTTAGGGTCACACAAAGGGGGCACATTGTCAAGCTGTTCTCCACAACCACGATGGCTAGAAACTTACTTACCAAAAAAACCCCAAAAAACAAGAACAAAAAAAACCAACTCAGATTATCATACAGTCTTCTGATTCCAGCCAACAAGGCTTTATACAAAGTAGCAGGAGACCTGGCAGCCCTGCCATCCAGCCTCCATTCCCTGACTCACCAGCTTCTAAATCTGTATTTGCTAGAGCAGGGGAATGCTTGGTGATGAATGATATAGTCAACACACGGAGCCAACTTTTCTGTTCGTGACCAACTCTTTTTTTCTAATGTTACCCATACAAAATGCTCTGTTACTCACACACCTAGGGCACCTGCTCTTACTCTGTTCCTAGGGCTCAGGCTTAATCCTCCAGGTTTGCAGGACCTTTACCGGAGAAAGAGCCTTACACAGTAATATCCGTATTCTCTATTTATTAACAATCACTAAAAATAGACTGCACACGCTACCCATACAGTGCTCCCCATTCCCAATAAAACAGATGAACGTGTCTTGCTGGCCAGTCAGGATCAGGTCATCTAGGGGACTCCAGTTTCTGCACAGTGTCATTGGCAGAGTGTTGAGGTCTGGCAGCTCTGATCTTGGGGGCTGTGTCCTGGAGTTGGTTCCCAAAGAACTTCCTTTTGGAGCACAGTTTATATAATGAAACTTGAGTCCTGTTTAGCTATACCTTAACCACTCATTATACTAAAATTTTACTAACCAATCCTAACATAGTGTAACAAAATTCTCTAACCAATCCTACCCCACCACCTTAATTCATTTACACCTAGCAAAATTAATTATGTAACAGACAGAAACAATCAAAGAACCAGACAGTGACCATTCAGATAAACAATAGGGATGTGGGGACCATAATGACAAAACAATAAAGAAATGAGGATTTCACAACCACAACTATTGAGAAGTGATTTCTTGCCAGACAGGATGCTACCAAACTAAGTTTTCTTTAACTCTTTTAAGCTCTGTTTCTCTAGCTGGTGATAGTGGGGGGGCATTAGGACAGAGTCTCCTTCTTAACAGCCTGACATTACATTGTTTTAGTGTAATTTAGATGGAATCTGAGGAGGTGACTTCCTGCTCTCAGCTAATGGCTGCTGCTCGGCTGCTCTTTTAATCTGGCTGCAGACGAAAGCCTTGGGCTGTAGGCCTTGCAATATGGCTGGAGACAAAGGCCTTGTTCTTACACTAACTTGTTCAGTCTGACCATTGTTTTACTGTTTATTTAGGTGTGTGGATTTAAAATAATTACAAGACGCCTACCTAGGGCTCTAACCAGTTGTTAACAGAACAATCAATGCAATGAAATCCAAACACCATTAAAGTGAAGGCCTATAGCTCAGTGATCCAGCATTTGATGACAGCTGAAGAGATTCCCTGGTCCAAATCCAGGTGCTTGCTCATTGCAGGAGAGCAGACTAGGTGATCACTGGTCTTATACTCTGTGAAACTCAGCTAACCAGACACCAACGGAGCTGGCTTTTCATCCCTTCACCATGTGGTGAAACATACCCTCATTCCTCTCCAACGACCATACCAAACATTTTTCCATGAACAAATTTTAGCCTATGGACCACTTGTACTTGTTGAACTCTTACTTCCATGGTGTCACAGAGCATTGCTCCCACTTACTGATTGGATGAGAGAAACTATAATTAGCAAACGCAGAGTGTGGCCAATTAAGGGGGTCTTAGTGGGAGCAGTCTGTGGCGTTAGAAGGATCTAGGCCGCCAGGATGAAGGAATTTTTAGGAGTGATACACCTTTTCCTCCCCGGGAAGCTGCTGCTGTCGTATAGTGTAACAGACGGGCCTTAACTGAAATGGCTCCTAAATCACTGCTCTTTCCACCCCTAGTGAATTCTGTTTAATCACAACATCAGCTGAGCTCTTTGAGCCAGGGTCTGTCTCTTTGTTCTGTGTCCGTACAGTGCCTAGCATAGTGGGGGTCCTGCCCCTGGCTGGAGCTCCTAGGCGCTAGGGTGGTGCAAATAAGACCGAGTCATTCGCTTTTCACAAACATTCTGCGAGCGAAACACCGCTTCCAGTCTGCTGAGTTCTTTGTGAACAGTCGTTCACCACCTGAACCAAACTGATTGAACGCCTGCCTGTAAGCCAGGCCAGTCACCCAGTAGCGTCCCTACCAAGCAATGACTCAGCCAAGTACCTGCAGCTCTCACACTGGACCCAAATGGCAGATTCCCTCAAACCCAGCCACGTATATCCAGGAGGTGGCTGTTGCTCTCATCAGCACCCCTGCTGGCTCTTAAAGCCATGGGCATTTCACCCTCAGAGGACACCCTCAGCACCCAAAGAGCATCTCTTCTCAGCTGGTGACTATGTGATATCAGATCTCCACTATCCATGGCAGCCAGCACCCCATGGACCAGCACAGCATCTCATGCTGAAACAAGAGGCAGTGATGTGGCAGTCGCCAGGAAAAGGCAGATTATAAGCAGGCTGCAGAAGAGAATCAGGACAGAGGGTTTTCCCGTGGGGACTGAGGGTGTCTAGCAAGGGAGTGACAGTGTATTTAAAAATAGCTGTGCAAAGCAAACCATTAGACCTCAGCTCCATCCTCACATCTTCCAGCCACATTGCGCTTTGATTCATATGCAGCCAGGCCCTGCCTTGCAGAAATCCCTCCCTGGAGCAGGGCAGGAAAAGCATCTTTATCTTTCTCACCTATTTAGTCCTGTTCTTATACCAGTGCTGTGAGCATCTGATGGTAAAGAAACATCCCTGGGAAACCGGTGTCTCTTGTGCCACACTGTGCCTGCCCTGGGCAACGGCAAAAGCCATCCTGCTGCACCATACTGTGCTAGCCCCATCCTGCCAGGCTAATTGCCCGCAGCTTGCACACTCGCCATTCCAGCATTCATGTTCCTGTGCTGCTGGCAGCACCTGTGTCTCTCTTCTGTTACTCGTGGAGAACCCTGGTGAGGGGCGGCTTTACCTGATACTGGGCAGGTGGGTTATGATACATATGCATTGGCAGGGACTCCGGATCAGCTTCCCTTCTGCATATGTGCTGAGATGAAGCGCGGCAACCCTGCTCAATATAGACACAACAAGGGGACCTGTCAGTTGGTCCTGTCTTACACTAGCATTGTAAATGGGAGTGGCCTCTCTTTCCCTCTCTGTTTCACACTAACAGGAAGTGGAAGTCTTTGCCCACCCTTCTCAGGCCTGGTCTACACTAGGACTTTAATTCGAATTTAGCAGCGTTAATTCGAATTAACCGTGCACCCGTCCACACCAGGAAGCCATTTAATTCGACCTAGAGGGCTCTTTAGTTCGAATTCTGTACTCCTCCCCGACGAGGGGAGTAGCGCTAAATTCGACATGGCTATGTTGAATTAGGCTAGGTGTGGATGCAAATCAAACTTAGTAGCTCCGGGAGCTATCCCACAGTGCACCACTCTGTTGACGCTCTGGACAGCAGTCCGAGCTTCGATGTTCTGACCAGCCACACAGGAAAAGCCCTGGGAAAATTTGAATTCCTTTTCCTGTCTGGACAGTTTGAATCTCATTTCGTGGTTGGACATCGGGGCGAGTTCAGCAGCACCAGCAGCAATGCAGAGCTCTACAGCAGAGGAGTTCATGTAATCTCTGAATAGAAAGAGGGACCCAGCATAGACTGACCGGGAAGTCTTGGATCTGATCGGTGTGTGGGGCGAGGAGTCTGTGCTTTCGGAGCTGTGCTCCAAAAAACGGAATGCAAAGACCTACGAGAAGGTCTCCAGAGCCATGAGAGACAGAGGATACAGGCGGGATACAACGCAGCGCCGCGTGAAAATCAAGGACCCCAGACAAGGCTACCAAAAAATCAAAGCAGCAAACGGACGCTACGGAGCCTGCCACCACTGCCCCACCAGTGACCATGGACTCTGACGATGGGACAGTGTCGACAGACAGTTCCTCGGCGATGTTCACGGATGGGGAAGATGAGGAAGGGTTTGTGGAGGATGAGGCAGGCGACAGTGCTTACAACGCTGGTTTCCCCGACAGCCAGGATCTCTTCATCACTGTCACAGAGATCCCCTACCAACCCTCCCCGGCCGTTAACCCGGACCCTGAATCGGGGAAGGAGCAGTCGGTAAGTGCTTTAAACATGTAAACTTTTATTCTTAATATAACAGGAATCTGAAGTATGTGAAAAGGAGGTCTCTATATATATGGGGATAGAACAGAAATCCTCCTGGGAGATCTTCACGAAGCTCTCCTGGAGGTAATCGAAAAGCCTCCGCAGGAGGTTCCTGGGGAGAGCTGCCTTATTGGGTGCTCCGTGGTAGCACACTTTTCCGCGCGAGGCTTTCATGAGGTACTCAGGGAGCATTGCCTCCCCGAGCATGGCAGCATAGGGCCCTGCTTTGTGCTGGCTTTCACGCAGCATGCGCTCTCTATCTCCTTCAGTGACTGTCCTCAGGGTGATCTCGCTCGGAGACTCCTGCATCTAATTAGGGGAATTACTGTAATGTTACGCCTGGTTCCGGCATCTAGTACACATACAGTGACAGTGACAAAAGGCAAAACATGCTCCATGGTTGCCACGCTATGGCGTATGCCAGGGCAATCCAGGGAAAACGGGCTTGAAATGATTGTCTGGTGTTGCTTTCCCGGAGGAAAACATATACCCAGAACCACCCGTGACAATGAAATTTGCACCATCAGGCACTGGGATCTCAACCCAGAAGTGCAAGGGTCGGGGGACACTGCGATGGGGTGGAACAGGGGCAGAGTTTATGCTTTCAGGATTGCCTGCTGCAGGAGTGCGGACGAGATAGGTGCTGTGCATGGTGTTGCTCACAGACACAGACTAGACTGTGTTCATTGTTTGCAAAAATGTATCTTTGCAAGGAATTCACTCCCTTTCTCCCATCACACAGCTTCGACTGTCTCCAGACCTGCCACAGCATCCCCCTCACAGAGGCTGGCAAAGATTAGGTGGCGAAAGAAAAAGACACGGGACGAGATGATCGCTGAAGTTATGGGGTGCTCCCGAGCCGAGGCGGACCAGCAGAGCCAGTGGAGGGAGACCCTCTCTCTGTACCAGCGCTCACACAATGAACGGGAGGAGAGGTGGCGTGAGGAAGACAAGCAGGCGACTCAAACGCTGCTTGGACTAATGAGGGAGCAAACGGACATGCTCCGGTGCCTTGTGGATGTTCTGCAGGACCGCAGCCAGGAGGACAGAGCCCCCCCGCAGTGTATCTGCAACCGCCCTCCCCCGCCACAAAGTCCCATACCTCCCGTCACCCAAAGTAACCAGAAGGAGTGGGGCCAGGGGCCGTGAAAACTGTCACTGCACCCCAGCAGAGTGCTCAAGTACCCAAAAGCTCTCATATCCTAATTTTTGAGAATTCCTTCCCTTCCTGACTCACCCAGGCCCCAATCCCAGTTTCATCCCCTGACTGTCTGGTTAATTATTAAAAATACTTTGCTGTTAATTACTGTTTCCGTCATGCTTTTTTACACAACGCTGTGTTTGAAGGGGTGGGGAAGGGGGGTAGGGTATTGCATAGGACAGTCACCTTTAGCAGGGTACAGAGACGGGGGCAGGATCAGCAGCAGGTCACACACACAGTGCAGTCAGTAGGCAACCTGGTTGGTATGGGAGGTGGTTTGCAGGTTCTGTGTGGGTGGGGGGGTACGTGACTTTGTAGTGGGGGAGGGGGGTTACAGATCTCATGCAACAGTCCCTGTCCTGGACCACAGAGCCACGCAGCAGAGGAATCTGTATCCGTCCTCCCCCGCCGCAAGGTCACATAGCCCCCGCACACAGAGTCCCAAAAAGGAGGGATGGCAGGCTCCGTTGAAACAACCAGTCCGGCACTGCGGACCGCTCTGGGAGCAGGAGCCTGTCATTCCTCAAGTTTAGAGGCGGTCTTTACATCACCGCACACCCTACCCAGCACAGTCTGCGTCCCAGTTTCAACCCTTTAACACAAAGTCATCAATAAAGAAACCTTTGTAAAGTTACAGTGGAACATGTATTTTATTTTTAAACGTGTGTTGGAAGTTGGGGAAGCGGGGTAGACGGGGTATGTAACTGCAGATGCTAGTCAACAGTAACTTGGTAAAGAAACAGGGGCAGGTTCAGCTTCTCTGTAAAGAAACTGAACAGTCACAGGTCACGCTGCCCGCTGCTCGCTGGTACTTGAAGAGTTCCTTGTTGCTGTGCAAGGCGCCTGCACAGAGCTTCACGAGCCAGGGCATTAGCGGGTAGGCTGGGTCCCCGAGGATCACTATAGGCATCTGCACATCCCCAAGAGTTATTTTGTGGTCTGGGAAGAAACTACCTTCCTGCAGGCGTCTAAACAGACCAGAGTACCTGAAAACACGCGCGTCATGAACCTTGCCCGGCCACCCGACGTTGATGTTGGTAAAACGTCCCCCATGGTCCACCAGTGCTCGCAGCACCATTGAAAAGTAGCCCGATTTCTCAGCAGCTGACTGTGGAAGAGGTGGACGATAAGGTGCGAGGAGTTGACAACGGCCATAACTGCAGCGGGCTCCATGCTCGCAGTGCTGTGGCGCCCGTGCTGTCACTGAGCAGAAAAGTGCACAAACAGATTGCCCGCAGGCGCTTTCGGGGAGGGAGGGAGGGAGGGCGTGATTGACGGTTCAATGATGACAGTTACCCAAAACCACCCTCGACACATTTTTCCCCCAGCATGCATTGGGGAAATTCCAAGAATTCCAATGGGCAGCGGGAGTGCGGGAACTGTGGGATAGCTTCCCACAGTGCACCGCTCCAAATTCGACGCTGGCCTCACATTGTGGACTCACACGGTCGAATTAGTGTATTTAGTGTGGATACACAAATTCGACTTCATAAGGTCGATTCCACAAATTCGACTTAAGTTGATTCGAAATAGTCTCGTAGTGTAGACATACCCTCACTCCCATCTCCTTGGCCTTTCAGGATGGGTCATCTGGTCTACCTCATACACACGCAGTTTTTACTCTTTACCACTAGAGGGCTCACTCTTTAGCTAGCCCATACACCAGACAGAACACATAGGATCAGCCTAGGGATCCATCTAATGCCATATTGCAGGGTGGCCAACCTGTGGCTTCGGAGCCACGTGCGGCTCTTCAGAAGTTAACACGTGGCTCCTTGTATAGGCACCAACTCCGGGGCTGGAGCTACAGGCGCCAACTTTCCAATGTGCCGGGGTGGGGGGGACTCACTGCTCAACCCCTGGCTCTGCCACAGGCCCTGCCCCACTTCACCCCTTTCCACCCCTCCCCTGAGCCTACTGTGCCCTCACTCCTCCCCCCCCCCCCGAGCCTCCTGCACTCCGAAACAGCTGATCAAGAGGTGCGGGGAGGGAGGGGGAGGCGCTGATCGGCAGGGCTGCCAGTGGGCAGGAGACACTGGGAGCGGGGTCAAGGAGCTGATTGGGGGCTGCTGATGTATTACTGTGGCTCTTTGGCAATGTACATTGGTAAATTCTAGCTCCTTCTCAGGCTCAGGTTGGCCACCCCTGCCATATTGTGTGTCCAGTAGTGGCCAGCACGAGCTGTTTCAGAAGAAGGTGCAAGAAACGTCCCTTAGTGGGCAATGATGGAATAACCTGCCTATGGGCTTGGGGGGAAAGGGGGGTTTTCCTTAACCCTTCCTAGCCCAATTACACCTGCCTAATCTGAGCTGTTCCCCATTAGGTCCTTTCGGGTGTGTACCTGCCACCCACTCAGTGTGGCACTCTGCCCCCCACTAGCAATGGCTGGGCCATACATAGAGGTTGAGGAGCCTGCTGTACCCTGGGTTAATTAAACTGGCTTTTTTTTCCAGCTCTGGAAGTAGAGACTCGTGTGCTAAAGTCCAGAGGTTCAATCCTCACAGACAACAACCCTCCCTCCCCCACAGGGAAGTTGTGTTCCAAGATCTCCCATGCTGAGTGGATGTGGGTCACAGGGGCTTCAAATAACCTTTATTCCTCATCTAAACCTGCTCCTTGCTGAAGCCCCCTTGCCACAAGGGCCAGTATCCCTTCATAGTGTGCATATAGGGAGGCAAGAAAGCACAAGGCATGTGCCCAGTGCCTTCTCCAGCCACTCGCATTTACTGTCCTCTGCTATGACACTCAGAGACCTACAGAGGCACTTCCCTAATCCACTTGGAGCTGCCGCAGAGCAGGTATTAAACTGACTGGAGTACATGTTCCTCCGGCAACCCAGCCATCCACACCACTCTCACTGATCCTCCCTGCGGGGAAGCTGGCAGCTCTATCTAGTGACTAGCACCCCAGACCTGGGCACATCATTACACAGAATTGCCTCTGTTAAAGACAAATAGAGAACCAAGAGCACAGGGAGGAGAGATGCAGAGGGCCTGATGGGGCTCTGCATTACCCAGCCATGAATCAGGAGTCACTCAATTGACATCACTCCGGCATCTAATCGGCCTGAGTGGGATAGAGCTGGGAAGAAATATGTGCTGAGTGGAGCCACTGTTTAAAATGCACAGAGTTCCTACTATAGCAGGGGTGCAGGGAGAGCTGTATGCAGTGTTTCTCGTTGCCAAAGAGCCTGACAGAAAAACGAGCGAGGGGGGAAGAGGCCTGAGCGAAATACAAAGGAGCTCACCCCCAGCTTTCAGTCAGAGGCATAAAAGCCTCAGAGCTTAACAGCACAACAAGAAAGGGAAAAGGGAGTCTTCTGCAAGGATCTTCCTCTCTTAGGCAATCAGGGGATTTTCAACACAGCAAACTACTTAGGGCTTGGCTACTCTTGCAGATGTGCAGCGCTGGGAGTTACAGCTGTCTTCGTACAGCTGTGTAGGGAAAGCACTGGAGTGTGGCCACACTGACAGCTACCAGCGCTGCCGTGTGGCCACATTTGCAGCATTTGCAGTGGTGTTGGGAGTGGTGCATTATGGGCAGCTATCCCAGCGTTCAAGTGGCTGCAACGTGCTTTTCAAAAGAGGGGGGTGGGGAGGAGTGTGACAGGGAGCATGAGGGAGAGAGAGAGAGAGAGAGAGAGAGTGGATTTTTGGAGCCGACACTGTGTCAGCTCCCTGCCTTGCAAATTCTGACCACTTCCCCGATGCCTCATTCACTCTTAAATGCAAACAGCCTGCAGACCAGATAAGCAGCTGCTCTGACGGACTCCCTTTCCCCCACTCCCCCTCCCCGCCGTGCTGTTTCTCTCCTAAAGCAAACACTAGCTGTAGACATTCATCCCCCTGCCTGCCTCATTCACAGCAAACAGGAGCTGTGTTTGTTTTTTAGATAAGCAGCTCCCGGAGCCCCGAGTTCACAACAAAACAAAGAGAGGCATCATAACAAAACAAAGAGTTCTTTAGTTAAAAGCATTATGGGAAAATTCTGCTGGAGGCCAATAACAGTGCTTTTGGTGGCCACACTGGCGGATCAGCACTGCATCACCAGCGCTGCAATAGTTATACCCGAGGCAGAGCAGGAATACAGCCAGCGCTGCAGCCAGGGAGATGCAGCGCTGTATGTGCCTTGCAAGTGTGGACGGTGTGTAAGTTGCAGCGCTGTAAACCCACCACCAGCGCTGCAATTCTCCAGTGTAGCCAAGCCCTTAGTCTTGGAGTCTCTCTCAGGCCTCTCCCCGCCCCGGAGCAGTTATGTTGCTGTAATACTGCCCTCGGGTGGTGAAAATTCCATCCGACGAAGTGGGCTGTAGCCCACAAAAGCTTATGTTCAAATAAATGTGTTAGTCTCTAAGGTGCCACAAGTACTCCTGTTCTTATTGCCTAACATGGCTGCCACTCTGAAATCTAAGAAAAGACTGAAGATCAGATCTTTGGACACCACCCCACACACACCTCCTACAACTTGAGTTTGCTGTTAGAAAAGGCCGGGAACATCACACCCACAGCGGTAGGATCCAGGGCAGCCTCCACCAGGGAGGGAGCTGTGTTTGGGTCATTGACCCTTTCTCTAAAGGTAAAGCTGCAGCTATGGACTAACCTTGCCCAAGTCTGTCTATCTTAGGTATTGATACAGCCCTCCTTACTCCAGTACCTGGGCCCTCACAATCTTCACATGCCCCATGAGGCAGGGCAGGGCTCGTATCAGATGGGGTACTGAGGCACAGCGCTATGAAGGCCAGGGCTAGAGCCACAAAGATACTTAGGTGCCTCACATTTAGGTCAGCACCAGCATTCTCAAAACCACCGCTCAGCAGCAGCCTGACCATGTAAGTACCTAAATCCCAACTGGCGCCTCAGTTTCCCTTGGTGGGTCTGCACCCGACCACCTAGGTCCTGACGCCAGCCCACAGCTAACGAACTGCCTAGCCCCCTAGCTCACACCTCCGCATGGTGGATAAAAATCCAAGATTTTTTTTTTATCAAAACAATCATTTTTAAAAACTTCAGTTCAGATTTGTATGTATTTAAAATCAAGGGGGTTAATTATAACAATTAAAGGGCACCACACAATAATCCTCTGATAAAGAAGACTACAAGTAATCACAACCAGGCAGCAATATGGCTTTGTGATGGGGTGCCCCACAGAACTGATGATAATACCAAGCTATGTGCATGGGTGAGAAAGGAGAGGCAGTCAGACAAATGTGCAGAATGGATTAATATCTATCCGAAGGGTCCAAGGACTTCTACAAATCTATCAGGGGGAAAGAACTAAAAAAAAAAACTGCTAGAGACAAAACACGCCTCTTAATAAATGAGGAAAGAGCTGAAATGAAGGATGACTGGGACATGGCTAGGATACAAAACAGCCTATTAAACTGTGTCTTTACGTAGCATTTCCCTTTCTTAGGACCATAAGAATTGCCAAGCTAGGTCAGACCCCATGTCCATCTAGCCCAATCGCCTATCTTTTGCTGTGGCCAATAGCAGATGCTTCAGAGGAAGGTGCAAGAAACTCTGCAGTTGTGCAATAGCTGCTTACCCTCAGGGAAAATTCCTCCTGACCCCATTGTAAGAGGTTGGCTTAATTAAGCCCTGAAGCAGGAGGGTTTTGATCCCATCCAAACCCCTTGGGTTTTCTTTTAGTGTTTGTGACTGTAACTCTGAATATTCTTGTTAACCATTAAAAGGTCCACCCCTTTTTAAAAAAACTTACTACGCTGTCAGCCTCAGTGATACCTTGCGGCAATGAGTTTCTTCTTTATCTGTCTAAGTTCTTATACTAGAAAGAAGATGTTCTTCTGAGGAAGAGTTCCATGTATCTCGAAAGTTTGTCTCTTTCACAAAGAGAAGTTGGTCCAATAAAAGATATCGCCTCACCCCCCTTGTCTCTCCAATATCCTGGGACCAACACAGCTACAGCAACACTGCAAACAACAATGTAAGCTCTTATACCTCATCTAAGCATCTGCTCCCAGAACATCGTGTGGCTGGCCACCCCAGGGACACCTTATGGAATTATTCGAGTGCTTGTGGAAGCAGTCTGGATGAGCTCTCTCCTTACATCTCGTGGTGATCTGTGGAAAAAGACTTCAGAAGCTGATCTCATTTGTATGGACACACCCACCCTGCCTAGGTGCTCAGCATGATGGGATTGCTTGCCCAAATGATCACTTGTGGTTGGTGTTCGATCCCCAGTCTTTTTGTTATTGGGGAAGGAGTAACAAGGGGTTGTCATCCTTGTTGTGTGAACCAAGGGCAGCAGAACTGTACCTGGCATACCCCAATGGAGGGACTCACCCTCAACTCAACAGCACTCGCTAGGCAGGGGACATGGGTTCCAAAGACTACAGCCACCCCCTTGTGTTTAAGGGTCTTAGATATTAGTTGGCCCTTTCTCTTTCATGGTATAATAAAAAAGCTAATTTAGATTCAATTGGGAGTCTTGTTACAGGCTGCAGAGCTGAAATCACTGATACCTCAGTCTAAGTATTAGACCTACTTTGGGATAGTGTCTCTATTGCAAGAGACTGCCTGTGTGCATCAGCAGTGAGGCTCCCCTACTAACAGCTGAAATTAGTGAGAGCTGTGTTGTAAGTGTGGGGGGGAGCGCTGAAGACATCTTGGTGAGTGGGCAGCTGGTAGAGAGGTGCAGCTAGCAGGGTGGCTGGCAGGAGGCATGGTAAGCGGCCAGCAGAGCCCTGCAGAGGCGTGGCAATCGGCTGTTGGGGTAACGACTGAGTACCAGTGCAGTGTGTAAGGTGCCTCCTTTACCCCTCCGTGCCTTCCACAAAGGGTGGGAGGTGAACTCTGCGGATGAACCTCTGAACTCTGGGGCTGCACTGGCCAAGGACAGTAACTGTGAGTGGGGTACAGAGAAGGGACAGGCACGTTAAAGGGACTTTTGGGTTACTGGGCTTAAGACCCTGAGGGGTAAAGGACACTGCCCAACTTACTTGGGGATGGGTCCTTTGCTCATGGTTTGTGTTCATGAACCCTAGTTGCGTTGTTTTCCCAAATTAATGCTGAGTTAATTCCCTCCTTTTATTAAAAGTTTTTGCTATACTCAGATTCTGTGCTTGCAAGGGGGAAAGTATTGCCTCTCAGAGGCACCCAGGGGGTGGTGTGTAATTGTCACAGGTCACTGGGTGGGGGCTTGAGCCGGTTTTGTGTTTTATTGTTAAAAAGGCACCCCTAGATACTGAACCTTGCCCTTGTTGCTGCTGGCTCCACCTGACAGAAGGATTACACCTATATGATTCATAAGAATCTTTATGGCACAGCAATGCTAGCCAAACTCTTCGTGTCCATCCTGCAAGGGCAGTGACATACAAGAAGTTAGAGAGGCTTCCTCCAGCAGCTGTGTAATTGCATATGTGGGGTGCATTGTAAACATACAGCCCTTCGGGGAGGGATAGCTCAGTGTTTTGAGCATTAGCCTACTAAACCCAGGCTTAGGAGTTCAATCCTTGAGGGTGCCATTTAGGGATTGGGGTGGGAACTGTCAAGGATGGTACTTGGTCCTGCTAGTGAAGGCAGGGGGCTGGACTCAATGACCTTTCAAGGTCCCTTCCAGCTCTATGAGATAGGTATATCTCCATATATTTGCCTGGGAGAACATGATATTTGCAGAAAGTAAAAAGCTCAATTCTGTTTATTGGCCCTGGAGTTAAAAAAAAATAAAATCTCACCCTGTTTTTTGTTCCCTGTGAGCAGAAGTGATCTAACCATCATGAAACAACAGCCTGGCAATAAAGTTTGTCTATCATGGCAACCAGACAAAAGAATACAATTCACACCCTACAATGTGTCCATTTTGCTGTCACTGTGGGTGGCTCTGTAATTCCTCAGAAAGGTGCTTGCAGTGCAAATGTTAAAAGTTCAGCCCTTTTAGCATTGCCGAGTTTGCTCAATTGTGTTATCTGCACAAAGGCGTAGTGTTTCTTCAGGGATGTGTTGTAGATAAGACTCTTGGCTTTGTTTTCTTCCAGCCAGAAGCAACCTCAGCAGTATCCAGGCTGTAGCAGAGTGGGACAAGATCCATGGACTTTCCCTAAGAAAAGATAAAGATTTCAACAATCCCTAAAGAAAAGAAAGGATTTCAGAACTAGTGCCCGAGCAGGGGCAATAACCATTCTGTCAGTGTGATCCTCTGCTCTCAGCTGTTCTCAGGAAACTGAAAGTACAGAGACCTTTTCCTCTAGGCATAAGAAAAACTGGATTTTTTTCTTCTGCAAACATCAGATTCTGCCAGGGGAATCACCTCTGTGTACTGCATCCTGGGTATGCAAATTCGCTGTTGCTGCCCCATGAGTGTAATTTAGCCTCTACCATGCTTCCCTGAGTTGGTGGAGCAGAATGGCAGAGGCTAAATTATACTCATTACACTCAACTGAATAACAGTTAGCGGTGACTGCCCATGCCACAGGCTCTTAGTACGAAGGCCCCGTACCATTCCCCCGACATGACTGCCAATCCTGCAGCACTTTGCATCCTCGCTCATCCCCAGGCATTGGCTCCTCACTGCCACCCTGGGAAAAGCACCCCCATGTCGAATTGCTAACACTGCTTTGTGCTATAGGTTCCATACTTGAATCTCCAGCACCAAGCTCCGCAACAGAGCATCAACTAGTGCCTTGCTGGAGCCTTGATCTGATGGAGGAATATGCACCATCTATTGAGTCACCAACTGCTCCTCCTGCAGCACAGCCCCCTGAAGAGTGTATTGCAGGGAGGGGGTATCAGTATTATTATACTATCATGTGTGTTTGTAAAGCATCCACCAATGTTGCATATGGGTGAGTTTCAGGCTGGCCTGCAGCCACCAGACATGATTAATTCCACAACAGCAGCTCTGTGTTTGAGAGTCCGCAGTCCCCCATGAACCTGAGCTCCAAAAACGTTCCTGCTGAATTTAGCAGAGCGGAGAGTGCCCCCACCAGTCTCTGCAGTGCAGCACCACTTCCTAGTGCAGCGCTGGAGCGCCAGAATCAACGCCAACTCTGATCTGGATGATGGGATGTACTGCACCCTCAGCAAGTTCACAGATGACACTAAACTGGGGGAGAGGTAGATACACTGTGGAGTAGGGTCCAGAGTGACCTAGACAAATTGGAGGATTGGGGGCCAAAAGAAATGTGATGAGCTTCAACAAGGAAAAGCGCAGAGTCCTGCACTTAGGATAGAAGAATCCCATGCACTGCTACAGGCTGGGGACTGACTGACTAAGCAGTTCTGCAGAAAAGGACCTGGGGATTACATTGGACAAGAAGCTGGATAGGAGTCAGCAGTGTGCCCTTGTTGCCAAGAAGGTTAACAGCATATTGGGCTGTATTAATAGGAGCATTGCCAGCAGATCGAGTGAAGTGATTATTCTCCTCTATTCCGTACTGGTGAGGGCACATCTGGAGTATTGCATCCAGTTTTGGGCCCCCCACTACAGAAAGGATGTGGACAAATTGGAGAGAGTCCAGCAGAGGACAATGAAAATGATCGGAGGGCTGGGGTACATGACTTACGAGGAGAGGCTGAGGGAACTGGGCTTATTTAGTCTGCAGAAGAGAAGAGTGAGGGGGGATTTGATAGCAGCCTTCAACTACCTAGGGGTGGCTCCAGGCCCCAGAATGCCAAACGCGTGTTTGGGGCAGCAAGCCACAGGGGGCGCTCTGCCGGTGCTGCGAGGGCGGCAGGCAGGCTGCCTTCGGCGGCTTGCCTGTGGAGGGTCCGCTGGTCCCGTGGCTTCGGCAGACCTCCCACAGGCGTGCCTGCGGAGGGTCCGCTGGTCCCGCGGCTTCGGAGGACCTCCTGCAGGCAAGCCGCCGAAGGCAGCCTGCCTGCCGTTCTTGGGGCGGCAAAATGCCTAGAGCCGCCCCTGCAACTACCTGAAGGGGGAGGGGGGGGCAGGTTCCAAAGAGGATGGAGCTTGGCTGTTTTCAGTGATGGCAGATGACAGAACAAGGAACAACCATCGCAAGTTGCAGTGGGGAAGGTCTAGGTTGGATATTAGGCAAACCTATTTCACTAGGAGAGTGGTGAAGCACTGGAATGGGTTACGTAGAGAGGTGGTGGAATCTTCTTCCTTAGAGGTTTTTAAGGTCAGGCTTGACAAAGCCCTTGTTGGGATGATTTAGTTGGGGATTGGTCCTGCTTTGAGCAGGACATTGGACTAGATACCTCCTGAGGTCCCTTCCAACCCTAATCTTCTATGATTCTATGATTCTAAAAGTCACGCCCCACTGAATCCTGCAGCACTTAGGTTTTCATTTGAGGCCTTCCCCCATCCCCTACTGACTCAGTTTAGCTTGGGAGATGTGAAAGGTTGAAGGGTTACAGGGAGCTGCCGAGGGGATCACTATAGCTAACTAGAAGCAGCTTTTTACTACATCAGCTACTTCAATTTAACGAAAAAAAATCTGGTTAAGGGAAGTGAAAGCAGCAATAAACAATACATATGTATAAACATGTGGGGAAAAGGGAAAGTTTGCAGTAATGATTATAAAGGAGAAATTATGAGATGCAGATGATTGATAAAGAAGATAAAGGCAACAATGAGAAAAATCTACAGCTGCTACAGCAAGGACAATAAGAAGCAATTCTTTACACATATCGGGAACAAAAGAAATTCTGGCAATGGGAGAGGGCTGTTACCAAATGGAGATGGGTACATCGTCCATAATGATACAGAAAAGGCAAATGTGTTCAATAAATATTTCTGTTCTGTGTTTAGAAAGAAGCCGGATGTTGTAGTCACAGTTTACAGGGATAGTGGAATCCTCCCTATTCCAACAGTAACCAGCCTCGAATGAAATGCAGCATTTTTAATCGGCAGGATCAGATCACTTGCACCCAAGCGTATTTAATGAATTAGCCTTGGCACTCGCTCACAGCCCCTAATGTTGATTTTTAATCAATCTCGGCTTACTGGGGAAGTTCCAGAGGACTGGAAAAAAAAGCTAATTTTGTGCCAATGTTTCAAAAGGGCAAACAGGAGGATCTGGAACTAAGGCCAGCTAGCCTGGCGGTGATCCCTGGCAGAATCGTGGAATGGCGATATAGGTAGAAAAACAGGATTACTTGTGGCACCTTAAAGACTAACAAATTTATTTAAAGCTGAGCTGAGCTAGCTACAGCAGCTTTTTTCTGGGATGAACAACACACAGACACACAGATTTATACATTACATACAGAGAAAGAATGGAAGTATGAATACCAAATACCAACAGTCAGAGTCTAATCAGAGAGAGCTAGCTATCGAGGGAAAAAAAAAACTTTGAAGTGATAATTAAGATGAAGAAGGTGTGGTGAGTACTGTGAGAGAGGGAATAGATTTTTGGTGTATAATGACAACATTCATTCCCAGTCTTTTTTAAGTCAGTAGTTAGTAGTTTGCAGTTATTAATTTAATTCAAGTTCAGTCTTTTCTTTTTTTTTTTTTTTTTTTTTTTGCCACCTGCCAAGTCTGTCACTGAGTGGTTAGAGAGAGAGTAAGTGTTTTTCTCCCTTTTTTTTTGAATGTAGATATAGGTAGAATGAGTGAAAAGAAATTGAAGGAGAAAGGGTAATTAATGGCAGTCAGTAATGAGTTGTATGGAAAATACATCCTATGAAACAAACTGGATCATTTTTTGATGAGATCGCGAGTTTGGTTGGTAAAGGTAAGTGTTAAGATAATGGACTTCAGTAAGGTGTTTGATTTAGTACTGCACAGTGTTATACTTCAGTCCAAATGTACCTGTATTCCCCCTCCAGGGTTTAGCAAGGGCATCCATTCTAGCCTCTAGGCCCCTCTCTTGGGTAAAGACCAGTGTCTCTCTCTCTCCTCACCTCCAGGTTTTCCAGACTGCATAGTTCCCTGCTGACAATGAGAATTCCCCAGCAAGTCAGGGCTGTTTGGTTTTCTCTGCAGAGGCTCTGAACAGCCTAACTGCCCACAAGTGTAAGTTACCCCCTCCACCTCTTTGTAAGCAAGTACATTTATTCTTAAGGTGAACGCTTTACTGAGAAAACACATTCAAAACAATAAAAGAATCAATGCTTCCAGAGATCACCCCAACTCAACAAGAGCTCTGGCCGGTGTGCACTGGTTCAGTGGGGTTATCTGTGGTTACAGATTCATAATAGACATTTGCTCAGAACAAGCACACAGACTGGGGCAATCCTTCCCAGAATTGCCCCCCTCCTGGACAGAAGGTCTTGTCCATTTTCTGGATCAGAAAACAGGCCCTGAGTCAGTTTAAACTCAGGCTATTTATCCAAAAGTCCTTTCTTTGTGTGCTGGCCCTTGGAGAATCCAGTTTGAACCAGTATGTGCAGCGTCTGGAGGTGTTACGGCCTGAGACAATTTGGCTAATCACTGTCACCATTCTTAGTTCATGGAGGGCTGGGGTCATCCTTCCCCATGGAATTAGAGACAACCACTGACCCACAATAATATATAAATGTCATACAGTGAGATCTCCCAAAGACAGTGCAGGAAATCAGCATGCCTGTCACACACTGCATTCAGATTAACAGTTTAGCACTATACAATACTCAAAGTAGCACATATAAAATTAATTTAAAAAAACTGGTTAACTGATCGATCAAAGTCATTTTAAAATGGGAACTCCTCATCTAGAGGAGTTCTGCAGAGCTCTGTTCTCAGCCCGATGCTATTCACTATACCTACCAATGATCTAGGAGGAAATATACATTAATTGATGGTAAAATTGGCAGACAACACAAAGATTGGTGAAGTGATAAATAGGTCAGTGATACAGAGCACCTTGGAGCCTTGGAAAACTGGGCTTATTTGAACAACATGCATTTTTAATACAGCCAAATAAGGTCATACATCTAGGGTCAAAGACTGTATGTCACACTTACGGCAGGACTCATGGAAAGAGTGACTCTGAAAAGGACTTAGAAGTCCTGGTGGAAACCAGCTGAACATTACCTCGCAGTGCAATGCGGGGGCTAAGAGAGCTAATATAATCCTCGGATGCATAAACAAAAAGATGTTGAAACCACTGGGTAACTGAGGCTCTCTGGCCTGTGTTATGCAGGTCAAACTGGCTAAGGCCATTCTGGCCTTCCAATCTTGGAAATGTTGTGGTCCTACCACAGGCTGGCTGTGCTGTGCTAAAGGACCTGAAGCTGGCTTTGTGCCTGGAGGTTTCCCTGGGTGCCAGGCAGTGCATTTTGCCTCTGGGCCCTGGCTGAGGCAGGAATCCTTCCGCTGGTCTGGATTTTGGCAGCCACACTGGCTGCCGAGTGACAGATGAGGAGCACAGCCCCTTCTATTGAGAGGCCCCTGCAGCAGGAGCTGGAGCAGAAACGTGATGGGGCAGGGCAGCGGGGCCTGACAGCAGCTGCCCCCAGGTATGAAGCAGAGCTGTCCCCCCTCCCGCCACAAGGAGCAAGGCTGTCCTGTCCCAATCTCACCTTCTCCTTCCCTGGTGTGCAGATTAACCCCACTTCTCCCCCTACAGGGGCAGGTTCACAACTCCCCCACAGGTGCAGCTCCCCCACCAGGGGCAGGGTTCCCCCCTCCAGGTGTGCAGCCAGTGCCCCCCCCCAAATAGGGCCCTCCCCCAGGTGTGCAGGTCTGTAACACTTTCAAGGCTACCTGAGGGGTACAGAGTAAATCGCTACTGCCTGCTTGTAGCACAAGGGAGCCTTGTCTGTGCCCACTTGGGGAACCCCGCCCCAAACGACCAGCTGTTGATGACACAAGCATCCCACTCCGGGCTCTGCGAGCCCCATTCTTTCCCTTTGCCGGCTAAGCGATTGACACACCCCAGCCCTTAAGATCTCTAAGTGAGCAGAGACAACCTGGGGCTAAATCTATGGAGTTTGTTAGGCCCCCAGAGCTCACACTGGCCCTTGGGCACAGGTGTCCCCCTTCTTGACAGCACTTTGGTACCCTCGAGTGCCCAGCCCCTCAACTTCTGGAACACACCTAGCTTCTCTGCCTCTGCCACCCAGCTCAATCACTTCCCCTCCTTCAGCACTCCCCGAGGCACCTTTCACAAGACACTGGCAGAGTGTCGCCTGCATAATGGACACCATCTTGTGCCTTTCTTTCTCCCTTTGTACAGTTCCAAACTCTGTGTCTCTTTTCATAGCTGGGGTATTTTGTTCATTTCAGTTCGCTCTGATGGTGCCCCCACTGAGAGTATTTTTCATGGGCTATTTTGGGCTTTGCAAAGGCTCAAACTCATGCCTTGTCTGGACTGTCAAGATGTGGCCGGGCTGGGCCAAAAGATGTCAAGGGTTCTCATGCTTCTTGCAGGGCTGCCCAGAGGATTCAGGGGGCCTGGGGCAAAGCAATTTCGGGGGCCCCTTCCATAAAAAAGTTGCAATATTATAGAATACAATATACGGCGGGGCCTGGGGCAAATTGCCCCCCCCCGTCAGCCCTGGCTTGTCAGAGTTAGCACTGAGACCCGCCCACCCCCAGGTGACCAGTTTCACCTAACAGCTTTGGACCCCAATATTCTACAGGTGACAGAACCCCCAAAATATTTTCCATGCACACCTCCTGCGAGAGCCAGGACAACCAGTGAGTTCTTCGCTTTCGGCAGAGACTGCACTCCACCCCCATGGGTGAAATATTGTGAAGATGGTGATCAGAGGGGAAACATGCCCATTGGGGCATAGGCAGGGGCCTGGGTAGCGACTCAGAACTGTGTCCTCGGTTTCCAACGTGGGGCATCTGGGTCACAAGCTTCACTCCCTGGGGGTCAGGGCTCTATCCTCCATCTAGGTCTGCAGCCAGCTCCCCAAGGACTTGGTTCAGGGCCCTCCCCTCATCCCCAGGTATGCAGCCAGCCCCCCCCCCCTATATGCAGCTCCTCATCCCCTATCAGGGCTCCCCCAGGTGTGCAGCCCCCCCTCCCGTCAGCCCCTCCCCGGGAATGCAGCTCCCCTCCCGTCAGCCCCCCCCCAGGTGTGCATGGCCCCTCCCATCAGCCCCCCCCCCCGCAGGTGTGCAGGGCTCCCCCCCATCCCGAAAGCGAAAGCGGCGGCGGGAGCGAAGGCGGAAGCGCGGTGCCCGCTCCGGGCTGCAGAGGGACCTGCCGGCCGGGCGCTGCGCTCAGGGTCACAGCGGCTCCGAGGGGAGCGAGCGGAGCCGGCATGGCCGGGACAGGGCTCGTCAGCTTCTTCCGAAACAGCATACGGCGCAGATCGGCTCGAAGAGGTGAGGGGGGCGGGGGGACCCCCCGAGCCCAGCTCCACCGCGGGCGCTGGGACTCCGCGTCCTGCCTCTGGCCTCACTCCGGACCCATTGCTGCCCTCCCCGCTGCCCCCCCTCCCCGCGTCTCCCTGCCCCATTGCTGCCCCCCCCCCCCGCCGGGTCTCCCTGCCTCCCCGCTGCCCATTGCTGCCCTCCCCGCTGCCCCCTCCCCGCGTCTCCCTGCCCCATTGCTGCCCCCACCGCCGGCCGGGTCTCCCTGCCCCATTGCTGCCCCCGCCGGGTGTCCCTGCCTCCCGCTGCCGCCCCCTCCCGCGTTTCCCTGCCCCATTGCTGCCCCCGCCGGCCGGGTCTCCCTGCCCCTCGCCCCATTGCTGCCGCCCCCGCTGGGGCTCCCTGTCCCCTTGCTGCCCCCGCCGGGTCTCCTGCCTCCCCGCTGCCCCCTCCCCGCGTCTCCCGGCCCCCTTGCGGCCCCCCCCCCGCCGGCCGGGTCTCCCTGCCCCATTGCTGCCCGCCGCCCCCCTGCCCCCAGCGCCGGGTCTCCCTGCCCCTCACTGCGCCCCCCTTCCCCTCGCGCCGGGTGTCCCTGCCCCATTGCTGCCCCCCCCCCGGCGCTTGGCTGGGACTCGTAGCTGTTCGGGAAGGCGGATCCGGGACTTTCCTGCGGGGGCAGCAGCCTGGGATTCCCGAGGCCGGCGCGGGAAGGCAGCCCAGGTGCAGCGCTGGCCCCGGAAGGCAGGACCGGGCCCACTCCAGCTGTGACTGTCCCGCTGCGAAGGAGCTTTACGGGGGCTCCCTCTGCCCAACCCGCTTTGAATCCTGCTTCCCCCGGCACCTGCTGCCTCCCCGCCCCCCCAGCCCAGCACGATTTGGGTGGAGAGCTCACAGGAACTCCCACCCACCCTCGCCAAGTCTCTCTGGCCTGACCTGCTGCGGTCATTCACACCCCTGCAGAGCCCCACCTCCCCGATTCACACCTCTCGGCACTGGTGCGAGTGGCTGCCCACGATGCAGGGGCAATGGAAATTCTAGTTTTACACCCTGGAAATGCTGCTGGGACAAGCTATTAAACAGGGTATAGCACTCAAGCCTGTGGTTCTTACATGCCCCAGTTACTAGAAGCAGCAAAGAATCCTGTGGCACCTTATAGACTAACAGAAGTTTTGCAGCATGAGCTTTCGTGGGTGAATACCCACTTCTTCGGATGCAAGCTCCTCTGCTTGCATCCGAAGAAGTGGGTATTCACCCACGAAAGCTCATGCTGCAAAACTTCTGTTAGTCTATAAGGTGCCACAGGATTCTTTGCTGCTTCTACAGAACCAGACTAACACGGCTACCCCTCTGATACTTGACACTAGTTACTAGAGAATCCCAGCCTGGCCCAGTCTGTCTTGTATATGTTCGGTGAGGTAGGGCAGTGCCACTCTCCCCGATTTACAGGTTGGAAACTGAGGCACGGAGTGATACAGCCACACAGGACAAATTGAACTGAATGTGAGTCTCCTAAGTCCCAGCCCTAACTCCTGGCCCTATCTTGGCCTGGCTCTATCAGTCCTCAAGATGGCAGGCCCTACAATCAGCTCAGAGTTGCCCTGCTGGGAAAACATTCTGACCATCATTGGAAAACTGGGAGATGGCTTGCAAGATGATGTACCTTGAAATAGTCACTGGTCTCTGGACCGGGCAACAAGAGAGACCGTTTTACAGGGTGCTTTTAGTGTCCCAGATACCTCGGGCTTTGTGCTGCCTGAATTCAAATGCCATGATTGATAGAAGTGGAGGCAAAGCTGAGGGTCGCCTCATTAGAGGCGCAGCACTGGCTGGGCCTTCTTTTTCTCATCTGGTGTTTGTCGTGTGGCGCCCAGGGAGTAGTGGACCCCAGGGGCCGCCTTGCCCGGAATCTGCATGCCCGTCGTTCTAGTGCTCTGCGGGCACTGGAGCGGCAAGCCCTTCGGCTCTTCTGGGGGAGGCTGGGTTTGTTTTTTTGATCCTTGTCAAGTGTTGGTAGAGCTGTAGAAAACCCATTTCCTCTCTGCTAGGGCAGCTGGGTGTATGCACGTTGCAAACAGAGCATGAAACAAAATTCTGCTGCACCGCAAAAAGTGGCCAGAGAAATGGAACATTTTATGCAAATAGTAAAATATTAAGGTAATTCTGTGCTTAAGGGGCTGATGTTATCACAGCAGGAACCGCCTTGCTGAGCCAGAGTGAGCCTAGTAATTATTCCCAGTTCTGATCTCACGTAGACAAGGCAGAAAGTGTCCCTTCTGTACCCCCCCCCCCATGCCATGCTGCCGGGAGCCTGATGGGAGTGTGTGCAGGGCTTATCTATGCAGAGAAATTACACTGAGCTTAACTCGCTCAGTTCAGAAACCAGTTTAGTGAAATCAGGGCAATTTCAGTGTCGATTGGACCTCAGGGGCATCTTCCCCCCACACCCTCTCCCCTGAGGGTCATGCCACGCTGTCCCAGGAGAAAGAGGTGGAAATCAGCTGCAACCGCTTTGGGTTCCAGCTGCAGCTGTTTGTTCCCAGTACCTGCTCACCCAGCCAAACAGACAGACTTCCCTTAGTGGGACGGAGTCTGGAGCCCAGTCCCCTCTCCCTGAGATGGTCACACTACCCACCTACCTGCCTCCCCCCCACTCACCCTCCTCATACCCAGCCTTCATCAGTCAGGCCTGTTCCCTCCCCCGCTTTCATATCATCATTGATGGAGAGATCCATCAGAACCACTCCCACCTCAGTAAGGAAAAACCTGCCCCCCACTTCACAAACTGATGGGGACCAGTTCTGGATGATTCACCATCAGCATGAACTCCCCTCGCCAGCCACCTCAGACCCAAAACCAGCAGGGCAGCCTCCGGGAGTTGCTGGGGCGTGGGCCGAATGTTGGGTGAACGAGGAGATGTAGCAGCAGCACTAAATGTTTGTTGCAGAAGCCGAGACCTTCCCTTCCTGTTCCATGGCTTCTGAGTAGGGTGACCAAAAGGGAAAATGGGACACAGCGTGGGGCTAGCTCGAACGCACCCCCTCCCATGCGGGGCTGGCCTGAGCTGCTCCTCCCCCTGTCCATGTGGGGCTGGCCCATGCTGCTCACCCCCCAGGCCCAGGCGGGACCAGCCCAAGCTGCTTACCGACTCGGGACTGGCCCACACCACTTCCTCCACCCCTGCCCGTGCGGAGCTGGCCTGGCCGGAGCCACTTGCCCGAGCCCTCCCTCCCTCCCCTCACGCTGGCATTACCCCCTGCACATTCCTCTGTGCCCCACTCAGGGTCACACCCCACTTTTGGGGCAAAACTGGGCATTTGTCCCATTTGCTCTTGCCAAAGTCAGGTTGGCTGGGACAGGGCTTAAAAAAGGGACTGTCCCAGCCAAAATGGGACGTATGGTCACCCTACTTCTGAGTGGATTGGTTCGTGTTTCTGAAAGTGCTTTGGCGATCAAGGTCCCTGCAATAGATTTGTAGCCAGTCTCTCTAGCTCTGGTAATGGTGCTCATTGCCAGTCTCCAGTTCTTTCCCACCACCCCGCCGGATTATCACCATGGCAATAGCCATGTGTCCCTTGCTGGAGTTCATGGCATGCTTCTTCTTTAGCGTGCACGGGGCCCATTGGTTGACCTGTGTAACCAGTTTGGCCCAGTTTCCTTCCTCCCATCTCTCTGTATGGTAGGATGTCCTAGAGTGTATGTCCTCTGGGCACTCTCATCTCCTACTGAGGCACTATGGGATAGATGCCCAGATTTTCCCAGCATGCACTGACACAAACCCAGTTGGCATGGAAGGTATGGATAAGCTCAGGTGGCTTTTATGACTGCCAAGCTGCTGAGTGGACACAGTGCTATTGTAACCCATTAAGATGATTCTCCCCCTAAAATCTCAGCTGCATTTGCAAGTGGAGGGGCTCTAAAAGTGCTGTTGGTGCTATTTTCAGTTAGGGGTGTCGGGATTTCAGAAGGGAACCAATTATTAGTGCTTGGTCACTTGGTAGCTGGTAGAGAGATTCAGACCGGGGGTGTCTTGATCCTGCCAATATTGGAAGCGCTGTAGCCAGAGTGTATTTTAAGGTTAGACCAGGCAAAGCGTTAGCGAGGACATTTAGCCATGAGCATTCCTGCATTGGCTCCTCAGACATGGGCTGGGTGGGGCCTAATCAGGCTCTCACTTTCCAGGTGGCAGCTATATTACTGGAAATCAGAGGATAATATTTGAATTCGGTCAGTAGGGTAGAAACCAGAACCTACTTTTAGCTGCAGCCTGCTGCTTGGCTGAGGGTGACCTTACCACAGGGAGGGTGCACTCCAATAGGAAGTGCAACCTTTTGACCATGGCAGCTCCCTCCCGCAGCTGCTGTACACTGGCATGGAAATCTTCCTCCACTTCCAGTGCTCGCAGTTATGCCTGACCAGGCTGCTGTCCCAGCTTCCATAAGTACTCTGAGAAGAACCTCGGTACCATCCAGGAGGAGCCTGGCTCCACCCTGCACCCGGCAAATCTAATCTCTTCCCGTAAAGGACACGCATCGTCTCGGTGCCTAGCAGGCGTGTCCCTGCTGCTCCTTTCCGAGGACAGAGCAGCAGCACCTAATTGCAGTTCTGCTCCATGGTAAAGTCGCTCAGCAGCTGTGCCTTCCACGCCCACGTAGGGGGTGTGCAGGCCTGTCCTACAGCACTGGGGTGCGAGTGTATTACTCCTGGTGCTGCTGGTATCCGTCTGGCCCACTGCCTAAGGCAAACAGGTTTGGTATTTGCACTGCAGAGCCAATGCAGGGACATTCGGCTTTCCCTGTGCATCTGCGTGCACTGCTCATCCGTCAAACTGGTTTGATTTTTTCCTCTCGCATGTCAGCTTCCCTTGTGTGAGGATTTGTCTCCCCAGTGAGCTTCCCTTTGCATTGAATGGGTGTGGGAAGACCATGGTGCAAAAGCTCAGAGCAGGTGATGTCAATTTGGAAACGGATCTCCCCTCTCTTTTTGGAGGGGATCCTCCTACCCCTAGTCGCAGCTGGCAGGAGGCATTGGGGGGTGGGTGGGAGAGGGATAGTCGCGGGGCTGCTGCCTGAGTTGCACCTGTTCTGAGGATAAGGAGAGGCTGCCTGTTCTCAGCATCTTTCACTGGCTGGAACTAAAGAAGTATAGGGATGAGGCTGTTGCCCGAAGAGGTCCCCTCCCTTCCCCCACGCAATCTGCTCCGTGTCGGTGCCGTGTACGCCGGAGAATGGAGGCGCAGGGGTCGGAGAGCAGAGCGGAGGGGACGTTTGCAATGGGCATGTGCAGCACAGGACAAAAGGAGATGGGTGATAAAGGCAGCCAAAGGGAGGATCCCAGGGACCAAGTCGAGATCACAAGGGTGGACCTGAGTCAAGATCACAAGGAACAAGAGTGGGAAGGGAAGAAGGAAGGAGGGCAGGAAAGGGAGGGAGAAACTTGTTTCAAAGCTGACTTGCTGCTGATGCTGGAGAGAGTCCAGTGGAGGGCAACAAAAATGATTAGGGGGCTGGAGCACATGACTTATGAGGAAAGGCCGAGGGAACTGGGATTGTTTAGTCTGCAGAAGAGAAGAATGAGGGGGGATTTGATAGCTGCTTTCAACTACCTGAAAGGGGGTTCCAAAGAGGATGGATCTAGACTGTTCTCAGTGGTAGAAGATGACAGAACAAGGAGCAATGGTCTCAAGTTGCAGAGGGGGAGATTTAGGTTGGACATTAGGAAAAACTTTTTCACTAGGAGGGTGGTGAAGCACTGGAATGGGTTACCTAGGGAGGTGGTGGAATCTCCTTCCTTAGAGGTTTTTTAGGTCAGGCTTGACAAAGTCCTGGCTGGGATGGTTTAGTTGGGTTTGGTCCTGCTTTGAGCAGGGGGTTGGACTAGATGACCTCCTGAGGTCCCTTCCAACCCTGAGATTCTATGACTTCCCTGCGCGGAGGCCCTGGCTGTGCCTGGGACAATTGGGGGACTGGGCTAATGTGGGGTTTGGAACAGGCCCCAGTGTGTCACTGACAATATCAGGTCAAAGCGCCCGATAAGGAATGCACACGGCCCTCTTCGGAGTGCATGCCCAGCGTGTGAGCAGTAGGAGAAGACTGATGCCAGGCTACAAGGATGGCACTGCACCTTTGGGCCCCCTCTCACTGGAGAAGAGGAAGGTGGTTGTAACTGGCCCATTAGACACCCCCCACCCTTCTGAGAGTCCATCCCCAAAGCTGTGGCAGAAGGAGAGGGTGGCAGCCAAGACCTTGTGCTCTGGGCAGAGGAGAAAGGGCTTCAGGGTGACCCACCATGCACGCAGTCCTCGCAGCCCTCCCTTACTCCTGTAGCTGGTCAGAGAGGAAGAGAGCCTCCATTAGATCAAAAGACTCCATCTCTACTTCATCTGGGCCAGAGCTGGGGGAACAATGCGTCTTTGGAATGATGGCCTCACATTTGGAGTCCAAGGTTGCCCTAAAGCTGCTTTGTACAAGGAGGGATGTGATGCTTGCTTAAAATAAGATGGATGCTACCAGCGAGAACGCAGGGCAGAGAGGCTCTTCTCTAAACCTGCCTCGTATTCATCCCTTGCTGTCGGAGTGCTGTGAAAGGGGCAGACGTCAGGCCCAGGTGTCACTATGCTGGCTGCATCCAAGGCTCCCATCTGCCCAACTCTACTGACGTCAGTTTGGATCAGAACTGGCAGGCCTACACTAGCAGGGTATGAGACAACACGGGACCCTGGCCTACTGGCAGAGCTGTTCATAGGCTCCATGATGGGTATAGACACTGGCCATGGAGGTTGTAACTCAGCTGAGATGTGGACCCTGGAGGGAGAACACCTCCCAGCTTTGCGCTATTATTCATCTCTAGCAGTCGTCCCCCTCATTCCCCCAAGAACGTTCTCAGGTCATTGAAGACAAAGCTGAGGATTCCAAGAAGACGGAAGAATGGGAGAGTAGATCTAGAAATGTCACACTTGTTAATGCCTGTTGTGATAATTGGGCCTACCAATTTACCCTAGTTGCAATCTCAGTTGTAAAAAGTATATGAAAGTTCATAAAATGTTACTTTCCCTTAAGGTTTGTTGTTATAGGTTATTGCAGGGATCGGCAACCTTTGGCCCACGGCCTGCCAGGGAAAGCTGCTGGCAGGCCGGGATGGTTTGTTTACCTGCAGTGTCTGCAGGTTCGGCCGATCGCAACTCCCACTGACCGCGGGTTCGCCGCTCCAGGCCAATGGGGGCTGTGGGAAGTTTTATCCTTGAGATCATGGGTCAGCTGTGCACCAGGCTTACATTAACTGCCAGTAGCCAGAGTGTAGGGGAGCCCCCTCTCCCTATGCCAACCACAGGGCAGGGGGGTGATGTAGGAGCTGTTTCACCTGCTGTATGCTCCCGGACGTTTCCCCCTTCCAGGTCTGGCTATACCAGCTTTAGGGGCACTCTGTGCCACAGGAGCAAAGCAGCCTAGTACATGGGCTGGAATGACAATTCCTCCCAGAGTGCGCAGTGCAGAACAGATAGACTGCAGTAAATACGGCTCCATCATTTCATGATTTCTTGGTGTCCTAAAGTGCATTTGCCCCATGTGCTTTGCTGATCCTCTGCCTACCCCCACCCCTGCATTATACAACTTGTGGCTATTATTTCTGTTCTGTTGAGCCTTGGACTCAGGATGAGCAACCCTGCCCCACTCTGATAACCCTCTATTGTAGCCGCTTGTCACCTGCTCTGGGGGCAATAAAACTCAAAAGTTAATGGCACAATCCAAATGATAACAGCCACGTACATCCTGGGATGAAGAGGTTAAAGGAGTTGGTGTTCATTGCATTGAAAGGACACCTGCTTTGTGTGTGCACACAGTGTCTTGCGGGTCTGAAGGGGCCTGGCTGGGCTTGGTATAAAGTGCTAGCAGGTCTAGGCTGGGTTAGTACGGGGATGGGAGACCACTGGCTATTCCAGGCTTTCTGTTTTGCAGTAGTAAAGGCTGTTCTTCGGGACACTGAATGGAGAAAACAGCGTTAATGCAAAACTCCCACACTCCAGAAAACTGGCCTTTGGATTCCTCGCGGGGGGACACCCTGTACATTTGTGGCTTTAAAATACTGCCCTTGCTGATGGGCGGGTCTCTGATGGACTTCGGACGTACTGGCTCTGCTGTGTTGGTGCCAGGAGGTGCTTGGCCTCCCTGCCCTGGCTCAGTCAGCCTGCTCTGTACTCCTTCAGGGCGAGGTGTAGAAGTTAAACAAGCAGCGACTGAGTGACCTGGAGAGCTCAAGTTTCTAGGTTACAATGTGAGAGTGACTCATGTAACCTTAAGAAATAGCCCACGTGGCTCGATACGGCAACTGTTTTTAACTTCCTTCTCTCCGGAAGCTGCAGGGCAATTTTCACCCCTGCTAGGATTTCCTTTTTCCCTTGGCAAATTTGTAAAAGCCCTTCCTGTTCTCCCCTGATGGAATTAGCTCTTTTTGCAACAGCAGCAGCCCTTGTCTGTTCCTTTCATGTCTGAACAGGGGACTTCTCTTTTCTCCTGTCACCTGCGCAGCAGGCAATTAAACTTGAAAGTTAATGGCACCATCCAAATGATAATGGAGGTGGCCAAGTGCATCATGGGATGAATACATTATAGGAGTTGGTGTACATTGCATTAGGATGAAAGCTGCTTCCTGTGTGAACTCAGTGTCTTATGGGTGCAAAGGGGCCTCTGGACGTTCTTATTCGGAATTAGCTTAATCCAGTTTGGAAGTGGATTAAGCTAATTTTGAATAAAATTCTTCTATTCCAGAATAAGATCATGCATACAGGGAGTTAACCAGGAATAGCTATTATGCTTTACATTTGCACACTGCCTTAATCTGAATTAACACCCCAGTATAGACAAGCCCACAGTCTGTTTTTCCTTGTTTGGTTGCCTCCCTTCTCCATTTCCGGTGCAGGTCCTGGTGCATTATCCCCTGCTCTCTGAGCCAAACTGCGTTCTGGATCACTACAAAAGGCAACCCCACTGGCTGCCACATCACCATGCACCATAACTTTTGGGTTACAGATGTAAATCGGGACGCACCCCGGGACGAAAGCAAATCTGAATCTGCAAGGAGGCCGGGAGAGCGAAGCCCCTTCTGCTACTCACCAGGACAGTTCTTCTTCGAATACCTCGTTGTGGTCTCCCTAAAGAAGAAATCGGGGAGTGATTATGAACCCAAGATAACCTACCAGTTCCCAAAGGTGAGGAGCCCCTGCCCCCCCCCCAGCTGTATTTATTAGAAGTCACCTCTAAATCTTCAGGGCTCTGGGCAGCCTGAGCATAGATTACAGCAGCCTGAGGCCATTTTAACTTAGTCTGGGGGGACAAACTGACCCCCAGTGGGGCCAGAATATGGGAAGTGCAAAGGAGCTGAGCACAGGCTCTCTCAATCAGAGCCGCAAACTCTTTTCTTCTGTCCCACCCACCCCACATCACCTAGCAGAATCCTCCCTGGGGGCGAGATGCGGCGTGTGAAATTTCAGGGACTTGATCCCTTTTTGGGGAAAGGAGGAGAAGGGTTGAAAATCGTGCTTCTGATGGGAGGTTGGCTCTTGCCTTCCCTTGGGAGGGTCAGCCCGGCTCCAGAATGCACCTCTGTTCATGGTCATGGTGCCTCCTTTTCAGGTTGGAAAGCTTCATTTTGGGCTGCATCAATACAGCTGAGTCTTGAGTCTGGTCTTGTTGCTACCAACAGCTATGCTGCCCTTCTTGCTCAAAGCCTATGCTCCCCCCAGGGAGCGGTGGGCATGCTAGACTGGGGAATCCTCCTGTCCACCCTGGAGGCAGTCTAGAGAGATCAGGAACCAGTCAGCTGTTGGACAACGGACTGGGTAGTGACCTGGGGCCCTGCACTGCTCTGCCGACGCACCGCAGCCCTGACCCACACAGAGCCCAACTAGAGAGTCCAGACTTGTTTCCCTTGTGCAGTGGCCGAGGCTGGATCCTCTTTTATTGTGATTTTACTTCTTGTATCATTTTCATTTCAGCGCGAGAACTTACTGCGGGGTCAGAAGGAGGAGGAAGAGAGGCTGCTGCAAGCCATCCCCCTCTTCTGCTTCCCCGACGGCAATCACTGGGCCCCGCTCACGGAATACACCAGGTGACTCCCTGATTAATACGGGCTAAGGGACCAGCCCGGAGCCAGCGCTGCAGGCAGGGGCCCGTGGGCAGGGAGCGGGGAAGGCGAGTCCTCGTGCTCCTTCCTACTGCCTGGATGTCACAGGAACCCAGTGAGCTGCTTGAGTAGGGAGAATTTCCCTGCCTGGCTTCTGCAAAATCAAACCACTCCTGGCTGAGGTTTCACATTATTGGCTCTTAGCCATTGCAGTTTATCTGGCCAGGGGTTAGTGCTTCATCATCCCATGCTGCTTGTTACTCACGGCTGAGCATCTCCTTTAGAAGTTTAGTGGTCTGTTTATTTGTTCCTCTTGATAGTTATTATTCATTGTGATAAGAATTACACCTAGCTCTTATCAGGAGATCTCCAAGCGCTTTGCAAAGCAGGTCGGTGTCATTATCTCTGTTTTACAGATGGGGAAACTGAGGCCCAGAGCAGGGTCATGACTTGCCCAAGGTCACCCAGCAGGCTGGTGGCAGAGCTGGGAATAGAACCCAGCTCTCCTGAGTCCCCATCCGAGGCTCTGTCCACTAACCACACTGCCAGCCCGTAGCGCCTCAAAGCCCCAGTCACGGGCCAGGCCCCCATTGTGCCTGCCCCACGGGGCTGACAGTCTAAGTCAATGGACCTGACTGGTAATTAAGTGGAGGATCCAGCTGTTAGGAGGGTCAGTCACTAGCAGGGTCGGGGGCTAGGCTGCCATCTTGGGTAGTGCTGGTGACTCTCTCCCCGCCCCCTTTTGCCCCGTCGCTCAGTGGCTCCAAGCTAAGCTCCTGCGGCTCTCGCACCTCAACCCTTAGCAGAGCAGTGGAAACACGTCTCTCCTTGTCTTTCAGTGAAACCTTTTCGTTTGTCCTGACCAACGTTGACGGCAGCAGAAAGATCGGCTACTGCCGGCGGCTGCTGGTGAGTATCCCTCGCTTTAAATAATCTGGTCTCATGCCGGCCCTTAGCGCCCTGAGCAGCCAGCTTGGCTGCAGCACATCACCACCCCCCTGGGCAGTGTCAAGAGAGCAAGCTGAGCGGGCTAGCCCCAGGGAACCACTTACAGGAGACTCGCTCTGCAGTCGGCTCTCAGGGGAAGTGCTTGTGCCCAGCCCTGCTGCAACTGCAGGCATAGCCTGACGCCAGACAGAGAGGTGATCGGGGATGGGTGTGTGTGTGGTGGAGGGTAACCAGCGACAGGTGCAGGATGGGGGTGGGGAAAATGTGCAGAGAGGCAGGAGGAAGAGGAGGGCTGGTGGCACCTTGGTACCTGCATCTAGTATGATGAAACTGCTGCACTCTTTCGTGGCTACCTTTGAGGGCCTGACTGGCTCAGAGGCAGGACGATGAGATATGGATGGTTACCTCTCAGGTGCTGGTTTGACTCCAGCCTAGTTTGGCTGTAGTGGAAGACTGTTGCCAGGGCCTCTGAACTGTGTATCGTGGTGTTGGTCACCTATAGTCAAGGTCCTGTGTTGTCCCAGGCAAGAGTCACCTAAATTCTGTGTGGAGATCACTAGATTCTTCAGCCTCTGGTTGAAATTTGCTGGCACTTTCAGATCAGCTTGATTTATCTGGAAGGTTTAGAACATAAGAACGACCACACTGGGTCAGACCAAAGGTCCATCTAGCCCAGTGTCCTGTCTTCCAGCAGTGGCCAATGCCAGGTGCCCCAGGAGGAATGAACAGAACAGGTCATCATCAAGTAATCCATCCCCTGTTGGCCATTCCTAGCTTCTGGCAAACAGAGGCTAGGGACACCATTCCTGTCCATCCTGGCTAATAGCCATGGATGGACCTATCCTCCATGAACTTATCTAGCTCTTTTTTGAACCCTGCTATGGTCTTGGCCTTCACAACATCCTCTGGCAAGGAGTTCCACAGGTTGTGTGAAGAAATACCTCTTTTTATTTGTTTTAATCCTGCTCCCTATTAATTTCATTTGGTGACCCCTAGGTCTTGTGTTATGAGAAGGATTAAATAACACTTCCTTATTTACTTTTTCCACACCAGTTATGATTTTATAATCTCTGTCATATCCCCCTTAGTCGTCTCTTTTCCAAGCTGAAAAGTCCCAGTTTTATTAATCTCTCATCATACGGAAGCTGTTTTCTGAACCTCTTCCAATTCCAATATATCTTTTTTGAGATGGGGCGAGCACACCTGCATGCAGTATTCATTGTGAGTAATCCACATCCCTGAGAGATGTAAGTTACACCAACCTAAGCACCAGTGTAGACAGCGCTATGTCAGCTGGACAGCCTCTCATGGAGGTGGAGTAATTCAGTCGACGGGAGAACTCTCTCCTGTCGGATTAGAGCGTCTTCACCAGACGCGCTACAGCAGCACAGCTCCGCCAATGCAGCATTTTAAGTGTAGACCTGCCTATAGCGTTCTCGGCCAGAAGGGACCTGCAGGTCATCTAGTCTGATCTCCTGTATTTCACAAACCACCACACACCACCGAACCCCACAACCAGAATTAGCCCAGTTTATTACAGCCCTCAGGAGACTCAACTATTGGTGCGACAGGCAGAGAGTGGGAGGCTAGCAGTGCCTTCGGTTGTCTGCAGGCTCAGGAAAGCTGCAGAGTTTCGGTGACTCTTAGTTCATGTTTTCAAGCTTTTCTTCAAGCCCTTAAAGGCTAGGAGCACACCAGCTTGTTTTAGTTTGGTGCTTAGATTCTGAAGCACAATCCTACAGGCCAGGAATTGTGGACCCCACAAGGTCCTGCCTCTACCCAGCACCAAGGCCCTGTTTGCTGTTCGTTCTATTCAAGGCCCGACGTGATGTGATAGCGGAGATCGGTGCGTGCTGGGAATTGTGCTGCGCTGAAATCATTGCCTATTTGGTTCTCTTGAAATAACCCTAAAGATGCCCCCAGCAGGGAATATATAGCGTGTTGGCTGGGGAGACAAGCCCGCTCAGCTGCCTGAGAGGCCTCACTGCCTTGGCATGCCAAAGCCTCTGTGCGCATTGAGTTCAGACAAGTCCGTGCTAGCGCTTCCCCCAAACAAGCCGAGGTCTTTGCCAAGCGACGCGTCCTTCGTCTCTGCACGGCGATTCCTGAACCAGACTCCGCCCCGGCCCCGAATTCCACCCTAGGAAGGGAGTCTGAATCCCTCCTGAGCCGCACCGCTGACTGCCTGCTCTCGGAGCTGGGGAGGCAGGTGTTGTTGCGGGGGGGTGTAAGTGACGCCCTCCAGAGGTGGTGTGTGTGGAGGGTGGCAGCTCAGCACAGGGCTATAGTGTGCTGCCCAAACCACAGACTCTGCCTCAATGTCTCCTGCCTGCAGCTTTATCTCCCCTCCCCAGCCCCATAAGCCTGTGAACCCATCTCTCCCAACCCTGCCGTGCTTAGCTAGCCGCCAGTTTAATTCCTCACTTCCCTTCCTGACACGTACTCTGTTCCATGGTCTCTACTGTTACCCTGTGCCCCGCACCCAGACCTGCCACACCCCATGCCTAGAGGTTCCAGCAGCGTGCTGGGCAGCACCCTCAATGATTCCTCTAGTCGGTCTGCAGAGTCTTTTTCTGGAGGTCTGTTGGCCAGCGGGAGTCCTAGGTGCCTTCCCTTTGCCTCAGAGACTGTGTACATGCGTCTGCTTCTGGGGTGGGGCATCTCCTGCAGCTGAGTTTGGAGAGGAACAGTGCTGGTACCAGCCTCCCTCCCCTCCCTCCCTTGCTTTTTCAGCTTGTTCTGCAAGTTTCCTGACTTGTATTTTGTTAAGTAGCCGGTGAGGACCAGCTGAGCTGGGTGGTATCAGTAACCAGGTCTCTGGGATGCAGGCAAGGCCAAGCCATGGCAGGCTCCTAGCTTTGCTGAAGTCTGACTTTGCATTCCTCTGAGAGGCCATGGCCCCACCCTTACTGGCAGTTCTCATAACAATGGGGGTAGCATGGGGGCTGTCTCTGTGCACCTGACAGAGGGGATAAGAGATTGTGGCATACAGTTAACCCTTTGGGTGCTGATCTTTCTTTCAGCCTGTTGGCCGGGGCCCTCGTTTCCCAGAGGTCTTCTGCATCATCAGCTGCCTGGGCTGCTTCGGATTGTTCTCCAAGGTAGGAACCCTGATTCTCACGGGTAAAACACTAACCCAGCTTGCATGCCTAGCCCAGGTCTCATGCAGCTGCTGATCCCTGTCTTGTTGCTGCCTGATCTGCAACTTGATGCAGGGAAGGACATCTGCCTGGGGGAGCAGGCAGTGATGCCACGGCACTGAAGGCCACTTGTCCAGGGGTGAGGAGGGTGAGGACTGTGGTGCTGAGGCTGGTGCTGGCTGCTGTTCCTCAGTGAGAAAGCAACTGAGTCACTGTTGTGGTGCTGGAGGGAGGGGGGTAATCAGGGAATTCATTGCCTTGCTGTGGCTGACGGGTCTCTCCTTCCTGTAGATCCTCGATGAAGTGGAGAAGAGGCGGCAGATCTCCATGGCCGTCATTTACCCCTTCATGCAGGGCCTCCGCGAATCCCCCTTCCCGGCTCCGGGGAAAACAGTCACCATTAAAAGTTTCATCCCTGATTCTGGAACAGAGGTTTGTGTCAGCTCAGTAATCGGTGCTCAGTTGCTGCTGACCTCCAGCAGGCCTGTCTCGCCAGCCCTAGGAGCTGCTCTATGAGGAGGCGATGCTGGAGCAGCCGGCTCTGCGTGCATGTGTCCGGCCATCTGGCCAGCTGGAGCTTTGTAGGCTTTGCTCAGTGCAGTCTCTGCTAATGCACTTCATGTCTCCGGCTGCCTGGGGCAGTAATACACAAGGGTCACAGGTCAGGGTGGGCCAGGAGCTCTGGTTGAGTTGAAGAGCAAGGTTGTGCTGTGTGGGAACGACAGGTTAGGGAACCACCCCTTGGAACAAGCTGGCCACTTTGTGCCGGTGGAGATCGAGCCAGCAGTTCAATCCATTCTCTACCCTCTGTGGGAGAGTTAGTGATGGTTGTATGTTCCATATCCCAGCCGTCCAGCCTGACCCCTATGGCCGGTTCTCCCAGGTGGCTGGAAGGTGCAGTGAGATGGGTGCTGCCCAGTGCATAACGGGTGTAGTGCTCCATGAAACGCTCAGTGCCGGTCCTACTGCGAGGATCTATCAGCACTAACAGCCGTTAATGCCGGCGTATGTGGCGTTCACACTTCCCAAAGCTGCTATTGCAGCCTGTCTCTGCAGCCTCCAGACTGCAGCGCATTGGCTCTCTGGAGCCACAGGCTCCCAGCCCTGCTTTCAAAGTGGCTGCTGATTTTGGAAGCCCAGCTTGAACCCCCTTGGGCCTGATTTCCAGAGGTGCCGGGCATCCTCTCATGTCAGCCAGTGCTAGATGTCTAGTGCCACCTAGAACAGCTCGCTCTGCTCCCAAGCGTGCTTTGGGGGCCTCACCCTAACAGGCAACCAGGGGAGAGAAGTGAATTCTAGCAGTAAAGCAGGGGGCAGAGCTGGAGGAGAAGAGGACTCCTCTATAGTAGAGGAAATGGGTGTGTGCCTTGGATTTTCCAGAGACACCCGCAAGTGTGAGAACTGGGGGGAGAAAGTGGATGTGTCAGGGGGCCCACGGTTGGGGCGTGGTGGATCATAGGCGCCGACTTCCCCTCTTTCCCCTGGGTACTTGACCCCGCCCCCTCGGCCCCACCCCACTCCACCCCTTCCATGAGGCCCCGCCCCTGCACCACCTCTTCCCGTCCCCTTCCCCAAATCCCCGCCCTGGCCCCACCTCCTCCCTGAGTGTGCCAAGTTCCTGCTCCTCCCCCTGCCCCCCCCCCCCAGCTGTTTGGCGGGGGCTGGGTGGGAAATGCTAGGAGGTAGGGGGAGGAGCAGGGATGCGGCATGCTCAGGGGGGGCAGAAGGAGGTGGGGCAGAGGGTGAGGGGAGCTTGGCTGCCGGTGGGTGCAGAGCACCCACTAATTTTTCCCTGTGTGTGCTCCAGCCCTGGAGGACCCATGGAGTCAGCACCTATGTGGTGGATTGGACTGAATGGTGGGAAAGGAGAGCAAAATCATGCTGGGTGAAGACAAGGGTGGTGTGGCAGAGTCAGCTGTGCGAAGAAATGATTTGTAAGCAATTGTCATCAGTGACAGGGCAAACTCTGCCAGGTTAGGAGCTGGGGAGTTTGGCATCAGGTCAAAGGACATGAGGCTGATTTTGGAGACACCAGTGTGAATCTGGATTGAAGCTGGTTTCAGTGGAATTACACCAGTGTATCCCAGGTCCCTGGAATTACATGACACTGCCCCTAGAAGCCTGCACTGTTTTCCCCACCTCTGGAGTCCCATCCAATCAGTGCAGGATCCCTTGTGTTACTTAATGTTGTGTTACACTTAGTTGATTTGACTGTGTGTCCGGATTTTCAGTGTGCTCAGAATTCTATACTGACTGCTCCTAATTTGAGTTGTTTGGTCACCGAGCCGGCGAAAGCTTGGACTTTCCGCACAAGGAAGCAGAAGCCTGGCCACTTTCACTCCCCCGTTTGATCAGAGGTGGCAAGGACTTTAAATATGGTGTGGGTTGAAGTCCTCCTTCTCCAGCAGCCGCCCTTGCTAAGAAGTGACACTCTCTGTGCTCAGCAACAGGGTTTCTACAAAAACAGCCGTGAAATAGTTAACAGCATGGCCTTTTTAATCACTTTCATTCACACCTCCTTTTGCTGAATGGGAGCCATTCACACCTCTCCTTGAGCTATTGTTTCATGCTGAGTGCAGAGACTGCTTTGCATCTGCTCTTCTCAACTGGCAGGGCTAGAGACAGGACACTGGGTTTATATTAGAAAATTGTATTCATTTAAGGAAATAGATTTTAGATATCTATCTAGTTAAACCGTAACAAACCCTAATACAGATACATGGGGATCAGTTTCAGCTTTGCAGGTATGTGTCGTTAGCTTAATTCCGTGCAGATGGCTTTGCTTTAGGAGTTTGCAATTGTATAAGTCAATCCTGTCAGTGCAAGCCCTGCAATAGAGACAGTCTTTAGGCCTCATCTGAACTGGGGTGGGGGCTGCACTCGGGCAGTGATGCTGATGTAACACAGGTGCAAACCCGGAGTTGCTCTGGTGTGGTTTATCCTGGTTTGAAGGGGGGCTGAGCCGGTGCATTGCTCGTGTGCAGCCTCGTGTAGACAACGCATTCATATTTCTGCCACGAGAGGTTTGACTCTGCAATGCGCTGATGCAGCATTTGCTTTGGAATGGGGAATTGCAGCCACCTCGTCCCATTGCACATTGGGTGCTGTGTGTAACTGAGAGCAGCAGCAGGTTCCTCTGTGTCAGCTTCCTCGGTTATGAAATCTCTTGTGATTCTGCAGCAAGAAGGGTAAGATTGTGTAAAGACTTGGCCTATTGCTTCACGCTTTGGTTGCTGGCAGAACTGCAGAGATGGGAGCGTTTTCTTCAAAGGAGTCAGCGTGGCCGCTTACCCAGCACTGTCAGTGGAGAAGGGAGCTGCTGCTAGGGAAGGGTAGGCTGGGAGCTGGCAGTGCGTGGGGGAGAGAGGGCAACGGAGACCTGTGGATAGCCCGATGTGCAGCAAAGCACGGGATGGACTAAGGTCTAAGTAAGGCCCTTCACTGAGTGGTGGGAGGTTGTTCTGAATGCCTGGGGCTTCTCCTGGATCATTAACCAGGGCTGAGGTTTTGAGGCTGGGGAGAGGTTTGATTTCACCTGGTGGCAAAGGCACATAATACAATGACACCAATTAGTTGTATGAGCTCACCTGGGCTCTTGGCTGGAATGAAGTCTAACCAGCCTAACAGGAAAAGATGTAGTGAAAGGTAGGAGTGTCTGGAAACAGGCATTCCAAATGGCCACCTTCGCCTTAACTACTGTGATTGCAGCCACTCCATTACCTCTGCTTTTGTGCAGTCTCGATGCTGCTTAATGTGGCCATTTGGAAGAGACATGTAAGAGATGGTGCTGCATAGGTACCTGCATGGGGCAAAGCAGGAATCAATGCTAGCAGACAGAGGCAGATCAATGTCCAACTGCTGGAAGTCAGAAAAATTACAGCTGGAACTGGGATGCAAATTTTCAACAATGAAGGTTATTGTGACATCATCCCGTGGAGTCTTGACATCCAGATTGGGTGTCTCACTCCAGCTCAATCACAAGTTACTGGCCTCAGTGCAGGTGTCACTGGGGGAAATTCTCTGGCTGGTGTCATGTAGGAGCTCAGACTAGATGGTCAGAGTAATTTCTTCTGGTCTTAGAATTTATACACTCCAGTGCCTAATGAACACTTGGGAGAAAGGATATCTTTGTTAAAAATTCAACACCACCCACCCCGTTCCGTGAGGCTCACAGAGCAAACCCCCAAAGGTCTGGTCTACATACTAGTTTGTACCGGGTTAACTACGGGTGTGCTTTGTAAACTGGTCTAGTTAAACCAGCGCAAGTGTGTGCGTAGACAAGGACTAAGATACCCTCCATCAGAACCAGAGCAGGCCAGACATGACGCCCCAGATACCTGGGCTCCTATCAACGTCTCTCTGTACTTTCTCCCACCCTGCACTCAGAGAGCCCTTCATGAGAAGCTCCGCGAGGCTGCTGGGGGCTGGTGAGAACTCCTAGAGATTGTTGGTAATTGGGGATTACCTATGAATTCATGGTGTTGGTAAAGCAGCTTTGAAGCAGAGGACTGGTCCCCGCTGGGGCCTTGTGCCGATTCTAGCCTGTGGCGTAGCTGTATGGTGCACAGCAGGAAAGCTTTGTCTTGCCTGTCGCGATCTTATCCCGCTGTCAAGTTGGAGTTATCTTCACCAGTGAACAGCGGCTGTGGCCATCTGCGCTAGGGGTTTGCATCGAGGCACAACCCCAGGGAGGTCACAGTCAAGTAGGGCTGCTTATTGCCTTGGCCTTTGGTGCACCAGTTTCCCCTGCTCTTGGCCTGTTAGATCAGTGAACTCTGGGTGGGACAGTGCTGGGCACTACCAAAAAGTAATCCTAACAAATTGTAATATTGCAAAGATCTCTCATGCCACACCCTTCCTGCCTCCTTTCTCCACCATATGGAAGCAGGCAAGGGCCCAGCCCAGCATGTCTGAAACCTTCTGGACGGTGCTTTTAATAGAATTGATTAGTGATTTGTTAGCTCACTCATGTCCCCTCTCCTTCTCAACAGCTCATCGAACTCACGCGGCCCCTGGACTCCTGGCTGGAACACGTGGAGTTTCAGGCCCTTCTGCATCATCTTAGTCCGGAGAACATCCTTTGGCTCTTCGCCTCTGTGGTTCTGGAGCGACGGATTATCTTCGTGGCAGAGGAGCTCAGGTGAGCACCCTGCATTTAACAAGAGAGTGAGTTCTGAGAGCTTCAGAGAGCTACAAGTAATTCTTCCGCTGTACTCTGCGCTGATTAGGTCTCAAAGGGAGTATTGTGTCCAGCTCTGGGTGCCACATTTCAGGAAGGATGTGGACAAACTGGAGGGAGTCCAGAGAAGAGCAAAAATGATTAAAGGTCTAGAAAACATGACCTATGAGGGAAGATTGAAAAAATGGGGTTTGTTTAGTCTGGCAAAGAGAAGACTGAGAGGGGACATAACAGTTTTCAAGTACATAAAAGGTTGTTACAAGGAGGAGGGAGAAGAATTTGTTCTTAACCGCTGAGGCTAGGACAAGAAGCAATGGGCTTAAATTGCAGCAAGGGAGGTTTAGGTTGGACATTAGGAAAAACTTCCTGTCAGGGTGGTTAAGCATTGGAATAAATTGCCTAGGGACGTTGGGAATCTCCATCATTGGAGATTTGTAAGAGCAGGTTGAACGAACACTTGTCAGAGATGGTCTAGATAACACTTAGGCCTGGGCTACACTAGCGGGAGGGTTCGAACTAAGATACACTATTTGTGTAGCTGAAGTCGAAGTATCTTAGTTTGACTTACCCAGCCGTCCTCACAGCGGCGAGTCGACCACCACTGCTCCCCCGTTGACTCCGCTTACTCCTCCTGCCGAGGTGGAGTACAGGCGTCGATTCAGGGATCGATTTATCGCGTCTAGACAAGACGCGATAAATCGATCCCCGATGCATCGAACACTACCCGCCAATCCGGCGGGTAGTATACATGTACCCCTAGTCCTGCCATGAGTGCAGGGGACTGGACTAAATGACCTCTCCAGATCCTTTCCAGTCCTATGATTCTCTCAGCTCATGAGTACAGGTCACGTGCAGCTCGCCCAGCCCTGGAATTCAGCCTGCAGGTGCCCTCAGTTCCACTCCCCGTTCATAAGGGGGCAGATGCAAATGTCAAATGATGTATCCTGAAGTCTACTACTCTGTGGATCTCGGTCCCAGGCTGGGTGTAGTTGGGGCTGGCTGAGGGCATCCTCCCCATCCCCACAGTGCAATGAGTGTAGAGGAGGGAGGGATAGCTCAGTGGTTTGAGCATTGGCCTGCTAAACCCAGGGTTGTGAGTTCAATCCTTGAGGGGGCCATTTGGGGAACTGGGGTAAAAAATCTGGGGATTGGTCCTGCTTTGAGCAGCGGGTTGGACTAGATGACCTCCTGAGGTCCCTTCCAACCCTAATATTTTATGACATTCTATGAGTGGTGATTAATTTTTTCTGCCCCATCTAGTTCAGGAGATAAAATCAGAATAAATTAATTCCAGGTGCAGGGGAGGCAAGAGAAGCTGAGAACCTTCCACTCTGAGAGCAGACCCTGAGGAGTCTGAGCAAGCAAAGGGTCACTCACCTCAGGCAGTTCATGAGGCATGGAAGTCCTGATCTAGTGGACAGAGCACTGGTCTGGGACTCAGGAGCCTGGGTTCTATCCCTGGCTCTGCCACTGGCCTGCTGCATGGCCTTGGGCGAGTTACATGTCCTTCTGTGCCTCAGTTTCCCCATCTGTAAAATGGGGATGATGCCCCTGACTTCCTTTGCAGAGTACTCTGTGGATGAACAGTGCTAGATAAGAACGAGGTGGTATTATTATGTATGATGGAATAACAAGACAGATGGAGTCTGTTCCCAGTTGAGCCCAAAGGGTTAATTCTCACTAAGCTGACAAGCCCAGGGGAGGCAGGTAGCCAGGAAAGTGCCCCTCTCACACTAACATCAGCAAAGCGTAAAGGTTATGCTCAGTCCTCGTTAGACAGCCAGTCGATGCAAATCTCTCCTCTCCCTCTTGGATTTCGTCATTCCGACTCATCAGCAGGAAGGATGTCTCTGATTTGATCCCAGCCACCAGAGACTTTCACTCTTCAGGCCCTAGGAAGAAAAATACACATACTGACCGCCCTGCGGAAGGCTCCTCTCTATAAAATTAGCAAACAATAACTATGTCTAGTGAGGATTAAGCCTTAAAAGCATTGAAATAAGGAGTGAAGGAAGAAGACTTGTGCACTCCTTTCAACCCTCCTATTGCCCCCAATGCTGTCGATATTGCACTGCAGCACTCCCCGAGGCTTCCACTTCCAACATATACCAAAAAGCAATTCATACCCCAGCCTCCTCAGACTCACGCTGTGAGGGTAGAGCACCAGACCAGGACTCGGGAGACTTGGGTTCTGTTCCCAGCTCTGCCGCCGGCCTGCTGGGTGACCCAGGGCAAGTCATGCTCCCTCCCGAGCCTCAGTTTCCCCATATGCAAAGTGGGGATAATGAGCCTGTCCTCCTTTGAGAGCTACTGATGAAAAGAGCTAGGCATGATTATTAACTCAGAACCTTAACAGCTTTTGTGTTAACTAATCAGCACTGTCCCCCATTCCCTACATTGGGGAGGTACATTTTGCCTTAACTCTGCCAAGGTCATTGTTAGGGTTTTGTGTTAGAGTGAAAGAGAATGAGGTTTATGACCCTCCGAAGAGGCAAACCAAACTGCAGCTTGTGCTGATGGGTAGGGATAGGGGTAGGGGGAGGGGAAGGCTAGTTATGTGGGCTGATGGCCGTCTAGCTTGTTGGGCCCTCTGCTGAAGGCAGGGGGTTTCCTCTTCTCTCTAGGGGAGTTTAGTCTGCAACTCAATTTATTGTTTTCTAGTTGGGGAAACTTTTTGTACCAAAAAGGCAAATCTGGAGGCGGTTGATGGGGCAGCACTGGCAGCAGGGCCAACTCCTGTGAGGCTTTGGCCCCCAAATCATGAGATTGGGTTAAAAATAATGAGGTTTTTTTTTAAATATATATTTTGGGCGGGGGGGTCTTCTGGTTTTTGAGCCCTTAGGGGCATGTATTCAAACTTTCCTCCGCAACCACAGAGCTAGAAACTTACTTTTCTTTAGATTTTTTTCGTTAAAGAAAGCTGAGATTCTGATGTAATCACCTGACTCCAGGAGCTGGGGATTTAAGAAGAACATCAAATATTGATTTGTGATGAAATCCCGAGAGTTGGCAACACTGCCATGTGCTAAGGGGAGGGAGACTTCCCAAAAACAGCCGACAGAGACCAGTAGAATTGAGCTCCGGGAGTTCAATCTATTTAGCTTAACCAAGAGAAGGTGAAGGGGTGATTTGATCAGTCTTGAGCAGTATCTATAAGGAAAACAAAACTTTGATACTGGGCTCTTCAATCTAAGAGACAAGATCCAATGTCTGGAAATTGAAGCAAGACAAATTCAGATTAGGAATAAGGTTCAAATTTTTCAACAGCGACGATTATGAATCATGGGAACCGTTTACCAAAGGCCATGGTGGTTCTCCATCACTGGCAATTTTTAAATCAAGATGGGATGTTTTTCTAAAAAATCTGCTCTCATTGGAATAGGAATAAATTCAAGGGTGGTCTCTGGCCGATGCAATACAGGAGGTCAGACCAGATGATCACAATGGTCCCTTCTGGCTTTATAATCTATGAAAAACAGCACCCACCTGTTTTGGAGCCTGTCTCTCCTTGGAAGTCACTTAGACTTTGGCTCCTGTGCCACTCAGATGCTCTTGAAAATCTCACCCAAGGCCTAACATGCTGGCCAGCTACTTGCCAAATCTAGTTAGTAACCAGAACCCTTATTTATTCGGCAGCGTCCTGTCCCAGTGCATCCATGCCGTGGCAGCTCTTCTCTACCCCTTCTCCTGGGCGCACACCTACATCCCCGTGGTTCCCGAATGCCTGATCGATACTGTCTGTTGCCCCACACCCTTCATGGTTGGAGTCCAGAAGCGCTGCCTAGAGCAGGTTCTCGATCAGCCGATGGAGGAGGTACTGTCTGAGGGGTCTCTGCCGGGGCAGAAGATGGGCTTGAAAATGAATGTTTGCCAGTTTGTGCTTCTTGATTGTTCTCTCCATGCGGCAGCAGGCAGGGATGGATTTACATCTTAGGCACCCCTAGGCACAGCATCTTCAGCACCCCCCCCCCCCGCCCCGCCTACGGCTGACCTTTGTGTTGCACACAGTTTTAGAGAGGCAAGGCACCCCTAGAACACAGGGGCCCCTAGGCATGTGCCTACTGTGCCCAATTGGAAATCTGGCCCTGGTAGCAGGCCCTGATTTTGTCTTCATCCCAGCCTCAGGAGGAAAAAAGCCCAGAAGGAAACAAGAGCGGACTCCAGCCTGCTCCTAGGGTAACACCCAAGCTGTTCCCTAGGCCAGATGGGATGCTGATATCACCTACCCACTAGCTGGGCAAGGACTTCAGCCCAGATCCCCTGGGGTAAAGGGGGCATGCCTTGCCCTCGGCTCACCCTGTAGTCAACATTGCCCTGAGTGTCTCACTGCTCATAGCTCATGGGAGGGGAACACACATCTTAGAAAACTACTGTAGACGCTGCCAGATTTTCCAGGCCGGTTTGCTCCTTGGCCTTCTGCTGGAAGCACTGACAATGGGGCAGTTGTGGGGCTGTGGCCCTCTCCCCATGGGGATGTGGGCTGAGACTCCTGAACTCATCTCATGTGGGCTTCCCAAGAGACACTGGACGGGACGGGAACCACTTTCAGTCTGGGCTGGATTGGACCCAGTGACTGATTCTAGAGGTGAAAGGCTCTAAATCTCCTTTCCATGTCCTGGGTCCATTCATCCCCCCAGGCCAGGCACTGCTGTCCCTCTTTCACCAGGCAGGAAGTTTGGAGGAGCCCTTTCCATTGCAGTGTCCTAGAGCAGTTCATCATCAGGTGCAGCTCAGAGCTTTTCAAACGGACTTGGAGCACAGAAGACTGATCTCGAAATACATTCTGTTAAATCGCTGCCGCTCAGAAGCAGCCTTGCAATGCAGCCTGGCTAATGTTGGGTCCTGTCTGTTGGTTTTAGGTGCTGCTGGTTGACTTGTGTGAAGGGAAGTTCTTAAGATCGGTAGGTGTCTCTGGTGCGATGCAGACTGTTCCCCATGCCGTCGCCAGACGCGGGCGCTTGAAATGTTCTTGTTCATCGCTTGACCAGTATTGCTGAGCCACTGCAGGCTCCTTAATCCTGGGTTTTCAGTAGCTGTCATTCACTCCTTCCCACCTGTCACTTATTTGCACTCTGCAGGCTTAGGGGGGCAGGGCCTCTTGGCCAAGCTTACAGAGCACACTCGCTCTCTCCAACATCCTTTGGGATAAAAATTGATAGGCGATGGATTCTGGCGGTAGCTAATGAGCCCCACTGAGACTATGGTAATGCAGACTGCACAGCTGCATTAAAGAATGGGTCACAGGGGATCTGGTGGGGGAAGATGTGTTCATTCCAAGATGCTTTGGGCCTGAAGGTATGCTCAGAAAGTGGTTCGGCGAGCTAGAATCCTCTGTCATGCTTCAAAACCGCCAGTAAAAGCCACCATCTCAGGCTTCCCTGGTTTGCAAGAGCTGGCGGTGCTAACATCAGTCCATCCTCTTTCAGGTTGGCGACGAAAGAGACATCTTACCGGCCAAGCTGGAGACCGAGATGCTGACTTCTTTAAAGACGCACAACAGCAACAACAACATACAGAGTAGGCAGAGAGTTCTTTCTTTGGGGTGCACATGGTGGAGTATCTGTGAATGCCCCACAAAGACTGCCAGTGTCCCAGGTTAACCAGCCATCCTGGGGCTAGTGGGCTAAGAACCCGGGACCCAATTTCCTACACTGCCCTCTCAGCTCCAGCCAACCCATCTCTAGGGCTGTGTATGCTTTGGACTCACACACACGCAGAGACACTAGCTAAGTGGTCTAAGCAGCTGGACTGGAATAGACATGGTCCTGGGTTCCACGCGCTCAGCTTCTGCAGGGACACCTCAGCCCTTCCCGCTTCAGAGGTAGAAAGAGACTGAAGTTTGTGCAGCTTATGGAGTGTGGGGCAAGTTCTCAGCTGGTGTAAAATTATCACTCTGTTGGCTTCCTCTCCACATGGACTTCAGTGGAGCTATGACATCTCTCACCAGCTCAGGATCTGCCCTGGTGTGTCTGCAATACAACGCTCAAAAGACCAGCTTGGAACTGTCAAGGATCCCAAGGCACTTAGCTATGATTGGGGTTTACTGTGTGGTTCTTACCCAGCCTTTCGCTTCCCCCACCCATTCTGCCCCACCTGTTGTTCAATGCGATATGCTCTGATTAGCTGCAGCTCCCCACCCCAGAGGTGGCTGCATTTCACCTGCATTTCAGCGGTGCTCTGCTTTATTCCCCATCCCCAGCTAGCAGGCATAGTACATTGTTTCTGGTCTGCATGGATACTAAAGTGCAGTCGTGGTCAGAAAAGCCCCTGTGGTTATAGCACCTTCTTTGTGTGTGCATCAGCATCACCTGCTGACTTCATTGACAAAAATAGATCCTTTTTATTGTTAGCCCCGCAGAGCCAGCACAGCTCTGGGAGAAGGAGCTGAATTCTAGCAGATGTTACTAAATTCCAGTCTTCATTATTGGTGGTGATGGGCGAAATGGACAGAGCCCAGCGTGACTCTCAGATGCCAGGCTGAGTTTGCAGGGCTGGGTGTTGTATAGAGATTTTAAAAACCCCACCGTCTTTCTAGCTGGCGCATGTGCACATGGGATCTGGAGTCTTTGGAACACAATAAATGTAGGATTTTCATCAAGTCATTTTCAGAATAGTACCATCACCTGCCAGTTCTCATAGAGCATCTTCCTCCCTAAATTCCACAACCATGTAGGACTGTTAAGACCAGTCAGGGAAGAGAAATAATCCATCAGTAGGGAGGGATGCAAAAAATCCAGAAGGCTCTTGATAGCTTTATCTAGACAAAATAGAAAACCAGTGACCCTGAATATCCCTCAGTGAAATCTGGATCTGGGAGATCTGGACAGCTAGACTCCCTTCTGTCACTACAGAGTATACGTGCTAATGCAGCAGGTGGAGTCCTCTGTCCAGAATGGCCTGTGAAGAGCAGTACCATGTGCTAGTGGCTGTTACAACTCTTTAATGATTTAACACCAAGAAATTGGATTTTAGAGTGTGAAGGAGATGGCAATTGCTTCTGACATGAACACAGCATGTGAATTAGGTCAGCGTGCAGTGAGGGCATCCATCTAGCATCTCGGCAGGCTGGGGTACTTCACATTTTAAGGTGGTAGACACAATTCCTTGAATGTATATACAGTGCTCAGAGTTCCTTGGAAGCAAAGTGTTATAAGAATCATAGAATATCAGGGTTAGAAGGGACCTCAGGAGGTCATCTAGTCCAACTCCCTGCTCAAAGCAGGACCAATCCCCAACTAAATCATCCCAGCCAGGGCTTTGTCAAGCCGGGCCTTAAAAACCTCTAAGGAAGGCGATTCCACCACCTCCCTAGGGAACCCATTCCAGTGCTTCACCACCCTCCTAGTGAAAAAGTTTTTCCTAATATCCAACCTAAACCTCCCCCTCTGCAACTTGAGACCATTACTTCTTGTTCTGTCAAAGTTTGGTAGTCAGCAGTAATTATCCATTGGACTGGGGCAATTGAATACCACATTGGGATTGAACAATGGTTCAGTTTATATTCCTGCCGGCTCCTTAGCGAATGGGACCTCCTGGCTTTTCTCCCATGCCACGACTGGGTTTGGGAGTGTCACAAGTTAGTACAATTCAGGTGTTACAGCTACTTTTGAATGGAAAAGCAGGGGGGTTGTCTTTGGAATGCCCCAGACTGTGGCACAGAGAGGAGACGAGAGGTGGGATGGCCCAGTGGTCAGCACTAGCCCAGGACTCAGTCGACCTGGCCTCAAGTGCCCGCCCCACCACAGACTGGGTGATCTGTGGGGGTGTGTCATTTCGGCCCAGATCCTTTAAGGAAATTTGGAGCGTAAATACTAATGAGGATCTGACCCTCCGTTTCCCCATGATAGCCCTGCCCTGCCTCACAGAAGGGTTGTGAGTGTAAATACATTCAGATTGTCAGGTGCCCATGTCCTGAGTTAATAGGGGTCGGGTGACTACCAGCCCCCATGCCAAAACTGTACGTCTTCTATTCCCATTTCAGCGTCCGAACAAGTGAACGCCCACGTCTCCAACACCTTTGTGCAATTCTTCGTCAAAACCGTTGGCCATTATACATCGCACCTCAAGTGGAATAAGAGCGGCCAGAGCTCCTTTCAGGAGAAGGCGTTCTGCAAAGCCATCACCTCCAGGTCCTGCCGCAAGTTTGTGAAAAGATTTGTGAGGACTCAGATGTTTTCCCTCTTTATCCAGGAAGCGGAAAGGAGCAGGATAACCCAAGAAGGTAAATTGCCCCATCTCCTCCTCTTCCCTGCTCCCTGTTACTGCCCTGGCATTCAGGAAGCAGCAGGATCCCTGGAGGCCACTCTTTGGTTTCTTTGGGCTAGAGGGAGCAGGGCTCATTTGCATATTTGCTTGTGCAAATGCGATGCAAATGTTTTTGTGTGACTGCTCCTAAAAACACAACCCAGGAAGGGAGAGACGCTGTTAGAAAAGATGGTACAGGCAGTGATAGTCAGTCTCTCCAATAACTTCTGCCTGCAATGCACCAGCAGAGGCACCTGTATTGGTTGCAGTAGTCTCTTTTGTCACTGCAGCCCCTGGCTGGCGGAAGTAATTGCAGACTCCAGAACTCGGCCTGCATTTGTATTGAAAACAGTCGAAGGGCAAGGAGGAAAGCACTAGTGCAAAGCACTTCTTGCTTATTCTCTTCTCTACAGTGTATTCCCTGACACACACACCCCGCGTAAGGGCTGTAAGCAATGCAGCATGGCCTAGTAGATGGAGCACTGGACTGAGCCTCAGGAGAGCTTCATTCTAATTCCTAGCCCTGCCACTGGATTTCTGGCTGATCTTGGGCAAATCACCTCACCACTCCGTGCCTCAGTTTACCTATCTGTAAAATGGGCTGTATAAGACCTGGGTAGTAGTATTATTGCCACTTTCAAGAAGAATTTCAACGTCTCAGTTACTGAGCTAGCTGCACCTCTGAGCCCCCTGCGCACTCTGAGTGCGCTCCCCCAACCCCTTCAGTTTGGATCTGGTACCATTTTATCCCCGATATTTGTAATGCTTGTGCTGCTGGTTCAGCTTCAGCCCATCGTTGCTGAAGGTGCAGGTAGATTTGGAGCCAGTGCTGCTGCTCTGGTGCCCTCCGATGCAAATTGACAGGAACAGTTAGATTCTATTCCTGATATTAGATTCCACCAACCCCTCTTCCAGCCTGCCTCTCTACCTCCTTCAGCACCTAAATCCCATGGCGATTGGTGTACTATAGAAATGTATATGGAGAATATGACTATAGCTCCATTTCCCCGGTCCATCTTCAGGTTCTCTGCTTTGATCGCTGGTTCTTATGGAGTTTGTTGGGCTAATCTCTGCTTCTGCATTCCTTCTGTAGCATATTGTTATAAAACAGAAACCAGCCAATGACCTCTACCACTCTGAAACCTGTCAATTGTTGATGAAACTCCAATGTAGTGTATGACTGATCCAGCTTTTGTTTTCCACAGGGTATTTCCAGCAGAAAGTAACTGAATATCAAGAACAAAAAAAGAAACAAAGGAGAAATTCCTGAAGTACTGTTCTGAAAGAGGGGAGCCCGGCTGGGCTTGGGCGGATCTCTTCCTGCAGCAATATTCTGTCCAGACTGGGTCAGCATCTCACTCAAAGGCAGAGCGCCCTGTGCTCTGTGGGCTCTGAGCATCTCTGGAACCTTGCTCCTCTTCCTGTGAATGATGAGATGCCTGGTCAACACAGGATGCCAGTCTCTCCTTCCTCAGGGCATGATTGCACTGGAAGCCTCTCTTCTACATCGCTAGCAAACATGGATGTGATTTTTTTTTTTTTTATCCAGGCCAACTGACACCACGGACCAAGCTGCAGTTCTTAGCCAAAGGGCAGCATATGGCCCCGTAATGAGTTCCTATTGGAAGACAATCACGGACCTTACATAGAAATAGAGTGAAATTGAGGCGGGATTGTCTGCTTGCTGTATAATGGCTAAGAATGTAGAATAATTGTTAAGATAAAATGTATCTGTAAGAAATATTTTTAATTCTTATTAAAAAAAATAATCTAAATTTTCTAGCTGAGAGATGTTCTAGCCAATGTGTGTTCCTGAAGGGCTCCCATTAACAAGGTGGTTTCATGTTCTTTTTATAGCGAACGGCTTGTTTCAGACTTACATGAGCTAAAAACGACTCTGCAGATTTTGATGAGACTTCCTGAAAGTCACCTGTTGGCTTAGGCATTGATGAGAACAGTAAGCCCAAAATAGACCGTGTGAAGGAGTGCAAACTGGGGTTTGGCGTGAAGTTGCTTGTTTGCACTAGCTCCATTTCGAGAGGCTGTAGGCGATGTGCCCCCGTAGTGGGGGACATGGGAAATCGACAGCTCAGAGAAGGGAGACAGCATTGTTAAAATTCAGTGGTGCGTGTGTTCCTGAAAAGCTGTACTCTTCTTTCCTGTTTTGGATGCTGAATTTTAAAACTCCTTTCCAGTTCATCTTTCAGAGGCTGCATTGAGCTTAATTATGCCTGCTCATCTCTCCCCTTTCTTTAGCACATTCTTACAGGGAGCATAGTGCCAGAGTCCAAACTGATACCGCCTGCAGTTTTGACTGGCCCCAGAGGGGCGGGAAATATCTGGATAAAGCCAGACACTTCACTCCTGCATGTGTTGGGATGGTTGCCCAGATGAGGGAGCTTGCTGAACTCTTTCCCAAAATACATATAGCTTCAGTTCATTTGCAAATTTGACACCATCAGTTTAGGATTAAACAAAGACTGTGAATGGCTTGCCAACTACAGAACCAGTTTCTCCTCCCTTGGTTTTCACACCTCAACTGCTAGAACAGGGCCTCATCCTCCCTGATTGATCTAACCTCGTTATCTCTAGCTTGCTTCTTGCTTGCTTATATTTACCTGCCCCTGGAAATTTCAACTCTTGCATCCGACGAAGTGGGCATTCACCCACGAAAGCTCATGCTGCAAAACGTCTGTTAGTCTATAAGGTGCCACAGGATTCTTTGATAGTTTTTTCACTTTACTCAATGATTCCTCAAATGACTGCTGCCTTTAGACCCTAGAGATTGTCCAGATGTGTGTGTTATATGTTACCAAAGATTATATTAGCCTTTGTTATTTGTAGTGCCTAGGAGTCGCTCATGGACCATGACCCTGTGGTGCTAGGTATGTACACTATTAGGTGTATTACAGTAGTACAGAGGATCCCCAATCCTGGACCAGAACCCGATTGTGCTCCTCTCTTTCTCTCTCTCTCTCTCTCTGTCCCAAAGACTCTCCCTGTTGTGTAGAGCTGATGCAATGGGTAGTTTTCAGAAAATAACTATTTAGGATTAATGGTTTCTTTTATTTTTCATAAGTTTTCCTGTTAGCAAAGACTGGCTTGTGAAATCTTCTTCAGGAGAACCCCCAGGAAGAATTGCCTTTTTTCAAAATGGCCACCACCTCCCATTTTTCCCAGTGAGAATGAAGCAATGAGGTAGTCAAATATTTTTTTTGTCAAGGTCCAAATTTCTTGGTCAAGGTACAGACTCCAGAGAAAATAATAAAAAAAACCCAATAATGAGAATTAGATTTCAAACCATGCAAAAGCACCTGGGGGTCCAGATTTGGCCCATGGTCTGTCTATTAGCTACTCCTGGCCATAGAGAAGATGGTGACCTTCTGCTGTCAGGCAGTTACCTTAGACCTTAGTCCATCCCGTGCTTTGCTGCACATTTGCCATCCTTGCCTGTCATCTGCCCTTCATGCTGAGGTGCTGTCAGGAAGTAGAGAGAGAAAAAGGGAGGTGGCAGCCATTTTATGGATAGCTCATTGTATAGTTCTCTGCAACTGCTGAAGAAAGTTATGAAGAATAACTGCAAGGAATGACCATTAAGCCTAAGAAGATTTCTTCAAATGCAGAAGATTTCCATGATTTTTAACTATCTGGGAAGTTTGAAGAGTCTGTGTTATCCAGTAAGAAAGAACATTAAGGACAAAAAAAATCTGAAACAGAGTGCTAAATTTCTTAGACTTATAAAATGCATTTTTTTTAATGGTATGTGCTGCAGTTGGGTTGGGGGACAGGAAAGACACCGTGTTCTGATGTAACATACATTGAAGCCTTGCTTTAATAGCAAAACTCGATCTCCTAATGGTTCTCTTTTTACTTACCTGTGATAATGCTCAGTCTCTCCCATCCCCATGGGGCTGTTCCTCTTTCTGATAGCTGATCTCTTGGATGCAATTGCAGTCTGTCTGCTCTTTCTAGCATCAGAGAGAACTGTCTCCAGGTGCTGCCATGGAGATGATTGTAATACTTTGGTTTCATTTCAATTGTTGACTTTTAGTGTGCAAGTCCTGGATGGGGCTGGTGGCTTGTGATGTGCAGGTCAGACTGGATGATCTGGTGATCCCATCTGGTCTTAAACCCTACGACAGTGCCCTTCTTCCCTCCTTAGCCCAGTGCTGGCTCTTGGGATGCATAGCTGCTAAGCCTTTGTCAAGCTCATTGTGCCACCTATTGCTGTGCAGGCTGAATGGCGCAGAAGTCTCACCATGACCTTGGCAGTATCAAGGGGCCATCTGCTGCACAGAGGCCAGATAAACAGCGAACTTGGCATTAGTGAGAGCTTTGGCACACACATGGTGGCTGCCCTAAGTTGATGGTTCTCTTTCCTACCACCTCAGTGTAAATGAAAATCTCTGGGTCCCCCCAGTGGTTACCACCCTCAAAATGTTTCATTTGCATAAGCTATCTGAACGATGTTCATTTTTGTACTGGCAATAGTTGTAAGCATTAGTTTTAGGGTGTCTGTATACCCTTATATACCCACTTTATATCCTGACAGGGTTGGCCAGCTTAGAATCTAGGTTGAATCTTCACTCTGTCTACACTGTGGTAATCTTGAACGCTTTATAAGAATTACAGAAGGCCAACAGCTGTTGTTTGGTTTTCTCTCCATTCTCAAGAACTCTTAGGGTTGTTTTTCCCTTCCTGTCTCTGGTGGTGAAGAGGTGGAGCTAATAATTCCTTCTGAATGTGGTAAGACTTTGGTCACTCTGTTCTCTTGTGGGAGTGAATTCTAGTTATGGGCTATCTGACTCTGTCAGGATCTGTCCTCAGCACCTGTAAATCTAACCTATAATGTTGATATTGCATCTGAGAAGCAGAGTTATTATGGCAAATCCTAATCAGAGGAGAGACTTTGAAGATTAAGGCTTGAGTTTAATTTGATTCAGTATGCAGTGGGGAACCAGACCCAGATGAGCTTAAATTCATAACTCCGTTAAACACAAAAAATCATGATCTTTATACAGACACTGGGTTTATGGTTTATCACAACAATCAGTAACTCACTCTCCCCCACCCCTTTTTTTTGTTTTTTTGTCCTTCCTCTCGCTGAAGCGGTGTTAACAGGCCACTTCACCTTGAATGGTCTCTTACAATGTGTGTTAATTACTTATGCTAAACAGTCTGTTTCACCTTGTAGTTAGCTGTGACAAGCACCTTTCCCAGACCTGAAGAAGAGCTCTGTATAGCTCCAGAGCTTGTCTCTCTCACCCAAAGAAGTTGGTCCAATAAAAGGTATTGTCTATCCAGATCCTGAAAGGCATTTAGGTGCCTAGCTCCCAGTGATTTCAATGGGAATTAGGCTCCTCCATGCCTTTGAGTATCTGGGCCTTATTCTCCCCTGTGCCTCAGTCCCCAACCTGTAAAATGGAGATAATTGCACTGCCCTACCTCTCAGGGGCATTGTGAGAAAAAAAATCATTAAAGATTTTTGAGATGGTCAGATATGACAGAAACAGGGTCTATATACGTACAGTATATAGACAAATTGTCTGTATCACACTCCTTGCCATAAGTCTGAGCTGTCTTATAAATTAAAAAAAAAAAAAAAACCAATGTTTTTGTTTCATTAGCCCACAGGTGGAGGGGAAATTTTCTGCCTGGCAGTGTGGTTTTTAGGGGAAAGCTAGCTCAAAGCAGCTTATGTCGCATTTTGTTTTCAAGACACTTGAGGTTTGTACTCATGCTGATGCGTTCCAGGAAGTTCTACATGCAAGAGAGAGTTCTGTAAAAGCGCTGCATCCAGTGCTTGCTCGTACTCTACATCAGAAAGGGCAAAGTTTAAGGTTGAACTTGCAACTTGCTGTCTCTTTGGCCTTATGAAGTATGATACACTTAATTGAGAAACTGAATGAGATTTCTAAGTAAATTCCACAGCCTTAGGTCCATATGTCTATAATAATCTGCAATCACATACAGTATCATAATGCATAAGGGCAAAGTTCATTTATTACAGGCAATTTATACAGCACCTCTATACGCAGTAACTGGATGTACTTTATGATCAGTAACAATTCTCAAGTATAAGGAGCAAGCTTACCACAGCACCTACTGAAACTTTACAAGCAGAAATGGGAAAAACTTCCTCTTAGAGTGAACACTAGGGGTACTGGAGCTACCAGGTAGTGAAAAGCCTGGGGAAAGGTGCATCTTATAGCATTTCCTGAGAAGGCTTTAGTTTAGATGCATTTCCAGAAGTGAAGGCCTCATGTTGGCTCCCTCAAGATTAATTGTTCCAGACCAACACAAATGGTGCAGTGGATCAGACTGGGAGCAGTGGTCTCTGAGATAGCTAGATGAGGAATTTTAAGGCACTGGAACTTCAGCTGGTAAGAAGCACTTTAACTTTCCTATCTTGGGGTATGGCTACACTTGCAGCTGTACAGCGCTGGATGTTCAACCTGTCTTCGTACAGCTGAGTAGGGAAAGCGCTGCAGTGTGGCCACACTTGCAGCATCTGCAGCGGCATTGGGAGCGGTGCATTATGGGCAGCTATCCCAGCATTCAAGTGGCTGCAACGTGCTTTTCAAAAGGGGGGTGGGGTCGGGTGGAGTGTGACAGGGAGCATGGGGGAGAGAGAGAGTGGATTTTTGGAGCCGACATTGTGTCAGCAGCTGCCTTGCAAGTTCCGACCCCCTCCCCCACCCCTCTCTCACTCTGAAAGCAAACAGATAAGCAGCTGCTCCAAAAGGGACCCCTCCCACCCACCGCGCTGCTTCTCTCCTCAAGCAAACACTAGCTGTGGGCATTCCAAAGGGAGCCCCCTGCCTCTGCTCATTCACAGCAAACAGTAGCTGTGTTTGTTTTTTTGATAAGCAGCTCTGCCCGGAGTTCACAACAACACAAAGAGCGGGACCTTCACTTAAAAGGATTATGGGAAGCTTTGGGAGGTCAGTCACTGCATACTAAGATTATTCCCTGTTTACACTGGTGCCCCAGCGCTGCAGCAGCAGCAGCGCTATATTCTTTATTCCTCTCGGAGAGGTGGAGTACAAGCAGCGCTGTAGCCACAGAGATACCGCGCTGTATGTGCCTTGCCAGTGTGGACGGGGAGTGAGTTACAGCGCTGTAAAGCCACCACCAGTGCTGTAACTCTCCAGTGTAGCCAAGGCCTCAATCACTGTCTTCTGTGTCATTGCTAGTAACCTGCAGCTCAGTGTAATGCACTGGTGTGGCTCTGAGCTGAGCCCGCTCATGAGCTAGTCAGTGCAACTGTACCTTTGAGTGGCTTTTACCTTTCATTTTAGTATTTAAATGGCAAGACACACTCCTGCTCATCTGTTGCAAGTATTCAGTTTTGATTGATTTCAGTAGATTACATTTTGCTTTGGTCCTGGAATTCTGCATCAGCACATACACCCTTAGTTTGACTGCTGATGGAGCAATCATATGGGAAGAGATTCCTGGAGAAATATTTGACACATTGAGATTGTGCAACTCCTAATACCTAAAAGGGGGCTGTATGGCTTGTCACTCAGAAAAGAGAAGTAGACTCCAGACTCTTAGTAGTTCTACTCTGGACCCAATATGAACTATGGTGAAGTTATTTAAATTCATTGTGCCTCAGTTTACCACACATAAAATGGGCATAATATGCCTATGGCTTTGGGAGCTGGGCTGTAAGGTTTTGCTAATTAACAAAGAAAGTGCTTTGAGATGCTTGGATGACAAGCACTGTAGACACATGAAGCATTGTAAGAGTCTCTCTAAACAGCACACAAGATTTTGCTTCACCAGACCAAATACTTAACCCAGCGTGACAAAGCAGCTGACACACATGGAAAGACGATTGTAGCGCTTAGAATTTCCTTATTTATTAAAGAGCAGAAAGAAATTTTTGCTTAAATTCTATACGTAAAAAAGTAACAGTAAAATTTGCTTTTAAAGTGTTTCCACTGAAAATTGTGAAGCAAGTTTTCTTTTTTATTTAAAAAAAATTAATTTACAAAGACACCACACTATATTGCATGCTGATAGTCACCCCCTTCTCCAACACAGCCCTGCTAAAATATACTGTTGAACAGTATATGTAAGCAAATGAACCACCTCAATCTGGACTGAAAGTCCCTTCAGCTATTTCAGTCACACAAGCTAGTGGGATCTCTGTTTTACAAGCTCAGCTCTTTAGTAAAAGAAATTTCAAGTGAACACTAAAGTATTTCACTAAGATGATGAAATATTAAAATTATAAAGCACATTTTTTGCAGTTTGTAAATATACTACATTAGAAATTTCAGTTGTTAGGGATCCATTCACCACAGATAGTTTATTCTGTATTCAAGGTAATTACAAAGACAAAGCATTACTTCCTGCATGCTTTCCCGGGCACAGAACCAGTAGAGTTGACTACATGATGTTTGACTGGAGAGTACTTGGAATTCACTCTCTCATAGGCAAAGACTAGTTAAGGAGTGGTACCAGTAACAAAGAATAAAAGTTATACAACGTTGATTATTATAAATTAGATTTGTTCTTATCTGCTCCTTTTGCCTTAGTCTCCTAAATATGTTCATATTCTTCCCCATAGAAAACACTTGTTTCGTATTTCTCATCACAGCAACCCCCCAGGGACTAATGGTGATTAGAATGTGTGGAAGAGACCTTGATTCTGAATACATGGATGTGTAGATGGGAAGCAATCTGATTGCACACGCTGATGCAGTAGCGGAGCAAATCAAAGAGGGAAAAGATCTGCAAAGGGAAAAATGGCATGTGTTAGATCTATCCATACTGGACATGAACGTACCATGTTTCATCTATCCTTCATGTTACCACAGTCTCTCTAAAAGCATCAAGGACTGCTCTCTGGAGTCATCCTCTTCCTCCACTAAAGGTTTATTCCTATAGTCTCTGAAAGCACCAGGCTTTCTTCATTTTTCAGCTAGAATTTAAATCTACATTTCAATAAAAGAAAGAAATTATAGTGACTGTAAAAAGCTTTTGTAAGATGCCCCATGAGCTGTGGATATTAATGATTTCAAGTGTAGAATTCTGATCTTACTTTGGGACAAAATGTACACAACACTGTATTTGAATGTATTTGAAAGTGTTTCAGTGTAATTTATGCAGGTTGAACCATTATTACATACCAAGCTCCAAACTAAAACACACGCCCCAGTGAGCATGAAGTGAACGTACTGTAATTCCCTAATAGCTGGGCTATTACATGTTACACCTGCAGAGCATGCTTTAGAATGGCTGTCTAGAAAGTGGCAGCCTGATCTGAACTTGGTTTGGTTTTCAATGCTCTAATCAAGGAGAGACATGGCTCTATAGCCAAGACTTCCACCTCTGTGAGACTCATCCTGGTAGCTATCATTGCTCTGATACTACATGAATTTCAGGAATTCCACCTGTGGGTTTGTGTGTTATAGAGCTTTTGCTGTGGTGCACTCCAAAGTCTGGAAATTACGTTCCTGCAAAAATACATCTCAGCACATTTCTCCCCAATGGGTTCTAAACCTAGGTCTTGGAGTACTGCTCATTCAACATGGCTTTAACACTGTCTTTAAACAGAGTGGGGTCCATAAGCCCAACCAAACCATGTTTCAGTCAAGTTAGCCTGAACGTTGTTTAAAACTGATTCAGGCAAGAAGGTTCCCAAGTCCATGCTTCTTTGAGTCATCTGTGCACAATTGGTGCAAACTGTGCGTGTTCTGTACACAACTGGCACAAACTCTGTATGCGTGTGGGGAGCGTGAGCGAACAAGCAGATGCACAAAAAATCATTGATAAACAGAAAATACAATGACCTACTTACCATGGCTATCCAAAGTACAATATATTCATCAATAAAGCTGTTAAAGTACTGGTCCAAGAACAAAAGTGCTGGACCTATGAATGCTGTATCATGCAGATGCATTTCACTTTTGGTCATATGTGCAACCTATTTAAAAAAAAAAAAAAAAAAGACAGTAGTCTAGTCTAAACAAATCCCAAAATATATTTTGAACCAATGTTTTCAGCTGATTATTAACACTTCTGTATAGAGCAGGGATCTCAAACTCAAATGACCATGAGGACTAGTACATTGGCCTGAAGGCTGCATCACTGACACCCCCACCGCTGCCCCCGGCCCTGTCCTCACTCCACCCCTTCCATGAGGCCCCACCCCTTCCCTGCCTCTTCCCACCCCTTCCCCGCCCCCATTCCAACCCCTCCCCCAAAGTCCCCACCCCAACCCCATCCCCTCCCTGCCCCATTCCAACCCTTTCACCAAATCCCCGCCACTGCCCCGTTTCCTCCCCTGAGCACGTGGCTCCCCGCTCCTCCCCCCTCCCTCCTGGAAAGCACTAAGCACCGCCAAACAGCTGTTTGGCAGCAGGAAGTGCCTGGAGGTAGGCAGAGGAGCAGGGATGCAGCGCCCACGGGGGCGGCAGGTGTGGGGAGATTGGCAGCTGCAGGAAATAAACTCGGGGGCAATGGGGAGCTTGCAGGCCGCAGCAAATAACTCTGCGGGCCATATGTTTGAAAGCCCTGGTATAGAGTATTTTAATGAAATGTCACCAAAAATTATTGCAATGTAAATTACATGCTGCTGGTTCGTTCCTTAGTGGGCTATGACAAATTCTCAAGAAAAATGTGTGTTGTAGGTACCAGTTAGAACCACTACAGATTCATGGGATACGCAGAAGCAGCATTAAATCACTTTAATACAGTGAAGGAAAAGAGCGTGGCTAATCAATTCAGGGAACTGACGTTGTGGGGAAGGTAGACCTTTGAGAAACTACAAAGACCATCTTATACAATAACAAAGATGAAGGAAAAGAATCAATGACTCTGAAGCACTTACCACCAATTTGTTAGTTATCTTAGCAGATACAAAACCAAAAGTAAGTATATATAGGCAAGGATGCTTTTCAAAGAGCTGCACAGCAGATTTCTTGTAGATCATTGCAGCTAATATGATCACTGATCCAATATGAAGAAAAGGTGAAAGGACACTTGTTCCCTATAGTGAGGGAGAAGAAAGTGTTAGCTTAATGAAAAGTGCACACAATTGAACAACAGATGTGTTGTGTGCATATTATTTAAATTAAAATGTTCCTGTTTGAACTCACTTGTGCCAGTAGTGAAATGTGAGTGAGTGGTGAAATGTGGTTGGAGACTTTGGTTTGAAGGTCTCAAATTGTGTGTTGTATGAAGGAAACATGCAGTTTCAGCTACAAAACAAAAATGTATTGGGGGGAGGAGAGGGAAGGGTTCAAATTGCAAAAATGGTGCTGTGGTTATCTTCTAACTCTTGTACAACAGGCAGGAGAATATTCTGTTCTTAAATGACAGGGGCCCAAACATGTGCATCTCTATAATGGTGATAATACATTTTTGTTAAGATGTCAATGCTCAAAAGCAAAATATAACTAACAGTCTAGTCCAACTAACTCAACTGGCACAAACACAAAAAACACAGACTCTCCTAAAAAGTTCACAAAACCTTTCTCCCCCAACCCCCCAAAATAAAAAATCCGTTAAGAAAGAAGTCTGACAAGAATATTAACTTTGACTATCCCATCTCTTCTGGAAGGTCAATAGCTTTCATATTCTTGTCAGATGCAAAAACACCAAACAAAAAGCATGCATATCAGAGAGGGAGTTTGGAAAATTGCTGGATTCTAGAAGGTAAGACCTTGTAGAACATAAGAATGGCCATAGAGGGTCAGACCAATGGTCTGTCTAGCCCAGTATCTTGTCTGCCAACAGTGGCCAATGTCAGGTGCTTCAGAGGGAATTAACAGAGCAGGCAATCATCGAATGATCCATCCTCTGTCATCCACTCCCAGCTTCTGGCAAACACAGGCCAGACAAACTCTGACCATCCTGGCTAATAGCCATTGATGGACCTATCCTCCATGAACTCGTATAGCTCTTTTTTTAACCCTGTTATAATTTTGGCCTTCACAACATCCCCTGCCAACAAGTTCCACAGGTTGACTGTGCGCTGTGTGAAGAAGTACTTCCTTGTGTTTGTTTTAAACTTGCTGCCTATTAATTTCATTAGGTGACCCCTACTTCCTGTGTTATGTGAAAGAGTGAATAACACTTCCTTATTCACTTTCTCCACACCAGTCAATATTTTATAGACTTCTATCCATATCCCCTCTTAGTCGTCATCTCTTTTCCAAGATGAAAAGTCCCAGTTTTTTTAATCTCTCCTCATATGAAAGCTGTTCCATACCCCTAGTAATTTTTGTTGTCCTTCTCTGCCCCTTTTCCAATTCTAATATATCTTTTTTGAGATGGAGTGACCAGATCTGCACACAGTATTCAAGATGTGGGCGTATCATGGCACTTTGTAAGATTTTTTGATTGCCACTGCATCGTGAGCAAATATTTTCAGAGAACTATCCACAATGACCCCAAGTTCTCTTTCTTGAGTGGTAATAGTTAATTTAGACCCCATAATTTTGTACGTACATAGGACTAATGTCAAAGCATGGAAGGTGATTTTATCATTCACCTATTTCAAATCCATCCTTTTAAAACCTTTTCTCAATTCCAAAAGCTACTATTTTCATTTACCCCTTTTTTCAAGCTAGTAAACGAGGTGAAAGAGGATTTTACACTCAAAGCAGACATTAAATTAACACACTTGAAAGCATACCAGTTTTCTATAAACCATCATGCAAACTACAGAGCACTCAGAAAATAAAGTAACACAATAGCAGAACAAAGCACTCACAGCTATAGTTGATCCATTTTTGCCAACACCACCTGTGAAGATCACACCAAAATAGTTTGTGCAGGAGAATATGGTTCCTGCAACAGTACAAAGAGCTGGGAATATTTTCATTTGAATATTCAGCACTGGAATCTTGACAACAGAGAAATAAAAAGATTAAAATATGTACAATTAATCTAAAATCATGTTTACCTATTTCAAGTAAACTCAAACACTCCACTTTTCTAACTCCACATTTGGGTTGTCCTCTTTCCCCCAAAATTAATTAATATCAGTTTAAATTTCTAGGAAATAAATTTGGGAGGAAGCTATATTTTCCTCACCCACTATATTAGCAAAATTCTCTGATCCATTTGCTTTTATATTTAATTACCGGAGAAGAACAGTCAGAGAGCAGAATCTCTGTCTCCTAATATTATCCTTCACAATGCTGGACATTTATCAACCAACCTCTAAAACCCGAGTGAGGGGTTCCTCAGCACGGAGAGAACAGAGGGCTAGCAGGGGCCAAAGGATAGGCCCCACACTTAGTATCCCAGTCCTGAGTGCAGAGAGAAGCCAGGTATCAGTGGGGATTAACCTGTGAAGACCCATAAACTGGACCACATCCAGAGAACAGACCAGGTATAAAGAGAGGAGGCATGATAGGGAACAGCAGAGAGGCAACCAGCCACTAAGATTACTTTTCAAAGTAAAAGGGGAGTGGGTGGCTGGGTTGTTAGCAAGGGAGTGAGAAACGAGGGCAAGATGGGCTGGGAAGGAAGTCTAATAATCCACGCTCATCTTTTCATCATAGTGCCTTGGGCGGAGAAGTAATTATAAGAAGAGACGGAACCACCCAGCAACAAGAGTCCCCCAACCTTATCCAACCGACTGCTAAAGAACCACTTGGACCCTCCGGTAACAAGCATCTACACTCATAACTCTTTCGAAATGAGTAAATATGCTCCATAGTGAAGGTCCCCATATGTCTATTTCATATGGGAGCTTAAATGGGTTCAAGTTGTTTTTATTTTAGTATTTTTAATTGCCCGCCAAGTCTGGCTTTGAGGCTTTTCTAATAGATAATTCTTAGCCCTTACATCATGCTTTACAACTTCAGAGCACTGTGCAAACATCAGTCCATACACACCCCCATGTTTGGTACTTTATTAACCCCATTTTAGAGAGAGACAGGAAGTGACTCACCCAAGTTCATATTGAATGAGTGGCTGGAACTGGGATTAGAATGCAGTAGGTTCATGCAGATTTTTTGTTGAATTAAGGTGCAGTTAGAGATTAATTTGGCTCCATAGTTCTATCCATGAGTTGCCCATATGGAGCCTACAACCAATACCAAGCGGAGAAGGAGGAATAACAGCACCTCACCTGATTGTTACTCTGCACTCTGGAGTTCCACTTGAGTAGGAAGTTCTAATTATGCTCTTTTGAACAACCTTAGGGACCCCTCCTGCCCATCCTGCTTACTCTGCACTTTTGCTCAAAGACAAAATTCAGACAGTGAAACCGCAACAGAGTGGAGAAAGCTAGCTGAACTGAAAAATTCAGTAACAAACACAGTTACTCACAGAGGTGCTCCAAATCTTGTACCACTCTTATTAAACAGCCTGCCTGTGCTGCCATCTGTTTTGATAATGATGCTTTCTTCAGTGGAAGTATTTGAGAATGTGCTTCTTTGTACATGTGAGGAGAGAAGAATAAGAGTAACACTCTGCCCATGCTGGAATCTGGACAGAGGCGGTTTCAGGATGCCACAGAGAAAGGAGCTGCAATAATCAAGAGGTCTTGTACACTGGCAAAAAAACAGGATTTATAATTCACCACTAGGGCAGCTCCAGGAACATTGGACAATACGGACAGTGGAAGCTGTAACGTGAAGAGGGCTCAGAGTAGGGTGAGACTACAGAATGGTAAAAATGTTTGATTCCACCTGAGCCATATCTATATTACGGCTCCCACCACTGCTATCACTGATGGAGCTGCACCAAGTAGTTAATTACAAGGTCCTACTTTTGACCCGTGTAAATGGAGCCTACATGATAGAGATGAAGGCATGGACAAAGACTTCCGCAGTAGTGGAGTGAAGTAATATATTAAATTAATGTTGCAAAGCCATGACAAGCCGATTTGCAGATAAAGTAAATGTGGAAAGAGTTCTGAGTCAAAGATTATGAACAGCTGAGACAAATGGATGGCGTGAGTCAAAGAAGGAAACAGGCAATAAAGTTGTGCTGGAGGATGATCCTCATACTTTATTAACACTTCTGTCTTTAGAGTGTTTAGCTAAAGGAGGCTGAGATAAAGCCCCAGGTTTACTTGCTCTTTGGTATTCCATATATAATTGTAGCCAATACTACAGTTTTGCCCTTTACACAGCTTGATCTTGCCCAGGTGTTGACCACTGACTTCAGTGGGAGTTAAAAGGTGTGCAACACTTAGTAGGACTGAATTTATAGTGCTGAAAAGAGTCCCAGGTCATATCTTCTTCGGGTAAATGATGCTTCTCTATTAAATCCTTTGAAGCATCAAGACTGGTTATGCTGCTGCTGCAACAGGATACCCAACTTCAAAAATAGAATGTAGTCTGCTTAAAAGTAATGGGATTCCAAGTTCTGCCACAGAGACATAAGCATGTCAATAAAATAAATGTCACAGTGGGTAAGTGTTCTAATCTGTCCTTGGGCAACCAGTGTTCAAATCCAGATTCATTCACAAAGGAAAATGAGTTTGGGATGCTCATTCATGACTCATTCTAATTTGTTTACCTCCTATAACTAGGCTTGGAAGACCCAGATTTTGATCAGTAAATGTCGATTTCACTGCACACACCAACCAGTGAAAAAATATTACCATAGACAATAATCAAAGTTTACAAATAGGCAAAGTAAGAAAAATGCTACTTGAGAACTTATTAGAGTTTAAGGATATATACTCTGAATATTTTGACATGTGATGTTGACAATGTGTGTTTTAATGAGTGTAAAGCTCTAACTTTTTGAATCTCAATGTCTCCCGTCATTAGATAATTATTGTCTGACACTCCCATTATTTGACCTTCCCATAATTTCCATAACGGTGAATATTTAAACTGATAAAAATTGAAAAAAAAATACTTAAAAATAATCAATATAATCCATCAAAATTTATAAAAAAATAATAAATGAATTTGTCCAAGCCTACATATAACTGACCCACAGCTCAACATGTCCACAATCAAAAAAACCTCCGGTCATGAGGAAGAATGAGGAAATCTGAGAGAGAGTCAAGAATGACAGTCATCAGAAATACATATACTTTCTATCTATTATTCCTGTTCCAGGAATAACAAGTTATTGAGCTCAGAACCAGATCTACCTTACATTACATGAAATGTATACCCAGCACACTCAGCAAAAGAATATTTTTTACTAAGTAATGAAAGTAATTGTTGCATTTTATTTCACTTCCAGTATAACAGGAACAAAATCCAAAGAATAATCTATTAAGAGCTCCACCTAACCTCACTACTCCACTGAAACCTACCAAATGGGAATCTCACCTGCAGTAATACTCACCACCTCTCAGAAAACACTGGATTCCAGGAGTCTAACAGAATGCAGTGGTGCTTTAGCCAGATTTAAAGAGAAACTTCGTAGACAGAGAGAAGGAAGCAAGTATACTACATATTTTGCTGAGTACAAAAGGCCAATAAAAGCAATAATAGATGACAACATAGACAGTTAACTATTTCAGAATTTTCCTGCTTTCTAATTATTAGAGGGAAAAGTGGAATGTTTGAGTATACAGCTGAGGTATTTTCATTAAATAAAAGAGGTCTTTCAAACAGAAATAAACCCAAAATCCCTCTGTGAGAGGTGAACAATGTTTTTTTTTCTCTGTCAAAAATTAAATACATAAAATAAAACAGACTGACTGAAATATCAGGGCAGGTTGAATGAAATATCAGGGAAAGTCGTAAGTCCCATGGCAATCCTGGGAAAAGTTTTTGTCTTCTGAAGAAATGCATCCATAAATCTAATAGAAATATCGGACTTCAAATGCTTTCATCTTTTTGCAGCTAGTGAAACAAACCTCTACACCTCCTGAAATCTGCTATATTAATAGCTATTTGCTGAAGCAAAAATTGCTTGAAAGGATGAAATTTGTTAAATAATAAAGGGAAGACTTTCCAAGCTCTAAGCAATAATACAAGCAAATTTCTGTCACACTGAATTGTACCAGAAATAACTATTGCAGCAAAATAGTTTTAACAACAACTGGAAACAGAAAGCGAGTAGTTATTTTATAGTACAGAAGTGTTTTTGTTTTAATGGCAGCCAGACATCATGCTCAAATAGCTGCTACAGACAAGATAAGACAATACACTTTTGAGAAGTAGTTCTGTCTACATGAATTCACAAGAGTTCAATCACATCCTTTAGGTGGTATTTCTTATATGACTTGCATCCGATGAAGTGGGTATTCACCCACGAAAGCTCATGCTGCAAAACGTCTGTTAGTCTATAAGGTGCCACAGGATTCGTTGCTGCTTTTACAGATCCAGACTAACACGGCTACCCCTCTGATTCTTATATGATGTTTGTCTACAAGCTCTGAAATCAAATACCTGTTGTGGCAGAAGCCTGGCACATCTTTAACTGAGTCAGGCCCTTATTTTGGGCATTCTGTATATGGCAGCGTAGATTTCAGGATCTATTTGGCTGTAACAGTTTAATTGCGCTACAACGCAACATATTTCGCCCTAAAAGAGTCACTGCAAATTGTTTTTTTGAACATTTTGATGCTTTTTTCTAAAATTAATGAGAATTTTTTTCAGACCACCTTAGGAAGTGATTTCATTAGCTCTTCGAAGTTAAGCAAGGTCAGGCCCAGTCAGCACCTGAATGGAAAACCTTCAGGGAAATCATGCTTCAGAAGGTAATGCTGGCAATTCACTATGTAGCACATTTCTCTCTGAGTCAATTCTGCACCAGCACTCGAGGATGGTTTTAGACGGTGCTGATATAAAACTGAGTTGCTGAGCACCCTTAGGCCTCAATCCAGCAAGCTGATCCAAATAGGCAGTACCTTATACCCACACTGAGCCTCAGTAAAATCAACTTGGATCTGTATGGGTGCATAGATCCAACCATGCAGATCAGCTTACAGGATTGGGGCCACAGTCATTAAAAATCCTAAGGGAGAGAATGTTAACACCCGAGTTCTGACCAATTGCAATTATGGGCAATTACATGCTGCATTCCAAAAATTCCCCCTGTAATTTCAATTTGATAAAGTATTCTTCTCTTTCTGACCTAAAATTGTTATATATTGTTGATATCTTTGTCAAATTGATCCAAAAATCACTTTACAGACTTACGTTTACCAATAGAAAATTACTTAGTTCACCCAAAGGTGCAGGTGGACATTCTACATGAATGATGGTACAGCATGCAAAAGAATGACTGACTGTTTTTCATGTGGTGCTGGTAAAACCAGAATGCACCATCACTGCCATTTGTTAGATTTGAAATCATTCACATTCTTCAAGAACACAAATCTTTTAATCTTATGGGAAAATGAGATCTTTCCCTCCCAAAGGAAACTGATACTGTTCTAAATATGGTGCTCTTCCAGATGTATACCAGATTAGAAAAGACAAGACAAGAAGCAGAATAATCAGAAACATACATTAAACTTAATATACAATATGAGCAAAATTACCATTGATTGCCAAAAAGGTGGTCCTCCAATCACGGCCAGTAAATGCATGATTATTATGAAGATTTGCACTTCAGTCACATCAATTCTGATTAGGTACAAAAAAAGCCAAAAAAGCAGAATTATTTGAAGCAATTTCAAGTCAATTATTTGCAAACTCAGCAGGTCTCCTCTATCATGCACAATAGAAAGGACTCACAATACTGGGGGAAAATTGAGAAGGCATCAATAATTTATTACGCAAATATATTTTTGAGCTTTAAGTAAAATCCATGCTGTAATGTGACTATTTGATTAATTTCACTGCTTAATAAAAACCCATCTTGTCAAAAGGAATAGTTAGAACTCATTTACTTATTTAAATTGACCATAACTAGTTGCAGAAATAAATACAAAGGTTTAACCTTGCCCACCAAATAAAATAAATAAATAAGAGTGTGTATGTTAACTGCGGGGGGCGGGGGAAAATCCCCCTTTATATTCCTTCCTCTGCCACCTTGTAAAATTATATTGTTTTGAAAAATATCAAACTTGCAGTTAAAATATACAAGCAACATAAAACCCCATGGAGCTTGTGCAAATGCAAACTGTACAAATGAATGTATTGCTAAAGACTACAGTTCAATATGCAGCAAGAATAGGAAACCCTTTCTAGTTCTCAGTGTGGCAACTGTCCTCAGAGGAGATGCAGGAAGGAGAGCCTTATAGAAAAGGCTGCCCTGAAGGAAGTTAAGAATTTGCTTTAGGGATCCTGCATAAGTCTCACTGCTAGCAAGAGAGAAAAAACAGGGGCACAGAAATCAATGCCAGAAAATGAAATTACAGAAAAAGAACTAGGTCAAAAAAAATTTCGAAAGAAAATGGGGTCTGCTATGGTATATAACGTGAATAAGTTTATGAGGTTTCTAAGGGAATACTGTGATTTTTGTGGCATACAACATGAATTAGTACATGCCGTCTCATAAGGGAAGACTGTGCCATCAGACTATAGAGATCTGCCCAAATATTTACAATGTATCTTAGTTTGAATCGTAAAATGCCTAAAAAAGGACTCCAAGATCAGCCAATGCACTTACACACACAAATGTCATTGATAATGTATCAGAGAAGAACAGACTCCATATTTTTAAACTAGCTACTGAAAATATTAAATCTGTATCTGTGGCCTTGAATATATTAAATATTAGACTCCTGTGTACCACTCCCCCTCTTCTCTATTGGATCTCTGACCTAGTTCTGCAGTAGATCCTCTTATTTGGAACAACTCCCTCCCAACCCAACCAAAATGTCTTTATTTTAGAAACAAAATATGAACAAGAGGTTCTTTAGATAGGATGTGGCTATACAGTTACTTTTGATACATACATGTTTAATGACAAATGGAATGAATCAGGATGAAAAGAATCTGAACAGCTGACCTGGTGTGTGGTGTTTTCAATAAGGGGGAATTAGATTCAGAAGCAGACTCAGGAGATTAAGCAGGTGGCAAAGATGATCCACTCAGTCTTGGATGGAGTTGGGTGCACATCATACAGCTTTTTTTGCTTGATATATGAAGTAGCCTTTTGGAAGGGGAAGGGCCAGAAGTATAGAATTACAAAATAAAAATGGAGGGGAACTAAGTGCAGCGTCACCTACACAATACAAGGTTGTTAAGTAAACAGCGTATTTAATACAGTGAACAAGCAATCTCCTCTAATCCTCACCACAAATGCCAAAAAGGCATTCAATAGGCTCTCATGTTGTCCTATTTAGAAATACACAGAACAGCTAGAACATATAGGACTAGGCTCATACTTAGACCTTCCCTGATAATATGGGAAAGCGATAGGGTGAATTTACTTACCAGTAGTTGTGTATTTAATGTAGTCATCTCTCATCTTTTAATATAAAACCTCTAACTCTGAGCTGTTGATTCCAGCTACCAGGAAACAGAATGCAAAAACACTAATGTCTCTACGGTATAGGTCCACTTCTTTCCCATCAGTCAAAGAGACTTCCTGAACAACTTCCTAAGATGTGAAGTGAAGCTGGCAGAGAGGAAGAGGAGAAGACTCCAACAAGTATAATTCCCTTTACTCTGTAATATGTCTTTCCATTATATCTATTATGCCAGTGTGAGAGTAGTAACCATGTGGGTCATCTTACAGGCTGACTTCAACGTGATTAATCCTGTTGGGCAATCAGAGCCAGTTTTCAGAAAGATATTAGCAAAAAAGATTGTCAGTCACCTGAAGATCTGAAACCTCAGTCCTCATCCAAACAGATGAAGCATCTACATGTTTTAGAAAAATCTTGCACAGCTGCAAACATTTGGGCTGTGCAAGAACAGTGAGCTACCATGTGCCTGAAAATATTTCTATATTAACTGCCCAAGCCAAGAAAATGCTTAGGAGCTGCTTCCTCTCAATCAATACGCTCATTTGACTAGATGAATGGGAAGGATTTGGAAATCATCATCTCCTGGGGGTGTTTCTAGTGGGGTTTTGCAGGGATCTGATGTTGGTCTAATGCTATTCAATATTTTTATCAATGATTTGAAAGTATAAAATCATAGTTGATAAAGTTGCAGATGAAACAAAAATTAATGGAATGGTAAATAATTTTAAGGACAGTTCAGATCTAGACAGTGATCTAGATTGCCTGTTAAGCTGGGATCATTTGAACTATTTTAATACCACCAAATGCAAGGTCATACATCTAGAAACAAAGAATGTATATCACAAGATGGAGGAAATTTGCAATGCAATGACTCTGAAAGGGACTTCGAGGTTATAGTTGAAATCAACTGAATATGATCTCCCAATTCAATGTATTGGCTAAGAGAGCTAACTCAATCCTCAATGAGCTAACTCAATGCATAAGCAGGTGAATATAGAGTAGGAGTAGGGAGGTGACATTATTATTTCTATGTACAGCATTCGTGAGACCACTACTGAAATACTATGTTCAGTTTTGGTGTCCACTGTTCAAAAAGGATGTTGAAAATCTGGAAAGTGTTCAAAGAAGAGCTACAAGAATGATTCAACGTCTGGAAAACCTGCCTAACAGCAAGAGTCTTAAGAAGTGCAATCTATGTAATTTATCAAAAAGAAGGTGAAGAAGTGACTTGACCAGTATCATAAGTTCCTACATGAAGAGGAGATTTCTGAAAGTAGGTGGCTCATTAATCTAGTAGACAAAGTTATAATAAGACCAAGTTGCTGGAAGATGGAACTAGACAAATTCAGCCTGGAAATAAAGTTGCAAAAAAGTCTTAACAGTTGGGGTAACTAATGATTGGAACAACTTATATGGATATGGTGGATTCTCTGTCATCTGAAGTCTTTTATTAAAGATTGGATGTCTTTCTAAAAGATATGCTGTAGTTCAATCAGAAACAATGGGGTTGATACAGGAATTATTGTATGAAATTCTCAGGCCTGTTACGCAGAAGGTGAGACTAGATGATCATAATGGTCCCTTTGACCTTAAAAACGTATGAATATAGGGATCCACCTAACAAACGTTCTTGAAGCTAGGACAACATAGGAGAACAACATTTGGGAAATGGGAACAGAAGGTGGGTGATGGGAAGAAGAAACACTGTATTCTTTCATTCATCTAGCTAGAGGACAAATTAAGAATGCTTGAATATGGGATCTCCTTCCAAAAGTACCTGAGCACTAATGCAATGAGTGGGAGTCAATCTATTTCACACACCACGGGAGTAGAAGTATGAATGGGAAGAAGTGAAGGCTCTTGAATTCTTATACAACCTTAAGTGAGTTATTACCAGTGTTTATTGTAATTCTGAAGTAGCTGAGTTGCTAAACTGCTTTTTAAAGTTTGTCCTTAACAAGAAAAATAAAGAAAAAATGATTGGTTAATTAGGAAAAACCATAATGAAGACCTTGTAAATTTAGGTTTTGATAAAAAGTAGAAAAAGGACTACTTGGAAAATTTTAACATATGTCAGCTGCCTAGATAATATTGATCCTATGAGGTTAAAGAATAACCAAAGTTTGTAAAGCACTTTCAAGATAAAAAGTTCTCATTATTATTAAGGAGCAATAAACTTCCTTGAACCACTGAATTATTTTTGAAAATCTGGGAGACTGTAGAAACAGTAGACTGGAGCAAGAAAAACATGGGCGGGGGCAGAAGCCTGATTGACCAGTTTAAATCTAGATTGATTAAAGCACTAAAAAGCAGTACTGTTAAGAACAATACTGCACTGGCCTCTGGGGAAGATGGACTATATCCATGATTCTTAAGCTGTTTTTGCAAACACTTTACTGGGAGTTACCAATATTTCTATGCAATATAAGCTTTAATTTTAAAAAGTTATATTTTTGGCCCTTCTGTCTGCAAAGGAAACTTTCCAAACGTAAGCTGTTTTTTTAGTAATCAGATTAATGAACTATAAAGCATTGGGTAATATGCAATTCATGGCATTTTTAGTAAGGAATATTTAGAAGTATAATTTATATTTTTAATTCAAAGAAATAGAAGCTTATATGCACCAAACATAAGTGTCATAAAAAGCACAATAAATATTAAAAACATATCACATTTATTGCATTACAACCTATGGAGATTTTTTGGCTTAAATACACAAACACCACAAAGATGAGGAGAGAAGAGAGAAAAAAAATGTGGGATTTGGAAGTTAGGGTCACAAGTGAAAAGAGGAGAACCTTTGGACCAAGAAGGCCTTTTCTGCCTCCATCTTATATAAAAATCAGACTATCGGTCAGACAGACGATCTGCTCTGGTCCAGCGGGCCTGACCCTATGGATGGGAACCACAGAGCAGGAGAGGCAGGCCTAGTAGAAAAAAGGATCAGGAGTACTTGTGGCACCTTAGAGGCTAACAAATTTATTTGAGCATAAGCTTTCGTGGGCTACAGCCCACTTCTTCGGATGCATGGAATGGAACATATATTGAGGAGATATATATACACATACGGAGAGCATGTCTTACTGACAACTCCCACCTTTTCATGCTCTCTGTATGTGTGTGTGTGTATATATATATATATCCTCAATATATGTTCCATTCCATGCATCTGAAGAAGTGGGCTGTAGCACACGAAAGCTTATGCTCAAATAAATTTGTTAGTCTCTAAGGTGCCACAAGTACTCCTGTTCTTTTTGCGGATACAGACTAACACGGCTGCAACTCTGAAACCAGAAAAAAGAAGGTCCATCACATTTCAGGGTCTGATTCTAGTTTTTCTTGTGCTATTTTCTTATTTCATTAAATGTAATGATAAAAACAACACAGAAAACAAGAAATCCAGCAGCACAAATACTAAAGCCAAAGTAAGAGGGCTCAGCAGAAAGCTTCTTGACTGGGATATTTTTAGCACCCCAGTCATTTTGGACCACTCTTCCACAAGACTGACAGTTCTTTTGCCTGGTGCTTCCTGATTTAGTGGAGTCATATCAGCTCAGCAGAAATATTTTTTCTCCGGATAAGGAAGAGGAAAAATGCACAAACAGTGGATCCCTGATAAATATGATATGAAAACAAAAATAAATAATTTTCTTTTGTGTGATTACCTCAAGACAAGACCCAAAACCACAATGAACAAGAGTGCTTGTGGCACCTTAGAGACTAACAAATTTATTTGAGCATATGCTTCCGTGGGCTACAGCCCACTTCATCAGATGCACAGAATGGAAAGTTTATGCTCAAATAAATTTGTTAGTCTCTAAGGTGCCACAAGTACTCCTGTTCTTTTTGCTGATACAGACTAACATGGCTGCTACTCTGAAACCACAATGGTTTTCTATAACTGGGCCAGATCCTTATCTTATGTAAATCAGCTTAGCTCCATTAAAGGCAACTTATTCAACTAGTACAGTGTACTTCTTTTCACATAGGCAGTCACATTTTAATTATCCAGAATAAACTGGAGAATTACACTTTTTTAGACTCTCCAGAAACACAGACCAACTATCTCCTTGCCGTTCTTTATTAATATTTATACTGCAGTAATGCCCAGAGGCCCCAAAGAAGGTCAGGCCCACATCATGTGAGGCACTATATAAACACAGACCCAACCTTGAACAGCTTACAATCTAAGTAAGACAAACCATAACAGAATCACAGAATTAGTTAGAGATGGAAGAGATCCTTTAAATCATCCACTCCGCCACCCTGCCAATGAAGAAGATACACTTTGGGTCTAGGAAGCCTTCTTTTAATATAGTAATTTAGAAAGAAAAAAAAAGGCTAGGCAAAGTGTTAAATTTGAAGCTTGTGAAAGTCATTTAAACCATAAGACTGAAAAAAAACACATTGATTTGTAGCAAATGGACATTGCAAAAGGACAACTGAAAAAAGTAATTCTGCATTAACTTAAGGAGCTTAGCTACGACTAACTAAACAAAGACATTACAGAGCATCTACCATTGTAGCTGCTGAAATTCATTCATTTTAGTTCTGAACTCATAAATTCAATGCTTATTTAGAATTGCAGCTTAATTACAGCTGACTTTTTGAATTAATAGGAGTCACCTCCCCTACTTCACCCTTACAGTCAATACAGGTGCAGAACTAACTAAAGAATGTTCAACAATTGCTACTCTTAAACCCATCTAAGAATTCTAGTAGCTCCAAAACCATAAACATTTGGGTCTTTCAGTTTCACTACTTGCAAAACACAGAAACTCTCCCCACTGCAACATTTCTATTGTCTAATCTGTTCATCAACATTTGTTTACAGATAAGAACTTTTTCCCAATTGAATACAAACACAACACAACATTATGGTGAGTTCTTCCACCCACAAAGTCAGGAAATCCAAATGTAAGGCTCTCAAACTGACTAACTATATTTTGTATTACTCTAGATGGTGGTCCAGTGTGATTCTGTAGGAAGAGTGTATAAAAGTGTCAGATGTATGACAAAGGTTAATAGCATTTTTTAAAAAGTGTTTTAACTTATTTGAGACAGGTTTCAGAGTGATAGCCATGTTAGTCTGTATCAGCAAAAAGAATGAGGAGTATTTATGGCACCTTAGAGACATATTTATTATTTATAAACAAATTTATTTCGGCATAAGCTTTCATGGGCTAAAACCCACTTCATCAGATGCATGCAGTGGAAAATACAGTAGGAAGATATATATACACACGGAGAGCATGAAAAAATGGGTGTTACCATACCAACTATAACGAGACTAATCAATTAAGGTGGGCTATTAGCAGGAGAAAAAAAACTTTTGTAGTGATAATCAGGATGGCCCATTTCCAACAATTGGGCCTGTCCTGGAGTAGGTGACTCTAGGACAGGCCCAACAAAGAAAGTAACAGAACGCCACTAGCTGTCACCTTCAGCCCCCAACTAAAACCTCTCCAGTGCATCATCAAGGATCTACAACCTATCCTGAAGGATGATCCCTCACTCTCACAGATCTTGGGAGACAGGCAAGTCCTCGCTTACAGACAGCCCTCCAACCTGAAGCAAATACACCTCTACCCCAATATAACATGACCCGATATATTAATAATAATAATAATTCGGATATAACACGGTAAAGCAGTTCTCCGGGGGGGCAGGGCTGCGCACTTCAGCAGATCAAAGCTAATTCGATATAACGCAGTTTCACCTATAACATGGTAAGATTTTTTGGCTTCCGAGTACAGCGTTATATTGGGTAGAGGTGTACTCACCAGCAACCACACACTACACAACAAAAACACTAACCCAGGAACCTATCCTTGCAACAAAGCCCGTTGCCAACTCTGTCCACATATCTATTCAAGGGACACCATCATAGGACCTAATCACATCAGCCATACCATCAGAGGCTCGTTCACCTGCACATCTTCCAATGTGATATATACCATCATGTGCCAACAATGCCCCTCTGCCATGTACACTGGCCAAACCAGTTGGAGAACACTTCAGCCTCCCTGGTCACTCAATTACAGACCTAAAAGTCGCAATTCTCCAACAAAAAAGCTTCAAAAATAGACTCCAACAAGAAACTGCAGAATTGGAATTAATTCGCAAACTGGACACCATTAAATTAGGCTTGAAGTGGATGAGTCATTACACAAAGTAAAAACTATTTCCCCATGCTAATTTCCCCCTACTGTTACTCACACCTTCTTGTCAACTGTTGGAAATGGGCCATCCTGATTATCACTACAAAAGTTTTTTTTTCTCCTGCTCATAATAGCCCACCTTAATTGATTAGTCTTGTTATAGTTGGTATGGCAACACCCATTTTTTCATGTTCTCTGTGTATATACATCTTCCTACTGTATTTTCCACTGCATGCATCCGATGAAGTGAGTTTTAGCCCACTAAAGCTTATGCTTAAATAAATGTTAGTCTCTAAGGTGCCACAAGTACTCCTCATTCTTTTAACTTATTTGTGTATCTCTAGATAAACACACTGAGTCTCATAAATAAAACAAATTAGAAGTAATGCTAAATTCCCAGAGAAAAAGTACATTATTAAACTGAAAATTGTAAGTGAGGAAAATATTTTAAAAAGAGTATTTCAGTTAAATGAACAAACACTAGAAAGAAAGGAAATTCTGTTATGATAAAACTTTTTTTCATTGCTCATCCTCTGCCTAAACTCACTAAACTACCATATGCCTATACAATACACATCCCAACACTGGCAATGAGCCAATACCTGCATAACAGTGTACTGTATTGTATTTACCAAAGCCACGTACATGAGCACAGACAATACACCAATTCACTCATCACTTACAAAACCATCTCTCTCTTCTCACTCTTCATATATCACCAAGCCTTCATACCATCTTCCCTCATGACAGCTGCTGGAAATTTAACTACCATTTACAGAGGAGATGCGGGGGGACAAAGACATAGGGTCACATGCCCCCCCAGATTTCTGCCAGGATTTATCTGCACTGCCCTGAACCCTGCTGCATACCATCAGAACCTTTAAATTGTGCCTCCCACTATCAAGTTCCAGGTCATCTCTGACCACTTAAACATTTTATCATCTACAGAAGTCAAATTCCCTACAGCTTCAACCACCTAAATATGTATTTGGGTTCCCCTATGTAATCCTGCCACATAAACGATAGGAAAACATTGCAGTTGCAGACTTCAAGTCTACAAGCAAACTGCCAAAGTATAGGGGGGTAAGATATCTCCAACCTCAGGGGCTTGTGACCAAACTAACAAGGTATAAAATGTTTAAGAGATCAAGTGAACAGGGAGAAGAGCAGCCTGTGAAAATTAGATGGTTTAATGTTCTTAACTCTACATTTCTGTAATTTTCAATTTTTTATTTTAACTTGACTGAATTGCCTAGCATTTCATTGTCTATTAAAAACGTCAATGTTCTTTGAAGTATTTTCCCTAGCAGTTATTGATTCTTACTTGCACATTTAACTCTACGTTTTTCTCTCTAGAAAGTTGCTTAGTGTATTTTTTTTTAATTTATCAAGAATAAAACAATAGACCCCCGGTCATATGGAAGGATATATTCCATTAAATTAGATTATACCTGTCTTCATTAGCCTTCTTTGGATTCCTGATTGCTAGATTTGCCCCCAAATTACCTCAAAACTACACTTGCACATTTCATAACCTTTCAGCCCAGCTGATTCAGAACTGCACTATGAAGTCTTCAATCCGAGGCTAGGGCACTCCTTAATTTCCTTTAATGCAGCTAGTTTTGCTAATAGCATATGGAGTCCCTGTACAGCTTAGAAACTCTCCATGACATAAGTCCATTAATTCATACGTGTGGTGGGATTGTGTGTTTCAGAAATGATGCTGGGGACATTGTGCATATGTTTGGGATGGAAGGCTGGAAAGGTGTCTTTGACCCAGTCCAAGTTCATATTGTGGTTTCTAAACTTCCCCAGAGTTTACATGGAGGTTAGAAGTCCAGAGACATTTACATAAAGCTTAGGACGTCCTTCAATTCCTTTCAGGGTTTATGACCTCCACAACAAATAATTTCCTCAGTTCACCTTTGAACTGAAGACAATTCACCTTCCAAGAGACAAGTGTGAGAATGTTCTGCCTTAAGTCATTCTTTAAGTAATGAGAACAGGGGCTTTTACAAAAAATGCCTTCTCTTCAAGTGTAACTATAATGCCGTTACCAGGATGCACTAATATTTTGATTAAACCTTTCCTTCCTTTGCTTGAAGCCATTGCTTGTTGTACTACCATTTCCTGAGTAATTTTTTCCAATCCTTCATATATTGTCAACAAGAAGGTATTTAAAAGTCATAACATCTAACCATGTTCAGAGCAGGTCTAATTGACATATTGCTTAAAATGTCATAGGCAACCAGTGGCCCAGGTACAATAATGGCTCCCAACGTTAACACAATTGGAGCTGAATCACAGCAGGAATTTTTGAAAAAAGTCCCCTATTGTAGAAAGATCTTGTGCCACAAAACTAAATGATAAACACAGGAGTATAATACCAGTTTCCATTTATGTCAGTGATGGAGAACCATATCCCCAGGTAAGTTGTTCTAATGGTTAATTCCCTTCACTGTGAAAAATTTTAGCCTCATTTCTAGTCTGAATTCGTCTAGCTTCAGCTTTTTTGTCACCAGCTCCCAAATTTCTGGGATTGCAAATTTCCTTGCTACTTCTGCCACTTTTTAGAATTAAATAATTATCTCATAAAGATTAAGACCCTGACTTTATAAAAGTGTCTTATCTAATAAATAATACAGCAGTTGAAAATCTCCCATTATTACAATTTCTTCCAATACTGATGTAGCTGAAACCTGCTTCATTAAGTAACTCCTCTTCCCTTGTTAGCTAGTCTGGAAAATACTCCCTCCTCCACCACACCCTATTTTTCTAACATTTATTTTAATATGTACTTATGGGCTATTTCTGTTTGAATGCGCTCTGCTGTTACGTGATGCAAAGTAAATCAAAATTGTTTTAATGGATGTGAAACTCTTGCTTTTCCAGCCTATTACCCATTCTCCTAGCATTCGCACAGATCCATAGCACAAGAGCTATGCTCGTCCCTTTTTAAATATTGCTTTAATAGTTAGCTATTCCCATTTCCCTTCACTATATAGGCCAGAGACCCAAAGGGGTCTCTGCCTTCCTACTTTCTCTCTTTTTTTGGGGGGGGAGAGACACACATTCAGGAACTCCCTCATTGCAGTTTCTTTTCAATTATCACATTATCAATCTCCACTCTTGCATCCGACGAAGTGGGCATTCACCCACGAAAGCTCATGCTGCAAAACGTCTGTTAGTCTATAAGGTGCCACAGGATTCTTTGCTGCTTTTACAGAACCAGACTAACACGGCTACCTCTCTGATACTTAACTATCACATCGTTTCATGTAGCACTGAAACTATTTGTAGTCAGTTCATGTTCAACCACAGGCATCTATCTATTCATCTAGGTTTGCACACCATACTTGTCACTATGTTACTTGAGAGCTTATCTGGAACCTCAGTTACAGCAAACATGACAATTGAAAAGTCACATAAAATGTGAAGACTGAAATGGCAATAGCTTTGTCCTGGTAGCCATTTTAGCTATAGAGTGCAGTGCATTCTTGAAAGGAGGAAAGAGGAGGATTTCCCATGCTGCAATGTCTGTGACTCTCCCACTGGCATAGCTCCCCCTAACTCACAGGCATCCTTGCTTGGGGAAGTGACCACCACCTGCTCTCCTTTTCCTGAACACTGGCTTTTCCATTAGACTGGCTCTCTCCTGTCACCTCTTCCCAATGCAAAGAAACTTGTCTGTTGCCAGAGCTGTTTCCAGGGGCATCTCTAGGAATTTTGCCGCCCCAAGCACAGCAGGCAGGCTGCCTTCCACGGCTTGCCTCCGGACGGTCCGCTGGTCCCGCGGCTTCGGCGGAGGTCCTCCGAAGCCGTGGGACCAGCGGACCCTCTGCAGGCACACCTCTGCAGGCAAGCCACCGAGAGCAGCCTGCCTGCCCCCCGCGGCTTGCCGCCCCAAGCACACGCTTGGCGTGCTGGGGCCTGGAGCCGCCCCTGGCTGTTTCCCTGATTCAGACACTGTTTACGTCTACTCATTTGTCCCACATTCTAGCTGGTGCCCTAATCACTCCCTCCTGCCAGCCAGACAGCCTCCCTCTCACTACTATTCATACTTGGACTTTGCAAATACTGAAGCAAACCGTTTCCCAGTCACCGAAATGCTAGATTTGCACCTCCCTAATCAGCCCTTCATCTTAGATTGGAAAACCCCTCAAAATAGTGTAAAGCTCTGATGTCCTTCAAGAACAAAACTAACAAAGAGGGAGGGTTCAAAGAAAGGGGCGGGGGGGGGGGAACTGATGCAAGTTCTTGAGAGGGACACAAGTACAGAAGAGGGGAAGAAAGTGTTTGTCTGGATCCCAAGGGATAACAAGCTAAAGATGAAAAAGGATACATTTAGATTAAGTATTAGGAAAAGCATTTTTAAAAAAAGGTCAATTAAACAGTGAAACTGCTAATGATGAAGTTATGGTATAGTCACCAATTTCTTTAAGGAAAAAGCAATACATGACCTTTCCTGAGCTTGAAGCAAGGGTTTGTTCTAGATGGCCAAGATATAACCTTTATAACCTTAACTGGCATATGATTCTATTAACCACCCAAACAATTCTATTTTCTGGTGGGAAAGCATTTACCAAAACACAACAACTTTCAAAAGGTGGTTCCAACCAAATTAATCCAGACCCTTGTGTAAAGAGGTGCTTTCACCATTATGGCTATCTTTATATGCAAAGTTGAAGCCAGCACTGTAAGTTTTAAAATAACCAATGGGGGGAAAAACCCCAAAACTTTGTTTAAAAAGAAAGTTATCTGTGGTTTTAAGTAAACAGTGAAACACTCAAAACCTCATTTCCAATCAGAGTGGATTTTTTACTGCCCCTTCATACACTACAGATATTTTGTCTTTTAATAAAGCAGTTGTCTGTGAAATATCATTAGAAAGACACTTCTCATTTTCCAAGTTACTCTGTGCATGACAAAAGGTGTTAGCGCTACAGAATCTATGCCATTGTTCATCGGGTAGTATTAATTCTAGCGGTTACCGTATAGTTCCAGAACCAGGGCCCCACCATTCCTGTGAAAAGCTGGGATACTATAATACAAAGCAGGGACTCTGTAACATCAAATCTATGTGTGAGGGAAAGAAACATTTCAAAAATACTGAGATTTTCATTGAAGTAGCCCCATTAGAACCGATTTTCAATAACTGCTAAAGAGTATCAAATATGTACTTTTAATCTAGAAAGGTTTCCCCTTTAAAACATTACAATAGTTACAACTAAGATTTTTGGAGGTTTGGGGGTGGGAGGTGAGTTTAGCTTTAATAACCGTGAAAGATGATGGCTTGGAAGCCCCAAAGACTAAACACCACTTAGCACTTATATAGTACTTTATATGTTCAAAGCACTGTATGAACATTACCTAATTAGTCCTCAACACCCCTGTGAGTCAGATGAGCAAATACTATAATCTCCACTTTATGGATAGGGACACCCAAGACTTATCTACACGAACATTTAGTTTTTGGCACACTGGAATGTGAATCTACCCCCGCACTAGTTTGCCACAGACTAATTGTCCATGTGGACACTGCTGAGGCACAGTAGTAGTCCATTAATTAATGCACTTTGATCTAGTCCCATTTCAAAGAGGACTAGACCATAGCGCATTAATAAAGTGTTAATGTGCATAACCAGCATCCACATGGATAGTTAGCGCGTGGCAGACTAGTGTGGGGTAGATTCACACCCCCACTTGCTGCAAACTAAGAGTTCGTGTAGACAAACCTCGAGTAACAAAAGGTAACATGGCTTGCTCAAAGCCACACAGAATGTTAGGGACACAACCAGAATTAGAATTCAGAACCGCTTGTATCCAACCCCATGCTCTTAGTTCAGACAATGCTGACCTTTTATTAAACATTCACATGCAGTAGCACCCTAAGTTTTCCACTGAACAAATACGTGGGCAGTGGTAGTGCAAGCTTCCTCATAGCAGCCTGGCCAGTATGGCTAAATCCTCAGCTAGCTGCCTCCAGTGAGCAGGGAGGTCTGTCTCCATACTCATTCAAGTCCTTTGCTTCTTGCCAGAGATTGCAAACAAGTGAGACAAATATGAGATGGACACCTGTCCAGTGGTAACAGAACTGTTACCAGTGTGCTGATCTTTATTAAATATAAGTTTGTATTTCTGCCAGAAAGAGTGGGAAGAGTAATAAACTGGGGCATAGTGAAGGAGAGAGCTAGCAAGAGGAGCTGAACATATTCCCCACCGAGGCGCAGTTAGAAAATACAGTACCTGTAATAAAACTAAAAGATATTTTTAGGTAAGGCTGAACAATTAAAAATAGAATCACAAAGCCAAAAACTTCAAAAATTAAAGGTCGAGTAGTAACAGATCCACTATATTTTATATCAGCGGTTCACAAATTGAGATGCATGTAACGGTGGTATGTAAGCTGCAATCAAATAGCATACAGGTTAATTTAAATTTTAGAGTATAGTATCAGAATAAGAATCCACTGTAACTGCATTGATTGAATTTATGAATATGGTGCATCAGATGCTTTTCAATTTTAGATGTGATGCATCAGGTTTCAGTGTGAAAACTGCTATTTTATGGTGTATGTATAATGAGAAACAATAAGTATATTGCCACAGTTAAGGCAAGTGGGAAGAGAAAATTACATGTTACTCTTGAAACCTTGACTTTTATATTTTCTGACTCTGTGACTCTATGCAACCTTACCATCACATTTTTAATCAATTATTGTTTAGCTGTAACTTTACTTAGAGGGATTCCATTGGGCCACTCACTTAATTAAAGTTAAGCATGTACTTATGCAGGTGCAGTACCAGGACCTAATTTCTTATACTTTGTGTTTAGTTTTGAAAGAAAGAGATCAGCATTTGAAGCGTCTAAGATCTTGTGGTTTTCCTAGCGGGGGTTGTAAGCATATTGAACCAATGACTGTACAGCTGACTAGCCCTACATGCCTGTGCAGTATATGCCTGTTGTCTTAAAGTTTTCACTGTATATGTTTAATATGCAGTTTTTTAAATTATACTATTTTTGCTAAAACAAAATCAAGAAAAGACACTGCTCCTCCACGAAGATTATGTCCCCACCAAGTTTCAAACTCTGGCCATTTTTGCTGTAGTTATGGTCAAAAGTGTGGTTTGTTTTTCCCTTTTCTACGGTAGAGAAACAGTAATTTTATTTATATTTCATAAGGGATTTGGCTCAAACTTTTAAAAGATTCGCCTTTTAAGGGAACCAAGCAAATGTGAATGTTTTGGAAAGCTATGAGCACTAGAAAACAGACCGTTACAGGGGAAATTGTTCTGAAATCCCTTTCCTCACACATCTGCCAAGTGCACAGGATTACTGAGTTTGAGCACTGAGCTGTGGATTTAGGCATACATGACAAGAGACTGCTTTGCTACTTGAATCTCTGTACTAAAGAGAAAAATGCACAAGAACCCAACATAATTTAAAGGCAAAAAGAAAAGGTTAGTAAGTCTAAGGTGCAAGGAATGTGACTGTTGAATTTAAATGTATACAAGTGTCATTTCAGCTCATTCTAATCTAACATTTTCATATAAATGAATGCAGTGAGATGTGTAAATGGAATGAATACAGCAGTACTGTACAGAACTAAAGATAATTAGTAGGGCTGTCTAGCACTTAAAAAATAAATCGCATTGTTAATAATAGAATACCATTTATTTAAATATTTTTGGATATTTTCTACATTTTCAAATATATTGATTTCAATTAAAATACAGAATACAAAGTGTACAGTGTTTACTTTATATTTATTTCCGATTACAAATATTTGTACTGAAAAAAAAATAGTATTTTTCAATTTACCTAACATAAGTACTGTAGTGCAATATCCATCATGAAAATTGAACTCAGATGTAGAATTGTTTAAAAACAAACAAACCCTGCATTAAAAATAAAAAAAGTCTACTCAGTCCTACTTCTTGTTCAACCAATAGATCAGACAAACAAGTTTGTTTACATTTGCAGGAGATAATGCTGCCCGCTTCTTCTTTACGTCACCTGAAAGTGAGAACAGTCGTTCTCATGACACTGTTGTAGCCAGTGTCACAAGATATTTATGTGCCACATGCGCTGAAGATTCATATGTCCCTTCATGCTTCAACCACCATTCCAGGGGACATTCATTCATACTGATGGCGGGTTCTGCTCAATAATGGTTCAAAGGAGTGTGGACCAACATATGTTCGTTTTCATTATCTGATTCAGATACCGCCAGCAGAAGGTTGATTCTCTTTTTTTGGTAGTTCAGGTTCTGTAGTTTCCACATCAGCGTGTTGCTCTTTTAAGACTTCTGAAAGCATGTGCCACACCTCGTACCTCTCAGATTTTGGAAGGCACTTCAGATTCTTAAATCTTGGTTCGAGTGCTGTAGCTATCTTTAGAAATCTCACTTGTTTGTCTTAGCGATTGGCTGAACGAGAAGTAGGACTGAGTGGACTTGTAGGCTCTGAAGTTTTACATTGTTTAATTTTGGAGTGCAGTTATGTAACAACAACAACTATCTACATTTGAAAGTTGCACTTTCACAACAAAGACTGCACTACAGTATGTGTATGAGATGAACTGAAAAATACTATTTATTTTATCATTTTTACAGTAAAAATAATCAAAAATATACACCGATTTCAATTACAACACAATACAATATATATGAAAATGTAGAAAAACATGAAAATATTTATTAAATTTCAATTGGTATTCATTGTTTAACAATGTGTTTAATGGTAATTAATTTGAGTTAACTGATTAATCAACAGCGCTAATAATTAACTGAATTACAGTTAAGCACTATTTCCAGTTATAGGAAATGCATCTTTCTAATTTAAAAAGGTACAGCCAGTATTTCCCCTTCCTCTTTTGTACTGTATTTTGTAAAACATGTGCAGCAAAAGGAAATCCATGTCAACTAATTAGGGTTGTTTACAAATTTTGCACTGTAATTTTATAAATGTGTATGTAAGGTTGTGAAATCTTCCTCTATAATTAGAGTTCTCCTACAAGAAGTTTTCACAAGATAATTGGGTAGAAAAGCTGTCAGAACATGTATAAAAAGAAAAGAGGGACTTGAAAATTGCAAATGTAATGTTTTTTAAACCAAAATGGGTTTTGAAAACATTAAATAGGACCATTCTTGAAAAAAACAAAAATGTTTTAGACCTAATTTCTTATCTTTATTTTGTGTATCTCAGTCATTATACCACAGTAAAGGTTGTTTTTGTTTTGTTTTTTTAATTCATACATACTGTAGCAAACTTTAATTTCCCTGTTATTTTGAATGTCAAACAGTAAAAGACAAAATTACTTTATTTTGGAGGATATCTCCAGCTAGAAAGATCCTTTAGGGAACTTTTGTTTTACTTATATACACATCCTGCCAATAAGTGTGGTAGTAGTCTATGAAACATACCAAACCGATTCAAAAATGAAAATAAATGGGGAAAAAATATGTATTTTACAAAAATGGTTTAGGATATAGTTGGAGAGACTTATTGAAAAATAAAAAGGCAATAGAACAATTGTAATATAATTGTTAAATATTTGTAACCTGCATTTTAACAGATTAAACCTAACATTTCATTTTTTCCCCCTTCTAATCGTTAAGAGGAAGGTGGAGAGAACACTAAGAAAGTCAATATTTACTTACTTGTAATCTACCTCTTCACTGCTCAGCAATTTTATAAATGACAATATTCTAATGGGGTCCTCAAAAGACAACATGCAATGCTAAGAACATTGTTGGTCCCAGTGATTATGCTGGTGCACAGATATACTGTCTAAATGCAGGTTTTTAACTAGAATCATAGAATCTCAGGGTTGGAAGGGACCTCAGGAGGTCATCTAGTCCAACCCCCTGCTCAAAGCAGGACCAAACCCAACTAAATCATCCCAGCCAGGGCTTTGTCAAGCCTGACCTTAAAAACCTCTAAGGAAGGAGATTCCACCACCTCCCTAGGTAACCCATTCCAGTTCTTCACCACCCTCCTAGTGAAAAAGTTTTTCCTAATATCCAACCTAAACCTCCCCCTCTGCAACTTGAGACCATTACTCCTTGTTCTGTCATCTTCTACCACTGAGAACAGTCTAGATCCATCCTCTTTGGAACCCCCTTTCAGGTAGTTGAAAGCAGCTATCAAATCCCCGCTCATTCTTCTCTTCTGCAGGCTAAACAATCCCAGTTCCCTCAGCCTCTCCTCATAAGTCATGTGTTCCAGCCCCCTAATCATTTTTGTTGTCCTCCGCTGGACTCTCTCCAATTTATCCACATCCTTCTTGTAGTGTGGGGCCCAAAACTGGACACACTACTCCAGATGAGGCCTCACCAGTGCTGAATAGAGGGGAATGATCACTTCCCTCGATCTGCTGGAAATGCCCCTACTTATACAACCCAAAATGCCATTAGCCTTCTTGGCAACAAGGGCACACTGTTGACTCATATTCAGCTTTTCGTCCACCATAACCCCTAGGTCCTTTTCTGCAGAACTGCTGCCCAGCCATTCGGTCCCTAGTCTGTAGCAGTGCATGGGATTCTTCCGTCCTAAGTGCAGGACTCTGCACTTGTCCTTGTTGAACCTCATCATATTTCTTTTGGCTCAATCCTCTAATTTGTCTAGGTCCCTCTGTATCCTATCCCTACCCTCCAGCGTATCAACCACTCCTCCCAGTTTAGTGTCATCTGCAAACTTGCTAAGGGTGCAGTCCACACCATCCTCCAGATCATTAATGAAGATATTGAATAAAACCGGCCCCAGCACCGACCCTTGGGGCACCCCACTTGATACCGGCTGCCAACTAGACATGGAACCATTGATCACTACCCGTTGAGCCCGACCATCTAGCCAGTTTTCTATCCACCTTACCGTCCATTCATCCAGCCCAGACTTCTTTAACTTGCTGGCAAGAATACTGTGGGAGACTGTCTCAAAAGCTTTGCTAAAGTCCAGAAATAGCACATCCACTGCTTTCCCCTCATCCACAGAGCCGGTTATCTCATCATAGAAGGCAATTAGGTTAGTCAGGCATGACTTGCCCTTGGTGAATCCATGCTGACTGTTCCTGATCACTTTCCCCTCCTTTAAGTGGTTCAGAATTGATTCCTTGAGGACCTGTTCCATGATTTTTCCAGGGACTGAGGTGAGACTGACTGGCCTGTAGTTCCCTGGATCTTCCTTCTTCCCTTTTTTAAAGATGGGCACTACATTAGCCTTTTTCCAGTCATCCGGGACCTTCCCCGATCGCCATGATTTTTCAAAGATAATGGCCAATGGCTCTGCAATCTCATCGGCCAACTCCTTTAGCACCCTCAGATGCAGCGCATCCGGCCCCATGGACTTGTGCTCGTCCAGCTTTTCTAAATAGTCCCGAACTACTTCTTTCCCCACAGAGAGCTGGTCACCTCCTCCCCATACCGTGCTGCAGAGTGCAGCTGTCTGGGAGCTGACCTTGTCTGTGAAGACAGAGGCAAAAAAAGCATTGAGTACACTAGCTTTCTCCACATTCTCTGTCACTAGGTTCCCTCCCTCATTCAGCAAGGGGCCCACACTTTCCTTGACTTTCTTCTTGTTGCTAACATATCTGAAGAAACCCTTCTTGTTACTCCTAACATCTCCGGCTAGCTGCAACTCCAAGCATGATTTGGCCTTCCTAATTTCACTCCTGCATGCCTGAGCAATACTTTTATACTCCTCCCTGGTTATTTGTCCAATCTTCCACTTCTTGTAAGCTGTTTTTCTGTGTTTAAGACGAGCAAGGATTTCACTGTTGAGCCAAGCTGGTCGCCTGCCATATTTACTTTTCTTCCTACACATCGGGATGGTTTGTTCCTGCAACCTCAATAAGGTTTCTTTAAAATACAGCCAGCTTCCCTCGACTCCTTTCCCCGTCATGTTATTCTCCCAGGGGACCTTGCCCATCAGTTCCCTGAGGGAGTCGAAGCCTGCTTTTCTGAAGTCCAGGGTCTCTGTTCTACTGCTCTCCTTTCTTCCTTGTGTCAGGATCCTGAACTCGACCATCTCATGGTCACTGCCTCCCAGGTTCCCATCCACTATTGCTTCCTCTACTATTTCTTCCCTGTTTGTGAGCAACAGGTCAAGAAGAGCTTTTCCCCTAGTTGGTTCCTCCAGCACTTGCACCAGGAAATTGTCCCCTACACTTTCCAGAAACTTCCTGGATTGCCTGTGCACCGCTGTATTGCTCTCCCAGCAGATATCGGGGTGATTAAAGTCACCCATGAGAACCAGGGCCTGTGATCTAGCAACTTCTGTTAGTTGCTGGAAGAAAGCCTCGTCCACCTCATCCCCCTGGTCCGGTGGTCTGTAGCAGACTCCCACCACGACATCACCCGTGTTGTTCATACTTCTAAATTTAATCCAGAGACTCTCAGGTTTTTCTGCAGTTTCATACTGGAGCTCTGAGCAGTCATACTGCTCTCTTACATACAACGCAACTCCCCCACCTTTTCTGCCCTGCCTGTCCTTCCTGAACAGTTTATATCCATCCATGACAGTACTCCAATCATGTGAGTTATCCCACCGAGTCTCTGTTATTCCAATTACATCATAATTCCTGGTTAGATAAAAAAAAACACAATTGTGAGCTAATAGTGGACTATGTTTTAATACAAGTTCTATTGTGAACTGAACTTTAATTCTGTTTGATCATTTTCTTTGGGAGAAAATTAAGCATTTTGGGGTTACCATCTCATTTCAACTTGTGCTAACAAAATTATTATGGTTGGACAGCAGGCATACATGAGGCACACAGAAGAATTAAGCTATTGGCACAAAATAGTTCCATTCAAGGAGCTTTGTTCTTACAGGTCTCTGTACCAATCTGGGGTTTGTAGGGCTTACTTTGCCTTCCTCAGTTCCTCACCAGCAGGTAGAAACTGAAGAAAAACTTCAGTTAGACACTACTTTCCAGTACACCTTTGCTCAGTTTAGTATATTCTACAACCCTAGGTCTTGTACCAGCTGAAGATATTCCTGGTATTGTATGAGGCTGATGCACAGTAGATTTGTTTGAATCCAGCCTGGATATGAAGGCTGGTTTATGGAACCTCGAGCAAAATGAGATACACTTTTACTCTTTATGCTGCATCTGAATTTGCTGATCTCAGACAGTTCTTCAGAAACTTCAGAGTATACCAGGGTTGGGGGAAAGTCTGTTCTAAGCAGGTGTTAGCTTCTGCAAAGAGTCAGATCCCAAGCATTTGCTTTCTTCCCCAGATACTTCATCTATATTTTAACGCCTCTTTAAATGAAGCATTTCTGCCCAAATTTCCATGTATTCCTAGTTTTGCGTGCACATACACACTTTACAGACAACAAAGCCAAGTACTTTTAGATTTAGAACTTTATTTCTGAGAGGCAGTGTAGCTGGAATTGTGTGTCATGTTGGAATTTTAGGTTCAACTCAGCTCATGAGGGGTATGAGGCCTCACTTAATATTAATTCTGTGCCTTTCACAACCTTTATCAATCTGTCTCACTTTTTGTGGTGACTGTCTCATGGTCTCTTAGTACCCAGAAAAGTACACCTTGTAAAAGGTGTAACAATGATGGAAAGCAGCGCAGGAGGAAGACAACAATGATCATCTTTTCTGCCTCTGCCCTGTCAGGAGGTTTGACTGTGTGTGGCATGCTACAGAAAGATGCATGCACAGTACTAATAGAACCCTGACAGACCTCTAGGAAGCTCTACTGGGGAAAAAACAGATGGGAAGTAGCAACTGTTGACAACTTCTAACTCAGACAAACTAGAAGAGATATTCCTTGTGACAGCAAAAGGCACTTTCCTGACCTCAGCACAATCCTCTGCCAAACTTCAAGTTCCTTTCTGCATACCATGTAGCTGTTAGGATTCTTCAAGAAACAGAATAGTTTTTATAATGTGAAGTGTTAGACAACAAATATAGGGGCTGCTGCCATTTAATGAACTCAAATCCTATAACTGGTCCCGGGGTACTCCACTCGTATCACATTTTCAACTTGTAGCACTTCCCTCTATGCTTAGGGCATACTTCCTGATCTTAATGCCAATTTTCTATCCAGTACAACATCTTATCTCCTTCTCTGTAACTCTTCCATGTCCAATGAGCTCTGATGTGGAAAGTTGTCAAATGCTTTTTAAAGATACGTACGTTTACTAAATCTACCTCATGGCTTACAGTTATACCACCTTCAGAAGATCCCAGCAGGTCAGATGATCTATGCCAGAGGTAGTCTATTTTTAACTCAAGGTCCAAATTTCTCGGTCAAGGTCCAGATTCCAGAGAAAATAATAATTTCTGGTATTGTGGAGTCCACGACTGACTGCAATATTGTGGATGTAGTCTCATCACAACATATAGAAAGTGCCCATCAACTCCTTGTTCTTTGATGCTTCTCTGTATACAGTCTACCATGGTATTGAGAGGCCATTTCTAATTTGGTATCAACTATCACCCTCAAGTCTCTTAGAGCATCACAGCTTTCTACTGCCCTTCCTATGTATTGTCTGGGGGATTACTTTCTCTCAGACATATATAGATGCGTTCTTCCAGACTGAATCTCCTTTTATTTCCTGCCCTTATTTCTAACCTCAGTAGATCCGTTTATATCTTTCTTCACCAGTTTATGTGTCTCCACATTTTATTTCATTATTCTGTTTACTTCCTCTTTCACAGCTACTGTAACATATTAATTAATGATGTAACAACAGATCGCTGGGGTATTTTGTAGCCTACCTTCTCCAACTCATCACACTCCCATTTACAGCTGAATAGCCCATTTTCAATTTATGTAACCCTTGAATATGAGTTCTGTATTTGAATAAAAATATCAAGTCATATTTCTAGTGAATGCAGTACACAGATTCAGTTATACTGCCATTTCCCTTTGGGAACTAATTTTGTAATTTGACAAATAAAAGCATCAAATTTACTCTAACACTTCAGCTATACTTCTCATATTCAGCTTTTTAATTTCCAATTAAATCCAAAATAGCCACTGACTTTGTTGGCTGTTAACATGTCAGGTAACAAAAAGTAATTCTTTACTACTGAAGACGCAACAAAAATAATCTTTGTTACTGTAGAATAGAAGTGACAAGTCATCCAAGGGGAAGCAGCCAATGAGAGCTATCAACATCTATTTGGAATGTAGAGGTTCCTATATGTGCAAGTCTCAGGAAGTAGGCAGAATAAGTCTTACAATGCAAAGACTGGTAAAGAGAAAGCTTCAGAGACAAGCTAATATTTAGCACTGCTTATTGTCTTCTTTCCTAATATTCATTCTCAGGTTTTTGTGGCAGTTTGTTGTAAGCCTATTAGCCTTATGACAGTGGGAATGTTAAAAGTATGAGTTCATTATACAAATGCTGATCTGATACCTGTAATATTAAGCACATAATATAGTTGTGTGACCTTTATGATGTATTATAAATATTGATTTATCAGAAAATACTGATAATTTTTCATTTTAACAGTGAGGTTCCTGTAGAATTAGATTTTGAAACATGGCATCTGTAAAATTAGAGAAGTTTTGGTGCATTGATCCCAGTGAAAGGGATCTTAGAATTTGTATAGGGAAATGAGAATATTTACATGGCTACTTCTTTGACTGCACCTGGAAATCAGATAGTTTGAGATGTAAATATAACTTGCACCTTCAACATTTAAGCCCATGCTTAGGCCTTTATAAAAATCAGACTCTTTGTGCTGGTCTCTGCAGGGTGCCCATTGTCCTCAATGCTCACTGATTTCAATGGGAGCTGAAGGTGCTCCGCTGTCCCAGGGTGGAGCCCTTATCGTGTTCTGAAAGAACACGGACCTAACATTATGGGCATAAGTCTTATGTGGATAAGTCCAGGAACTGGGACCAAATTTTCATTTGTTACAACATGAATCTTAAAAGACGCCAATGAGGTTGCTAAAGTTGCTCTGGATTTATGTGATTGAGATTAGAGTCTGACCCTTGATTTTTATGGAATACCGACTATACACTGAATACTGGTTATCTTGACGTTTCATATGGCTCTATCAGAAATCTATTCAATGAGCTAACCAATTAGACTTATCAGGTAAGATCAATGAATATTAAATATCTCCTTAAGGGGCTATTTCAGCCAAAAGGCCCAGAACTTGATTATTTTTAGTTTGATAAAATTTTGCAATACCCAGAAACCTGTTGACTGACCATTTAATGAATAATGTGTGTACCTTGTACATACCTTAAAGCTGGAAACCACCACAAATTAATAGAATATCTAAAATTTCTAGAAATGTTCAAAAATTATGATTCTTGTTCAACACAGAGGGCATCCTTCAATAGGCTGCTTAACCTCATTTGAAATATACTTGGCAGATGGACTTCATACATATGTAGATATTTCCAATAATATAAATATTGTATTTTGGAGGACACTTTAGAGCCAATAAGATTACACAACAGCCATTGATTAGGGACTTGATCTTGCATCAGCCCTAATAGCCTAGTCTTCTAGATGAAATCCTGCCACACTAGCGCCCCCATTGAGTCAATGGAAGTTTTGTAATTGATTTTAATAAGGCCAAAATTTCACTTCCAGAGTCAAACTTCTCACAGGCACTTGGGATCTGTTAACACAGACCCCAATGCACGGTCAGGGCTTCAGATTGTAAGCAAAAATGTCAATTTATATTAATTTTCCACATCAAAATCTCACCACATTCTATTAAAAGTTAAGTAAATCTTATTATTTAAGATCAGCGCTCAGGGGCTAAACATGCACATCTTGCAAAAATCAACTGCTGTGCAAATGCTGTGGTTGATTTTTCCCAGACACACAGGAATGACTGCATAACTGAAATCACGTTGCCATCTATCTGAATACACATTATTTTGTGTTTAATTCACATCAGAAGCTGTTAGCAATTATTTCAGACAGCAGCAGTTTTTCTTCTGATAACAAGAGGCTCAAAAATTCTTTAGTGTTATTTTTGTATGCAGTGGCTCCAATATATAGTAGTCATCACAGGTTATAAAAGTGTGTGAATATACGTATCCATACATACATACCCACCTTTTACTAATTTAAGAATCTTAGTACAGGACATACATTGAACAGAAAACTGACTTCACTGTTTACAGTTTTACTTTCAACTGAGTTACTTACATTCCAAAGCGCAATGTTCCAGAGACGTACGTCTGCCAGTGTGCACAATAAAACATGAATGTCCCAGCAAAACAACAAAAGAACATCCAGTCAGGGTTCGTCCCCAGCTGCACAGCAATACAAGTTCCCAAAACCACAAAGACTGCAGAAGAAATCAGACAAAAATAAACAAGCATGTACAAAGAAATCTTTACAAAACCATACAGGAGACAGAATTCTAGCAAAGGACCCACTGTGAGATTACAGTAAATTGCTACATTATATAGTAAAGACTTTTAACAAAGATTATAGGTCACATAATAAACAAAAACAGTTCAATTAATGCAAATGTTTCATTGCTTTATTATTGCTGTTCATTGAGGGTGCTCAGCATCTCACAGGGTGACTGCTGAGATGCTGTTGATTATACATTACTGTGAACTACAATACCTCTGCATAATCTCATCACAACAGATTGCAGACCATCAGCTAAGAGAGTTTGCAGAGGGTACCCATTGTAGAGGGCATCCATTCCTACTGAAGTCAATGGGAGCTGAGAGGGGGCACAGCACTTTAAAAGAGATTCTCAGCAATTTATGGGATCAGGCTTTTAATTTGGAATTTCCTTGTTTTTGTTTACTTTTGTTCAAGTTTGCCATTTTCTTTCACTGTGTCTTTCATTAAAAGAAATTACCAAGTTTTCTCATGTGAGAATCACAAAAAAGGCAACTATTACTCCTGGGGGAATTCTTCGCTACTGCGCATGTGCAGAATTTATGTCCCCTGCAGATTTCTTTGCTTCCCTGCAGAAAAATGATTTTTACAGGGAAGCAAAGGGAAGCCACAAGAGCGGTCATGCAACCCTCTCCAGCAGTATGTTCTGGGTGCCCAGGGAAGTCCACAGAGAGGTAAATCACTGTGGGACAGAGGACGGAACTGGGGAAGACCCTGCTAGTGGCTCCTACCCTGCGCTAGGCTCAACTGCTAGTCCCGGCTAGGCTGGGGAGGACCTCTTCCCCTGCATGGCATCTGAGGCCAGGTCAGACCCAACCCCAGATTTCTCCCCCAGCTGCAGGAATCTCTGAGAACTCCCACACACACTCCTCAGCTGCCAAGGGAGGGATCCCTGTACAGGGAGCTGTTCCGCCATCTGCCCAACCCCCATGCATCCAGATCCCCTCATACCCAGACCCTCCCACCAAGCCTCACCCCCCCTACACTCCGAATCACTCCAATGAGCCCCACTCCCCATGCACCTGGAGCACCCCAATAAACCACCCGCATCTGGATCCTCACCCCTCTAAACCCCAACCAACTGCAGATGGATCTCCACTCCCCTACACTGGCCTCCCCCAATGAGCCACAGGCATCTTGACACCCCCGGCAGAGTCCCATTACCGTTGCACCCAGAACCCTCCCCACAAGCCACTGTGCATCCAGATCCCCTCTGCACCCAGATCACTCACTGACCCACCCACACCCAGATTGCCCCACACAGAACCCTCTCAACCAACACCTGAATCCCCCCCACACACACACTAAGCCCCTCCACATTTGGATCCTACCTTGCTGAGCCTGCCTGTCCACACCTGGTGTACCTGGCATGGAGGGCCAGGGCTCTGGGGTGTTCCTGGGGCAGACCCGGTCCTTGCGCTGTGTCAGGATTGGGTACAACCTCACCACTGAATCTGTGTCTGGGGAGGGGTGGCGGGGGAGAGGAGGGAGGGAGAGCTGCACAGTGATCTCCCACCTCTGTACAGCCAGTGGCCTGTGATGCCCAATGCCATGCTGGAGCCTCCACATTTATTTGACAAATAAAATTTACATCATTTTAAAATATTGTGCACAGAATTTTTGGCACGGAATGCCCTCAGGAGTAAACTATGCATTCTATACATCTAAAATTACAAAATCATAATAGAGTGATCATCCATCAACATTTAAATGTTAGAGAGTCTTATAAACTGTGATCTAAGTACCCAAACAAAAACAAACAAACAATCTCTTTCATTGAAGACAGGTTTAAAGTTACCTCTGCTTTCAACAGAGCAGAGTCAGGGATGAATTTGGACTCCCAGTGTCATAGTTTAGGCCCAAAATCTGACTTTAAAATTGTTTTAATAAAGTAAATCTAGAACTAAATTAGAAGCGTTCTTTGTACTCTAAACGTAAGCTAGGTAAAGTTACTAAATTAGGCTCAAATTTAGCAAGCCACAAGTGTAGACCCCATAACGTCAACAGAACCACTCACATGCTTAGAGCTTTACAGATTCTTATATACCTTGCTGAATCAGGGCCTAAATTCCCTCAGTGTCAGTGTAACACTAAACTAGTCAGATTTAGGTTCTGCTTAAAAAAAGTAAATTACAACCAAAAGAAGATTTGTTTGGCAATACAACAATAGCATCAAATTGCTCATCTCTTCAATAGTATGCCTGACAAAAGGTTTTTCTTTCTATATTCTAGTTTATATTTTGGAGATTTTCCTAATTATAAATAGATTTATTTAACCATTATCTTCCAGTTACAAGTGACAATACCTGTGGACAGTGAATCACAACCATGGTCAAAAAGTTCTCCCAGAGGAGTACTACTATTGGTTCTTCTTGCTTGTTTTCCATCTATAGCGTCCAAAGACTGGTAAATGAAAAGGCCACATGCACAAGCAAGATATGCCCACGGAGGTGCCTAAGGGAGGGGAGGGGGGTGGAAAAAGTGAATGTCAGTAAAAGATTAACAACAAAGATTTGAAACTCCTTAAACAGATCTTTATTCTCCTACCAAAGTATTTTTAATGTGCAGTACCTGCAAATATTAATGAATACATTTTTGATAGTTGATCCTTGGGGCAGGGGGGAAAATGGTGAGATGCAAGAAACAGAAAATTCCACGTTAAAAAAAGCTACACTAAGAAAGTGCAGTATTTATACAAATCTAAGGCTGAAGAAAAAACTGCACAGTACCAGTCTACATTTGAAAAATAATAACTGTAGAGTAACACATTTGTAAAATGGGGCACAATTAAGGTCGTCTCTAGATACACTGCTACCTCGATATAACGTCACCCAATATAACACAAATTTGGATAAACCAGTGCGGGGCGGGGGAGGGGGGGGAGGAACTGCACACACTGGTGGATCAAAGCAAGTTCAATATAACACGGTTTCACCTATAAAGTGGTAAGATTTTTTGGCTCCCAAGGACAGCGTTGTATCAAGGTACAGGTGTACATTTATGGTTCCTGGGTGGCCTTCTGCAGATCTGAGCACCTAATTCTCAGCATTTAAACATCAGAATTATTTAAAGTAGGTTGCGGATGGTATGCATTCTTTGAAAATCCTTCGCTCAGCACAAGACGCTCGTGTGCTCCAGATGTCCAGGCTCAGAGAGCTTCACATAGTGAAGTTTTGAAAAAATCTCAGTGGCTAGAGAACTATGTTCTCATTCCTACAGCTCTTCCAGTTTCTAAGTAACACTGCTTTCTCCCAATCTGTGGTCATTAAAAACACCATGAACATTCCTCTTTAATAATCCAGATGTGGCTGTGAGGTACATTATTCAGTATTAAAATCCCTGTTTTACAGATGACAAAACAGGTACCAAGTCTTAGCTAGATCAAGGATTCAAATCCAAATCCTTTAGTTCAGTGGTTAAAGTCTAAGTCGCTATTAGCGCCATCAACGGAAATCCTTCAACCTATCTTTGTCTCAGTTTTCACATCTGTAAAGTGGGGCCAGTAATACTTTGCACTTTTTCATCTGTAGATCTCAAAGTGCTTTACAAAAAGGGGTATGAGAGATGCATAAGTAGTTCCATTTTCCATGAGTAGTTTATGGAAGCACAGTGAAGCTGACAGTCACACTAAACAGATGTGTAACAAATGAAACAAGACTCTTCCAGAGCCATGTCTCATTTGCTATACACCATGAAATACATATACTTGCTATGCCACTAGGGCTCCGCCTACCCCTCCCCCCAAAAAATTTGGATTAAAGAGGTGTGAACTGCAGAACACACTGGTATGCTGGTTTCAGAGTAGCAGCCGTGTTAGTCTGTAGCCGCAAAAAAAACAGGAGTACTTGTGGCACCTTAAAGACTAAGGTGCCTTTAAAGACTTTAAGGTGCCACAAGTACTTCTGTTTTTTTTACTGGTATGCTGCACTCCAACTCCCTCATGTGGACACTGCTGCTGCAAGCTAAAAGGTATCAAGTTCATGTTAACAGTCTTCTTTCAAACAGGGCTAAGCTAACTAAAAGGTACCTAGTTCAGGTTCATGCCCACAGGGTCTACCCGGGAGAGTTACAGCATAGCACACTAGTGTGAGCTTCAGTTCACACCTCTGTAGTCTGAACTCTGGGGCCATGTAGACAAGCCATAAGTTAGCTATGCATGCATCCACAGGATAGCCTTTGCTCTGAATGTTAGTACATATGAAATAAGGCCCCAATCCTGCAATACGCTTCACAGTGGTAGGATCATGACCTACATGTCAAGCTCAAAACTAACCCCAGGTTAGTTGCAATACCAGTTATGCAAATAATAAATAATAATGTTTTGTACTAGAGTTCCCCCACCCCTCTCCTGAGGTTCTCAGAATTCTTTGCAAAGGTAGGCATATAGATATAGCCCAATTTTACACACTATAGCAAATCACATGGATCCAATACTTTGAGAAGCATTACAGTTTACTGGGTGAAACTTCATTTTACTCCTAGTGCACACATACTACAGTAGTTTGTCTTTATATTACTTCACTGTCATGCAGTTTTCTCCTACAATCTTAGAGTACAAACCTATACATTTACACTGTTTTCAATTTCAACTTATAATTTGTTTTTTTAATACAAGTTCCTCTCTCTAAGATATGCGTTTTCATCATTTTTGTCATGCACTACACATAACAGGACAGTTTTCCCCATTGGAGACAGTCATCCCGTTGAACGCTAATTTGTTATTGTAGAATATCGCTAGCTGTTTGCTACTAAACTAAATATACTTTAGAACTGTAGTAACTTTATATTGTTTGATTACAGTAAGATTTTCAAACACATCTAAGTGACTTTAGAACTTAAGTCACATTGACTTGCAGTAGATACTCATACTGTGGTGAGAACAGTCAAAGGTTACTTGATCCAAGTATTGTATGTTATTTGAATTTCACATAAGAATGTAAGGTTTTTTTTAAAAAACACCTAACATTATTTCTAAACGGAAAAGTACAAACTGAAAATTGAGATTTTTCCTAAATAGACCCATGTGTGTTTTTCTATATCCAGTTAAAATAATTAGCATTAAAAGGTATTTAGAGTAAAATTTATTACCAAAGCACACTTAGGACAGAGGTGTTGAAAGTTATTTTAATTGTAAACCCCTTTCTGCCAGCTTGTACTTTTCACTATCATTATTCAGTATTACATATGTTGTCTAAGAATGTTTTAGTGTGTATTTTCAAAGAAGTGACTTTCATTAACTTCACCTTGAATGGTCCCTTAGAATACACGCTAACTACTTATGCTAAAAACTGTCAGAGCTAAAAAACAAGATCTGAGACCCTGAATACCTTTCCCAGACCTAAGGAAGAACTCTGTAGCACAAAAGCTTCTCTCTCTCTCACCCACCAATAGAAGTTGGTCCAATGAAAGATACTACCCCACCCACCTTGTCTCTTTCATGAACTTTGTTATACACAGTATACTCCTGAGGCCATTCTGCACCAAAAAATTAAAAATTCTGCACACAATATTTTAAAATTGTGCAAGTTTTGTCAATAAATAAATGCAGAAGCACCAGCATAGCAGTGGGGTGCATAGGCCACTGGCTGCACGAAGGTGGAAGATCACCCTGCAACGCCCCCGCACACCAGGACACAGATTCAGCAGTGAGGCTGCACCTGACCCTGACACAGCACAAGGCCTGGGCCTGCCCCAGAAACACCCTGGAGCCCTGCCCCTCTGCACCAGGTGTGGGGCAGGTAGGCTCAACCAGGAAGGATCCAAGTGTGGAGGGGCTCAGTGTTGGGGGGAATCCAGATGTGGGGTGAGAGGATTCTGTGTGGAACAGTCTGGGTGCAGGCAGCTCAGTGGGGGAGTCTAGGTGTGGGGGGATCTGAATGCACAGGGGCTCATGGGAGGGGGGTCCCAGGTGCAGCAGCAATGGGACTATGCAGAGGCTTCCAGGTGAAGGTGGTTGCAGCTCAGCAGAGGAGTCTGGGTGCTGGGGGGGGTCTCATCAGGGGGGTCTGGGTGCAGCTCATGGGAGGGAGTGTCAGTGGCATGGGAGTCTGGCTGTGTGGGCTCAGGGTGGTGCAGGGGGTGGGGCATCAGGGTGGGGGGTTTGAGTGCAGGGCGCTCAGTTGGGGGTGGTCTGGGTGCAGGGGTGGGGGTCTGGAGGCAGGGGCTCCAGATGCAGGGGCTGAGGTTCAAGTATGGAGGGCAAGGGGGGTTCTGGATGTACCAGATGGAGGCTTAGCAGGGGTGTCTGGGTATGGGAGGTCCAGATGCATGGGGGTTGGGTGGATGGGGGAGCAGCTCCCCATACAGTGCTCCTTCCCCCCACCCCAGCTGAGGAGCGATGGGGACAGGAAGCAGGGGAAGATGCTGAGCTCCCTGCAGCTGGGGGAGGTTTCTGGAGGTGGGTCTAACATTTCCCCTGCAAGGAGTGGCTAGGGCTGAGGAAGTCCCATCCTCTCCTGCCTCCAGCCCAGCCAGACTAGCAGCTAACCCTGGCTCAAGGTAGGAGCCACTGGCTGGAGTGTCCTCTGCCCCGCAGTGATTTACCTTTCCACCAGCTGCTCTGGACGCCTGAAATGATGTACCTGTATTGCTAAGGAGTACTCTGGGACTGCTCTTGGCAGCATCCCTTTGCATCCCTGTCAAAGTCATTTTTCTGCAGGGAATCAGAGAAATCTGTGTGGGGACATGAATTCTGCACACGTGCTGTGGTGCAGAATTCCCCTAGGAGTAAGTATTATATTGTACTACAACAGATTGCAGTTAATAGTGTAGAACAAGTTTTATAATGTGTTGTATTATTTGAGAAGGAGTATGTGATCATGTAACTAGACTGCTGAAATACATAAGGGAAATAAAGTTAAAGCAGCATTCACCACCTTAACACAAAAACACTAGACTTCTTTCCAAAGAGTATGCCTCCACTGGTGATAATAGCAAGAAGGGCTGCAGGCAGATGCCAGAACTTTAAGCATTTGTCTTCTTAGACCAACCCGTTCTAAGCATGTAACAACGGCACTCCATACATTGCTAACACCAGTGGAGCTGCTCTACTGTTAGGGCATGGCTACACTTGCAGATGTAGAGCGCTTTGAGTTAAACCAGCCTTTGTAGAGCGCAGTAGGGAAAGCGCTGTAGTCTGTCCACACTGACAGCACACTGGTGTGGCCACATTAGCAGCTCTTGCAACGGCCACAGAGAGCAATGCATTGTGGTAGCTATCCCAGCATGCAAGTGGCTGCAATGTGCTTTTCAAATGCTGGGGGGGGAGGGGGGGGGTTTGAAGTGTGACAGGGAGTGTGTTGTGTGCATGTGTGGGGAGAGAGAGTGGGTTTTTGCAGGGCTAAGAGCATGTCAGCATGCTGTCCTGTAAGTTCAGACAGTAGCAGACCTCTCCCCACCCCTCTCTCGCGCGCACACACACAGCATTCCACAGTAATGGTTGCTTTGTCTCAGAGCAGATAAGTAGCTAGCTGTCAAACGGAGCTTTCAAAAGCCATATCCAAAACAATGACAAGAGTGGCCACTTGACTTAAGGGGATTATGGGATGTTTCCGGAGGCTGATCAGAGCACAGTAAGGCAACACCTCCTTCACACTGATGCTGGGGTGCTCCAGCAAACATTATTCCACTCGCTGAAGTGGAGTACCAGCAGCGCTCTAGCCGCGGAGTCAGAGTGCTCTACGTGCCTTGCCAGTGTGGACGGGTAGTGAGCTACCCAACCTATTTTCAGGTGGATATTAAAAGGCCTATTCTGGTATACATGGGTATGCAGAAAGACACCATGGCATTCCTCACTGAGGAAGTAAAGTTTGCTTAATGAAAAAAGGATTGTCAGGCAAGCTTGGCTGAAAATGCTGGAAAGAACTTTGAGTGAGGTAAGCTTAAGGATAACTTGTTAGTTAAGTTTAGGCTCCAGAATGCATGTCCTGATTACCTATAAATCAAGCATTGTTCCCATCTCTCACACTGGCTTGTTTTTAATTGAATCTATTATAAAATAAATTTATATTTTATAATTGAACTCAAGTGCTGTGCATAACACAGGAGCGGTAGTCTATGGTAAAAAACTGTGGTATACTGGGTGATCAGGGCTGGATACCACAGGGCAACACTTCAATGGGAGTCAGGGGCTGCAGTGCATCTATAGTCAATCTGCAAGGCAAAGCCAGGGCTGGTGTAGCCCATGGGAGAGTGCTTGAGTGGCTGACAGGCTGGCTGTGTTAGGGAGCTATCACCCAGCTGGCACAGGCAAGACTTCCTCATGCTGGAGGCAGGTAGTAACGAGGTGACTCACAGCCCTGGGTGCACCAAGAAGCATCAGACCTACCTATCAATTCAGTTTGAATTACAACACAACAAGAAACTCTAGTCTACACAGAGCTTCAGGTGACCACCATCCAATCACAAGTAATAAAAAACAGGTGGTAACTAGACATGCAATGCCAAGACAGGATAGCTCCAGCTTCCTTTTCTTAAGGCTTCCATAGGAACTCAGCAGCTTCTTGTGACGATGCAAACCAAATTCTTCTGTCTGCAGCAGCCTCCACACAATTGCTCCTAGAACAGATTGAGCTCCCTTCCCATTCTATTGTGACATTACATATTCCTTGACTGAATGTTTCACATAGTGTTTGGGCAGGGCCAGACAGACAACACAACATTAGTGCATGTTGGCCCTTGACATCACTTCCACTTGCCCCAGTGTAACTAGCGAGCAGCAGAACCCAGCTGTTTTCTTCAGGAAGTGCCAACATGGAAATCCACTTATAAGCATTTGTGTGTAGTTAACATACCGTAAGTAGGAAGACCTCTTTAAAGAAAAAGAAAAAAAACCCCACATATCATGTGTGTGCACAGAACAGCTCAAAATAAGAAATGTGGATCACTCAGTGCAACACAACCTCTTCTCCAAACACAAGAACATAGCCAAAATAATGTTGGCTCCATGCTACTCACACTAAATATGAAGTTTGTCATAGTTAAAAGCCCATATCTTACCTGCTCTGCAGCTGTTGGACAGTAATACACTAATATTACTGTTGTACATATGTTTATTAACAGTCCAGTAATGGTGATCAGATTTGGGGCAATCCAGGCTGGAATTCTTCCAACTAGCCATTCCCAGTAACCTTGCATTAGTGGCTCAAGCAAGGACTGTCCAGCACTCTGATATTTGTGTTCTTCTAACCGCTTTAGCTGGTGCTTTGACAATGGCGGTGTAGGCAACTGAACCAACTTGCGTAACACACACACTGTAGCAGGAACATGACCACAATCCATAGGGGATTCTAAGCGTGACTCTCCACATCGCTTCCTTGAGGATCGATGCCCACTCATGGATTGGTTAGCCTTGGAATTTTTATTTGGCAGGTTATAGTTGTGAAGTCTTAAGATTCTGATCTACCTGGAACAAAGGAATACAGACATATTTAAGAGGAAGAAAATGTGAATAACTTAGTAGCATTCAACCTCTAAGCGTAACACAATTATAAGTCTGAAATTTGACAGCCCGGGCCAGTTGCAAACCAAATGTGTCCTAAGACAGTGTTCAGAGGCATTTGCAGAGAGGAATTTTTGAGGGGAATGGAAGTGTCATCTCAGTTCAGCTACTACTGAACATGTGAGCACATAAAAAAATTATAGCCACAAGTAGCACTAGCTTTCACCCCTTGTTGCCTCTCTCAGCAAATATACTGCTGCCCTTGGCCTTGTTTCTAGCTCCAGTGGAAATATACACCACTGATATGCATCAGAAACCAAAGATTATCACAAACCCAACCATCTTCCGATCCAAGTGCAAGTCCCACTTCTTCAAAATTGCCTTCTCTAATATAGAGCTTAGCATGTCTGGGTCTGTGGATGAGGAGAAAGCAGTGGATGTGTTATTCCTTGACTTTAGCAAAGCTTTTGATACGGTCTCCCACAGTATTCTTGCCAGCAAGTTAAAGAAGTATGGGCTGGATGAATGGACTATAAGGTGGATAGAAAGCTGGCTAGATTATCAGGCTCAACGAGTAGTGATCAATGGCTCCATGTCTAGTTGGCAGCCGGTTTCAAGCGGAGTGCCCCAAGGGTCGGTCCTGGGGCCGGTTTTGTTCAATATCTTCATTAATGACCTGGAGGATGGAGTGGACTGCACTCTCAGCAAGTTTGTAGATGACACTAAACTGAGAGGAGTGGTAGATACACTGGAGGGCAGGGACAGGATACAGAGGGACCTAGACAAATTAGAGGATTGGGCCAAAAGAAACCTGATGAGGTTCAACAAGGACTAGTGCAGAGTCCCACACTTAGGATGGAAGAATCCCATTCACCGTTACAGACTAGGGACAGAATGGCTAGGAAGCAGTTCTGCAGAAAAGGACCTAGGGGTCACAGTGGACGAGAAGCTGGATATGAGTCAACAGTGTGCCCTTGTTGCCAAGAAGGCTAACGGCATTTTGGGCTGTATAAGTAGGGGCACTGCCAGCAGATCGAGGGATGTGATCATTCCCCTCCATTTGACATTGGTGAGGCCTCATCTGGAGTATTGTGTCCAGTTTGGGCCTCACTCTACAAAGAGGAGGTGGAAAAATTGGAAAGGGTCCAGCGGAGGGCAACAAACATGATTAGGGGGCTGGAGCACATGACTTATGAGGAGAGGCTGAGGGAACTGGGATTGTTTAGTCTGCAGAAGAGAAGAATGAGGTGGGATTTGATAGCTGCTTTCAAGTACCTGAAAGGGGGTTCCAAAGAGGATGGATCTAGACTGTTCTCTGTAGTACCAGATGACAGAACAAGGCGTAATGGCCTCAAGTTGCAGTAGGGGAGGTTTAGGTTGGATATTAGGAAAAACTTTTTCACCTGGCTGAGATGATTTAGTTGGGAATTGATCCTGCTTTGAACAGGGGGTTGTACTAGATGACCTCCTGAGGTCCCTTCCAACGCTGATATTTTATGTACATTTAAAAATAAAATAAAACCCTACCCAAACACTATGTTGTACACTCAGCTCTCCTCCTGCGAGGAGGAGTATGGTGTCAAGTCACAGCATTAAACAAATTCAGCTAGGAGGAGGGGAGTATAATTACATGGAATGGAATAGAATAGAATTAAGTTTGCCACAAGTCATTGTACACTTCCAATATTTCATTTAAGCCTCCAAATATGGTTCCAGCTTTTCCAGTTGCAGTAGAAAATGGAATGCAATTTAAAGCAGAATGGTCTCTTCTGACAGCGCCTACCTGTGTTAATTCTACAGCCTAAAGATCACACAAGCATCAACAATGTTCACAAAAGCTCATGCTCCAATACATCTGTTAGTCTATAAGGTGCCACAGGACTCTTTGTTACTGTTCATTAGTTCACTGCTGCTTATTAAGAACATAAGAACATAAGAATGGCCGTACCGGGTCAGACCAAAGGTCCATCTAGCCCAGTATCTGTCTACCAACAGTGGCCAATGCCAGGTGCCCCAGAGGGAGTGAACCTAACAGGCAATGATCAAGTGATCTCTCTCCTGCCATCCATATCCATCCTCTGACGAACAGAGGCTAGGGACACCATTCTTACCCATCCTGGCTAATAGCCATTAATGGACTTAGCCACCATGAATTTATCCAGTCCCCTTTTAAACATTGTTATAGTCCTAGCCTTCACAACCTCCTCAGGTAAGGAGATCCACAAGTTGACTGTGCACTGCGTGAAGAAGAACTTCCTTTTATTTGTTTTAAACCTGCTGCCTATTAATTTCATTTGGTGACCCCTAGTTCTTGTATTATGGGAATAAGTAAATAACTTTTCCTTATCCACTTTCCTCGACATCACTCATGATTTTATATACCTCTATCATATCCCCCCTTAGTCTCCTCTTTTCCAAGCTGAAGAGTCCTAGCTTCTTTAATCTTTCCTCATATGGGACCCTCTCCAAACCCCTAATCAGTTGCCCTTTTCTAGTGCTAGAATATCTTTTTTAAGGTGAGGAGACCACATCTGTACACAGTATTCTAGGAGAAACCTCCAGCTAGCATATTTGTGGATTACATTTGGAGAGACAATTTGCAACAATGCAAATTGTTGACTAGAATATCAAATACCTAGGAGTCCGGAAGAAAGGTGGTTGCATTTTGGGGGGGGAGGGGAGAAACAGAAGGATTACATAGCAAGACATTTAAATACAACCGACTTTCTAAACTACCACAAACCCCTAGATCGCTGAGTAACTCATAGAGCTTGTAGGACTTTCAGCTACATTTGCTTTCCAGTGAAACCGATTTTCTGAGAAACCAGAGGGAATTTTGCAGGGTTTCCTGCCCGTGGCTGCTGGTCCCAGCGATGTTTTAGAGAAGCCCAAGCCCAAGCCCCGCTCGGTGGGTGGGGGTGGATGAGTCGGGACAGCAAATCGCCCCGCACAAAGGGAAGCTCCAGAACTCGCTCCGCCGGAAGCTACAAAACACCCCACTCCCGGCATGGCCCCCCCGGCTCGCTCAGGCCGCCCGCCCAGCCGGCAGGGACCCCTCGGGGGCTAGAGCCAGGACCCCGCACACACCAGGGAGCCCGGGGCCAGAGACTCCGGCCGCCGCCTCCCCGGAGGAGCCGGTCACACGGAGCCCGAGGCCCCGCGCAGTTCGCGGCTCGGCCCCTCAGCCTCCGTCGGAGGACCCGGCATTTACCTCAGCCTCTCTCCGCACAAGCACGGGCGGCGCTTTTACGTCCCTTTTCCGGCTGCCGTAAATGAACCGGGGACGGGGTGACTCGGGAGCGCGCGCTGAGAGGTGGGTGTGGGAGCCCGGCTCGGGAGCGCGCGGGACTGGGCGTGTGGCGCGCGCGCCCCGGGCTCACTCACCCTTGTCCCTGCCGTGCGCGCGCTGCCTGGGCGGAGAGGCCATGGGGATGAGCCAGGAGAGCCCGAGGTAAGGCACCCGCGGGGCAGAGAGCGCGCGCTCCCCCCGGGTCTGTCAGGCACCGAGCCGGGTCCCAGTCCGTCCTGCCCCCCCCCCACTGATCCCCCCACTGCCCTGCCCCCCTCCTACCCCTACACTGATCCTCCCTGTACCCCTTCCCCACTGTCCTGCCCCCACCCCCTACACTGCCCTGCCCCTCCCACCCCGATCCTCCCCGTACCCCGTCCCCCACGGCCCTGCCCCCCACCCCCCTACACTGAGTCCCCCGTACCCCTGCCCTGCCCCCGCCCACCCTCCTACACTGATCCCCCCACTGCCCTGCTCCTTCACCCCTACACTGCCCTGCCCCCACCCCTACACTGATCCTCCCTGTACTCCTTCCCCACACTGCCCTGCCTCCTCACCCCTACACTGATCCTCCCCGTACCCCTTCCCCTCACTGCTCTGCCCTCCTACACTGATCCCCTTCCCCCACCTGCCCTGCCCCCTCACCCCTACACTGCCCTGCCCCTCGTGCCCCCTACACTGTTTCCCATACCCCGCCCCTCCTGCATCTTCCCCTCACACCTCCCCAGCCCCCACCCTCCTGCCATTTACCTGCTGTACTAACTCATCCCTTTACACCTCCCATTGTCCTGATCCAGCTCCCCACCCCCTCTTTCTGCCCTGTCCCAATGATGCTCTTCACGGCTCCTGTTACCCTTCCTGGCTGATTCTCTCGGTCCTGATGTTATCCAACCCCTTCCATCTCTCCTCACCCTTCCTGCTTACTTAACTGATGCTTTTTCCTTTGGAATCTCCTTTCTAAAGCTCCACCACTGCCTAGCCCCCTTTTAAAATCTTCCCTTCAGCCTGGCTCAGATCAGACTAACTGCCAGGGGGTTCTTTCTGTGCACCAATACTCTTACTTTGTGGTGTATATTATTCCTTGTTTCTCTGGGCTTTCCAACCCGCCTCCTCCTTTTTAGTCACCTTAGCTTTACCTTTAGCTTTTACCCTGAGACAATACAATATTCAAATGAACTCTTTTGACACATTTAATGACTCCTCCCTATCCATTCCTTGTGCTTGTCTTGACAAAGTAATGTGCACCTGTGTGCCTGCTTGCTTCAACACAATGTCTCAGGGATGGAAATACTTATCTCAGATACAGCTCATTCTCGTTTATCTCCTATCCATTCCTGAGAGGGTCACACTGTATCTTTCATTTAACTCCTGTGTTCCTGGACATCATCCTTAGCTCAGAATTTTCCTTCTTTCACAGCTGCTGTTGGGATTTCTGCTTACTCTGCAATACAGGCCGCCTAAGCAAAAATTTTAACTCTAACTCATCCATGCCTTGACAGCCTATCATCTTTATTATTACAAAATCCCTTTTCCATAGCCTCATAAAGTCCTAGATCTCCCTACTTAATCATGTGCAGAATATTCCTGCACACCGCACACATTCAAAGAAACAAAACCACATCACACCTATCCTCAAAGGAGTTTTCAGGTTTTTAAGCTCTTCATTGACTTGCTCCAGCCTATTGATTTCCCCCCCACACACACCTCATCTCTGCCCCCTTCACCCCACAGTTTTACTCCTGCAACTGTGGGAGTTCTTTCCTCTCCAGTTCTGTCTTTTTTTCAGATTCCATTTAAAAGCATCTTTACTAGCCCTTGCCTAGTCCTGATCATTTCTCTCTTCCTCTTGCATTATTTATCCAGTGTAATTATAGGTAATTAAGTGTTTTAATATTCTATCCAACAGAAGGCTAAAAAAAAACCTCCTTAAGAAAATGGATATAAAGAGCCAGAGATTGAGATAACTATTTAAGAATACTTAAATACATCAGGAAAAAAGACGCCTACATTTGTGTCTATCTAGACCAGTTGGCAAAGGAGGATTTTTATGACGTAGCAAGGGAGTTTAAGTATTTGTTTACATAGTTCTTTACATAGACATAGGCCATAGGACATCTTCATAGAGTAAATTGTTAATCATTTATACCAGCGGTCCCCAACCTTTTTGTCTGGCAGGCGCCAGCCGAAGAACCGTGGCGGCGGTCAAGCATCCGCCGAAATGCCGCCGAATTTCAGCGGCATTTTGGCGGCGACGCCTCTTGATGACGCCACTTGTCGGTGGCAAGCAGCGTCATCAAGAGGCGTCACCGCCGAATTTCGGCAGCATTTTGGCGAATGCTCTACCGCCAGCCAGGACGCAGTGCCCGCGGGCACCACATTGGGGACCGCTGATTTATACAATACTATAAATGTACACCACGCTTTACAGATAAAAGTGAAGACACACTCCCTTCTCTGCTTACACTGTGCAAGGCCTGCATATGCACAGGCATCTGCCCAGATAGCTCCAACTGCACAATACAGTCCTTAATTAGACAATTAGAAAAAATAAAAAGAGGCAGGACACAGGGCAGCTGTCTAGGTGAGGGAGCATGAAGAGATTGGCTATGAGGAGAGTAGAAGAATTCTTAGAAGTAAGTTTTAAAGAGAAATATGAAAGAGTTGAGAAGGGGTGCTTGGTGGACAAAATATAGAAGCCTTTTCTAAGCACAAGAAGTTGCTAGTGTGAATGAATTTTGTACACAAAATCCTGGCATTGGATGTTCACAAAAGCACAATTATATGGAGTGTCAGCTGTATGCTTTCATGTATATCCTTACCATTCTTCAGAAAGTCTGACCTTGTGCTACATCTTAATGTTATAGTGACCTTATGTATAGATTAAATAAATACAGTAGTCAAACTGATGTTGCACAATTAAGCACTCAAAGGCAGGAAATTCTAAAGTTAAGGCTGCATGTTCAGTGCCTCCTTGTGAGTATTGCACTGTGATATAGTTGATTACATCATCATGTTTCTCAAATACTACAATACATCATATCATCTTTTCTATATCTTTAGCTAGAGCTACAGAATTTTGTATGTTTATCATTTCTTGAATACTTCTACTAATTTAGTTGCCATAATAATCCAGTATATGATAACTAACTTTTTTATGACAAATTCTCTGTTAGCTAAAGTTGGTAACTAAATTGAAGTACCTTACATTTAACAGGATTATTTTCCTTTGGAGACAGTTACATTTCTGAACAGGAGTTCAGTATTGTATCTCACAAGCTTTTTCTCAGACAGAGTTGTATAGTCTTATTTCTGACTTATCTTTTATGTGGATGTGTACATTAGTAGTTTTGGTATGCTCAAACTATTTTAATAAAGCTCAAATTTTACTTACAACTTTCTTTAATTTCTCATAAGAACATGTGTGTAGAGATTATGCTTATTTGCCACTGATTTGAAAGTTATCACGATATTTCTAACCAAGCAAGTACAACACTTAAACATGTTGAGTTGTGACTTTAAAGCCAAAGACCTTTTTTAAATAGTGGATCTTGGGTTCTTCTTATTTTTGCTATTTGAGTCTTTAAAGCTCTTGTTTTCAAGGTTTTTTCTACAAAGGCAGACAATTAATTTTAAAAAATGAAAGCTGAGATTCTAGTGTATTCACATGAGTTTTGCGGAAGCAGTTTTAAGAAAATCCTCAATAAAATCAGAACAGTTGGTAGCATTGAATTACACCTCTACCCCGATATAATGCAACACGATATAATGCAGGTACGCATACAATGCGGTAAAGCTCTGATATGCTGCTCTGAGCAGCATGTTAAGGGTGCTGGGCCAGGCCGGGGCTGAGGGGTTCGATAAGGGGCAGAGGGTCTAGGGGGCGGTCAGGGGCTCCCCCCCTCCCCAGTGTCTGGGGGGCAGGAGCTGTGGGAGGGCACTTTTGGGGGCCCCGCAGTTCCAGAGTGGCCTGGGGGATTAGCGGGGGGCCTGGAGCAGCCCAGCCCCAGCCAGCTCCACTCCGCCAGCTCCCAGCTGTGGCGCTCCACTTCCCACCGCAGGTGAGTGCAGGACTTTTCCCCAGTTGCCCCCCAGCGACACGGCTGGGGCCGAGGCAAGGAAAGCGGAGCAGGCTGGGGCCGTGTCGCTCTGCTTCCTGCCACAGGTGAGTGCGGTGGGCATCCTTTCCCCAACCTCCCCGCACTCACCGACGGCGGGAAGCAGAGCACTGCAGCTGGGAGCTGGCGGAGTGGAGCAGACGGGGGCCAGGCTGCTCCGCTTTCCGCTGCTGCCGGTGAGTGCCTGTCAGGGGGTGGGAGGAATAGGGGTCGGAGCAGCCAGGGGACAGGGGCGTTGGGTAGGGGTTGGAGTCCTGGGGGTGATTAGGGACGGGGGTCTCTGGAGGGGGTGGTCAGGGAACAAGGAACAGGGGGTCAAAGCAAGTTTGATATAACGCAGTCTCACTTATAACGTGGTGAGATTTTTTTGTCTCCCGAGGACCGGGTTATATCAGGATAGAGGTGTACTAGTGAAATTCTATAGCTTGTGTGATGCAGGGGGTCATACTGGATGATTAATGGTCCCTTCTGGCCTTAAAAATCTATAAGCCTAAAACACTTATCTGACATCTTGTTATATTAACACTTTTCTTTATGGAGTCTGCTAACACTTCCAATTAGGGCTGTCAAACGATTAAAAAAATTAATCGTGATTAATTGCGAGATTAAAAAAAAATCACAATTAATCAGTTTTAATCACACTGTTAATAACAGAATATCATTTATTTAAATATTTTTGAATGTTTTCTACATTTTCAAATATATTGATTTCAGTTACAAATCAGAATACAAGGTAAAGCTCCCTTTATATTATTATTTTTTAGTACAAATATTCGCACTGTAAAAAAAGATAAAAGAAATAGTGTTTTTCAGTACACCTCATACAAGTACTGTAGCGCAATCTCTTAATCGTGAAAGTTGAACTTACAAAGGTTGAATTGTTTTTACCTGTTTGTTTTTTTATAGGTTTTTTAACCTAACCTAACTGTCCAGAGGACGTTTCCATGCTGATGACAGGTTCTGCTCGATAATGATCCAAAGTGGTGCGGACCGACGCACGTTCATTTTCATCATCTGAGGCAGATGCCACCAACAAAAGGTTGATTTTCTTTTTTGGTGGTTCAGGTTCTGTAGTTTCTGCATCGGAGTGTTGCTCTTTTAAGACCTTTGACAGCAATCCTATAATGGAAGTTCACGAAAATGCTAGTGTTATTTTATTAATAGCTTGAAAATGAAATATTAAGGGGCAGAAAGTTAGTACATGTGCACTTCAGATTCCCACCAAACCTTAATTCTGCCTCTGTATCCCCATCCACCTCCATGCTAGAGACTATCATGCATCATAGCAAAATACATTTGCCTTTTTGTTGTATGATGTAACCCACACCCCTTCTTCAGGTTTTATCCAGTATAAAATAGGTTTCTGTCACATGTCAAGAGGGTTCCAGAGCCTGATTAATGGCAACCGGCTATTATGCTTAGAATCTACACCCCATACTTGAAGCGGTCCCCAAATTTATCAGCAAGTGGTGGACAGAGGATTGGTGCTGGTGTAGCATGTAAGACCCAGACTGAGTGGGCAGAGGACCAAGAGTACTTAAATTAGTGACCAACCTCAGGAAAGCAGTTGATGGAGGGATACTGGCAGCCATGTGCTGTCAAGCATGGCCTCCACACAAATCCTACACCCCTCCGTCGGGAAAGGGCAGAATGAAGACACCACTGAGGGACATGGGATACTCTGAGGTTTCAGGGAAGTATGCAAAGAGTGGGTAAGATGAAGATGCATGTCTGGCCTGTCTCATAGTGGTTGGATCAGTTCATAACAGAAGGGTAATCTGGATAACTAAATTATCCAGCCCTCTAGGACATGGAGGAGGTTGTCGGCTCTGGACCATATATCTTTTCTTCTCTTTATATCCTTCCTCTCCTATTCCTGCTCTGTCTCCTGGCTTTATGCTTGCCCTTTGGACTCTTCGCCTGCCACCCCCGATCTCCTTCCTCCTACTACTCCACTTCCTGTCAGTCTGTTATCTCTGTCAAAGTTCACGGCTGAGGTAGGAGCAGATGCAGGCTGGAACCGGGGCAGGCTAGGTGGGAAACAGCCACAGGTACACGCTAGAGCAGGAGCAGCAGTAAAGGCAGTGTTCCCAGCCAAGTAGTGACATTGAGCAGACTAGAGAGGCTGCTTCCCAGGAACCTATGTACCTGCCTTGGGATCACCTGGCAGGATCTCGCCTGTGGATTGGCTGAACCCTGTAGGTAACTGATCACTCATTACACTCAAGCAGGCTCAGAGGTAACTCAGGGATGAGATCTCACACTTTATCTCCCACTTCCTCACTCTGAGACCCATCTCTCTCTCTTTGACTCGGCTTCTGCTCCCTTCTTGGAATCTAGTTTCTCCTTCTCTCATTTCCCCATCCACTGGCTGGAGAGGAGGAGTCTCCTCATCACTTTCAGATTCTCTCTTCCCATACAATCTGTTCCTTTCTATCTAGTCTCTCCCTCCCACTCCATGGGATCCTCTACCACTCTGGCTCCCTCAGTCTCTCTTCCTGTACTTTTATGTCTGGCTCTCTCTATTCCTGTCACTGCAGCTGACCACCTTCATTCTGGTCAGTTTCAATGCTGTATTTCCTATCCAGCTCTGGACTGACTCCACACTGCCTTATTCATCATCTGGCTCTGCTCTTTTCTGAGGGTTCTGTCTTTGACTTTCTCTGATCACCACTCTCTCCACATTGCTCACTTCTTGTCTTTTTTGCCCGGTCCATTGCTCTGTTCACAGTCTCCAATCTTTCATCTCTTTGGACCCTTACATCTACTAGGCTTAACCAGTTTCTGTGACCTTTGTTTCTTAAATGTAAGACTGGCCTTGTGGTTAAAGCACAAGACCATGATTTTGTAGAACTGGGCTCTATTTTTAGCTTCCTGATTGGAGCCGGTAGCAAACTACTGTCTTCCCCTCCCACCAGCAGCAAGGGAGGAATTACAATTCCTTCCCTGTGCTCTTGTGGGGGTGACACAGCTACACATTGGACCTGTGCATCTAGCTCTGTATGAAGGGTAATCTTGCTCTGAGACTCGGATTTTCAAAACTGGATTGGTGCATAAACGCAGTGTGATGCACTTAACTAACTAGGTGTGTAAGTGGAACTTTCTCTGCAGCTGGATTAGGTGGTGGTTGTCTCTGGAGGTCCTAGATGGCAGCAGCCAGCTCTTGCCGAAAGAAATCTATGAACATATTTACTGACTTAAGTGTGAGGTGGTAAAGTGTCTTGAGAGCCTCAGATGGAAGGTGCTCGATAAGTGCAAGAGTTACTAATATTTCCGTGTTGTCAGGTCACTTTGTAAATATGACCAGTTTGTTGTTAGTGGCAGTTGTAGAACCTTTAATTTTCCTTTGTTGGTAAAACTGTCACTGAGGCATATTCTGTACTCACTGCACTCATATCCTCTCTGATCCCTGGGGCTTAACCTTGGAGAGGTTTTATGCACAAATAGAGTTGAAAAGAAAGAATCACAACACAGTGGCTCTCCTGACACAGCTGTGGAAGCAGACAAATGTTAAGGCAGTAAAATGACATCCGTGAGTTTCTTCTCTAGCTTTCTTCTGTGAGTTGCAGTATGAAAGTTTCCAAAATAAGTTTCTGCTTTTCATTTTAAAGTTCCTTCTGGGTTGAAAGAGCAGTGACTTCCTGAAAGCCTCCTGTTGTGCTTTCAATGACAGTGATACTAAATCCAATTTGTCTTCTCTTACTATGGCTGTTTATAACAGGATGCGCATGGAGACTGCATGTTAACACAATTCACTCTTTGGCTTCAAGAAGAGAAAAACACTGAGACGAAACCAAAGATCTTTTGCATATTTGATTCTTCACAGCGTTTGGACTTGTGAAACAGTGCTGCAATGTGGTGGTTTCAGCAAGGCCTCTGTTTCTTGCCTTCGGCTTTGGTTGTTTGGTCAGCCGCTTCTTTCATATTTTCATATATTACTGCAGTCCTTCTACGTCATATCGACCCTTTGGTGCCCTACATCAGGTCAGTAAAACTCTAACTGTTGCACTGTTAACTATACCACAGTATTCATGCCAGAACTGGCCTTTCCTTTTTATGCAGTTGTTTCCCCTAACATTTAAAAAAAATTGTAGTTTAAAATATATAGTTTTGGGATTAGCAGTTTTAACATTAAACTAAGAAGATATTTTTTTTAAAAACAAACATCAATACTTGTCTTGTTAATTTAATTTAGTTTAATTTTTTGGACAAACACATTTACATTTTAAGGTTTTCATGGCCTGTGTTAATGTCATTACGATATCACAGGGTGTTTTAGTGATCACTAGAGATTTTGGATAACTGGAGGCACAGAGCCATAGAATAAGTATCTGAATCCAGAGTTCTTGTTCTCTGAGGCCAATTCTCGGCCTTTTCTGTACTTGGACTCATCCAGACACACCCTCCTTTCTAGCCATATGGGAAGGGCAGGGTGGTTACATATGCAATCTTGAGATTGGAAACCCGTGTTCTGTGACAATATGCCTTTTTCATTTGAAACGTGGATATTTTCTTCTTTGGTTTTAACATGTTTTTTAACTAAAATCAGTTGCTGGTGCAATGTCATAGACAGCCATGGGTAGTTCTTAGTTCTGCTAACCAAGCACAGTCACAGAATTTAATATCTCTCTGGAAGTACTAAGGGAGGGTCTGCATGTGCCTCTGCTGCTGTCCTCCTTCAGATGGCTGGACCTACCATCATCTTCCCTCTCTAATTTCTCCTCCATTTGATGGAAGGACTGGCAGCCTTCACAACTTGATCCATTGACTATTGAGCTGCTAGAGATGAGTTGTAACTGCCCTTATCAGAAAAGGTATCATGCTTTGTGCAAATTCCAAACAAAACAAAACAAACTATCCAGCATGAAACGTAGGGAGAATTAGCTTTCCATGAATTCCAGAATGTATATTTATATCTAATCTCTCATACTCCTTAGTTTATTGCCCTTCTGTGTCATGTGGTTTACTCACTTAGGCCAGGATTTCACTTCTGATTCAGGATTTAAAAAAAAAACAAACACACACACACACACACACAATTTTTAGCTGCTGTTGAGAGTATTAAAACATTGTTAGTCACATAAGATGAGATTCACCCCATGCGGACAGTCAGCCCCAAGCCTGTGTGCCACTTAATTCCTGCTTTGGTCCTCAGAATAGGGTTTAAAGGGATTTAAACAGGTCCAAGGCCTCATGCTGGCCTTTGCACTGCAATTAGCAGTGAGAACTTTTCACTAATTGTTTAATCTCTTTAAAAACTCTCCTTTCTAACATGACTTCTTACTTATGTGGGTATGGCAGCTTCACCCTTAGAGTTTGAGAGACTAGCCTGCCTGGAGGCTTGATGCCCGATCTTCGCCTTTCTTATGATTAGTACTGCTGCCTTTTTGATCTCGTGATAGATTTACTCAGAGTTCCACCGTGGTGTAATGGAGATACAGAAATGTCAAGCAAGATTTTCCAGAGATTATGAGAGCCGAATTTGAGACACTTTAAAGGGGCCCTTTTTTCAGAAAGTGCTGAGCACCTACTTTAGAAAGTCAGGCCCCATTAAAGTATTTCAAGTTGGGCACCCAAAAATTGAGGGCTCCCAACCTATTAGCCACTTTTGAATATCTTGACACTCATTTACAGGTGTAAAAATGTAACTCTGCAAGTCTGCTTTGTTTATAGTGAATCAGGCAGATGTTTGATTGTGTGCAGTGAATAACATATGGGACCACATGTTGAACAGTTAAAGATAAAAAATAATGAACAGCTCCCACATTCACTGTATACAGTCCAGCCTGCACACTAAATGATGAAAGTGTACTTTGAAAATGCGTAATTAAAACCTGTATTGTAATCTGTATGTCCTGTTGGAACCTTAATTTTGGCCTTTCCAGAGTTTAGAGTGCTTCATTTTACAGCCTTAACTTTTTATGGAGAATTAACATAAACAGGGTAGCTATGTTGGATTGTACATATTGTTCCTGTTCTAAAAACATTGTGCCCATAACAAACAGGCAGTCATGTTGGCTTCTGCAGCCCTAGAAACTAGCACAGTAAATTGCTTCAGTAGTGTACAACAAAATAAGTGAAACTGCTTTGAATGCTTCATGACTCTGTTTCTCCTTTCCTTTCCTCCTCTTATAAAGATGCATTTCTTGGGTGGAAATTTACAGTACATGATGGAGAACCATGTTTTATATACTGTTTTTCTTACAGTGACACAGGGACAATACCTCCTGAAAGATGCTTATTTGGGATTATGTTAAATATTTCCACTTTCTTAGGTAAGTAGATACAATGACCTCTAGCACATTGTAAACACTTCTGGAATACAAATTATTAAACAGGAACGCTAAGTTACTTAGTTTCATTATTACTAACTTACCCATAATTCCCAGACAAAAGCTACATTAAGAGAGTGAGGCTGAGAGTACAGATCAGTTATTTAGGGTGAAATGCATTATAGGATTGTTGTAATTATCCCCAAACCAAGCATTTATTAGTGCAGGAAACTCATAGTTAAGGTTAAGCTTAAAAGAAATCAAGACATGTTAAGGTATGAAAATGCACATTCAAGACAAGTCAATAACCTTAACTGTGCCCAGTAGTGACATCATGGGGGAAGTGGAATCTCATGTGTCTTTAAAAATCAGTTTAATCTAATCTGGGATCACAAACACTACATGCCTTGACCAGAAGGTAATTCCATTTCTGTCACTTCACTTTATTGCCTGACTTGAGTTCCTCACTTTGCTCTCTTAGGGCTTGTCTTCACTAGTGGCTAAATCGGCGCTGCTGCAATTGATGCAGCAGCTGCGATTTACTGGGTCTGGTGAAGACATGATAAGTTGATGGCAGAGCGCTCTCCTGTTGACTTCAGTACTCCACCTCCTCGAGAGGTGGAAGCTATGTCAACAGGAGAGTGTCTCCCATCAACATAGCGCAGTGTAGATACTGCTGTAAATCGAGCTAAGCTACGTCCACTTAACTTACATGATTTACATAACTTAACTCATGTTAACTGAGATTGACTTCCATCATTAGTGTAGACCAGACCTTAATGTAGTTTTTGCCTTTTAAATAACAATGACCTCTGTCTCTTATCACCTTACAGTTGACAAGAATAGTCTCCTTGTTTACTCAAGCCTCACTGCATTTGGGTGGTTTGTTCACAGGTATTGCTACTGTGTATGTTCGCTATAAACAAGTTTATGCTCTGAGTCCAGGAGAACCCAAGATCGTCAGATTAAACAAGGCTGGCTTTACCCTTGGAATAATAAGCTGCTTTGGACTTTGCATTATTGCCAACTTCCAGGTTTGTGTTCTGTCTGCAGTTTTCTGGATGTTAAACTGGAAGGACAATTCAGTATTTTGGACCAGATTTCAGAGGTGCTGAGCCCCCACTGACTTAAGTTATAGCTGTGGGTGCTCACCACCTCTGAAAAGCAGGTCCTTTATGTATGTTTTCTTTCAAAACAGACAGACATTTTTGGAAGAATTACAAGCCCTAGTAAACTCTGTTCTTCTCCAGTCTCTCAAATGTCTATTTTTCTCTACATTATTATCTTCCTTTTCAGAGTTTTCCTTCTCTCAAATTGATAACCTTTTAAATATTCACACCAGCAAGAAACGCCATATGCAGGGCTTCCAGGTGTCACCCATCTGATGGCAACAGTCATGCATTTGGTAGCCATGTTATGCATATCCGCATCTCAGTTGGAGTCTCATGCATCCAGCTGATCTGCCAAAAGGATGCTGGCATTTATCTGCAGTTATGTAGCCTTTTGGCTGCTGGGGAGCCTGCTTAACAAGGATCCAGGTGCCTCCTTCCCCTGCTGGATTAGGGCCAGAAGTGAGAAGCCAGGAAGTGGCTAGAGCATTTGGTGGGAGCAGAAACACAAGGTGAGGAGCTTGATACTGGCCTCAGGCTCCAGCCTACTCTCTTCCCTCAAATCCAGTTGTACCACATGCTTTATAGCACCTAGCCCCTGCCCACAGGGAGCCCTAGCACCCAATGTCCTCAGCTGCCACCAAGAGCTTTAACACTTCCTATCCATCCACGGGCCCAGCACTTCCTGACCTCCCAGCAGGCACCCATCTAGCTCCTCCTCCCTCCCTGTGGCCACTCACCTACCCTGGCTAGAGATGCCAAGTTTTATTCAGCTCCATGTCCTAACCCCACCAATGATCAAGAGATGCTGTGTTTGACTAGGCCTAAATTTAGGGTTATATGCAAGTTAGTTAATTAAATACTATACATAAAATGGCACATGGTACAAACCAGAACTTGGCAGCTATGCTTATTAGCATATTTGACTCTCAGTGCTAACAAGGAGGATCCCACAGAAAAAAGAAGGAGCCAAAAAAGAAATTATATTCCACTAATTATGGAGGATAAATCAAGAGGGGGCAGAAAGTGGAGTAAGATCGAAGGGTGAGCAAAAGGGTTCCAGAGCAGAGGAGGACACCAAGCAGAGAACCCCAGATAGTGGTCGATGCAGAAACTGTTGAGGGTGTCAGTGGATGCCGCCTCGTAGAACTCTGCCCAGATGGGTGCATGTGAGAGGCCGAAGGCTTGTCTGCAAGGAGTAATTGACAGGCATAGCTATAGCAGAGTAATTGAATAATTATTGTGCTATAGCGATCCAGCTCAATTTTCCCCATGCAGACAAGCCCAAAGAAAACTTCTCTGCTTCTGCCAAGTCTTGATCTCTACATTGTGTGATGGGGCAAGGCCAGATGGCTATAGAAAAGTAGTGGGAGATAGATATTAGCCCCAGGTTAAACAAATCCCTGGTACCAGGATAAGTAAATGGCAGCTGCTCAGGTCAGTTAAGACACCTGGGGCCAATTAAGAGCTTTCCAGAAGGCAGGGAGGATGCTAGGTTGATTGGGACACCTGAAGCCAATCAGGGGCTGGCTGAAACTAGTTAAAAAACCTCCTAGTTAGTCAGGTGGGCATGTCAGGAGCTGTGAGAAGTTGCACTGTTGAAGAGACTGAGCTGTATACACCATATTAGGCACAAGGAAGGAGGCCCCAAGATAAGGGTGAAGTGGAGCTTGAGGAAGTGGGGGCTGCTGTGGGGAAGTAGCCCAGGGAATTGTACGTGTCCTGTTCCTAAAAGGTCAGCTACCATAGCTGATACTATTAGGGTCTCAGGGCTGGAGCCCAGAGTAGAGGGTGGACCTGGGCTTCCCCCTTTTGCCCCCCTGATTAATCAGAGACTGGGAAACAACAGAGACTGTACAAGGGAGGATAGCTTCTCCTCACCTCCCTCGCTGGCTTATGATGAAAATGGCTCAATAGACTGTGACCCTTGTCCCTAGAGAGAGAAGGGTTAATGAGGCTAGTGAAATCAGTCAGGAAACACAGGACCCACGGAGACAAGGACAGAGCTTTGTCACAACTGGCAATATAGAAAAACATATTTGACCACTGGATGGCAGTATAGCAGCACGCAATTTAAATTCTGATTTCTACAGTACAGATACAGAGTCAGCCTTGGGAATTTATTGGTATTTGGTTAAATACGTGGCCAGATTTTGTAAGGGACTGGATGATTTCATTACCATTCATCTCATCTGTAGTTACGTAGCTAAAATAAGGGGAAGCTAGGCTCATGTTTTAGGGCATAAGATGATCTGTGGGGGGAGGAGGAAGTCATGCAGAGTCAGCCAGGCGCATTTTTTTTTCCCTACCTTCCTTCTGAGCATCGGGAACTGGTCACTGACCAAAGACAAAAAACTTGTCTGAGTCGACCAACAGTCTAATTGTCTATGGAAAATCCTGTGTTTCTTTGATAATAGTAGAGTCTCTTACAATTTGTTACTGTTAAATTTTGAAGTATGTATTCCACTTAAAATGTGATTCTATTCTACTTTTAAAATAAGTAAAAGTGACCCTTTCTTAGTCAAAGGAGCAACTGCTGGTTTTGATGCAAAGCCTTTATTGTTCTTAACCCCTGTTAGAACTGAAGAGTGAACATACCTAAGAGGGAGTAAAGGGAAACTTATTTCTCCTACATAAAAATTGGTTACTAAATACCAGTCAGTGCAATGCTGTTGCATTTAGTGGGGTTGCACTGGTGTCACTGAGGACCTGCTTTGACCTGAAGAACCTTTATTATGGGTGGTGATGTTCAAGAGATTCCAGCTTGTTTGAGTTTGCAGAACTGGCAGTCAGGAAAGGCTAATACACCGAGCCAATCCAGTCTGAAGTAATGGAGACACAAACACAGAACCCCATGATTCCATTTTTACAGAGTCACTTTTCAGAGTAGAACCACTAGGTTTTAGCCTGTATTGTGTGATACTGTTGTGTTCATAAACTTAAATTTTAGACAGGGGTGAAAGTAACTTAAGGGACTTACCGGTACACAGGGCTGGAGTCTGAGCAGGGCAGGGCCTCAGACAGAAGGGGCAGGGCCTTGAAATCCCCGGGCCCTTTAAATCGCCATTGCTACCCCGGGGCTCCAGCCATGATTTAAAGGGCCAGGGTCTCTGGCTGCTGCTGGGAGCCCAGGACCCTTTTAAATTGCCAGCCTGGGAAAGCTGCCCCCTGCCACTACGGTTGGCTGTGTACCGGCTCTTGCCGATACGCCGTACCAGACCGTACTGACTTACTTTCACCTCTGATTTTAGAATAGAAGGGGTTAATAGGCCATCTGATCCCTGCCCTCATCTGCATAATTGCAATTGCAGGGCTTCCTTTATCCAGCTTCAGTGTTGCATCCCGGTTTTCTCTGAATACATCTTGTGATAAGACCTTGATGGTTTCTTGTCATTAAACTACAGGCTTCCTTGGACAAGTAGCATGCAGCCAAGTTTGCAAGAGTGGTTACAGACTATAGGCAACTCAACATTTCTGTGTCCAGCTTGATACACTTTGTGTATCATGTACAAAAGTGCTGAGCACCTGCAGTTCCTAGTGACTTGAAATGGAGCTGCAAGTGCTGCACAACTCAAAGTCTGGCCCAAAGTGTCTGAAGTTGGGAACCCAAAATCAGTGGCCTTTTTTAAAATGTTGGCTTTGAACTCTGTGCCTTGGCTTACTCATCTGTAAAATGGAAATATGAATACTTACCACAACAGTCATGTAAGGATCAGTTTTTATAAAAAAATATTTTGATCCTCAGATGGGAAGACTCTCTATATGTGCAGGTTACTGGTACTATTCTCATCGTAACGTTATGTCATTGTCTGATGGGCCTATTCTCATTTTACTTGCCTCAAACCCTCCTCAACAATTCCTCCACTTTCTTTTTGTTAGTACTGTTGAGTTATTTACAGACCAGTCTCCTTAAGGCTGTATTTCACACAGCCACCCTAGGAGTCAGATTGTCATCTTTTCATTATTAGATGAGAATCTGTGACTTGACCATTGAGTCTTTTGTGTCTGAATGATGGGAAGTGATGACAGACAAACTAGCTTAATTGAGAACACTGAGTGTTGCCAAGTCAAATAATGTGCTGTTTAGGAGGCTTATGCTTAGCAACAACAGTATTATAAGAAGTATGTGGCTAATGAAAGCTCAGTAAAAGCTTTTATTCTCCATGGTGATGACCCCCACCCATTTCCTACCCCCCCTAATAACTAAAAACAAGGATTGTTTAAAAAAAAATAAAAAGTTCATGCTATTTTGCTCAAGTCCATTCACTGTTATCATAGCCCTAATTATTGCAACTAACTAAAAGCCCTGCTGTTCTGGCCAGTTTACTAAAATCTCTGCTTTTGAGTAAAGTATCACAGGAACTTTAATAATTGCAAGTGGCCGAGACCTTAGCTTTATGTTTCATCTGAAAGACTAGCCCTCCGGCAGCTAATTGCTCCATGACAACATGTACTGACAGAGTTGGCAGCTGCTGAATTATTGCTAACCATATGTGGATTTCCTTTGAAGGTCTCCCATCCAAGTACTGACCCTGTCCCAGCACTGCTTAACTTGAGAGATGTGAGGAGATCACAGTTAGAGGTGGTGACAACTGCAGGCAAAGCTTTTACAGAAATAAGTTGTCTGAGCTTTGATAAAGTGGAGCTATCAGCACTGCAATAAGCTAAATTGTGTTCTGTATATTTTATGTACATATTATATTTTATTTGTCTTTCCACCTAGAAATATACTCTGTTTTATATGCACGTAGTTGGAGCCTGTCTAACATTTGGAATAGGAGCCATTTACATACTGGTTCAGACTATTCTTTCCTACACGATGCAGCCAAAACTCTTTTGGATCCGAGTGATTGTGTTACTCTGGTGTGGATCAAGCATAGCAAGCAGTATCCTTTGTTGTGAAATACAAGTAACACTAGTAGTACAAGCTAGATCATAAAATAGAGTAAGTTTGTGAAAAATGTGCAAAGACATGTGTAGGGTCTCTTCTAAATAATTGTCAGTGCTAAAAAACGTGTGACCATAGAATATATACTAGTCTATAGACATACAATCTACGTTGTGCTCTCTACTCGTATTGTCTCATGGGGTTTTGCCTAACATCAGAAGGAAAAGTTAATCCTGCTAATCTGTCACACTAGTTCAAGGCAGGCGGAAGGGATGGTTCACCATTTACTGAGGTTGCAAAGTAGATTCTTTCTAAGAGAGTTGAAGATGGCAAAGAAATGTGGTATCAAAGCACTAAGGCCTGAGAAGGGGAAGTGGATGAAAGAGACCAGTGTTTTTAGTGGGTGAACATGAGTAGTTAACTAAAAACAAGCAAACCCTGCATTAACTGTGCTTTCGTCATCTTGCATTTAGAGTATGGGAGTGTGCTCTAGGTTAGGATACATCTTAAATCCATTTCAGGATATAAACTAGTACAGAATGCACAAGATCACAGAACTAAAAATTAGCGGTAGCTTAGGTACAAGTAATCACAACTAGATCACTTGTTATGGGGCAAATATAGAATACTGGTTTGGACTCTATATAAATGTGGTGTTTTAAAAAGGGCTAGTTTCACAAAGCTGAAAATAAGTATGAGCCAAACCAGTTGACAAAGGATTTAAACCAAAAATAATGGATAATAGGGAACTATAAGAACATTTTACTAGATACTTAAAGAGCCACACTAAAGAAAAGGTGTTTTTTTTTTTTTTAAATTAGTGTGGCCACCAGCCAATCTAGTATATATGGGAAGTGAAAGTAATTATTTAAAATAAAACTCACCCACTCGCAAAATGGAAGAAAGGGCAAGTTGACCGCTTCTGAATTATATTAATACTATGAATTGTAGAAAATTGGTAAGGGAAGCAAAAGGAGTAATCCTATGGCCAGCAGCATTAAACATCTTATTATCCTTAAGTGTAGGATTCCCTTTGTTTCTAACAATGGTATTGGTCCATTACTAGCTGGACATGGTTAACCTGTCAAAAACAAACTGAAAAGGTAGAAGTGTTCAATAAATATTTCTGTTCTGTATTTGGGGGCGGAAAAAGCCATATCATATGGTGATGAAATACTCTCCATGCCAATTGTGATTAAGGAGGATGTTAGAGAGCAACTACTAAAGCTAGACATTTTAAAAATTATCTGGTGTGGTTAACTTGCACTCAAGAGTTTTAAAGGAGCTGAAGTTGTTGTAATGTACTTCGAGTTGACAGGGTAGTGCACTACACTTTGATAAGAAACTACAAGAGTACAAAATCAACATGGCTCACATTAAACAGATTAAAAACTGACTGACAGGTCTCAAAATGTAATTATAAATGGGGAATCATCATTGAGCAGGTGTGTATCAACTGGCATCCTCCAGGGATTAGTTCTGAGCCCTATACTATTTAATATTTTGGGCCCATGCATTAATCTCCTGGACTAGCAGCTAGGAGCCTCTGGCTGAGGTATCCCAGCAGGATGGGGAGATCACACTCGCCTCCACCGTCTGTCGTAAGCTCCATGGCTGCTGCCTTCAGAGCCCAGCTCTGAAGGCAGCACATAAGTGAGGATGGCAATCCAGGGACTCCCCTACAACAGATTTGTAACTGCCCCATGACCCACTTTTGGGTCAGGACCCCCACAGTTACACCACCATGAAATTTCAGATGTAAACATCTGAAAACATGAAATTAACTAAGCCAGATTGGACCATGAATTTGGTAGGGCCCTAGTTATGGGGTAAGAAATTATGCTTTTGTTGCAAAGAGTAACTTTTAGTTTCACCTGAAGGTCACTGTTCATTATTGTAAATGCTTCTTACCTTGGCATTTCAGAGCCCAGACTCTCATCTCATTTATGCAGATACCAGGCCACAGGGTGAAACTTAGTCTAGACCTTAACTTGAACATTCTTTCCAAATTTGCCATTTAGCATCTCGCATCTTCCTTACCTTGTTTCTTTAGTGTTCGTTTCTTCGGTCCTTTTGTACAGTGGCCTGTATGGAACTGACCTAGTTCAGAAGCTGCACTGGAACTCACAGGAGAAAGTAAGTCAGATTTTGAGAGCGGGGAGGAAAAGGTAGGACAGTTCCATAAAGGAAGTTGTGTGCATTTAGCATTGGGAAAAAGTGTTCCATGTGTGAAGGCTAATGCAGACTTTCTAACTCAGGGATCAGCAACCTTTGGCACGCGGCTCGCCAGGGTAAGCACCCTGGCGGGCCAGGCTGGTTTGTTTATCTGCCACGTCCGCAAGTTCATCGGGAAGCGGCGGCCAGCACATCCCTCGGCCTGCGCCGCTTCCCGCAGCCCCCATTGGCCTGGGTCGGCAAACCGTGGCCAGTAAGAGCCACGATCGGCCAAACCTGCGGACACGGCAGGTAAACAAACCGGCCCGCCAGGTACAGGTTTAATGACTAGCAGCCACTTTGCTGTACATGACCTGCCTTGTCTTTGCTCACCACAAAGTTATGATCAGAATTGTCAGCCAACAAGACTCTTTACCGTCACATTTTAACATGGTAGCATTCATTGAAGATGAAGCCTGTGTGTTCGTTGCTGTTTGGTGGGTTACTGAAGTGGATATATGAGATTAATAGGCAGAATGGAGAAAGAGGAGAGAGGAAGGGAGCAAGAGAAGGAAGAAGAGAGGAAAGTGGGCAAGTTAAAGGTACATGGGATGTAGCTGTACTTTGTTAGTTGACCTTTAGGGGCCATTATGTAGTAAAGCAACACTCTAGCCCCCAATATACATTAGAAGCAATGTGTACAAGGTCCATGACTTCCAAAATAGTGAGTTAGGAGTTGTCAGCCATCTGCACATGACATCTCTGCACTCTTCTGGGGAAAGACTACTTCACCCTTTCCCTCCCAGACACCAGGTAAATTCAGCTTACTTCATTCTCTTATGAAAGAGTTAGATAAAGGTAATGGAAAAATCCTGACAGATCTAGGAGAGCATCCTTTGAAATGCAGAAATATAAGCCTTCTACCACTGGTGACTGAAAAAGCAGCCTCATTACATAGATGTATTTTCCCTTCAATACAGGGCTACATAGTTCACATCATCAGCACAATCTCCGAATGGTCTCTGGCTTTCTCCTTCCTCAGCTTTTTCCTCACCTACATCCGTGATTTTCAGGTAATGTGAAGTTTGTGTCCAATGCTTTATAGCCTGAGACTCATGAAATAAACTTAACATCCTTCATCAACTATCAGAGCTGGTAAACTCAGCCCCACCAGCCTAGTTACAACAACACATGTTTCTTTTGGTGGTTTTGAGATTCTACCCTGAAAGAGCAGCAAGGTCCCATCTTACTCACTAGATTTTCTTTGTGCTGTGTCCCTAAGGTGTATCTACTGAGGGATCAGAACTAGCTTTCACTACTTTCTTATCCTAAAGGTGCTGCAGAGCTATCATAGCTCAGGGAATAACATGGGGAAATAGCACAGGAAAGGAATGTTGCGGAAAATTCTTGGTAACTGAAAACGGGATTAGAATTAAAACTCTTTTGCCACCCTATCTGCACCTGCCGTCACCCATAGATCAGCCAATTATCTCCTTCCTGAGCTGTGAAGACTTTCACACCCTGAACAGTCATGAGAGAAGTTTGCCATATTTCCTCATGGGTTTGTCCAATCTCAGGGCTATTTGAGTTACTAATATTTTGCTTTCTTAGCAGGCAAGTAGTTTTTGGAGTGAGATGCATTTCAGAGTGCGTGGCCTTGTCTGTAGAAGCTACTCTAGGAAAAGAACAGTAAATAGTGGAGCTGTGCTATGTTGTTTTTGTTTTGTTTTTTTCTATTACAGAAAATTTCCTTGCGTGCGGATATCAGTTTAAGTGGACACAGCGTTTGCAATACACCCAATAGCTTTGTGGCTGATGAACACACGCTGTTGATTGGAGGACGTTTATAACTAAGTGGGAGAGAAAACACTCTCAGCTTTTTATATCTCAGGAATTTAGAAAGTAGCAACAATACTAACAATTTGTATAAGTGTTTGTATCAAATTCCATCCAATTAAAGCGGAGACTAAATGTAATCACTTTGACACGTAAAGGGCTTTGCTATTAACCCACATAGCAATGCAAAGGTGATTAATAATCAGTATTGTCAATAACCTGTAATACATTTCTGCATTTATACATTTTATAGAATGAAGAATAAAATGGATATTGGAAAGTTGTGAGTGGCTCTGCTGATTTGGTCCATGCGTTCTACATGCACAGCAAGGCCTTGGACAAGCTTCCAAGCTGTTTCCACTCAGGGCCTGATACAAGTCCCGTGAAAGTCAGTTACAATGAATGGGAAGATGTATTTAATGAGGATTAGCTACATAGATTGGCATAGGTGAGGAGGAGTTATACCTTATCCAGGTCCTAGCATTGATAATTTTGACAAATGCATATGTACACAAGGGGCCAAACTGAAAGTTGTACAGCCTTCATTCTGGCATTTCTTACCTTTTGAGAGCTCGACTTTGCAACCTTAATATTCTTACATAGTTTTGTAGGTAATTTCCCAGGTTTTAAAAAAGCAAACGGGGAGGGGGGAAAAAAAATCACATTCCACCATGTGGCATATTGACACCAATATGGCTCATTAGCAGGCTTGGAACCTTTAGAGCATGGGTCAGCAACCTTACAGAAGTGGTGCACCGAGTCATCATTTATATAAGGTTTCACGTGCCAGTAATACATTTTAACGTTTTTAGAAGGTCTCTTTCTATAAGAGGGGAGGGATAGCTCAGTGGTTTGAGCACTGGCCTGCTAAACCCAGGGTTGTGAGTTCAATCCTTGAGGAGGCCACTTAGGGATCTGGGGCAAAAATTGGTCCTGCTAGTGAAGGCAGGGGGCTGGACTCTATGACCTTTCAAGGTCCCTTCCAGTTCTAGGAGATTATTACCTTATTACCTATTACCTAAGTCTGTAATACATAACTAAACTATTGTTTTATGTAAAGTAAATAAGGTTTTTAAAATGTTTAAGAATTTTCATTTAAAATTAAATTAAAATGCAGAGCCCCCCGAACTGGTGGCCAGGACCCAGCCAGTGTGAGTGCCGATGAAAATCAGCTCGCATGCCGCCTTTGGCACCCGTGCCATAGGTTGCCTACCCCTGCTTTAGATCAACTGCACAGACCTCTGTAGAGTTAATGAAGTGAAGTAGAAGAATAGCAGGTTATCCTCTGGACTGCGCTAGAGGGGGATGAGACAGTTAGCCACTAGTCTCAGGTATTTGCTGACTGGAGGAATGGTGGGACGGAGGAGTCTTGGATTCCATTTCAGGCAGAGATCCTTTTGCCAGTTCCTCCAAGCTTGATCCCTCTGTCTTGTCTCCTCCAACCTGTCTGTTCCCCACACCTGGCTCTTCATCGTCCTTCGCTTTGCCTATCCAGCCCCAGTCTCCTCACCCAACATATCCCAGTCTCCCTCCAGCTCAATTACTTACTCCAACTCTGTTTCTCTCCTCTTCTTTCACCCCTGGCTTACAAAGGTTTTGTCCTAATCTGCTCTTTCTATTCCCCAGTCAGCTCCTGTTCCCATGTGCTCAAATCTTCCACCTTTCCTCTTCCATGCTGGCTGACTGCCAGCATTGGGTCATGCAGATCACAGAAGAGACAGCAGATGGAAGTGCTATCACATTGACAGGAGGGCCTTGCTTCATTCAGCGAAGAACAGAAGCAAGGTCATCAGCTGCTACAACACTAACTGAAATAAAACAACCGCCATTTCTCTCCAGCTATGACACCCCGGGATAGCCCCACCCCTCCCACCACACTCCTGGGGCAATCCAGGGCTGAAAAATGCAAGTTGTGCTTCCTCTTACCTCATGCCAGCTTCCACCTGCACCCTGGGGATGAGCAAGGTACGGCTCATGTCAGTGTCCCCACTGCCTTGTGCTGACATCAGAGTAGCTTTTCCTAGTGCTGCAAAGGCAAGGGGGACAACCCTGCTTCTGAGTAGGGTCTTAAGGAAGCACCGGTGGGGGCTCTCTCCTTTTCCCCCACCCCTGTATCTTGGATCCCTCTTTCTTCATGCTTCACTTCCTCACTCCCCCTTCCCTTCACCCCATCCCACTATTTTATTTCCACCACCCAGCCCTCTCTCCCTACACCTCAATATCTGGAGTCTCCTTCCCTCCCACCCCAACCCTACTCTCTGGCTTCTACTTTGTACCCTCCCTGCCCCATTTCCCAAGATTTGGCTTTGCCAAACATGGTAGCTTAGGGCAGTGATACTGGTCAATGGCTAGACTGCCTGGGCTGCTCAGTTCTGCATCCACATGTGGAGTTAATCAAGAATATAATAAAAAAGAAATATGGAGATATACTTATCTCATAGAGCTGGAAGTGACCCCAAAAGGTCATTAAGTCCAGCTCCCTGCCTTCACTAGCAGGACCACATACTGATTTTGCCCCAGATCCCTAAGTGGTCCCCTCAAGGATTGAGCTCACAATGCTGGGTTTAGGAGGCCAATGCTCAAACCACTGAGCTATTCCTCTGGAATAACCCCACATAGACAAGCCCTTACACAACACTCAGTAATGACAATACACAAATCCCTGTGCTCCATTAGTTCCTCGTCCACATGACCATGACAAAGAAACGCTGTCGCTTCAGCAGCCTGACCTTCCATCTGAAAGCCCAACGGACACCACCCGCCCCCGCACAGTTACTGAGGGAGTCATCTTACACACTTAGAGGTTAAAAAAACCAAGTAGATCCTAATGTGTTTTATTAAACACTTGCATTGTGTCGGCACCTCGGCTGTGATCCACAACAGTACTCAAGTGCTACCACAAGCTGCAAAACCCTGTAGGCCCCTAAATTCACTCAGTACCTAAGTGTTCACAGTAAAAGTTTCCTAGACACTTACACTTCTGCTCTGAGCATGCACACAGGTGCCTCACTCTAGGCAGCTGGACACTGGTCTCCTGCCTATGTCCCAGCATGAGTCACAAACCAGGAAAGACACAGGCACCCCTAAGTCACATGTGGGGCCCATTCTGGTAAGTATGCTGAGAGGCTGCCTACCAGGTTGGTCCCCTCAGGCAAGTTCACAGTAAATCATCTGGCAGAAGGAACAGCTCTGGATAGGGTACTCAGCCAGCAAGTGGGTTCAAGTCCAGGTGAACAGGGATCTGCCACCTCTCAGGTGAGTGTTCTAACCACTGGGTGATGCAGTGCTCCTCACCCTTTCCTATTGGAGACCTTCCACTTTATTTAATAGAAGTAAATCAATAGTAATTGGACCATAGGGGGGCATGGATCAGCATCATGTCACATCCCTCATCAGCACCTGGCCCAGATCCTGCTAATGATCCAGCCAGCGAACCAAAATCGGGGATGAATCTCACATGCCACCAGAGGCACATTGCGCATATGCTAAGAAGAATTGGACCAGAGAAAGTTAACAGGACTCCGTGCTAGTGCTCAGAGCACTCTCCTGAGAGATGGCAGATTCCTGTTCAAATCCCTTCTCCTCAGGGAGAAGGGGAACTTGAACCAGTGGTTTCCCACATCCCATTGAGTACTCTCCCCACTGGGCTCAAGATATAAAGGAGGCTCCCTGCCCCCTTGGCTTTTTTGTGTGTGAACTTGCCTGAGGCACCTGATCCAACTTTAAATACCATTTCCTTTCCCCTCATGCACGGGATTGTACAAATCCATTATGTGGGCACACAAAGCATCCCTGATTGCCATGGTGTGTGTGGATCCAGGAGTCACGACAGGTGCACTGCCTGGTTCTGTTCCTGGCTCAGCAGTCCAGTAGTGTCTTGATTCTACTCCTTGCCAAAAAATGTCCCCCCTTGTCCTCACAGACATTGTGCAGAATACAGCAGGCCACAATAATGCAGACTGCCTTGACAACACTGGCCTCCAAACGGTTTTGCAGGCAGCGCTAACAGGGTTTCAATCTGCGAAATGCATATTCTGCCACAATCCTACAGCTACTAAGTGTGCAGCTGAACTTTCTTTTGCCAGCTCCTCTGAAAGCAGGATATGATTTCATAAGCCATGGCAACAGGGTGGGGGTGGGGGGGTAATACAGTTAGAATAACCATGGGGACAATGACTCCTTTTATTATAGCAGCAAAGAGTCTTGTGGCACTGTCATGGTCTCACCCTCACTTGAAACTGGGGGGTTTCAAGTTGAGGACCAGCATGTATCTCCCCCACCCTAAAATCCTAGGGTAGGTCTCCTTTTTGCTGCCACCACCCGGTCAATTGGGTCGTCGGGACACCCCCCCCCCTCCCCTCTCCAAAGACGCCCTGGGGGAAACAACACACACACAGAAGAGAGAAGAACCCCTTCCTCCTCCTCCTCTCCTCTCTGACATAAGCTTGTCTCACCACAGAGAGAGAGAGAGCCCCCTCCCCTCCCCCCCCCCTAGAAGGGGGTTAATCATCAAATTATAGAAAGAATTTATTAAAAAAAAAAAAAAAAAAAAAAACACACAATATGAGTCCAAGCTGGACATTCATAGGATATAAAATACTAATTTCTGATCCTCTCTCCCTCTCTCTCTCTCTCTCAGCACAAAACATTAAGAATAGAATAAAACATAACACACACACAAACAACATAAATTGCAAGATTAGGAGATGAGGACAAGGACACAACTCTAATACTACACTATCCTAACTAGAAGAAAAGAAAGAAGAAAGATGAAAACTTTTTGAAGAAACATCTGAAACAACATCTGGACCTAAAAAAAAAGGGCACACAAAACAGAGCACACAGAACAGAGAGAAAAAGTTTAAATTCTAAATTTTAAATTCTCTTCCCTCCCAGGTCTCAGGTAGGGTCAGTGTTAGTACCTTTAGTTGTGTTTTTAGGTGGACTTAACCCTTAACTAACTATTTATGACAGGCACCTTATAGACTAACAGACGTTTGGGAGCATGAGCTTTCGTGGGTGAATACCCACTTCATTGGATGAGTGTCGTCCGACGAAGTGGGTATTCACCCACGAAAGCTCATGCTCCCAAACGTCTGTTAGTCTGTAAGGTGCCACAAGACTCTTTGCTGCTTTTACAGATCCAGACTAACACGGCGACCCCTCTGATCCTTTTATTATAGCGTCATGTGGTCGGAATAATGTCCCAGTTTCTCCATGAAGGAGAAGTCCTGATCTCCAGAACATCCAGGCATCATGCATCCCATGTCAGTGCCCAGGAATCTGCCCTGTGGTTGACCAGGGCCTGCTCCTCCTATGATGGGGTAGCGCTCTTTGCAGTTTATGTACTCATGTATTCCTCATGGTAGGCAAACTATAGGCACAAGTCCCATCCGGGGCTCTGGTCCAGTTTGGAAAGTCCATTCTCTCAAAGCCAGCAATTATTTCACCAACATTTGTAATGCTCACCATCTTCAAGTTCACCATAGTCCTGATTGCCTCAAGCCTCTGCCACAATCCCCCACCCCCAAGTTGTTTTACCGTCCCCCCCATGAAGAGGAGTCATGCAAGTAGATTCCTCACATCAGCTGACTTTGCAGCACAGATCACAAGGAAGGAGGGGGGTTGAACCATCTAACAAGAAGGAACTGTATTTCAATGCTGCTTGGGCTCTGGGGGCAAGGTTTACTAGGCTGTAATGGAGGTCTTCACCTCTTGAGTGCCTCCTAGCAGCTGAGTATGGTACTGCAGTCATTTTCCTGCTCTTGGTGCCCTCTGTATATTGCTGACCTTGCTAGGTGGGTCTTCAGTGACTAAGCCCTCTGGCCAATTCACACAGGCAGTACAGACCTCTTCCAGGGTAGCAAAGTGTTCACCAAACTGTCTGCCCTCATCAGGGACATTAGCCCCATCTTTGGGCCCTTTAAATCACGTTACTCAGGTTTCTAAAGGGGCCTTGTCCCCTTCTAGGGGCTTAGGTCACTTTGCCAGCAGGGGAACTTGGACCCTCCCTTGCTCTGGGTTCCAACCCAAGGACCCTATAGACAGCAGCTATGTGTTACTTACATCAGTTAGTTGCTGCTGCATTCCCTGGACCTCTTCCCACCTGGTCCCTTTATCTTCACCTGTTAGTTTAGAGTTACAGTTCTCAGGTCCACTCACTCCCAGGTCCAGTAAATGCAGCCAGTTGAGTGCCTTTGGCAGAGCCCCTTCCTCACCCTTCTGGTCCCAGGCAGGAACTGACATGATAAAGACCTGCAGCAACTTTTATCTGAGCTTGCTGGGCTCTGATTGGCTGCTTCCATGGGGCCTCTCTAGGCCAGCCTGGAGGACCCACTTTCTTTCTCCTTCGTGGGGCAGGGGGGGCCCACAAGGGGTCAGGTACACACCATCACATAGGCATAAGCACGAAGTCACCAAATGTTTAACCCTAAAGGACATAGAAAGCTTGCTCATTATAGAAGTTTCTATTAGATTCTAACTCATTTGTGTATCTATGTTTACCTGCTTTAACCTTGTAACTAATTCCTTTCCTTTTCCTACTTAATAAATCTTTAGATAGTTTATTGCAGGATTGGCTACAGGTGGTATCTTTGGTTTAAGATCTAAGGCAGTGTTTTTCAAAGGTTGGGTCATGACCCAGTACTGAGTCATAGCATGTAAGGCACTGAGTTGCCTTGCTCAGCACCCAGGGACCCTGGTGGCTCTGGTCAGCACTGCCGACCGGGATGTTAAAAGGCCCATGGGTGGTGCTGACCAGCTAAGACAGGCTAGTGCCTACCTGTTCCGACACCGTACTTTGCCCCGGAAGCAGCCAGGAGCAGGTCTGGCTCCTGGGCGGGGGGGCCATGAGGCTCCACGTGCTGCCTCTGCCTCAAGCACCGGCTCCATGTTCCCATTTGTCAGTTCCCGGCCAATGGGAGCTGGGGGGAAGGTAACTGCCGGTGAGAGCCACGTGGAGCCACATGCATACCTCTGCCTAGGAGCCGGACCTGCTGCTGGCCGCTTCCAGGGCACAGCACAGTCCGCGGTGCCAGGACAGGTGGGAAGCCTGCCTCTGCACCCTGGCAGCACCGCTGACTGCTAGCCACTGGATGTAAGTCCATGCTGCAACCCTGGGCCCCAATCCCCTGTCCCAGCCCTGAGCCCCCTCAAACCTGGAACGTCTTCCTGCACCCCAACCCCACCATCCCTGGCCCCATCCCAGAGCCTGCACTCCCAGCCCATAGCCCTGACCCCCTCCCGCAGCCTGAACCCCTCATTCCTGGCCCCACACTGCAGGCCTCATCCCCGCACCCCAACCCTCTGCCACAGCCCTGAGCCCCTCCCACACCCCAAACCCCTCATCCCCAGCTCCGTTGGATCACAGGCATCAACAATTTTCTTCAACTGTGTCCCCAGAAAAAAAGTTTGAAAACCACTGCTCTAAGGCGTAATTGACCTAGGGTAAGTGACTAGTGCTTGGAAGTGGGAGGAGCTTGAATATTGCTGTGATTCTTGGTGTAAGGAACCATCTCTCATGCTTGTAGGCTCACCTGGGTGGTGAGATAGTCCAAGGGGACCGTCTGTGACTCTGTGGTCAGCCTGTTATAGTGCCTGAGAAGTTTATACTTGATAATTGGTTGGTGAAATCTAAGCATAGAACACAAAGCCAGAGTGGGGTTTGTGCCCTGCTTCCTAATAGTCTGCCCTGAGGTTGGTACAGACGGTCTTGAGTCACTGTAGGCAGCTTTCCAGGAATAATTACTGTGACACTGCACCCCTTATTCTTCACAGTGATATTATTATGACAGGATTATGGCATAATTATGATGCATTTTGTACAAGATAAGTCATGTGAAGTGTCATTTAAAAAGTTATGATTTGCTGAATATGGTTATCCTATTTGTATGCCTGTGTCATTTTTGTATCTGAAGTTATGAATATTGACTAGGGATCTATATTTCAAATGGGCTTACTCTGGAAAACACCCAGAGCCAGCCTTTCAGGTACAACAATGAAGACGCCATACGGGGCTGATGGCCCATCAGCAAAGACAATGGACTGTGGAATATCTCAACCTTCCTGTGGGCGTTTTGGCCGGCCCATACGCAATGGCTGCTATAACACTGCAAGGGTATGTGACCAGACCACATGTTTCCAGACTCCATCTTGGGATGTCAGTATTTTTCCACAAACCGGTCTGGGAACCAAGTTTTGAAACAAAGGGTCCCCGCCATATGCTAAAGCTATATAAGGCAGGGGAGTGACATCTTCTGTTGTTCTTCACTCCCTACACAAGAAGTCTCCTGGAACCTGGAAATACCTGAGGAACAAAGGCTGAACTGGGGTGGAAGTGTTGGACCCAGGCTAAAGGGATTTCTAGCCTGTGTATGAAAAACCTGGGGATTCCAAGCTGTAAAGCAAGTGCAGCTTGTATCTTAAGAATCTACAAGTCTGCCTGTTTCACCAGTTTGGGTGAGACTCTGCCATTCATATCCAATCTATCTAGTATATTAAGCTTAGGTTGCATTTTTGTTTATTTGCCAGGTAATCTGCGTTCATGTTTGCTGTCACTTGTAATCATTTCAAATCTATCTTTTATAGTAGGTAGCCAGCCAGTCAGGCAGCAGCATAGACAGCTGCAGCGGCACAGCAGCCAGCAAACAGAGCTGTAAACAGGGGAGTTTCACTGGGAGTTTACAGGGGGAGTTTTCGGGGGAGACTTAGACCTAGGCAGAAGAACTGACAGGCTAGTGAAGGGAGGGGGTGGTGTTCTGGTGCCTGTTGGGGGTTTGTTTTGGTTTTTGTTTCTTTGACTAACAGGTTTTCAGTGGGAAGGCTATGACTGATACAGAGGCAACAGTGAAAGACACAATGAGGATGACCGGATGTGGAAGCTGCGGCATGTACATGATCCTGGAGGGGGTACCAGAAAAGAGTTTCGTCTGCATGAAGTGCCGCCTGATAGAGCTGATGGAAGAAAAGATCTGAGGACTGGAGATGCAGGTGGAAACTCAGGTCGAGTTTAGAAGGGGATTCGAGCAGATGATGGAGCAAAGAAATGAGGCGGCTGAAGGGATAATCTCAGACTTGCAGATGGAAGCAGGACCAAAGAATTCTGAGGGGAGACTGCTGAGTGAGGAAAGTGGACCGTGGAAGCATGTAACTAAGAGAACCAGGCAGAGGAAAAGACAGGCCAGTGAAGGAGAAATAGAGCTCAGGAACAGGTTTGCAGAGTTGGAAAATGAAGAAGGGACACAGCAGGTGGTCACTGAAGGTGAGAGGGCAAGGAAAAAGAGAAGAGCAGCTAGCCCTACAGGAAGAGGGGAAGAGTCAATGGAGACAACACCAAATATGAGCCCCAGGAGAATGCAGGATGGGTTGCGGAGGATTGCAAGGGCGAACAGGAATCGAGAGGACTTGCAGCCAATGGGAACAGGGGATAGACCAGAGACTCATACTGTCACCAGGAAAAGGCAGGTCTACGTGATTGGGGACTCCTTACTGAGAAGAATAGACAGGCCTGTAACTAGAGCTGATCCGGAGAACAAAAGGGTGTGCTGTCTGCCAGGTGCTAAGATACGGGATGTGGACCTGAGGCTGAAAAGCATCTTAATGGGAGCGGGAAAGAATCCGTTGATTATCCTTCATGTGGGAACAAATGATACGGATAGGTTCTCGCTGGAACGTATCAAGGGAGACTATGCCAGGCTGGGAAGACGCTTAAGGAAATCGAGGCTCAAGTGATCTTCAGTGGGATTCTGCCTGTTCCTAGAGAAGGGCAACAAATGTGTGACAAGATTATGGCGATCAACAGTTGGCTCAGGCAGTGGTGCTATAAAGAGGGCTTTGGGATGTACGGCCACTGGGAAGCATTCATGGACAGAGGACTGTTTTCTTGGGATGGACTTCACCTGAGTAAGGAGGGAAATAGACTTCTAGGATGGAGGCTCGCCCAACTGATTAAGAGAGCTTTAAACTAGGAATTTGGGGGAGGTGGTTGGGAGATGTCCAGGTAATCTCCACGCCGGAATTTAACACGGAGAGGGAAGAAAACAAAGTAAGAGAGGATACAGCCATGAGCAGAAGAATGGACATAAGGAGGAAGGGTAGTGTAGATACCAGTCTAATAGGTGATACTGGTGGTAGAATGTCTGTGCCTAACAAGATAAAGAATGTCAGTGAAGCCAAACGGCAAAAATTAAGCTGTCTGTACACTAATGCAAGGAGCCTAGGAAACAAAATGGAGGAACTAGAGCTACTGGTGCAGGAAGTGAAACTGGATATTATAGGGATAACAGAAACATGGTGGAATAGTAGTCATGACTGGAGTACAGGTATTGAAGGCTATGTGCTGTTTAGGAAAGACAGAAATAAAGGCAAAGGTGGTGGAGTAGCATTGTACGTCAATGATGAGGTTAACTGTAAAGAAATAAGAAGGGATGGAATGGATAAGACAGAGTCTGTCTGGGCAAAAATCATATTGGGAAAGAAAGCTACTAGAGCCTCCCCTGAGATAGTGCTTGGGGTGTGCTACAGACCGCCGGGATCTGATTTGGAGATGGATAGAGACCTCTTTAATGTTTTTAATGAAGTAAACACTAATGGGAATTGTGTGATCATGGGAGACTTTAACTTCCCAGATATAGACTAGAGGACAAGTGCTAGTAGTAGTAATAGGGCTCAGATTTTTCTGGATGTGATAGCTGATGGATTTCTTCATCAAGTAGTTGAAGAGCCAACAAGGGGGCATGCCATTTTAGATTTGATTTTGGTGAATAGTGAGGACCTCATAGAAGAAATGGTTGTAGGGGACAACCTTGGTTCGAGTGATCATGAGTTAATTCAGTTCAAACTAGATGGAAGGATAAACAAAAATACATCTGGGACTAGGGTTTTTGATTTCAAAAGGGCTAACTTTAAAGAATTAAGGAAATTAGTTAGGCAAGTGGATTGGACTGAAGAACTTGTGGATCTAAAGGCAGAGGAGGCCTGGAATTACTTCAAGTCAAAGTTGCAGAAACTATCAGAAGCCTGCATCCCAAGAAAGGGGAAAAAATCATAGACAGGAGATGTAGACCAAGCTGGATGAGCAAGCATCTCAGAGAGGTGATTAAGAAAAAGCAGAAAGCCTTCAGGGAGTGGAAGATGGGTGGGATTAGCAAGGAAAGCTACCTTATTGAGGTCAGAACATGTAGGGATGAAGTGAGAAAGGCTAAAAGCCATGTAGAGTTGGACCTTGCAAAGGGAATTAAAACCAATAGTAAAAGGTTCTATAGCCATATAAATAAGAAGAAAACAAAGAAAGAAGAAGTGGGACCGCTAAACACTGAGGATAGAGTGAAGGTTAAAGATAATCTAGGCATGGCCCAATATCTAAATAAATACTTTGCCTCGGTCTTTAATAAGGCTAATGAGGAGCTTAGGGATAATGGAAGGATGACAATTGGGAATGAGGATATGAAGGTAGATATTACCACATCCGAGGTAGAAGCCAAACTCGAACAGCTTAATGGGACTAAATCAGAGGGCCCAGATAATCTTCATCCAAGAATATTAAAGGAACTGGCACATGAAATTGCAAGCCCATTAGCAAGGATTTTTAATGAATCGGTAAACTCAGGGGTTGTACCGTATGACTGGAGAATTGCTAACATAGTTCCTATTTTTAAGAAAGGAAAAAAAAGTGATCCGAGTAACTATAAGCCTGTTAGTTTGACATCTGTAGTATGTAAGGTCTTGGAAAATTTTTTGAAGGAGAGGGTAGTTAAGGACATTGAGGTCAATGGTAATTGGGACAAAATACAACATGGTTTCACAAAAGGTAGATCGTGCCAAACCAACCTGATCTCCTTCTTTGAGAAAGTAACAGATTTTTTAGACAAAGGTAATGCAGTGGATCTAATTTACCTCGATTTCAGTAAGGCATTTGACACGGTTCCACATGGGGAAATATTAGTTAAATTGGAAAAGATGGGGATAAATATGAAAATTGAAATAAGGAACTGGTTAAAGGGGAGACTACAACGGGTCATACTGAAAGGTGTACTGCCAGGCTGGAAGGAGGTTACTAGTGGAGTTCCTCAGGGATCAGTTTTAGGACCAATTTTATTTAACCTTTTTATTACTGACCTTGGCACAAAAAGCGGGAATGTGCTAATAAAGTTTGTGGATGACACAAAACTGGGAGGTATTGCTAACACAGAGAAGGACTGGGATATCATACAGGAAGATCTGGATGTCCTTGTAAACTGGAGTAATAGTAATAGAATGAAATTTAATAGTGAAAAGTGCAAGGTCATGCATTTAGGGATTAATAACAAGAATTTTAGTTATAAATTGGGGACGAATCAGTTGGAATTAACAGAGGAGGAGAAGGACCTCGGAGTATTGGTTGATCACAGGATGACTATGAGCTGCCAATGTGATATGGCTGTAAAAAAAGCTAATGCAGTTTTAGGATGCATCAGGCGAGGTATTTCCAGCAAAGATAAGGAGGTGTTAGTACCGTTATATAAGGCACTGGTGAGACCTCATCTGGAATACTGTGTGCAGTTCTGGTCTCCCATGTTTAAGAAGGATGAATTCAAACTGGAACAGGTTCAGAGACGGGCTACTAGGATGATCCGAGGAATGGAAAACCTGTCTTATGAAAGGAGACTGAAAGAGCTTGGCTTGTTTAGCCTAACCAAAAGAAGGTTGAGGGGGGATATGATTGCTCTTTATAAATATATCAGAGGGATTAATATTAGGGAGGGAGAAGAATTATTTAAGCTTAGTAACAATGTGGACACAAGAACAAATGGATATAAACTGGACACTAGGAAGTTTAGACTTGAAATTAGACGAAGGTTTCTAACCATTAGAGGAGTGAAGTTCTGGAACAGCCTTCCAAGGGGAGTAGTGGGGGCAAAAGACATAACTGGCTTTAAGACTAAGCTTGATAAATTTATGGAGGGGATGGTATGATGGGATAGCCTAATTTTGGCAATTAATGTGGCAATTGATCTTTGATTATCAGCAGGTAAGTATGCCCAGTGGTCTGTGATGGGATGTTAGATGGGATGGGATCTGAGTTACTACAGAGAATTCTTTCCTGGGTGCTGGCTGGTGAGTCTTGCCCACATGCTCAGGGTTTAACTGATCGCCATATTTGGGGTCGGGAAAGAATTTTCCTCCAGGGCAGATTGGCAGAGGCCCTGGAGGTTTTTCGCCTTCCTCTGCAGCATGGGGCACGGGTCACTTTCTGGAGGATTCTCTGCAGCTTGAGGTCTTCAAACCGCAATTTGGGGACTTCGATAACTCAGACATAGGCTAGGGGTTTGTTATAGAAGTGGATGGGTGGGATTCTGTAGCCTGCATTGTGCAGGAGGTCAGACTAGATGATCATAATGGTCCCTTCTGACCTTAAAGTCTATGAGTCTATGAGTTAATACATTTATGTTTTAATCTAAACCAGTGAGTTTGAAGTGACGTGCATGGGAATCTTAGCTCAGAGGGGCTATTTCATTTCCTCTCTACATTGAGGGGGAGGTGAACTGGATAATAAAATTCATACTGGTTGGGTTGGGACCAGGGCAAGATGGTACGGCTCTGGGGTCCTAGGCTGGGAAGCTGGTGGTTATTTTGGCTGTAGCCTCTCTATTGTTGGTTCACATGCAGTGGCTGGCCAGAGAGCCTGCATGTAACTGCAGCTGGGGGTGTCCCTACCTGTGTGAATTCTGGTGGAAGTGTAAGACCGGGAGCGGGTCTGCAGCACAGTGAGAGAAGGAGCCCAGGCTGGCGGGTCAGAGGGCTCAGCAGTACCCCAGTTCCAGGTGGCACCCCGGGGGAACCCATCACAATTAAAAACAGTCCTTGGGCTTCCCCAGTTATGGTCCCTCAAAAGGCTGGGATCATAAGATTTTGTGTTGATTATAGAATGCTTAACACTGTCACTGTTCCTGACCCTTACCCTACATCTGCTACTGATGACATGTTAGACACTTTACGCAGGGCAAAGATCCTAAGCATCCTGGATTTAACAAGTGGGTATTGCCAAATCCTCTTAGATAGGGGCGTGTAGAAACATAACCGATTTGGGAGTTCAGAATGATACTGGGTTGCCACCTTTCTAATTGCTGGTAAATGGATTTGAGGCCCCTCCCACTGTACTAGCTCTTCCCCCGAGGCCCCTCCCCCATCACGCGCTCCCCTCCCCCCATCACTCACTGGATTGTCTCCTCCCCTCCCCCCCTTGCACCTGGGGTCCTGCCCACTCTATTTTTAGCAGTGTATTATTCTGCAGCCTCTCCACTGCAAGGAAAGGTTCCAGCAGCGGGAAAAGGCAGGGCAGGCAGTGCAGAAAGGTTCTGGCAGCTTCCTGCTGCTGGATCCTTTCCCCGCTGCTCCCCTGTGCCAGAGCCTTTCACTGATGCATGTAGCTACACACCACAGCGTAGCTGCCGCCTGCTTTTCACTGAGGCGTGTAGCTACAGTAGTGTGCAGTGTAGGCGTCGCCATAGGTGAAAAAAAATGTATAGGACCGTAACACTTCCACAGAACAATCGGTAACGATTTGCGCCATAACTTTCCAATTGGGAATGCCCTATTTTTAACCTGGGAACCCGGCGGCGTGTTCCATTTGTAACCTCAGAGTATAGAGAAAACCAGCAGTATTCCCTCGTGCAAAGGGAGACTCAGGAATCTAGTCCCAACCTCCTGAGCAGACCTTTTTGTTGCTGTTTTTAAAGGTTGTAGAGCCTCATTCATTTGACAAATAAGTTGTGCATTTGTTGCAACCCTACAATAACAAGTCAAGGGCACTGTTTTCCTGCATGACAGCACACAGTGCCTCTCATGGTCAGTACACTGAAATTCACCAGGATATGGCTCTAAGGCCTTCCTGTGCCAGGGATCCAAACTATAGCTGTTCATACTGCCATAGGCCAGATAATCTCCTATCTGCCTCCGCAATGTCCTTTTAATGAGAGCGCTCACTGCAGGAAAGTTGGCACCTCTCATCCAGAGTGCCCTGAGTGGAGAGAGGGGACAGAGATGAAGAAGGAAGAGGATTCTCTCCCAAAGACTCATGCTGGCAAAGTAAGATCAGCAGCATTTCCCAGAAGCTGCTCCTGCTCAGTGGCTAAGCAGAGCATTGAAGTCACCTCTTTGAGTGTTCACTGCCATTATCACCCTTGGGAAGTCTCCCTCTGCCTCCAAACCAAATAGGGCAGCCAGATTCCTTCTTTCAGCACCTGAGAGTCCAGGCCAATAAGCTCTTGCTTATTACACCTTCCTGTGGCCACCACTGGTTAGAAAAAGCCAGTCTCTTGTGTAGCATGGGGCCAGGCAGACAGATGTACCTGGCAGACATCAGCCATAAAGGAGCTTTACCTTTCCAACAGATCTGGGAGAAATTCCACACTTGCAAATCATTCCGTTTTCTGTTTGTAATGCTGTGAATCCCCTGCACTGACAAAATGCCTGGGAGAGGCACGAAGCATTAACTTGAAGCCCAGACACAGTAAAATCCATGGGTCAGATTCTCTGCTTTCACAGTGTGCAGCAGGGAGGGGGTGGGGTCAAGGAGCCTGTTACAACTCCCTGAGTTTTACGTAGGGTGACCAGACAGCAAACGTGAAAAATCTGGACAGGGGGTGGGGGTAATAGGAGCTTATGTAAGAAAAAGACCCCAAAATCGGGACTGTCCCTATAAAATTGGGACATCTGGTCACCTTATTTTCACGCTGCCCACTCACTGGACTGCCACCTGGGAATGGCCAGAGCAAAGCATGCGCTGTCTTCTCCTCCTCCACTCCCCACCATCTTCAGGAGGGGCTGCAAGGTGTTGTAGGAGCCAGCTGGAGATTTCACCACCCGAGGACAATCCCCAGCAAGGGGGAGGTGGCCAGTCTCTGTTTCCTTGTGTCACCTGAATGGAGCCCAAAAAAGAACCTGCCCCTGTGAGAACAAATGAATAGAAGTATCTGGCACTCTCTGCTAAAGTCAGACGGCAAATGGAATGGAGGTGGAGAAATGTCTCTCTGCTGGCTGGAAATGAACCCAACATGACCTCCCTGGAAAGGAGAAACTCCCCAGGGTGCAGTTTCCAACGTTCTAGGCACTGCAGCTAGACACAAACTGGGACTTGCCCCTCTCTCTTGATTATAATAATGGTTCTGTTTTTAAAAGACGGACACATTTCCCCTCCTATCCCATCACTCACTGGCCCAATGATCCCTAAACCACCCATCCTCCCGATAGCCAGATCCAGCCCACCCAGGCTTCCCACCAGACGATCCTCAAATGAACAATCCCTCCAGCCCGGGATTCCAGCAGCAATCTCCTGCTGTACAGCCGCCACCACCGCTCCCAGGCCTCAAGCAATCAGGAGAGAGCTGCACAAGTCCACACCCTTGGCTTCTATCCCAGAGGAAGGCACTGAGGCTAGAGGGGCGCTTTTCCCACATTCATTCAGTGCATTGATGGGGTTTCCCCTCCGGCAGACACTGAACCCTCTACATTTCCCGGAACAACTTGTGCTGTGAGTAGATCTGCCCCTCTCTTTTCCAGGTGGCTTTTCCAGTGCCTGTTTTCCACAGCTAGACCCCAGGGAAACCTTCCCTTTGAATCTTCCTGCTCAATCCAACACGGTCTGATTCCCGTAGGCCCCCCGTGGCCAGGATTCTCTTCGTCGCTTTCACTTACCATCCCATCTTCCGCTGTAACAGGAAGAGACTTCAGCCGTAATGAATCCCCTGTACTGGGGGGAAAGGTAGTCTGGAAGGAGGAACAACAAAGGGCCTGTTCTTAGCTGTTTATAAGGCTTTCGACCCAGAGGAGGACGCTTTAGGTTTCAGAATCCCCAGCTGAATGTTCACAGAAGAGGTGAGTCAGAGGAGAGTATCCATCCAGAAATCAGTCAGTACTGGGGGAAGCTAGGAGTGACGTCTGCCATGAGCGCATGGCGATTGCTGGTTGCAGCACCAGACAAGAGACCCAGCGGGCAGCAGCAGGAGATGGCTGTTTCACTCTTCCCTTCCTCCTTGCGTGCCTAACCCATGACCAGGCCACCATGAGAACCCTCCACCCCCACGCATGTTTCCCGTGGGAGAGGTCCACCCTCCCATTGTTGCTCACATGGGCTCACCCAAGCACGTTCCCCTCAGACGTTGTTCTCACACTTTTCCATGAACACCCTGTGGGAGACAGCCCCACTTGCTTTCCCCTGTAAGACAAGGGGACCCACATGCATGTTTTCCCCGTCCCAGAGAAATGATTCTCTGCCCGAAACATTCACTCTGCTGTGCCTTCCCCATGAACCACCTACACCTCTTATACACTCCCTCACAGGAGACGCTGAGTCGCAAAGGCATTGCCCTATATGATTCACCTGCTCCATCTGAGCATCTCATAAATCTATCCCCACACCACACAATCTGATGCGCCAGGGTGTCTCTGAGGCACCCACCTCTGTATGCATGCTCCCCCTATGCCATGCCTGGCCCGACATGCCTGTGTAGTACACAAAGCCCTTCCCATAATGCATAGCCCCTCCATTAAATGCATGTGCCAATGCCCACTCTCCCATGAGATAGCTGCTCCCATACACTCACTCCACCCATGGTGGCTCATGCAACGCTCATCCCCAAACATAACCTTCCCCTATAATAAACTCTTTTGTTGGACACCTGCTTCCCCTACCCAGGCTTACCCTATGGGGTGTCTGCCCTGTATACACACCCTCCCATGAGATATCTGCCCCTATGTGCACTCCTGTATGAATGTTCCCCATGGAACAACCACTGCTGTATGTGCTTTGCATTCTGCACTCTCTCTCCCAACCCAGGCTTTCTTCCATGCTAATGCAGTCTGGAAACATATATATTCTAGACTGATGCTCTTTGGGGGCAGAGGGTCTTTTTTATCCTGTGCTTGTACAGTACCTCACACAATTGGGTCCTGCTCCATGACTGGGGCTCCCAGGAAGAAGCTTTAAGCAACACACCACCCCAGCCAGAGTAGAGAGCCTGGCGCACTGCACCTGGTGCAAGATCTAAGGCCTGAACCAGACACTGTGAACCAAAATCAGGCCATATATTAAAGCAGATGCTCACAAGTTCACTGCCCAGTACATGAACTTGGCAAAGCTGTTGCTAGTGTACTAGGCACTAGATATTTACGTACATCAATTTCAAGGTGAGCACAGATACCTCCCCAATCTGGTACAAGCTAAGATGGTTTGACAAAACAATGAATAGGGATGTTTTTTCCAAGATATCAGGAACAAGAGGTGGTAACAAACAGATGCCATGAAATACGTAAGGTGGTGTATGGTAGTTGTTTGCTTTAGCCTATAAATGTTGGGGTACTTCACCTTAATTCTTTGTTCAGCCAAGGGGGCAGCGGAAAATCCCGCCGTGAACTGAGCTGTTCCTTGCCACAGGGCACTCATGTGTTAGCATATCTGTAACCACGGAGCCAGGGCAGTAGGACTGTGTTTTGATGGCAATAAACCTTGCTGAGTGCCTTTGTCACTGAACCGTGCCCATGGTCCTTCTTTATGAGAAACAGCAAGGTCCGCTGAATGTGCGGGCTGCCTATCTGCTCCAAGAACAGAAGCACTGGACTGCCTGAACGGCATTACTAAGGCAATGACAGTCCAGCCTCAGCACTTAACCACACAGGGTAGTCCTACCAGGGTCTGCTGAACCAGCTGTCTGCACAGAGCTGGACAGTATGTTGAAAGAACACAGACCCGCAAGCCAACTGACAACACTGGCTATTTGTAAGTAGAAAGTGCTTGCTGGGGAGAGAGCACATCTAAAATCAATACAATCACCCAGTATCTTTGCTTTCAGAGAGGTCATCATTACATATATTATTTGTTGCTACTTTCTTCTCTATCTGCTTAACTGCAGCAGGATCATGCATAGCTTTCAAACAATGGCAATTTCTTCAACCTTTGAAGGTTGGGTAAGATGATCACAAATGGTCTCTTCTGGCTTTATAATTATGAGTCTTATAGTCTATTAACATTTTAAGTAACATTTTCATAAGATCCTTAGACCCACTGAAAATCAATGAGATGTAGATGCCTTTAGTCTAACGGTATGTCCATACTTACCGCCGGGTCGACAGGTAGCGTTCGACTTCTCGGGAGTTTGAACTATCGCGTCTAATCTAGACGCAATAGTTTGAACTCCGAACGCGCTCCCGTCGACTCCGGAACTCCACCACCGCGAATGGCGGTGGCGGAGTCTACGGGGGAGCCGCGGACTTCGATCCCGCGGCGTCTGGACAGGTAAGAAGTTCGAACTAAGGTAGTTCGACTTCAGCTACGTGAAGTCGCGTACCTTAGTTTGACCCCCCCCACCCTAGTGTAGACCAGGCCTAAGTCTTGATGACCTTCCTGTTTGAGGTTATGATATAATCTTGCTTCCCAGAATCTCATCTTTTTTTTTTCTTCTTCAGTTTCCACTGTAATGGTTGCAAAGAAATAATTGACAACCTGACTAGAAAGAAGCTGATGTAGCGATGTCTGGCCGAGTTTGCAGAGAGACAAACAATTGCTCTGGGTAGGGCGCACCATTCTATTCATCCCTCAGCAAGGGATTGGGGTTTAACATTGAGGTCCAAATATGTTAATTTGTCAATACAGGTAACGGCTGATCAAAGTATATAAACAAGCAGCAGGATAAACACATGCACGGTTTATGGTGAGCAGCCTCTCATTTAGGTGCCCCAAACAGGTGATGCTTATGAAGCTACCAACACTTTCCCCACAGTCTAACCTGTGGAGCCAAAAGGGAGGAGCAGGGAAAAAGAGAACACCAGAACCCCCTCCCCAGAGGGAGCTAATTCCAGAGCCCAGGATTGAATATGAACCCCAAGAAGGGAAAGCCAATCCCAGAAGAGCACATATGAATATGAACATCTGTACAGTCAACTACTTCACTTTGGTGTCTCAACTGGGCAGAGTTTGGCTTGCAGTTTGAGTTTGGAAGTACCACTGCTTTTTTTGCCCCAGTTCAATCCCCCGGTCTTGCAGGCTCCCATGCTGAAGTCAGCCTTCTTTTGGCCCATAAGCCCTCACTTCACCTGTACGCTGGACAAGGTTCTTGCTGAAAGCTTGAGCTCACTGTTTCAAGGAGGAAGCTGGAGGTACAATCTTTGAAGAAGCAGGCTCAGGCCTTGGCCATTGATTTCTTATAGGCGTATAGACTAGGCAGGGATTATATTTTTAATTTAGACATGGCTCTGAGCAGAATATCACAAGACACTGCACCAGCTCAGAAGTAGCTTCAGGTTACACTGTGAGTGAGGTTAACCTGAGTCACATTTCCTCCCCTCCTTCCCCATGCCCCAATGGGGAAGGGGGTTTGGCAGCAGCAGCAAATTACAACAGTCCTTGTGCTAAATGATTTCCTGAATAATGGGCCAGATTGAAAACTGCAGGCAGTAAGAAAGCAAAGCGTATGCGGTCTCTCGATGTAATCCTGTACAAAGCACTCCGATACCAAGGTGACAAACGCCCTATATTTCTTATAACAATAACACTAAAAGACCGGCATATGCATTAGTCCCAAGAGAAGCCAATGGTATAGTCTGCTATGCCATCTATATCTTGCTTTTTCTTCAGATGTGTACAATGGTCTCTATAAATAAAATCACCCCCTTTTTTGTTGTACAATTTTTATTGTATAAAATCTAATGACCAGATCAAATAATCTTTATTCAAAAACTGACCGCTAAAGTATTGAAACAATTTAATGTTATAGTTTATTTCCTGTAATTCACAAGTGAGCATGCACTAAAAATAATAATACAAAAATCTACAGTTGAGGTTTGCAATTCACATTTCATTTCCAAAAAACAGGCCTTGAAATTCCAAAGCACAAGAATTTTCTAGCACTAGTACAGAAAGCGCTCACTCTAAAGCTAGAGAATATACCGCACTGACAATTCAAATCGCATATTTTCTGCACACTCAATTTTTTGACTCACATAGATTCCCCAAAAGCAGAATACTGGACAATCCAGTTCTTATGTTCCTTACTTCTGGGGTCTACTCTCCTCTATATACATGCATTTTAGCTCCCATTAATGTCCTGTGAATATCAGGTAATTAGATTATATGTTCATTTTAAACGTTCAGAGGCACTGAACCAAATCAATCTCTTGTTTGAGTCACCAATGTCCAGGGAATCGAAATGAATATGGTCCAGATTACTTGTTAGATTTTTCAGGTCTGCTGCATCTTTTTACGCATTTCTTCCAGTGCTGCCGCTCGTTCTCTTAATAGCCGTTTCAGTCGTTTTATTTTTTCATCCCTGATTGTTTCATCCAAGTCCGGCGGAGTCAAAGGGAAAGCATCGTCTCGAAAGGAACTTTCACTAGTCGAAACATCATCTTCGGAAGAAACTAAAGCTGAACAGCATGTGTCTTGAACTTGGTTATCTTGAACACATGGGTCTTGCTCAGAGTTCCTCCCTAGAGATGATCCGATAGAGCTTGTGGAATTTTTCTGCTGTGATAAGACTGGTGTGGATGAAATACGCTTGTTATGTATTACAGAACTGGTGCTGTTGTTTTCCAAGCTTGGATTTATGGCTGATTTGACCATCATTTTCCTTCTCTTTCCATTTTCTGGCATTAGTGGGAGTTTAGCTTTTCTTTTTTTAGTCAAATCCTGTTCCAGGTCCACAATTATCTGTATATCAACAAAAAAACAAATTTACACTAAATTGCATAGCATTTCAATGTTTTATCATCAAGGTAAATTAAGCACATACGAGAACTATTTGTTGTAGTTATCTGAGGTTACTGTGCTGAAATAATTTATTAAACGGTTTGATGCAATATGCTCCAAAGTTAAGGTTACCCTTAAGTAAGTAAATATTAAAAAGTATGTAAACCTGCAGAATCCTAATTCTGTCACCCACACCAACACCACAAGAGGAAACCAAGAACTGATCCTATCTTCCAACAATGCACACCAACAACTGTGAAAATTGACAAGCGATCTAACTGAACTACATCACTGTTGTTGATTGACTGATTGTTACTTGCAGAAGTTGAAAAGAACCAGGTTATCTTTGCATTCTTGCCATAAATTACTACTGTAAGAACACACACAGGGCTTGTTTACATTTAAGATGCTAAAGTGGCACCGCTGCTGTAGCACTTCAGTGTAGACGCTACCTGCGCTGACGGGAGGGATTCGCCCATTGATGTAGGAATCCACCTCCCTGAGAGGTCGTAGCTAGGTTGGCAGAAAAATTCTTTTGTGGATCTAGCGCTGTCTACATGGAGACCTAGGTTTGCTTAATTATGCTGCTTAGGGGTGTGAATTTACACCCCTGATCAATGCAGCTAAAGCAACCTAATTTTCTAGTGTAGACCAGGCATAAGTCAGCAGTTTTTACATGTCCTCAACTGAAGCGACCACAAACAGGACAAACTATGCAGGGTTTAAAATATTCGGGTGTTGTCTTACTGCGACACTTAGCACACACGTCGCTACTGCATTTGAAACAATTTTTAGAACTACATTAAATTAGTTTAAACTATATAAAATATTGAAAGACAACAGTACAGTGTGCAGCTTTCCTCTCCACTTCTGTTCTAATGTTATTTTAAATTAACTGTTACCCCTGTGTGTCATTTAATGCTCATCATCCAATATTCGTACCTGAATGGGGAAGGGGTCCTGTGAAATTAATGGTTTGTAATCACATCATTGAAGACTGTATTATAAGGAAGACTCACAAGGGGACTGAGTTCAGGTCTCATGGGTAAACTCAGCTTTGGTGTCTCCTAGATTTCAAGTTCTTCACTGTGATACCTTAACACATTTTTAATGGGATTTCCTATATTTTTTTGAAGAAAGAAAACCCTCCCCAAGCTTCTACTTCCACTGGAGTCAATGGCAAAACTTCCATGGTCCACGATTAAGGACCTCAATGCACATCTTAAGTTATCTATCGAGCTTCATCAAATGAGTGTGAATAGGCCCACTTATGGACATTTTAACAATTGGGATAAAGCTTTCAGCATCAATGAAAGAAGCAACCAGAGTAGTCCTCCCAAATCCAGGGAGAATATATTATTGAATCATCCTGTTGACCTATTTCCCTGTTAAACCATGATGTAAACATACCGACCAAGGTTTCAGCAACTAGATCAGGGGTGGGCAAACTTTTTGGCCTGAGGGCCACATCAGGGTCCGAAACTGTATGGAGGGCCGAGTGTAGTGTATTAAATTGGTCTCCGAAGGAATGTGCTACTTATAGTGTATTATTTACGGCTGCCAGTCCTGGTGCTCCGTAAGTAGCACATTCCTATGGGGAGCAATTTAATACACTACACCTGGCGGCTCTCGCAGCCCCGCCATCGAGAGCGCTGACGGCACGGCGAGCTGAGGCTGCGGGGGAGGGGCCGGGTGCGAGTCTGCTCAGCCGGGAGCTCAAGGGCTGGGCAGGATGGTCCCACGGGCCAGATGTGGCCCACAGACTGTAGTCTGCCCACCTCTGAACTAGATTAAATACATTATGGCATTATATATATTACACACACACACACACACCAGGCTTCCTCCAAGAGAAGACATCTAACAACATTGGATGTGTGTTGGGAGCTACCCACTCTGCCTAATCAAAAGAAAATTCTTGGCTATCACAGTGATGCCAGGCTTGCTCTGAGACTTTTAAAGATGTTTATGCAGAAAAATTAGGGAGGTTGCTTGGACCTCTCTCTTCCTCCTCTCCTCCTTTATGGCCAACGAGGAGGCTTCCCCCATTGTACTCTTGTGTTCCCCACTCCCAAACAAAAAGAAGGGGAGGATCGACCCTAGGAAAGCTGCCCTGCTATCCTGCCTAGGTTCCTTAATTATCTTGACCAGTCCTGGGCCTAGACTCCCTGGGCAATGGAGAAGAATGCCCCCTGTGGCTGCTGCTCTAACTGCTGTGTTCAAACCTGAGTGGTGGTGAGTGAGTCTCTCTCTCTCTCTCTCTTTCACACACACACTTATATATGTAAAATGTGCAGGCTTGCAAAAATCAGTAGATTGAAGCCTGAATTAGTAATTTAATAATTACATTAAAATATCCAGATGATTACTGAAAATTAGGGAGAGCTGGCATCTGATAGTATTAGCATTATATCATGAGAAAGCTTTTGATTGGGTAGAGTGGAACTATTTGGTGTCAGACTTTGAACAATGAGGAGTTGGATACTGCCTTCTTAGATGGATAAAAGGACTTTTACTTCTATGACTCTTAATGTATTGTAGAATTATCAATCAAAATTACTGTACCACTGCAATTATTTATCGGAAGAAATAAGAATGCCAGAACAACAGGGAAAAGCCAACAAAGCACTAGTTTTCAAAAGGCAAAGTAGTAGCAACTATTACTCCATAGATCTAATTCCTATTCTTAATAAAATAATGGAATGAATACTGAAGGGGAAGTTAGTATTAATGAAAGGTAACAGAAGTAAGAGCATCAAGCAGAACGAGTTTATAAAGAACAGATCTTTCCAGACAAACTTCACTGCTTTTTGTTCTTGTTTTTTAACTAGATGTACAAAATAAGTGAATGAAGGGACAAAGTAGATACATCACATCTGGATTTCAGTCACGCAGTTTCTGAAGAATTTAAGCTTTCATTTAAAATTAAGTTTCTAGCTCTTGTGGTTGTGAAGATATTGTCCTATACGTGAGGAACACAGTCTGATCTTCCCTAATCTGCAGATTGTGTGATGCTTTAGCAAAAAGGGCTAACATGATAACTGGGTGTACAGACAGAGGAACATCAAGAAGGAGGAGGGAGATGTATATGGCATTGGTAAGGCAACTACTGGAATAGCGTGTCTAGTTCATGGGCTCACACTTTAAAAAAAGGAAGTTGAAAATTGGAGAGGATTCACAGAAGAGCAGCAGAATAATAGGAGATGTGGAAAATATGCCTTACAATGACAGACTAAAATAAACTCAGTATATTTTTCTTATTGATGGAAAGGTTAAGAAGCAACTTGATCATGGTCTATAGTTACCCACATGGGGAGAAAATATTTGATGTTAGAGGGCTCTTTAATCTAGCAAAGGCTTAAAATGATCCAGTTGATGGAAGCTGAAGTCAACGAAGTTCAGACTGGAAACAAGATGAAAATTTTGAACACTGAAACAGATTACCAAGGAATACGGTAAATTCTCCATCACTTGAAATATTTACATCAAGACCAGAGATAAAATAGTCAAAAGTGCCTAAGGGACTTAGAAGCCTAAGTCCTGTTTATTTCAAGTGAAACTTAGGCTCCTAAGGGGCAGATGTACAAAGGAAATGAAGCACCTAGAGATACAGAAGGTGTCTAATGGGATTTGTAAAAGAGCCTATGGTTAGGTGCCTGACTCCTATCAAAATTAAGCTTTGTCAACTTATTGGCTGAGCTGTCAGAGGACATGTGAGGCCATGACTAACCTCGGTTCTACTCTGCCCAGTGGTAAAGCCTCTCAAGAGTCTGTGGCTCTTTATGCTCCTTTGTTTCAGAGCTGTAACACCTCTCACATGGCTTCAGACATGGTTTTTGTTTGAATGAGCCATCAACACATGCCTGCTTTCCTTATAGCCTTGACAATAAACAACAATCATCCTGGTAAAGGCACACGTATTTGGATGTCAGACCAAAGAGCAAGGATTTGAACTAGAGTGAAGTGAGCTGCCCTGAGAACAAACTCCTGATGCATGTGGGCAATGGACACACTGGGCATTCCTGAGCTAAGGCAAAGAAAACCTCTTAGTCCCTAGCTGCCAGGATAGAGTGAAGAGAGATACTCCATCTTGAACTTCTGGAAATGGCTGAATGTTCACAAAATATATCCAAGAGGGGTCTGACTGCTCTGGATTTTGGGGAGTAAGGGAGACCATAATTTAAACTGAGTTGAGTCTTAGCAACTGGCCTTATGGGAACAGAAAAGAGGCTCCAACACTGATTAGATGATGCAACCTGTTGAAGATATGATTTCTTTGATGAGGGATCATGAATGTGAGAAGAGAAAACAGTTGTCAAAGGAAAAAGGGTGGGAAGGAGGATGGCTGGAATTCTGAGATATTTCCGTCTCCACAAGACAAGAAACACTTATCTAACAGGACTGTGGGCTAACCTCAAGGAGAGAGAGAATTTTCTCACTTTTCCCAGCACCACTGACACCCTACCCACTAAGGAGAGGAGTCTCTTGATTCCAGCTGGATAGTCCCTATCCCTGAAAGAACTAGACTTCACTACTGGTCTGCAAGACAAAATATGCTGGTATCTGGGTTTATTGTACTTAATGTGAGACTTCTGGATGTAAATATGTTCTATTCTTTAAAAACAAGGACAATGAATGCATAGGTCAAGAATCTGAATGAATGATTTCTTCTCAGGGTCAAGTCCATGAGGTCGAAGAACTTAAAAAAAATAACACTAGGTTCTTTGAAGGTCAGGGCCAGGATACTCAGTCTTGATGAGAAGACTCTTCCTCAAAGGGATTACACAATCTGACAGCTGTTTGGCACGGCCTGTTGTAGGCCACTGTTGAAGGTCATCCTGTTCCATGCCACTAGCTGCTGATTGCTAGGACAAAAACATAAGTGGACCAACCTGAGGAGACAAGCAAATGTCTTGTCTGATTTAAGACTTCTGTTAGGTACTGAATGGCTGCTCTGGATCACAGGAGACACAGACCTCAGTAAGCACTTGAGTGGATGCTATGATGGTGGCTATTTGAGGGAGAGTTTTACAAGCAAATAATTTCCTCCCACCTCCAGATTTTCACAGACTAAGTTAAAAAATGCCATAAAACTTGTCAAGATAACAGCTCTGCCTGAAGTTCTAGCTGCTTCTTTGACAAGGTTACTAACAAAAGAGGAACCACCAATGGAAGCTGTGAGAGGTGGTTTGAAGGAATCTGGGAGAAAAGAAGCGTTTTTAGTGAACTGAGTGCCATCTGCATGACAGATGAGTGGCAACCAACACTGCCTGTACTTGTGGCAGCTACAGTCTGAAACTAGTGCTGAATCGCTAAGTATGTTATTTCCTCTCCCCTTTCCTTCACATTAATTTCACTTGTGTTAAATTGTAATTTAATTAGCAGTGAAATTCTACTTTTAAAAGTGTAAGCGTAGGCTATTGGAGGGTATACATCAAAATACATAAACATTGAGATACCTTTTCCTCTTCACCATGGTCCTGCTGCTTAGCTGGTATCGCCATTTCTTGTGGTGATGCACTCCAAGAATCATTATTCTTTTTAAAGTTATTCCTGGAGCACACACTTGCTTCTGATCCTGCAGGAGGAGTTCCAAAGGGAATTCTATTAAGGTATACTCTCTCCTCTTTAAAGAGACCGAATTTCTTTCTTAATTCCAGGTATTGTTTCCCATGGGGTTCTCTCATGTGTTTGATTTCAGTGGCCTTTTCTGATGAGCACACCTTCTCATTTTGAATCTGAAATAAGAAAAATACAGTATATAAACAGTGTTGCAGCCACTCATCAACACACCTGTGATCATTAAAACATTGATATTCTGGTAAAAAAGTGTTCATTAAACTTTAGATATTGGCTTACTTGGAGAAATTACAATATTCTAAGATGATCATTTGCCTTTTCATTGCCATATTTATTTATTTTAAAACAGCATATGAATTAAAGTTATCAAGTCCTGCCAGTATACTAACAAAGTGCTATGAGAGGCAAGGTAGCCACTTACCCTAAGGTCCCAGAATTACCAAGGAACAGATGACTAAATAGGAAATATTCATCACAACGACACTCTCCTGGGGCACAGTGTGTTTGCAGGTGCCTACATTTCAAAGATGACTGATAATTCTAGAAGTTTGGTATTAACAGTCCTCTGTGCATAATTTTGTTGTAACCTGATGCCACTCTTAACCATCACACAACAAACACCTGTTTGAGCATGCACATGTGGGAGGAGAGAGGAAGAGAAGCAAAACATCTAACACTATCTGGTCTCCACAAAGGCCTCAGGAACTGAGAAAGCTCTTACATAAGGGTATCACAAAGCAGACGACAGAAATAAATTCAGTTCCATTTTGGGTGCAGAGGTACATAATGAATTAAAAACCCCAAAACCAAACCCATAATTTGTAGCAGTGATTTAAAATATGTATAAAATGATAAGACGTATGCCTGGCTCATGTGAATGGTTGGGCTGGCAGAGGGGAGGCACGTGCCAAAATGGGACTAGAGACAAAGAAGTGAAATAATATTTTAAAATAATAAATTTCTCATCTAGAGATCCTCAGCCTCTCTTAGTCTGCAACCACAAAATGGCCAAATACTCTGACTTGCCACTCACTGTATCCTACAATCCTTTGTGGGTACAGAAGATTGTGGGATTTGGGTCATGGTATTATTTTTTTGTGGATTAAGGCTAAAAAAAAGTGTCTAGTGTAGGCTGGGAAGGGTTGTTGCCAGTAAAATTGCTACTCTGTCTCCCTCAAAGTTTCTCTCTGTCTCACCCCACCCCACCGCCCAAAGGGAGTGGATCTCTCCCCCTCAGAGCACTACATTTACATATCTGGATTGGGAAGGGGCTGGTGAATCCCTCCCCAGCTTGGCATAACATGTGGGGACCAAGCACCTCCTCTTTCCCCACAATGCATTTGGCAAGAAGGAAACAACTCTTGCCTCTGGTTCTCCCTGCTGGCTGATCCTGGAACTGCTCCATGCTGCTAAGCAGAGTTCTTATCTCCACTCTAATCAAGAGCCCTGCGACGGAGGGAAATGCTGAGGCTACAACACTCCAGGCCTGGGAATAGCCTCATGTTCCCTCCTTTGCTTCTCCTGAAACCCCTTGCAACTTCCTGAGAGTCACAATCCACAAGCTAGAAAACCCTGCAATAAATAGTTAAGAACAAAACCCAGGGCTGTACTACCCAGTGGTCTGTCCCAAAAGGAACAGGTATGATTGGCATCATAGTGCATTGTTCTCTCCTCGTCCTCTGATGCTGTTCTTTTGAATGAGGCACTTAGTGGGACTGTGATGACATAAATAACTTAGCGAAGTATCATACAGTAAATACGACTTTAATTTAGTATGGTAGCATGTCCCAGGATGACATGGTAATTGCTACTCGGCATTGTCCTGTTATCTTCTCTTCTGTCCTTGCTTCAAAACCTCTTCCTTCTCTCCCCATACCTGATCCATTCTCCTGTCAACAGCTTGTTGCTATGTAGGAAGACTTTGATTTCCTCTACCAAAGCATATAGAAATAAGTATAATTTCACCACAGGGCTAGAGAATCAAAGGTTCCCCAACATTTTCACTTTCTATCCTCACGGATTGATTCCAGGAAAAACACTACCAACTCTCACCATATGCACCTGAAGAACATGCTCCATCTGGAGAAGCTTAAAAAGGTGAAGTTTGCTACTGCAAGCAGGGGTGGGAGGGGAGGGAGGTTTGCCGAGCAGATGCTGCATCCTGGGTGCAATGAAAACATTTACAAACCTTACCCCAGCAACTCACATGAAGAGGGGATGACCTCAGCAAGGGATGGGGCCATGCTCAGATGAGAAATCATCTGAATAACCACCTGGTGAGGCAAAAAACTGGGCTGAGGCCCTTGACCTCAGACTCAAGTCCCACTCACAGTTTAAACCCACTCCCCACCAGGAAGGAACCGCAGGGAAGAGCTCGATAACCTGCTGCTCCCGGGGACAACAGGGGAATATGAAAAAAGAACGCCCTTGGATGGAATGAGATCACACAGAGGGCTGGGCAGCAGAAGAAGGGGCCTGTAGGAGGACTCTCCCCAGTTGATGGTCTCAGGATGGGTTCAAGGAAAGGCGGTTGTGACAGTCTGTACCACTATGTTCACCCCTTTTACAAGACTATGATACATTTTGTACAAAGCATACTGTGTAAGGTATTATTTGAAAACTCATGATTTGCTGATCATTATAGTCTTGGTAAAGTATATGTGGCAACGCTGTAGGTAAAGATACAAGATTCCACGGTATGATTTTGCCCAGGCCTTGTTCCAGCATGTTCTGGAAGGCAGTCACAAACAAGTTCCTGGCCACACAGACTTTCTGTCTCCTGAACATCAGTGGGAGATGATTCTTGAGCAAGAGAAAGGGCTACAAGAGGGCAGCGCCCCAAATCATCTCTCCCTTGCTCGCTGCCCATGGCATCATCAACCCCTGAAGAACAAAGGAAGCTACACCGGACTGGGGGAAAGAGGGAAGTGGAGATCCTGACTTAAAGAGGTTCAGCCAGTCCCTACATGCCTACAGAAAGCCTTCCCCACAGCTAACCCATCTAAGTGTAAGTTGGCTGTGACAGAAGTAACTTATTTTAGGGTATCAGATAAGAGGCATTGTGAAACCTGTATTAGACAAAGTCAATGAATAAACTCACGCCCCACACTCCAGACGAGGAGAGAGATACGGTGCTTTCTGGACCTGATGGGATACTATCACCGGTTCATCCTCAACTCTGAATCAATCACAGCTCCCCTGACCCATCTGCTAAAAGGCAGAGACATTAATGCCTGATGGGTTGAAACCTTGAATACTCTGAAGATGCGACCAAGCCAGGCAGTGGTCCTTGCCAACCCACACTTCACCTGGGAGTTTATTTTCTACACAGATGCTTCCGATGTTTGCCTGAGAACGGCACTCTCCCAGAAGCATACCCAATCTCATATTTAGGCAGGAAGTTGTTCCCCAGGGAGAGACTGAATTATTGGGAAGGAATCTGTGGCTATCAAAAGGGCTGCGTACTTCCTCAGGTATTACCTGCTGGGTAGTCCCTTTTCTCTAGTCACAGGCCATGTGCTGTTGCAGTGGCTACCCTCCATGAAGGACTCAACCTCCCAGATTATGCATTGGTATCTAGCACTCCAGCCCTATAGCTTCAGGGTGCAGCACCAAGCAAGGAAAGAGCATGCAAATGCATTTTTTCCCCAGGGAGATGGGACTGGGGAGACTCTTAAGCAAGAAACATTTCTGGACTTGAAGAGGGGTGGTATGTGATGGGTTACGCCCCCATCCCACTGATGGAAAGGCAGAGCGTTCCTGCACTCAGGCAGTGCCAATAACATACACCTTCAGAACATGCTCCATCACAAAAAGGGGAGCTTAAAAAAGTGACGCTCGCTACTGCGGGGGGGGGGGGGGGGAGGGAGGAGGAGGGAGTTTGCCCAGGAGGAAAGGCTGCTGGGGACTGGCAGTGAGGTTCAGTAGCAAGAGGAGCCCAGGCCAGGGTAGTGGCTGCCCTTTCCTTTACCCTACACCCCTCTTCTTTGGGGGAAGACTGACACTGCAAGCCTGATATGGGCAAGAGGCCTTTGAAGGCTGCTCTCAGCCAATAACCGGTGGCAAGACCTGGGGAAAGTCAGCATGGACTAGAGATATTTGGACTCAAAAGAGATCCTGCGAGTGAACTGAACTCCTGCCAGAAGTGGTGATAATGCCCGGGGGGGGGGGGGCGAGGGGGGCTCCCGGAGGGAACCCAGGGGCAAGAAACTACGGCAGAGCTCAGGCTGAGGGTCAGCCAACTACACCCTATGAAAAAGGATATCAGACTATTTTTTGGTTTTATTTTTTGTGTGCATGTTTTTTTTTATATTAAAGTCCTCACTTCTACTTATGCACTGTGACTTTTTAACCTAAATTTTTACTAAGCTCTTAGGGGAAGAAACTATCAAAGAAAGTCAACCACTGGCCTCTCTACTTGTGTCTTTCTCCTCTCCAGTTGGATATCATCAGAGGTAAGTCTATGGTTGCCTGGCATTCACTTTTGCACCTGGTAGCCCAGTCCCCTTGGACTTCCAAGGCTTCAGTTGGTTTGCACAAATACTTTTATCTCACACTGCAGTGACTCTGCTGGTTCAGTCTCTGTCTCTTGCAAAGTGAGCACAAAGCAGTTTCAAATAAGCATTCCCCTCTTTGCCAAATGCCCAGAAGAGGCTGGGACTTGGCTGATAGGAAAACAGACTGATGGGACAGGACTCACTCTTCCTTCTGGAAGGAGCGCTCCTCCTCGGTTCCATTGGAAAGGGAGCACAGCTTGGAATGAAGGGTATGGTTCAGTAGGAGTTTTTAGTTAGTTTGTTCCAGATTAAAAATGGCAATCATTGGCTAACACGGAAGTAAGCTTCCCTTTCTTTCCTCTTCTCACGTTTGTTCATTTGCATACTACAATCTTACTGATTAAAACCTTATTGCTTTTCTTTTTGGTTAATTAAGAAACATTTGGGGGGGCGGGGCAACATGCTTGTTTAGAGAAAAATGTGATTTGAATGACACTGGCTTCAGTCACATAGAATCACGATGTAGACGTAATTTGGTACAGATAAACGAGGGCACATTTTGCTGCAGACAGTTACCTTTTGTTCTTCTTCACTGAAAGCATAATGTTGTTTTGACTGAGGAGTAACAGCAGTTGCTGCTTTGGGAGAATGACTCTTCTCTTTGCTGTTACAGTGCATGTTTTCATCCATCACCATTTTTTTAACTGGGTTCACTTCATTTGAAATCCCCCCTGTTGTGGACAAAGGCCTGCATTGGTTTGTAGTAATAATATGCTGATTCACACGTGGTGTTGCAAGCAGAGCAGGTGCAGGTTTTAAGTTCTTTCCTAAATCAGGCTGTGGAACAGGCTCTGTATTTATACTTGGCTTTGGATCCTTTTGAGTAAGTGTCATACCTTTATTTTTCGACAACACTAGATTTACCACCTTGTTGGTTATCAGCTGAGAGGTGTCCTTTTTAAAAGGAGCGTCAGTACCCGGAGAGGCTTGTTGATCAATTTGGGCTGACAGAACATCAGACCCTCTTTTTGTCAGCAAATACACTTTCCCATTGTACATCACCAGAGCATTATCTTTAATAGGAGTGATTGTCTGGCTTCCACTAGGGCTGTTAGAACAGATTGGTAAAATATTTGCAGAATTTTTTTCTACATTCTTCATATCTGCCAAGGTTTTCAAGATCTTTGAAGCCATGTTATTTGATGACTTCACAGGAACAAGGTATGGTATTGATGCCTGGGAATTTTCTTGCACGACCCATTTCATTGGAGTCTGCTGGCGCTGTTGGCCATCAGAAGTTCCCACTGGCGGAACAGAACTCTTTACCGTTGTTTGTGCAGTTGTCAGTATTAATGATTCTGATACTTCTGTGACAGGTTTTGGGCAAATGGTTTGCAAGCGCTTGGGAACGACTGTTTTCACTGTATTTACTGGTGACACATAAATAACAGTTGGTGTTTTTGTGGCTTCGGCTGCTCCAGAGGCATTTGTAGCAGCAGCTGCAAGTATTTTCTGCTGTACTGTAGGTGGTAAAGAAGAAGCTGGGACAGATTTCACTTCTGCATGAGCTGGTATCTGAAGATGATGCCCAGAAGGAAGCACAGGAGATTTCACCGTCACTGGAAGGCTTTTTGTGTTGACTAACACATATGCTGTATTACTCTGGTTAGATGAAGTTGACACAGCAACATTTTGCAAAGACAATCTATCAACTGAAACAGAATTACTCTGAACATTAGAAACTGGTTTTGTAGTCAAGCTCTCTTTTTCAGGGTTCACGCTAACATTTTCCTGTTTATCCAATGTCCTTGTAAGAATGATCTTTCCAGGATTAGTGGACTTAAAAACAGGTATCTTGACAGATGAAGATGTGGTGCTATTGGCAATCTGTGTCTTAAAAGTAAAATGAACTGGACTTGATACATTCCCTTTAGCGGTATCAGGCACAACTGATGACTGAACTAGTGGCATAAAATTTCCAGAAGATTTAGAGATTGGGAGCAACTTCAGAAGGTTTTTTCCATCCGGCCCAGTCGTCTGAACTACTTGGTACATACAGCCTGCAATGCTTAAAAAACAAAAGAAGAGGAAGAAGAAAAGAGTAGTGTAAATGATCAGAACATAGATATTTTGATTAATTCGCACCAATTATTGTACACATACCATAGTCTTATCTTAGAAGCTGGCTAACTACAGAAAACAACAGATAGTCTTCAGTAATTTCAATGGTAAAACGTATGCTTCTCTAGTGATATACATCACTGGGTCAGCTGTTACAGAACTCTGTCACTTAGTTTGTACTCACGCCTAATTATTATATACTAGAGTGGCAGGGAATGACATTCTTCTCAGCTAAAAATCAAAAACCCCAACATATCTTCTTCCTCTGCTCACAAGGCCCCTCTTTCTGAGGTATAACTTTTCACTATTCCTGGGAGAAGACATCTCACCACCACTCTACTGCTCTTACATTTACCACTCCCCCTCCACACCCCGAGCCACCAAAAAACTGGGGCACCATGGGGAAAAGAGCATGACGCTGAATGTAAAAAGAGAAGATGAGACGTCTGCTCCTCTTTCTATGTTTTGTATCTCCAGGACTCTGGAGAGAGGAGAAGCAGGTTGTTAACATTCAAGCAGGGAGGAAAGGTAACTGCTGGCTCCCTGCCTGCACATGTCTGTATAGGGGTCTACCAAATTCGCAGACATGAAAATTGTGTCACGGACCATGAAATCTGGTCTCCCCCATGAAATTTGGTCTCTGGCCTCTCAGCTGTGAAGGCAGAGCAGAGAGCAGCGGTTGCTGGAGGGGCACCCAGCTCTGAGGGCAGCACCACTGCCAGCAGCAGCACAGAAATAAGGGTGGCATGGTATGGTATTGCCATCAATATTTCTCTGCTGCTGCTGCTGCTGGCAGCAGCACTGCCTTCAGAGCTGGGCACCCAGCCACTGCTCTCCAGCCACCCAACTCTTACTCCTGGGGGAATTCTGCACCAAAAATTTAAAAATTCTGCACCAAAAAAATTAAAAATTCTGCACACAATATTTGAAAATTCTGCATATTTTATTTGTCAAAATAACACAATATAATCATGCCAGTTAGAATTATTTTGGTCATTTATTTCAGAATATCTGTCAGCAAGTAAGTCTGTAACAATACAGACCAAAAAAAAAAAAAAGATTCTGGTGGTGGTGTTTTTTTTGACAAACAGATTCCTTACTAGGCATATTAATACAGAACTTTGTGTAATTCATTTAAATTACAATACAGAATTGTATTTCCTGCACCTGTCAGAAGCAGTGCAAAGACTTGGTGAAGTCAGGAGTAACGGAGGAGCTGAGGGAGAGAAAAGGAGCCTAGGAGAGAACCTGAAAGGTGTTGGGTGTGGATAGGAGGCTTTTATTTGGAGGGTGGGACGGGGATTGTTAGGGTGTTGGGAAGCCTCCCCCATGCAGACCCTGGCTAACCCCAAGCCTCTCCCATTCAGTCAAGCACGTCTGCCCCTGTCCCCGCACCCCGATGGGTCTCCGCAGGACCGCCCCCCCCGATCCCGAGGCTCAATACTGTCACCCCACAAGCTCCTGAGACCATGCTCCAGTCTGTCCCTTCCACTAGCCATTCTGAATCCACCTGTGACCCCCCAGCAGTTCTGTGTGCCCCACCTTGTCCTAACCTGATTCTGCAGGCAGGGTGCTGTGATACACTACTCCTAGGGGAATTCTGCAGCACTGGGCATAGAATTTTGTATTTTCCAGCATAAAAACATTTTGCCTAAGAAGTGCTGTAGTTTTGCCTTTTGCCCCCAAGAGGCTGCTGTGGCACCAGAACAGCCAGCTGTGTTCATGCTGGCTGTTCTAGCGCCACAGCGGCCCCTAATGAGAAAAAGGCAGAACTGCACCACTTCTTAGGCAAAATGTTTTTTATGCAGGGAAAAAACAAAATTATGCGAGACATGAATTCTGCATGGCCGCAGATGCTCAGAATTTCCCCAGGAGTAACCCCTGAAGGCAGCACAGAAATAAAGGTGGCAATACCACAACTCCCCATACAAGAGGCTTGCAACCCCGTTTTGGGTCAGGATTCCCAGTATGAGAAACGCTGCAGACAAATCACACATTTTTTGTGGGTTGGTCATGGCATAAATAGCAAATTTTGTGGATGTGTAACACATCCACAAAATTTGCTATTTATGCCGTGACCAATCCATGAAAAATGTTATTTCTCCACAATTTAAATAAACCCCTACATATACATAGTCTGATCCATTTGGCCTGAGACATTCTGACTCCGGGTCTCAACCCCTCAGATAGCACAAAAAGGCTGGGGGAACTTATAAATAAGTTTATGTAAATGTCGAGAGGGCCTTAAGTTATTTAAAAGCTTGAACTCCTTGCATGTGAATGAGACTCGAGGAAACATAATGACAGACTAATTGCCTGATGGAGATAGAATCAGAGCCCTTTTAGACAGATATTTGGAGTGAGGGTCCAGAAGCACCTTTACCTTATGGAACATGGTGTAGGGAGGATCAGTCCTCAGGCCCGCATCTCAACTAACTCTCTGGGTTCATGTTATGGCTATGATTAATTACACCTTCAGAGAGATGACACAGAAAATAACCCGATAGAGGTGCAAACAGAGGCCCCATTATCATTGTGAGAACAATATTCAAATCCAATGGTAGAAGGGATTCATAAACCAGAGGGAACACATGGAGCAACTGTTTCTGTAACTTGGTTACTGAAGGGTAAATGTAGACTATCAGCACACTGGAGGGCTGAAAGCCAAGATGGCTGCCATGTGGAACCTGATTGATCTCAATGAGTTTTGACTGTTTCAGTCATAGTTGATAGTCCAAGTCCACAACATGAGGGATTCACTGAACTGGGAAGCAGGTTTTTATGGTTCTGATATCAGTTCTGGAAATTTTGAGAACCAATATTGCGAAGAAATCCAGCCTGGGGTAATCAACAGCATCTTGGTTCTGTTCCATTTGACTTTGTGCTTCAACAGCATCATGGGGCATGCATAGAACTACTGACCCCAGTTAAGATGAAGGGCCTCCATCAGCAATGCTGAGTCCAGCTTGCTCTCAAGAACGTCTGGAAGTATGTAGTATTCTGTTTCTGGTGAGTGAGCAATTTAGCTGGGCCTTCCAGCCCTTGTGGAAAAGGATGAGTCTTTGAGGGATCATTCATACTTCCAATTGTAGTATCTGCTCAAGAGGTCTGCCAATATATTGTCCTTTCCTAGCAAATACAGAGCCACTGAGGTGATCCAATAGTGGATGCTCCACTCCCAGAGTCGGATAGCTTCCTGCCACAGCTACAGAGGTCAGACTCCCCACTGGTGGTTGGTGCAATACATCATCACCATGGTATTGGCTGGCTGGTTTACCCTGTAGAGCTTTCCTCGCTCTGAAATCTAGAAAGTTAAGCTTTCAGCTCCAGCACTTTGATATGAAACCTCATTTCCAAGGATATTTTATGCTCACTTTGCCACAGTCTAAATGTTGCACTCCAGTACAGAAGGTAGAAATCTCTGCAGCAGCTCCATTTAAATAAATAAATAAAGAGTTAACATTTCCCCCATGTTTTCATTTTCAATATTCCACATATTTTTGTAGTGACAACCCATATTTGCACTGTGGAAGTTGTGAGTGGAAAATGAAGGTTTTATTAGCCAAGTAGGACACAGATGGGAGTTTTGGCACCAGAAGATATGGGTAAGTACTTCATCTAAGTGTTTTTGCTTAAAACGACCCCAGTGACACAATTAATGTGGACACTTAAATAGCTGTCATCATGTTTCAGAATAAAACATCCTATTGAGATGAATGGGGTCACTTTACACCTCCCAAAGCTATTGTTCATGCAGACTCAGGAAGACAGCACCTGACTCCTGGGTCACACGCAGATTTGTAACACATGGTTCATATTTTGAAGGTTTCTTTCATGACTATGTGGTCTAGAAATTTTCCTCTTTTAGACGTAAAAGCTTAGATTCTGCAGCCAGGAGTAGAATTTGAAGAAAATTCCCTAGCCATGGAACTGCTAAATACTTGGGGCTCTGCACATCTCCCGTGCAGTCCACAGGCACCCCAACTCACTCTCAAAGTGACTATTAATGAAAACAGGAAAGGAGTAAGAATGAACTCCATGATAGGCATGCTCCCAGCAAGGAGTTATGGCTTTGGTTTTTTGTTTTTAAACATTCAAATGATCATGAACAAAGGAAGAAACAGATGACAGAGGCATTAACGATGGCGAGTATGCTCTGGACTCTGCATATCTGCTGGTCAGAAAGAACTGAATAGGTGCTTGCACCATACCCCTAATTATACCCGTGGAACCCTGTGTAAGAGGAAGGCAAAAGGCAAGCTTCACCAACAGATACTGTTTTCTAGACAATACCAAGTTTGTACTGTAGAGATACACTTGTCTTATGGACAATTCGCTAAGGAGGACTAATGAGATGTAGCATTACAAGATACTGAAAGCTGAACAATGGGGAAGGAAAGGAATTTTCAGTCAGACAGTTTAAAAGTTCTGTTTTGTTTAGATCTGTTTAACTCAAACATATATTAAACAATTAGGAGAAAAAGCAGTCTTTGTTAAGATGTGAAATTTCTTTTGCTTCAGTTAAGGGTTGAAAAAGCTCACCATATACACTGGAGATCACTGATGAGTCTTCTATCAAAACTAGGAAAGACCTGGACTGACATTTCAAATGTTTTTTAAAAATTCAAATTATTTATATATTTTTAAAAGTCTCGACCTTTTTTTATACATCATAAAGGTGGGGGAGGGGGAGCAGAGAGAGTTAAAAGCCATTTTTCTCCATGTTGCAGATCTCTTTTCCTTTAGAGAATATGATTATGAATTATTTTGTATATTTAAATGGAATGATGAGTCACCAGTCAGTCCACTCACATGTGAGTAAATGGGATCTATTTTTTTAAATGAAGCTTAACTCTTTCAGTAAAGAATTATCCTCCTATAATTCAAGCAGAGCTTAGCAGCTCTGGCATTGCTAAAGGAACCGGGAAAAGGACCTACCTCCAGCTACTAATTTTAGTTTTATGCTTCTTGGTGACATTGTTGATAAAGAAATCCTTAAAATGAGTTCAACAGTTTCAGATTTTTGAGTTTTGCTACATTTCACTCCCCCATACACACTTTTTATTTTTTTTTAATAAAATGAAATTTTTATAGAAACTTTCCCTAGTTCTTCAATAAGCCATCCCAATCTCTTACTGCCATTTTACTGTAATTATAGGGTGTCTATTTTCTCCCTGGGGTCATGACTCTTGACAATGCACTACATCTTGAATATAAGCCAAACCCTTGAATAGACCATGAATGTGATAAACTTCCAGGAAGAGAAGCAGTGATAAGATGGTTGAAATCGTCTCTAGAATGATCCGTCCAACTTCTTCAGTATGAAATTTTGGAAGAGAGCCCAGGTGTAAGTGTCCTACCTTTTTTCACCATGTCATGGGTAAAGGAAACTGACATAGGGATGCTACCTTTACTGAACTTAAGAGCCAGGCTTTTTTTTGTCCAGGTGTGACAATACGCATGACAATTTTTCTAAACTTCCTGTTCAGAAATGGGAGTGGTGGGAAAGAAGCAAAAAATGCTTGAACAGGGTCAAAAGTGACCTGCAAAAGCAGAAAAAAATCTGTGTTTGGGCCATTTTTTAATGCTTTTTGTCGTTGTTTTTGATATATAAAGGCAGTCTGAGGATCTCCATATCAAAATAAAGAAATATATATATATTTTTAAAATCCTGATTCTTTCTTACCTTAGAATAATCAGGAATGTCAAATCTGGTGCGTCCTAGAGGTCGCCTATTGTGAACTTTCTCAGCCATTAACTGAAGGGGAGGGGTGTTGAATCCTTAAGAACTTGTTCACCCAAATGTTTATCCAAGCATGTATGTTAATAGGTGTTCTTTCAATAGTTATTTCCCTCTCCTAGCCCCATTTGAACAAAAGTAACATTCCCCTCAATCAGGGTTAACTAGCATGGAATCGAAACTCCAGTCTTACCAGCTCTTTATGCTATTACAAAAGGCAAGTCCTGAATTTCTAATGTGAAAGACAAAGAAAAAATATTACATGCATCTCTCTCTGAAGAGGAAAAAATTCAAAACAAGCAAAAGCCAATACCGTTTCAGGCCTGCATGATACCTTAAAGAAGAACGGGGACACAGTCAGTTTCCCTCCTTAGCTTTTAGCTATCTATTAGCATTCCTTTAACCCCAGTCATCAAATTGTTCATTTTGTGAACCTCAGTGTGAATAAATCCACTAGTGGACAGCTGACTCTCTACAAATTTGTGATGACACCATGATTTAGGCCCCATTCTCTTAACATGTTAACTCTGAAACCTAAAGATGACAATCTAATGCATATTGTAAATTGGAAATATGTGGACAGAATAAAATAAATTGAATATAAAAAACAAACTCCACAAGGAAATTAACTGCATATTTTTGACAGTCAAACCTATAGCTAGAAAAGAAAATCAGAAACTGCAACAGAGACTACAGGAGCTAGTGATCTTGCTCCAGAATTTAGGTCCGGCTTGTTCTTGAGAACCTCCAGCTTGCTCTAGAGTACACAGAGCTTTGGCTTTAACCAGATGGTTCTGGCAGAAGCATAACAAATCCTTTTCTTCTTCAGGATTGTGAGGGTGAGAATGTCTTCTAACTTTGGGTACACAAGGTTCAATTGGTGACTTTTCAAGGAGTTGTTGACTGCCAGAATAAGAATGATTATGTTAACTTCTGAACCAAAACTGTACCAATCACAGGAATTTCCAGTGATCTTCTTAATCAAACATTAAATGTTAGAGATAAACAGAAATAAAAAGCCTATGAAGCCATTGCTGCAATTCCATGTCCATTTTAAATCTTGATACTATGCAACAATCTAATTTCTAAATCTCAGAGAGTGTGAAGAACTTCAGATTTCACAGTCATGATTAAGAACAAGTAGAGTCCAGGTATCATTCAGACTGTAGGGCATTTTCTACAGACTCAAGATTCAATAACTAAGCTCTGTTTTCACAGCTGGTTGCCTTTCTGGATATTTGCAGGTCTGGAACCAGACAAAGAAAGTTATTTGTGAATAACTACAACTCTAAAGTGTATTCAAGCTTACCATTTTCCAAACTCATCTGTTTGATAGATTTCGCCTATTCCTAAGAGTTCCATGGGAAACAACCTGTCCTGATTCACAGTCAGAACCTGATTTTGAGCAAGAGCTCTCCTCTTCACTGTTTTCAGTGAAACAGTTGATGCAAGAACAGGCCCTAATGTGTTTTCTCTATTTTTTGAAATGTATTTTCGATATCATGGAGTTTCCTCAGTTGCCTCTTGGGAGAGAGAAAAAAAGACAACAGTGTTGAAGGCTAGAACTGCAATTAGCGGGAAGTAGGTAAACTATCCTTACTGGACAGGTCAGTGCATCTCAGATCTTTCTGTAACCTGTAAGGTAGGGATTCTGTGACTCAGAAGCTGCATGTCACTCAGTCACAACAGCATTGCAGCTCTCCTTTCATAGAGCTGACTCATTAGGCACTCCTCTAACAAGGAGCTACCTAAAAGACAAACTAAGCACAATGGTCCTGGCTTAGTTGTTGACAGTGGTGAGCTATTTCTAATGACTGTTTAGATTACAATTATTACATTGCACTGATTAGATTCGGCTTGCTCCCTTAAAAAGGTTCTTAACCTGCTCCTGTAAAGATACTGACTGACAAAAAAAGGCTCAAGTGGGAACGAGTAACTGCCCTTCTCTATATTAGTATCTAGTATGGAGTACAAGACCACAATCTCAGAGGTGTGAAAAGGGGAAGTTTTGCTCTGATTCATGCTCCTGTAGGAAACCATCTTTGGCCAACTGAGAGAGATTTATTGCACTTGTAAAGCCACTACCCATTCCATTCCCTGGGAACAGCTCTGCAGCCAGTCCTGTCTGCATAAGAAGAGAGCCTTCTATACCTTTTATTGGGAGAAACCTGAAAGTGGCTCAGACCTATTCTGTGTGATGTTCATGGGGGGAAGGAGTGAAAGCAGTGCTTGCCCTTCTCCTCACTGATGGCTGCCCCCTTAAGACTTTGGGGGCAGTCTTTATCTAGTTATACTATTGGCTTAGATCGCACTCAGTCTTCCAGGAAAATCGTTGCCTATATACAGAGAAGGTCTTCTGAGACTGATACACCATGCCAATGATGTCTTTAAAGGACTGACCTAGAGCAGGGAACCATAAACTGGCTCCCCAAATTAGGGAAGTTTTCCTTTGCATCCGACGAAGTGGGTATTCACCCACGAAAGCTCATGCTGCAAAACGTCTGTTAGTCTATAAGGTGCCACAGAATTCTTTGCTGCTTTTCCTTTGATAAAGCAACTCTGGCCACTAGGAAAAGCTGCCAAATCAAAAGCAAAATGCAATTTTACAAGAGAATAATATGCTCTTTGTTTAACCATGGAGGCAAGACCAGGTCGGGTGCATATATGTGTAACACATGTGCGCGCACACACTCTTTGTTGTTCCTCGGTAGCTGAACAGAGAGAAAACATATCACGTGCCAATCCAACATTAGGGTAGAGCAGGGAAAGTAGGATACACCCCCCGCCCCATCCTTCCCTACCCTAATCCCAATCCCATTCCTTTCAGGATCCCGTGCAAATGTCTCCCCCTGTCCTCGTAACCCTCCATGAGCCTAACGATGCTTGTTACTTACCTGGCTTCACACTGCGCTTTGAGAGTGCCTGGGAACCCCCAAACTGGGTTCATCCCAGTGACAAGCAACAGCCCCCCCAGTACCTCGGGGTCCTGGTCCCCCTCCGGTGCGGCCCTAGCTCAGTGACAGGCCAGAGCAGCTCGCTGGTGCCAGACCCTGCAGTGGCTGCCGTCCCCGGGCCCAGGGCTCTCTCCGAGCGGGGGCCAGGCTCCGAGGCTCCTCCCCCGGCCCGGCCCGGCCCGGGGGCAGCGGTGGGGCCGCTCTGCCGAGAGGCTCCAGCCCGCAGCCCCTTCCCCGGGGACAGCCCCGCGCTGCCTGCGAGCGGCCCTGCCGGGAACCTCTCGGGGGCGGGGCTCGATACTCACCACTGCGCGGCGCTGCCGGGCCCTTCCTCGGGGCTGTGCGGCGCCCCCAGCGGCGGGCCAGACATAGTGCGCGGAGCGGGCCCGGGAGGCTCCCGGCCGCCCGCGGGGCAGGGGGGCGCTGTCCAGGGCACTCCCCAGGCGCGGCGGCTCCTCCGGAGCGGAGCGGAGCGGCCCCGGCCCCCCGTGCCAGGCGGGTCCAGGGACTCCCCCTGCTGGGCTCCCTACAGCGGGGCCAGGCGCTGCCCGCGGCCTCACGTCACTTCCCCGCTCGGAGGGACGAACCCCGAATGAGGCCGTTAAAACGCACTTCCGGCTGCGGGAGCCTCGCGCACATCCTACTGGTCCCCTCGCAGCAGGGCCCTTTGCTTTGGAGCCAGTCGCAAGCAGCTTCCGCTCAATCTTCAGCCACTTCCGGGTCACGAGGAGGAAAAAATAGGAAAGAGCGGAATTTGCCGCCTGCGGCCTCTGTGCGCAGGCGCGATTCAAGATCACTTCCGGGCGCTTTGGAAACGCTTCCGGTAGGTAGGAATTACTTCCTGTTCCAAAAATGAGAATTAAACAATTGTATGAACACGGTCCAACATGTGCAGATCAGATTGTGAATCCCCAGCTGCCCCCTGACTCTCCATCACCCCAACTGACCCACATTGCACCCACTAGCCCCCATTAGCACCCCTTATCCCATCCCCCTCACCTAACCCCCTTCATTCTCCAACCCCACATTGGCCCCTTCATTCGCCAGTCACCCCCAATGCACCCCTAGTTACTTCTCACTGACCACCTACTAGGGTTGCTAACCCTTCTGGTTTCCCGGAATCGGGCTCTATCTCCTGGAGGCGACTGAAGCCAAACCGGGAGATTTAGGCTGCTAAAAGTCTGGCAGCGCAGTGGGGTTAAGGCAGGCTCCCTACCTGTCCTGGCCCTGCGCCGCTCCTGGAAGCGGCTGGCATGTTGCTGCAGCCCCCTGGGGGCAAGCAGGGGGTCTCCGCGTGCTGTCCCTGCCTCAAGCACTGACTCTGCAGTTCCCATTGGCCGTGGTTCCCAGCCAATGGGAGCTACAGGGGCGGTGCCACCAGGCAGGGGCAGTGCACGGTGTCCCCTGGCCTCCCCCCTGGGCTACAGAAACATGCCAGCAGCTTCCAGGAGTGGCACAGGACCAGGGCAGGTAAGGAGCCTGCCTTAACCCCGCTGCACCACCGACTGGGAGCCACCTGAGATAAGCACCTCCTGGCCGGAGCCCACACCCCTCACCCCTTCCCGCACCCCACCCCCCTGCCTCAGCCCTGAGTCCCCTCCCAGAGCCTGCACCCCCTCCTCCATCCCAACCCCCTGCCCCAACCCTGAGACCCCTCCTGCACCCAAACTCCCAGAGCTTGCACCCCACACCCCCTCCTACACCCCAACCCCCTCCATCAGGCTTAGCCTGGAGCCCTCTGCCACACTCCAAACCCCTTGGCCCTAGCCCAGAGCCAGCACCCCAACCCTCTGCCCCAGCCCAGTGAAAGTGAGTGAGGGTTGGGGACAGCGAGTGATGAAGGGAGCGGGGATGGAGTGAGTGGGGTGGGACCTCGGGGAAGGGGCGGGGCCTCAGGGCAGGGGGCTGGGCAGGAGGTTATATTTAAAAAAATTAAAAAACAGTGCCTGAATCTCCTTGCATATTCCAGACAACTCACAAACACTTCCTGGAATGCATTCACTATAGGTGCTCAGATAGCATAGCGATGAGTGCAGTATATAAACACAGATAGATTTAAAGGCTATGTCTACATTGATCTACATACTGGGGTACTTACCCATGTTTATGCTCAAACATGTACCCCATTCTCATGCTGAGTATTCACATATGCTGTGCTTGACATGGGTACAAGCTGTATACTCATGTATACCCACATACACACTTCCACTTTTTGGTATGTATGTTTGGCATTAGCATTTCAGGAATGATATTCCAGCATTCTGTGCATCACAGGAGACATTCTAGGAACTTCCTTGTGGTGTGTTATTGGTACTGTCCACTACTTTCACACATATGTCAGTGGGTGTGTCTGCTCACCCCATCTCCTGCTCAACTTGGTGGAAGACATAGCAAGTGACCGATGATGTGTTTCTGCTCCTGCTCCTTCTTGCAGGACAAATGTACATGCACTGCATACACAACCAGTGAGCACCTTGGGGGAATGAACTTGGACCTTTTTTACAAATCAAAGATGCGTAACCACGATGGTGACTGATCTACCGTCGTTCCATGACACTGAGACACAGGAGACTGCCAGTGTTTGACTGTATGTTCTTGGGTGAACCACTGCTTCTGGACCAGGAGAACCAGCACATTGTCTTGGATACTTGGGATGGTGACCTGTTGCTGCAGAACTTCAGAAGGACGAAGCAGACATTCCTGGAGCTCCGTGAGAAGCTGGCCCCAACGCTACAGTGGCAGAACACTCAGTTCTGTAGACCCATATTGGAGCAAAAGAGGATGGCTATTGCCCTCTGGAAGCTGGCAATGTTGGACAGCTATTGGTCAGTCACAAACCACTTCATTGTAGGGAATTTCACTTTCGGGCTCATAGTGATACAGGTTTGCACAGCTATCAACACTCTCATCTAATCATAAGTGGTTGCCATCACCAAAGTTCCAGAAAGTATAGCTGGGTTCCAGAGAATGGGGTTTCCAAACTGCATGGGGGCCATCAATAGCACCTACATCCCCATGCTTTGCCCACCGAAAGGAGTGAGTGAATATGTCAATCAAAAAGATTACTGTTCACTCGTTCTTCAAGACTTAATGGATCACAAAGGCAGGTTCATGAACGCTGGGGTTTGGATACACAGGAAAGGTTTGTGATGTCAGGGCGCTGAGGAGATTGAGACTATGGTATATTTAAAAGGGGAGGAAGAGACTTTATTCCCAAAAATGACATGGTTTTGAATGGTGTCTCTGTGCCCATGGTTATTCTGGGAGACCCCATATACCTGCTCCTGCTCTGGCTAATGAAAACCTACCCTGACATCAATGGTCCTGAAAAACATGAAATCAACTACAAACTACAGTTTCAGGATGGTAGTGGTGTGTGCCTTTGGATGGCTGAAGGCTCGTTGGTGATGCATGCACACTTAGTTGGATGCCAATGTGGCCAATTCCGTCCACATTATTGTGGCGTGCTGTGCGCTTCATAATATTTGTGAGACTAAAGGCAGCTACTTAAGGACAGAGTGGTCACAGGACAGGACTGGTTTGCAAAGCCTTTACCGACAGACTGATCTAGTATACTTTCATACTGGTGCTGGATCACAGCAGGCCAGGGAAATCCTGGATGTAATTTGTGCTTACATCTTGGAACAGTGAGCAGGCTGGGGGTGACCTCAGTCTGGTCCCAAACAAAGCACCACACCCCTTCCATCATCATCATCATCATCACTAACATAATTGCATTGATCATTGGGGCACCATCATTGACAAGCAATCAACCAATTGTCTCCACCCCTGACGATTGTGTGTCAGTGCTTGAGTCTCAGCAAAGTCCATTACTGTCCACTCTTTTATTTTGTCAGTCCATTTCTTCTTCTGTCTAACTCTTCTTCTCTTCCCCTGTACTGTCCCTTGGGGGATGATCTTGGATTGGCCAGATGATCTTGTTACATGGCCGTACCACTTCAGCTTGTGCTTCTTCACGGTTGTCAGGAGATTTTCATATGACCCAGCACATTGGGTGATGATGTTACGGACCTCTTCATTAGTGATGTGGTCAAAGTAGGAGATGCCCAGGATTTTATGGAAGTATCTCATCTCCACTACCTGTATTTTCTGTTCAAGTTCTGCTGTAAGGGTCCATGTCTCACACACATACACAAAAATGGAGATGACCAATGCGTGCAGCAGTTTCAGTTTGGATTCCAGGGAGATGTTCTTGTTCCTCCAAACTGGCTTTAGCTTTGCCACTGTTGCTGTTGTTTGCGCAGTTCTTGCCATAATTTCTGCCTTTGATCCTTCATCTGTGATGATTTCCCCCAAATACTTGAACTGTTTCACTGTCTCCAGCTCTTGTCCACTGACAGTGATATGTGAGCTGATCCCGTTATGTTTGTTTGTCATCAGCTTGGTTTTCTCTGCACTGATTTCCATACTGTATTTTGTGGAGGTTTCATCCAATCGTTTCACAAGGTTGACAAGTTCATCTTCGCTACCTGCCAGGCTGTCAATGTCATCAGCGAATCGAAGATTTGAGATGGTTCATCCCCTATGCTGACTGTGCATATGTGATCATCTAGGGCATCAGTCATTATGCTCTCCAAATAGATGTTGAACTGTGTGGGCGAGATAAGGCAGCCTTGTTGGACTCCACAGTGGTGCAAAACCATTCTCCTATTGTACCATTGACAAGAACTGCACTGCTGGCCTTGACATACAGTTGTTTAATGGTAAAAATAAGCTTATGACCAACAGGGCCGCCCGGGGATTGTGGGGGAGCAAGTGGGGCAATTTGCCCCAGGCCCTGGGCCCCACAGGGGCCCCCCATGAGAATATAGTATTCTATAGTATTGCAACTTTTTTTTATGGAAGGGGACCCCGAAATTGCTTTGCCCCAGGCCCATTGAATCCTCTGGGCAGCCTGACGACCAACATTGTACTTCTTCATGGTTGCCCAGAAAGTTTTGTGTCAAATGCCTTCTTGAAGTCAACAATGACTGGTGTTGTAAGTACTTCTCACATAGAACACGAAGATCGAAAATCTGTTCTGTGGTACTTATTCCAGCACAAAAGGCAGCCTGTTCTTCAGGGATGATATTCTCCGCCTGTGGCTTCAATCTGTTCAATATGACTTTTAACATCACTTTGCTGGGATGGCTAATTAAGCTTATAGTCCGGTAATTTTGACACAATTGCAGGTTGCCTTTCTTTGGCAGAGTGATGATTAGTGACTGTGTCCACCTGGAGAGCCACTCACTGGTCTGCCAGATATTGTTGCAGATCTTGCTGAGTACATTTATTACTATTTCTCCTCCAAATGTCATCAGTTTGGCTGGGATGTTATCAATACCTGTAGCCTTTCCGTTCTTGAGTGACTTCACAGCTGACTCCACTTCTTCATGCAGTGTTGGAAAGTCATACTCCTCTGTTGAGTCTGAGCTGTCTAGGACACTAGGATTTCCATCTGTCTGGTGGTTGTATCGATCAAAGCAGTAATTTGTCCACCTATTGATGATGTCTTTTTCTTCTGTAACACTGGTCCCTTCTTTGTCTCGAATTGCATTAGCTTTGGTCCATCTTTCCTCCTTGTGGGGGGATAGCTCAGTGGTTTGAGCATTGGCCTGCTAAACCCCCAGTTGTGAGTTCAATTCTCAAGGGTGCCATTTAGGGAACTGGGGTAAAAATCTGTCAGGAGATTGGTCCTGCTTTGAGCAGGGGGTTGGACTACATGATCTCCTGAGGTCCCCTCCAACCCTGATATTCTATGATTCCTCCATCAGATCTTTTACAATCTGGAAGGCTCATTTGCTATTTATATTATTGATGCACTCTTCAATTTTAGAGCATTGTTTTTCAACCCATATCTCCTTGGCCACTGTGATGAAGTGGGACTGTTCTTAATGTTTCCTCTGAATACTGTGTGGGTGCCTCAGTTTCCCCTATGGATTTCTTAAGTCTCCAGTGTGCATAAATTGCCGACACTTTGTATCCTAGCAACAAATGGCTGAGGCCCTTCCTCCCCTTGCAAGGGGATGGCTAAAGGTGAACAAAGAGATCAGGTGACCTCCTGGCCCGGGTAAGAGAAAAAGGCCTGAAAGGAGGGGCTGGAGGGGGTTTCAGTTTGGGGCTGGCTGGGGATAGGAAGTGAGGGCAGATGGGGTTGTCTGCCTCACTGGGCCCCAGAATGGACCCGGCTGAGGGGTCCTGTTCTCTGTACATACACTCTCTGTTTTAGACCGTGTTCCTGTAATCGAATAAACCTCTGTTTTACTGGCTTGCTAAGAGTCACATCTGACTGCGAAGTGAAGTGGGGGTGCGTGCAGGACCCTCTGGCTTCCCCAGGACCCCGCCTGGGTGGACTCGCTGTGGGAAGCGCACGGAGAGGCATATGCTGAATGCTCCAAGGAGAGTCCCAGGAGGTGAAGCCGTGTGAGATTCTTGCCCTGAAGACAGTCTGCTCCAAGGGAGAGGAGGCTCCCCAAAGTCCTGACTGGCTTTGTGGGGAGCAGTTCCAGAGCATCACCCGGCGACTCCGTGACAGCCACCTTCATTCCTTTCTTGATCTTTCTGCCAATCGCTTTGTATTTATCAGCTCCCTCAGTGCTGTTCTTTTCTCTCTTGAGTTCTCTTCTGATGTCACACATTTGTAGTATTTCATTTGTGACCCAAGGTTTTGTCGTCTTATGGTGTTTCCCAAAAATGTCCATGGCTGCCTCATTCATTACAGCATTGAAATTGTTGATCATTGTTTCTACATCTTCCTCTAGAGCAAGCAGCGGAGCACATTTTCTCATGATCATTGCTTGGAATGACTCTGCAATGCTTCCATCTCTAAGTCTTTCTAAGTCAGACTTCATTCTGGTGAACTTTGGCCTAACAATTTTCCTTAGCCGCAGTTTAGCATCACAAAAGTTTAGCATCACAAGGGTCATGATCACTTCCAATATTAGCACCAGGGAAGCTCCTTGTTTTAGCTCTGTTGATCCCGGAACAAAATCGGGTTTGCACCATGATGTAGTCCAGTGGCTCTCAAACTTTTTTACTGGTGACCCCTTTCACATAGCAAGCTTCTGAGTGTGACTCCCCCTTATGAATTAAGAACACTTTTTTATATACCGTATTTTTCCGTGTATAAGACTATACTTTTTTCTAAAATCCTTAGACTAAAAATAGAGGGTAGTCTTATACACGGGAAGTAAGCCCTTTGTTCCCTGCCTTCTGACCCCCCCAACCCCTATCCACCCCCCCACCCCTGAACTCCCCTGCCCTCTCTCCAACACCCCCTCCCTGCCCCCTTACCGGCTGCCTGCACGTGGCTGGATCCGGCGGGACCGGGGAAGCGGGGCCCGGCAGCCGTGGACGGGGACCCGGAGCCGGGCAGCCAAAGAAGCGGGACCGGGTAGCGGGGCCGGGCGGGCGGCGAGCGGCGGCCGGCCGCAAAGCGGGGCCAGGCGGGGCGGCGGCGGCGCGGGCGGCGGGGCCGGGCGGGCGGCGGCGGCCGGCCGCGGGGCGGGTGGGCGGCGAACGGGCTGCCAGCGGCGGGGCGGGCGGCGGCGGCGGGCGGCGGCCGGCAAAGCGGGGCGGAGCGGGCGGCCGGCCGGCAAAGCGGGGGCCGGGCGGCTGGCGAGCGGGCGGCCGGCGAAGCGGGGGCCGGGTGGGCGGCCGAAGCGGGGCCGCGGCGAGGATGGGTGGCGAAGCGGGCTGGTGACGCGAGGCGGGCGGCGGCGTAGCGGGCCGGGACCCGAGCTGGGCGGCCAGGACGCGGAGCAGGAGTCGCGGGCCGGGCGGCCGGGGCGGCGGCTGCCAGGGCAGGAGTCGGCTGGCTGGGGACGCGGGCCGGGCGGCCGGGGACGCGGGCGGCTGCCAGGGCAGGAGTCGGCTGGCTGGGGACGGGGGCCGGGCGGCCGGGGACGCGGGCGGCTGCCAGGGCAGGAGTCGGCTGGCTGGGGACGCGGGCTGGGCGGCCGGGGCGCCCGGCCCTCCTCGTTCCCTCTGCCCCTACCTTGGCGTCCTCTTCCTGGGCCTGAGCGCCAAAGTCAGGGGGGGACACCTGCAGCACTGCCTGAGTGGCAAACCAAAAACAAAAAAATTGCCTTGCTGCCCTAGGATTGGGCGGAATGCCACCCCATAGAATATGCTGCCCCAAGCACCAGCTTGCTCAGCTGGTGCCTGGAGCTGGCCCTGCCAATCACTAACCTCCAATCAGGCGGGAAACTGGTAGCTTGTCTCAGCAAACAGGCTTCCTCCAATCAGGAGCCTTATGTAACTGAGGTCAGCTAATGCTGAACAAACCAATTAGAACACATCTCATTGGAGGTGGAGTGCGCAGGCAGTGCGCAGATGCGACAGGGACCAGTAATGTCAGAGCATTCTGAGCCCATAAAGATGTTGGAAAATAAAAAAATAAAGAAGCGAATGTCTTACTCTACAAAATTCAAACTGAATGTAATCAGTTATGCAAAAGAGCATGGAAATAGAGCTGCAGAGAGACAGTTTGGACCTCCTCCCACTGAGTGTATGATCAGACAGTGGAGAAAACAGGAAGAACAACTTCTTAAGATGCCAAAAAAGAAGAAGGCCTTAAGAGGAAAACCAGCAAAATGGCCAAACTTGGAGCAGAGGCTTAAGACTTGGATTATGGAGCAGCGCCAGAGTGGCTTCTGTGTGTCAACCAAGCTTATTCAATATCAGGCAAGACTGTTTGCAAGTGAAATGAAGATTGTTGATTTTACAGGAAAGGCAAAATGGTGCTTCAATTTCATGAGGAGAGAAGGGTTGGCCATGCGAGCACGAACAAAGTTAGCACAGAAAATGCCACCAGTTTATGAGGATAAAATCCAACAGTTTCACTCCTATGTCATACAACTTTGGAAAAAATATGATTTTGAACCAAGTCAGATTGGAAACATGGATGAGGTGCCTCTCAATTTTGATGTGCCTTCCAACAGAACTGTTGATGTGAAAGGAATCAAAACAGTGGCAATCAAAACAAGTGGCCATGAAAAGACACACTATACTGCTGTGCTTTCATGCTGTGCAGATGGTACTAAACTGCCTCCTATGCTTATTTTTAAGAGGAAAACATATCCTAAAGAGACCATACCACCTGGCATTATTGTGCAAGTTCAGGAGAAGGGATGGATGAATGAAGACATTATGGCCATTTGGTTTGCAAAGGTTTGGGCCAGAAGACCTGGAGGGCTTTTAAAGAAGCCAGCTCTACTTGTCTTTGATCAGTTCCGAGCACATTTAACAGAAAAGACAAAAAGGGTTGCATCGGATTTGCGAACACAGCTAGCAGTTATTCCTGGTGGACTTACAGGTCAGCTACAGCCACTAGATGTTTCAATCAACAATCCATTTAAAGCCCTGATGAGAGAAGAATGGAGTAGATGGATTCAAAAAGCAGGTGGTAACTTGACACCGACAGGAAGAGTGAAAAAACCAACCATTACTGATGTTAGCAATTGGGTTCTAAACTCATGGTATGGCGTCAGACAAAAGGTGATTGTGAAGTCCTTCAAGAAATGTGGAATCAGCAATGCCATGGATGGAACTGAGGATGATCTCATATATATAGACAGTGACTCAGTAGACAGCAGTGATGCAATAGAAGTTGAAGAAACTGATATGTTTGAAACTAATAGTGATGAAGAAGAAGCAGTGATGCAATAGAGGCTGAATAAAGTGATTTGCTTAAAGCTAAGTGTGATGCATAATATCATAGTACTGGTATATAAATGTTGCCTAATTACCGTACTAAATAAAAATGTGTTCTATGTTTAAAATATTGATTTCTGAATTTTGGGTTAGAAAAGTGGGGGGCGTCTTATACACGGGAGCATCTTATACACGGAAAAATACGGTATTTAACCCCATTATAAATGCTGGAGGCAAAGTGGGGCTTGGGGTGGAGGTTGACAGCTCATGACCCCCCATGAAATAACCTCATGACCCCCGAGGGGACCCGACCCCCAGTTTGAGAACCCCTGATGTAATCGAACTGACTGTGATGTAAACCATCAGGTGCATGCCACGTTGATCATCTGGATGCTTTTTGTGCTCCTAATGTGTTTGCAAGAACCAGATTGTTATAGCTGGCAAACTCTAAAATTCTCAGTCCTCTCTCATTGGTTACTGCATTACAGAAAGGGCCACAATAATCTCACCAATCTGCCAGTGCGTTAGTACCCACTTTACCATTCCAATCTCCCTGTACAATCAGGATATCTTTCTTGTGTACCTTATCAACAATGTCTTGGAGCTGATTTTAAAAAATTTCAATTTGTTCATTGTCGTAGTCTGTTCTAGAAGCATAGACTTGTACCAATGGAACAATACACCTGGCACCTCCTAGGAATCTCTGAGAAGAATTTTGGAGAGGCATTAACAGAAGAAGGCCATGTACTCTATTACAGTGGAGAGGACAAACATGTTAACAGCGTAGGATTTCTTGTGTATAAAGATATCAAGTATTCAGTATTAGGCTGCCACCCAATATCCAGCAGGCTTATTTCCATCCGTCTAAAGGCAGTACTATTCAATATCACACTCCTTCCAGCTGCTGTAATAACACAAGAGGGAACATTCCCACTCACTTGAGTTTCAACACACAGTTTAGTTACCCTCTCACCATCTTTCATTAGCTGGTTGTTTAGGTAATGACTCATTACAGGTAAATGGGGCAGGGCCCTGTGACTTTACACTCCATATGATGTTATGAAAATATGTTAATGAGTGTGAATATAATGTAACTGGAATATGCTTCATGCAAAAGGTCTCTTGTAAAGTATCATTACAAAGCTTATAATCTACTGAGTGTGTTCATCCTATTTGTATGAATGTATCATTCTTGTATCTGAAACTAGGAATATAAAATATAACTCTGAGGTCCTATTGTAGTTATGCAAAGTGTGGGCCATTAATGGTGGTTTAGAATTCTGATGGCTCCCATCAGCTAGGACACCTGACTGTAGATGGCTCTGTTTACTTGCAAGCCTTCCTGTGAGTCAGGCCAGGAAGAATGAAGGCTTGGGGGTCTCACAGGACCTGTGACCATGTCACTTGGTACTGGAATTCATCTTAAACCTAGTGCTTTTCCATTTAGAAGGAGGGATGGGGACCCAAAGAGACAAAAGATTCCCACCTTGTGCCAAAGGTATATGAGAGGGTGGAACAGAACAAAGGAGATGGCAGTCATGAGAAATCCCCTAGCTACCACCTGAGCTGGAACAAGGACTATACCAAGGATTGGGCTCAGACTAGAAAGGAGTCTAGTCTTTGAAAGAAACTTATTGGAACATCTCTGAGGGTGAGATCTGTAATCACGGCAAGAGTTCTGTGGCCGCTTTTACAGATCCAGACTAACACGGCTACCCCTCTGATATCTGTAATCAGTTTCTTAATGTATTAGGCTTAGACTTGTGTGTTTTATTTTATTTTGCTTGGTAACTTACTTTGTTCCGTCTGTTATTACTTGGAACCACTTAAATCCTACTTGTTATACTTAATAAAATCACTTACTCAGAGCAAGTAATTAATGCCTGGGGGAGCAAACAGCTGTGCATATCTCTCTATCAGTGTTCTAGAGGGAGAACAATTTATGAGTTTACCCTGTATAAGCTTTATACAGGGTAAAATGGATTTATCTGGGTACTGGAGACAGGAGCACTTCTTAAGCTGTTTTCAGTTAAGTCTGCAGCTTTTGGGGGACGTGGTTCACACCTGGGTCTGTGTTTACAGCAGGGTAGCGTGTCTGGTTCAACAAGACAGGGTACTGAAGTCTCAAGCTGCCAGGGAAAATGGGCTCAGAGGGAGTCTCAGCACATCAGGTGGCAGTCCCAAGGGGGTTTCTGTGACCCAACCTGTCACAGTGGTGTAGTCGAGCAGGATCTGTGCACAGCTGATTGCTTTGAGATACTGGTAGTGATTTTAAGTAAGTTTTAAGTGTGGTGGCTGGAGAACAGACAAAGTGGTTACCAGTTTGTTATTTTCTGTTTGCTTATTTCAGGTAAGAGAAATAGGGATAGAAAAGTAAACAAAATAAGTAAGAGTGAAGATCAGAAGAAGCTAGAACTGCACAAGTTGCAAATTGCCCAGAAAGCTGAACACTGGGTGCTGGGAAAGTCTCTGTTAACTAAGAAGGCCCTGAGCTGAGTGAATCTCAGTTTCAGTGAACTGCAGAGGGGCGTGGCCCCACCTCTGGGTCTGTGCTGAAGCTGACTGGAGTGTCTAACTCAGCAAGACAGGAGTGGAGGGGCATTTGTTCTGGCAGGAAGGGGTTCTCAGTGGTATCCCAGCCCATCGAGTGACAGTCTCAAGGGGAGACAAATGGAAGTTGATACACAATTTGCCCGGGAAAAGGCTGCCATGGGGGTAGAAGCAGCCAGACAAGGGGCCGCACACCAGCAAACCCTTGCCTCTCTGCTGCGAACAGCAGAGAGGCAAACAGAAGGAGTTTGCCTGGGATCTGTCTGAGCAGAGGTACGCTAAGTGCTGCATTAGGGGGACTGCACTGGTGAGTATCTGAGTGTCTGTTGAGGGGACAGTTTGGCAGTTTGACCATGTGCTTGATTGTTTGATTGCTTGCTTGTTTGAACAGTGTGAATTGGGAGTGCTTTGTTCCAGCTGGGCCTGACTGTTATAAAAAGGCAGTCAGCTGCGAACCAGCTGAGCAGCAAACAGCAGAGAGGCAAACAGAAGGAGTTTGCCTGGGATTTCACCTGGAGAGAGCCTACTGAGGCCCCCCTCTCACAGGTTTCTCTGAGTTGCGTCCGCCACAAGTAAGGAAGCTCGGAGAAGGCAGAGACTATGGATGCTGAGCGATCCGCTGTTGTGACCTGCACAGGATGCACCATGTTTGTCTTCCTTCCACAGGATAGAAGCGACTTTGTCTGTACAAAGTGCAAGCTGATCTCCATATTGGAAGAGAAGATTCAAGGTCTGGAGAAACGAATATCAACCCTGCGTTCCATAAAAGAAAATGAGGATTTCCTGGATAGACGTCAGGATCAGCTTCAGCGGGCACAATGTTCCGAAGATTCAGAGCAGGCTACGCAGTGGGGACAGAAGGCCAGCGAGGATAATTGGCGGCATGTGACTTCCAGAAGAGGAAAGAGTACCAGAAACGTCCATGTACCAGAAACACAGATGCAGGTGAGCAACCGTTTTCATGTTCTCTCTGCAGGTACTAGTGCAGAGAGTGGAGTGGATGATACATCTGAGGGAACAGAGCAGAAGGAGACTCCACTGATTGGAAGGCATGAGATGCACCATCCTAGGGATGGGGGTTCCACGACCACCACTCCCAAGAGGAGGAGGAGGAGGGTGGTGGTGGTTGGGGACTCTCTCCTCAGGGGGACTGAGGCATCTATCTGCCGCCCTGACCGGGAAAACCGAGAGGTGTGCTGCTTGCCAGGGGCTAGGATTGACGATGTGACGGAGAGACTGCCGAGACTCATCAAGCCCTCGGATTGCTACCCCTTCCTGCTTCTCCACGTGGGCACCAATGATACTGCCAAGAATGACCTTGAGCGTATCACTGCAGACTACGTGGCTCTGGGAAGAAGGATAGAGGAGTTTGAGGCGCAAGTGGTGTTCTCGTCTATCCTCCCTGTGGCAGGAAAAGGCCAGGGTAGAGACTGTCGAATCGTGGAAATCAACGAATGGCTACGCAGATGGTGTCGGAGAGAAGGGTTTGGATTCTTTGACCATGGGATGGTCTTTCAAGAAGAAGGAGTGCTAGGCAGAGACGGGCTCCACCTCACGAAGAGAGGGAAGAGCATCTTTGCAAGCAGGCTGGCTAACCTAGTGAGGAGGGCTTTAAACTAGGTTCACCGGGGGAAGGAGACCAAAGCCCCGAGGTAAGTGGGGAAGTGGGATATCGGGAGAAAGCACAAGTAGGTGAGTGCAAGAGGGGAGGGCTCCTGCCCCATACTGGGACAGCAGGACGATCAGGGAGTTATCTTACATGCCTATACACAAATGCAAGAAGCCTGGGGAACAAGCAGGGAGAACTAGAAGTCCTGGCACAGTGAAGGAATTATGATGTAATTGGAATAACAGAGACTTGGTGGGATAACTCACATGATTGGAGTACTGTCATGGATGGATATAAACTGTTCAGGAAGGATAGGCAGGGCAGAAAAGGTGGGGGAGTTGCGTTGTATGTAAGAGAGCAGTATGACTGCTCAGAGCTCCAGTATGAAACTGCAGAAAAACCTGAGAGTCTCTGGATTAAATTTAGAAGTATGAACAACAAGGGTAATGTCGTGGTGGGAGTCTGCTACAGACCACCAGACCAGGAGGATGAGGTGGACGAGGCTTTCTTCCAGCAACTAACAGAAGTTGCTAGATCACAGGCCCTGGTTCTCATGGGTGACTTTAATCACCCCGATATCTGCTGGGAGAGCAATACAGCAGTGCACAGACAATCCAGGAAGTTTCTGGAAAGTGTAGGGGACAATTTCCTGGTGCAAGTGCTGGAGGAACCAACTAGGGGAAAAGCTCTTCTTGACCTGCTGCTCACAAACAGAGAAGAAATAGTAGAGGAAGCAATAGTGGATAGGAACCTGGGAGGCAGTGACCATGAGATGGTCGAGTTCAGGATCCTGACACAAGGAAGAAAGGAGAGCAGTAGAGCAGAGACCCTGGACTTCAGAAAAGCAGACTTTGACTCCCTCAGGGAACTGATGGGCAAGGTCCCCTGGGAGAATAACATGACGGGGAAAGGAGTCGAGGAAAGCTGGCTGTATTTTAAAGAATCCTTATTGAGGTTGCAGGAACAAACCATCCCGATGTGTAGGAAGAAAAGTAAATATGGCAGGTGACCAGCTTGGCTTAACAGTGAAATCCTTGCTCGTCTTAAACACAAAAAACAGCTTACAAGAAGTGGAAGATTGGACAAATAACCAGGGAGGAGTATAAAGGTATTGTTCAGGCATGCAGGAGTGAAATTAGGAAGGCCAAATCACACTTGGAGTTGCAGCTAGCCGGAGATGTTAGGAGTAACAAGAAGGGTTTTTTCAGGTATGTCAGCAACAAGAAGAAAGTCAAGGAAAGTGTGGGCCCCTTGCTGAATGAGGGAGGGAACCTAGTGACAGAGGATGTGGAGAAAGCTAGTGTACTCAATGCTTTTTTTGCCTCTGTCTTCACAGACAAGGTCAGCTCCCAGACAGCTGCACTCTGCAGCACGGTATGGGGAGGAGGTGACCAGCTCTCTGTGGAGAAAGAAGTAGTTCGGGACTATTTAGAAAAGCTGGATGAGCACAAGTCCATGGGGCCGGATGCACTGCATCCGAGGGTGCTAAAGGAGTTGACCGATGAGATTGCAGAGCCATTGGCCATTATCTTTGAAAAATCATGGCGATCGGGGGAGGTCCCAGATGACTGGAAAAAAGCTAATGTAGTGCCCATCTTTAAAAAAGGGAAGAAAGAAGATCCAAGGAACTACAGGCCAGTCAGTCTCACCTCAGTCCCTGGAAAAATCATGGAACAGGTCCTCAAGGAATCAATTCTGAACCACTTAAAGAAGGGGAAAGTGATCAGGAACAGTCAGCATGGATTCACCAAGGGCAAATCATGCCTGACTAACCTCATTGCCTTCTATGATGAGATAAGCGGCTCTGTGGATGAGGGGAAAGCAGTGGATGTGCTATTTCTGGACTTTAGCAAAGCTTTTGATACAGTCTCCCACAGTATTCTTGCCAGCAAGTTAAAGAAGTATGGGCTGGATGAATGGACGGTAAGGTGGATAGAAAACTGGCTAGATGGTCGGGCTCAACGGGTAGTGATCAATGGTTCCATGTCTAGTTGGCAGCCGGTATCAAGTGGAGTGCCCCAAGGGTCGGTGCTGGGGCCGGTTTTGTTCAATATCTTCATTAACGATCTGGTGGATGGTGTGGACTGCACCCTTAGCAAGTTTGCAGATGACACTAAACTGGGAGGAGTGGTTGATACGCTGGAGGGTAGGGATAGGATACAGAGGGACCTAGACACATTAGAGGATTGGGCCAAAAGAAATATGATGAGGTTCAACAAGGACAAGTGCAGAGTCCTGCACTTAGGACGGAAGAATCCCATGCACTGCTACAGACTAGGGACCGAATGGCTGGGCAGCAGTTCTGCAGAAAAGGACCTAGGTGTTACGGTGGACGAAAAGCTGAATATGAGTCAACAGTGTGCCCTTGTTGCCAAGAAAGCTAATGGCATTTTGGGTTGTATAAGTAGGGGCATTTCCAGCAGATCGAGGGATGTGATCATTCCCCTCTATTCAGCACTGGTGAGGCCTCATTTGGAGTACTGTGTCCAGTTTTGGGCCCCACACTACAAGAAGGATGTGGACAAATTGGAGAGAGTCCAGCGGAGGGCAACAAAAATGATTAGGGGGCTGGAGCACATGACTTATGAGGAGAGGCTGAGGGAACTGGGATTGTTTAGCCTGCGGAAGAGAAGAATGAGGGGGGATTTGATAGCTGCTTTCAACTACCTGAAAGGGGGTTCCAAAGAGGATGGATCTAGACTGTTCTCAGTGGTAGAAGATGACAGAACAAGGAGTAATGGTCTCAAGTTGCAGAGGGGGAGGTTTAGGTTGGACATTAGGAAAAACTTTTTCACTAGTAGGGTGGTGAAGAACTGGAATGGGTTACCTAGGGAGGTGGTGGAATCTCTTTCCTTAGAGGTTTTTAAGGTCAGGCTTGACAAAGCCCTGGCTGGGATGATTTAGTTGGGTTTGGTCCTGCTTTGAGCAGGGGGTTGGACTAGATGACCTCCTGAGGTCCCTTCCAACCCTGAGATTCTATGATTCTATGATTCTATGACTTAAAAGACAAAGAAATTGAGACCCAGAAGCATGAACTGGTTGTAATGAAGTGGAAGAGGTGCACAGAGACATGTATCCTGGGGGTGAAAGTTGGGATCCTGGTTACTGCTGCAGTGGGAACAGACTCCCAGGACTCTGTAGCTGGAAGCAAGCCCAACTTGAGTGTAAGCAGGGGGTGAGGGGAGGATTTTGCTGGCCAGTGAAAGGTCTGTCATAGCTGGTAGCTGTGAGCCCACAGCTGGATCAGGGTCATCTTCCCTTTTGGGGGAAACAGGAGTGTCTGCCCCAGAGGGGAGCCTAAAGAGGAATTTTAGGTATACGCCCTCCACTATGGACAGTGTCCAAGTCTCTGGCAGTAAGTTCAGAAGGAGGGTGTGACATTGCATTTCATATGATGTTATGAAAATATGCTAATGAGTGTGAATATAATGTAACTGGAATATGCTTCATGCAAAAGGTCTCTTGTAAGGTATCATTACAAAGCTTATAATCTACTGAGTGTGTTCATCCTATTTGTATGACTGTGTCATTCTTGTATCTGAAACTAGGAACATAAATTATAACTCCGAGGTTCTATTATAGTTATGCAAAGTGGTTTATGGTGGTTTAGAATCTTGATGGCTCCCATCAATTAGGACAATTGACTGTAGCTGGCTCTGTTTATTTGCAACCCTTCCTGTGAGTCAGGCTGGGAAAGATGAAGGCTTGGGGTCTCACAGGACATGTGACCATGTCACCTAGTAGTGGAATCCATCTTAAACCTGGTGCTTTTCTATTTAGAAGGAAGGTTGGGGACCCAAAGAGACAAAAGATTCCCGCCTTGTGCCAAAGGCATATAAGGGGGTAGAACAGAACAAAAGATGCTGCAGTCATGAGAAATCCCCTAGCTACCACCTGAGCTGGAACAAGGACTGTACCGGGGAAAGGATTGGGCCCAGACTAGAAAGGAGTCCAGTCTCTGAAAGAAGCTTATTGGAACATCTCTGAGGGTGAGATTTTATCTGTAATCAGTTTCTTAATGTATTAGACTTAGACACGCATTTTTTATTTTATTTTGCTAGGTAACTTACTTTGTTCTGTCTGTTATTACTTGGAGCCACGTAAATCCTACTTGTTATATTTAATAAAATCACTTTTTTCTTATTAATTAACCCAGAGCAAGTAATTAATACCTGGGGGAGCAAACAGCTGTGCATATCTCTCTATCAGTGTTCTAGAGGGAGAACAATTTATGAGTTTACCCTGTATAAGCTTTATACAGAGTCAAATGGATTTATTTGGGGTTTGAACCCCATTGGGAGCTGGGTGTTGGAGACAGGAGCACTTCTTAAGCTCTTTTCAGTTAAGCCTGCAGCTTTTGGGGGACATGGTTCACACCTGGGTCTGTGCTAGCGTGTCTGGCTCAACAAGACAGGGTACTGAAGTCCCAAGCTGCCAGGGAAAACGGGCTCAGAGGTAGTCTCAGCACATCAAGTGGCAGTCCCAAGAGGATTTCTGTGACCCAACCCATCACAGGCCCCTCAGCAGGCATGACATCTTTTGGTTTGTGATTGTTTTGCCAAGGGTATCTGCCCAGCAAGGCCAGCTTTAGGAAGCGTGGGGCCCGATTTGAATACCTGGCGGTGGTCCGGGTCTTCCGTGACACTTCGGCGGCGGGTCCTTCACTCGCTCTTGTCACTGAAGGACCTGCCGCCGAAGACCTGGAGCGAGTGAAGGACCCACTGCTGAAGTGCTGCTGAAAACCTGGACTGCCGTCGGGTGAGTAAAAATTAAAAAGGCACCTAAGAGAGGGGAACAGACTCCCAGGACTCTGTAGCTGGAAGCAAGCCCAACTTGAGTGTAAGCAGGGGGTGAGGGGAGGATTTTGCTGGCCAGTGAAAGGTCTGTCATAGCTGGTAGCTGTGAGCCCACAGCTGGATCAGGGTCATCTTCCCTTTTGGGGGAAACAGGAGTGTCTGTCCCAGAGGGGAGCCCAAAGAGGAATTTTAGGTATACGCCCTCCACTATGGACAGTGTCCAAGTCTCTGGCAGTAAGTTCAGAAGGAGGGTGTGACATTGCATTTCATATGATGTTATGAAAATATGCTAATAAGTGTGAATATAATGTAACTGGAATATGCTTCATGCAAAAGGTCTCTTGTAAGGTATCATTACAAAGCTTATAATCTACTGAGTGTGTTCATCCTATTTGTATGACTGTGTCATTCTTGTATCTGAAACTAGGAACATAAATTATAACTCCGAGGTTCTATTATAGTTATGCAAAGTGGTTTATGGTGGTTTAGAATCTTCTTTAGGGTGTGGGGCCCTCTTAGGCGCAGGGCTCAATTCGGGAGAATTGGCCTAAAGCTGGCCCTGCTGCCCAGTTAAATTGCATTTATTATTTTTTCATTTTCTGTTAATGTTTACAATTGTTAGGCAGACCAAGTCTAGAGGGAATTATTCAGTGCTAGCAGGACCTTGACAACAGTTGAAGGGGTTGAGAGGAACTTGTACAACTAGATTCTGGCAACTGTAGGGTTTGGGGATAAGGGCACTTACTGGCTGTTAACTGTGAGTAACCCCATGGTTCAAAGCAGTCATGGTTTGCAGGGGTGGTTGGGGGAGTGGGTTGAGGAGAGGTCATTGTAGTGCTGTTCGGTTACTTCAATTTATTTTTCCTGTTCTCAGTGTTGTCAAACTCACAGGGAACTTTATCCACCCTTTTCTTTTTCTTCCCCAGTTAATAAATGTATCTGTCATTTCCATGCACGTTGCACTTTCCACATGTCTCCAGTTTAGTATGTTCTAGTCACATATACCTGGAGAGGAGAGAGAGTTGGGGTGGGTTGGGAGAGACAGAAAGGACCTTCAGTTTTCTACCCAGGGGAGTTATGTGACTCACGGTACTGACTGGTGGGGTCTAAAGCGGGGGAGGAGGGGACAACACAAAACAATTTACCCTTTCATCATAGCCAGAATGAAGGGTCCACACATAAGTAAACAAAAATAACATTTACTGAAACTAGTGAATGTAGCATAACTCTGAACTTATTTTTAAAAGCAACTGTGAAAGAAAGCAAAACAGATCAGACTCCCTCAGAACACTGAAACTATGATGTCTATGACCTTGAGTTGTTGGCCTTGAACTCCCTTTCCCCCAGAGAAGGGGAAAATGGCTGCAGAAAACAGTCCGGGCAGTGGCATAGCCAGGTTCTACTAGCAGGGGGAGCAAACACATGAAAAAAGGTGCCGAAGCAGCGAAGAAAAAAAAAAAGAAAAAACCCAAGTCTTGCCGCCGAAGACCCGGAGCGGCTGAAGGACCCGCCGCCGAAGACCTGGAGTGGCTGAAGGACCTGCCACCAAATTGCCGCTGAAGATCCGGACTGCTGGGGTGAGTGTAAAAATTAAAAAGGCGCCACTTTTGGGGAATGTGCTCAGTGGGGAGTGGCTGCTCCCCCGCTTCCCCCCCTAGCTACGCTATTGAGTCCAGGGGGACAAACAGGGGGCATCTCTTGCATGTGGTTTGGGGGTGGGACACACAACAGCCTTCAGGCACAGTCTCAGTCAGGCTCATTGTTCCCCTCCTACATGGTCACAGGGCTTCTCCTAGTAGGGGCTCTGGGTGCCAGTGCAGGCTGCTGTGCCTGGAGTCCTGCAGCCCCTGTCTTGTCACTAGGGGTGGGGTTTGAATCCTCCATCTCAGCAGCACCCTGCGCTGCAGATGCTGGAGGAGGAATAGATGGTGGATGAGGAGGAGGTGCCAGTTCCCAGACATTGGCAGTGGCTATTGTGGCAGGCAGGACTGAATCCTTTCCACTACCACTTGTACCTGGGTCTGCAACAGGACATGCTTCCGGTCCCTTTGGGCAAGCTCCTGTTCCCTTTACCGAGTGTCCTGCTCCATTATTGACTCCTGCCTCTAGCGAAAATGTTCCTCCCACTCAGCAGCCCATTCCTCCCTTCCTCTCATAAAGTCAAATTGCTTCTGACTCCTGTCGATGCCAATGAGCAGGTCCTCAAGTGTACTCCCTCTGCTCCTACTGTCCCTGGGCTGCTGCTCCTGGCTCCCAGGCAGAATGGACTCATCCTTCTCAGCCAAAGGTCCTGCCAAGTCAATCACAAGAGCAGCATTATATTTTTTCTTTCCCTTCAAAGCAGGTAAAAAATCGTCCGACATAACATAACTTTGCTGTTGAAGGCCACAGTACAGACACTTTTTGTCATTTAAGGAATGCAGTTGTTTCATTATCCTTATTTCTCAGATAACGTTTGCAGTCCCTCAGAAAGGAGCACATGCTTAAAATTTTAGGTAGCATGAAATAATAGGTTTTTTAAAAAATGTAATGTCTTTAAGTGTGTGATTGGGTTGGTGGGCTGGGGGCATGCATTTATTTTAGGGGCAATGTTAATGGTTCCCACTCTCTTTTTTTAAGTCTGGCCATCAACTAGACAGAGAAAACAGCAGTTCTGAAAGTACCAGACTGGAAAAAGGAGGTGGCTTCCCAGTCCTCTGGTGGCGATCCAACAATCTATGCCAGAGAGATGTTGGTGTTGCTGCTCACCCCTCTAGCTATTGCTGAATGGAGGGGTTTTGGTGAGCTATGAACATGGACCCAGAACATTTGTACTACCATTGGACCTTAAGAACCAGCTAGAATTTCTGCTGCACCTGAAATTTGTGGACTTATACCTACAGGACTGGGATGTAATCCAAACAGAAATACATTATATACTAAGATAGAAGATGGTGCCTGCATGGAAAGGGAGAAGCAAACCACTGCAAATGCTTACCCTTCCCAAGCCAGCCCACACAGTGTCAGGAAATCCAGCCCCTTCGTCTAGTGAAGAGCAGAGAAAGGAACAGGGAAAGAAAGAATCACAAAGCAACTGTACTTTTTTCCCATGAACTTTCCAATCAAGACTGCAAGCCACACACTTTCCCTGTGCAACCACTGGAGTAGATCCACCTCCTGCACATGTCTTTTTCCTGTCTTGTGTGGCATGGCTCCAAGGAGGGAGACCCCAAACACTGGGGAGCAGAAATGCTTGAAAACATTTGTACTGTGACAGCAGGCCACTGTCACATTCTTTGGAGAAGCACAGATTCCCCCTTTTCCTTCTCGTATGTAAACAGATAGATTAATAATGGTTTCCCTGGTTGCAAATGCAGGGGGCAGGCTATCTGTTGAAGGCTGAAAGTCAGGAGAGGGTGTGTGAGCTGGCTCTGAGAGAAGCCGAGAGACAGGACTTCTTAGGCACAGAGCTCCCTGGAAGGGCAGACTTGAGATTTCTAGGCAAGAAAACTGCCTGCTTCTGTTTGTTTCTATTGCGTTCAAACAGGCCTATGTGTGCATTTTTGGTAAATAAACAAGATTGCACCAAGAACAGACCTGACTTATATCACCAATTATTTTCCTACCAGAAACAATCTCATAAGACCCCAGACTTTGGCTACCCACTCAGGCCAAAGGGGCTGTGACGCTGACAGACCAGGTGCCAGCTCATGCTGAAGCCTCACGTCAATTAACTTGTGTATTAGTATAGATCAAAGTAACTGTTAAATGTATAAGTGTATATTCGGTGTTTAAACTTTATGAAAATGAATGGGTTATTACTAGGGCTGTCGATTAATCGCAGTTAACTCACATGATTAAAAAAATTAATTGTGATTAAAAAAATTAATAGCAATTAATTGCAGTTTTAATCGCATTGTTAAACAATAGAATACCAATTGAAATTTATTAAACATTTTTGGATGTTTTTCTACATTTTCAATTATGTTGATTTCAATTACAACATACAAAGTGAACAGTGCTCACTTTATATTATTTTTATTACAAATATTTGCATTGTAAAAATGATTAACAAAAGAAATAGTATTTTTCAATTCACCTCATAAAAGTACTGTAGTGTAATCTCTTTATCATGAAAGTGCAAATTAAAAATGTAGATTTTGTTGTTACATAGCTGCACTCAAAAATAAAACAACGTAAAACTTTAGAGTCTACAAGTCAACTCAGTCCTACTTCTTGTTCAGCCAATCACTAAGACAAACAAGTTTGTTTACATTTACGGGAGATAATGCTGCCCACTTCTTATTTACAATGTCACCTGAAAGTGAGAACAGGCATTAGCATGGCACTTTTGTAGCCGGCATTGCAAGGTATTTACGTGCCAGATATGCTAAACATTCGTATGCCCCTTCATGCTTCAGCCACCATTCTAGAGGACATGCTTCCATCCTGATGACACTCATTAAAAAAAGAATGTGTTTATTTGTAAATTTGTGACTGAACTCCTTGGGGGAGAATTGTATGTCTCCTGCTCTGTTTTACCCACATTCTGCCATATATTTTATGTTATAGCAGTCTCAGATGGTGACCCAGCACATGTTCATTTAAGAACACATTCACTGCAGATTTGACAAAATGCAAAGAAAGGTACCAATATGAGATTTCTAAAGATAGCTACAGCACTTGACCCAAGGTTTAAGAATCTGAAGTGTCTTCCAACATCTGAGAGGGATGAGGTGTGGAGCATGCTTTCAGAAGTCTTAAAAGAGCAACATTCCGATGTGCTAACTACAGAACCTGAACTACCAAAAAAGAAAATCAACCGTCTGCTGGTGGCATCTGACTCAAACAATGAAAATGAACGTGCGTCGGTCCACACTGCTTTGGATTGTTACTGAGCAGAACCCCAGTGTCATCAGCATGGACTCATGTCCTCTGGAATGGTGGTTGAAGCATGAAGGGACATATGAATTTTTAGCGCACCTGGCACATAAATATCTTGCAATGCCAGCTACAATAGTGCCATGCGAACGCCTGTTCTCACTTTCTGCTGACATCTTAAATGAGAAGCGGGCAGCATTATCTCCTGCAAATGTAAACAATCTTGTTTTCAAGCAATTGGCTGAATAAGAAGTAGGACTGAGTGGACTTGTAGGCTCTTAAGTTTTAAATTATTTTATTTTTGAATACAGTTATTTTTTGTATATAATTCTACATTTGTAAGTTCAACTTTCATGATAAAGAGATTGCTCTACAGTATTTATATTAGGCGAATTGAAAAATACTATTTCTTTTTTTTTACAGTGCAAATTTGTAATAAAATAATATAAAGTGAGCACTGTACACTTTGCATTGTGTTGTAATTGAAATCAATATATTTGAAAATGTAGAAAACATCCAAAATTTTTTAAATAAATGGTAATCTATTGTTTAAAAGGGCAATTAATTTTGCAATTTTTTAATTGTGCGATTCATTGCCATTAATTTTTTTAATTGCTTGACAGCCCTAGCACTTATAATGTGCACTGTTTTAACTTATATGTATCCTGTTATAATGTAATAGCAAACATATACATTGTGTATACCCCTGCAACTAAATAACCCATCAAATGAAAAAGAAGCCTTGTGGAATGGAAATGAAAAACTTTAACAGAAAAGTGTTAATTTCAAAGCAAGTGGCCACTGTGTGTGATGACTGGTGGTCAAAGACTCTAAGTGCATTCCTCACTCATCAGCATCAAAGGAAAAGTCCGTGTGGGTAGTGAGTGACCCTGTCAGCTTGTCTTCTGTGAGAATAAGCTGTAAGAATGGATTCAAGGAAAGATCTTTTGTCTCTGGACTCTTACAGGGAAGTGTTCCAGATGCAAAGTGGAGATCCCCAGCGACAATCTGGGTACCCTGAAAAGAATTTTGGGAAACTGGCAGTTTATTACATCATTGCCACCATTTGGAATTACAAACAGTGACTTACCTGTGCATATATTTTACCTGCTTTAACCTCTCAATAACTCATTTCCTTTTCTTAGCTAATAAACCTTTAGTTAGTTTACTAAAGAATTGGCTGCCAGCATTGTCTTTGGTGTAAAAGTTGAGTACCAGTTGATCTGGGGTAAATGACTGGTCCCTTGGGACTGGTGAGGTGTGATTTTTGGTTTAAGTGACCTTTTATCACAAAGTCTAGTTTGTCTGGGTGGCAAGATAGACTGGAGAGTCTAAGGGGACTGTCTGTGACTCTATAGTAAGACTGGTATAGTGATCCAGGAGTTTACATTTGTCACTGCTAGGTGAAATCTAATTATAGAGCACACCACCAGGTTGGGGCATCTGCCTGTTTTCTGACAGTCTGCCCTGAGGTAGGCACTCACATTTGTGAGCCACTCCAGACAGCGTGACAGGGGCAACTTTCCCAAGCCTGACTCCCTTTGCTCTTTAATGGATATATTCTAATCCAGTATGCATAGGAATTCAAGGAAAGCATCATAGAATCATAGAATATCAGGGTTGGAAGGGACCTCAGGAGGTCATCTAGTCCAACCTCCTGCTCAAAGCAGGACCAATCCCCAACTAAATCATCCCAGCCAGGGCTTTATCAAGCCTGACCTTAAAAACCTCTAAGGAAGGAGATTCCACCACCTCCATAGGTAACCCATTCCAGTGCTTCACTGCCCTCCTAGTGAAAAAGTTTTCCTAATATCCAACCTAAACCTCCCCCACTGCAACTTGAGACCATTACTCCTTGTTCTGTCATCTGGTACCACTGAGAACAGTCTACATCCATCCTCTTTGGAACCCCCTTTCAGGTAGTTGAAAGCAGCTATCAAATCCCTCTTCATTCGTCTCTTTTGCAGACTAAATAATCCCAGTTCCCTCAGCCTCTCCTCATAAGTCATGTGCTCCAGCTCCCTAATCATTTTTGTTGCCCTCCGCTGGACTCTTTCCAATTTTTCCACATCCTTCTTGTAGTGTGGGGCCCAAAACTGGACACAGTACTCCAAATGAGGCCTCACCAATGCCAAATAGAGGGGAATGATCACGAAAGGCCAAAGTGAGGAGAGGAAGATGGACATTTCTGCCCCTCTGTGCAATCTAAATGGGGGGCAGGTGGGTGGTTAGCCTCATTAATAACCAAAGCTGCTTGATGTGATTTATACATGACTGTCTGTCAATACAGAAGGGTTTCTTGAAAATCTATTTTTTTAAATGAGCCAAAACAAATATTGCCACTCTACCCAGTCAAAGGCCTTCTTTGCATCCAGAGAAAATACTAAATAAGGTTTGGACTCTAATTGGATTGAAAGTACTAGATTTACTACACACTGGACATTATCTACTCCTTGATGTCCAACTATAGGTTCCACTCAAACTCTGTGGATAAGTTTTCTCCATGTCAATATAGATTGCAGACAATCTACTGGAGTGCTGAAATTGTGTCTAACTAAATTATTTAGTAGTGCTACAGCTGATTATGCAACTTGTAACAGTGACACTTTCTATTATACATGCCAGAACCCTATTTTCAATGTCTTAGAACTATTTTTTCCCCAAAATTCTGCATTTTGAATTCTAGTGGCAAACAATATGAAGGTTGAAGTTTTAAAGTGTAGTCAAATTTGAGTTAACTCCTTGCAAACAAACCCATGAAAGACCAAACTCAGGCCTCATCTAACAGATTGCAATGTCAATGGAAAGATTTATGGCCTGCTTCAATGGTGATGAAACAGTGATTATCTGCTTGGTTTACTAACAGCTGAATGGATTTTCATGTAACTTAAAAAAAATCTTTGTGCTGACACCAAGTATAGAAATTTCCAGGCTCAAAGAAAAATTTTGGAGTGAGTGAGAAGAGCTGTTCGTAACTGGACAAAAGTTGCAACTTCATCTGTAAGATTCACAACCACAAAATCTATTACACAGTGAAAAAACTAAAAGAGAGTGGTGGTTCTGTAATCCAAATTAGAATTTGCAGTCCTTTGTCTCTTTCTAGTGGCTGGTTCACATAAGACATTTATAAGTCTGCTAAAGTGTCCAGCTAATGAATTACAGATACCAATTTACAAAATGGCTAAGTGACTAGGCTCCTAAGTCCTATTTTCAAAAGTGACTCAGGCATTTAGGAGGGTAAGTTTTATTGAAAGTCCCTGGGGCCAGGGGCGGCTCTAGGCACCAGCAAACCAAGCTGGTGCCTAGGGCTAGGGGGCGGGGGCGGCAGGCTGGCTGGGAGAGCAGCCTGCCATGCTCGCGGGGAGCCGCCGCGCGGCGAACGGGACGCCGCAGGCATGACTGCATGCGGAGCGCTGCGCGCGGGGCCCCGGCGCCCTCCTCCCACATGGCACAGGCAGCAGGCGCGGCCGCGGACCGCGCCGCCGACGCCGCCCGCTGCCCGTGCCCCGCGGCGCTGCCCCAGTTCCTCGCTCCCCCGCCTCCCGTCATGCCCTCCGCCAGGTCCGCTGCCCCGGGGCGGTGGACCTGCCCGGGAGCTCGCCGGCAGCGCGGGGGGAGGACCACCGGACGCGATCGGGCGGCGAGGCAGCAGGCCGCTGCAGGCAGGCTTGCCTGGGGCCGCCTGGGGCTTAGACTCCTAACTCACTTAGTGATTTTTGAAAATTTTACACATCGTCCTTTAGCTCAAGCTGTGAAGTTTCTACCATTGAAAGTCTTGAGTTTAAACCTTATTATCAATCCAAGCAGGGTTAGTTACAAAATGTTGCCTTATGCAGGGTTTCAACTCCAGTAGACCCCACATGCTCAGGATGAGTGTCACCAGATGGCGGAAGCATGTAACTCACCCTAGGAAAGAAACTGCCTTTGTCTCCCTTCACGGGCTGGTCCAAAAAATACAGGTTTATGAATCTGCTACTGTTTAACAGCTAGTGAATTTATTCCTTTAGCTCAAGCAGTAATTCTTGTGCTTTTAGCAGTGAAGGGCCCAAGTTCAAACCTGTTGTCAGCCTAAATGGAGTCAGTACAATCTCTTATTAACATTCCTTGGTCACCCTTTATTACATGATGTCATTTAGAATTTAAGAGTGAGATCTTCACTCTTGCTCTGGCCCGTTTACACTGGGTAAAAGGAGCAGAGCAGAGTAAAAGGGCCCTAAAAGCTTGGATGCAATTGGGGAAGGAACTGCAGAAGACAATAAGTAAGACGGCAAGTGTCCAATATAGGCAACTTTGGCCACAATGTAAACACAGACCTCCCCAAAAATAAGCTGCATAGAAAAATAATAGTAGGAGCTATAATAAATGTTATTCCGCCTGAAAACAAAAAGTTGGCTTTTTTGTGTATAAAACAAACATAATGTCATCCAATATGGTGAATTATTTTGTATTTAAGGCACTCATCACTTTGGTAGCTGAGTGGCTTGCATGGCTTAAATCCAGTCACTACCATTGCCAAATATGAACAGTCGAACATCACACTCAAGAGAACAGAGAAAGACTGATCAGTTGGCTATGTGCTCAGGGTATCATAACTCTCAATAAGTGGGAAGCCTGCACAGCGGGATGTGTGGCCAAGTTTACATTTAATTATTGTTGGCCTTTTGCCGAGAAGTAGCAGATTTCAGGGTCTTTTAAGTCAGGTTCCCCCTGGAGAAGACATTGGTGATATGGATTTTGTTTATTTACAAAATGTACCCAAGTCCTGTTCCCTTGAACAAGTGGTCACAAGGGTAACTGCCTCCTGCACAAACTTCAGCTAAAGCACCACTGCTTTGTGACCAGGAAGCAGATGTCTCAGGTCTCCATTTCTTTTGGAATCTTTGTGCTCAACACATTGTTCCTTGCTTCTGCTTCAGATTCTGGGCTTTACCTGGGCACCCCCATGTCTAAACCTGCTCACCTCGCACTACATAGCTCAAAAGGTGAGTGTAGGCATCAACCCTCCTTCTGTACAACCACTTTGCAATACAAAGGAACTTCAGAAAGTGTTAAACTGCCCACAAGAGAGTGTTTTAACCCACACAATCCCCTTACTGGCTGATTGGGTGCTTAATATGGTTAATTTAAACTCTTTCTATGGAGAGTTTCAAGCCTATACATCAATGATTTAATGTATATGAGATCAGCACCTATTGGCATAACAATACATTTCTGGTGGTAATGAATTTAAGAGGTATTGAACTGCTACTAAAGGTCCTATCTCTGGCTGTCCCAAGTGTCACCTTTAAGATAGTTAGTTACAATGCTCTTTATAAGCATAGGTCAGAGACGGAAAGGTGCTCTTTTAGGTAGTGAGATTTTAGGCCTAGGCCATATGGAGCTTGTGAGTAATGACTGACACCCTGACTATGACAAGGCAAGCTCCACATCCAAGCCTCCATTTCCACCTGTAGTTGGCAAATATGTTCTGGACACTAATGCAGTTTGTATGGCTAGGAGCAGTGAGGAGTCTAGTTAAACCCCAAGACTGGGTTTTGACCACATCTGAGCAGATGGAGCAGTAACAGATTGCACCAGTGCTTCCTCTCAAAAATACTTTTCCTTGCTAATCATAGAATATCAGGGTTGGAAGGGACCTCAAGAGGTCATCTAGTCCAACCCCCTGCTCAAAGCAGGGCCAATCCCCAACTAAATCCCCAAATGGTCCTCTCAAGGATTGAACTCACAACCCTGGGTTTAGCAGGCCAATACTCAAACCACTGAGCTATTCTTCCCTCCATAACTAGCACCTCCATCTTCTCCCACATAAGTTTTAGAGAACTGGCTTTCATCCAGGTCCCCTGGTAACTAGTATGTCTGATGAAGAACCGTAGAGCTGAATATCATCTGCATGCCATCTCTTCCCGCAGCAGCTTCATGTAGACTTTGTACAGCAGAGGTGACAGGACTGATCCTCTTCAGGCCTGTGTAGATATGTAATTTTATTAATTCCTGCCAGGTCCTGCAGATGTACTAGCAACGCCTTGTCATGAGCATTGTCAAAGGCCACTGGATGATCCAGCATTATCACCAGAAATGTCTGACCTCTCTCCATGGCCTATTGATTGTCATGATTCGTGCCATTTCCGTACTAGGTTCATGGGCTCTTTGGGATGAAGGAACTTGGAGATGCCAGAGTGCGCTGGAGTTGCCCTTCCCACCAGTCCCTCAAGGAGTTGTCCCAGAGACACAGGAGGACACCATGCATGATGGTGGATTGTTCTGTGGACTCTAATTTGCATAAGTCAGAAACTTCAACAATAACAATAACAAAAATCTATTTAAAACAAAACCACCAACCCCCTCCCCAAATAAAACCCCCAACCAGACAATGGGCTACTCTACTTCTCTTTGAAATTTCACAAACATTTCAATTTAAAGTGACTTTTTGCTTGCATTCAATTAACAAAAAAATCCCATATTTTTGCAGGAACTTACTCTGATGGCCTTTAGTGCCGCTATCGAAAACTGGGTTGCAGCCCCAGTTTCACAAGGTATTGAGCACATGTCTAACTTTAAGTACATGGGTAGTCATATGGAAACCAATGGGACTGCATGCGTGCTTAACATTTCCACATGCACATTGGTACACGTTGCTGAATCGAGCACTGTGAGCCCACAGGTAGGGTTGGCACACACAACCAAGTGCAGTTTTAGGGCTGGTCTACACAGAGCAGTAATATAAACATGCGGGGTGTGTGTGTGATTTTTAAAGTGCACTGAATTGCACATTAGTTGGTCTGTGTATTACCTGCCAGTGCAAACTAAATGTTCCCAAATGCACTTAAATATAGTACAAGCCATTCATCCAGTACAATTATTAACTGTTCACATGATTCCCCCAACAAGAATCTGGATCTTCTTTTTGCCATTCTGCAGATCTTGGTTAAGTCCTTACAGAATCTATGTCTGTTCTCTGTTCCTGGCACGTTTTCCTTTCTTTGAATTTTCTTCAGAGCGTTCACGCTTTAGCCCCATTTCCATTGGATCATCCATGTCATCTAGGGAAGGGGAGAAAAAGAAAAAGCATAAAACTACTGCACAAAAGCAGCTTTGAGGGTAGAGCACTGGACAGGGACTCAAGAGACCTGGATTTTATTTCCAGCTCTGCCACTGACTTGCAGGGGGAGCTTGGGCAAGTCACTTCCCCACACCGCCGCAAATTTCAAGTGGCTAAAGCAGGACACAGCACCACTCAGGTTTGGCCCATCTGCCCCTCCGTAGATGGAGACAGAGGCCTGGTCTACACTAGGCGTTTAAACCGGTTTTAGGAGCGTAAAACCGATTTAACGCCACACCCGTCCACACTGAGAGGCCCTTTATATCGGTATAAAGGGCTCTTTAAACCGGTTTCTGTACTCCTCCCTAACGAGAAGAGTAGCGCTAGTATCGGAATTACCATATCGGATTAGGGTTAGATATTCCTCAGAGAAGCAACAGAACCAACGAAGCTGTAATTTCAGGCGGTCATTCAAAGCCCTTTCTCTCCCTACTTTGTCAGCAATGGAATCAAAGAGACACCTCCTTTCATTGTATGCACTATGAAACACACTCTGACACCCTTAGTTGGAATGAATACTATTCACTCCCACTGAGCTTAATGGGACATGTCTTCTGAGTAAGTACTAGTTAACAAGACCAAAGAATGTAGAATTTGGCCTAGGGGAAATAATATGAAAGAAGCCACCTATTTCACACCACTGTATTTAGTCAATGACTTCTAGAAGGGTTTTTTGTTTGTGTGTATGGGAGGAGGGATGGGGGGAGAGAGGGCTTTTTAAAAGATCTTGTTTCACAGCATATAAAATATAAAATTCTCTCAAATAAATTCATTCAGGTACACAACTTTTTTCAGATTTCTATTATATTGATACTACACACATACCAAGAAAAAGAAAAAAAAGAATTTGTGTGGATCAATCATCTTCAGAAAAGATGATCCAGGAGAGATACCTTTGATCAAAAACTTTTATTTCCCTGTTCCAATTGTTCATTCACTAGCTATTTATACTTTATCAGCTGTCTTACAGCTTTACATATCTCTATACTATGTGCAGCTCAGGTTTATTGTTAACATTTGATTTTAACATTTTTGATTTTTGATTTACATTTTTTTTTTTTTTTTTATCAGGAAATTGAGGAAAAAATATTATGCAAAGGCCTGATCCTGCTGCAAGCAGTGCCCATATACAGCTCAACTGAAAGGAGTACCCAGAGAAGTTTCCCAGATACTTTTTGTGGTTCAGATTTCCTTATCCAATATCACATTTGGAGCATAAGCACCACATTTACTTACACCACATTTACTTCTCAAAATATTTTAGGTCAGATCCTCAGCAAATGTCAATCAAGGGAGCTCCATTTCAATCAAGGGAGCTATGCAGATTTACATCAACTGAACATCTTTCACTAAATCTAATTAGTTAAGTGTGGTATATTCTGATCTCTGAACATAAATCCCATAGTTATAGTATTAAGAAAAAAATTATTAGGAACAAAAAATTGAGGCTTGAGTTGCAGGAAGGAATTAGAATAATTTGATTTAAAATGTTCACCTTCTATTTCTTGAATCTGAATGGTGTGGGGCATAAGGGGTTTCAGAAGATCTCTCAGACATGCCTACACAATGTCTGCTCTGACTCCTTGATTCGTTATATATGGAGTTAATCAATTTTAGCAAAGAAGAGAAAAGATGAATATATGTAGTGTTGTAAGACAGCAACTCCACTCGACTCTGTCAAAGGCTTTTCTGTAACCATCTCTTTTTCATAACTTTCTCAAAAGAGTTTCCTTGAGGCTAAAATCTTCACGTGTGTTAGCTCAACGGTGATTTACCACACTGGATCAGATCAATGCTATATATAGTCCTGTATCCCACCTGCTGTCATACTGGATCAATTCAATGGAACATCTAATCTAGTACAATGTCTGACAGGTTTTGGGGGGATGCCCAATATTTGTGGGGCACAAAGCTCAGCTCTGAGGGGGCAAATGGCAGATCTTCTGTCCTCCTCACTTGCTGAGGTTGCGTAAATGGTTGCCGAGCCCCCTCTAGCCATTAGCTTGGAATAACCTACTCAGAGGCACTGATATCACAAGGAGCTGATCAGCTGAGTAAGAGGAGGCCATTTTTGCAGTCAATTTTCAGACCAGAGCCACAATTTAAGATACTGATGATAAAATTGTCCCATCTTGCTGAATGGTAAATTAGGAAATCTGAATTTGTCTATTTGCAGCCAAGAGGTAAAATAATTTCTCTTAGCTCAGAGATATTCCAGAAAGACAATTCCTACTTTGGTAAAATCTCACTTTGTATTAAGGGCAGAGTAGGCCTATGGCACAAATTATATGCCAAACATAAAATTAAACAAGGAAGTTTATGGATTTCCACAGCAATAGGAAATTAATTCCCTGGTAAACCTGGTATGGGAGGGAAAAGTTTTATCTAACGGCAGGAGTTCAGACCTAGAATAATTATGATATTTTTAATGATCAGAAACAAAAATGCTGAACAGAGTTTTATAACTGTACAGTCAATGAAAAAGCTTCATGTTCAGCATCTTTTACTAAAGGCTCCTAGTTTCACTGCAGCCCCTTGAAACACATGTCTTTAAAAGCAGATGTACTCAGCAATTCTATTAGGTTTAACACTAACAACTAACAATAAGACCTTGACATCAATATGACACACACTCAGGAACAGGCATGGGTTCTAGGAGCCCAGTAAGATATAATTTCAAACAAACTCAGGCTGATATTTGAGAGAAGCATTTCATTCTGACATCATATAGCATTTTTCACAAGATTACAATAAATTTATGCAAGAAATGTAAAATTTGAGCCTTGTATCTTTTTCATTCTATATCCATCTGTATCATCCAAAATCCATGACCTTTGGGAAGGAATCTGCTCAGTCATACTCCAGATGTTTCAGTCCACAATTCCTCATGAACTCGAGGTCTCTTTAGGGTGTAATATGCCAAGGAGTCTAACTAAATCACATATTAAAAGTACATCATGCTCCTTTGTTCTTATCAAAACAAAATGGATACTTAATATACCACATCTGGAAATCTGGATGGTTCTGATTAACCCTAGTGAACACTCAGTTTATGCCAACTAACCATTTCGTTTTTACATTCCTCAGCAAATGTAACCCTTTCAGTGCCAGTGCACATACAGCACTTTCTTCTGTTTCCATTCACTCCCACAGAGTTGTAATCCTTTCAATGACAGCATAAATGACGCCATTCTCCCCCTCCTTTCCCATTTCTTTGGGCACCATTTTTTTGTGCATTTGTGTGAGTGTGTATGTGTGCAACGTATAGAGAAGAAATGAGACCTCTGCATTCCTCATTGTTAACAGACATTTTATACAGAGGTGATCATTTGGTCCACTGGTGACCAGATTTGTAAATCAGTATTTTGATGGTATGTAATCTATATTGGCTGTACAGATGAAGTATACTGGCTGGTGATATTGTAGTTTGGCCTAAGGGGCATACTGGGTTCAAACTGGATTCTCTAGAGACCAGCAGACAAAGAAAGGACTTTTGGATAAATAGCCTGAGTTTAAACTGACTCAGGGCCTGTTTTCTGATCCAGCAAATGGACAGGACTATCTTTTCCAAAGGAAGGCCCCGGTTCTTCTGGGGAAGGGTTGGAAGGACTTGACCTATTCATGAAGGTTCTTGTTCTGAGCCAAGATGGTTATTAACTTGTGACTGCAGAAAACCCCTTGGTGGGGTCTGAAGCACTGATCACCTGCCAGAGCCCTGGTTGGCATGATCTCTGGTAAGCCTGTTAGCATGGGTATGGGTTCTTTTACTGTTTTTAACGTGTTTTCTCTATAATGCTTTAGCAGAAAGAGCTGTGCTGTAAGTTCACTGTGGATCATTACACTGTTTATAGTCTCTGAGGAGAGAAGTAAAGCAGGCCTGCTTAGGCAGTCTGACTTTGCTAGTGAATTCGCAGTGTAGGCTGGGAGCTGTGCAGCCTGGAAATACCCGGGTCAGAAGGGAGAGTGGCACATGTCTCCACCCAAGAGAGGTATTGGCTGGTAATCCAGGAGCCTAAGAATGGGTTACCTGGCTGGACCACAGAGCGGGAATACCGGTGCATTTGCCCTGAACTGTGGCAATCTATAATTCATTGTGTCCTGCTGAGCAGGTGGAGGAGCATTAAGTGCACCTTGCTGAATCGAGCACTGTAAGCACAAAGGTAGGTTTAGAGTACACGGCCAGGTGCAGATTTAGAAACCCATTTGCAAACCTCTCTTAAATGTCTTACATATCGAGAGATGAAGTAAAATCTGTAATATTACTATATGCATATTACAATATTCACGTTATTAAAACAACTGGTACGCATTTGGCACGTCAAAGAAAGAGTATCTGATTATAATAATTATTATTAAAACTCTTTCTAAAGATGAGTTAACACCACCTGGAATTGAACAAAACCACTGTGGCTAAGAGAGCGTTTTATGATCAGTAGAGCCCTGCAAATCTGCATATATCCGTTTTATATTTGCATCTGTGGATGTGGTTGTATTGTTTACCATCATTGCGGATCGTGCACCAGATGCAGATCCAAATTTCTGTATCTGCGCAGGGTTCTAACAGTGAGATAGGGCGCTGGTGTGAATATGGATATATATGAAATGTGGAGTCTGGATCGTGGTCTGATACAAGTTAATTATCGCAGGTGCAGATCCCCATTTTTGTATCTGCGCAGGGCTCTAATGATCAGTTATCGGCACAATTCCAATCACCCTGAAAGAGCACACTAATCCACAACCATGGCTAGTGCTTGTATTGCAATTACACTGAATGTGCAGTCTCGTAGCTTATCTTACCTCTTGTGAGCTGTGCTGTTCCATACTGTTCTTCTCTGACCTGTTTCATGAGTTGCAGATTATGGTCACTGGCTTCCTTGTGGTTTATCATAGGGAGTGGATAATCTTGACCTGACAGAAAATATGGGCAGCCATTTCTACAATGATTTATTTAAACACTATATTTTCAAAAGGATTTGCACCAGAAATTAAAGTATTCATGCCTTTTTCTTTTTTACTCTTCAACTGAATACAAAATGGTAAGCCTGGAAAGCTGGGAATTAAATTCACCCCTGTACCAAGGGTGTATGCACCACTTTAGTCTGCGTTTTCTGCTAGTCTCTACATGAGGGCAAGATAATAAGATAACCAGAAATAAGAAGACCTTAGTGTGACCCAAGAGCTTCTTGATGCCAAGTGGCAAGGGGATTACAAAAATATCCTGATTCTCGGTATGTACATTCTGGTTCACCAATGAATGTTGTGTGAGGTCTTAAATGAAAGCCGGGGTAAGGATAAGGATACTATATAAGGAGTTAGATATATACATCCTGAATATATGTTTTAAAGTCTGTATCAAGGCAGAGTTGACAAACAGGTTTTCTGTCAGACAAGGGATGTTTATTCACCCGTTTCTCTGTTGAAATGTACATTAAGTATTGTCTCACTCACAATGGGTCTCCCATCACCTGTCTAAGCTGAACGCAGATGAAGGATTGAAAGAATTTCAGAAAGGAACTAACAGGTAGAGAAACACAGCAGAGGATTATCTTGAGATACATATCAAGGGTTCGCTGGACTTTATCTGAGAAACAAAAAAGACAGCTCATTATCCTACACCAAGAAAGTAAATGAGCAGTATGTTTACATTAATGAAAATGGGATCACAACTAACCTCCATTGAAATGCTTCCCCCGTGACTTTAACTTTTCAGAAGGGAGGTAAACATTTTTAGACAGGAGGTTAGCCTGGTATGTTTAGTCTCTAGAAAATATGTGATGATTTTGTTTTATACATCACTTTTTGGTTTCCATTATCCTTACTCACTATTTCTTGAATCTTGAGTCTTTGGTAATACACGTATCCTTGTTTGCACTATCAGTGTATCTCAGTGCTGTGATATTGAGCCAGGTGCTGATCCTGTGTTGAATCACACAAGCTGGCACGTGCACTGTTCCCTTGGATCAGACCTGGTGATTTGGTGAGTGTTCAGGGGATAAGGGGCAGGACGCTATAGGGAAACGTGTCAAAGGGGCCTGGAGACTGGAGGGCACCTGTTGTTAACCTGCAAGGCAAAGTCAGGGCTGGCACTGCCCAGAAGAAAGTGGTTAGCTGGCAAACAGGCTGGTGATGTCAGGGAGCTGACACCCAGTTAAGCTCCAGCAAGTCTCCTTTACCCTGGAGGCAGAGGTGTAACAAGGTGACTCATAGTCCTGTGTACCACAAGAACCGTCACACTTAGATCTTAGTTCCTTCTGTGTCTCTGACACATCAGGAAGTCCAGTTCCTCCACTGACTATGGTTGCTTGCAAGTTGTGGTACTTCCTCCCAGGTGATGCCTGCACATTCAGTATCCTCCATCACTGTTCTTTCTTGGCTTTCCTTTCTTCTTCCTCCCATAGGTACCTAATTCAATGCTTGCTTAGTGTACCTCCCATCTTCCATATGGTATACATGTCCCAACCACCTGAACCTTCTTTCTTTCATGGTATTTTCTAATATGTCCTGTCCTGTCGGCACATTTGCTCTTACATTTATTATTTTGTCTTTCTATGAAATGTGTAATATCATGCTCAGCCATCTGTGATGGGCAGCCTCCAATCTCCTTTTGTTAGTCACTGTCATTGTCCAATTCTCTGCCCCATACAGCAGCATGCTGAGTACAACTGCATGGTATAATGTAATCGTTACTTTGGCATGTTTAGAAACCTCTGTTTCACCAGATGTTCATTCTTCCAGAAGTGGTGTTTGCTTTTCCTAGGCTCATATAAATATCTGTATTACAGCCACCTTCAAATGTCATCACACTCCCCAAATAGCAGAACTCTTCTACCTGTTCAATTTATTTTTCATCCGCCTACAGCCTTGAATCTGTTGTCCAGCTTCCTTCCTTCATAATCTTGGTTTTCTCTGCATCTACTTTCAATCCCTCTTTTGCTGCTTCCTGTTCTAACTCTGATGTAAGGGCAAGCATTCCGGTCCACGTCATGCTTAGTAAAGCAATGTCGTCAGCAAAGTCAAGGTTGTGTAACTCATCTCTGCTAACCATCTTACACCATCCATGATGTCTTTTGTTGCCCATTTCATCACCCAGTCTACTGCTAATGGATTAGGGATAACACACTCTTGTTTAACTCCTGTCACAATACTGAACCATTCGCCCAGGGCTGTATCCAATCTTACCAAACATCTACTTCAGGGGTCGGCAACCTTTTAGAAGTGGTGTGCCGAGTCTTCATTCATTCACTCTAATTTAAGGTTTCGTGTGCCAATAATACATTTTAACGTTCTTAGACGGTCTCTTTCTATAAGTCTATAATATACAACTAAACTATTGTTGTATGTAAAGTAAATAAGGTTTTTAAAACGTTTAAGAAGCTTCATTTAAAATTAAATAAAATGCAGAGCCCCTGGACTAGTGGCCAGGACCCAGGCAGTGTGAGTGCCACTGAAAATCAGCTCGCATGCCACCTTCGGCACCCGTGCCATAGGTTGCCTACCCCTGATCTACTTCATATAAACTCCTTATTATGTCTATCAGCTTTGTCTGGTATCCCATAGCTTCTAGCAATATTCCACAGGGTCTGTCTGCGGTCACTATTGAATGCTCTCTTAAAGTCAGTAGAGTTGATTAAGATGGGCGTTTGCCAAGCAGTAGCTTTTTTTGATTATCTGTCAAAGACTGAGTATCACTTCACAGAATGATCTCTCTGGATGGAAACGAGCCAAGAAGTTATTGTGTTAATTAGAAAAGTTATTTAAAATATATTTTGAATTTTTAGCCTGGCAAAACCTGCTTAACGAAAACAGCGTTGGTATTTGGGCACCTTTTGGGCAGAGACCATCTTTTTCTTCTGTTTTTGTATAGCACCTTGCACAGTGGCACAGTTGTGGCTGCTACTTGAATATTGTGTCCAGTTCCGGTACCCACCCTGCAAGAAGGATGTTGATAAATTGGAGAGGAGTCATCGAAGAACCATGAGAGAGATTAAAGGATTAGAAAACCTGCATTTTAGTGATTGAGTTTCTGGAGTCTATGTATTTAACTTAACAAAGAGAAGAGTATGGGGTGATTTGATTTTAGTCTATAGCTACTTACACAGGGAATAAATATTTAATAATGGGCTCCTCAGTCTAGAGGAGAAAGGTACAACACAATCCAATGGCTGGAAGTTGAAGCTAGACAAATTCGGACTGGAAATAAGGTGTACGTTTTAACAGGGAGAGTAATTAACCATTGGAACAATTTACCAAGGATTGTGGTGGATTCTCCGTCACTGACAATTTTAAAATTAAGATGGGATGTTTCTTTGAAAGATCGGCTCTAGGGATTATTTGGGGGGCAGGTCTCTGGCCTGTGCTATGTAGGGGGTCAGACTAGATGATCTCAATGGTCCCTTCTGGCCTTGGAATCTATGAATTGGGGTCCTGATCAATAATTGGGTCTCTAGGTGCTACCTCAGTGCAATTATTACTAATTCCCTTACACTCTTTGAAATCCCAGCCAAGATATTGTGCTGCTATTAGACACACATATAGAGAGTGCCAAATTACCGCTGCTCCAGTGCATGTCTGCTAGGGGTGAGAGAGAAGTTGCAGATAAACCCTTCCCTCTTGCAGCAAGTCCATGTCGGAGATATTGGTATTTTAGGCTGCAGACACCTGGGCCACTAGTGCCGCTGGTTGTGCTAGTGGCCCTGGAAGAACTATGTCTGGGCAGGAAATTATTTGGATTAAGATAGCAGCCGTGATCTCTCCATAGGTCTCATGCTGTACTGAACGACCCCTCTGCTGGAGGAGCAACCAAGAAAGGCCCTTGAGGCAGAAATGAGATTTGGAAGCTTCATCCTCTGTGTTTCTTTGTTCTCAGCATCATTGTTTTAGCATTCTTTGGCCCAGTGGCTTGATTAGGAAAGTTCAGAGTGTTGTGTCTGGCATTATAGCCGCGTCTATCGATAGGAGAGGGGACCTTTAAAATCAGAGAGAGAGAGTGGACAAGTAACAACTGTTCCTTGTTGAAATTTGACATAGCTGAACTCTTCAGTGATAGAAATCAGTTATGCTTTTGTCTGTGGCTTCCTTACTCAAGCATTCAGAGAGGATACTGCTGGCATAACCACAGCAGGCTTGCTTGTCACGTATCTATCTTAGGTACTTATATGGCCCCTATTTCTATAGTATCTCAGAGCTTCTTCAGTATCTCACTCTGCAACATATGAATCTGCACAACACCCCTGTGAAGTAGGGAATTCTGTTTTCCCCATTGTTCAGATACAGAATACACAGAAAAGCTAAATGAGTTCCACAGAGGAAACCTGTAGAGGAGCAGGGACTTAAACCCACGTCTCCCAGTCATAGGCACCTGCCCTAACCACTGGGATACCCTTCCTCTCCCTGGTTCATTCCTCAAATACAGACACACAGCAAAATCCTGGCTCCATTGAAGTCAATAGGAGTTTTGCCATTGACTTTCCGGTTTTCAGCCATAATCTAAACACGTTTTCACTGTGCAAAAACCATTACGAATCCCCACAACCCTCCAGCCCCATCCCTCTTTATCCCAGTGTGAAGACACCACAGTGTGATGTATAGCGGCATATTGAGAGGTAGGATGGCTGAGTGGTTAGTGTGTTAGCCTGGGACTTGGGAGCAGTAGATTCAGTGCCCAGCTCCATCACAGACCTCCTGTGTGAGCCTGGACCCTTTGTCTCTCTAGGCCTCAACTCCCCATCTGTAATACAGGGATGACAGCACATCTCTACCTTGCAGCAGCGGAGGAGGATACATTGATCATTGCTTGGCATTCAGATACTATGGCAATAGGGGCCACGTGAGTACATCTGACAGACAACAGCCTGAGGGATTGCATTAGGTTTGGCACACGGGACAATATTAAGGCACAGCAGACCCTGAAGTCATATTGCAATGTGTAATAACGAGTCATCTTTATCTGAGAGCTGAAACAACCAAAAATGTTAGGCTGATCCATTTCAGAATGTAAGGGCCAAATCCTTGGTTCAAATGCTACGTTTTTGTCTCAAGCAAATACTTATTTTCACTCAACTGTATCAGTAGCAAAATCCTTAACATGGCCTCAGAATTACCTATAATACATCCTGCCTGCTTCTGTGCCTCTTCTGGTGCTGTCCAAGGTTCGTAGATGTACTTGGAAGGAAAATTCGTTAGCACTGGGAGGTATTTTCTACAAAAAAAAAATACATACATATACATATTTAAATTCTCTAGGCAAATACTTGAGTATTTCAATGCACAAGAGTGCTAAGCAACCATGTTGATATTTCAGCATGTCTCTCTCAGCTGTATGAGTTTGGGACAGATCTAAATGAATCAGACTGCAGGAGGCGGCAAGGGAAAAAGGAGAATGTATGCTTAGACACAAATACCTAGTTAGCGCCGGATTCTGTTCTTATTGAAGTCTATTGTAAAAGTGCCAATTACTTAAACATGAGCCTGATCAATATCTTTATCAGCAATGATGAGACACTAATGATCTACGGCGCTTTTCATCAGTAACTCTCAAAATGTTTCACAAAGATGGTCAGGAGCATGATCCCTATTTTATAGATGGGGAAGCTGAGGCATAGAGTGGGGAAAGTGACTTGCCCAAGGTCATCCACTGGGCCAGTGGCACAGGCAGGAATAGAACCCAGCTTTCCTGAGTCCTAGTGCAGGCTTCTGCTAAAATGCACAAGGACAGGACCAGAAAGCGTGGTAGGGACTGATAAACTATTGCATTAGAGAAGAAGGATGGCCCAGTGGTGAGCGCGCTGGCCTTGGACTTGGAAGACACATGCTCAATATTCTGTTCTGCCACAGGCTTCCTGTGTGACTTTGGGCAAGTCCCTTAGTTGCTCTGTGCCCCATCTGTAAAACAGGGATAATAGCTTTGCCCTACCCCACTGGACTATAGGATGCTAACAGTGAAGACTGCCAGGTACTCAAATACTACAGTAGCAGGTGCCAAATAAGTACCTGGAATAGTAAAAAAAAATAAAATAAAAAAAAAAATAAAAAGGATTGTTACATTGTGTCTTCTTACACTGTGTCTTCTTACCGGATATATTGTCCTTCTGGATCTGTGCGTTTGCCAAAGCGGACCGGGCAGAAAATGCGTGTGTACTGATGGAAGAAAGCGCTGGCTGACAGCCACATCCAGTTTCCTGCATTGATGCTGTAGTCTGCATCTAACAGCATCTCTTCAAACACCTGTATTTCATGAGAAATTAAAGAGAGAGAAAACAACACATCTTGGGGGTGGGGAACACCTCTGTGGCAAGGAAGTAAAGAATGCAGGTCTGTGAACTAAAGGGCAAAGGCTGTTAAAAAGACACTGAAATAGGGTGCTATCCCTTTAAGAGCAGGGGAGGCTGGGAACTATTGGGATATATTACTAGAAGGAAGTCAGTCTGGGCAGGCTATGGTGAAGGAAAGACCTGCAGGCAGCTCGGGGACCTAGGACCTGGTTAGGAGGCATTGGTAGGAACTACGCTGATATGTGCATATGTATTTGTTTTTCTCTCTTGTGGCTAGTAAGCGGGAATTTGGATTTTTATACCTGGAGTCAGGATTCAGGATTCTGGGTTCTATTCCTGGATCTGCTACTGGCCTGCTGTGCGAGGCTCAGCCAGTCACTTCTCTTTGTGCCTCTTATGATGCATGTATCTGTACAACATCCAGCACAACAGAGCCCATATCTCAACTGGGGCTTCTGAGCACTATTGTATTAAAAATAGTATAATACTTCTAACGTAACCTTACCACAGGAGCACAGCATATAAAACATTGCCATGAGTGCAGGGGACTGGACTAGAGGACCTTTTGAGGTCCTTCCAGTTCTACAATTCTATGATTCTATGATTGCTCAACAATTCAAATCCTCCAGAAGGTTTGCATTTCACAGGGGCTTCATCAAAGCACCTTTAGGAACAGGCCAATGAACAATGAAAGAAAAGATTGTGAACCTTCATGCCCTCTTCCCAGCTGATCCAGAGGTCTCCTCGAGTCAGGAAGCAGGCAACAGCATGTCGAGCAAGGTGGTGAATCCAACCTTCCTGATGAAGCTGAGTCATGATAGCATCAATCCATGGAAACCCTGTCTGAGCCTAAAACACACAACGTATTTCTGTCCTCCTGCTCAATATACACAGTACTCCATTTCCTCCTTCACCTCCCAGAATTGCTTCTTAGAATCATAGATTATTAGGGTTGGAAGGGACCTCAGGAGGTCATCTAGTCCAACCCGCTGCTCAAAGCAGGACCAATCCCCAATTGGCCCTCTCAAGGATTGAACTTACAACCCTGGGTTTAGCAAGCCAATGCTCAAACCACTGAGCTATGCCCTTTCTTTAAGCACAGAGACCTGTCACTTTGTCAGAGGATCAGGCATTAGGGGCCCAATGTGCAACCCTTGTTCACACTGAAGGGTTACTTAGCCACTGAGGTATGGGATATTCTGGCACAATGGACTAGGGAACAAGAATGAGAATGATTTTAGGGCAGTGGTTCTCAACTTATTTTGTATTACCTGGTCCGCAGGTTGATAACCACAGCGCACCCCTCAGACCCCTCTCCTATGCCCAGCGCCTCCCACCCAGAGACCCCTCCACTAGAGTGGGGCCAGGAATGAAGCCCTAGGTGGGGGGCTGGGCGGCAGGGACTCTGAACCCCACTGGGCAGGGCTGGGCAGCAGCCCCAACCCTGGACCCGGCTGCATGGGGCCGGGTGGCAGCCTGAACCCCAACCTCAGCCCTATGGGGCCAGCCGGTACCCCTGACGCTGACCCCGGATTCCTGTGGAACTGGGCGGCAGCCCCAGACCCTGGACACCCGCTGTGTGGGGCTGGGTGGCAGCCCTGGACCCCCGCCACACAAGGCTGGCTGGCGACCCTGATCCCGCTGTGCCGGGCCAGGCAGCCCAGACCCCGCCATGCCAGGCAGCTGGGAACCTGGATCCTCCTGCGCGGCTCAGCAGCCTTTAGCACACAGCTGGGCCACAGCTAATGCTAATTGGGCTGTGGGTTGAGAACTGCTGCTTTAGAACCTAATGGTTAGGGCATTCACCTGGGATGTGGGAGATCCAAGTTCAGGTACCTATTCCAATGATTATTTATGTACACATACTGGAACAGCGTCAGCAGGAGAGATTGAGAGACCCATGGCTTGGGCACTCACCATGCGCAAATCCCTTCTCCACATCAGGGTGAGGGGGGAATTGAACCTGGGTCTCTCACATCCCGGAGGAATATTATAACCACTGCACCAGAAGTTATAGGGAGCAGGCCTCCTCCTCCCCAAAAAGTTTTTTGGGCCCAAACTATTCAGCAAATTTGTTTGGAGTCAACCAAAAACTGTATGTTTCAGCAAATAAACTATTTGTCCAAAAATTTTTCCCCAGCTCTGTGATTCTCCTCTGGCTAGCAACTTGCATCGTCATAGACACCTATGCTAAACAGGTGTCAAGCATTACCAGATAGGAATGATAGCACTTTGCAGAGACAACATAGGGTGCAAGGCTGTGAAGGATTAAACCTGTAGCAGTAGGTCATCAGGGCCATAAGAATATGCAAAGATATTAGGATATTATAAGGAAGATATTAGGATTCAAATAGCCTATTTTTCAGGAGCTACTTGGCTAAATTAGCATATGTAGGCTAATGAGAGGTTAGTTCCTATCCTGTATCAGAGGGGTCGCCATGTTAGCTTGGATCTGTAAAAGCAGCAAAGAATCCTGTGGCACCTTATAGACTAACAGACGTATTGCAGCATGAGCTTTCGTGGGTGAATACCCACTTCGGTCGGATGCATGTAGACAAAGTGGGTATTCACCCACGAAAGCTCATGCTCCAATACGTCTGTTAGTCTATAAGGTGCCACAGGACTCTGCTGCTTTTACAGTTCCTATCCTGGCACCAATGAAGATCAGTTTCTCTGTGGCCCTGGGAAAGTAATTTCATTGCTCTGTGCCCATCTTCCTATCTGTAAAGCAGGGTTAATGACACCTGCCAACAGCTTGAGAGTGCAGTGAGGAGTCAATGCTCATCAAGTGGTTTGAAGAAGAAAAACAGCAAACGATAAGAATATTGATGATGGTTATATGGACACACTGCACTGAGGGGCCTGGAGCGGGCTCTTTGTTTGTGTGAGAGCTAGGTATTAATTATTATCATTGTGTTCCTCTTATACAGATTAGGCTCCCTGGGTTTTTTGGTTGGTTGGTTGGAAAACTCTCCAAAGAGTCAGCAGGAAATAAAAAATACCCAGGGGCCATGACGGGTGAAACATTACTGCAAGATCCTGGGGCTGGAATGCCAACAGAGTCCTTCATCCCCATCTCCTTCAGTGGCATATACTGAAGACACTGTTCTCCAACCCTTCTGAATTGTCTCATTGGGGTATTACAGACAGTCAGGAGAACAAGCGGGAATAGGACTCAGATTCTCCTGGCTTCCAGCCCTGTGCTCAGGTGTCTAAAAGGTGGATGGGCTATATTCAATTCTCTGGTCAATATAAACCTTGATGAAGTCAATCATTTCCTAAGCATTTAATTCTCTATATTACTTTGGGATACAGTTTGCATGAAAGATACTCTATGAAATGTATGTTGTACCCAGAGGCTTGATTTTTTTTTTTTTTAATGCTATTCACAGTCCTGTTGAAGGGCCAAAATCCCAATAATATGTAGGTAAGATCTTGACCACAGTCTCTGTTAAGAATCTTTCACATAGGCCCAAACTCCATGGCTTGGTCTGAGGCATGAGGCCTAGTTAACAATGGACGATACATGGCTAAAGAAAAGCTGGGATAAGCTTGAAATACCCTTGTTTGTTCAACTATATATAAAATAAGCTGAGACAGCATAACTCCAGGTGGAGAGCAGTAATTAGGAGGCTTACCATGAGTTATAGTCACATAACTCACTGAGAGGGACCTTAAAGTCTGTTCCCTGGTTCAGGAAAAGATAACTGTACATACTCCCCAAGTGCCGACCAGGGTTCAGGGAGAGGCCTAACATGACAGCCTGAGTTATGGCATCTGTCCCTCACACATGCCAATCTTAGTTTGCAGGAACGCATTGATAAACCATACACGATTGTCATTGCTGTTTACTGTGCTTTTTGCTTTAAGACCCTCCAGGAATGTACCGGTGGGCCAATCTGTCTGGAAAGAGCCACTGTCATTCCTTTGGACCTGAAATCAGGATTTAACTTATACATTGCAAGAGGAGAATTTGAGCGATAACAGCTGTGTATTAGCAAATATGTTAACCTGAGCTATGGGCGGAGCCATTATGTAATCTTTTAGGTTATTGGCTTATTGTGCTCATTTTGTCTTGCTGCTAGAACCTATTCAGGGGCTCCGGAACTCCCACCCCATCCCTTCTCTCCACCCATTGGCACCCTATATAATCTATTGTAATCAATTGTTTAGCAGTGTCTGAGCCTAATAAGCCAAGTGACACTCCAACAGCGCTGTGCGTAATAAACCCTCATGCCTGACTGTACAGTGTCAAGCTTCTGTTCCTTCACCTGTGGCATAGATTGTGCTACACTAGAAATAGCCAACAAGAGAAATAAATGCATCGGTTCTACTCAAATGGGAATGCAGCACATTACCATTCTCCACTTGTGGAGTCTCTCTGCATCCTGGTACCAGTTGATCTGAAGGCAGATGGGGTTCCCTGCCATTTTGGTAAAGTTTGGTGTCGCTGATGCCACTGTATAGAAGAATTCTCTCCACAGAAGCTGTCCTTGAAGTGACACAGGTGGCAGAGAGTGGTTCTTTGACTGCAACAGAGACATAGGGCCATTAACTTCAGTTGAGCCACAACAATTTATACCAGCTGATGATCTGGCCCAGAGAATACAGCTGAAAACATCTGCTAGCTTTATAGCATTTTACTGTTGAATCCAAGGAGCCAAGGTTTGAAACAAAGTTTCCAGCACCAAAAGAGTGTGAGCTGAAAACCTCTAAAACTTAACATTCCCTGACCTTCTAGAATAATTTTCTGTAACACCCTGACCTTCCAGGATAGATTCATACTGGGATTTCTTGCTGCAGCAAAGATTCCTTAAACCAGACACGCACTGATTGATACACAGTTGCTTGGATTCATGCCCTGAAGAAGAGTAGCCTTTTAAAAAAAGTTAATGAGAATGCCCTGTTTTATGTTAATGAAACAGTGAGGTTTCATTCCCACAAATGGATCCCCCAAATGGACCTCTGTGCCCATGCAGACTGTGAAACAGTCTCCATGTAGGGTGGCATTTTCCAGGCTTGTTCTCAATGATAATTTCTTCTCAAAGGTTGTGCAAATTGTGTACATCTGTTTTGGAGTTATGCACTGCTGAAAACTGATATTTTTGCATATACAAGATTTAAGATTTGCAAAGGAGGACACACTTGATGTTGTTTAGCTTGACCTGCAGCCAAAACACCCTTAGGTTTTGTCGACTGAGAACCCCACTTAACTCTGGAATGACACCTTTAGCTTAATTTTAGCTGGTTGAGTTACACCCTAGGCTTCTCCTCCTCCCTCCAAATTGATTACTTTAGCCTGTACTAAAGGACAATTTCTTTGGGCATGGCTACACTTGCAGATGTAGAGCACTTTGAGTTAAACCAGCCTTCATAGAGCGCAGTAGGGAAAGCGCTGTAGTCTGTCCACACTGACAGCTGACAGCACACTGGCATGGCCACATTAGCAGGTCTTGCAACAGCCACAGAAAGCAGTGTATTGTGGTAGCTATCCCAGCATGCAAGTGGCTGCAACGTGCTTTTCAAATGGGGTGGGGTGGAGTGTGACAGGGGGTGTGTTGTATGTATGTGGGGGGAGAGAGAGTGGGTTTTGGGGGGGCTGAGAGCATGTCAGCAAGCTGTCTTGTAAGTTCAGATAGCAGCAGACCTCTCCCTCCCCTCCGCCTCTCTCTCTCACACACAGCATTCCACAGTAATGGTTGCTTTGTCTCGGAGCAGATAAGCAGCCGGCTGTCAAACTGTCAAACGGAGCTTTCAAAGGGCATATCCAAAACAATGGCAAGAGTGGCCACTTGACTTAAGGGGATTATAGGACGCTTCCGGAGGCTGATCAGAGCACAGTAATGCAACACCTCGTTCACACTGACGCTGGGGTGCTCCAGCGGGGGCACATCAAACATTATTCTACTCACCAAGGTGGAGTACTAGCAGCGCTCTAGCTGTGGAGTCAGAGCGCTCTACGTGCCTTGCCAGTGTGGACAGGGAGTGAGCTAGTGCACCTGGGGCTCCTTTAATGCACTGTAACTCGCAAGTGTAGCCAAGCCCTTTGTCTTGGCTGCAATTTTAGCAAGTGTTAATTAGATGGAGCTAGGTAACACGAGCTAACATCACACCTTGAAATCCTAGTCAGGGCAAGGCTTTAATCTGTTTAAGGATAATATTCTAAACAATATCTAAAGCCACTTTGCACTATTAATACAACTGTTGCTGAGGAGGAGACTAGTCGGCTTTAGGAAACTGTTAGATAAACATTGTGTTGGCTTGATTTGCACACGGCATTTTCTTACCTGAGCATAAATGTTCGATAATCTATAAAAAAAACTCCGAACTGACAAACAGCCCAAGCTGAAATAGGGACTCAGTCCTGTAGTACTTGGAAGCAGAGAATTTGGAATTGTTTTTGGTTTAGTAAAATTTGCTATCCAGCCCTAAGAAAAAAGAAAAAGAAAAAAAAGGAACCAATTTTAGGCAGAACACCACAACGTATGTCCTGTTACTGAAACAGAAAAGAGCTGTGGGCAGATGGCTTCCCCACTATACTCCAAACACAGGCCACACAAGTTGTGCCCCTTCCTGGAGGTGGGCAATATGCGTGAAAAGAACTCAAATCAAAATGAAATACAAAATGTAACCCAAGTCTTTTCCTTAGACTTGGATGACCCGGGGTTCCTCCTTGAGGAGCGCTCAGCCCACACTCTAAATCTCCCAGGGAAAGCCACTCCCACTTTTCTTATAGCTAGTAGGGAAATTTCCCCCCTGCAATTGTGAATCAGCAAAAGCCACTTTCCAGCAGGATCATCACCTGCCAAGAGGATGAGCTTTACAGCCTGTTACAAGAACCCATTTGATACCTATGAGACAAGCCTATGTAACCAAACACAATGGTTTGTTTGCACTAGTAGGTGGCATGTGAGGTCTCTACTGAGAGCCAGTAGCCACTGGTCATCAGAATCATTTCAAAATGAATGTATTGCTAATTGTTTGCAGTTTTGTTGTAGCCATGTTGGTCCCATGATATTAGAGAGACTGAGGGAATATTGAGGGACTATCTTTTATTGGACTAACTTCTGTTGGTGAGAGAGACAAGCTTTCAGGCTCCACAGAGCTCTTCTTCAGATCTAGAAAGGCAATCTGAGTGTTACAGCTAAATACAAGGTGGGACAGATTGTTAAGCATAAGGACTTTACAGATGTTACAAGAGCCTATTCAAGATGAAATGGGAAATTAACACCGCTGCAGGCATAGGACAAAGGAGGGCTAGTGAGTTACAGATTGTTGTTATGAGACATAAAACCAGTATCTCTACTGAGTCCGTGATTTTTAGTGTCTAATACAGTTAGGAATTTAAGCTCCCAGGCTCATCTTTATGAGTTAAGGCAAGTCATGAGAAGGCGACAAACATGCTTCTGTTAGGCAGGAGGAAAGAGACCCTTATCTCTCTCTGGGTGGTCATGTGTGCATTGTATATGTTCTGCTACACAATGGAGGCCCATCTACAGTCTGAGCTGAATGCTAATCAAGAGACTGCAAAGTCAACAAGAAAGGAGCACATAGGAAGAAACAACTTGGGGTGGGAAGGGGAGGGAATCCTGTTTATAAATAAAGACGATGGGTTGTTGGGAGTTTAGAGACACGCTCCCCACTTCCTCCAAGGAGATGAACTGTCAGTGTGTTCTGTCCTATGAAAGGAGGGTCATGGCCAACCGGGCTGGAAAACGACACAGGGACTTTGAGTGAGCTAAACTTCGTTGGACAGGAAAGCATCTTGTTAATTTAAGTCTAGGCTCTTGTCTATGATATGTGTTATGATCGTATTTATGTATAACCATTTGTTTCCAATACTTTTACTTGCTACTTCTCAAATCTCTATTTTGAGTTAAATAAACTTTTTTCTTGTTCTCACTATAAACCTGTCTAAGGGCTGTGTGTTAAGGGGAGCTGTGATCTGAGGCATTTTTGGTAAGCAGGAGGGTACTGTTCCTTTGGGAGCAGTGAATCTGTGAATGCAGTGCGTGTTCAGTGGAAAGGGGGCTGAACCCTCCAGGGAGATGTTCACAGGGCTTGGGGGTTGGAGTGTGCCTATGGTTAACCTATAGAGTATAGAGAGACAGTAGGCCTAGAGGGCAGTGCTTGTACTGCCTGTGGCTAGTGGAGTTGGGGAGCTGACCCCCGGCAGGCACAGACAAGACGTCCTCACGCTAAGGGCAGGTGGTAGCAAGGTGCCTCACACCCCCAGGAAGTGTCACACTTGTGGCTATGGAACTGGCTGCAGACTGTGCTCTAGACTCTAAACCTCCATTTATATATAATCTGGCCCTTACAGTTGCAAAGCAAACCTGAACTGAAAACAAACTAAGGCAGAGATGTCTTCCAGGAACAATGGGATAAGTGGAAAACTTCCATAGTCTAGGATAATTGCTCTAAGAGAGGGGTGAACTATCCCATTTGTCAATTGGGTGTTAACTCGGAAACCTAATTTTGATCATTAATAACATTATCAACTATTTGCTGATGATTTATTTGAGCAAAAATGGTCAGCTAATGAACTTTTCCTACAATCCTAAAGAGCCTGCCTGGCTCCTCAAGGACCAAAAATCCCTACTGCCTCCTACCCAGCTACCAACAGTCTCCAGTTTTCCCCATGACAACTGCTGCAATGCAATCATGTGTTCTCAGCACACAATCCTGGGGCACCTTAAACTGACAGTCTGGAGGTGGTATGAAATAAGCTGAATTTAATATAACAATAAATAACTCAAGGGAGACCTGGTTGCTTGCACTGTATATTTTCGCATTTCTTTCAGGAACAACCCTCCAGTTTTGAATTTCCCTGAAGCTGCAGCAGAATTTCCTGTTTGTCACACTGCAGTATTACAGAGCCCCTGGGTCATTCTCACAGAACAGGGGGCTAGCTTGCAGCAGGCCACATGAAGCCTTGCTTAGGGTTCATGGCACATGAAGAGCCATACCACCCTGGTTTATAAATGCATCTCCTAAACTGACCTGCATCAAAAGGGACCAGTATAAAGACACTGCATTCCAGCTGCTGCCCCAGCTCATTCCTCCCAAGCTTCTCTGTGCACCACAATCCAAAGGCAACAACAACATCTGAAGTAGAGTGGCCATTGTTAAATCAAGCACCAAAGGCAAAGGAAGCCCCATCTGGAATACTTAGTTCTCCAAATACATCAACCTTCTGTGTGAGGCCAGAGATCAGGTTGCTTCTACTCTATGGGCCCCCAAAAGCTCAGATTCCCCAAAAAAGCTGACAGGTCTTGTTAGAGGAGTATTCTGAATGTATAAGAGGGTCCACTTGGGTGTGACTGTATCAAACTACAGATCTTTTCTACTTAGCCTGGTAGGTGGCTTCTCAAATGCCAGGAGGACGTGAGTTGTTTGCTTGGAGACACCTATGCCAGCCCAGGGATATCAGCCCTGCCAGGAGCCAAGAGCTGGGATGAAGCAAGGTGCTTTGGTGCTGAGTGATCCTTTATGGCCAGCCTCTCTGCCTGCTGGGATCAGACCCAGCCATCAGCAGCAGGGATAAGGGCCATAATAACCTGGGTCAGTATGGAGCTATTAGCAAACATCCAGAGCAAGAGGAAAAGGAACGGGTACATCAAAAGCGAGACTCACCTGATTTTTCAAGTGTTGCTCTAGTCGCTGCAGCCCTTCAGTTTCTCCCCCTCTCCACGGGGACTGGCTATCTCGGGAGATTTCCAAATCCTCAGGGAGGGGCACCCTGTAACATTCAGCCAGGCGCAGCTCAGGGACAGGCTTACATCTCCTAATTTAAAAGAGAGGCTTCTTTCAAAGAGAGAACATGACGAAGAGGAGGGAGGAAGAGCACTTCCCATCCAGCGTGCCAAGAAGATGGCTCCTGTCTCCTCTTTAATCATGGTACAGGGCAATGCCGCCAGAGCAATAAGCCAGAGCAAGAGGGGTAATGTAGTCAGAGGTCCCCGTCTGCAGCCTCCTTGAAAAACGTTAGTGGGGAGTTGTGATCAGGAGGTGGAATGAGCCTCTCCTGCAGCCACTAAAAGAGAGAGCAGCAGCATAGTGAAAAGTCGGGGGACATGCCTCCCTCACCTCCCGTGGCTGCACCTCTGAGCAGACCCTTCCATGATGAATGAGTCCAAGCAAGGACACAGGGAGACCCACTGTGGTGTGACACTAGACAGTAACAGGGTGACACTGGCTCCGGGAAGGCCAAGGTGAGCGATAGGATGTGTCTGAGCAGGGGATGTGCTCACCCCAACCTGTGGTGGTGGCAAGGGTGGGGACATGCACAGATCATTGCCACTGGGATGGGAGTGCAGAGAGGCAGTTCTCAGCCCTCTAGGATGCAGACAGAGGGAGACAGGAGAGCAGCGCTCAGATCTGGGTCCAGCAACTGGCCTGCTGAGCTCCCTTCAGCACAGCCCTTGCACGGCACACTGTCTCACTCCCGGTCTGCTGTGTTTGTGGCAGGGAGGGCCAAGGTGCTTTCCTTCCGGCCCCTCCTCCCCAGCAGTCTCCTCCTAGTCTTGGGGGTGGGGAGGGAGAGCCTCCTCCCCTCCATCCTCAGGCTTGTAGCTTCTTAGGACAGGTTCTAAACCCCCTGTTCCTGCCCCACCCCCTTGCTGTCTTTCCCACCTCTGGAGATGGGCCTCCCTGGGCTGTGATAGGTTTTATCAGGGGCAGGAGGCAAAGTCGCTCCTTTCAACTGTCCTCCCCATATGTCCCTTGCTAATCCAGCAGGAGGTTCCCTTCTGCTCCTGCCCTTCAGGGTGCTCCTGGTCTCCCAGAGCTGTGGCCCTTTGAGCAATCCCACATTTCTGCTGCTGGGGCTGCCCCCACTCTCTCCAATGATGGATGTGCAGCGGGATGGAGTGTCTCCCTTCAAATAGGAAGGAAAAGAAGAGGGTCAGTCAGAGGCCCTGAGTCATCCAGCACCCACATCAAAAAGAGAGTTATGTTACAAAAGGCCTTTTTACTCCCCCTGAAACATGTGTGGAAGCAGGGAAAGAATTAATAAGGATTTGAAGGGGATTTTAATGCATGTCAGTCAGTTAGCAAGAGTCAAGCTAATAGTTAGCAAGAGTCAGGCCACACTGTAACCCTAATGACGTGAGACTTGTAGAAGCAAGGATAGTGCGAGGCGAGAGGACAAGAACTGTGTACAAAGTTATTACGACCTTGTAACTGATAACCAAATATGCAGGCTTGCTTTTCCTAGGAGTGAGACAAATAAGATAGCAGAATGGCTTATGTATAAACAAAATGTAGTTGTTGCTCTCTATTGTCTGTATTATTGCTAGTTATTGTCTTTAACAAAAGTATAAAGGCTTGCTGTAATTGTTTACCAGTTGAGAGACCTGTCTGGGACTGGGGCGACCCTGTGTCCTATGGCACTCTCTCCCTCCATTGTAATTACTGGAGAAATAATAAAGTATTTGATTTTGCTGCACCCAAAAGAAAAAGCGAGAACTGAGTTTTTCTCCGACAATTTGGGGGCTCGTCCGGGATGGCAACGCCCACGGACCCACAGACAGCTACTACGGATCATTCCCCTTCGAACCCCATGGCGCCACATGAGAGGTATGAGACCTTTTGAAATCTCTATTGGGGTATCGGAGGAGGACTGTCCGTGAGGACGTCTGTCTCTGTTGGGCTCACGCCATCTGAACTTATTGACTGTGCAGCAAGATCAGATGCAGAGTGGTATTGGGGAAAGGCCCCAACAAGGTTAGTTTATAGCAGTATTGGGAACTGCTGAGTTGGCCAACAAGGTAATGCATAGGTAAATGCATAAGGTAATGCATAGGTAAATGCATTCGAATGCACCGGTGCTGAGGGGTTTTTACCGCCTCAAGAGGGGTTGTCATACCGCCTCATGGTATTGGTCCGGACCAGGTAAAGATGCATCGTGGTTTAAAAAAAAAAAAAAAAAAAGGTAAAGAAGAAAAAGGAAAAAAAAAAAAGAGGCCTTGGTGTGTGTGTGTGTGTACACCAGTGTGAGTGGCTGTTACCGGAAGACGCCCAGAGTACCCTATGAAGCGAACGCTCGTGATCAGGACTACTCTAACGCAAGCCCGGTAACTAGTGGATCTTTAGGAGATCCGACCCATGGTGGGCTGAGTCGGCCTGGCATAGTCCGGCGAGGAAGCTGCCTGGGTCTAGGAGTGTGTGAACCCATCTTCCCTCCCCTTTCCCTTCCGTGTGGGCTACTGACAGTCTGATCATCTCACTGGATGCAATCAGAGTAAGCGGCGCCGTCTCTCAGAGACTAGCTGACGCTCTTTGCTGAAGGGAGGTGTAGGAGAGTCGTGGTCATTCTCGTTAGTCTCTCCTGTGTGAGTGCCCTGTAGGGAAAGATCTTTAGTTTCTGAGCCGCTAGCGCGGACAGGGCACCCTCACTGTGTGTGTAAGTGGAAAATAGGTAAGGGACAGTCTAAACATTCCACCTCACCCCCTAAGGTTACCCCAGCATATTACATGTACGTACATTATGGTCCTAAAACCTGCAGGTATTTAGAGAATTGGAATCTTCACACTCGTGAAAATCCATCTAAACAATGCCCATTAGAAGGTATCTTCAATCTAGATAAGATCATATATCTCAGAGGAGCTTTTGATCACCAAAGAAAAGCCTCTGACACAGTGTGAGCAATTTGTCTAGGAACGGGTTAATTTGAAATTCAGCTTAACCCAGAGATAAAGAGAAGTTGCTTTGTGTTCAAGGTCAAGAATCAGCACAGACTATGCTAAGTGCAAAGAAAAACTGCTTTCAGCCCCAGCTGGTTGTGGAAAAATAGAGACAGAGGCAAACCAAAAGCAATACAAGTTACAGAACTGAAATTACATTTGCAAAGCTTAACTGTTCAGTGAGATCCAACAGTCTTTGCAACCCCGAAGCCGGACAGGCAGCTGACCTGGACTGGAATCTCTGAAAGAGACACCGCAGGAGATTCCAGGGTGTAAAAGAACAGCCGTCCCAAGAGTAGAAGCATGTTGGAAATTCTGAACAGGCTGTATACAGGATAATCTCCCGTCCACCTATTCCCCTTCTCTGAATGTTATACACAGACGTGGCCAGTCTGGACATGTGTGAGTATTAAAGTGGCTAAAGGCTTGGAGCATTCATATTTTTCCCGAGTGATGTGGGTGCGTTCCCAACACTCTCCATTGTTGTTTATTATTTTTAATGAAGCTTTCAAATTTGATTATATGGTGTGTTTTCTCTATCCTCCCCCAATGTCCTGCAGTGTCAGTCTGATCACCTGACATGAGGGATAAATTGGTAACAGATATTTGTCGCAGTTTGGTGAGCAATTGAGAATGGGGGAGCCCTGCAGAATTTACACCATCTATCTGTTTTACCCTTGTTATTTTATGTTTGCTTTGTTTGGTATTGTTGGTGTTATATGTTAAGAATTGCATGATTAAAGGTGAGCCCTAATAGAATAAGGAAACACTATCTGGTTTTGGTGCACTATCTGATTCTGGTTCTGTTCTGTTTAACCGGTTACTGTTGTTTTTCTGCTCTGTTCATTTGGGCGTTAGGTGTGTGGGTGGAACTAAACTTCTCGTTCGTAATTCCTCAGGGTGGAAGCCATGTGTGCGATGAAGCTCTGAGGTTGTATTGAGATTCTTCTGTCCCTCCCCCTGTAACGGACAATGTAATAGAAGTAGAAAAATCTGGCTTAGACTGTAATTCTCTCTGCTTTCTGTGTAATTTTCTTTTCTGTTTAAGTGTCAGCAGACATGGGTGGGTCTCTGGGTAGACCCCCTAAAGGGGTTTGGATTATGTGTTAAGTAAATGGCCTTTACCCAATGGCCATGTATTTTTGCCCAGGTGGCAAGCCTTACTAGGGAGGACTAGGGTAGTCTTGTAAGTAAAAATGTTCTAGGGAAAAGACCAGAAGGGTGGGGGCTAGTTGAGAAGCCCACCCTCCTAGCTAAACTGGTAGTGGAACAAGTTTGTGCCCATGAAAGGGACGGTTCAGAGAGAAAAACAGGATCGGGCCCAGGCGGGCAGGCAACAGACAGAGAGATTGGAGAACAGGTTGGAAACTTTTGAGGGTGTAGTGGAAAGAAGGAGTAAGTGAATATAAGCATGAGGATTTCAAATACTCGGGAGGATATTTGGAATGGTGATTTGAGTTGATAAAAGTGACTGTTGGGAGACAAGCAAGTGATTTTTAAGGAAAGTGAAAAGTTAACTCTGTAGTTGCTGGAGGGAACAGCAGTTGAACTTTGTAAAAATGCTAAAGAGAAAAGTTTTTGGTGTCTTTGAAATGTTTATAAATAAATTCAGGCAAAGAAATTATTAGATTGCAATCATTTGGCTATGAACAATTTTGTTAAATTGGTTAAAGAATGTATACAGTGCTATGTAATTAATATTGTATTAGGCTCTAAGGGCACTGTAAGTGGTGATGTTTAAAAGCTAAAAGTGAAAAGCAAGCCAGAAAGCATCTGTGTTAATGCAAATTATCTAACTGACAAGGTAAAAGCCACTGAAACCTAGGCTGCCTATAAAACACATACAAGAAAATATGGGGTAATTCCCTTGTTTTGCCTAAAATCAACACGAGTATTTGTATATTTTAAGTAATTGACTGCCCAGAAGGGGTGGACCTCTGTTTTTGTCTTTCAGATAATCAAAGAAAACTAATGCCAGCTGCACAGCATTCAACATACCATGATTTACAGGCACAGTCAAAATTATGTTGTGTGTTCTATGTTCTGTCTTGTGGTGTTTGTCTCGTGGCCAGAATTGTTGTGTTTAATATTTTCATGAGATGGTCTGATTTGAAATCAAGCGGAAGTGTTGGATTGAAATGCAGATACTTGTTTTGTTCGACTTAAAATACAAAGTGTTTGGATACATCAGAAAAATGTGATATACTAAAGTCTAATACATTTTCTTAAGTAAGAGAAAGAAACTACTTTGGCCAAATCTTTTAATTACAAATTGTTGTTAAAATTTGCATACTGACGGTCTTTGGAAGCAAAGACATGAAAAGTTAACCCACTCCCCATATTGTACATGGGATCTTCTGGCTACCTCAGTTTTCTAGCCAGAGGGCTGGGGATGGTAGGAAGCTATTGCTGTTGTTAAATGTACCGAGTTTCCCTTCTGTAGCACATTCCTACTGTCAACACTGTGTGATTTGTCAACAGCACAACATTGGTAAAGCTGTTAAAGCTAAGCGGGCAGCCCACCCTCCTCCTTGGGGACCTTTTGTAAATATTCAGATTGATTTTATTCAAATGTCTAAATATTGTGGTTATGAATATGTATTAGTTTTAGTTGATGTATTAGTTTTAGCAGATGCCAGGACTGTTGTGAAACTTCTGCTTAAAGATTTTTATACACGTTTTGGCATCCCTGTGAGTATCAACAGTGATCGTGGAACTCATTTTACTGGACAGATTGTAAAGGAGTTATGTGCAGCTCACTGCCCTCACCACCCATAGTCTGCTGGGACAGTGGAACGCCAGAACCGGATTTTAAAGAATAAACTGGCCAAGATTTGTGCTGAGACAAACTTAAAGTGGCCAGATGCCCTTCCTTTGGCACTGATGAGTATGAGAGCCATTCCCAATCGAAAGACTGGACTCAGCCCTCATGAAATTTTGACAGGACGCCCAATGCGACTACCAGCTGCACCCCCACTAACCCTAGCTCAGATGGACATTCATTTGATGGATGACATAATGCTTAAGTATTATCAGGCACTAATGAAATGTGTTAAGTCTTTTTATACACAGGTGAAGGAAGCACTACCGAAGGATCCTGTGCAACCTTGCCACTCGTTGGAACCAGGAGACTGGGTCTACATAAAGATCCATCAACAGAAGACTGCCTTGGCTCCATGCTGGAAAGGCCCTTTCCAAGTCCTGTTGACTACCAACACCGCTGTGAAGTGCCACAGACTGACTGCTTGGACCCAGGATTCTCACTGCAAAAAGACCCCTCCACATCAGGAGAATTTTCCTACTGATGATTAGCCTATTCTTTCTTCTAGTTCTACTGTGCTTCTGGACAGCAGGGAAAAGGACAAGGTGACGTGCTAGCAACCTTTCCCTTGTCCACTAACAAATCTACTGTGCCTTTAAACTTTTCTAGAAGAAGCAAAATCATTACAGGGTGATGTCTGGTAATCTCCCCTGTAGGATGCTGAACCACGACTGCTTCGGGAAAGAAGAAGAAACACCCACTCCACTGACATTGCCAAAGTCCAGGAATTCCTGACTAAAAGGGACATTGAGAACTGACCCTGGTGAAGAAGCAAAGAATTACACACTGGCAGAAAAAAAAAATTGTGGGACCCATGCTTGGGAATGTGGTATTGATTGGATTTTGGGGTTTATTCTACAGGCTGCGCCCTGTGTTTTGGATAAATCCTTCAGTATGTATTGCCCTCCCTAATTGGATTTTGAATGACATTGCCCTTATCCAGTTTTAGATCACTTTTACATACCCAGATTGCTCACAAGGGGCTGCCATTAGATTAGTACAACAGAGAGCCTGGGTTATTTCCTCTGGAAAAAGAGGGGATTGACCAGATCCCTGTGGGCTACGGCCAATAGTGCAGCAGCCATTTGGAATATTCTTAAAAGCCAGGAACATGATAAGATATTGGGCCAACTAGAAAAGGCCACTAGCCTTATTTTTAAAGCTCAGCTATCTTAAGTACGGGCTGGAGTTGGTGAGTTACATGTCATTTCCACCCTTTAGTTCTATGACCCAGAAGTTACTGTCAGAGATGGTATTGAATATCACTGAGGCTGGGAAGGCATTGCAGTGGGATCTAGTATGTTTAGAAACTCAGGATTTCCTGAACGACCAGCTGATGGCCATTCCGAGTGATCTGGCTTGTTATTCAAGACTTTGTCACTTCTCAGTTGGACTACAGCAATGCAACACACCTGGGCATGAGTTTCAGCACTTAAAAAACAGTCCTAGTCCAGAATACTGCCATGCGTCTCCTCGCCATCACAGGCTACCTGGAATATATGACACCCATCCTCTGTTCCCTACACTAGCTTGCCATAGAATGTTGAATCAAGTTCAAGGTCTCAGTCCTTATCTTCGAGGCACTCCATGGCATGGCCCACAGTATCGAAAAGAACCTAAAACTCCAGGAGGTGTAAACTGTGGTCAACAAATCCACTTCTCTGGTCCAATGGACTATCTACTGTAAGGGTAAAGCTTGTCTGTGCAGGAGACAGAACTTCCTTGGAGATCAGACTGAGACAGTGGAATGAACTTCCCCAGGAACTAAGGACCATCACAAACCATACCACCTTCCACTCCAAGAGACCCTGCCTTCTCTAACAAGCACAAAGCAACATGTATTTTTTTTTTAAATATCTATTAAACAATATATTCCACTGCATATGCTTTTCCCCTGGGGAGAGAATGAGAGACCAAGCAACATATGACAGATGTTTGTCACTGCTTAATGCACTATGGGATGGTGCTCAGATACAATGCTGAGAAGCATGATATAAGACTTATACAGAATAAAGTTTTTCCAGAGGTTAATTACCTTCACTTGTAAAAATCTATCTGATTATGGTTAGCTCCAACTTCCAGCCATTGACTCATGTCATGCTTCTGTTTGCTAAATTAAAAAGTGTTCTGCTATTAGAAACCATCTCCTGATGTAGGTGTTTATAGACCATGATCAAGTCACCATCGTCTCTTGGATGAACTAAATAGATTGTGCTTCATTAATGGCTCACTATAATGCAGGTTCTCCAGACCTCAAATTACGCTTGTAGCTCTTCCCTGAACCCCTTTAATTATTTCAACATTCTTTTTAAAGTATGGACACCAGAAGTGGACACAGTATCCCAATAATGGTCTCACCAATGTCACATACTGAGGTAATGCCACCGATATTCCCTTGCTTATACATCCAATTGTTACTGTCTTTTTGTTCTGTATTTTCCCAGTGCCTAGCACAATGGGGACCCGGTCCATAACTTGGTCTCCTAGGTGCTATGCAATAAATAATAAATAATAATAATTTAATATTAAATATTATTTTAGCCCTCTTAGTCACAGTGGCACATTCTTTATACATACAACCCATTATTTAATTACATGTTCAAATAATGCAATATATCATCTAATAGTGTCATTTAAACTGGCCAAATCCTTCCCTTGTGATGATAAGAGAGAAAGAGCTCTTTACTGGGTTGTCTATTTTTGCTGTATGAAAATTACTTACTGGAAATCCTCGATTGTAAGGTTTTGTACAGGCATGTCAGGGTCCCCGAGTACAGAGAGGATATGAAGAAATCTTTTGTATGTCAAGGGGGGAGTCCCACCATTCATGTCCAAAATCCTGAACAAGACAAGACCACTTGTAGTATGAATATAAACCATGTAGAAAATGGAAGCGGCAGGTGTCAGTCATGCAGGCAGAGCTGATGAATAAACTGGCTATAGCATAGAGATAGAACATCCCTGTTATGAGGTTCCCGGTACAGATGTCACAGTCCAGTGCATTCATGCAAAGCCCCACTGACTTCAATGGAATTCTGTGCAAGTGTCCAGGTCCACTTGGACCAATCCACTTGCAGGGTTGCAAGTTTTACAATTTTTTAAACAGACTATGAATAGAATTGGAAAGACTCTGTTTTTATTAATTTCAATGGATTAGAGCCATGTTGGTTTCCAAAATGTTTTTTATTTTTAAATCCACTTAAAATCTTTGCTCTAGCAAAAAATTTAAAACAAAAAGGAATTATCCTGGCCACAGATGACACCTGCAAGAACCAAAGGCCACACAACTCTTTTTGTGGGATGTGGTGTATAGAGGAGTGGAGGAGAAATCAGCCTTATGGAAGATAGTGACAACTCAAGGCCTCAATCATGCAATTTGCTTTGTGGGGGCAGAGCCCAGCACCCAGATGGAGTGGCAGTGACTAAAACTGGCCTCTCTGTTGCCATAGGGAATTCTCCCCATGGGGAACAAGATGTAGTTTCAGAACTTGACAGATTTCCATCTCTCCATAGCAACCACGAGCAATCATAAATTTAATCCTCCAGCCAAAAACAATTCAATTAACCTATCTACTATCAATCATCAAAATATGCAGACAAGAGAAGTTAAAATGTTGATGGTGCCCTCCTTTGCTGTCACTTCTGTCCAGCAATCAATTACTGAGGCCACAATCCTGTAAATGCTTATCCACATGAATAAATTTATGCATGCATTCAGCAAAGTATGCAGAAACTTGTCCATCAAACTTGCTACAAACTGAAATTGCTTGTGTGACCATGCAAATACCACTTTGAATTCAACAAGGTGCTCCATATATACAGATTTGCTCACATGCGCAAGTGTCTACAGAATCAGCAGTTTATTAATTAATAATGCAAAACACTATTTGATCTCCAAATTCATAATGCATCTCCAATATCTGCAGCCATTCAGTTTTGAATAAACTACAAACAGTATCTGATTGGTGGTGTTTGCATTTTAATTTCTTTCATGGGCAAAACGTTAAGCTGATTAGAAAACCCCTAATGCTTGAAAATAAACACTGATATAATCAGATGAAATGGGCAAAAAAAACATAATTGCATCCTTCCCTGCTGATTTAGATTTTGTTTTTTAAAGAGTAGATTATATAAAGGATTGAACTAAATCCAATGGCCAAAGGGTACATATTAATAAAACATTATAACTAGCATACCAAATCACAGCCCCAATTCTAATTTCAATTCCAATTCATGTGCATTCCCTCCTCTGGTCCTTACTGACTGGCACACAATGTTACATTCATCCCAGGAAGCTCAACGCTCTAAAAGCTCAAATATTAGAATCTAAAAGAATCAGAATCACTAGGCGTTTCCCACTGATATTTGTTAAAACTAAACATAAACAAAAGATCATTGAGAAATTGCCTTGTGGCAGTTACGTACCGTCTGATGTCATAAAGCGTGTGGCCCATCAAAGAAAGCACATCAAATCCCATCTCTCCCCCCAGAACTTGTATGGTCCTCTCCATCTCTTTGTAAAATGGTTCAATCTCAGCATCTAGAGTCACCTGGGTAATGTTCCACTTTTTAACATGGTCTCGAAGAACCAACTCATACTCTCCTTGAATAACCAGTAAGCAAGAGCCCAGTTTAGTTAAGTTCCTCTGCAGATCCTCGAGGGACTGCAGCAGGAAGTGCCAGCGTAGAGTTCCCATATTCATTGCAGACATCAGGAACTTTCTATCCAGAATGTAGACTGGATACACAACCTCTGAGGACTCCAGTGCAGCCAGTAGAGTTGGGTTGTCATGGAGCCGAAGTCCCTTCCGGAAGAGATGAATGGTCCGGTGAGGCATGTTGGGCATTTACTTGAGATCTGTAAAAGAGGGAATTCCTGAAGTGGAGGGATTTCCAAATCCCCATTAAAGAGGGAAGCCCATTAACAGCTAAAATGGAACTTTGAGCAGTTGACAGCACTGTAAGAGAACTGATCGATACACGCAGCTCATTAGCACTGCCAGAAGCTTTCCTCAATTAGACTGGGCAGGCTCTAGAAAATATGACATCTCACAACACGGGCATAGCTGAGACAGCAAGGTTCTTGGGGAAGTGTTACAACAAAAATAATATCAAACATCTGGAACAGAGCATCAGATAGGCACATTTATTCTTACAGATGTAATGAACCCCCTGCCCCCAACACACGTTCCTCCCCTCCTATTTCCGACTACACACTTCCCCACTCATAAAATGCACCAGTCTCCCCCAAAGCAGCATATCTCCCTTCATTACAAATCAGCAGAGAATCAAAATCAGACTAAACTCTTTCCCGTCTTCCCCCTCCACTCTGGCATAGCGCCCAGCCTTCAGCAATACTAATAACTAGATCTGGTCCAAACTTTTTGATAGGACAAATTCCCTTTGAAAAATGCAGTTTTGTTGAAACTGAAACATTCTGTGGACACATGTCAACTTGGATGAAATTACTGTATGGGGAAAAGTCAAAATGTTTCCTTTAGATTCATTTCTTTTAGACTTTTAATATAATATAAAACATTAAACATAATTATATATAATTAATATTATGCATATATATTATATTTAGTGTTTTAATATAAAAGCCTAAACAAAACAAATCAAAATGAAATGGCTTGATCCTGTTGGAACTGATGTTTTGACACTATCAAAACACATTTTGCCAGAATCGTTTCATGGAAAATTTCAGCTTTTCATTCCAAAACTAATAGCTAGTTCTTATCTAGCACTTTTTATCTGTAGATCTCAAATCACTTTATATCATTATCCCCATTTTACAAAAGGGAAAATGAGGCACAGAAGGGAAAAGTGATTTGCCGAAGGTCACTCAGCAGGCCAGTGGCAGGGCTAGGAATGCATACTCAGGGCACATTCAGGAGGCTGCCACTCTTGGAGTGGGATTGTCACTTCCAAGGGAGGAGGGGCTGTCCCACCCTGACTGTGGGGAGCAGAAGCAGAGGATTTCAGTATTGGGATAGGTGTTGGTAGGATCCTCATATCACAGCTTGGGGAGGGGAGGCTTTGAGGACCCCTCTATAACTACCACTTAAGGGAGGCTCCTGCTCCACTATCCAGGGAAGGGCAAAGAGCCAGGGGTTCCTGGTGTCTCACAGACCTTGGGAGGCAGGCCAGTCCCCACTTACAGACAACCTCCCAACCTGAAGCAAATACTCACCAGCAACTACACACCATACCACAGAAACACCAACCCAGGAACCAATCCCCTTAGCAAACCTTGTTGCCTACTCTGTCCCCATATCTACTCTAGCGACACCATCAGAGGACCCAGCCACATCAGCCACACCATCAAGGGCTTATTCACCTGCACATCTACTAATGTTATATATGCCATCATGTGCCAGCAATGCCCCTTTGCCATGTACATTGGCCAAACCAGACAGTCCCTACATAAAAGAATAAATGGACACAAATCGGACATCAGGAATGGTAGCATACAAAAGCCAGTAGGAGAACAATTTAATCTCCCTGGACATTCTATAAAAGATTTAAAAGTAACTATTCTTGAACAAAAAAACTTCAGAAACAGACTTCAGAGAGAAACAGCCGAACTAAAATTCATTTGCAAATTTAACACCATTAATTTGGGCTTGAATAGGAACTGGGAGTGGCTGGCTCATTACAAAAGCAGCTTTGCCTCTCCTGGAATTGACACCTCCTCATCTATTATTGGGAATGGATCACATCCACCCTGATCAAATTGGCACTGTCAACACTGGTTCTTCACTTGTGACGTAACTCCCTTCTCTTCATGTGTCATTATATAATGCCTGCCTCTGTCATTTTCACTCCATGCATCTGAAGAAGTGAGGTTTTTTACTCATGAAAGCTTATGCCCAAATAAATGTTAGTCTTTCAGGTGCCACCAGACTCCTTGTTGTTTTTGTGGATACAGACTAACATGGCTATGCCCTGATACTTGGTGTTTGTATGTGTGTTTGTGCATGTGCGTTCATGTGTAAGATAGAGGGGGAGGAGGGATCATGTGTCTTTCTCTGTATTGGCAGTGCCCAGTACCATTGGTCCTGTGCTGGGAGCAGTGATTTCCCTACACCCCCCCTGAATCTTCCCAACACCTCCCCCAGTTTTGTGAGCTAGTTACATACCAATTTAGTGACTGTTTGGAAATCTGAATTTAAACTGAAACATTAATACACACTTTAAAAGCTTATACAATGTATGATAAAATATGTGTATCTGAAAAAGTATAATAGATTTGAAAAGTATGAACATAGACTAGCTTCCTTGCTTCCTTATACAGCTGTTTTTTATGATGTCAGTGCATTCATTTTGGTGATGTTGGCCAACCTAATAATTTCAAATGATGATTTGTAAGCAAAGTCTAAATGAGTTCTCCCTGACAGCTAGTGATGAGCTGGGGGCTAAGGCTTCAGGGCCAGATTATATTTACATTCACACCTAATCTACCTAGGTATCCAGCAAACAGGGCTGTGTTGTCCAAGTGATAGATTTTTGGCTGGGGTTGGGTTACAAACCACTTGAATGTGGGAGGAAGGGGGGATGAAATGTTGTTCTTATTGTATGAGTAAAGGGCAGTAGAACTGTACTTAGCCTGTGCTGACTGAGGGCATCAAGAGAGTGGGTGGGGACCTGTCCCTCTCCACTGTTTAAAGACAGAGCTGATTAGGCTCCATAGATAGTCTTTTGTTCTGTTAAGTGACCACTGCAGCTGAAATCACTGACAATCAGGTCTAAGTGCTTAGTCCTGTTGTGGGGACAGTGTTCCTGTGGGGACAGTGTTTTTGTGTAAGAGACAGCCCAGACTGCACTAGCAGTGAGGTTCCCGCACTGAGAGCTCAGCTGAAATCACTGAGAGCTGGTGGAACCTCAAGAGACCAACTCGCAGAGGTCACAGTGGTAGGTGACAGCAGAAGGTGACTGTGCCGGGCCATTGGCAACAGAGTGGTGGAGTGAACGGTGGCACAACGAACAGCTGTGGCCAGAGCGAACTGTGCCTTTTTGTCCCCCACCTGGAAGGTGTACTCACGTGAAAGCACCTCTGAACTCTGAGTCTCCACTGACCAAGGACAACACCGGTGAGTGGAGTGCGGTGGAGGGAAAAGTGAGGGGCATGTTAAATAAACATTTGTTTGTTGGACTATATTTTACTCACTTTGCTCCAGAATGCTAGATTTGTGACTGGGAATGGAAACTTATATAAATATGTTTCCCAGTAGGCCAAGATTTTTAAAATGCAGTATTTGCCAAGATTGAAATCTCACATTGTTGCTATCTTGGGAGGTCATTATGTTGGGGAGTTTCTGTACTAAACATTTTTATTATAATTAATTTTTACATAAGAATGGTCATACTGGGTCAGACCCATGGTCCATATAACCGAGTACCCTGTCTTACAACAGTGGTCAAGGCCAGGTGCTTCAGAGGGAATGAATAGAACAGGGAATCATCAAGTGATCCATCCCCTGTTGCCCATTCCCAGCTTCTGGCAAACAGGCTAGGGACACTCAGAGCATGGCATTGCATCCCTCTCATCCTGGCTAATAGCCACAGATGGACCTGTTCTCCAGGAATTTATCTAGTTCTTTTTAAAATCCTGTTATAGTTTTGGTCTTCACAGCATCCCCTGGCAAAGAGTGCCCTGGGTTGACTTTATATTGTGTGAAGAAATACTTCCTTTTGTTTTTTTAAATCTGCTGACTATTAATTTCATTGGGTGACTGCTAGCTCTTGTGTTAGGTGAAGGATTAAATAAAATTTCCTTATTCACTTTCTTTGCACCAGTCAAGATTTTATAGACCTCTATCATATCCCCATTAGTCATCTCTTTTCTAAGCTGAAAATTCCCAGTCACTTTAATCTCTCCTCCTGTTTCATACCCCTCATCATTTTAGTTGCCCATCTCTGTACCTTTTCCAATTCCAATATATATATTTTTAGGATGGGTGACCAGATCTACACACACTATTCAAGGTGTGCACATGCCATGGATTTATATAGAGGCAATATGATATTTTCTGTCTTATTATCTATCCCTTTCTTAATGATTCCCAACATCGTTTGCTTTTGTGACTGTTGCTGCACATGGAGTGGATGTTTTCAGAGATCTATCCACAATGACTCCAAGATCTCTTCCTTGAGTGTTAACAGCTAATTCAGATGCCATCATTTTGTATGTATAGTTGAGATTGCTTTCCAATATTGAATTTAATTTGCCATTTTGTTGCCCAGTCACCCAGTTTTGTGAGATCCCTTTGTAGCTCTTCATAGTCTGCCTGGGACTTAACTATCTTGAATAGTTTTGTATCATCTCCAAATTTTGCCACCTCACTGTTTACCCATTTTTCCAGATGAATATGTTGAATAGGACTGGTCCCAGTACTGACCCCTCAAGGATACCACTATTTATCTCTCTCCATTCTGAAAACTGATAATTTATTCCTACCCTTTGTTTCCCATCTTTTAACCAGTTACTGATCCATGAGAGGATCTTCCCTCTTACCCCATGATGGCTTACTTTTCAAAAGTCAATTTAAATTAAATATATTTTCTTTAAATTATATATTTTTTTAGAAATCTAGATCTGTTATGTGTTTTGGTGTAACTTGCATTTTCCTTATGTTAAATTTGCATTATCCTAACAAAACATTTACTGCATTCACTTTCTCCACATCAGTCAAGATTTTATAGACCTTTAGTATATCCCCCCTTAGTCATCTCTTTTCTAAGCTGAAAATTCCCAGTCATTTTAATTTCTTCTCCTGTTTCATACCCCTAATCATTTTAGTTGCCCATCTCTGTACTTTTTGCATTTCCAGTATGTCTTTTTTGGGATGAGGTAACCAGATCTGCACACAGTATTCAAGGTGTACATGTGCCATGGATTTATATAGAGGCAATATGATATTTTCTGTCTTATTATCTATCCCTTTCTTAAAAAAGCAAAGGTTTCAGAGTAGCAGCCATGTTAGTCTGTATTGCAAAAAGAACATTTATTGCTGACCTCGGAACCAAAAGTAGGAGTGGGCTGATAAAGTTTGCGGATGACACAAAGTTGGGAGGTATTGCCAATTCGGAAAAGGATCGGGATATCCTCCAGGGAGATTTGGATGACCTTGTAAACTGGAGTATTAGTAACAGGATGAAATACAATAGTGAGAAGTGTAAGGTTATGCATTTAGGGATGACTAACAAGAATTTTAGTTATAAGCTGGGGACGCACCAGTTGGAAGTAACGGAGGAGGAGAAGGACCTAGGAGTCCTGGTTGATTGTAGGATGACTATGAGTAGGCAATGTGATGTGGCCGCTAAAAAAGCTAATGCGGTCTTGGGATGCATTAGGCGAGGTATTTCTAGTAGAGATAAGGAGGTGCTAGTCCCATTATATAAGGCATTGGTGAGACCTCATTTGGAGTATTGTGTGCAGTTTTGGTCTCCCATGTTTAAGAAGGATGAATTCAAACTGGAACGGGTACAAAGAAGGGCCGCTAGAATGATCCGAGGAATGGAAAGCCTGTCGTATGAAAGGAGACTTGAGGAGCTCGGTTTGTTTTCCTTAACCAAAAGAAGGATAAGAGGAGATATGATTGCACTCTTTAAATATATCAGAGGGATAAATACCAGGGAAGGAGAGGAATTATTTCATCTCAGTGCTAACGTGGACACGAGGACAAACGGATATAAATTGTCAGTCAGGAAATTTAGGCTTGAAATTAGACGAAGGTTTCTAACCATCAGAGGAGTGCAATTCTGGAACAGTCTACCGAGGGAAACAGTGGGGGCGAAGGACCTCCATGACTTTAAGATTAAGCTAGATAAGTTTATGGAGGGGATGGTATGATAGGATAACGGGTTTAGTCAATAGGTCAATAACATGCCACAATGGTAATTAGTACAAAGGGTCAATGATAGGATATTGTTAGCCTTTTTCCAGAGGGTCTGGCTGGAGAGTCTTGCCCGCATGCTCGGGGTTCAGCTGATCGCCATATTTGGGGTCGGGAAGGAATTTTCCTCCAGGGTAGATTGGCAGTGGCCCTGGAGGTTTTTTGCCTTCCTCCGAAGCATGGGGCAGGGGTCGCTTGCTGGTGGATTATCTGCTACTAGAAGTCTTTAAATCATGATTTGGAGCATTCAACAGCAGAGTCAAGGGAGAGAATTATTTCAGGAGTGGGTGGATCGGCTTATGTGGCCTGCATCTTGCAGGAGGTCAGACTAGATGATCATAATGGTCCCTTCTGATCTTGAATTCTATGATTCTATGATTCTATAAGCTTTCGTGGGCTACATCCGATGAAGTGGACTGTAGCCCACAAAAGCTTATGCTCAAATAAATTTGTTAGTCTCTAAGGTGCCACAAGTGCTCCTGTTCTTTTTGAAAAAGCAAACAGAATGTTGGGAATCACTGACTGCCACTGCACACTGAGTATCAGAGGGGTAGCGTGTTAGTCTGGTTCTGTAGAAGCAGGAAAGAATCCGAAGAAGTGGGTATTCACCCACGAAAGCTCATGCTGCAAAACGTCTGTTAGTCTATAAGTTGCCACAGGATTCTTTGCTGCTTGCACACTGAGTGGATGTTTTCAGAGAACTATCCACAATGATTGCAAGATCTTTCTTGAGTGTTAACAGCTAATTCAGACTCCTTCATTTTGTATGTATAGTTGAGATTGTTTTCCAGTGTACATTACTTTGCATTTATCAACATTAAATTTCATCTGCCATTTTTGTTGCCCAATCACCCAGTTTTATGAGATCCCTTTGTAATTCTTCGCAGTCTGCCTGGGACTTAACTATCTTGAATAGTTTTGTATCATCTGCAAATTTTGCCACCTCACTGTTTACCCATTTTTCCAGATCATTTAAGAATATGTTGAACAGCACTGGCCCAGTACCGACCCCTCAGGGATACCACTATTTATCTCTCTCCATTCTGAAAACTGATAATTTATTCCTATCCTTTGTTTCCCATCTTTTAACCAGTTACTGATCCATGAGAGGACTTTCCTCTTACCCCATGATAGCTTACATTTTAAAAGTCAATTTAAATTAAATACTTTTTTTTAAATGTATATATTTTTAGAAATCTAGACCTGTTATGTGTTTTGGTGTAACTTCCATTATTCTTATGTTAAATTTGCATAATCCTAACAAAACATTTACTTTATTCATATCTCTTTTATATATCTCATTGGTCCTGACACCCCCCCTGTAAATTCGAACACCCCCCCAATTTCAATTCCTGGGGAAACCACTGGCTGGGAGCCATCTCACTGCTTGGGAGGGGGAGGGGGCAGGGCAAGAGGCCCCATTGCTACCCCTAGGGGGATTTCACTGCTGGGGGGGAAGGGCAGGAGGCTCCATTGCCACCCTGAGAGGATCTCACTACTTGGGGGGGGGCAGGGCAGGAAGCCCCATTGCCACCCCGGGGGATCACACTGCTTCGGAGGGAGCAGGGGGCCCCATTGCCACCCCTGGGGCGATGAGGACCCCACTGCTGGGGACAGGCAGGAGCACTATCCCACTGTCACTGAGCAGAGGCGCTCAGCTGTTTTGCGGAGGGGCGTGGTAGAGCGGAGGCGCCCACGTGTCTCCCTGGAAGGGCGGGGGGGGGGGTTTCGGAATGTCCCACTCTCACGGGGAGGGGAGGGAGAGCCCATTGTTCTCCAGGGGGGAGGGGGGATTGTTACCTGGCTCGCTCCGCTGCCCCGGCAGCTCTACCAGAGCCGGCCTCGCTTCCTGCTTCCGCCGGCGGGGACCGCCCCCGGGAGGCTGCTGCGCTCTGCGCTGCCCGAGGGGCCTGGGCGTGACAGGGGCGATGGGAATCCCGGAGGGGGCAGCTATGAGGGAATCGGGGGGCCGGGTGGGGGGAGCTATGAGGGAATCATGGGGACGGGACGCAGGGAGGCTGATGGAGTTTGTCGGGACTATTCCATGGTGGCTGATGATCCTGGGGCTGGGCGAGGTAAGAACTGGGGTGGGGCCATGGAGTCTGAGGGTGGGAATCAGCTCCTGGGCGTTTGATGGTTGAGGGGGAATCGTGGGGGGCGAGAAGCAGGGAGTGACACTGAGATCAGCACACGCTTTTTCCACTTTTAAAGACAGATAGAAAATAAGAGAAGAAAAGTCCACATGGGCCATGGAGACCTTACACAACACTTACAATTTTATATTGTTAGTGGGTTTCATTTTGATGAGTCCTAACCTTTCTTTATCAAGATTTAGATTTCAGAAGATAAGCTGCCTGACCCATAGCCCAGTTCCAAAAGAGGAAGGTTACTAGAATTCCTTGTTTGCAAGAATAAGAACATTCCTAGGTTCAGATTCACAGTGGAGATGCTGAAATCTATAATAAGTTCTGTATTTAATATTATTTTGCTGGTAAAGGAATGAATGTTGGAGCCCTTGGCTTTGTTGTCCCCCCTCATGGGGTCTCAGGGACCAGACTCCAACCCAAGCCCCAACATCTACACTGCAGTTTTCAGCCCCATAGTCTGAGCCTTGTGAGCCTGAGTCAGCTGACCCAAGCCAACCCCAGGTATTTTACTGCAGTGTGAACATACCCTTAGGGTTTTTCCTGTTAGTTATTTTTGTTGGGGGTTTATACTGAATTTTCCATGAATTGGTGACACGTTTCTCTAAGACATTTTATCCAGTTAAAAATCAAGCCAGTTTCCTCAAAAGTATCTGAATTATATAAATAATTTTTGGCAGGTGAGGGGAGTCACAGACCATTAGCCTCTATGATATGGCAAATACTGAATATTTTAAAAATTGCTAGCTTAAGCAGGACTTCAACTGGTTGACATTTGCTAATGATAATATAATTCAAACTCAATTGAACTCAACTCTGTGGCTCGAAGATAAGCCTTGCACCTGACTTATGCAAAGACCTTGGAGGGAATTGCTGCAAGGTGGAGCAAGCAAATTGGCAAATCAAGAGTAAGGCTGAGAAGCCTCTCCTTTCAGGTCAACAAGTCATCTGAGGGCAGAGTGATGTTCCAGAATCTCCAAGACTGATCACCTTATGGAGAGGAAGTCACTAAATCAGCAAACAAGACATTCCAAAATTTGATCCAGTTTCTCTGCATCTGAAGGTCCGCTAGAGAGAAGTTCTGAGCCATCACTGTCTGGCTCCTTGTCTGTAGTTCCAACTCCTATTCTACAAGGCTTCTGGAGGCTGCAAGAGATGAATAGCATGCAAATCCACCATCAGTTTAAATTAGCTGCTCCCACTAAAGATAGATTTTGGAGTCATTGTGGATAGTTCTCTGAAAACATCTGTTCAATGTGCAGCAGTAGTCAAAAAAAGCTAACAAGCTAACAAAAAAGCTAACCATTAGCAAAAGGATAGATAATAAGACAGTAAATGCCCCTCTATAAATCCAGGGTATGCCCACACCTTGAATACTGTGTGCCAATCTGATCATCCCATCTCAAAAAAGACGTGTTAGAATTGGAAAAAGTACAGAAAAGGGCAACATAAATTATTAGGGTTATGGGACAGCTTCTGTATGAGGACAGATTAATAAGAATCTGTCGGAAAAGAGATGACTAAGTGGGATATGATAGATGTCTATAAAATCATGAATGGTTTGGAGAAGGTGAATAGGGAAGTATTGTTTACCCCTTCACATAACACAAGAACCTAGGGGTCACCCAATGAAAGTAATAGGCAGCAGGTTTGAAGCAAACAAAAGGAAGTACTTCACACAATGCACAGTCAACCTGTGGAACTCGTTGCCAGGGGGTGTCGTGAAGGCCAAAAGTATAAGTGAGTTCAAAAAATAATTAGATATGTTCATGGAGGATAGGCCCATCAGTGGCTGTTAGCCAAGATGGGCAGGGATGCAACCCCATGCTCTGGGTATCCCTAAATCTCTGACTGCCAGAAGCTGAGACTGGACAACGGGGTGGATCACTAAAAAATTGCCCTGTTCCGTTCATTCTCACTGAAGCATCTGGCCCGAGCCATTGTCGGAAGATAGAATACTGGGCTAGATGGACCATTTGTCTGACCCAGTCTGGCCATTCTTATGTTTAAGTTTCTGTTAGCTGTGAGACATCCCAGCCTTTTAATTTCTTTATCGTCAGGCTCTAAAAGTGTGGTTGTAGGCATGCATGGGTTTGGAGGCACTCATAAATCCCACACGAGGGAGGTACTAGTAAGAAAAGTTCCCCAGGTTTAAACAACCCTAAATATTGTCTCATAAAGACACTAATTAAAGAGTGTTCTGTGTTCAGAAGTCTTGAGGATAATACTACCTAGCTCTTATATAGCACATTTCACCAGGTTTTTACCTGTAATTTCTGATAAATAAGAGTTGTTAGGTTTCTGCTTATCATGAGTATCCAGTATAATGGTTCTCTGAGGAGGAGAGAATGGAAAGGTATAATGCCCAGTGGGCTGGAATGCCTAGTGGTTAGCATCCACTCAGTCATGGGGCAGTGGTAGGGGAGCCCAGGCCCACCCATTTCACCGGGCTCTGACCCAGGGCCCTAGGAGGGTCAGTAGCATTAGACTTCCAGGGGGGACTGTGACATTCCCCTGGTGTTATCTGGACCACTGATCTGCAGAGTCACTCCAATCCTTGACTCTGGGAGCCAGCCTTATCCTGCTGTGCTGTGAGAACCCCCACTCCTTAGCTGTTCACACACAGCCTCTGGTATGTAAACTGCTTAGAGTGTACAATCAAATGACACTAGCCAGTATCTCCGGTCCCAGACACAACCCTAGGAACCTCCGTCTTGCAGTGTCACATTATGCCTGCTGGACGCTTCTAGCTTATATGAGTTTGTCATTTTAACAAAGAAATTCACATGTACCAGGCTTGTTATCCCAAGGGGAGTCTCTGACACGCTTCAAACCAAATGCTTCAGGTAGAATAAACAAACATATTTATTAACTACAAAAGATAGACTTTAAATGATTATAAGTCAAAGCACAAGTAGTTGGATTTGGTCAAAGAAAATAAAAGCAAAATGCATCCTAAGCTGATCTTAACACTTTCAGTGCCCTTACAAACTTAGATGCTTCTCCCCACAGGCTGGCTGGTTGCCTTTCAGACAGCCTCTCCCCTTTGATCAGCGCTTCAGTCGCTTGGTGACGATGTCTGTAGATGGAGGTGGAAGAGAGGAAGAGCATGGCAAACAGCTCTCCCTTTTATCATGTTCTTTCTTCCCTCTTGGCTTTGCCCCCCACCCCCTTCAGAGTCAGGTGAGCATTACCTCATCGTAGTCCCTGACTGACCAAGGGAAGGGGGATGACTCACTTTGTTGCTGCTTAGGCCAGTGTCCTTTGTTCCTGGTAGGCTGGGCTGGGTTTGCCCCATACATGCCCTGATGCGGTGTGAACTGCCCCTCTGTTCCTGGAGAATTTTGCCTGGGCTTGTTTTAAGCCATGAGGACACATTTTCAGCCTCATAACTATATACATGAAATTACAACTTATAACATTACTATAACAACAATGCTCGGTGCATCATGAACCTTCCGAAGACACCCGACATAACAAACTTTGCACTGGATACCATACAATCATATTATAAGGATGAACATGGGGGTGCAAGGTGTTCCCCCGAGATACAGAATGTCACAGGGACCCTCTGAGTTACCCTCCCTGGGTCACTTCCTACCATTGCTTCTCTCTGCTTCTGGTCCCAGATAGGGGAAAGGGAAACCAAACCATCAGGCTCACAGTTCAGTCCTGGTACTTCAGGGAGGCATCTCTAGCCCCTTTTGGCAGAAGCCTTTATCATAGAATCAAAGAATCTCAGGGTTGGAAGGGACCTCAGGAGGTCATCTCTAGTCCCCCCCCTGCAAGCAGCAAACCAAACCCAACTAAACCAGCCCCAGCAGGGCTTTTGTCAGCCCTGACCGTAAAAAACTAAGGGAGGAAGATTCCACTACCTCCTAAATTCCCATTCCAGTTCTTCACCACCCCACTAAAAAAAAGTTTTTTATTTTATCAAACCTAAACCTCCCCTCCTGCAACTGAGACCCATTACTCCTTGTTCTGTCTTCTTCTACCAGACCACTGAGAACAGCCCATCCCCCCCCCCCCCTTTCCCTTCAGGTTTGGCAGCAAGCAAATCCCCTCATTCTTCTTTGTCATCTGCAAACTTGCTAAGGGTGCAGTCCACACCATCCACCAGATCGTTAATGAAGATATGACAAAAAAAAACCCGCACCCAGCACCACGCACTCCACTTCTACACTTGATACCTGCCAACTGGACATGGAACCATTGACCGCTACCCCCCCCCATCTAGCCAGTTTTCTATCCACCTTACACACCATTCATCAGCATCCACTTTCCAGACTTGCTGGCAAATGGCAAGTGGAGACTGGTATCAAAAGCTTTGCTAAAATAAAAAATAAATACATCCACTGCTTTCCCCTCATCCACAGAGCCATTATCTCGTCATAGGCAATCAGGTTAGTCCTAGATTAGGGCCTGCTTGCACTTGCATGCTGACTCCTGACTGTTGACTGTTCCTCCTCCTTTTCCTTTGGTCATTTCAGATTTGATGATTCTGTGACCTGTTCCATGATTTTTCTGACTGGTGCTGAGAGACTGACTGGTTCTTCCTTCTTCCTTCCTTCTTCCTTTTTTTTTTAAAGATGGGATCTTTTTTTTTTTTTTCCAGTCATCCGATCTCCCCATCGATCCAGATTTTTAATGGCCAATGGCTCTGGCTCCTCGCCAATCTCATTCCTCTCCAGCTTTAGCATCGATGCCAGCATCCCTCCAGCTCGTCCAGCTTTCCTAAATTCTAAATTTCCCTTCTTTCTCCTTTCTCCACAGAGACCCTCCTCCTCCTCCCCATATGTCCTGCAGCTGTGTGCACTGAAACAGGAGTGTGAAGACAGAGACAAAAAAAAAAAAAGTACACAAGCTTTTTTTCCCTCTCACCTCCTCCTCTTCCCACCTCCCTCCTCTTTCCATTCCCTTTCCTAGCAACTTTCCCTCTTTTTCCCATACCTAAAGCTCTTGTTGCTCTTCTACTCCTAACACTCCTAACAGCTCCACTCCAACTGTGATTGTGCTTTGGCCCTCACCTACAATACTTTTATACTCCTCCTGGTTATTGTCCAGTCTTTCCACTTTGTAAGCTGTTCTTTTTTGTTTTAAGACGAGCAAGGATTTCACTGTTAAGCCAAGCTGGTCGCCTGCCATATTTTTACTTTTCTTACACATCGATGGATTGATTTGTTCCTGCAACCTCAATAAGGTTTCTTTGAAATACAGCTTTCTTCCTCCCTCCTTTCCCATCATCATATATTCTCCAGGGGGGATCTTCATCAGTCTGAGGAGGAGGTTGAAGTTTCTTTTTTCAGTCTGAAGTCTCTACTCTACTGCTTTCCCTTTTCCTTGTGTCAGGATCCTGAACTCCATCATCCATGCTCACTCCCTCCCCCCCCCCCACCACACACTCTTGTCTCCTCTATCTCTCTCTGTTGTTTGCAGCAGGCAGCAGAGAGAGCTTTTCCCTCAGTCCCCCCTCACCACTTGCCAGCAGTTGTGTTGTCCCTTTCAGAAACTTCCTGATTGTCTGTGCACTGCTGTGTGCTGCTCTCCAGATATCGGGGTGATTAATAAAGTCCATGAGAACCACCACTCCTGATCTAGCAACTTCTGTTAGTTGCTGGAAGAAGAAAAGCCTCATCTCCTCCTCCCCCTGGTCTCTGGTGGTGTGACCACCCACCACGACATTACATTTGTTCATGTTTCTAATATTTAATCAGAGACCACTTTCTTTTTTTCTGCAGTGGAGCTCTGGAGCTCTGAGCTCATACTGCTCTCTTGCTCTCTTCTCCCAACTCCCCTGCCCTGCTGCCTGCCTGTGACTCTTTTTCTGCATCCCATCCATCCATCCAATCCAGTACTCCATGACATCCCAAGTCTCCCCAATGTTATCCCATTACATCATAATTCCCCTTCTGTCCCACTTCTCCCTCTCCTCCTTGCTTCTTTGTCCTTCTCTTGCATTTTCTTATTAAGGAGTAAGATCCCTCCCTCTTGTGTCCCGCTGAGAGTCCTCCCTCTCTGAGTCCTCCTCTTGTAATCTCCTCCTTTTTCTTCCTCCCCCCCCCACATCCTCCCTCCCTCCTTTAGGGTAGCTCTGTGCTCTTTTCCAGCCTTCTGAGCTGGGGTTGTTCCCTTTTCAACCTTTTCTCCACTTGGCGCATTCTCTGCAGGTTTAACAGGCTAGCTGGGCCCAGTACTGTCCTTTAACTGCTTCCATCCCAGTGTGGGGTTTGTATGCCCCATCACAAAAGGGTTAGGGTTTGCCTACATGGGTAAGTTATACCGGTATATGGTAAGGTGTGAATTCAATGTGCTGTTATACCGATAGAACTCCCCATGTGGACACTTATTCTGGTTTAAGAATGACTATTTTGGTTTAGCTTTAACCTCTGCCAAAATAACAAGCTAAACAGAAAAAAGCACTCTTATATTGGAGTAAATGTCCACATTCAGAGCTCTATTGGCGTAACTACAGCACTTTTAATTCACACCTTGTTTTACACCGGTGTAATTTCTCTATGTAGACAAACCATAAGAAAGATGCTTTATAATTGGCTCTGAGGATCCTCTGATGATCTGGTTTCAGTATTAGACTACTTGATTCACATTATAGATTTGATTGACTTTGGTAAAATTCTTTAGTACAATCAATAACCAAACACAGCTACCTACTTAGGAACTTACTTTTGGCATTAATCTGTTGATACAAGTCCAATCCAATATTGAGACACGACTTGTTGATTTGATGGAGTTATTTGTTTAGTACTAATAATGATGGCTTAGCTCCAGTGATAGTTTTTTCTTGTTTTTTAAATCTTAAATTAAGAGTTAATACAATTTATAAAAAAAAACCTGGTACTTACTGCTTTCAATAAGCAACATGGGTCCAGAACCTTTAAGGGCCTAAACTGGATACCAGCCTGTTAGATTAAAAGTCAGACCAGAACCTCCTAATAAGTTTATGGTTCTCACAAAATGCATTGGATGGCTGGGGTATGTGGGGGTAGCAGGCCTGGGGACATGGCCAGGGGCCTGTAGTGCTGTCCCACAGGACTTGGTGGTGGGTGGAACAGAGATTGGCTCACATGGGGTTCACTCCAGAGGGGGATTGGGCAGGGACAGGGAGGGGTCTCTTATGAAGGGGGTCTGCCTTTTCCTGTGCCGTAAGGGTCACAGTAACATCATTATCGCTATATTGGATTTAGAAGCAGACTGGATGGGAGCAGGGTTCCCCCTAAAAACATTGCAAATACCCGATGGCCACGAGTTTGGCCCAGCGAGAGAGACTGTCATTTCCTGGTTTGCTTGCAGCCTTGTTAAGCATGTTTCATGTTATTTACCTCCTTCCTGGTGATCCTTGAGCCCTTCCCAGAATCAGCTGCTGTCTCCTTTCTGGAGATCTTCAAGTGATTTGCAAGGGTCAGCCCTGGCTCCTTCCTGAGGATCTCTCCTATGTGGCACCAGCTTCCTTATATAACAATAATTTGAAGAACGGGGTCATGAGACAGAATTTAGGTCACTCCAGCTCTGCTGGCAAAGGCTGCAATTGAGATTATACAATTTCATGTGACTGATACAAGCAGAGGGAGGAACCTTTAGTAAGCTTTAAACAGTCAGGTTACAATAGGTCATCTTAGGACCTCAAGGCAGAATCCACAGGCAAAAGGAAATGCAGCCTCATTTCCTCTATAACAGCTGGTATATTTTTATGTATTTTGGTGAATTTTAAGATGTTTCTCCCAAATGCATTAAAGAGTTGAGTTGATACTGGGGCTGGCAGCGTGAGCAATAAAGAAGTCAGATTGTCTTACAGTGAGGTGCTCACATCCTCTGGTGAGTGGGTTTGAGTTATTTAACAGTTCTGCCATGTCATGATAGTGCTTTTTTTGGTCTCATTTTTTTTCAGAGAGAAATTACTGAAAAATGGATAAATCTATTTTATAATAAATTTCCTAATAGCCCCATACTGCGTTATTCATTGTTATTTTCAAATGCTATTATTCTATACTCAGATATAATCAGCATGTTCAAAGCGCATATAGGACACACAAGACTGAAAGGCGGTCGAGCAGTTATTGGCTAGGGAGCTCTATGCCTTCTGACACAACCAAAGAAATCTCTCTCCAGTCAGTGGTTCTCAACCTGCAGCCTGCAGGCCACTTGTGGCCCAATGAGCACAGAGCTGCAGCCCATGTGACATCATCCTCAGGGCCATACAGGTAGTATTGGATGCGGCCCATAATGGTAAATAGGTTAAGAACCAATGATAGATTATTACAGCTCCAAACACTATATCCTGCTGTGGTAAAAGTTGTCATTTGGGTCTCTCGACACCAGGAAAATGATCTGCAGCCAGGGCTGCCCAGAGGATTCAGGGGGTCTGGGGCAAAGCAATTTCGGGGTCCCCTTCCATAAAAAAAAGTTGCAATACTATAGAATACTATATTCTCGTGGGGGCCTGGGGCAAATTGCCCCACTTGTCCTCCCCTCCCCCCCCCCCACCCCCCGGGTGGCCCGGTCTGCAGCTGCCAGTTTATTACACTTTCTGTAATAGGCTGAGAAAGTGTATTTGTAGAGAGAACAAAACCTATCAGCTAAACTATTTTCAACATCACTTTATGGCTGTGGAAAAGCTTTGGCTGAAGAAGTGAGGCTTAAGATTAGCTTTGTAAGTGGTAATAATGTTTCTCGAAAAGCTCACTGTTGTAATAATTATTGTGTTGTCTCTGATATTTACATGGCAAAGATTTATAAACCTGTTCAAACTTCCTAAATAAAGAGTTTAAAAAAAAATTAGTGCAGAGGTGGAATCTGAACCAGCTCCCCATAACACAGCAGCATAGTGAGCAGAGTGCCAGGGTGATGTACTCTGTCAGCAACCAATGACAGTATGGAGATGGGCTGCTGCATTCTGGACCAATTAATGCTTTTTATAATGTTGGGGTGCTCATTCCTAGCTACAGTGAGCTGCAGTAATCCAACCAAGAGAGTGTGAAAACATAAAATGTAATGGCCAGGTCAGCGCTTTACAGGATGGGGTGCAGTCTTCTAGCCAGCAGCAAATTGAAGATGGCATTTTAACAGCCATTAAAGACTATCCCTTTTCCTTGGCATCTGAAAGGGATCTTTTTGAGGTGGTGTCTGTTGTGTACAAATGATAGGATGTGCTGTTTGTAACTTAATGGCTTTTCTCCATCTGCTGCCATGGCATCTTGTGCTGTGATCTTGTTGGCTATTGCAAGCTAATGAAGTTTGGGTACATGGATGGAATACCACCTACAAATACCTAAATGAAGTATAGAAGATGGAGAGACCCTAGACCAGTCTTGCTTGCCAGTGCAGGTTTGAACCATACACTTCAATATCTAGTATTTTGCCTCAAGATTTACTCCTAAATTTAATTTGAATGTGGTAGTAGAACAGATTCACTTCAGCCTTGTTGCCGGCACAGAGGGCCGAGGACAGCAACAGTGGGGGTTCGTTGCCCGGTGTGCGCCGCACTAATTAACACACCAGGGTGGAGAAGCAAAACCAGGTTTATTTGAGCCCAAATAAGGTGCAAGGGAGACATAGCAATCTCAAATCCTGCACACAGATACAAACAGCTCTCTCTCTTTATACATGATTTCAGCTAAGCATTTCCATTCCCCCCACACTCCTCGCCCTTACCCCCCTTCTTGCCCCTCCCGTCTATTCCCATGTACCAAATACACTTTGCAATAGCAATTACACTAAACAGGTTAAATCATACTTGGCAAAAACCACTTTAGCTCGTTAGTACCTCTTCTGTGAACAGTTATCTGTACTTTCCCACCGTGGGGGCTACGTTCTCATGCATATAACCTTAATTACAGCATCTGCTTTCCGCCTATCTTATTTAGTATTGGCTACATCTAGTGTCAAGCAGCCTTGCAGCTGCCAGTAGTCAGCACATAACACAAGAGGTTACAAAAGTTTAGTAAGGCTAACAAAAGCACTTTACATAAAGGTACTTTGGGTCACATAGGCCCAAAGCCATCCTCCTGAGTTACCTAGATTTATGCCTAGTGACACCAACAGCCTGAGTCCTGTGAAATGCACAGTACACTTTTTTTTTTGCAAATAATTCACCTTCAGATAAACATTGGTCCTCCATACATATGTATATAGATATCCCTTTGCAAATGCTTTGATCCTTGAATTTCATACAGTGGAACCCAGTTTATCATCATCACACTTGTTTCCTGGACACTATATTGCCTCAGGGAAAAAGCAACACCACTGTATGAAACAACTCCCCCCTTTGAGAATACTCAACAAACTTTTGGCTGAGTTTTCTCAAACTTTGAGGATACAAAGCAATTAAGCTCTAGGGAGCTGGGGTTAGTAATGAGGGGGTATTCAGTTCCACATTCATCCTCCCCATGGACCCAGCAGGATTCGGTATGTGGGAGCCCACACCCACCCTAACCGGTCCAAATGCTTGGAAGGAGCACTGTAAATGTACACACTTCCACCCAGAAAGTGTCCAAGTATGTCTTCATGACCACAGATTAGATGGTACTCCTGATATGTCTGTAAGGGCAGTGGGTCAAGTCTGGTGCTCAAGATTACTCTGAATGGCCATCAGCTGGTCATTCAGGAAATCCTGAATTTCTAAACATCCTAGATCCCACTGCAATGCCTTCCCAGCCTCAGTGATATTTAATATCATCTCTGTCAGTAACTTCTGGGTCACAGAACTAATGGTGAAAATGACATGTAACTCACCAACTCCAGCCTGTACTTAAGATAGCTGAGCTTTAAAAATAAGGCTATTGGCCTTTTCTAGTCGGCCCAATTCCTTATCATGTTCTTGGCCTTTAAGAATATTCCAAATGGCTGCTACATTATTGGTCCCAGCCCACAGGGATCTGCCCAATTTCCTCTTTTTCCAGAGGAAATAACCCAGGCTCTTTGTTGTGCTAATCTAATGGCAGCCCCTTGTGAGCAATCTGGGTATGTAAAAGTGATCTGAAAACTGGATAAAGGCAATGTCATTTAAAATCCAATTAGGGAGGGCAATACATACTGAAGGATTTATCCAAAACACAGGGCGCAGCCTGTAGAATAAACCCCAAAATCCAATTAATACCACATTCCCAAACATGGGTCCCACAAGTTTCTTCCTGCCAGTATATAATTCCTTGGGTTTCTTCACCAGGGTCAGTTCTTAATGTCCTTTCTGGTCAGGAATTCCTGGACTTTGGCAATGTCAGTGGAGTGAGTGTTTCTTCTTCTTTCCCCAAACAGTTGTAGTTCAGCATTCTACAGGGGAGGGATTACGAATACACCACCCTGTAATGGTTTTGCTTCTTTTAGAAAAATTCAAAGGCACAGTAAATTTGTCCGTGGACAAGGGAGAGGTTCAACCAGCACGTCACCTTGTCCTTTTTCCCTGCTGTCCAGAAGCACAATAGAACTAGAAAAAGGAATATGCTAATCATCAGTAGGAAAATTCTTCTGAGGTGGAGGGGTCTTTTTGCAGTAAGAATCATGGGTCCAGGCAGTCAGTCTTTGGCATTTCACAGCGGTGTCGGTAGTCAGCAGGACTCAATAAGGGCCTTTCCAGCATGGAGCCAAAGCAGTCTTTCGCTGGTGGTCTTTTACATTGATCCAGTCTTCTGGTTCCAAGGAGTAGCGGGGCTGCTAGGGTCTTCGGATAGTGCTTCTTTACCTGTGAGAAAAGAAACCTAACACATTGCATTAGTGTCTTTGCAGATTTTACATCTGCTTGGGTATATTCAAGCCCCCCCTTTTCTTGGTTGTTAGCCAAGTCTTAGCTGTGAGCAGTGTCCTTGAACAGAGTCAGTGTCTTATCTTGAAACTGAGCATGTTAACTATTTTTTTTCTCAGTTAACTTGTTTTTTTTTTCTTTTCCCCTTTATGGCTTCTTTTAACCAGAAAGGAAACTTTTACTTTTTACTCATACACCTTTTGTTAACAATGAACACGTACACATTGCCGTTATACAGTACATTAGTCTTATTATTTAATGTATGCCACATATACCCTTTCACTAAATTAACCTTATGACAGAGCTTTGGAACAACAAACCAGGACAAGCACACCCACTTTGAGTTTCTTCAATACAACCTCTAGTCCAATAGCTTCCCACCATCCCTAGCCCGCTGGCTAGAAGTCTGAGGTAGCCAGAAGGATCCCATGCACAATATGGGGAGTGGGTTAACTCTTCATGTCCTTGCTTCCAAAGACTGTTAATATGCAAATTTTAATAACTTCAATTAAACAATCAATTTAAAAACTTTCAATTAACAGATTTGCCCAAGAAAGTTTCTCTTTCTCTTAAGGAAATGTACTAGACTTTAGTATATCACATTTTTCCTGATGTATTTAAACACTTTGTATTCTAAGTTGAACAAAACAAGTATCTGCATTCCAATCCAACCCTTTCACTTGATTTTAAACCAGACCATTCCATGAAAATATTAAACACAACAATTCTGGCCACGAGACAAACACCACAAGACAGAACATAGAACACAAAACTTAATTTTTTTACTCCATTAGTAAATGCATGGGTATGTTGAATGCTGTTCAGCTGGTATTAATTTTCTTTGATTATCTGAAAGACAAAAACAGAGGTCTGCGCCTTCTGGGCAGTCAATTATTACTTAAAATACACAAATACCTTTATTGATTTCAGGCAACACAGGGGAATTACCCCATATTTTCTTGTATGTGTTTCATAGGCAGCCCAGGTTTCAGGGCTCCTACCTTATCAGTTAGATAATTTGCATTAACACAGATGCTTTCTGGCTTGCTTTTTACTTGTAACTCCTGCTTGTAAACACTGAAAGAAAACATCATCACTCACAGTGCTCTTAGAGCCTAATACAATTTTAATTACATAGCACTGTATACATTCTTCAGCTAATTTAACAAAATTGTTCATAGCCAAATGATTGCATTCTAATAATTTCTTTGCCTGAATTTATTTACAAACATTTCAAAGACACCAAGAACTTTTTACTTTAGTACGTTTACAAAGTTCAAATGCTGTTCCCTCCAGCAACTACAGAGTTAACTTTTCACTCTGCCTTAAATCACTTGCTTGTTCCAACCTGTTTTCCAATCTCTCTGTCTGTTGCCTGCCCGCCTGGGCCCGATCCTGCTTTTCTCGCTGAACCGTCGCTTCCATGGGTACCAACTTATTCCACTACCAGTGTAGCTAGGAGGGTGGGCTTCTGAACTAGCCCCCACCCTTCTGGTCGTTTCCCTAAAACATTGTTACTCACAAAACTACTCGAGTCCTCCCCTGTGAGGCTTGCCACCTGGGCAAAACACATGGCCCACTGGCGTTTAACTATTCAATTTCCTCTTGTAGCAAACACACTGCTGTTATGACATATGCTGAGCACAAATGGTTAAATTTTAACAAGTCCCTAAAGGACTGGTACTTGCTTAGCCAGGGCTTCCTTTTCTAACTGGAAGTCCTGTCTCAAGGCCTGCAACTTGCCCTGGGCGCAGGTTTGAGGTGCTGCCTGGTTCATGATCTATACTTGTAATTGCTCAATTCTAGTTATCAAGTACACATCTCGTCCCTTTTTTCCATCTACTCTATTGCCCAGTCCTGCTACAACTGGGGGTAGATTCTCATGCCACCCTTCTCGGTCAACCAGGGTGCAGAGAGGAATGCTAAACCCCCCTCCAGTTCTCAGACTTACTGCAGCTGAGAGTGGGCACACCTTTAATCATACAATCCTCAACATATAACACCAACCAAACAAAGCAAACATAAAATAACAAGGGTAAAACAGATAGATGGTGTAAATTCTGCAGGGCTCCCCCATTCTCTATTGCTCACCAAACTGTGACAAATTTCTGTTACCAATCAATCCCTCATGTCAGGTAATCAAACTGACACTGCAGGACGTTGGGGGAAGATAAAACACACCCTATAACCGAATTTTAAAGCTTCATTAAAAATAATAAAACAACAATGGAGAGTGTTGGGAACGCTCCCACATCACTCAAGAAGAACATGAATGCCCCAAGCCTTAAGCCACTTTAATACTCACACATGTCCAGACTGGCCACATCTGTGTATAATGGTCAGAGAAGGGGGAATAGGTGGACGGGAGAATATCCTGTATATAGCTTGTTCAGAATTTCCAACATACTTCTGCTCTTGGGATGGCTGTTCTTTTACACCCTGGAATCTCCTGCGGTGTCTCTTTCAGAGATTCCAGTTCAGGTCAGCTGCCTGTGGCTTTTCCAGTGTCACACCACACCAGCTACAGGGTCGCAGAAGCACACTGCTGGATTTCACTGGAAAGTTAAGCTTTGCAAATGTAATTTCAGTTCTGTAACTTGTATTGCCTTTGGTTTGCCTCTGTCTCTATTTTTCCACAACCAGCTGGGGCTGAAAGCAGTTTTTCTTTGTACTTAGCATAGTCTGCGCTGATTCTTGACCTTGTACGCAGAGCAGCTTTCTCTTTATCTCTGGGGTTAGTCGAGTTTCAAATTAACCCGTTCCTAGACAAATTGCTCACACTGTGTCAGAGGCTCTTCTTTGGTGATTAAAAGCTCCTCTGAGATGTATGATCTTATCTAGATTGAAGGTACCTTCTAATGGGCATTGTTTAGATATAAAGATTCCAATTCTCTAAATACCTGCAGGTTTTAGGACCACAATGTACGTACATGTAACATGCTGGGGTACCCTTAGGGGTGAGGTGGAATGTTTAGACTGTCCCTCCCCCATTTTCCACTTACACACAAACAGAGGGTGCCCTGTCCGCGCTAGCGGCACATAAACTAAGGATCTCTCCCTACAGGGCACTCACACAGGAGAGACTAACGAAGATGACCACGACTCTCCTACACCTCCCTTCAGCAAAGAGTGTCGGCTAGTCTCTGGGAGACGGCGCCGCTTACTCTGATTGCGTCCAGTGAGATGATCAGACTGTCAGTAGCCCACACAGAAAGGAAAGGGGAGGGAAGATGGGTTCACACACTCCTAGACCCAGGAAGCTTCCTCGCCGGACGATGCCAGGCCGAGTCAGCCCACCGTGGGTCGGATCTCCTAAAGATCCACTAGTTACCGGGCTTGCGTTAGAAGAGTCCTGATCATGAGCCTTCGCTTCACAGGGTATTCTGGGCGTCTTCCGGTAACAGCCACTCACACTGGTATACACACGCACACACACACACACACCAAGACCATTATTTCCTATTACCACGATGCATCTTATCTTGCTGCACAGTCAATAAGTTCAGATTGCGTGAGCCCAACAGAGACAGACGTCCGCACGGACAGTTCTCCTCCCAGTGCAGCTCTGGGGCATATGATGAGGGATTTTTACAAGAGCTCTACATACAAACAGCTTCAGAAGCTACCTGTTCGCTGACAAAACAGGAGTAATTGAAGGATCATGTTGTAATTAAGTGATCCTTCCGGTGGCCACCTTTCCTGGCTCTCTAGCTGATACTGAGGCCAGTCTACTGTACAGAACCTTTTCAGTTTGCTTTTAGTCAATGGATCTGATTCAAACACTTTCCAATTCATCAGAATGCATTCTAAGGGTGTACACCGTGCCCTGCCTGTACTCTGTCCCTGCCCCATACCACGGGCTTGCCCTTGACCCACTATAGGACACTCTCTTGTCTAGTGGGAATTACAACGGCTGGGCGTCCCCAGCCTCAGGCAAAAGTCCACACCACTGGACTGTTCCTACCTTATCCACGGGACCGGTTCCTCACCGTCGCCCACAACAGCTTCTCCACTACTCGAGCGCGTTGCACCGTTGTGTCTTCCAAGGTCGGCCTGACGCGTCTCTGCCGAGGCCCCCGGTAAAGGCACCGGTGCGCGCTGGGCGTCGGCTGTGACCGTCGTCCGCCGCCATTGGAGGAGTCCGGGCAAGGCACAATTTTGCCTCGAGCCCACCCAGGGATGCCAAAACTGTTGCCGGCACAGAGGGCTGAGGACAGCAACAGTGGGGGTTCGTTGCCCGGTGTGCACCGCACTAATTAACACACCAGGGTGGAGAAGCAAAACCAGGTTTATTTGAGCCCAAATAAGGTGCAAGGGAGACATAGCAATCTCAAATCCTGCACACCGATTCAAACAGCTCTCTCTCTTTATACATGATTTCAGCTAAGCATTTCCATTCCCCCCACACTCCTCCCCCTTACCCCCCTTCTTGCCCCTCCCGTCTATTCCCATGTACCAAATACACTTTGCAATAGCAATTACACTAAACAGGTTAAATCATACTTGGCAAAAACCACTTTAGCTCGTTAGTACCTCTTCTGTGAACAGTTATCTGTACTTTCCCACCGTGGGGGCTACGTTCTCATGCATATAACCTTAATTACAGCATCTGCTTTCCGCCTATCTTATTTAGTATTGGCTACATCTAGTGTCAAGCAGCCTTGCAGCTGCCAGTAGTCAGCACATAACACAAGAGGTTACAAAAGTTTAGTAAGGCTAACAAAAGCACTTTACATAAAGGTACTTTGGGTCACATAGGCCCAAAGCCATCCTCCCGAGTTACCTAGATTTATGCCTAGTGACACCAACAGCCTGAGTCCTGTGAGTTTGAAATGCACAGTACACTTTTTTTTGCAAATAATTCACCTTCAGATAAACATTGGTCCTCCATACATATGTATATAGATATCCCTTTGCAAATGCTTTGATCCTTGAATTTCATACAGTGGAACCCAGTTTATCATCATCACACTTGTTTCCTGGACACTATATTGCCTCAGGGAAAAAGCAACACCACTGTATGAAACATAGATAAAGGCCACAGTGCACCACACTTATTGAAGGGCTCTAGGCTGGGTTGAATAAATACTGCACTTATGTCATTTTTAACCAGTCATTTAAACAGAATTTATTTATACATCACTGGGGAAAGTATCTGAGTTTGGCTAGTTTTACATATAATAGCAGGGGCACCTTCAAATCAATTGGAGTATGTCTACCCAGCAGGAAGGAGGTGTAATTCCCAGCTTGGGTGGACGTACACACGCTAGCTCTGCTTGAACTAGCACCTAAAAACAGCAGTGGGGCCGCAGCAGCCTGGGCTAGCTGCCTGAGGCCATACATAGAGTGGCAGGTGAGATTGCACATGGGCAGCTAGCCTAAACTTCTGCAACCACACAGCTATCTTTAGGTGCTAGTTGAACAGAACATCTACCTCAGCTGGGAATTACACCTCCCACCTGCTGTGTAGACAAACACTCATATGTAATATCAAAATAAACAATGGGATACTATATTCATATTCTTTTTTCATGTTTAATGCAGTAAAGAAAACAATTTTTGAATCTGTCTGAATTAACTATAGAATTCCCACCTTCCTACACCAGAGAAAGCACAGATAGCAGGCACCATTGCATGTGGATTGCTTCAGAATACAAAGGAAGTGTGTACAGGGCCCCTGTCTACTTCAGGGTGCACTAGGACCAGATTCTGTGGCTAGGCCCCCTAAATTCAATTGCAAGGACTCCCTAATTCTGCAGCAATGTTAATTTTACCTACTAAACAATGTATTATGTGACCTTATCTATGCCCAAGCCACAGAGGATATATTATAGAGCTTAGGTAGCTATCCTGGTTCTCTATCTTAGTCTGTTATAATGCATGCTTTGTGCTCTGGAGGTCCCCATTTCATTCCTTGGTATCACACAAGGTGGTGGCTGTTATAATAATTCATTGTATACCCAGGAAATACCCCATCCCCAGTCATCCAACAGCAGCAGCTCGAGCTGAAAATAGTCTCTGAATTACAATTCTTGAATGTTTAGTTTCAATGATAGATTGATTTTGTTGTGTTCTTCATTTGAGACTGCTCTATGGAATTCAGCAGTTACAATGTTGTCCAAGTGGCTTGGCTTAGAATTTCCTTCCTTCACCCCATGTGAGCTAGGAAAGGGGGAACTTGTAGTCAGCATCAGCAATTAATCTTCTCGGCTCCCCTTGCCTTGGCTGCTGCTCTGGTCTCTAGGCTGCCTAGCGGCCCAGCCTGCATTTTAGACTCCCTACACTCCCTAGCTGAACTCTAGCGCTTGTTCCCTGTCTTGTTCCTGCTCCTCCTCACTGAAAACATGTAATCCAATGACCTCCCTCTTGTGAGGAAAGTTGGAGAGCAGGAGGCAACTGCGGGCAGGTCCCAGCAGGGCAGGGAGACAGAAAACAGAAGCTCAGCACCTAGCAGCAGGAAAATGATAAATTCAGCAGAAAAATGCGGATTTCTGTGGTATCTTGGAAAAATGCAAGATTCTGCAACTGCAGAGTCCAGGAGTCCGCAGGCCCCGAGTGAGATGGCTGGGGCAGTTTACATCTCTTAGAGCAGGGGTGGGCAAACTTTTTGGCCCAAGGGCCACATCGGGGTTACGGAACGGTATGGAGGGCTGGATAGGAAAGGCTGTGCCTCCCCAAACAGCCTGGCCCCTGCCCCCATCCGACCCCTCCCACTTTCCGTCCCCTAACTGCCCCCCTCACAGCCTCCCACCGATCCAACCTCCCCCTGCTCCTTGTCCCCTGACCACCCCTTCCCGGGACCCCTGCCCCCTATCCAACCCCCCTACTCACTGTCTCTGACTGCCCTGACCCCTATCCACACCCCTACCCTCTGACAGGCCCCCCAGGACTCCCACGCCTATCCAACCCCCCCATTCTCCATCCCCTGACCGTCCCCTCACCAGAACCTCCACCCCATCCAACCGCTCCCTGTCCCCGACCACCACCCGGGACCCCACCTCCTATCCAACTGCCCCCTGCTCCCTGTCCCCTGACTGCCCCCCAGAACCCCCTACCCCTTATCCAATCCCTCCCGCTCCCTGCCCCTTTACCATGCCACTCAAAGCAGCAGGACTGGCTCATTGGAAGGAGTGGTGGGTTAGAGTGCTCCCTGCACGGCAGCGTGGCTGCGGGGGAGGGGGGACAGCAGGGGAGAGGCCGGGGGCTAGCTAGTTTACCCACCTCTGTTTTAGAGCCATTGTTAGAGGTTCTTTACAAATTCAAATAGGCATTATGTAGGCCAGGGTTTGTCTACACGTGAAAATTAATCTGGAATAAAATAGGGTATGAATTAAAAGAAGATTATCTATTCCCAATTAACTCACATGTGGACACTCTTATTCTGGAATAAGCATGTTTTATTCCAAATTATCTTAATCCACTGCATTAAACTAATTGAGAGCAAGACACTCTTGGTGCAGAGTAAGAGCGTCTGCACATGGAACTATTTAGGAATAGTTATTTGGGAATAGCTATTATGGCATAACTCCAATGTAGGCAAGCCCTTACACATAGGGCATGTTTTGAGATTATTTTCCCAAATGTAAGAGCTAGAAATTTAATTTTTAAACAAAAGCTGATTTTCTGAAGCATGGTTCTGTGGCAACGACTGAAGCTGATATTGCAGAATCACAGAATACGTGAAGCTTTGTTTATATGTTTTATAAAATACAATGCTCATGTATGGTGCTGTCTAAATAATAAGGCAATGGGATAAATAAATGTTTGTTTGTCTGTATTAGGGCTGTTTTGTTGGCTGCAGCCTCTCTTTGTCCCGAGACAGTTCAGGAATTCAATCGTTAATTGAAATTGTATCTGAATTTTTAAGGAATCAGTTTACAAAGGAACCACAAAGCCCAGGTTGAGGCCTCTGGAATCTGGTACAAGCATTTACTAGGCTGAGAGTTACAAATATCCAGAGATGGGGATAATATGAAAGCATTTTTCTTTAATGGATTTCTTTGGTGTCTGATAAGCAAGGGCGCCAGATAGCTGAACTTGGTTGCCATCATGTAAAGAGAGACTAAAGCCCCATCTTCCTCCAGTTATAACTCAATCACCCCGTATTTATGGGATGACCAGATTACAACAGGTTATAAATCTGTAGCCCAGATGCTGCTATGAGAGAGCGATATATCATTATTATTTGTATTGAAGTAGGGCCTAGGAGCCCCAATCAGGGACCAGGATCCCACAGTATAAACACAGAACAAAAAGTCAGTCCCTTCCCCACAGAGTTTATAGTCTAAGTACCTGTGCAGCCAAGGCCTTTGTGGGGAGGGGAGGGGAAGCAAGAATTCACCTCAACCAGTTCTTAAAGTGGTCTGAATAAAGTTTGTGGGGATCTATCATAATCTAGGAGCAGCAGCTTTGGAAAGACAGTGCTTGAAGTGCACCCGACTGATTTAAAACCTTATTTTTACTGGGTCTGCAACCCCTTGTAACCTGTCCTGGCACAAACTGATCTTACACATTGACCTCAGCCAGCTACTGTACAGTGTGACTAACCCTGAGCATGCAAAAAAATCACGAGTCAGGCCACCAAATCTCAAGATTTAAATAGATATATAAAACCACAGGTCTCTTGCCCTCCGCCTTCTCATTTACAAGCCTTTGGGGTGACACGACTCTTGCTTCACAACAGCACCAGGTGTTTCTCCACCACCCTGAGTGGCTGTAAACCAGGCTGGAGATCCTCAGGCAAGCCCCTGACCCTAGCAGCTGGGGTGAGACCTCCCCCCTTCCATGAGTGTGTGCGTGCAAGCATGTGTGAAATTCTCACACCATCCCACAACTGCAGCAGCTGGGGCAAAACCTCCCCTTCCCCCAGCGAGGCCTGTGTGCCAGCACATATGTGCGAGCACTGCTAAGAGGGGACATTCTCAGGCAATCCCGACTCCAGCAGCTGGGTCCAAACCCCCCATATAGTGATGTATGTGTACCTGCACACACATTTGTCGTCAATAGAGTGTGCAAACCCAGCCCACCCCATGCACCCCAGGGGTCAGAACCCCCCTCCCAGTGTGGACTGGGCTCAAGCCCCATCCACCCCCAGGGCCCTGCCTAGAAGGTGCAGGGCAGCAGAGAGGCCACTGACCTCCCTCACCCCGCCCCCTGTGGGGAGGGTGTCCGCGAAGAGAGGGGGCGGGACCCCAGGTTAGCTCCTCCAATCCCACACCGCGTCTCCTCCCCGCTCCCGAGGTTTAAAGCCCCAGGGCGGTGCCTTCGGGTCCCTTCCGGCCAATCAGCTCCGCGCTCCCCGCAGATCGGCACCTCCTGCAGAGCGACTCAGAGTGGGCCCTGCTGGTTGCTAGGTGCCCCGGGAAGTCTCGCCCCTGGGTGTGGGGAGGCGGGGCCGCCAGTCCCGTCCCGCGTTGCCCCTCGCACCCAGCGTGTTCGGTTGGCTGCGGCGGCGTCCCGAGGCCGAGGCTGTGCGGGTGAGTGGGGGCGGGGCGCTCGGTCGCGCGCGCGGGGAGCCCGGGGCCGCCTGGGGTGGTCATGGCGGAGGGGGGTAGGTAGCTGCCGTGGGGGGTGACCAGAGCCCTGGAGCCGGGGTGGGGGAAGGTGGCCCCGTGGGAGGTGACCCTGATCCGCGGGGCAGTTAGTCCCAATGGGGAGTAACTCTGACCCTGAGAGTGGGGTGGTCATAGGGGGCAATTAGCCCTCCGGGGGGGGTGACCCTGACTCTGGAGGAATGGGGGGGCAGTTAGCCCTCGGGGTGACCCTGACTCTGGGGAATGGGGGCAGGTCGCCCTCCGGGGGGGGTGTGACCCTGACTCTGGGGGAATGGGGGGCAGTTAGCCCTCCGGGGGGTGTGACCCTGACTCTGGGAATGGGGGCAGTTAGCCCTCCGGGGTGTGACCTGACTCTGGGGAATGGGGGCAGTTAGCCCTCCGGGGTGACCCTGACTCTGGGGAATGGGGGCAGTTAGCCCTCCGGGGTATGACCTGACTCTGGGGGAATGGGGGGCAGTTAGCCCTCCGGGGGGGTGACCCTGACTCTGGGAATGGGGGCAGTTAGCCCTCCGGGGTGTGACCTGACTCTGGGGAATGGGGGCAGTTAGCCCTCCGGGGTGTGTGACCCTGACTCTGGGAATGGGGGCAGTTAGCCCTCCGGGGTGTGACCCTGACTCTGGGGAATGGGGGCAGTTAGTCCTCTGGGGGTGACCCTGACTCTGGGGGAATGGGGGGCAGTTAGCCCTCCGGGGGGGGTGACCCTGACTCTGGGGGAATGGGGGGCAGTTAGCCCTCCGGGGAATGGGGGGCGGTTAGCCCTCCGGGGGGGTGACCCTGACTCTGGGGGAATGGGGGGCAGTTAGTCCTCGGTGGGGGTGACCCTGACTCTGGGGGAATGGGGGGCAGTTAGCCCTCCGGTAGGGGGTGACCCTGACTCTGGGAGAATGAGGGGCAGTTAGCCCTCCAGGGGGGGTGACCCTGACTCTGGGAGAATGAGGGGCAGTTAGCCCTCCAGGGGGGTGACCCTGACTCTGGGGGGGAGGGGCTGGATTGGGGGCAGGTGGCCTCCATGGGGGAGTGATCCTGACCCTGTGAGTGGGGTGGTCACAGATGGGCAGGTGGCCCCCCCCGGGGGGTGTGTGACCCTGACTCTGGGGGTGGGCTGATCATGTAGGGGTGGGGGGAAGTTAGTCCCCATGGGGAGTGACCCTGATTCTTGGGGCAGGTTGGTTATAGTGGGGGGATGGGAACAGTTACTCCTTATGGGGAATGTCCCTGAACAGGGATTTCCCCACTTTCCTCCAGCCAGTCGTTTTCCAGCTAGATCTAGTTTTTTAAATTTTCTAGTTTGAAAAAAAATTCATTTTGTTGTTTGGAAATTTGAATTGAAGTTGAAACATTAACACACACTTTAAAAGCATATGTATGGTAAAATACTTGTTCCTGAAAACGCATAATAGGTTTGAAACGTATGAACAAAGACTAGCTGCCTCCTGCAGCTGTTTGTTATGACAGTGCTGGCTCATTCATTTCAGACAGGTTGGCTGATCTAATAATTTTAAATTATGATTTATAAACAACAGTAAATCATCATAAATTCAAATACTGATGTTTATTGGTGTTTTATGGTGTTTAAAATGTGAGACCAAGAGTTAGCACCAAATTGCTTTGCCGACAAAAATGTATGAAACTTGCTTACAGTAACTGGGCAGCCACAGTAAGCTTAACTCTTTTATTGAAACTTCATGAAAGTTTATGCATATATATAGAAGGAATTAATATAATTTGTTCTTGGGATGACTAGATTAGTGTGTTTAGTGACTTTGCTCTAGAATGCTAGATTTGTGACTGGGAAACTTATAGAAATATGTTTCCTATTAGTCAAGGTTTTTTAAAATGCCTTATTTGCCAAGGTCGTTATCTCGCATTGTCGCTGTCTAGAGAGGTCATTATCTTGGGGAGTTTCTGAACTAAAACACTTTAATAATTTTTCAAAAGTAAATTTAAATTAAATACATTAAAAAAATTGATATATATTTTGCTTTAGAAATCTAAAACTGTTATGTGTTTGGTGTAATTTGCATTGCCCTCTATTAAATTTTCATTATCCTAACAAAACATTTAATTTATTAATTATGACAGTCTGTACTCTTATGTTCACCCTTTTTACAAGGCTAGGATAAATTTTGCACAAAGTATGCCTTGTGAGGTATCATTTCAAAACTCATCATCTGTCAAACTTTATTGTCCTGGTAAAATGTGTAGCAACATTGTATGTGAAGTTATAGAATTCTACTTTATAAGGCATGTTCCAAGTCTGGGGAACCAGCTTCAAACCGGTTCCCCAGAGACAAAAGACTAGCCAACACTTCATCCAGGTGTCAACAAAATCAAATGGACTATCACCTGGTTAATTGGCCATTCTTTGGCAGGAAGAAAGGTGTGAGTGAGAACTTTACATATTGACAGCAAAACAGCTGGAAGTTTCTGGCCTCCAGTCTCCCATCACCTGAACCCTAGATGGAGATGATCTTCAAAGGGAGAAGAGAACTATAAGAAATGAGGAGAGAAGCCCCAAAACACTCCTTTCTCTTTGCTCACAGCATCAGAAACACCTGAAGGAACACTGAACTGGGGAGGGAGCTTGACTGAAAGGATTCTAGCCAGCGAGACTGCAAAAGCATGTGGCAAGAAAGACATTGTACTTTGAATTCACTTAGCCTGCTAAGTAAGTTATTAGTTGCATTTTGCCTTTTATATTTTTGTAACCAATTTTGACTTTTATGCCTCATTACTTGTAATCACTTACAATCTTTCTTTCTGTGGTTAATAAACTTGTTTTATTGATTTATCTAAACCAGTGTGTTTGGATTAAAGTGTTTGGGAATCTCCACCTGAGATAACAGGGTTTGTGCATATCAATTTCTGTTTATGTAATGATGGATTTTATATGAACTTGCTTTGTCCAGTAGAGTGCTGGACAGTACAAGATGCATATTTCCAGGGGAAAGTCTGGGACTGGAGAGTTTGCTGGTGTTCTGCAGTGTAATTCATGACTGACTGACTATAGCACTCATACTGTGTAGCTGGGAGCAAGTTACATGCTGGAGGCTGTGTGTGAACAGACCAGGAGTGGTTGTTCTCACAGTGAAGCAGTGTAAAAGACACCCCAGTTCAAAAACTAAGGGGAAACTGCTGTTCAACAGTCCAGATTGCACCCTGGGTAATGTCACATTCTTATATGTTTTATATGTTGCAGGTCAAAGTGAAAATGAAAAGGCAAAAAACAATTCAATTTTTCCACTCAAAGGCCTCAAAAACCAGCCAAGATGAAGAACACACCAAGAATCAGGAATATATCAACATGTCATCTGAAGGTTTAAGTGGTGTATCTACATCTGAACAGTCAGAAGCACAAATACAACTACTTACTGAAGAAACAGTGTCTCCACAACCTGAAGGCAGTTCCCAATGTTTGTTGGTCAAGCTTTTTCCATTTATTGAAGTTACAAAAGATGGTGCACCTCTTGCAAAAAAGCTAACGAAGAAGGAAAGCTTCCCACTGCTACAATTGGTAATACTGGAGGAGCTTAGTTTGCCAGACCTATCAGCAAAGCCAATGCTGATAAACTACATGAAAAGGCTGCAAAACACCAAGCCTCTGTAGTGCATCAACATGCAGAAAGCCTTATAAGCCAGTTACTGTCAAAACCAAGTCTAGAAGTACTTAATGAGGCCATTAAGAATGCTGAATACACAACACAGTTTGTGGGAACAAACATGGTGGTCGCATCATACTTTCTATTTAAGTAAGAGATACCACACACTACAAACTGGAGGTCAGTGTTAAGTGCATTGTCACTTGTTAACCCTGAAGTTAGATACTAATTCTGAACAAGACCGGCAAATGCTCTCTATCTTTCTGGAAGAAACTCAAGTGGTTAGAAGCATGCGGTGCAACAGTGAAAGACTTAGCAGTTGAAAAAGTGAAGAATTCTCTTACCACATTCAAAAAATTTGCATACATGGCTCATGAATGCACTGATGGCAAGTGGGTGTCAAGTATTAAGTCATTGTGTACGTTATCTTGATGCTAGTGGTAGGCCAGTAGATGTCTCTTCTATAATCCGAACATCTAGAAATGCATCGGCTGCATCTGTGACAACCCACATCTTAAAAGAGTTAAATGTTTGTAAATTGGACCCCAAACAGATGGCTGCTTGTGCATTTGATGGAGCAGCAAACTTCATTGGAAGACATGGTGGAGTACAAGCTTTGCTCAGAGAAAAGTGTAACCCTAATCTCTCCTATGCACACTGCAAAGGCTATCTACTCCAGCTAGCACTAGTACGAGCTGTAGAATCTTCAAAAGACATTAAAAAAGCCATAATTGTAATGTCTTCATTGTACTCTTTTTCAGCAAGAGTCCAAAAAGACTGAATGTATTGGAAGAAATAGAAGATGCTGTGGGACTGAAGTTCAAATTAGTCCAAGAGAAAACCCATTGGCTTTTTCGTGAGCGATCGTTGGCTGTTGTCTTAAAATTACTGCAACCCTTATTACTGGCTTTGGAAAGTATCTACCAAGAGTGGACCGATCTAAGTAGTGAGGCTAGTGCACTATTTTGCTACTATGTTCAGAGAAAACAATCGCTTTTCTCTCTCTTGTAAGTCTACTGTTGAAACCACTTGGGTCATTAAACAATGCCATCTAGGCATCTGCTACAACAGTAGTAGATCTTTGTCCAGCAATTGATCCAACTGTAGCTTCTATCAGAGAAATATCTATTGAAAACGTACTGGAAGAAGCAAAGACTTCAATCCAGAAGTTAACTAATGAAGGACTAATGACTCTTCCTTAAGTGAAGAGGACAAGAAGTGTTTTTGTTAAGCCAGTTGAAAAAGTACATTGACTTGATTCTTACAAATCTACAACAGCGACTTCTGGATTCTACTCAACCTCTGTGTAGCTTTTACAGATGTCTGTCTTATAAAACACCGGCAATTGAGTGAAGTGAGGCACTGCCAGCAATGGGGCTGCCATGTGGTCAGGACAGAATAGAGAATTTGAACGCACAGTGGAATGTCATACAACGAATGAATGAAGATTTGACTGCAGCTTCTTTTTTATCACTGTTAGTGGCTCAACCTGATCTTTGTGCTATATTTCCTGGGATGAAAGAAGTAGGAATTCATCTCTTGCTACTCCCAGTCACAACAGCTACAGTTGAGCGTTCTTTTTCATTATTGAACAGGATTTCGTGTTCTGAAAAAAGTCGCCTTCAGCCTGATCATGTGAATGAACTAATGAGCATATCAATTGAAGGACTGGAAGTACCGGACACATGAGAAGCCACCAAAGATGAACACATTGCATTAGAGAAGTTCATTAACAAAGCTGGGCAAAATTACAAGAAACCAAGAAGGATGTAGCCATAGTGCTTCACAGAAGGCTTAAATAGCCAACTTCATTTGTGTGATGATTTTTAAAATGAGTTAAATCTAATAAAATACTTGTGGAACATTTTTCAGTTTTTACTATGGTGCCATACAGCCCACCTTTGTCCTCATGGTCTCGCCCCTTGGCTCTCACCCCGCCCTGTAAATTCAAATACTGCCTCTAATTTCAATTCCTGGGGAGAAAACAATGTGGGGTAATCATGGGGAGATGGCAGACAGTTAGCTCTCATGGGGGGAGGGGGGAGTTGACCCTGACTCGGGGGCGGGGGGGCGCATGAGGGAATGCTTGGTTCTTCCCCACAGCTGGGTGGTGGCAGAGGGATACATAGTTATCATTATCCTGGTGTGGGATGAGTGACACCGTACCACCTCCCCCCTCCACACACACAGGGGCAGATTGTCCCTGCTTTGAAGTAACCACTGACATGGAGTGCAGGGAGGCTATAATTTCTGACAGGTGAGACCGCTCCCATATTAGGAAGTTCCTGATTACTATTCATCTATCTTGCTGCAGGCAAGGTTGGACCCCACTTTAATTCCCACTTGCCAAAATCTGTTCCCCATTGCCAGTAACTATTTTTTGGCAGATTAAGGGAAATTTTCCTGGTTCTCTTTCTTGTCCCAGCTAGTGGGTGAGGATGTTTTCGTGTTTGACTGGGAATATTCATGGAGATTGCTCAGGACGGTTTTAACCACATACATTTGTACTGTATTGCAGCCACAACATGTTATAATGTGTTTTGGTCCCAACAGTCCTGATGGTCTTGTAACTGGTTACCCAGCATGGTTGATTATTTTGAACCTGCGTTGTGTATGAGCTGGCTTATAAGATGGTTTGGTCAGTTTTTTGTTATAGAATCATAGAAATGTAGGTCTGGAAGGAACCTCAAGAGGTTATCTAGCCCAGTGGTTCTCAATCTTTTTGGGCTCAGGACCCATTTGTAAATGTTTATGGTCCATTGTAACCCAGTAAGTAGTCTGGGGATGGAGGCCTTGGGGTGGTTTTGGTCGGATCCTGCACGGCACTCATCCCAAATGCTGGCTCCTGCAGCTCCTGTGCTGTGGGGCTGACTACAGGAGCCATTTGTGTGAGTGGAGTCATGACCTGGCTCATGGGGTTACAGTGCCACTTGCTCAAATTTGGCCTACCTAGACTCCTGTTGTCATGATAGATGGGCAAAATCTGAGTGGCGCTGGGACCCCAGAGGTTGCAGTGCCTGGAGCAGGGAGGCAAGCCCAGCTAGCCCTGTGGGACAGGAGCTGTCACGTGACCACTTGAAACACTCTGATGACCCAATTTTGGGTACCGACCCACGGGTTGAGAAATCCTGATCTAGCCCATCTTCCCCGCCCTGCTGAGGAAGGATTAATAAAAAAAGACCAAAATTCCATGCTTTCGCCAAGATTTATACCTGGGGTAAAGCACGTTTTTGTTTTAACCTAGTCAGTACAGTTTAATAATAATACCTAGATTTCTATCTAACATTTTTCATCACTAGATCTCAAAGTGCTCTACGAAAGAGGTCAATGTCGTTACTGCCATTTTTGCAGAGGAGAAAATTGAGGCACAGTGGTTTGAAGTGACATGCCTAAGGTCATGCAGCAAGCCAGTGGCAGAACTGGGAATAGAATTGAGGTCTCTCAAGTCCCAGCCCAGTGCTCTGCCCATTCTGGTGGACCAAATCATCTTACTACCTGGTCGGGCTACATGAGAGTGTATAAAATTTGGTTCTTGCTACCATAGAGATGAGATGTTTTTAAAGAATTCCAAGGATCGTTGTTGTTTTTCATGGCTCTGCCTCACCCTCAGCAGAATAGCTTCTAGTATTAAAGGCTAAGTGCTGGCTGTTGATGAGTATTTAATGGCGGCTTCAAATGACTGTCCTCCTTGCACAACTGGTGTCTGAGTTATTATTGTGAAAGCCAGTACCATTTCTACAGTATGAAAGGCGCTAGCTATAAGGTGCTAATTCTTCTTACAATATTTCAGCACAATGCAAAGAACTTCACGACTGAAGAGAGAGCTGCATCTGTTGACCACAGAGCCTCCACCAGGCATTATGTTCTGGCAAAACAAAAACCGGATGGATGATCTACGAGCCCGTATGTATTACCATCATGTTTTTTTTGGGGGGGGGCGGGGGGGGTGGTTGGTATGCGTTTCACTAAAATTGTCTCTGCTGTGGTAATGTTTACTGGGCAGTGTCTGTACTTAGCAAGTTGGGGATGAAATTAACCCCAGTCTGTGACATTTTTGTTTGAATCTTGTCCACTCTTCATCTTTTTTTTTAATTCCCCTTCTTTATGTTCCCTATTGATTGGATCCCTGGTCACATGGCTAGGGAGTGTGGACCAGGGGGAGTAGTTAAGGAAACAGCCACACTCATATGCTCCCTGTAACATGAGTTACTGTTGCTAGAAGTAGCTGTAGCCCCCTCTTATGGCTTTTCAACACTGCTGAAGGAGTCTGTGCATGTAGGGGGTTGGATGTGCTTTGCTAACAAGGTTTTATAGATAGCTTGGAGACTAAGGTTTCAGGTTTCCTGCTATGAGGAAGGCCAGACATCCACAGAGTTTTCCCTCCATAACTCAGCCTTTGGCCCTTTAGATTAACTCAATTTCAGGCACTGACTTCCAGAAGAAACAATACAGGGGAGCAGTATTGAAGATTATGGCCCTGTACTCCTAAACATTAGCTTTGCCACCGTAACCCAAGAGTTTGCTTGGGTCTCTAGGCCAAATCTCCGTCCTGGTTCTAGGGCTGAACATTATTTCAACGTCTTTTTCAACTATTGGCTGAAAATTCACCATAGTTATTGTATCATGCTCACAGTCTGGAACTTGAGAAATTTTCTCTCCTTCAGGAGTCATGGCCAATTTCAACGTCTGAAGTATGAGAAGGGAGGAAGTATCAAGGCTTTGCCTGGGTGTAAAGATAGGAAGGTCAGACACACAGACGGAATTTGTGAAATAACATACTCTTTCTTTACTATGCAGAGCACTCGCTCAGCTGAGCTCCAGCAATACAATTTTTGTCAGTGAAGAGGTTCCAACCTGTAACAGTCACACTTTTTTTTTTTTTTGCTTCCAAAATTAGATAACTAATGATTGTTTAGGCCTTCCCTAGTTCTCACTTAAAACATAGGGGTTCTTGACCTTACTGCACAGCAGGGTAGAACAAAATGTTTAGTGACGAGGTGGCAATGGTCACTTCTGTTGGCAGATCCGGACATTGCTACAGTTAGAAACGGTGTGATGGGAATGCACGACTGTAGCAGAAGCATGATGGGAGTGGGGGCGGGGGGAACACTTACCCATTTTGAATGTTATAGTTGTCTAATTTTTTTTTCTTTAAGAAATTTTGGGTGGTGCAAACACGCCATATGATAAAGGAGTTTTCAACTTGGAAGTAGTTGTTCCTGAAAGGTAATTAAATCACTGCATCTAGGAAGGTGGGCAGGAGGGAGAACACACATAGTAAGAGGGAATTTTTTTTAACTTCCTGTCAAATACGTCAGTTTGTGTGATATACGAAGAGGTGGTATCCTGTATATTAGGATGGAGCAATGGGCATAAAGTGTAATAGTTTGGTTCTTTGCCTTCAGCCTCCCTGTTTGTGACATTATCAATCAGTTTTTAGGTGAGAGAGATTTTATTAATGTACTTATTTATTTGTAATATGAAGATTTCACTTTCAAACTCCCAAGGTGTGTAACAATGCACACAAAAAATCTAGAAATACTTTGTCAGGATCCTTAAATTATTTTGATGCCTTTAAACAATTTTGAAAGGGGGAAAAAAAAAAAGGACCTGTATGGTGCATAAATTCATGGAGGGATAGGTCCATCAATGGCTGTTAGCCAGGAAGGGCAGGAATGGTGTACCTAGCCGCTGTTTGCCAGAAGCTGGGAATGAGCGACAGAGGATGACGATTACCTTGACAATTACCTGTTCTGTTCATTCCCTCTGGGGCACCTGGCATTGGCTGCTGTCGGAAGACAGGATACTAGGCTAGATGGACCTTTGGTCTGACCCAGTACTGCATCTTTTTCCTGTTCACAGCTAAAGTGAATTGATGTAACTAAAAGAGATGTCAGGGAAAATGAGAAAAGCAAGTAATCTGAGGCAACGAGAAGTTAGCTTCCGAGCAAAAGGGAATTTAGTGCTGTGCAAAGGACAGAAACCAAACTGAAAACAGTCAAGAGGGTATGGGCCAGAGATGGGGTGTTTCCTCCAAAAATGTGCTGAGGAGAAGATGGTTGGAATTTGCAAGTGGCTGGAGAGAGGACACTATAGTGTTGGTGGTGGTAATGTGGCAAATAGAATGCTAATGGAACTGAACATTCAATTTAGATTATATTTTAAATGAAAACTGTTTCTTTAACACCTCTTCTTAAAAGATATCCATTTGAACCCCCGAAGATTCGCTTTCTGACACCTATCTACCATCCCAACATTGACTCTGCTGGAAGGATTTGCCTGGATGTTCTCAGATTACCACCCAAAGTAAGGCAGTGCTACTCTAGTGGGGATCAACAAGGTTACAGATGATGCTAAACTCCCCTATTGTCCCAGCTGTAAAAAGCTTCACTGATATTTAATATTGGCTCTTGTTTACATGGATACTCATGATACAGGTGACTGTATAATGCATGCCATTGGTTATTCACTAAGATGTATTTTTCTTTGCTTTTTTTAATGCTTTAAGGGCTGGGATTCTCGAAGGGACCTATGAGTCAGGTGCCCCTCTGAAAATCCTGATACAATACAGATGTAGATGACACTGCGGATCAGTGTCAATTAAGTTGGAGTGAGATCTCTGCATCACTAGAATTGCTCTCTTGAAATGGCCCGAATAGAAGCTGCCCAGCTAATTGGTATGAGCGCTATGCCTCTGTCTGTCTGCTGTAGAGCAAGTTAGCACTGTAGCTGTGGTGAACCAAAAGAGTGAGAGCCAGGTCAGTCCTGGAATGCTTTTCTCCTTTATAGGAGAGGTCAAAACCTTACTGGTTTGAGATCCACTAACCTGGCATCAGATGTCTTCCCTGCTGTATAAACTGACCACCTGGTGGTAACCACCTTATGTACTGCATTGAGGTCTGGAAACTCCAGAGGAAAATTAGTTTTCTGTATGTCAGCTAATAATCCCTGTTAAGCTCTGTTTTTATTGTTCTGTTTCTGTGAAGGGTGCATGGAGGCCGTCCCTGAATATCTCCACATTGCTGACCTCCATACAGCTTCTGATGAGCGAGCCTAACCCCGATGACCCCCTCATGGCAGACATAGTACGTACTCTTCTTTTGTTCCCTTGGTGCAAATTAGAGCAGAGACTATGTGGTACTTGTGCTCATTCTTCTATATAGGGAACTAAGAGTGTTCACAGGTGCTTGATTAAGTGTCTATCCTCCTTGTCTCTTGCTTTATTATTTCTAGTCCTCGGAGTATAAATACAACAAGGAAGTGTTCATCAGAAATGCCAAACAATGGACTGAGAAGTATGCAAGCCAGCAAAAGAGGGTAAGAAATGTACCATGCTTTGACTCTGCTACAAAGGAATTGGGTGTAGGCTAATCTTCACATGTATAATCTTGCTAGTCCTCAGGAAGTAATATGAGTGACGCAGATATAGGCATCACTTTCAATACTCTTCTTTTTTTCTTGCCTCTAACCCACTGATCCCAGTGCATGTTTGGATGTCTATTTCAGGTTCCAATTCCAGTATTTTTTTATTGGGAGTGGATTGCCTGTCTTCATAGAATTGAGTCCCTGGGTTGCCAGGGCTGTGATTGTGCCATAATGTAAACTCTCTGAATTTAACTTTGCTCTTTAAGAAATTGGCCTACTAAACCCAGGGTTGTGAGTTCAATCCTTGAGGGGGCCATTTAGGGATCTGGGGCACCAAAACAAAAAGCCCCCGAAAACCTCAGGGACAGTACTTGGTCCTGCTAGTGAAGGCAGGGGACTGGACTTGATGACCTTTCAAGGTCCTTTCCAGTTCTATGAGATAGGTATATCTCCAAATTTTTGTTAATTCTGTTTAGGTAAACTTTACTTTGTTTCCCTACCCATGTTGTCATAGCTAGAGATTCCTGTGTATGTGGCCTAGCATACACTTAAAGTTTTGTCTGTATAACTATAGTGATATAGTTATACAGGCAAAACCTTCCTAGTGTAGATGCAGCTTATACCAGCATAAGGACTTTTTTGCTGATATAACTGCAGCTAGGTGTACACTATAGACTTCTACTCGGATAACTATGTCAGCTGGGATGTGAAGAAGTGTGTGATCCCTGACTGACAGAGCTGTGCTGGCAGAAGCCCCTAATGTAGATGCAGGTATTCTAGCAAAGCTGCTCTTCTACCAGTATAGTTTGTGTCATTTGTGATGGGGTCGGAGAGGTGGTTTTACCATATATGTAGACCATATTCTGTCGGCGTAGCTGTTTCCACACTAAGTGTGCTTTCCTGGTATGGTATTCCTGTACCAGTAAAGTGCTCCTAGTGTAGACATAGCTTGTGTCTACACTAGGGCTCTTTGCTGGTTCTAAAAACGTTTATTTAAAAAAAATCACACCCATTACTGACATTATTATACTGGCAACATTTCTAGAGTATACCTGACCTGTGTCTCAGGTGAGTCCTTCCACTTCCCGTGTCTGCTCTACATGGACTTATGAAAAGTGCCCTGGGATATTTTTAAGAGTTGGGGTCTGTCAAAATATCCCTTCCTGTTGTACTTTGTGCTGGCTTTCTGTTTGAGTAATATAAATGTACAGTTATCTTTGGGAAATGTATGGTCATATGCAGATTATAGAAGGGGATTATGTCCTCTTAACATGGGGATTGCTCACGACATCTGTCACAGGGTGGCTGGCCCCTGTAACTGAGTAGGTCCAGGTCCTCTATGCCAGAGCAGGTGCTTCCAGCTAGGCCAGGTAAGGGGGCAGGGTTGCACCTGCCGCTATAGAGTGAGTTCCACTGAAGGGCTGGCTATGAGAAGGCACTGGCTGATGGAGAGTGAGACAGGAAATTGCAGGAGGCAGGACTGCCAGAATCCCTGTTGAGGGGAGGTATTGAAAGCCTGAGATTCAAAGGGTGAGCTGAGAAAATGTTTTTGTTGGTTTGTTTAAGTTTGGGAATAAAACTGCATGAAAGAGACTTTGGGTGTGGCAGAGTGTTTTGGCAAGCTGGGGAGAAGCCCTGCCTTGTGACAACATCCCTCTACTAGTATTTGTGAGAGGTTAAATGAATTTAACAAAAGTTGATTCCATGCTTTATTATTTATTTGTATTGTGGTCATGCCTAGAAACCCCAGTCAAGGCTTCTGATCCCTTTGTGCTAGGCACTGTGTACACACACGCTGAACTGAGGGTCCCTGCCACAAAGACTTTGCAGTCTGAGTATATATAATGAGAGACAGTGGCTGGATACAACGAACGTATGGGGGAGCATAACAAAGTAGTGCAATGATTATGATTAGAGTAGAAAGCAGAGGACAGACACACCAGCTGCCCAGCCAATGTTACGTGTTTTGTAAGCCTTACAAATGTACTAACCTTATGTTCACAGGCATGGAAGGTGCTGGTCACTCCTCTCTGTGGTTTTACCATGTGGGTAAAACATATAGAGCCTGCTATTCAACCCTTTTCCTTATGTGTAGCTCCTGAAGATGGAGCTAGACATTTTAGATCTCCTCCAACAAATTTATTCTAGTCATAATAGACTGCCTCTAGCTGCCCCAGTCCTGTGGTGATGCTCAATGGGGACAAGGGAGTGGGCTGTCAACCCACTGAAGACTTTCTGGCAGGTGGGCTTCCTTAGTATCATGTTTGTTTGGGAGAGATCTCTTATGCTGAAGCATATTAGTGAAAGGATGAGATATAACTAGCCATCCTTCTGCATCCTCACCTGATGGAATGCCATGGTCCGGAGTCTTCCCAGAACTCCTTAGGCAACATTCAAAACATTTTCAGATAAAGTGTATACCTGAAGTCCTATGTTTAAGGTGACTAATAGACTCAGCAGGAGTTCCCTGGGATTTTACTCTTTGAGCAAGCTCCTGTATGTGTACAAAGTTGAGGCCCTACTAGGCCTAGTGTGAAAGGAGTGAGGGCAACAAGTCTGTCATAGTGATGATGGAGGAGAAATTGCCTCTTGCACAACATGAGACAAATGGTTGTAGGCATAGAATGCTAGGGCAAGTTTAGAGATGCGGTCTCTTGAGGCAGAACAACATGCAGCCAGCCACTGCCCATTTCCACATGCTCAGCAAAGAGACTGTGTTTTAGTATTCTCCCCTGGACACAGTGGGAGGGAGTAGAGCTTGTGGTAGAAGGGATGCTTTAATTTCTCACCGTATCAGCTACGGAGAGATAGAAGAGGGCTACTTAGGGTCTGATTTTTCCATTATCCTGCACCGTGTGTTGTCATGTAGGCCAGTGTAAAGAGCTCAGTTGGCAGCGTTACGCACTTTGCACTGCTGTGAATGACTGCATGAGGTACTGGGCCGTGGAGAATCAGGTCCTAGATGTGTGCAGGAGAGGGAAAAACAGGGACCCTGTTACTATCCCCCACAACTAGCTGCTGGGATGGATCGTGACTCAGAACTCTTCACAGTGCTTGATTAGAGAAGTGCAGCAACTGCGGAATAGCTTCTGTTTATTGACCCATCACATAAAATGGCTTTAACAAAGGAGTCAAAGGCGGCCTTCAGCCTCAGTTGGTTAGTGTTTCCTTTTTCCACTCAAATATCCAGCAAGCTGTAGAGGAAACAACTAGAATTGTTTTGCAATTGTAACACTAGGGGGCACCTGCACCCTTGACAATTGTCTGACTTCTGGAAAATAGCTGGGCAGTCTCATTTCCCAGACTAATGAAAATGGGCTGCTTGTTGTCCAACTTACCTTCCTACTGGAGAATGTACTTGTCTTGTTCCTCCAGTAGGTGGTGTATTTGGTTTTGTATTATCTCGGCTTCTCATGGCAAATGGGGACTGATGTCTGACAAAGTCCTTGCCTCCCAGGCTCTGCGCAGCTCTGTGCCTGCCCCTTGGCTCACTGCCTCCACCAACTCCTGTTCCACTGGGGCCCTGTGCTCAGCTAATCCTGCCTTTTTGTCACACTCCCTTTTTGTCTTTCTTCCCCAAGCACCTCTGTGGGCACCCTATGCACCCCAAACAAGCTCTCTGATCCTGCGTGCCATGGAGCCATTGTGCGATCCCAACACCCCATTTCTTCTGAGATCTCCCCTAACCTGACCACTCTCCTCCCTTAAATTAGTAATGTAAATCACATTTTAAAACTATGGGGAACTAACCCCATATAAACAATCAGCCTTGTGACATTACTTTGTGTAAGCCTTGTCCTCCCCTATCTTCATCGTTGAGCATTGTCTGTCCCAAAGTCCTGTCTAATTTAGACTGTAAGCTCTTTATGCAGGGATTGTTTTTCATTTGAAAGGTCTGTCTCCTATGTATACAGGTCTTGCTTTTGTGATTGGCAGCTCCATTGCAATGTAACTGTCACGGGAGGCTGTGATGGTGCAGAGTGAGGAGATCCCTTGGGTAACAATCTCTCAGCCCCGTAGGTTTTGCTGATGGGGACTGAGACCTTGAATGTGCCCAGTTTTCATTGGGGTGCCAGTATTGTGAGCACAGTAGTAGGATAATGCACACCTGGCACCTGTGTTGCTGCAATTATTCTGAACTAATGGCAAGTTTGTTTAAGATTGTTGATTTCATAGCTAGGTACAGAGAATTACAGTAATCAAGCCTGGAGGTCCATGAATGTGTGGATCAATGTGGCCAAGTCTGCACCTGCCAGGAGGATGCAAAGTTGTCATAGCAGTGGAGCCCTGCAAATCTGCAGATATCCCTTTTATATCTGCGGATATCCGCAGATCACGTTTGCGGCTTGCGGATCGGATGCGGATACAAATTTTGTATCCATGCATGGCTTTGCATACTGGCTGTAAGTTGAAAAGGGCATTCCCCTGTGGCCGTAGCTACTGGAATATCCAATCCAAGTGGACATTAGGCCTGTGGGTTGTTTCAAGGATTTGAGAGGGAGGCCGTATGATGCAGGTGCTTCCTTTCTCCACCAGCTTCACCTCAATCTTTCCAGTCAGCTGCTGTCATCTATTTGCTTATTTTAGTTTGTACTCCTTAGGTGCCCTGTAACTCCTCTGTATCCTGTTATGTACTTGGGGGAAAAAAAGACAATACGAGTGTTAAGGTTGCAAAGTCAAGCACTTGAGAGTTAGGAAGTGTCAGAGTTAAGGTTGTTTGTACAAACTGAATTTGCCCCCTTCTTTCGTAATACTCAGTCTTTTAATTAAATGATCACACACTTATTATTTATTTGTATTACTGTAGTGGCCAGGAGCCCTAGTCATGGACCAGAATTGCATTGTGCTAGGTAAAGACAAAGTACAAACTTTTTGCCAGAGCCCCCCTGCTTCATTTAGTGCAACAGATGGACAGTATTCACTGACATGGTTATTCAGTGTTTTTATTCTCATCATTGAGTTACCCTGTTCCTCACTTGTGCATATCATCCAAATCCTGCTCTGGAGACAGTATTATTAATTCTCTTGTGGGCTTTTCTAGGATGCTCTTCATTATAGTATCTGAGTTTTCAGAAACATTAATGAAATTATCTTCACAACAGCCCTATTGAGGTAGGGAGGCATTAATTCCATCTTATAGTGGGGGACTGAAGCACAGATATTGAGGCCAAAATAGCCCAAGTGTCCACAAATGTTGGGTGCCCAATTTGAGATGGATGGGGCCTGATTTTTCAGGTCACTTAGCATTTTTATGGCACTTCTTATGTTCAAACAACAGTTCCCATTGATTTAAATTAGCAGTTCTAAGTTCTCAGCACTTCTACAAATCAGGCTCCAGAATCTCAAGTTGGGCACCTAGAAAATGAACACAGTGGCCACCTGTGAAAATTTTGGTTTTACGTGACTCACCCTGTGTCACATAGGAGCTCTGTGGCAGAATCCAGTTCTTCAGGGTGGCATTCAACTGTTCTAACCATGAGACCATCCTTTCTCTTCCTGTAATTCACTGCCTTATTCATGACACAGTTAACTTCTGCAACAAATGAGACTGGGCTCCTGCCTGTTGAGTGCTAATGCCAATGTAAGATTCAGGCCTGTATTTTTGCCTAAGATGGCATTTTGGGTTTTGCTTGCCTGTTTGAGTCTTGATACACTTACATTCTTATTAATATGTGAGAACAAAGGACAAATGCCAGATGGGTTTATTAGCATACTGGGAACAGATAAGAGCAGTTTGTGTTACTAGAGCGCACACTTTAAGACTGTCTCAACTCCTATCTCAAGGCAAGGTCAAGCAACCATTGGGGAGGGGCAAATGGGGATTGGAGGGAAGGTATAAAACACTAAAAGGCCAAAGAAATGCCTGTCCCTGACCATAGCACAACCTCACTCCTTACCCCTGCCATGGGGTACAAAAGAGGTGGGACGAAGACCCCAGACCCACGACCCCACAAAATGGAACATGACCAAAAGTTGTAAGGGGTGGGACTATGGGTGTGCATCTCAGTTATAATTATGCCTGCTGAGGAGGGCTGGGACAGGACACTGGGAAACAAGGCTCTGTGACGTCAGAGTTGTGGGACACGTGCTTGCTGGAAACTAACCCCAATAAACATTGCATTGCCTGCACTTTGGATTTCTGGTCTTCTGCTTTCTGTCTGTGTAACAAGAACCAGGGGAGAGGGTGAAGGGAAAACACTCTTAACACTATAGACAACGGCTTCTTTCACTATGCAAACCTGATTTGTTCCCTGAACACTCTCATCTTGTGTACTGAATGAGATGGGAGTCCTCAGGAAAAATAGTTTGTGATCATGTAATTAAAGAGGAGGAGAGGAGCTTAGGGCAGTTCTACACTAGAAAGTTAGGACGACCCCGCTATGTCACTCAGGGATGTGAAAAATTCACACCTCTGGGAGACATAGTTAAGCTGGTGTAATCCCCAGTGTAGACAGTGCTAGGTTGACAAAAGAATTCTTTCATCAACCTACCTACTGACTCCCAGAGAGGTGAATTTACGACAGTGACAGAAGAACCCCTTCCATCACTGTAGCGAGTCTCTATGCTACAGCTATGCCACTGTAGCATTTCTAGCGTAGACATAACCTAAGGCTCTACTTGTTATGGCTGTGGGGGAAAAACAGGCTTGAAAATGTGTCCCAAGTGTCACCATCTGCCTGAGTGAGAAACAAATAGTTCTGAAGTGTGAGCTGCCCCATTTGTCTCATGGGTGGTGATTTGGATGCCCATGATAATACTTTAAATAAAAACATAGGTAACTAGAGTTGGTTGACATTTTCACAGGAATGTGTTTTTTGGCACACTTTTTGATTAATTTGTTTTTTTTAATGAAAATTTCAAAACTAACTTTTTAATTGAAATTTTTCATTTTGGTTTTCGGAAAACCAATTTTTTTTTTTTTACATTTTTGATATTTTTCTTTTCCATCTTTTGTTTAAAATTAAACGTAGTAGAATGAATTTCTAGGGTTATTCCTCACCCCCCACACACACACTTTTTCCCTTTTTTCCTTCACTCTAACTCTTCAGACTTCCTGAATTTTGGGAAAGTTCCAGAGTGGCAGAAGGAAACATAGGACTGGAAGGGACTTCCTGGCTCATCAAGTCCAGGCCCTGCTATCACAGGCAACCCCATCAAATAACCTGGGTCATAAATTTATCAAACTCTGTCTTAACACTAGTTAGGTTGTTCTCCCCCACTGTTCCTATTGGGAGGCTGTTCCAGAACTCACTTTTCTGATGGCTAGAAACCTTCTAATTTCCAGCCTAAATTGGTCAATTTATACACTTTTTTTTAGTGTTGGATTTGTATACAGTAGTCTGAGGTGCTTTGGGATATTTCCCCACACACACCATGTTATAAATGTGTAAGTCTGGCAATAATTTTCCAAGAGGAAGTGCTAGTGTATCTCCTGGAAGTGAATGCTCCTTCTAGGGCAACTTGATCTTTCAAACTGACTGTGAATGTTACAAATATAAAGGTAACCTTCTTTGTTTGAATCATTTGTGTCTTATGTACCAGGCTTCCAAACCTCCAGATGAGGAAGTGACCCAAAGCGAGGCTAGCACTCCCAAAGAATCTGCCATCTCCCAGAAAAGAAAAGCAAATGATATCAGCAGGAAGGAGAAAAAACCCTGCCTCGATTCATAGAGGTTTTCTGTGTAAATACACATTCATAAAAATGTTTAACACTGGCAGGTTTCACTTGTCTCTCTGTGCTTGAGCTGATACTTGCGATAGCAGGGGTTTGTTTTCAAATTTAAGCTTTTTATTCTCAGTAGCATTACATGTTTTGTATTCTTGTTCGTCTTGCATTGTTTGTCTCCAAGTATTGTGAAGGAAGGCAGAATTGGGAATAATAAATCAGTCTTGTATGTTTTAGAGTTCTCTTGTGATGATGGTCATTGTGTGAATGAGAAATTGCTTAACATTGCCCATGGACGGTACGTGGCCAGTCTGGCTTTTTTGTTTTTGTGGTTGATGACAGGCTAGAAATTGGAGCACATAATTAAAGGATGTACTTGAATTTGTAAGTAATATTTTGCTGTTTCCCGCCACAATTGAGACATTAGCACACCTGCCTGTAGCAGACACTTCAGTTTCCCTTGTTGGAGTAATAATAGTAAATGATACATGAGTGTGGACATACTGTATACTTTGTATCTCACCCTTTCCCCAGCCATCTTCCCACCTGTGCAATCAGTAACCAGCTCATAAATCAGAGGAACACTACTTCCACAAGCTGAGCAGATGGCTTAATGTTTTATAGCCCAAACTGGAGCGGAGTCTACGGGGAGACTTAAACTGATGTAATTTATACTTTCCAGTCCCTTAAGGCATATTTGCATCCACTCATCAACTTGTAACTTACACCTCAAGTCTGCATGTGGCCACTGAATGTAATGTAATCTAAATTTTGGTAATCTTGATACCCGAGGGACTGAAAAAGGTGAGAGTTGTTTCTCTTGCTATGCTAACTGGACTATGTAAGAAATTGTAATTTAATGCAGCAACTGCTATTCCTCACTTCCTTCTGACTTCCCAACATGTAAATTTCACCGTCAGTTCCCTTATGCACTAGTATATAGGTGCAAAGGAGTCTGTTAGTGTAAGAAGTCTGACTTTCAGAGGTACTGTGATCCTATTGATTTCAGTTGGAGTTATGGGTGCTGAGCAATTCTGGCAAAGTCCTGAAAATGTCCTTTTTACACCACCTCCGCAATGGGCCATTAAACTGAATCTGAACTAAGCAGTAGTTCAGTGAATGGAAGTGCTTTGTCACTACCTTATATTTGGGCTCGTCTGCACTTCAGATACTGTAGTGGCTCAACTGCAGCGCTTCAGAGAAGATGCTTCCTTTGCCAGTGGCATGGTTTCTGCCATTGGCATAGGTAATCCACTTTGCCAAGAGGCAGTAGCTCAGGCGGCAAGAGAATTCTCCCGTCGGCCTAGCACTGTCTACACCAAGGGTTAGGTCGGTTTAACTATGTCTCTTGGGTGTGGATTTTTCAAAGCCCTGATCGATGTAATTATACTGACCTAATTTCCTCGTGTAGGCCAGGCCTTAGACACAAGAGCCACAGCTCTATAGAAAATTACATATTTATGCAGGACATATGTGTTAAATTGACTAGGCTAATAGCCTTTATGAATAGGAACATGAAAGCTGCCATGCTGGATCAGACTCCTCTAGTTAAGTATCCTGTTTCTGATGATACTGTAGGGCATGTCCCCAGTGGGCCATGAAGGCATGTTTCGGGGTGGGGGGGGGTATGGCAAAGCCTAGACCAGCCCCCACAGAGAGCGTGGAGGGAACATCACCCAGCCCCGCTCTGCCCCCAGCTCTGTTCTGGCCCTGGTTCCTGTGCATTTGGCTGCAGCTCCGCTCCTGGACCTGCCCACAGCCTTTGCCCCACCCTCAGCTGTGGCTCCCTTACCCCAGACTGCCCCCTTCCCCCCCTCCCCCCGGGAGCGGTGTCCCCAGTGCTTGAAAAGTTTAGGGCCCACTGTACTAGATGCTTCAGAGAAACCCCCTTGTGGGCAATGACATTCTAACGACGTGGATGAATATGGAATTTTTGTGTCTTTGTGCCATGGTTTGTGTATTACCGTAATTTCCAGGAGCCCTAGTTATGGAGCAAGAATCACAGTAAGTGCTGAATGTTATTTCTACATGCTAATTCTGTAACTAGACCTAGCCCTTCACCCACCCCGGAGAAAGAGAGACTCCCTTCTCTGGCAACACAGGACAGAGAGCATATGGGGGAGGAGAGTGTGCAGGGAAGGACAGCAGAGGTGGAAGGCTGTTTCATGCACAAGGCCAGCATGAAGGGGAAATGTGAATCCATGGGCCTAATTCTGCAACCTCTTCTATTGAAGTGAATGGGAGCTCGATGAAGAAAGGAGGGGTTCTTGCAGCAGCTGGGGCTGAGTGCAAGGAGATGAGGCAGTGACAGGCAGGTGGAGGAATGGAGTGAGGCAGAGGAGAGGTTGGGCAGGGCCTTCAAAGTCAACTTATCCTTAGAGGAGCGAATTGAATGAGATTTGATTTTTAAAAGAGAACAGTTCCCTGTAGCTAGTCCGTTAATTTCTAGCCCTAAACTTCATGTCTTTGACTACATGAAACTTAGCAATGAAGTTGGAACCAGAACATGTTAAATTCTCAGGCCTCTGCTCTCCCAGAAGCTGCAGGGAGCCCCTCCAACCACTCCATGCAGACTCAGCGTATAGGCAGCCGGGGAATTAAAGCCTTTGTTTCAGTGGTGCTTCAGTGACCCTCTTTCCCTCACCTCCCATACAGAGTAGTAATAGTAGTTGCATCTAAATATTTCCTATACAGCTCAACAGGAGTTTGCTTCTCCAGTAGGGACTGAACGTGGGGAACAGGGCACAGCCCTTCCTGTACTCATTCTGAGGTAGTTAGTGACTATGAATGTGTGGAAAGTCAATTAGCTCCCCTCACTCAAGTGCTTGCGCATGCAGGAAGTCCCGGTGAACGATTAAAATGTGGTTCTGCTCTGAACTGCCTTGGGGAACTCTGTGTGAGTCTCAATGAATCCAGAGCAAATGCATTCAGTTTACCTATAATGGGATGTTTTCTCCTACTGCTAGCCCCACTTACCTTCAGGGCTTGTCTCTGTTAAAGCTTCTGCATTTTGTATTAGATGCACAGAAGGAGCCCAGTTTGGCTCTCAGGGCTTGTCTACATTACATACATATCACAGACACAGAATGGAGTTAGCCAAGTCCAAAGGGTTTTGTCTCAGACGGTGTTTGTATTACCTTTTCTTCTGCATCCCCAAAAGCTTATTGGCCGAGATACTAATGTTAATGAGACACAACCAACCAGTCATGGGTTTTTAACCCCATTCTAGGGGAAAACTGCAGCAATTATAACTTATTTTAAAATTTACAATTTATTTTTCTATAGCGTCTTTCATACAGGATGCTTTACAGTTCATATACACAAAGAGGGTGTAGGAATTTAAAGGAATGGTCAGCAGGGGAGGGAAACTGGTTATATATAAATATACACATAATATACACACGCACGCATGCTGGATATTATATATGGCATCATATATACATACAATAACATATACATGGTGTATTAAAGGCATTACATCCAATTCAGAGTTTCTCTTAGTACAGGCATGTGATAGGTGGATGTGTCCATGGTTTGTATTTGACACAGGGTAGAATTAATGTTAAGAATAAATGATCAGAATGATATTAATCCGGGGCCCTTTAAAAGCAGGCTGTGTTTGCCGCAGACTAACACCTCCAGTAAGACAATATCCCAGAGCATGGTGGCTGATAATGTTAACACTGATTCAGGAGAACAAATGGCAGGCAGCCCTGAGTGTGCTAGAGGATGCACATTTGGGGTAATAAGAAGGAACTGAGAAAAACAGATCAGGAAGGGTTTATCCATATAAGCAGAGGGGCCCAGAGCCTCAAAGGTATTTAGGGGGCCTGCTGCCCACTGAGACCAATGAGAGTTAGCTGCCTACATGCCTTTGAGGATCTGGACATGAAAGCAAGCAATCACAAAGCTGTCACTGCCCTTTAAAGGGGGTCGGGCTCAGCCACACCTGTGACGGGTCAGCTACTCGCCCGCTGATCCCAGCTGGTGTGGGAGCAGACAGCCTTATTTGTTATTAGGCCCAGTGGGAAGGGGTCAAATGGCTGTGAGAGTGCCACTGGAAGGCTGGCACTGTGGAAGGATGGTTGTCTCCTCTAGTAGGCCCTGGAGACGGGAAAATGCAAGGCCCCAAATTAACAGCCACTTTTGAAAATGTTGCCCTTAAATCCCCTCCCTTGGTTCCCCCAGCTGCGTAATGGGGAAGGCACAGTTCTGACTCCCCTCCCAGGGCGTGGCAGCACTCACCAGAAGGTGTCTGTAGTGTGTCCCGTGAGGTGCTAAACATGAGGATTCTCCCACCTGCCATGGGGTTGCAATGGGTTATTGCTGCTGCCGCTGTGGGTACTGCCTGCTGCCATGTCACTCCCACTTGCTCCACGTGCTCATCTGTCCTCTTCCAGGATACACGACCAGCAGGACTGAGTGTGGGCTAGTGGCACAGCTGGTAGGGTCAGAGGGCAGCAGGCTTGGCAAGAGCTCCCGTGCCACCACAGAGGCTGTGGGGTCACTCCCTTGGGAAGGGGCATCTCCCTGGGCTAGAAGCATTTTGGCTCCTTAGCTGCAGGTCCCTCCTGCTCTCTGACTTGGTATGCTAGGGGCCTATCTAGGGAAACCCCGGGAGGGGGGTGTCTCTAGCTCCCTCTCTGAGCTCGGGGGGTCCCCTCTTAGGCAGGGGCGGAGGGGAAGCAGTGTTTCTTTGTACAGTCATGCACTTGTGTCCTGCCATGAAAGCCCTGAGCCCTTGGGATGACGGCTCAGACTGCGCTGCCTGTTGCCCAGGGTTATGATGCGGTGGGGGGGTGTCAATGCCTGACACAGACCAGCCTACGTCTCGTCCCCTCAAGGCCATGTGGGGGGCTCTTGCTTGGCTCATTTGATGAGGGGCTGCCTGTGTGGCCACTCGGGGGGTTTATAAGTGAGAAGTGAAGGATGGTGCGGGCGGGGAGGAGAAGAAGCTGACCCGCAGGCCATTGCTGGCTGGATCCCTGCTTTCTGAGGAAACCAGCAGCTCGTCATCGGTCAGGCAGGGGTGGCGGGCAGCGTAGCCACTCTCTTGCCCTCTGGCACCCATCCTCTGTTGGCAGGGGACGAGCGTCACCGAGGGGAAGCTGTAGGCATCCAGAACGGGGTGCACACTCAAGGCGTCGGGAGCCTCAAATATGTGATTGGCGTCAGAGAAGGTCACCAGTGCCTGGGTGGAGTCGTACGAGCTCTTCTCCATGTCATCTGAGGCATATGACTGGGGGCAGCTGCCCTTGGTCTGGCCCCTGTGTCGCAGCAGGCGCAGGTCGTCTCGGAAGTGGGGGTTGAAGAGCAGATAAAGCAGGGGGTTCAAGCAGGCAGGTAAGGGCAGCACCACCAGCAGGACTGACTTGATGACCTCTGGGGTGATGAGGAAGAGGTTGAGCATGGAGGAGAAGGTGAGGAAGGCTACCGGGCAGTAGAGGAGACAGTTGGTGAAGATCAGCCAGGCCACGTGCTTGATCATGGCGCAGTCCCAGAGGGTGTCGAACTCCCCTTTCAGCAGGTTGCAGTAGAGCCGGATGTAGGTGCCCGTGATGATCAGGAAGCAGAGGGTGTTCACCATCACCAGGGCCACCGTGAAGCCCAGGGTGGAGGATTTCCCGTCGGGGATGGGGGACGGGAGGCAGAGAGGGGACGCGCCGTACTCCCCAACGGAGAAGAGTGGCAGTGCCGCGGCTGCGCAGGACAGCATCAGGCAGCCCAGCGTGGCGGCTTTAACGCTGCTGAAGGAAGGCGACTTCCCATACAGCCGGAAGCAGGAGACCGAAACGCTGCACTGCACAGTGGCCAGAGTCAGCAGGAGGATGGTGGCCTCTGAGGCGAAGACGGACAGGAAGCCCGTCGCCCTGCAGCCCGCGCCCATCTCCCACCTGGCCCCGTACTTGGCAAACTGCCCATAGGTCAAGGCGTCGACCACGGCCAGCATGCTGCAGTAGACGCCCGTCAGCATATTGGCCCCGGCTATGGAGCCGATGACGAACTTGACCGGCGAGAGGTAGCTGGGCGAGGCGAAGACGGCCAGGCTGACCAGCCCATTGCAGAGCACTGAGACCAGCGCGATGGCCCAGACCCCCAGGCGGATGATCCAGCTCTCAAACAACTGAGTGCAAGGCTTGAAGGGACCTGCAAGGAAACAAGGCCAAAGTCATTGACCCTGCTGTAGCGTCACTGATACGGTACGTTGGCCTGATCCCAGCCAGGGCTTGACCCAGCCAGTCCCACTCCCATTCAGCACTACTAAGCAGAAGTGGGTCGGAACAAATGCCCAAGACCCACTGAGGGCACTTCTTACCCAGGCGACTTTCCAAGGGCCCTGTGCTTCCAGTGTTACTCCTGAGTTCTGCCCCAATGTCCTCTCCCCCCAGTTGCCTAAGGGGGTGCTGGTGCTATCCAGTGGATAAGAGCACAATGCGTATAAGTAGGAGCGAACATTCCTGAGCAGGACAGGGAGTGTAGAAACGGGGAGGGCTGTGTTGGCATCTGTGTGCATGGCCCCGGGATGTGTGGCGTGAACGTCAGCCCTTTACTCTGACTTGGTAAGTTTCTGGAGGGGATGGTGCAATGAAACTGCCTACAATGGCATGGAGCCGATCTGTGACTGCTAGCGGCAAATATCTCCACAGGCCAGAGATGGGACACTAGATGGGACACTGAGTTACTACAGAGAATTTTTTCCTAGGTGTTTGCCTGGTGGGTCTTGCACACATGCTCAGGGTCTAACTAATCACCATATTTGGGGCTGCAAAGGAATTTCCCCCCAGAAAGTCAAGACTAGCTTCTGCAAAGCAACCCACATGTGCGGGAGCCTTGGGTGAACATGTGAAGCATGGCTGCTCTGTGTGGTACCAGGGTAGGTGGTTTGGTCTGCAGCTTCCTATACTAGTGTGTGATGGGGCCAATCCAATCCCCTCTTCTGCTGGGATATACAGCCTTCCTAGGCATGGGACCTGGTACAGGAAAAGGCTGGAGGTGGGAAGAGCTCTGTAGAAGGGTGGGGTTACCGTGAGTCCTCCCTCTCCACCTGAGAGGGCACTAGCTCCATGGCTTCAGCCTGGGAAAGAGGAATCCCACTGCTGCCCCCAGGACCCAGCCCAGATTCTGGTCTATGTGTGTATGTAGCGAGTGGTGAGATGTAGGGGAAAGGACGTGGGAGTTGGCTGCATTAGAAGGGCCTCGAGTCTTATTTAGAGGCGGGGTCTCCCCTCAGCTCGCTACTCACCGGGGCTGGGTGTGCACTGGATGGTGGGGTGCAGCTTTGTCTCCTCAAACTCCAGCTGGAAGTCATCCATGTCCAGGTCATCTAGGCAGGGGAAGGAAAAAGGGAAAATGAGCTCAGAACAGAACACTGCAGGGACACAAGGTCAGTGCCAGGCCGGTGCCGGGAGCTTTTCAAAGGTTACAAGGCAAGAAGGGACCACTGTGTCATCCAGTCCAACCTCCTGCTTAGAACAGGCCAGAGACCTGCCTTGAGTTAATTCCTGTTTGAACTAGAGCAGATCTAGAAAAACATCCAGTCTTGATTTAGCAGTTGCCCATGTTGGAGAACCACACCACAATCCTTGGTAAGTTATCATCACTCTTAAAAATTTACACCTTATTTCCAGTCTGAATTTGTCTAGCTTCAGCTTCCAGCCATTGGACATTGTTAGACCTTTGTCTGTCAGACTGAAGAGCCTGTTATTAAATATTTGCTCACCACATAGGTACTTACAGACTGTGATCAAATCACCCCTGAACCTTCTCTTTGTTAAGCTAAATAGATTGAACTCCTTGAGTCTCTCATTATAAGGCAGGTTCTCCAACCCTTTAATCATTCTTGTGGCTCTTCGAACCCTCTCCCACTGCCTGTGTTTGTGAGACCAACCTGCAGGATTGAAGAGGATGTTGCGATCTTGCTTGCCCTTTGTGTCTACTGCTGTGGAGAGGGTAGAGGGTGCATGTCCCTGGAGAAGGCTGTTGGGTTGGCAGGGAAGCCAGCCCCTCACCATTTTAAAAATGAGTTTCACAATATTTGATGTTTTAATTAAAGCCCCATGTCCCAGAGTCATGTGATTACATGGGCATCTCTGCTTGCTTTAAAAAAAAAAAGATGTTCCTAGCCCTCTTGGTAGCGGAGAAAAGCCTGAACACGTGACCCAAGAGTGTCAACTCGATAGGGCAGGGTCTGTCTTTTTTTTTCTGCCTTTGTACAGCACCTAGCGCAAGTGTTGTTGCTGTATGCCTGGAGCACTGAGGTGCCCTAGTCCTGGAGCAGGAGGCCACAAAAGGTGGTCCCTGCCCAAAGAGCTAACAACCTAAGTATGATGGGGTCTTGACCAGGCCTGTGTGTTACAGTAATACGATAGTAACCTAAAGACTCAAACTGGAAGGCAAAGACAAAGATCCCAAAGTTTGTTTGTTTAAAATCTCACAATGTTTTGGGGCCTGGCTCCCCATTTTTGACCATTTGGAGTTGGTCCTGCTGAATTTTGCCAACGGGAATCTTTGTGGGTTTTCAAGTGGCCTAGCTCCCTGAACCAGTGGATTCTGATCTCAGCTGGGCCATAGTAAATATGAAGCTGGTTGGATCGGTCTTGGTTGCACACAGGTGTAAATAAACTCAGTCTGGCCTGCTGTGTGCTCCCTTGCAACTGCACCCCGACCACAGCTCATGGGCTGTCCCGGAGGAGCAGAAAGAGATTCCCGTGCTGGCTGGAGCAGCAGCTGAGAAGGGCGGCGGAGGGGGGGCAGTGGGGAGGAGGGGTAGAATGCAGCTGTAGTCTTTATGCTTGCACCCTGAGGGCCAGGCCTATTCCTGGTGTAAGAATCAGGTGCCTGTGGGCTAACCCAAGACCTGCTTTTCTCCATTGCCACTCTCATATCAATGACATCTGGCCCCAAATAACCCAGTTGATTGCTGCTAATCCTTCGCTATGGAAACACCAAAACAAGGGTGAGTGCTCTCCCATTGCACCACCACAATGCACAGCACCAGCTGAGGGGCTGCTGTTGCTAGCACACCCTGGCTTGGATCCCTTGTGGGTGTTCTCGCCACCCTTGTTTGGGAGCATCTCACTACAGCCCATGCTTCCTGCCCTGTAGGATGCGGGGAGACTCTTCAGCCAAGCCCCTAGGGCTAGATCTGAAGAGATGGGATCCTCCATGTGGGGGCAGAGGAGTGGGGGAGGTTGTTGATGGGGATGGCTGTCCAATGCAAGAAGCAACTTTTGTTGTTTGCAGAGGCCATGGCCAAGGGAACATAGGGCCAGATTTACAAAGGTATATAATTGCCTAGAGATGCAGATACCCACCTAGTGGGATTTACTAAAGGGCCTGAGCAGCTTAGAGGCCCAACCCAATGGGCACCTAACCTGCTTAGGAACTTTTGACCATCCCACTAGGTACCTGTCTGCATCTTCCAGTCCCTAAATACTTTGTACATTTGGCCAAGAGTATTATTTCATCATCATCATCATAATAAATAATGTGCTGCCTTCAGCACCCCCCGACAGATTCTGTGGCCTTCTTGGTTCTAGGAAATCTTGGAAAAAACAGGCTGCTTTTCATCTGTTTGCCCAAGCATTAAAATTTTGCTGCTGCTCTGGAATCTGGCAAGAAAACACCCAGAGTGGGGTGGAAAATATTTCCTCCTTGTACTTTACAGTCTTGTAAACCCATCGAGTCGTCTTCTGCTCTCAGGCCCTGGCACACTGTGTCTTGATCCCCTGACAATGGAAGCCTTCAGTTTCTCTGGCCCAGCCCTTTCCTGTTTGGGAACGTTGCTGTACGTAAGGCCTTGACTGCTTTGCATTTAACAGATGCTCCATACTGCAGGATGGTCCTGGGCCAGGGCCACTCTAACCAAGGCAGGAAATGTAAACTGGGAGTTCCTCTCCTCATTGGGAACGTGGGCACACGTCAGCCGGGAAAGCACTGGAATAAATGAGCTATTCCTCAGTGAGTGGGAATATTCTAACAGTGCCCAGCTCTGTTCTAGCAGGGCAGGTTGCCGTAGTTTTGTAACATCCCCTAATGTGTTTATTTGGACTCTGCTAAGAGGCCTACGAGCCTTTGGGCATGGGTGCTCAGATGGTCACTCCATGGCTTGATGGGCTGAAAGCAGAGCGTTGGGGCACTAATCCGTAGAGCAGAGGGCAGGGCTAATGAAGAGTGACGCTCTGTATTAGCTATTTCTCACTCCATATAGATCTTGTTTTCTGCCATAACCAGGGCTCTCACACCTCATAATTTATGAATAATGTTACGAATGAAAGGCGGCCTGGCAATGAGCTGCATTGCTTCTCTACGGTAGCCACATTACAGCTCTGAGCATGTCAGCGACCGGGATAGAAGAGGCTGTGTTGCCCAACTGTCTAGACAGATGATCTTCTGCTGTTTGTTTAGCTTGAGGTGCTAAGAAGGCGAGCTAGGCAATATGTCTGGAAAAGGTGCATGTTCTCATAAACATCCTTTAGTCAAAACAACCCAAGTACATAAAGAAGCACCATTGTGTTCCCTTTGAAACTGGTGGCAAAACTCCTATTGACCTCCATGGGAGCACGGTCGGAAATGATGGAGGATGCATGCAGAATCCATTACAAGTGGGAGTAAAAAGCCAGTCTATGTTTTATGTGTGACTGTCACAGATACAAAGTGCCACCCAGGCAGAAGTGAGCTACTCAGTCCAGTCATTCACTAGGAACAGGAATTTCTACAGCCAGGAGAAAGGGGCTCTGGGTTGGGTCCCTTAGGGCTAGTCTACACTTACCGCGGGTGTCGGCGGACGTGTCGACTCGAGTTCGAAACTATCGCTCGCGTCTGATGGGCTAGATAGTATTCCTCCGAAGCGCTCAGTTTCCGGTACTCCACTCTCCACCTCGCTGGAGAGAGCAGAGTGGAGCCCTTGGGGAGGAGGTTCGGCGGTTCGCCTGGGCCTGGAGTTCAACTAGGTAGTCATTTTCGCCATTCCCCACTCCTTTTCGAATTGAAAGTTTGTGAATGCCAGTTCCCCCCTTTTCTGTGTAGACCAGGCCTTAGACAGCAGCCAGTCTAATTATGAACTGACAAAATCAGCTTGGTCAACAGTTACCACACAATGGGATCTAAAGTCCCTCAGTTATTTCCTGCTCTTCGTTTGGGGAGCAGCGGTATCCCACATCTTTGTTATCATTTGTATTATGCTAGCACAGGGGTAGGCAACCTATGGCATGTGTGCTGAAGGCGGCACGTGAGCTGATTTTCAGCGGCACTCACACTGCCCAGGTCCTGGCCACCGGTCCGGGGGGCTCTGCATTTTAATTTAATTTTAAAGGAAGCTTCTTAAACATTTTAAAAACCTTGTTTACTTTACATACGACAATAGTTTAGTTATATACTATAGACTTATAGAAAGAGCCCTTCTAAAAACATTAAAATGTATTACTGGCACGCAAAACCTTAAATTAGAGTGAATAAATGAAGATTCGGCACACCACTTCTGAAAGGTTGCCGACCCCTGTGCTAGCATCTGGAAGCCTCAGCTGAGATTGGGAACCCACCGTGTTACATGCTTTACTGACCTACAGGTGTAACTAGAATGGGGCAATTATTTTTGGTCAAATAGTGAAGTTGCCCCAAAATGAAACTATTTGGGAATTCTAGTTGAATTTAACGAATAGTTTCGGCTGAATAAAAAAAATAGGAAAAAAGAAATGGACAGAATTAAATTTTGACATTTTTGAAACAAAATGTTTTGACTTTTCATTTTGACATGGTGTTTCATTTCTAAATTCCATTCGATTTGTTTAATTTTTTTTAAAAAGGGTAAAAAGCACCCAAAGGTAACGAAACAACAACAACAAAAATTGTTTTAGGTCAAATGAAAATTTCATTCAACCTGAAATTAATTTTTGTTTGTTTTGGTAAGAAAACACAAGAAAGTTTCATTTTTGGTTCAAAATGAACTGATTTTTATTTTATTTTTTGGTTTGTCCATCAAACTGTAAAATCAATATTTGCTCAGCTCTGTTCTTGATGGTCCCTGCCCTGAAGAGCATATGTCTAAATAGTTGACAATTTCAATGTCAAATACCATAGCATGGTGACTGCTGGCGAATGGTGACCTTTCATTGATGATAACTGTGCATCAGACAGAAAGACAATGTTTTCTCTCCCCTGAGTTCTGATAGTCTGTTGGTTTTAGGACATGAAGCTTATATTTTATAGCCTTGCTAATTTTTGCTGCCATCTTTGTTGTCCTTTCTCCTGCCAAAGCTGTAAACTAAGAGAGACCGGTCACAACTGGGCAAAACAGTGCCACTGCTTTCATCCTGCTCTCAAAGCTGATGGCTGCTAAGCAAAACCTGGTCACTACATTTAGCAGGCTAAATGGAAGTAGTGCTCACTGGGAGGCAGTGTGGTTTAATGGATAATGTACCAGACTAGGAACTCGAGACCTGGTTTCTATTTCTGGCTCTGACTTGGTGGTTGACCTTGGACAAGTCATTTTGCCTCTTCGTGCCTCAGTTTCTCCATACTGACCTCCTTTGTCATGTGTTTTAAGATCTACTGATGGAAGGAGCTAGTTATCATTTGAAAACCTGCCCCTCAGCCTTTCTTGCAGGCTATCTTACAGCAATGAAGTGGCTGAATGCAAACTGTTATATGCTGCTGCTTCCTCGCCTTTGTCATGTCCCACCCATCAGGGTTGGTGGCTCTTGTTCTTGACCTCCAAGCGTTCTTGTCTGGTGAGTGTTCTAAGCTGACACCAACCTTTTTCATGTCCTCCTTCACCATCTCAAACCACCATTTTCTAAGGGTACGTCCATACTTACCGCCGGGTCGACGGGTAGCGTTCGACTTCTTGGAGTTCGAACTATCGCGTCTAATCTAGATGCGATAGTTCGAACTCTGAATGCGCTCCCGTCGACTCCGGAACTCCACCACCGCGAACGGCGGTGGCGGAGTCGACGGGGGAGCCGCGGACTTTGATCTGGACAGGTAAGAAGTTCGAACTAAGGTAGTTCGACTTCAGCTACGCTATTCACGTAGCTGAAGTCGCGTACCTTAGTTCGACCCCCCACCCTAGTGTAGACCAGGCCTCAGTCTTCCTTGTGGTCTTTGTCCCATGATTATTAGCTCTGGTACTCTCTGGCCATCCTATCCCATATCTTGTCATCTCACATGACCAACCATATCAGGTGGTACTCCCTCAGCTTTTCCATGATGGGGGCTATCTGCGTCATGGCTCATACCATTTCATTGCGTAGCCTATCAGCTCTCATCTTACCCAGCGTCTACCTGAGCATTCTCATTTCGGCAGTGTGCAGTGGTTGTTCTCTCTTCCTCACTGGCCAGAGTTCCGACCCATACATCATGGCTGGCCTAATCATGGATTTATCACTTTGCTCTTTAGTTTACTTGGCATGTCCTTAAAGCATAGAGTTCCCATCAACCTCCTCCATTTCACCAAGGACGCGTCACACGGCTCCTAACATCCAAGTTCATCACTCAGCACTGAATGAGCTATGGAAGTTGTTGCACAGACATGAAGTGAATACCACCCTGTTTTACTGGCTTCTCGTTGTCCCTCTCAATGGAGCGTTGCATATATTCAGTCTTTTGTTGGCTGATTCATAAGCTATTTTCTTCTAACACAGCCATCCATAGTTCTCGGTCCCTTTACAGTTCGGATTTATCTTCATGGCACAACCTAATGTCATTGGTGAAAACATGCTGCACGGAGCCTCTCCCCTAATCTCCTGAGTCAAGGTGTCCACTACAGTTACAAAAAGGAATGGGCTTAAGGCTGATCCTTGATGTATACCTACCGATTCGCTGTTGGTGCAGTTGCTTCTGTTCTCTCTACTGTTGTGCTACCCTCATACATGTCTATGATAGTCTGAACATATGTCTTCAGAAGATTGTGTGGCTGCAGGCACCACCATAACAATTCTCTAGGAATTCTGTCATAGGCCTTCTCTAAATCCAGCGATGATAAGTGCAGTTTCTTGCATCTTTCCCTGTGTATCTCCTGCAATGTTCAGGCTGCAAACACTGCATTCGTTGCTGACCTTCCTGGCATAAACCTGCATTGGTGGTCAACTGCTTGATACTCCAACTCCTCCTGAAGTTTTCCTCCATAATGCTTTCCAGTCATTTCATCGTGTGACTCATTAAGTTGATGGTAGAGTTGCCAGGTGTCCGGTTTTTGACCGGAACACCTGGTAGAAAAGGGATCCTGGCAGCCCTGGTCAGCACTGCTGATCGGGCCATTAAAAGTCTGGTTGGTGCAGGGCTGGCAGGCTCCCTACCCAGCTCTGTGCAGCTCCCTGGAAGCGGCATGTCCCTCGGCTCCTAGGCGGAAGAACGGCGGCACCTGTGGGTGGAGGGAGCACACACCATGCAGACCCGCCTGGCTGCGCCTCTACCTAGGAGCTAAGGGACATGTCACAGCTTATGGGGAGCTGCCTGAGGTGAGTGATGCCTGAAGCCTGCAGGTCTCACCTCCTCCCGCACTCCAACCTCCTGCCCTGAGCCCACTCCTGTTCCCAAACTCCCTCTTGGAGCCCAAAACCCTTCCTGTGCCCCAACCCCCTGCCCCAGCTTGGAACCCACCCCACAACCCAACCCCCTGCTCCAGCCTGGAGCCCCCTCCTACACCCCAAACCTCTCATCCTTGGCTCCACCCCAGAGCCTGCACCCCCAGCCGAAGCCCTCACCCCCTCCCACACCCCAAACCCCTGCCTTAGCTTGATGCCCCCTCCCACATGCTGAACCCCTTAGCCCCAGTCTGGAGCCCCCTCCTGCACCTCAAACCCCTCATTCCCTGCCCCACCCTAGAACCCGCACCTCCAGCGGGAGCCCTCCCCACAACCCCTGCCCCAACCCGGTGAAAATGAGCGAGTGAGTGAGGGTGGTGGAGAGTGAGCGACAGAGGGAGGGGGGATGGAGTGAGCAGGGGGTGGGGCCTCAGAGAAGGGCGGGGCATGGGGTGGGGCAAGGGTGTTCAGTTTTGTGCAATTAGAAAGCTGGCAACCCTAGTTGATGGATTGGTAATTACGACATTCTTGTACATCTCCCTATCCGATACTTGATGTGCTCTTCCTTCACGCATCAGGCATTTTTTTTCAATATGGAGACTTAAATTGAAAAAGTTTATTATCATCGCCACTCTCTCCTGGCCTAATGCTTTACATGCCTGGGCTGGTCCCGCATCGGGTCCCATTCCCTTCTCACCTGTCATCATCTCTAGCATTGTCTGAGGCGATTGTCTGAAGCTGGAATTGGGCTTCCCAGCATGGGTAGATGGTCATGTGTTAACCCTGCTCAAGCTAGCATGCTAAAGTAATACTGTGGCTGGGGGAGCATGGGCAGTGGCTTGCGCTAGCCACCCAAGTACAGACCCGGGGGTCCAGGTGGGTATGTACTTGGGTGACTAGCCCGACCTGCTGCCAATGCTGCCCTGGGTAGGCTGTTATTTTTAGCATGAAAGTTCAAGCAGAGCTAATACGTGTCTGTGTAACCGTGCTGGGAAGCATACTCCCAGCTGCAGGGTTAGACTTAGCTAAATTCTCCACCACCGGGATAGGTCTTGTAAGGTTGTTGCTCGTGCATACTTCCCGCAACGGTTTCTTCACATCCTCCCCATTGAACAGTTTCTCATAGAACCCTGGCCACCTCCTACTGATTTCCCTGTCTTCCATCAGCACTCTTCCGTTTTCACGGTTGATACTTCACAACTCCCAAGTCCTCTGTGCTTATTTGCCTAATCTTGGCTAATCTATAGATTCCTTTTTCCCCTTCCTTCGTTAATAGACTTGTGTATGAGGCTTTACATGCCTGACCCTTAGCTTCCACGTTCATGGTTCCCGCCGTTTTCTTTATCAGCATGTATTCCTCATAACTTTCCACCATTCTTACTTTCTGCCATCACTGAAATCTTGCCTCCTTCTTCTTTACTGCTTCCTGCATATTGCTGGACCATCATCACATATCCTGGCCATGACATTCCCCTCCCGTTGGTTGCCCACAGACAAAGTTCTTCACTTTCTGTAATATTGTTTGGCTATTTCCCTCCAGTCTTCGCTGGTATTATCGTGATCAGCTTGTCTTTGTCCAACCTCCTTAGAGCCTCATCCTTAAAGTTCAGACTTATCAGTGAGCCCCCACTTTATCCTTGGTTCCACAACTTGTCTTTTGCCCCATAGCCTTTTCATCCAGAAGTTCATGACAATCAATCTATGTTGCTCCACTATCTGCTCTCCTGGGATCATGTTACAGTTTCTTATGTTTTTTAGATCTCTTCCTCTTGGCAGGAAGTAGTCAGTCTGGGATCTGTATGTAATTAAGTTACATGGGCCACGGGCTCTGGCTAACCCTAAAGTATCCTTCAGCTTCACTTCTGGTTCCAAAGTCTCATCCTCCAAGACAACTGTTATAGCCATCACTGTGTTCTCAACCTGTCCATTGGGGTCAGCTCCAATCATCAAGTACTCACCTTGTGGTTCTTCACTTAGCACTCGGTCCAGCGCTGTCTTCTCAGAATTTCTTCTTCTCAGTCATACAACCAAACTCCAGCATGTATATTTGTTCTCTGCTCAGTGCTATTCTAACTTTTATCAACTGGTCACTCTTCCTTTGCATGTCTACTAGCTTTTCCTGTAACATTTCTGCTATGATTATTCCTGATCCATTCCGCCTTGCTTCTGAGCCCTGATACATTATCTTGTAACCCTCCCTTATGTTCATGGATTTCAATCCCTTCAATTTTGTCTTTTTGTTTATGGGCAATCTGCACTGTCCTTTTCAACATCTTGGCCACTTCTCTTGATTTCACAGTCATTGTTCCCACATTCAGGGAAGCCAAATGTAATTCTTGGACTCCTTTCTTTAGCCACATGTGCCCAGAATGCGGTGGCCTTTTCCCATTTTCCACAGCTGTTAGGTGAAGCAGTTGCCTGTCACGTGCAGGGGACATCCTAGCATTGTACTGAAATACTCTCTGGAGACACAGACTCACAGAGCATGTGTGATTGGCACAACTTTTACACACCAGCTGGCCAAGTCTGATGCTCTTGGTTTGAAACTGGAGTCCCTTCTCTTAGGTCAACTGCTTACCATAGCTAGCAGGTCCCATCTGCCTGGAGCAATCTGGTTGTACGGTGCCAGTTTCCTGCCTTTCACACCATTGCTACATGCTGCAGGGCAAAAATCCTGGGTTATTTGTTCTTAAGCAAGAAGCTTAATCTCTGGGGGGAAGGGCGGAGAGCTTTGTTCCTCCTAACTGAGGCATTTAATGTACTGTCCTGCTAAATTCATGTAACAAGGCCTGGCTACAATTGCTGAAGGCCACACAGGAGGCCTTGGGAATAAAACAATAACTAATACGTTAAAATAGCAATTTATACATAGGTTTAAAAAATCACATGAGCAAAAGTGAGTCATGCACAGGAGACACAAGGGTCCATTATTGAATGTTTAATGACTGAGACATGCCAGGGCCATGCCTAGCTAAGGACATGCTTGTACAGTCCATGCACGATCTTTGCACCTTCAGACCATGGGAATTATTCTTACAGGCATTTAGCATAGGCCTAGGTGGCTCTTCCTCCCTCTGGGCTGCCAATAGTCTCATCCCTCAGAATTATTCTGCTTCACTTCCTGGTCCTAATACCCTATAAACACCCTAAGAGGTGTTGGAACTAATCCTGCTCAAGGCCTCCTGGAAGGTGCTGAACACCCTTAACTCTTATTGACTTCAACGGGAGCTCCAGGCGCTCAGCCCCCAGCAGGATCGGAGCACGACAGAGTAGCCACTGAGCGATCAAATGGCTCAAGTGGCAGTGAGCAAGCTAGTCCCTGAATGGTAGGGATCTGCAGGGAGTGTCCCTGACACTCACAGCACAGCCAGTTCATTTTACATTTAATTGAAACAGCTGCAATTTGCTGGGCCAACGCCACAGCTGTGTGTACCAACGTTGTTAAAGTATGGGACACATTACCAGGGGCGGCTCTAGGAATTGCGCCGCCCCAAGCAGGGCGGCGCGCCGCGGGGGGCACTCTGGCGGTCGCCGGTCCTGCGGCTCCAGTGGACCTCCTGCAGACGTGCCTGCAGAGGGTCTGCTGGTCCCGCGGCTCCGGTGGACCTCCCGCAGGCACGCCTGCGGATGCTCCACCGAAGTCGCGGGACCGGCGGACCCTCCACAGGCATGCCTGCGGGAGGTCCATCGGAGCCGCCTGCCGCCCTCCTGCAGCACGCCGTCCCAAGCGCACGCTTGGCGCACTGGGATCTGGAGCCGGCCCAGCACATTACTGAAGGAAACAATGACAAGGCTGTGAAGAGGTTCCTGCAGCGCTGATGTTAACATATGGTTCTACATCACCTACTCAGTGTTACAACCCAGCTTGCCATGATTCCTGGGCCTGCCGCACTAACAAGAGCTAAGTTTATTAGTTCCCACTAATGAAGCTTATTCATAGGCTCTAATAGATTGGAGGCGGGAGGGGGTACAGACTTCCCTGGTCAATCATGTGGGGTCTATGGACCATTTTCATAGCTATATACCCATAATTCAGACCAATATCATAGAATCATAGAATACCAGGGTTGGAAGAGACCTCAGGAGGTCATCTAGTCCAACCCCCTGCTCAAAGCAGGACCAATCCCTAACTAAATCATCCCAGCCAGGGCTTTGTCAAGCCTGACCTTAAAAACCTCTAAGGATGGAGAGTCCACCACCTCCCTAGGTAACCCATTCCATTCCATATCCATCTATTGGTTTTGTTTCAAAATTTCCTTCTAGCAAATTTTCCAAAGGAAATATTTTCCGCTGGAAAATGCTGAGCCCATTAAATGGAGACATTTTTTTGGAGAATGTATCGATTCTGTCAGCATTTTTATGGGAAATTACCCACACCTTTCATTTTGAGTTGAATGTTATGATACTATAATTGCTAATGTAATATAAAAGTTGGAATGGTTCTACTAATATATAATATGGTCAGAATGATAAAGGCAAGAGTTTGGAATAGTTCATTTTGTGAAAAATTAGGCGATTTGGACTTTTGGTCCCTCTTTGGGGCTAAATGAAATTTTGAAATCTCAGATTTTCCTGCAGTTGGGAATTGAGCAGTTCTGGTTTTTCGAGCAACTCTGCTCACTTCCTGGCCCAGGGGAGAGGGCATCATAGCAACTTATGACATAAAAATGGATAGGACCATGCTTTCAACGAAGTGTTATCACACAGGATCTGCTAATCCTGCTCTGGGATAGCACAGCATGCCTGGCAAGGCAAGGGTGGACTGTGCATTCTCCTTAGAGTTGCAAAAAAAGGCACAGGCCAGATTCTACATGGCATACAACTGTTTGGTGCTGCACCTCTGGTAGAGCATGCACCTAAAACGAGCATTAGGCCTCAGTGTAAAAGGGCACAGCGCCAGTGGATGCCTATGCCACCTCCCTCCCTGCTGCTGGTGCAGGGGGCATGGCATGGGGTCCCTTATGTCTGACTGATCACCTGCTACTTTATCAGCCATTTGGCAGCTCTGCATGCCAGGAGACCAGCTCAGTGCACAGCAGTCCCAGTGGCAGGGGAGTAGTGCCCCCTTCTAACACACCAGGCACTTGTTGGCCCAGAAGGAGGATTGAGCCTGATGTGTTTCTCCTCTCAAGTAGGGTGACCAGATGAGATGAAGAAAATATTAGGACACACTGGGGGGTGGGTCTGCCGGCAGAGGAAAAAGGAAAAAAAAACAACCCCGTGTTGCTGGCGGAGTGAAATATTGGGATAGTCCAGATTTTATTGGGATGGCTGGTCACCCTACTCTCAAGGGACTCCAGAACTAGTCAATGTGCGTGGGATCACGTATTTACACAAACACGTAAAAAATCAAGCAGTCTCCCAGCTGCATTGTGAAATGCTCTTACTTCGCTCTGTAGGTTTGGATATCAGCAGCTAAACAGGAACTGTGGGTCTCATATTTGTATTCGTCTTTATCCAGTGATGAGCTGCCAAAATCTTAACAACGCGTTCCCTATAAAAAGTTCTGATTTAACAACGGGTTCCCTATAAAAAGTTCTGATTTAAGGGATGTGCGACAGCATGTATTTTTTGTACCAATAGGGTTACCATACGTCCATATTTTCCCAGGAGGTGATTAAGAACCGAAAAGCCTGACATGTCCAGGAAAATACAGATGTATTTTAACCCTACCTAAAGTTCTTTTTTAAAAAGATGGGGCTGAACTAGAAATGAGCTCCGTTTCACATGTGTGGGTGGTGATCAGGGACAGTCTCAATTTTTGGGTCTTTTTCTTATATAGGCTCCTATTACCCCTCACCCCCGTCCCGATTTTTCACACTTGCTGTCTGGTCACTCTAGGGTGTGCACATGTGTGGGTCCCAGCTGCTCCCTGCCCCCCTCATTGAAGCAGGTGTGCAGGGTTACTGCCCTGGGAACTGCAGGGCACCAGTGGATGTAGGGCTGGCTGCAGATAGGGGCGTGGGGCAGGGCTAGCTGGAGGCAGGGAGTGACACGGGCTGGCTGTGGACAGGTGATGCAGATGGGCGGGCTGTGGGTGGCTGTGGGCAGGGGCTGGCTGCGGGTGGCTGCAGGCAGGGGTGGCTGCAGGCAGAGGCTGGCTGGGGGCAGAGGGTGGCTGTGGCAAGGGCTGGCTGTGGGCAGGGACTGGCTGCAGGCAGGGGGGTGGCTGGGGGCAGGGGGCTGGGGGGGGGGGGGGGGGGGCGCTGGCTGGCTGCAGGCAGAGGCTGGCTGGGGGCAGCTGGGGCTGGCTGTGGGTGGTGGGCTGGGGGTGGGGGGGCGGGGGGGGGGGCTGGGGGGGGGGGCTCGGGCGGGGGGGGTGGCAGGGCAGGGCAGGGCAGCGGGCGGCAGAGGGCGGGGGGGGGGGGGGGGGGCAGGGGGGGGGGGGGGGGGGGGGGGGGGGCACAGGGGACGGGGGGGGGGGCGGGCAGGGGAGCAGCAGGACAGAGCAGGGGCAGGCAGCAGCAGCAGGGGCAGGGCAGGGCAGCAGGGAGAGCAGCAGCAGCAGCAGCAGCAGGCAGGGGCAGGGGCAGCAGGCACAGAGCTCACAGCGCAGCAGCCCCGGGGAGGAGGGGGAGGAGGCAGACAGGCCAGAGAGGCAGAGCATTCATCAAAGCTTCCCCCTTCAGAAGCTTTAGTTAACAAGCGGTTCTAAAACTGCTTCTAAATTTAACAACGGGTTCCCGCGAACTGGTGCAAACCGGCTCCAGCTCACCCCTGTCTTTATCAGAAGGTTTCCCCCCTACCCCCGCCTCCCCCAAAGGATCCAGCTCATGCTGCTGGGGGAAGCTGCCAGTGTTTGCTCAGTGCACAGCAAGCATCGATTCCTGAGAATACTGATGCATTTCATCAGGGTGAAACCTACAACCCCAGCTTTTCAGAGTGACAAAGGCAGAAGTCATGGGATTGACCCACGGTCCCTCAGTTTTCAGGCAAATTGGGCTGTGCATGTACATTTTAGAGCACTTTGTTAATTAAAGGCAGATCATTTGGGTGTGCGTGGAGGGGCTTTATCTCAGGAGACCCTTGACTGCATAGTCCCAACTTTGCATTCTAAAGCTCTTTTCAAGGTAATCTGCCTAAGCATGTACATTCAGGAGTACTTTGAGACAGGTCACTTGGGAGGAGAATGTGTCTTGGGAACCTGCCTGATCAAATGATTCCAAATTTACGCCACAAACTCTACCCCAGGCTCTCTAACGGCACACCAAATTTCAAAATGATCTGAATGTGCCTGTCAATTGGCTTGAAACCGACATGCTCCTGTACTGGCTCTGGGTTGCAGCAGCCTGCATACCACTTTATGCAACCAGGCTAATAACTTTGGAAATATTGCAATCAGCAGCTGGCTTTTGGTGTCCTTCATGAGATGAGATCAAAGGATGTCTACTGATGTCAATTTATGTGGCTCCTGCATAAATGTACCTCTCATTCCAGCTCTGGTCATAAATCAGAACCAGAACATCTTAAGAGGCTGGTCATTTTTTCGGTGGCAGGGTGGGGTGGGGGGGAGGAGGAGGATATATCTACTGAAACAGAAAGTTTCATTCAACTTTAACTATGCTATCACTCCTGCATAATCTAGCCCCGGTATTTATCTCATCTGAGCCCACAGGCTGACAGTGTTTGCCGGATGGAGCAGTATTTCCTTTTATTTGTGCCTGACTGTGGGCCACTTTTGCCTGGTGTTTTGATCGTCAGGCACAAAAGGGTCGGTTTTCATTGTACCCTCTGTGATTTCCAATCCTTGTTCCCGTTCTGTGCTTTATGCTTTCTCGTCCTCCTTTATTCTCTTTCAAGCAGTATTCACCCTTATCTGGTGCGTTACACTAGAGACAGAGATGCTGTATGATCAGCATTCTGCCTGGGAGTTGCACTGTCACAGGGTGACCAGATGGCCCAGTCACTAACTCAGGTCAGATTGTTTGAGGGGAGAAATAGTCCTGAAACTAAAAGAATCGTGGGAGGGGACTGCTCTTTCCTAAATGTGAGGCCACCAAGGAGTCTTCCCCCGAGCTGCTGATGAGTTCCGGGCCATTCTGTCCAATCCAGGCTGGTTTGGAGATTCCAGCCTAGCTCCACTGGGCCCTTAGACAGTGACACTGATTGCAGCCCAAGGTGTCCGCATCCAGGAAATGATACACCCCCTGACCAGCCAGACATGGAAAACTGTGGGCCTGCTTCTGTTTTACACTGATCTAATGCCAAGCATTGCCTTCGCTGGAGTTCTTCCTGATGTATGCCGGTGTAAGAGAATGCAGAATCAGGTGCAAATATACAGCCAAACCTGGCCCATGAATTGATCACAGCTCAGCCTAATTTACTTACAGTGGTTATCAGCATGACCCGGAAACAACCCCATGCTCCTCTTGTGGGCATCCTCATCTTCCGGGCTCACGTCTTCTGTCCCCCACTGGCTGGATACCTTGAAGAAGTTGCTACAGACTCCATAGGCGCAGCACTGGTAGGCATAGGGCACTTCTAGGATTCTAGGGAGGGGAAAAGCAGGTCTCTTAGCTACTTCATGTGGACTGTGTTGGAATTGCAAGCTATCGCTTGAAGAGCAGGGAGAGTTTCCTGCTCCTGCTTGCAGGCAATGGGGCTCTATAGCAAAGCCTGCAATGTGGGTCAGCCTGGAAAGAGGCAGCTTAAAAGCCAGGTTGGGGGAGTTGTGCCTCGCTGCCTTAGGGAGCAGCCTGTTTTTGTTCTCTCTGCTTTTTGGATTCTTGTGTGTTATCGTTCTGAAGTCCAAGAAACAATGTCATGTTACATTGCAACCTTCCAGTGAGGTTTCTCTGTGTGTGCGTGCTGAGAATGTAACACGTCACTGTTCGTGAAACCAAGGGCCTGATTTCCCATTGCCCTACGCTCGATGCAGTTGGTGCAAAATACGACTAAACCAGGATGGGGGGGGGTGCTCTGCATCCTTTGCCCTGCTGTAAGTGACTCAGGCAGCACAGGGCAGGCGTAGGTGGATGTCCTGTTCCTGAACCGGTTAGTACACATGTCCAGGATCCAAAGAACAAGTTAAAAGCAAGTATTTAACCTCACAGCAAGCTGAGGAGCATTGTGACAACATGGTTAAGTGTCATGCATGCACTTCCCAGCTTCACCTTGCTTTGCAAGTAATAACTCATGACATCCCTTGGGAGCCAGATGGCTGAGTGCTACCCTCCCTGGCCCTCAAGCAGGTGCCTGTGTCTTGGGGGGGGCGTATTTTTACCCTTTTTGCCGACTGTTTGGAAGGTGCACAAACTACAGAGCCACCCTGGGGCAGTCTGCTACTGGAGCACCTCACTGGCTTGGTTGAGCCTCTCACCTGAGTGACCCTTCAGCATGTGGAGTAGCTTCTTGTTCTGAAAATGCAACTTAGGATCCCAGTCCTCAGGCCAGGCCTCCACGGTGCCCTCCTTTTACTGCTCTCAGACCACAGCGCGTCACCCAACACCGGCTGGATGCTCAGCTCCCATTACAGCCCCTAGATGATGCCCCAGCGCTACCTGCACCTGTCCAGGCTCTTGAGAACACTGCGTGTGCACCTCACTTTGGCAGAGTCATCGAGACGGTAACTATCCAGCATGGTGATGGACTCACCAAAAACTCTGAGGATGAGGGGGATTCGGGCATAGGGGTTAGATTAGAATCTGAAGTCGGGGATACCCCAACTAGCTCTGCCAGCCCTATGGCCCTGGGTCATGCCCTGCCAGCCCACTCAAGGAAGCCTAGCTACGTTTCTCGAATTCAGCAAGATACGTGAATGGCCAGTAATTACATCCTGTATTACAAGGTCAATTAAACCACAGCTGAATATCATCAGGGTTAAATATCAGGGCTATCAGGCTGAAACAGCACTTCCACCACTGACAGCAAATGCCTGCTTCATTTCTGGAAGCCAGTAAAGCCTGGAAATCCAGTCGAGACAGCCTTCAGTTTTCCCGGCAGTTAAGGTCTTTTGACAGGATTAGTAAATCTGGGGAAACTCTGTAGTCTAAAAATATGGTTTTGTTTTAAGTTACCAAACATTTCTTGCCGAGCCCCGGGAGGCAATGGGAACTCTGTATACAGATCTGCTTCCTGTTGTAAACTGCAGATTAAATCCTATTATCAAAAGGTGGTAAGAAAGTGAAGATCCTTAGGAGATGGCTAAGAACTGTTTCCAGATGCCCCCATCAGAAAGGGCAGCAATTAGGATTGAAACTGTCTCTCTAGCACTGTCAAGCTGGTGTTTTGGAAAGACCAGTGGGTGTACAGGCTGAGTCTGAGTCGAAGAACCACCTTCCCCATGTCAGCTACACCGATGTAAATCCAAACCAGCTAAACGGACATCACTAGGGTTAGTCTGGATTCACACCATTGCCTGGGAAAGCTGAATTTGGCCCAGTGTCACTGCACGGTATTAGCCACAGAGCAGGATGCTGCTATAACAAGGCAGGGATCAAGAGAGCGAGTGCTCTGGGGTCACATTGATGAGGCAGATTTAAAAGGCAGTGTGAGGATTATCCCCACCAATCCCTCAGCTGCTAACACCAACATTTTTAAAAACAGCCTCTGATGCTGGCAGCCTCCATTTTTGGAAGCCCAACTTGAGACACTTTGGGTCTGATTTGCACAGGTACCGAGACCCTGTGGCTCCAGCTTGGGGCATACACCACCTCTGAAAACCGCCCAATAACGAGGACTCCCCAAATCAGAGGCCACTTTTGAAAAATGCTGGCCTTCACCTCCGAGTCAGGGCATGAATGTGGCTCAGCCACTAGCCACAGCTGACTGTGATAAGGGGACGGCGCTAAGAACTCACTGCTAACATAGGTGCTGAGGGTCGCCAGCGCCGCTGGGAACATGAAGCCGGCATTCCCAGTGCAGAGGTGGCCTCGGTGCCTTATGCAGCATTGTCTTGTTTAGCTGCCGGCTCATTAATACATAGCAGACAAGACACGGCCACACAAACAGCGTTTACTGAAGGAAAGCTGGATGTCATTAGCTAGAACTGGCTTCTGAGAATGTTTTCCACTCAGAGACGCCCCAGGCTCATGCCCCTGGCTTCACGAGCTCCGCTTGTGTGTGTGTTTGGCGGATGTGAGCAATGGGACGTTAAGCGGAACATCAGTTTCCCACGGAAGGCTCGGAAGGATGGATGCGGAGTGTTAGCATGAAGCTGGGCTTTCTCGACCTGCCGGCCTGGAAGAATGGCAGGAAAATGTCCAGTAAACAAGGAGAGCAGGAGTCTGATTGAAATAAACAAAGGCCCATTGGCGAGACCCACATGGAGCTCGGAGGATAAAGGTGAACCAGGCACCCAGAGCCAAACCATACCTCATCTTAGGGAAGCTTTCTTTGCTGAAGGGCTCAGACAGCGCTGGGTTGCCTTGGAGCTTCAGATGGGTCAGTCCACCCAAACCATCCAGCGGCAGGGTGACCAGCTGGTTGTCGGTCAAATCTCTGTTGTAGTGAAAGAAGAAGGGGCAGCAGGATTAGAGGTTTGCTGATCAGAGGTGTGTTAACCGAGAGAGGCTGGACAGCTCTGCAGATGGCCCATGGTCATCTTGACCTGGCAGATGTCCAAAATATGATACTGAAATGGAGAGGGCAGGAGGTGTTGCTGGGCGCTGACTGGGGGCCAGTCCCAATTTGGGGATGAATGAAAAGAAACAGCAATCATTAGGGGAGTGCCATCGCCAGGGGTGCTGGAATGGGGTCAGGGGGGTCGGGGGGGGGTGAGGGGCCATGGCCCTCCCACTTGTTGAAAGTGGACAGGCCTGGGCCATCCCCTTTTTGCCACAGGCCTCGCCCCTGCCCCCAGGCAGGTGGAGGGGCCTGGGCTTCCCGGTTCAGCGCCAGCTTCTGGCTTGGCCAGGGGGCGGGGCCTTGGGGGGTAGAGGAGGGGCAGGGCCACAGAGTGACTCCATCACTACTAGCCATTGCTGTAAACTCTACTTTGGTTTTCTACCTTGCTCTCGTAATCATAGTCTTAGAATGGCTTGATCTGCTCCCCCACTCCCACCAGCCTTCACTTCCCATTTTCTTGAGGTCTTTTAAAATTAGACGATTTTCTGGGTTTGGGTCTTGGAAGGCCAATTAGCATGGCAAAGCACTATCTCTGGTATTTTCCACATGACATCAAAAGTAGGGTCCTATCCCTGATTGCAATCGCATACTCAGTTTGCTGATGCCTGACCATACATTAGCTTCGGCTATAGGGTGAAGTCTTTTGTTCATCCCCTGATCAGCTACAGCATGGACAGCTGCAGCCCAAGCGTACTCATCCTGCCCTGTTAACGTGGCTCAGTCCTGACCTAGGGTGAGACTTTGCCTCAGCTCTCCAGTGTCCCATTCAAACTCAGCCCTTGGCCCCCTGCTCAGGCTGCTACCCAGCAATTCTGGGGACTGGACACCTGTCCGTTAGCAACAGAGACCAATGGATCTTTGCACGTAAGCTACTGAATGGTCATCAGACAATGATGACTTTTGGTCAATACCCATCCCCTGATACGTTTAGACTGGTGAGCCATCACTAGCTTCATGGCAGGATCATGGCATGGAAGAAGGCCGGCTATGAACAGGAAGGCCCCAGATCCTCAAAGGTATTTAGGACCCTAACTCCCAACGAAAGCAACCTTTGAGGAGTGGGGCCTAAGTCCCGTGGTGATATAGCATCCACGCTGATCATTAGCAAAAGGCGTCTAGGGAAAATATGGATCTCATGGGAGGTAAATGGGCAGGGACCTTGAGGGTTTGGGCCTATCTCTGCAGCATGGGGTGCAGGTCACTTGCTATGATCATCTGAGTATCTCACCAAATCCAGTCCCTGCCATTGTAGGCCTTGGGCACTGGTGCACCTTGGTCCCTCCTATTCTCTGCCTGTGGCACATAACAGTTGAGTCCCCTGAGGGCAGTAATGCCTTGTTTTAATTCTGGTTGTGGAGGTGGCTGGGTGATGTTTAGTGGCCTGTGATTCACAGGAGGTCAGACTGGATGATCTGTGTGTCCCTTCCAGACTTAAACTCTGTGACTCTTTCTGGAGCTTCAAAATTTCACTTGAGAGGCATGTTCAGTTGCATGTATTTTCATGAGCACCACAGCAATCATGCAGGGCCCACCAAGGCATCCTGTCTGCCAGTCTGTCTGTGTGGGCATTTATACCACACTCATCACTGGCGTGTGTGAGCATTTTTGCCCAGCCCCCTTTCTGCGAGGGAACCTCAGGTCCCCACAACAGCACTTTCCTTCACCCACTGCAGGAGTAATCTCGAAGCAACTTACAGCTTGGTGAGCGAGTGGAGGGTCGCAAAAGCCTCCGGATGAATCGACTGGATGTAATTCCAACTCAGGTCTCTGCAAGGCAAGTACATGGCGGTGAGAGGGGGCTGAGGAGAATGGTGGGGTGCCTGTGAATAGAGAAGCTATCGAGATTGGTAGGCCAAGATGTGAAACCCAGCCACTACCCCTCCAAATCTCAGTTTCCAAGCTCCCCTGGTTCTCACCATGCCCTGGGGAGACCCCTCTCTTACTGAGGAAGGCCAAATTCTCATCAGCCTAGACCGGATCCCCAGTAGAACCTTCTGAGTCCACTCTGCTGGCATGTGCGTTCTCCTTTTCCTCTCCCATTTCCCTTCTTCCCTCCCTCCATTCTCCCCCAGGCTGCTGGGACTCTGGGCATTATCACTGAATGTCCTGGGCACTCTCTCAGCAGGGAAGCCATCAGAAATCAAGCTAGGCCAGATCTGTACCCCCTGGAGCTTTGGAATCCAGCTCTGTTAGCACAATGGCTGCACAGCCCCTGTCAGGGCCCAAGTTGGCTGGCCCCTGAGGAAAGATCCCCCCCCCCCTGCTTTGGGTTTCTTTCTGCAAGTTTGGGGACTTTTGCATTGAAATACTAAACTCTGAGGTACTGGCAGCTCATGGCTTCCCCTTAGTGCCAAAGCAGCAGGCTACTGGCCCTGATACCCTCTGCTCCCGGTACAGTGACACTACAGGGAGGCCCCCAGGAATGGGCAAGCAGGGCCGGAATCTGTAGGGATGGGGTGTTCAAGTGTGTGCGAAGTGCTGGTGTGTACACATTAGCATGCATGGCGCGAATGGATGGGGTTAGTGGGCGGTTGTGTGTCCGTATGAGTTTGTGTGTGTGTAGTTAGTACACGCGGGATACAGTGGGTGAATGTGTGTGGTTAGTAGCTGTGGCATATGTGGTGTACACTACAACATCTGTGTGCAGTTGGTAGGTGTAGTAAGTAGTGTGTAAATGTGTGTGGTTAGTATGTGTGGGGTGTAGCGTCTGTGTGTTTGTGTAGTTAGTACAGGTGCTGCGTAGTGTGCGTATGTTTGTGTGTGATTAGCATGTGTGGTGTTTCTGTGGGGTTAATATGTGTGATTAGTGTATGTGATGTGTGTACAGAGGGCATCTGTGTATTTGTGGTGCACACATAAATATATTAGTGTGTGTGTTTTCTGCCCCGTGCTCCATTCACTTCCATTCACTATAACAGGACCACTTGGAAATAGTGACCATAATACAACAACATTTAACATTCCTGTGGTGGGAAGAACACCTCAGCAGCCCAACACTGTGGCATTTAATTTCAGAAAAAGGAACTATGCAAAAATGAGGGGGTTAGTTAAACAGAAATTAAAAGGTACAGTGACTAAAGTGAAATCCCTGCAAGCTGCATGGACACTTTTCAAAGACACCGTAATAGAGGCCCAACTTAAATGTATATCCCAAATTAAAAAACACAGTAAAAGAACTAAAAAAGAGCCACTGTGACTTAACAACCATGTAAAAGAAGCAGTGAGAGATAAAAAGGCATCTTTTAAAAACTGGAAGTCAAATCCTAGTGAGATAAATAGAAAGGAGCATAAACACTGCCAAATTAAGTGTAAAAATGTAATAAGAAAAGCCAAAGAGGAGTTTGAAGAACGGCTAGCCAAAAACTCCAAAGGTAATAACAAAATGTTTTTTAAGTACATCAGAAGCAGGAAGCCTGCTAAACAACCTGTGGGGCCCCTGGATGATCGAAATACAAAAGGAGCACTTAAAGATGATAAAGTCATTGCGGAGAAACTAAATGGATTCTTTGCTTCAGCCTTCACGGCTGAGGATGTTGGAGAGATTCCCAAACCTGAGCTGTCCTTTGTAGGTGACAAATCTGAGGAACTGTCACAGACTGAAGTATCACTAGAGGAGGTTTTGGAATTAATTGATAAACTTAACAGTAACAAGTCACCGGGACCAGATGGCATTCACCCAAGAGTTCTGAAAGAACTCAAATGTGAAGTTGCAGAACTATTAACTAGGGTTTGTAACCTGTCCTTTAAATTAACTTCTGTACCCAGTGATTGGAAGATAGTTAATATAACACCAATATTTAAAAAAGGGCTCTAGAGGTGATGCTGGCAATTACAGACCGGTAAGTCTAACGTTAGTACTGGGCAAATTAGTTGAAACAATAGTAAAAAATAAAATTGTCAAACACATAGAAGAACATAACTTGTTGGGCAAAAGTCAACATGGTTTCTGTAAAGGGAAATCGTGTCTTCCTAATCTATTAGAGTTCTTTGAAGGAGTCAACAAATATGTGGACAAGGGGGATCCAGTGAACATAGTGTACTTAGATTTCCAGAATGCCTTTGACAAAGTCCCTCACCAAAGGCTCTTTCGTAAATTAAGTTGTCATGGGATAAGAGGGAAGATCCTTTCATGGACTGAGAACTGGTTAAAAGACAGGGAACAAAGGGTAGGAATAAATGGTAAATTTTCAGAATGGAGAGGGGTAACTAGTGGTGTTCCCCAAGGGTCAGTCCTAAGACCAGTCCTATTCAACTTATTCATAAATGATCTGGAGAAGGGTAAACGGTGAGATGGCAAAGTTTGCAGATGATACTAAACTGCTCAAGATAGTTAAGACCAAAGCAGACTGTGAAGAACGTCAAAAAGATATCATGAAACTAAGTGATTGGGCAACAAAATGGCAAATGAAATTTAATGTGGATAAATGTAAAATAATGCACATGGGAAAAAATAACCCCAACTCTACATACAATATAATGGGGGCTAATTTAGCTAGAACTAAACAGTAAAGAGATCTTGGAGTCATCGTGGATAGTTCTCTGAAGATGTCCATGCAATGTGCAGCGACAGTCAAAAAAGCAAACAGGATGTTAGGAATCATTTAAAAAGGGATAGAGAATAAGAAGGAGAATATCTTATTGCCCTTATAGAAATCCATGGTACGGGCGCATATTGAATACTGCGTACAGATGTGGTCTCCTCATCTCAAAAAAGATATACTGGCATTAGAAAAGGTTCCGAGTAGGGCAACTAAAATGATTAGGGGTTTGGAACGGGTCCCACATGAGGAGAGATTAAAGAGGTTAGGACTTTTCAACTTGGAAAACAGGAGACTAATGGGGGATATGATAGAGGTATATAAAATCATGAGTGATGTGGAGAAAGTCAATAAGGAAAAGTTATTTACTTGTTCCCATAATATAAGAACTAGGGGCCACCAAATGAAATTAATGGGCAGCAGGTTTAAAACAAATACAAGCGAGTTCTTCACACAGAGCACAGTCAACCTGTGGAACTCCTTACCTGAGAAGATTGTGACGGCTAGGACTATTAACAGGGTTTAAAAGAGAACTAGATAAATTCATGGAGGTTAAGTCCATTAATGGCTATTAGCCAGGATGGGTAAGGAATGGTGTCCTTAGGGGCACCTGGCATTGGCCACTGTTGGCAGACAGGATACTGGGCTGAATGGACCTTTGGACTGACCCCGTATGGCCATTCTTATGCACTGCCATTACTGGCATGATCTGCACCCAGCCACTGCCAGAGTCCATGAGTTCTCTGGCTGGAGCTGGGTTCACCAGCCCAAACGGCTTTTATCTCATGTGCCCGTATAGCCCTGTGGTCCATTGCTTCCCCTGGGTGGGTGTTTGGGACCCAAGAGCCAAGCAGTGCAAGCAAAGCTTTCAGGTCTGGGATTGCATGAGCACCCTGCACACATCTGGCAGTGAGCCCACAGTTCCTCTTCCCCACAACAAAGAGCCCCGCAGTTCCCAGTGCCGGCGGAGCCAGAGCTGTACTCACATGGAGCGCAGGGCCGTGAGCTGCCCAAAGGTGTCTGCTCTGATTTCATGGATCCTGTTGTGCTGGAGGCCTCTGAAAAGACAGAGAGGCTGGCATGAGAGAGAGGATCTCTCTGGGCCCCCTGGCAGCAGAAGAAAGCTTGTCAACCCTGCTCTTATTTCAAGGGGTGAGCGGGTCAGGACACAAAGCAACCCAAACCCAGCCCTCTCCCAAGCGCCACGCTGGGTCTCAGACAGCGTTCCCTTTCACACACACCCTCCCCTCCCGCCCGCCCTCCCCGCACAGCAAAAGAACCATCTGTCTGGGCTTGTCAAAGGCTCCCGTGTTCCCAGCCTTTCCAGACCACTGCTCCCATTCCATGCGCCATCCCACCATGGAGCTTGGGTGCGCCACATCAGTGCAAAGCTTGGAGGTGATGAGTCAGAACGCGCGCCCCGAATGGCTCTTTGCTATAGGGCTAGACAGTGACTGACGCTAGCGTGAGAGTATGTGTGTGTGCGTGTGCGCACACTCACGTGCAAGGAGCAGATGCAATCCAGCCCTTTGCAAAGAGCCATTCAGAGGCGTGCGCTCTGACCCACCATCTCTAAATCCCATGCTTTGCACCCTCTTTAAGCCTCAGCCATGTGTCACGTGCAAGCCCTGTCCCCGCATTCCCCTGAATGCAGTGACCACGCCCCTCTGGCAGCCCAGGGAACAGGCCACCCAAGGAGGTGGGAAGGAATCAGGGCCCTGGCTGGAACCATGCTGCACGGGCTTATGGAACCATACACTCCCCATGCACTCTGGGAGATGCGATCCTTCACGGAGCTCTTCTCTGCACTGCCCACAAGACCACCTCATATTCGCAGCCCAGTCTGTCTCTAAGTCACACATTCAGAAAGGCTAGAGGAGCCATTCTGAGCATCTGCTCTGACCTGCTGCCTAACCTCACCCAGGGATCCCTGCATCCAGCCCATAACTTGAGGTCGAGGTAGAGCAGAGTTTCTAGATAGAGACACCCAATCTTGCTATAAAGACTCCATCTGATGAAGACTCCACCCCGCCCCTATGGGGAATCCGTGCTTCTCAAGCAATGCCACCTGTCCTGCTGTGAGTGGGCATCCTACCCTCCTTTCCTCTTGCCTACTGAAACACACTCAAGCATCTCATCTTCAGCTGTGATGCTTTGGAGGACTCACCCTCAGCCCTCATGTCTGCCTGCTTATCTACCAGGTCTCTGTGCTGTTCCTGAGCATCTCTTGGTTCAGGCTGTCTGCAGACTCAGGCAGACCCCATGACATCGATTACACTCAGTTTCTATTTTCAAGGTTTTCTCCCCAACCATAAAGGCTAGACACACATCATTTTAAATGAAAGGTCCGATTGCGGAGCACAGCTCTACGGCAAGTGGGTGAATTCCACAGCCAATTCTGCAGCTGTAGAATCGCAGGATATCTGGGCCCAAGGCAAATTCAATGGGATATAGGTACCTAACTCGCTTAGGCCCTTTTGAAAATCCTAACCTTAGCTACCATGGTGATAGGGGTCCTATTAATGCCATCGGCTGGAATAGATCAGGGGATGCTCAGATGGGGAATTAAACTTTGTATGAAGTTAAAGCAGAGCTGAATGCAATCAAGCCCTTCTTTCTCCTCCTGGGGCTGGGATCTCTCCAGAGAAGGCTCCTTGTGGGTTAAGTTCTTTGGGGCAGGGAGCATCTCCTTATTCTATATTTGTAAGCGCCTAGCACAACGGGCCTTGGTCCATGGCTGGGGTGACTATTCCACATCATAACACTAATTCTCAGTGCACCCCGGCTGGTGCTGGGCCCTTAGCACAGCCCCTGTCTTGCTTATTTCAGGGGATCTGGGTCCAGTGTTAGTGAACTGAACTTTTCACCCCCAACATGGCTTTGAGTCCTGGCAAAAGCCCAGCTGAGTTTTTATCTCCTTGGATCTGGATCTCCCTCGCCTTGCTCAGTCCCTCGGGTCTCCTCCGAGCCAGGGTCGCCTCAAGAGGGCCCCCAGTCCCCGAACCAAGCTTTGAAGGAGGGAATCTCTTGACTCACATTTCTTCCAGCCGCTGGCACCTGTGGAAACTGGGCAGCTCCTCGATTTGATTGTGCGAGAGTTCGCTGTGGGAAAGGAATGCCACAGACATGGCAGGAGATTAAAAGCAAAGCAAGCCATCCCGAGAGCATTCTTGGAAAGCAGATATTGCTAAGGAGGGGAGCGGACTGACCTCGGGCCGTGCAGCTGGGGAAAGCAGGAAACCCCGGCACAGAGGCAGATCCGCTCAGCGCACACCTGACACTTGGCACTGATTTCCTCCTTCATTTCCTTGCATTATGCACAGATTGCTCAATGGCTCACCCAGCCCCAGCGCAGCTCCATCTGTCACATACGAGCTGCTTCTACTGCTGGGGATTGGCTTTTCTCGAGGGGCAGGGCTGGGTAGCTCTCCCCACCCAGCCACCGCCCCAGAGACAGCAGCAACATTTGGGGATGCCTGCATGAAGCCTTCCCTTTGCACAGGCAGAGCAGGGAATTGTGCATGTCAAGGCTCCCCTCCTGCACCTGGGGATGGATGAGCACGGCAGATGCACTTTCAGAGGCCAGGAGACATGTTAGCTCACAGGGTAGTCAGGGTGGTGGTGATGCCTGATCTCAGGCACTGCACATGCACCAAGCTGCACCACCGGCTTGATCCTGATTTTTAACTCTTCTCTGGGAGGACGGCATGTTCAGTGTATCATTCCAGCCAGTGCAGGATGTTCCTGCCTGTCAGCTGCATCTCCCCCATCCCAAGATGTCATTCAAAACGTGATTCCCCCCAAAGTCCTTGCCGGGCTATCTGTGCCCCACACTCAGGGCTGGCTCCAGCTTTTTTGCCACCCCAAGCAGCGAAGCGGGGGAAAAAAAGATAAAGCCGCGATTGGCGGCACTTTGGCGGCAGCTCTACTGCGCCGCTTCATTCTTCGGCGGCAATTCGGCGGCGGGTCTTTTGCTCCGAGAGGCGCTAAGGGACCCGCCGCCGAATTGCTGCCAAAGACCCGGATGTGCTGCCCCTTTCCATTGGCCACCTCAAGCACCTGCTTCCTTCGCTGGTGCCTGGAGCCGGCCCTACCCACACTGCACCAGTCAACAAGCGATTGCCCTCAAACTCCCCCACCCCCCGTATAACCGTTACTCCTTATACTTTGTACATCTGTGGCACCGTCTAGCCCAGAATCTTAATGCACTTTACAAACATTAACTATGCCTCCTGTGAGATATTTTCCTCACTGTAGTGATGAAGTGACTTGCCCAAGTACGTACAGTCAGTGACAGATCAGGCACAAAGTCCCCGAGTCCTGACTCCTAGCAGGTTCAATTCTTAATTCAGCCACAGGCTTCCTGTGTGATCTTGTGGCAGTCATTTAGTCTCTTTGGGCCTCAGTTCCCCATCTGTACAATGGGGTGAATAGCACTGTCCTGCCTCACAGGGATGTGTGAAGATAAATACATTAAAATTGTGAGGTACTCAGATACCATGGTGATGGAGGCCAGAGAAGTACCTTAGCTAGAGCGAGAACTAGTCTCCTGCTTTAACCACTAGACCACTCTACCATGCCACACAGACATTGACCCTTGCTTTGCCTGACCTGAGATCACTATAAAAACGGGAAACTTAACCAACAGCCTTTCAGTCTCCCATCAATAATGAATAGAATTAATGGCCTGAGGCAGAAAAAAGGCACCAAGGAAAATATTAGCGAAAGAGGCAAAACCATCCAGTTCACAGAGAAGAGGAAAGCATGATTGGTAAAACTGGTCAAAAATTTTCCATCCAAACAGTTTTTCAACTGAAAGTGGGGTTTTGACTAAATGAAAATTTTCACAAAAAGTCTCTGCTTTAGGTGGAAAATTTGGATCCTTTTTTTTTTTTCAAAAAAATCCCCAAATACCTGAAGACTGAAACAATTTGGCCAAAACCTAATTTTTTTTATTCAGAATTGCTACAATGGTGCCTCCAGTTGCCTGATGCTCCCATTCTCCTCTATGATCTGTGTTCCCCTGCCAGACCAGGTTTCCCACAATTCACCATAGCCAGGGACTCCCAGGATACACCACAGTGGCTCAACAAGAAAGGAGACCAGGGTGCATCATGGGAAATGTCATCTGGCCAAAGAGACCAGCCCATAGAGGAGAAAGGGAGCATAAGGCATCAGCATAAGTGGCACCTCGGCAGCATTTCCAAATCAGAATTTCTTTCTTTTCTTTTCTTTTTTTTTTTTTTTTGGCCAAAAGTTTTTCCACTGAATATGTTGAGTTTTCAGTTTTTTGCCAAAAAGTTGAAATTTTCCATGGGGAAAAACCCCACTTTCCAACCAGCCCCGGTGACGGTCACACGTCGCATCAGGAAAGTCTTAGGGACTGAGCCCCCTCTCACTGAAAGCAGTGACTATTGCTGGGGTCACTCCTGATTTACACCAGATAAGTGGGAAGTGAATCAGGCCCAGACACCTTTAATCAGTGCTGCATTGTAGACACACAGGGGAACCCCTCGCTCCTTCAGGAGTTGTGCCTGGTAGGGCTCAGAGGCCTTGGTTTGTTTGGCGCAATGCCTTGTGCAAAGCAGGTAGGATTCCCCCCAGCCCTGCAGTGGGTGTGCCATTGGCAGGGGAAAAACATGGCCACGCTGACTTGGAAGCACTTCACACCCACTCCACTCCGCCCTGACACTGGGGCGAATAGCACACAAAGCCTCAGAGCAGAGAGAAGTCAACCCCTGCATGTGTCTTATTAGCTAATGTCCTGGAGCCCAGAGCTGTCTCACTGGGCGCTGTGCTGGGATCAGACAAGCACACCAAAGAAGGGGGCAGTGAAATACAGTGGAGCAGCATGTGGGTTACTCACAGGACTCGGAGGCTGGGCAGCTGCTGGCACATTCCTCTGGGAAGCAAACGGATCCCTGCCCGGGTCAAGGTCCTGGGGGCGTGAAGGAGACAGAAGGGGCTATTGAGAAGCTGGGATGCAGAGAGCCCAGCCCTCGCTGGGGGAGGACAGAGCAAATGAAAGAGCAAAGCACATGGTGAGAAATTAAAGGTGACTTGGTAAAAGGAAGGAAGGAAGGACTCTGCACTGGGCTGAAGGAGGGGAGGGATTAGTTTAACATGCCCAGGGGCTCACGGATTGTTTGGTTCTACACCTAACTTGCCTATGGGCTTCTCCTTGGAGACTGTGGAAGGGGAATGTGCTGATCCCACAGAGCACCCTCCGTCCGGGGATCAGGGCTGCGCAGGGGGGGAATCTGAGGCCTTGCAGAAATGGTGGGAGGTTCTGCAGTGTCAGTGGGGTCCCTGTTTGTGGAGCTCTCCGATCTCCCGGGAGTGTCCTGCAGAGAAGGGTCCTGGGACTGAAGGGAGGTAGCTGGCCTTACAGAATGGGGGGGTGGAGGGGGGGGAAGGGTGAGGCTAGCCCAGGACATAGCACTGCAGGGAAGGCTCATCCCTGGGAGCCCGGGCTCCTGACTGCCCTGGATCAGGTTCTGGGAAAAGGAGGGCACTGGGGTTAAAGCTGAGCTGAACTGGAATTCAAGGCACCCCCAGGGGAAGGGTGGGCGAGTTTCAAAGGCTGCAAATTTCTCACCCTCTGGATTTCTTTGCCCCTTCCTTCCGGCTTGCCATACACCTACAGGCAGCGCAGTCCCCCCCCTCCTCCCACGGGGAATGACGTGGTAGCACTGGGACTGAATGGCTGGTGCTGGATAAAGTTTCTGGAGGGCCATGTGGGTAGCTGGCTTTACAGACCAAGTGGGGAGGAGGTGGCGAGCCAGAGAACACAGTGGCAAAGAGACACATGGAGGGCAAGGGTGGGGGACTCCAGGAGGAGCTCCTGGCAGCAGCCGCAGGGAAGAGCCTAGATGATAGGCAGTGGAGTCTCCCGTGGTGCCTAAAGACCCTGCACCGCATAGCTTGGTAAACGCTTCTCCTCCAAGCCCATGCCCAAGCTTGGAAGGAACACCACGAGGAATGTGGAAGAGGGAGACTTGCCACTCACAGAATTTCTAGGCTGGTGGTTCCTTTAAGATCTGGGAATTCTCTGATGTCTGTTGCTCCGTTCAGTGACCTGCAGAGAAGGACGGACAAGCTCAGGGGAGTCGTCTGGAAGATGAGCAGAGCAAACTGGAAGGAGCAAGGGCAGGCGCTGGAGCGTCCAAATACCCTCTTCTCCAAAAGCTTTGGCAGCTGACTGGTGGTGGCCCAAGCCTAGCTAGGAAGGTGGGAAGAACCCCAGCCCCTGAAGGTACCTCTCCCAGGAGAGTGCCACCGCTGGCTGGGGCATGGAGCAGGGCACAGATGCATTGAACCAGGGACTCAGATGTTTACTCCCCAGGAAACTTGGCAGGGTCAGAACCCCCCCTCCAAACCCTGACATTCTTGGCAAATTGCTTCAAACAACAACAAAATGATGCTAGGGGATCTCCTCCAAGCTCCCTGGTGCCTTTATCCTAGGGAGCTAAAGAATGCTGCGTGGTTCTCGTTAGAAGTTATTTTATTAGCTGGAGCATATAACTATGCATCCAGCGGCTTTATGAGGCTTGTAAAGAGAGCACATTTGAGGTTACCTCTGCCACGGGCCCATCTGCTGTGCACCAACGGAGGAGGATTGGCTGCAAAACACTCCATGTGGGGGCCTGGCTGGTCAAGAAGATGCACCACACAATGGCAAGTGGTGCCAGAGGAGATGCGGGCTAATGCCTGTCAGGGGGAAAGCGGCTGTTTCCAGTTGTGACACGCTGCTATGGCAACACATTACTCAGTGTCTGAGCTGTGAGCCGCTGCCCCTTGACGCCTCTGCCTGGCAGCATGGTATTGCCGGGGCCGGGCAGTGCTGCACAGGGGTGTGAGACTCGGCACATGGAGAATGCAGCAAGTTAAGGAGTGTCTGCAGCTCAAGCGGGGTCATGGCAGGAGGCACACCGATGTTTGGTCAGTGGGATGGTTCTCCAGAGAGGTGCAGGGACACTGGAGAGGCCTGGGGGGCTAGCAGCCAGGCCCTGCCATGCTTGCAGTGAGAAAGGAGGTTGCTCTGAGTGACTGTGGATACCTGGGTCATTAACATGGGCCATGCAGAGCTCTGCCAAGATCCCCTGGTGAAGGTACTTCCAGACACAAGGGCTTGGAAGGCAAAGGGAGAAGCAGGCTGGAAGATGGCCAGTCTGCTGGCCCCGGAGGTGTGGATTGCCAGTTGTGTTACCTCTTTAAGGACCCGAGTGATGAACTTACAGAGTGTGCAGCTTTGGCAAGAACTGGAAAGCGGACTGTCCGACAAACTGGATGGGATTGTCATAAAAATGGCTGCAAAGGAGACAAATACTGAGCTTAGGTTACCCTGTGCGGACTGGAGGAGATGCTAGTGTTAGTCCAAAGCAGCGGAAGCGACTAGGAATGGGCTGTGCAAGAGATTCCGGCAACCTCATGGTGAGCCCACCAGCTCCAGATCATTCCTGCCTATGCTACGGGCTCCAATCCAGGCTGGGCACTGAAGGGAGGGCCCTGTAATCCTGCTGCACATGGGGAAGTGCTCTGTAGCCCTGGCTTTGCTGGGCTGCAGGTGCCTCTGTGAAGTCCCATTACTGCTGCAGAGCCACGACTAGAAGGTGCATGGCACAATGGAGCCTGTTAAACCAAACTGCTGCGCATGCCGCGTGGAACAGGGCTGAGGGTCACTTTGCTTGGCTCTGATTTTATTTTCCCATCCCTCTGAGCGGAGCACTGCCAGAAAGTGGGATTACCCCGCACCTGCCGGTCAGAGCTTCCATCAATTCATTGCCAAAAGTGTGGTGAGGGAAGCGAAGGGAGGAAGTGCCTGGAAAACCTGCATGGTGGGACGGGAGTGCTGCCGGCAACCCTCTGCATCCTACCCACGGGCCTTCACACCTCGCTGGGTCTGGGGAGGTGATTGTGGCCTGCCGAACTAGCTTGGTTCAGCCCAAGCTCACAGCTACAGCTATCACAAACAAGTTCCAAGCAAGGGCTCTAAGCATCACCATTGGCTAACATCTGGGCAGGTGTGGAGAACCCCCTCCTCCGCTGTGTGTTACACACAGCAATACCACTGCCATACAAATGATCTGTTCATCTCTCCACCTCTGTAAGGGCTTCGTGTGAGACTGGAGCCGTCAGAGCTGGGGTTGCGGGGGGACATTGGAAAAGGAAGGGGTTAGAGGACAGGAGGGAAAGAACTAAGAGGCAAACCTCCATCTTACATTAGGGTCCTTCTTTCATCCCATCCCCCCTCCCTGGCACATGCACGTCAGATGACGACCCTGGGAAATGGTGGACACAGCCTCCAGCCAGTGACAAGAGGCTCTGAGCTCCCCATACAGAATGAAATAGGAAAGCCGATTCACATCGCTTACATAGTTTGGAGTAAAGGATTCCCAACAAATGCCTTCTCTGGAATAGCCTTGATGTTGTTGTTATGGAAACCCCTGTTGGAAGAGAAAGCCCAGGATGTGACTGGGTCAGAAGATGAGAAAGGAAACCTCCTTAAAAGGGGCAGAGGATTTGAAACACAGAGGGGATGCACAGAGTTATAGATTCCAAGGCCAGAAGAGACCAATGCGATCATCCCATCTGTCCTCCTGTAGAACACAGGCCGGAGAACATCCCTACTATGATCCCCAGAGCAGAGCTTTTAGAAAAACATCCCGTCTTGATTTAAAAATGGCCACTGATGGAGAATCCACCATGACCCTTAGGATGGGATCAGAGCCTTAGGCGTGGTCTATACCTAAAATTAGATTGACCTCACTGTGTTGCTCAGGGCTGTTCAAAATTTGTCCCCGAGTGCTGTAGTTTGGTTGTGTAGACGTGGCTAGCTGATGGAAGAATTCTTCTGTCAACCGAGCTACCCCCCTCGGGGAAGGGGATTAACTATATCAAGGGAAAAGCCCTGCCGTTAACATCAGGTGCTCCAGTGGCCCAGCTGTCGTGCAGACTCACCCGTAGACTCTGTCTCACCCGTAATGCCACTGAAACGAATGTAGAAGAAGCATCATCAACAGCCCTGCTACATCAGACCTAGGGCCTGATTCTGCTAGCCTTGCTCATGTTGAGTAGCATGGCACGCCATGAATAGCTCCACTGAAGTCTGTGAGATTACTCCTGGATCGAGTGTCCGATTCTGGGAGCACAATGAGAGGAACGGGCCCATTTTATGCCACTTTATCTAGCCAAGGATTTTAGGTTTTTTAAAAGTCTCACCATTACGTCTGTCCAACTTTTAACTACGTTTGCAGCCTGTTCGGGTACGGCTGGCTTGATGCAGGGCTGGCGTAGCACTTCCTGGCCATGCCCAGGAAAGCGTTTGTTTCCCACCTTGTCACAGATTGGGTAAAGCCCAGGAGGGACCCTGTGATCCTCCACTCTGCCCCCAGCATAACCCAAGCCAGAGACGCTCACCCAAGGAGTCCTGCGCTGAGCCCAGCGTTGTGAGGCTGAGCTATAGGAGATAGCTGAGAATGAACCAGCCAACCTCTGAGCAATGGTCAAGCCAGCACATCCCCTGGGAACCCGTTTCAATGGTTAATTTCCCCTTGCTGTTAACTAAGTGCCTCTTGTTTCCACTCTGATTTCAGCTTCCAGATGTTGGCTCTAGCTCTGCCTTTGGCTCTCAGGGGTGAAAGTAACTGAAAGGACTTACTGGCCGGAGTCCTGAGTGGGGGCGTGACCTCAACCGGAAGAGGCGTTTAAAGGCTCTGGGGCTCCAGCTGTGACTGGGAGCCCCAGGGCCTTTAAATCACCCCGGAGCTACCAGCTGCAGAGGCGGCTGGGAGCCCCGGGGCGAAATAAAGGGCCCAGGGCTCTGGCTGCCACGGAGCTCCAGGCCCTTTAAAGCACTGCCTGAGCCCCGCTGCTGGAACTCCAGATGTGATTTAAAGGGCCCGGGGCTCCCCGCAGCGGCTGGAGCCCTGGGTCCTTTAAATCACTGCCCGGGAAGCCAGTCCAGTCCGGCACGGCGCACCAGCTCTTGCCGGTACGCTGTACCTGACCGTACCGGCTTACTTTCACCTCTGTTGGCTCTACTATGAGAGATCTTCCTCCTACCCAGGGAATTCTTCTTCCTCTGGCCAACCAAAACAAATTCTCCCACCTAACCCTTCCTCAAAATACTAACGGGGTTGCCTCTTGTCCCCATGGCCCCCCCACCCCCACATCACCACGAATGAGCCTCAGTGATGATAAATAACCAGGGTTCTCCGCAAAATGGGCTCATCCCTGTCTCAGGGCCCCTCCCTGGCACTTGTACGGACAATAGTTCTGCCCCCTCGTGGAGCCACTGACCAACTGAGCTGGTGACCCTGCCAGCAGGCTGGGCGAGCACAAACATTCCCCTTGCTCTGCCGGACAGTGATGTGGCCACCATAGCCTCCCTGAAGCCACTCAGTGAGCAGCCCCTCTTTCCGACCCTCCCACACATAGGCAGGTATATGTGCAGACGGCGACTCTGGGCACGAGTGTGACCAGTGCGGCCGAGAGGGGGCTGGCATAGCACAGGGCTACTAGGCTGTCGCAGCGGGAGACAAAGAACTGAGCGGGCAATATAGAGCAGGAGTAGGCGTGGCAGGAGGAGAGTGTGGGCGAGGTATGGGTGGAAGATGCTTGGGGTAAGAGCAGGGCCGGCTCCAGGTTTTCTGCCGCCCCAAGCGGCAAAGGAAAAAAATAAAGCCGATCGGTGGTAGCTCAAAGAGGAAGAGATGGACTGAGGGACCCGCCGCCGAATACCCGGACATGCCGCCCCAGTAGCGGATGGAGTGCTGCCCCTTTGTATTGGCCGCCCCAAGCACTTGCTTCCTGGTGCCTGAAGCCGGCCCTGGGTAAGAGGGAGGAAAAGGAAAAAAGGGGACAATAGCACAGATCATACTGATGGGAGGAACAGGCTGCCGCACCCTGCCATAGCTCTTGGCAGCCAAAGGTCGCTCCCAGGCCTGGTGCTGAGGGGGACAGACACAAGCACGTGGTAGGCTGCACAGGCGAGGTGTATGTCCAAACAGTACAGGAAGGACCCTCTTTGTCTGTTTGTCGGGATTGGGCCATATTGATCCTTCCCCAGCCCCGCCGGTCAGAGGGGTGTCATCCATGTGTGGTGCGGACACCCAGAGGTTCTGTGGGTGCTAGAGGAAGCTGTAGGCGCTGCTGGGGCTGAGAATAGCAGCTACTGCAGGGGGTTGTCTTATAAGCGCCAGGCTAACTCCAAGGGAACGCTGCCTTTATGGGCCCAATCCTGGGTGGACGTCAGTGAGAGCTGGGGCTCTAAACACGACTAGGTGGGCGAGATGCGCTGTGGGGGGAGGGACTAAGGAATCAGTCACAACAGCTTAGGGTCTGATCCAAACCTTACTGATGTCAACGGAACATCTCCCATTGACAGGAGGTCCTCTAAGGGATGATCTGGTGGTCCCTTCTGGCCCTAAACTCTATGGCTGTAATGGGCTTTGGTTCAGGTCCTTAGCCAGGCCTACAAGGAGGCCAAGGCCAGTCAGTGCTGGGGAGCTGTGAGGCCGGGGGGAGTGCTCATCCTTGCCTCCCAGCTCCATGTGGGCATGCCCTGGTGGTCCCCGCCCCCTGCATTCTGCCAGAGGCCACATCTGTTAAAACCCATCACCGCTGGCCTGCTGGTGTCACAACTGGAGAAATGCTCTTTCCATGCTAATGAGGCCCCGTGAGGCATGTATTGCCACGGTGGGGAGGAATGAGCTATTTTAATGGGGATCGCAGAGACAGTAGGGAGGAGTTTGGAGGAAGCGCATGAAGGCTTGGCGTGGCTGCTTTCCCCAGCCCAGGCCGGGCGCGGCCCTTTATTGGGTACTATCTTGTCGTGAATTCAATTGGAATGCAATAAATAGGAAGTCTCACAGCTCCTGCAGGCGGCCTAGCGTCCTGATGGCTACTGGGAATTCCAACAGCTTGTTATAGTTCAGGTCCCTGAAAGAAAGAGAGGAAAAGCAGTCATTAAGGCCGCTGTAGGAGCACAGTAGAGCATGTTCGTGCTCTGGAGGGATGGAAACTTGGTTATTAAGCATCGGAGATGGGTTTTTCCAGCTGTGCCGATCCAGCCACCAACGTCTGGAAACAACACACATTCCTGCCGCAGGAATATTCCCAGCTAGGGGCATTGTCAGGCATGGGCCAGGCCAGGCTCTGGCTGCCTAGAAGATGTGACTGTCTGGAATCCTCACTCCCCCCCGCCTCCTGCCCCCCAACAGTCCTCAGCATTGGCCCGAGTTGGGCTGATTCACTATCTTCACTGTGTCCGATCCCCTTGCCCGCCCCTCCTGGAGTCTTGCTCTCACATGCTATTGTAGTTATAGACATTTGCCGCATGCCCTCCGGGGCCACATCTGGGCATGTTTACGAAAACAAGATACAAACAGCAGCTGCCGTTCCACCTCTCTGCTCCCCATCTCCCAGCCACCAAATGTAGCATGCAAGAAGGAGGGGATTCCAGAACAGGGGGCTGTCCAGCGGGAATGCTCTGCTGCTCGCCCCCAGGTGCTCAGCCCCGCTAGCAGTAGCCGCCGCGATGCAACAGGCTCTGAGGAAGCCTCAGCATTAACTCCTGAGGCTCATGCATTTAGAACAGGGATTGGACGTCCTGGGCTGTATGTGGAGGTGATGCGCAAGGTTGGGGGGTGGTTAGACTCCTGGAGAGCTACTGACACTTGGTGTGCACAGGAAGGGGAGTTTGTGTAACTGGCTCGCAGAGGTGCTAGATGGAACTTACAGCAGGGGGTTGGTTTCATTTCGCTCGCACTGTCCCACATCCTCCAGTTAGCTGCTCATCTTGCTACTCTCTCCTCACGTGAGATGCCCTCTCTTACCCTCCCTGGACGTCTGAGCGGCAGTGTGAGCGGTAATGCGGGAGTGGGAGATGCAGGTTAAATGGTGGCCGGTGGTTGAGACTCTAATGGGGTCTGAACTGGTGTTGCACAAGGCGTGGGGGGAAGGAATAAGGTATAGTCACACCAGCTTAGGGGCTGATCCAACTCTACTGACATCAGTGGAGAGTCTCCCATTGACTTCAGTGGGCTTTGGCTCACTTAGACTCAGGTCCATTTCATACATCTTCTGGGGACCCCTCTGCCAGTCCGTGTCCCACCCATGCCAGGTCCGCTCCCTGTCCCAGCTTCCTGCTGAAGCTGGGATTGCCTCAATCACAATGGGAAGAGAGTAGGGTTGGGGGTGGCTAGCAAAGGTGCTGAAGACAGGAGCGGATTCTGCCTCTGGAGAGGGGAGTCTGTCCTGGCATTTCAGCTCTGGCAATGGGGCTATAATGCAGCTGATACTCTCCGTGGAGAAGCAGTTCCACCTTGAGCTGGTACAATCCAGTCCTACTGATCCTTTACAGGCCAGGGCACTGAGAGACCATAGCACTGAGCATTGCAAGGCATGCACAGCATGACTCCTTTCTACTGGCAGGTAACTCCCTGGATTTTAAGAGGTGAAACCCTTGGAACATTAGAGTAATTACTGGCTCCTGCAGATTATTGTGTAATTACACGTAATCATCCCCAAAGTAATTACATCAAACCTGAATTGTGGGTTACAAGACAGAAAGAACCATGAATTTACAGCAATGAGATGTTATTTGCTGCCTAATTACCTGTTAACTCCCACCCCCTGGGTCCCCACCTGGTAATTACCCTTTAATTCTCCTCTGGCCCCACCCCTACATGGTAATTACCCTGTAATTCTCCCCTGGCCCCTCCCCTACATGGTAATTACCCTGTAACTCTCCCCTGGCCCCGCCCCTACATGGTAATTACCCTGTAATTCTCCCCTGGCCCCTCCCCTACATGGTAATTACCCTGTAACTCCCCCTGCCCCCACCCCTACATGGTAATTCCCTGTCCCAGTCTAGGATATCAGGCCAGCTTGTACTTGTGGCAGTGACATTGCTGCCAAGCCTGACTCAGTGACATGGAAAAGAAAAGAATTAAAATAGCCTAAAAATTCCCAAATCCTTGGCCGCCTTACCCCTTCCAACAGGACACACAGCTGTCCTGCTGCCTGAGACAATCAAGGGCCCATTGTTGGGCTCATGCTCTCTACCGTCTTGCCACACTTACAAGTCTATCCTGAGCTGCCTGGGTGGGAATCCCACTGGACTCACTGAGCGCTACCTACACAAACCAAGGGGCGGATGCACATGATGATGCTATCCCTAAGTCTGAACCGCACCAGGTCAGTTAAGAGAGCTCCCTTGTCAATCAAGGATGGGTTGGTTTGACCCATTAAAGCCATGCATTGAGCTCATGGGTCAATACATGTAATGGGTCAGTTTCTCCATCAAGTCTGCTCCAGGTAATGTGTCCAGGACTAAGTGGGCTGACTCTGTTGCTCATACTGCTTGTTATTGGAGGGGAAGCATTACCTGTTATCCAACCTATGGTACTTCGCTGGCCTCTATCACCAGAGTATCTGAGCACCTCACAGTCATTAATATATTTACCCTCACACAACCCCGTGTAGCAGGGCTATTGTCACCATTGTACATATAGGGAAACTGAGGCACAGAGCAGCAAAGGGGCTTGCCCGAGGTCACATAGGAAGTCTATGGCACAGCAGGGACTCCCAAATTCTATGCTAGTGCTCTTGCCAGTGGACAAGCCTACCTCTCTCACTTAAAAAGTTTCAGTCAACTAATAAGGGAGCTGAGACGATACCATGGGGCTTATGTGGCCAATGACATCATGGAAAACAAATCGGGAGGGATTCCCCACTGGGCAACAGATAGCACAAGGCCAAGCCACCGCTTCAGTCCTGCTCCAGCCTTCACAGGTCCTAAGTGGTGGCTAAGCCCCTGCACAGGGGTGAGTTTCACCCCAATGAACAGCTGGTATGTTTGTGAGCAGTCAACAGGAGGAAAATGCTTCCCAGCAGAAACCAGGCTTGGCTCCCGGATGAGTCACTAGCAGAAAAAAAGCACCTCAATTTGCAGCCAATATTATTTGCAAGGAATAATTCAACAAGCTCTAATATTTGCTCCCTCTCTTGCTCTGAAATTGTATTTCCTTTCCAATTTATTCCCCTCTCAGGCAGTCTATATTACACAGGCTCCCTTCTCTTTCATCAGCAGACTAAACATTTTGTTTGCACGTCAATGTGTCTGCAAGTATGTACAGGAATAGTTCCTCCCGAATAAATACACCCTTTCTTCCCAACACTGCAGGCATCTCCGGATTCCCCTGTCAATACTTGGCAGATACAGGGTGTATTGTATTCAGCAGATACCTCTGGGTAGACGAGCCACCCCGAGCTCTGCCATGTATTGTGCTGGCAGGGAAGCTGAAGCAGACCCAGGTGCAGTCGTGCTGTTCTGGTCTGACTGGAGGTAACCCTGGGCTGTCTGGGAGAGACGATGGACTCTTCTAAAGGATCCTGCTATCTTTTGCCCCAGTGTTTCCCAAGAGCCTCCGTCCTGGAAGAAGAAACCAATTGCATCTTCCTGCACCTCTGCTATGTGGTGTTAGAGGCCTACCCATCTCAATGTATCCCGCCCCCCCCCGCCCCGCCCCTCTGGCTGGTCCATCTCTGGGGTGCACCCCACTCTGGAAAATGCTGATCCACACTGAGTTTCCATCTCACTCAATTCAGTGAGGCCAATAAGCAGAGAGTTATTTTCACTTCCATGATTGCGCCCCCCCCCCCCCGCCCATGTGGGGCCAGTTCCTCAAGTCCTTACTCAAGTGTGGCTCATACCTCACTCACGCAAGCCTGCCTGTAACTGTTGAGAAAAACCAATAGACTTACCTTTCAGTGAGAAGGTCCCTGGCACGGGAAACCCTGCCTCTGCTCCTGTAGAGGGCAAATCAGCACACACTCCCCTCCCCATTGCTGGGAGTGCTGATGGGTAAGGCTACGATTTAATCACGGGTATTTTTAGTAAAAGTCATGGGCAAGATACAAAAAATCATGGCCCACGGCCTGTCCATGACTTATACCATAAATACCCCTTGAATCTTGGTTGGGGGAGCTCTGGCGGCACCAGCAGGTGGGGACAGGCCGCCAGAGCAGTGACTGGTGCGGCTGGCCCCAGGGATGGGGCTGCTCCAGCAGCGGCCAGCGTGGCTGTTCCCAGGGCCACCTGAGCAGCTGCTTGGGCAGTCTGGGGTCAGCCACACTGGCCACTGCAGAAGTCATGGAGGTTGCAGGACGTCATGGAATCTGAGACTTCTGTGACCCCTGTGACCAACATGGAGCCCTGCTGATGGGACGCCGATGACCTACAACGAAGGCACATATTGGCAATAGCGTTGGCCAAAGAGGACAGGTACTTCCCAGATTCCTCAGCTCAGGAGCTGCAGAAGTGATGATCCGTGCGAGAGGGAGACAATGCTGAATGTTCAGCGACACTAATTCTGCAAAGACACAGCAGGAGATCTGTCTCCATACAGATGAGCCCAGCATCTGGGGTCAATTCCATCCCAGGTGTAACGCCACTGCCTTTGTTCCAGGGATGAATTTGGTCCATCCTGTCTAACCTGTCTTGGTTTTCCTGTGGGTGACAGAACTTTAATTCTTCTTCTGGTTTGTCTTTTGGAAAAGATGGACTGGGTGCAGCTATGGGGAAAGCCTGGCCCTAGGGGAAGTCAGTAGGAGTTTCAGCATTGACTTCAGTGGGGACATGGCATCACCCACAGAGTCTCTAGACTTGAAGAGGCCCTTTTTGTAGAGCCAGGATTGGCCAGACACTGAAGGAAGTCACCCCTGGCTACAGAACTGGGACCTTCCTAGCTTTAATCTCCCAGGGATCCTGAGCTGTGTTTCTAAGAGGTACAGAACAGAATGTACAGCCTGAGGGGAAGGGAGTGCATGGGGGTGGGGGGCAGGATGTCAAAGGTACAGAAGCCGCCCCCAGGGTCACCGGCATCTCCACAGTGCTGTGTGCCGTGACCTCACCCCCAGCTCCATGCCAGGCTTGTGATGGGAGCCTCAGAAGGCAGCATTGTTATGGTTTCCTTCCATTGTGCCTGTGCTGGGGGGATCCTTCCTTTGCTGGATTCAGAGATTTTAGGGCCCCTTTATGCTCCGCCAGCCCTTTTATGTGGTGTAAAGAGATCAGAGAAGGGAATCTCAGCCATGTTTTCTAAAAGCTGATGGAAATCTAGTTCAGTGACATATCCTGCACTCTGAGCTCAGGTACTCAGGTACCATGATGATGATTTCAGTATAAAAAGGAGAGACAGACAGATAGATGGATGGGGTGTATGGGAAGAGTAGGGTGACCAATTTTATAGGTACAGTCCCGATTTTTCAGTCTTTTTCTTATATAAGCTCCTATTACCCCCCACCCCCGTCCCGATTTTTCACATGTGCTGTCTGGTCACCCTAGGGAAGAGTGAGAGAGCGAGTGATCTTGTCCTGTAGTGACTGATAACAGCTGGCTGTGTCATGCGAAAAATCTTTATAAAACACCTTGTGAAGTTGTTTTCCTCCCTCAGTATTTAAAATTTGTTTATAAGGGTTAATAATTAGTTCGCTAAAGTTTTTTTCTCATCTTCACATCATTGGGTTCGGTCCTTGCAGACATGGGGAAGGCTGCAAAAGCCCATGCTTGCCACCAGGTGGCACTGTACTACAGCTGGGTGCTGCCGTGGCTACCTGGGTCGGCCAAAGCCTCCTCCTGTCTCAGGGGAGGGAGAAGCGACCTTCTTGGTTTTGCCAGGTCTGTATTCAGCTTCTGTACATCACCCACTGCATGAGCCGGGTGCTCTCTGCTGGGTGGTGGGCGGCTTTCTCCTTACAGCCCCAGCTGGGAAAGGAGATACCATGCGCACCCTGTCTGATGCGAAGATGCCGACACACCATCCCTTTCCCATCCTCCCCAGCACCGTACGAGTTGAGCTCCATGTAAGGAATAAATGATGCAGGCCTCACAGGAGGGTGTTTTGCCCACGATCAAGGGCTTTACAGAGCCAAATTGGCCTGCCAAGCGTTATGGGGAATGGCATGCGAGAGACATTATAATAAAAATACCACTTCTTTACGCCGAGCTCCAAGACACCAGCTCCAGACACCGCAATTGGACTTTGAAGGTGATCGCGTCTGCTCCTTTAGTTACAATCAAAAGCGCTTAAAGGTCACCCCCTCCCCCCGCCATCCGCTGGAGCCATAACGAGCTGGGCGGGACATTATTTATTATTAATTTTATAGAGCGCCTCTAGCTTCAGATTTGCAAGATCTCAACCAACCCTGTTGTTTACTTAGACATAAAAGCAAATTGACATCAGTGCAGCCCTTATGTCAGACAGTAACTGCCAGGGCGATTTGAAACTGACGATGCGCAGCCTGGAACTATTAATCACTTAAAATAGGCCAGAAAAAAAGAAAAAGAGGTGGGGGGAACAAGATAAGTGCAACTCAATTTTCTGCCTGTTAGAGGCTATTAGTGGTTCCACAAAGAAAGCCAAAACCAAAAATTATATGGAACTATAAATTCTTCCATAAGCCACAAAACACCACAGATTTGCAGCTAATAAACCTGCTGATGGAATAAGATTAGAAACTGGAGGTGAGAGGTTTGCTGCTTATTTCAGTCCCACTGCAAAGTCCGGGATGTCACTAGAACTTCCCAGGAGTCTCCATCAGCAGACGAGGAGACTTGCTTAGTGCAACTCCAGACATGCTTCTAGGGAGTTATGGTGGCATGTGCACCTAACTGGCAGCTAACCAGACTGCGGGCAAATTGGGTTACCGGTGGTGCTTGCAGCCCTGGTTATGGTGAGCAAATCAAGCATCACTAATTCATAGATTTAAAGCCTGAAGGGCCCATTATGATCATCTGCATAGCACAGGGTGAGAGAATCTCACCTGCATCAAGCCCATAGCTTCCGGCTGAGCTTTGAGAGAGAGACACTCAATCCTGATCCAAAGAATGAATAACAAGAAAGATTAGGATGCCAGCACGGGTGGTCTGCCCACACCGCATGCTGGCAAGCATCAGCAAAGCTATGCTGATACAGTGCAGAGACGCCTACTTAAAGGTGTAGTCAGTGCCACTGCTCCATAGGCTTTAGAAAAACACAAGGGCTCCCTTCAAAATGCCCAGGCACTACAGCTCCTTGTTACAGTGGGACTAAACACTGAGCTGACTGAAGGTTCAGGGCCTCTGCTCATTTCATAGAGGCCACCAAACCAACATCTGATGACAGCAACTTTGGGTCGCAAGCAGCCACAGCCAGAGTTGAACTGGCAACCCGGAAGTAGCCCATTCCTGGCCCATCCAGTCCCATTAAGCCACCAGCAATGATGATGATTTCATATTTATGTTGTGGTAGCATCTAGAGGCCACAGCTAGTTTGGGCACCATGGTGCCAGGTGGTGAGTGACAGTCAAAAGAACATAAGAACGGCCATAGTGGGTCAGACCAAAGGCCCATCTAGCCCAGTATCTTGTCTGCTTACAGCGGCCAATGCCAGGTGCCCCAGAGGGAATGAACAGAACAGGTAATCAGCAAGTGATCCATCCCCTGTCGCCCATTCCCAGCTTCTGGCAAAACAGAGGCTAGGGACACCATTCCTGCCCATCCTGGCTAATAGCCATTGATGGATCTTTCCTCCATGAACTTATCTAGTTCTTTTTTGGAACTTGCTGGCTAAAGAACAAGATGTAACAGGTGCATGAGATAAATCCAGAGGGTAAAGGTGGGAAATAGGGTAAAATTAAAAATTGGCTGTTGCCAGGTCACAGCCAGGGGCGGGGGGGAGGAGGAGGAACTGGACCAGCAATCACAGCCTGCCCCTGCTGACCCATTACTGAAGTCTTACATGTGCACTGGGGGAGAGGTGAGTTTATCTCCTATTGGCACCAACCAATGCTTGGTGCTCTGCAAGACACAGAATGCAGGCTGCACTGGGAGGTGCTTTAGCATGTGCCGTCTGGCCTGGCTGGCTTCTTGTGGAAGAAGCGAGTCTGCAGGGGGGAGAACGGGACTGGCTGTTTCTCACCTATGCAAACCTTTTCCCTCTATGCAGAACACAGCAAACCCCTGGCAGAGCAAGCACCCAGCGTCTGGCTTTGGGGAAAGCTGGCCAGAGCTCCCCAGCACCAGCTTCTTGGCTAGTATGAAGCATTTCTTCCGTCCAGGCATTTATTCTTACCAGCCGTGCATGGAAACCGCCCCATCTTTGCCTCGCGTAGTGTTTGCGTCACTGTCCAGGGGTTTACACAGGATTGAAATTTATACTGGAGGGGGAAGGCATCTGTCTGTAGCTCCTGCCTTATCCATCTCCAGCTGCCAGTCCCTCTCTAGCAGGGCTCTGTTCCCTATTTAGAGATGTAGCAATGCCCAGAATGTGTCTGCTCCAACCAGTGTTTCTGTCTGTTCTGTAACAGATGAAGGTACGGAATTAAATATGTTTTCAATTCCAACTGATTTATTTAACAAGCTGGACATAAGCCTTTGAGAGGCGGGCTCTCGTGGGGGGTCCCGCAGACACAAGCACATAGCACTTACAAGACACAAAGGAAATTGACCGCAAAGCACAAAGCAATGGGGACCTCAGTGATTCAGCTTGCAGACTATAATCGTGTGGCGAATGATGGGGGCTGGGCAGTGCAGAGCGCTGTTGCATTCCGCCATCCTGAGGGGCGTGGGCTCAAAGCCCGACGGCCCGTTGGTCATTTGTGAAATGAGTTAGGGGACAGGGGGGCTCATACTAACCCCTGTTTGTGCAAATTACTAAAACGCTGCACCCTGCACTGCACTCTGCTCAGGAGAGGAAGGTCAGGGCTGGCTCGGCAGTGGGGGCTGCGGGTTGGGATTGAGGGGTGGGTGTGCATGCAGAACCCTGAGCTAGAGGGGGCTGCGGGGCAGGACTGAGACACTGGCAGAGCTGTGCATGGGGAGCCCAGGACTAGGCTAGCAGGGGGCTGTGGTTCACAAGACTGAGGGGCCTTGGCAGAGTTGTGTGTGGGGAACCCAGGCCAGGGAGAAAAGAGGGGGCTGCAGCGTGGGACTGAGGGACGTGTGCAGAGTTGGAGGGAGGGAGGCAAGACTGGAGTAGCAGGGAGATTGACACTCAGGAGCAAGGTGCGTGGGCAGAGCTGCGGGTGCAATGAGAGATGCATGGTGGAACCTGTCTGCCCACAGCCTGCCTCTCTCCGGTACCGCTCTGGCCTGCGCTGACTCTTCCTCCCTTTCACGCTCACATGTTCTGGGAACAGAGGGCTCATTCCTCCAGCGTGAGCAGCTGCCCTGAGTCAGCCACTCATTGGCAGGCAGCGCCAAGGTCATCAGCCTGCACAGGGCTGGAGGGGAATTCCAGCAAGATGAAGCACAGGGGACAAGGAGCCATGTCAGAGCAGCTCTGAGAGTGAAGGGCATCTTTGGGGAGGTTGTTGGCCTTGGTCTGGTTGTTATGAGTTCAGCAGCTGGAGAGCTGGGAGGCTGGGATGGGGTAGCGCTGGGGGATGGATGGACTAACACTGGGGAGTTGGGGATGAAGGGATGGGGCAAAGCTGGGGGGATGGGATGGGGTCACACATGGGGTGGGATGATGTAAGGGAGTTGGAGGGGATGGGACGGTGATGCTGGGGAGTTGGGGAGATGGGACGGGGGTCACACTGGGGAGATGGCAGCGGGACAGGACTGGGTTCCTCCAGACCAAAGGGGGAAAGAAATAGCAATGAGGGTGAGCAGTTACCCCTCAGGATGGGAATCATCATCCTGAACCCCCACATGGAACATCTCCACCAGCAGGAGCAGCTCAGGGTGGAACACGTGACCCAGTGGGTCAAGCTTACTGTCTCCAGTGTTGCTTGTGCCATGTGGAGTTCTCCTTGTTCCCGGTCCCCAAATATTGCATCTGCCTTGGGGGCATATTCCAGAGCAAAGTGAAACCGGGGCATAGCCCAGCTCCCTCTGAGTGAACAAAGGGGCCTTGCCAAAGATCCCGAGGCAGGAGAGGTGTTAATGGCCCTGGATCAGCGAAGCCAGAGGCTCAGTCTGTGCCCTCAGATATGTCCAATATATGCCAGGCCGGAAGCAAAGGGCCCATGGAAATCAGAGACGGGTCAGATGGCACGCTCGGCAGGAGCGCTCCTGATGCTACAGTGCATTCTCTGGTCGGCTTCCCCAGCTCCCACTCTCGTTATTAGTGGTTATTTACACAGCCCCCAGGGTGCTGTGCCCAGCAGGCAGTGGTCCTGAAGACTCACCCTGTACTAGTGGAAGGGAACTCCCTGACAGGTGGCCTGTCTCCCTGGCTCTGCTTGCATTTCCCCTTTCTCTATGTCACCCTATGCCCCTAAACTGCCCTGCTGCTAACAACCCCTCTCCAGCTGTACCCACGACAGAGCGGATCACTAAGCCAAAGTCTTTGTCAGGGGCCATGGGAGGTGAGTGCTTCACTTTTCTAGGTGCGCAAATTGCGAGGCCCTCCAGGACTGATTGTCAGGAAGTGCTGAGTGCCCACAGCTCAACCTGGACCTGACGAGGCCGCTCAGCACCTCTGAAATCAGGCAGGAGATGTCTCAAGTTGGGGTCATTAATGTGCAATAGCCTAGAGAAACCTTTTGGGCTTTTGCCCTAGGAATGCATGTGCTTGCAAAGGATGCACTTTGTGGTGACCTGTAACTGGCACAATTACACTGCGTACCGGCTGAGGGCAGAAGTGAAGTAGATCTGCTTAGGCCGACTGTCTTTTGTAGGGAATAACCCAGCGAAGGCAGGGAACTCTTTAGCCTAGAGATACCCTGGTCAGAAGGGAGCGAGAGCTGTGGGTCTCCACCGCAGAAAGCTGCGCAAAGCCCACAGATTTTGATTGCATGTCACAGGGATCCTGACTGTACAGTGGACACTCTAGTGCTAGATGAACGAGGCAGCTGCCTAGGGTGGCAGGTTTCTAGGAGAAGCAATTTTGTTTTTGAATGCTCTGCCGGCGAAACTGAGGGGAGAATGAGATGATAGCTGCTAATGAGTGCTAAGAAATGTAGTAGCTGAGAGGACAGCGCATGCTCCCCACTGCTACATGCTGCAAATCCGCACATGCTCAGGGACCAGGGCATGGAGGGTTAGGCACACTGAAGTTTTGCAGACTGTCTAGAGCTGCATCTGCAGCTTGTGCACGGCCCAGGGGTCCTAATTGTGCACAGCCCAGGGGTCCCGACTGTGCATGGCCTAGGGATCCCGATTGTGTATGGCCCAGGGATCTGGACTGTGCACAGCTCAGGGGTCCCGACTGTGCACGGCCTAGGCATTCCGACTGTGCACGGCCCAGAGGTCCCGACTTTGCGTGACCCAGAGGTCCTTATTGTGTATGGCCCAGGGATCCAGACTGTGCATGGCCCAGGGATCTGGACTGTGCACGGCCCAGGCATTCCGACTGTGCATGGCCCAGAGGTCCCGACTGTGCGTGACCCAGAGGTCCTTATTGTGTATGGCCCAGGGATCCGGACTGTGTATGGCCCAGGCATTCTGACTGCACGGCCCAGGGATTCTGACTGCGCATGGCCCAGGGGTTCAGACTGTGCACGGCCCAAGGATTATGACTGTGCGCAGTCCAGGGGTCCCGAGTGTGCATGGCCCAGGATTCCCATACACCACTGGGGAAGGCAAATTCTGCTCTAGTGCCTGGGCATCCTTTGGCAAACGGCTTCTCCCAGACAGTGACAAGTGCCCCATGTTCCTGAAAGGGTTAAGTCAACCCTGTGGGGGTCTCGGCTGGAAGATTCCCAGCTTCCTACCTTCCTGCTTTCGTGGCCCAGGGCATATTCCCCCCACTTCCACAGAAAATCTAAACATTCAGCAGCATCAGTAGGTTCCAGCCCTACTTTCTTCATTTCCAAAGCCCGTCTAATTACCCACATAATGGGAGCAGCGAGTTGTGAAAGTCTGCGGTGAGGGCACTTCCTGTGAGGCAAGGTTAGGCAGATCTGATGCCTGGGGCCAGTGGGTTTGGGATCAGCCCTTTCGGGAGACGTTTTTAATTTATGAACATTATTTTTTTTAATGAAAAGGCTTTTAAACAAGGGAAGGTTTGTTCCCTCCAAGTGATTTATCTCCCATCTGTGATTAGAGAAGGAAGTGTCAGGGACTGGGGAGCTGCAGAGATGGGGAACAAGCAGGTCACCCCAGGCAGGTGGGATGAAGCTTGATCGCAGGGCATTGTGTACATTGCCCCGTGCTCCACGTTGGGTGGGAACCACTGATTCAAAGTGCTGGAGAGGCACACACCAGTCACCGGCTGTAGGTTGCTGTGTTCTCCAAACCAGTGAGGAGTCCTGGGTCCAGGAAAGACCTCAGCATCCTGGGGCTTGCATGGAGGCACTGGTGGTATGATCAGGCCTGGGGATGGGGCAGGAATGGGGCAGCTACTTAATGCATGACTCTCTGTGGCCTTCTACAGATGGGTGAAAGGACAGCCCCACCACCAGTCCTGCAAAGCTCTGTGCGGGCCATGCTAGCGGGTGAAGGGACGTGTGCGTCAACAAGGGACTGGCATGTGTGTGTACATGGAGGCGGGAAATATGCGTGTGTTGGTGTGTGTGCACGGGGATGCATAGGATGTGTGTGGTGTACAGGGCGTATAGGGCGCATGTGCGATTGTTGGTGTTCGTGTGTAGGGGGGCTGTGTGTGTGTGATGCATAGGGTGAGTGTGCATGTGTTGGTGTTCGTGGGTGTGTGTCTGTAAGGGGGATCAGAGAGCAGCTCAGGCCAAAGGCGTGGCTGTTGGTCATGTTCCCTTTTAGCTGTGGCCTGGGGACCTCTCCTCCCACCCCAGCTCTGCAGGGGGATGCCATCTCCACCCGCAGGCCTCCAGGGTGCAGTAGGCTGGGGGCCGCTGCCTTCCCCAGTTTTACCACAGTCGGTGGAGGTGAGAGGACAGGAGACACTGATACCGGATCCTAGTACCAGTCCCTCTCCTCCAGCCACGGCTCAGGTGCTCCCCAGGCAGCTCCAGGGGCGTCTGGGAGGACTGTAGCTTATTTGCTACCTTTCCCTCCAGTGATTTAGCTGCAGGATCTGCAGAAGCCGGTGAGATCGTAGCAGAAAGCTCCAAATGCTGCCCCTGAGTGAGCCTCACATACAGAGATGCTGGATGTCTATGCCGAAGGGCAGGAAAGAAGCAGCCATAACTCCACCCCTCGCTCACCTCCCTGCTGGGAGGGTCCTTCTTCACTTCCCCCTCCCCTGTCTCTTTATCCCCCTCTTCTCTCTTCAGGTCTACTGAGGTCTGTAGGCTGGGCCCATCACCCTGGCATCTGAACCCCTCCCAGCTACACAGAAAAGTCCATCCCTCTCCACACCAGTCGCTGCCTTTTCTCCCATTCTGCCTCTAATTTTCTTGCCTCTCCTTTGCCTGGAAGGGGCCGCCCCATCCCCTCTTCGCTCCCCTCCTTTCCCCTCTGCTCCCCTCTCTCCTGCGACTCCATGCACCATCTCTGCTCTTCCTGCCCTCTTTGTTCCCTGCAGCCCCAGGGCACTGCCTGCTCCTCAGCCTTCTTCACCCCCCTCTCTCTCAGGTCACTTCTGTAGCCCTTCGACAGTGCTCTGCAAACACCCATTGAGAACTATCCTTCCTACCATGCTCTCTGCTCCCCTACTCTGCATTTCCCCTCCCTGCTAGGTCCCCCTTTCCCTTTTCTGTCCAGTAAGCTCATCCCTCCCCCAGTGAGCCATGGCACCTGAACCGCTGTGCCGGAGTGACCTACCCCTTCCCCTCCCTTTGCCTGCCAGGTCTATTTCCAGGGTGAGCTCTTTGGGGCAGTGCCCAGTGCAACAGGGCCCCGATCTCAGCGGGCCCTGAGGCCGGCCTGCAGCACCAGCCATAACGCACAGCAAGGTGCGCACGGCCACTGCCTGGTTTGCAGTGTAAAGCGAGCCGGGAGCTGAGGGAGGCCCATGAGCTCCGCAGGCCCGTGGGCACGCCAGAGCCAAGCCCCTTTCCCTGTCAGACGGTGCTGTTCGAATGCTCCAGCCAAAGCCAATTTTCAGTTGAGAGGCATCCAAGTTCGCAGACATGCTGGAATCCCTGCTATGCACCTCTCTCCCCTATTAGTGTATCAGAGGCCCTGCCGGCTTGCCGAAACCCATCTCCTTGCCACGGATGGGATGGGAGCCGGCACCCCGGGCCACAAACGCCCCTTCTTGCAGCTTTGGTATAAGAAGCTTTGTCTTCTCTGTGGCAAAATCATAAGAGGATGGAGGCAAAAATCTCTCCCCTCCCTCAGCTGCCCTCCTCCCTGGGGCTTTTGCAATGTGGGCTCCTGTGAAGAACAATGAGTCCCTGTAGAAACAAGAGACGCTTCCCTTGCTCTGGGGCATGGAGGGGGCAGGGGGGGGGACGGGCAGCTGCAGAATTGGGCTGGGGGGATTGAAACTTGAGTTAACGTGTGTGCGTCGCCCCGGCGCTGTACGGTTTGTGTTTTACAGCCCCAAACGCAGTACATTCTGGGGTATGTTTTACAAGGCCAACGGGACTTGCTACCCAGGCTAACGCTGTGGCTGGCATCTTGGCTTTTGACATTCCTCACTTCTGCTCTTTCTAAAGCTCCTGGTTTTCCTTAGCGCCACTTGGCTCCTTCCTTTCACCTCTTGCCAGCTCAATCCAAAGCCTCCTGCCCTACGGTTCTGCCCTCTCCTCTCCCCATTACCCAGCCTTGCCTTTGCAGGGGGAGCTACCAGCTGCTGGCTTTCGCCCTCTGTTATTCCTATTGTGATTCGTTGTTTTCTTAGTAACTCTTGCCCAGCTCCTTGGCATTTAAGGAGGCAGCTTTTGCTCTTTACACAGCATCATACCACGCAGAAAATTCACAGCCCAGTGGAGTCCAAATAAGTGTGTTTACTAACGATACACAATATATATGCCAGGCCTAACTACAGCTTCTAGAACACAGTGAGCACCATTAGAGGGCTCACAACCTAGTTAAAGGAATATTACCCTTTTCTCATACTCATGCCAAAGGTGCTATATAAAGAATGTGGCACATAAGGTATCTTGAGCTCTGCGATTTACCCCCGGTCTCCTTGGGAGTCTTAGCAGACACGCCTCACTGGGTTTCTCCAAGAGGCTTGGAACTGATGCCAAACCACATGAGAGATAGAGGTTTTATCTTTCTTCCTGTTATGTTGCATGAGAGATGTCTAAATAATGAAGGTTTGGGCTAGCCAGAGGGGGAAATACCCTTCTAGTAAGTGGCTCACATGAAAACCTTCGAGAGTAATAACTGGAGATAGACCAACATCAGAGTAGCAAGGCTGTGGGGCAAACATTTGCATCTACCCGCTTTCTCCTGCCGCGTTTTGGTGTCTGTGCCTTCCTGAGCAGCTGGGTTAGGGGGGCTGCTGCTCTATTGTGCCATTTGCACACCCCTTGTGAAGGGGGCAATGCACGGCTGCCCTGGCTCTGTGGGGCACTACTCATTTGGCTGGCAGAGGAGGGGAACTCACAACCCCACTTTCTCTTTACCTCTTTCCAGCAGTGTCTGCCCAAAGGGAGTGCTCACTGTGATCCGTCTGTGCACAGACTGGGCACGTAGAGGAGAATTCCTGAATGCCCCCGGCTCCGAGCTGCGGAGGGACTGCACAGAGCGATCAGAGCCATTTCTCTTTTGAATCTAAAACAGGGCTTCTCAAACTTCATTGCACTGAGACCCCCTTCTGACAACAGAAATTACTACACGACCCCAGGAGGGGGGACTGAAGCCTGAACCCGCCCGAGTCCCAACGCCCCAGGAGGTGGAGGTGGCGGGGAGGGGCAGGGCAAAGCCAAAGCCTGAGCCCCACCACCCCGGGTGGGGAAGGGGTCAAAACCGAAGCCCAAGGGCTTCAGCCCCAGCGAGGGGGCCTGTAACCTGAGCCCTGCCACCCAGGGCTGAATCCCTCAGGCTTTGGCTTGGGCCCCGGGCCCCAGCAAGTCTAAGCCATCCCTGATGACCCCAGTAAAATGGGGTCGTGACTCACTTTGGGGCCCCGCCCACAGTCTGAGAACTGCTGATTTAAAAGATCTGATTGTATTTTACAAAGGACAATCCATCTCCCCGCCTATCCTGGCCAATCCAGCTGTCTAGACGTGGTGGGGAATCTCCAACTCTGGGAGCTGGGTAACTAGCTCCCATCAGTGCCTTTGAAAACCCCACCCAAAATGTCTTTACCCCTGCTGAGCTTTAGAAGTAATAGCCATAACAACAGGGCACATGGTTCCATATCCGCAATGGAATAAAACACACCTCTTGGAAACACAGGAGCAGATTCTGCTCTGAGCAATACCCTGGCCATCTCATTGACTTCACTAGTGTTACACCCATAAAATAACTGGGAGCAGAATTTGGCCCATGAAATACTGAAAAATAGGTTAAAGACTACATGTGAGATTAGCAAAATATCCCAAGCCTGTACTGGAGGCAAGAGAAAGAAGTTTAAAGGAAGTGTCCAAAGGGGAGGCAGTGTGGTCTAGTGGCCAGACCACAGAACACTCCCACAGCACCCCACAGTGCAAGGGGTGGGCTCCCACTGCTACACCCCTTTTGTGGAGTGCAGCACCAGCGCCAATGGACCAGCCCTGCCCTTTGGGGGACAAGGTGTGCCCCCCACTGGTGCACTCAGGAAAACTGCAATTGCAACAGTGAAGGGGCGTGCATGGGCAGAAGCTCTGGGCACACTCCTTATCCTCACTCCTGTGCACCCCAGGTAGGAGCCTGGAAGAAAGGAGGAGACGCAACAAGAGGGCTCCTTGGATCAGTTGAGAAAGCAATGAATCTCCAGCTGCAGAGGTGATGCCTGACTGGTAATTCCCTGCGGGGGCAGGAGATGAGGGAGACAAAGAGAAGGATCTCCCAGCCGTGGGGAAGGACAGTGGTGGGAGCTTGCTCAGCCTAGTCCCATGCTGCACCTGTTTTCGGGATCAGTGGTCTCCTGGACTTTGATACTATCAATTTTCCCCCGATGTTGAGCTCTGCACAGGAGAGGGGGCAGAAAGCCAGCTGGGCTGGGTTACCCCAGGTTGGCCTGAGCAGGAGGCTGGTGTAACGTATGCCACTGTCATGTGGTTCCTAGGGCGTATGTGCCAGCAGGGAGCGCCCCTCTCCCATCTCCACCGGCTACTTTACAGCTAGACTCTGTCCCCATGGCGCTGCCTGAAGACAGATGGGAATCTGGAGCAATGCACATGCCAGTCCAAGGAAAGGTGTCACCTGGGGCTTGAAACGAATCTGAACAATGAAATAGCTGGAGCCAGCTGACCAGTGGGCGGCTCTTGGCCATTAATGCGAGATGCCTTGATGCCTCCACCATGCAATCGTCACAGCAAGCTACCCTGGCTTTGCACGCCACACCCAGAAACCCCCGACAGTGGGAAATGAGCTGTACGCACAGAGATTTCTCTTCTCCCAGCTAGTCTCTGATTCTTCCCCCCTCTGTTTTACACTGGGTGTTATGTTTTGGGGGGAGGGGAGGGGACTGGGGAGGCTGTAATCCATGACGGTTCCATCTGGTCTACACTGACATCATCCAAGCAAACAGTTGAACACAAAGAATAGCCACAAGCAGGCCCTAGGCCGGGCTGGGGATCAGATGCCATGGTGAGGGACACACATGGAACACTCAGACAGCGGAGACGTCACGTTGACGGCGGCCTCCCCTCACCCCATGTGCAACTCGGTTTCCTTTCACTGATCTATAATGTGCCTGTCTTAGAATCTAACCTAGCCTCTCTTTCTCTCGGTACATGCCCCACGCCCACCGCCATGGTAACTGAGTGCCTCGTGGTTCCGTTATAAGTACACACAGACACCTCCAGTGGCAATCCGGAGGAGACCAAGCCACCAGTACCAAAGTGTAACACCCTCCTCCCTGTTCTGGGTGCCTCAGGCTCTGTCGGCCCAAATGCAAGGGAGGACGTTTCCTGAGACTGCCCTGCCCACAGCCCTCTGGGGACCACACCTAGGGACCACGGCCCAGCTCCTCAAAGGTATTTAGGCTCCAATGGGAGTTAGGCACCTAAATACCTTTGATTATCTGGGCCCAGCAGTTTGCCTGCAGTATCTGAGCAGCTTCCCGCTGAGCACGGAACAGGCCGTGTCTCTCTGAGCGACACTTTTATGACAGGACACATCGTCTCTCTGTTTATTCCCATCCCCTTCCCCTTCTTTTGCTGGGTTCTGCCCAAGGCCAGCACAGAGGGAGAAGTTTCTGTGCAACTGAGGGCAAGAAGCCGCCTGCTCAGACATTTTGGAGCCTGGATTTATTTGCTTGTTTGTTTGTTTTTCACATGAGGCCAGTGCACGGCCCATTAAACCCGGGCCGTTCACAGGGCAGCCGCACGGACTCCTCCCGGGCGAGGCTTTTCGCTCTCTCCTGCAGCTCAGGGCCAGTAGCTAGGAGCAATCCTGTTTTCTGATGGAGTTCCTGTCCTACAACAGATCCATGCCTGACTTACAAGAACCTTGGAGTCTAGGCCAATGCTAGCCTGCCCGCAGGACAGACTGTACAGGAGAATTTGTCTGTTTCATCATCATTATTATTAATAAGAATCATGGTTATTACAATAGTGGCTAGGGACCAACCAAGAACAGGGCTCCGTTGTGCTAGATATTGTACAGCCAGGCCAAAAGACAGTCCTTGAAGTTGTTCGGGTGGCATAAAATGCTTGTAAAATACCTTGGCCAAGATTTTTCAGCCCTGGCCACTGATTTTTTAACCGGATTTCATTTTTGGGTGTCCAGCTTGAGAGACCTTAGAAGGCCCCGATTTCCAGACGGTGGGAGAGTGAGCAGAGCTGGCATGTGAGGTGTTGACAGCTGGGTGGCTGAGGCTGACGACTGGTGAAAAGTTAGGTGCGTACTCAGGGGGCACTGATGAGATAAGAGACCAGGGCAGAGCAGCAGATCATGATAAAGGTCATCATGCTGTACCCCCGGGGGATGTAGCCAGTGTGTTTAGGGGCCTGGTCTGGCTCACCAACCTGGTTAGCAGCTGTATGCATGCCAGGCCCTTCAGTTTGTGGGGGAATAGTGGAGCTGGAGAGCAGCTAACGGGCTATGAGACCGGGTGGAATTGCTCAGTCTCGAAGCACTTTCCTCCAGGGGCAGCTGTTACAAGAAGGAAGCAAAATAACATAACACGAAGCAGCAAACAGGCTGCAAAACACGCCAGCTCCTTCCAGGAACCCCATGTTTAATTGGAACGCCCCTCCAATGCACACTCCCCATCCCTCATGCACCTGAGCTGCGCTTCGCCCCTGGGCCTGGCATGGATACACACAGCACCCATGTTGGCTCCACTGCTAGCAAGCTGGCAGGGATCCAGAGAAGAGAAAACGGGCATTATTCCCTGCCGAAGAGAAAACGGGCCACTCACAGAGTTTCCAGGCTGTGCAGCCCTTCAAAGCTGTTGATCCCCAGGCTCTGGATCTGGTTGTTGTGCAGGTGCCTGCAGAGAAAAGGGAGATGTTTAATTGGGGCCGAACTCAACTGGCCTTTCTCCAGCAGCCCCTGAGCAGTGACGGCGCAGGGGTGCTGACAGAGCTGAGTGCTGCTTCGCGCACGAAGGGCACCTTGCAGAGAGTCGCTAAACCACTAGGCTCTCAGGATGGCCACAGAGTGCAGCAAACAAGAACGAGGTAGATCAAGGGTTCTCTTTCTCTTTCTGAGCCCCGCTCCACAACATGCTGTAAAAACTCCACGGCCCACCTGTGCCACAACAACTGGTTTCTGCATATAAAAGCCAGGACCAGTGTTAGGGGGTAGCAAGCTGGGCAATTGCCTGAGCCCCACGCCACAGGGCCCCCCGCAAAGCTAAGTTGCTCAGGCTTTGACTTCAGCCCCGGGTGGTGGGACCCCTGGCTGCAGTCCCGAGCAGCTGGGCTTTGGCGTTCTGCCCTGGGCCCTAGTGAGTCTAACGCTGGCCATGCTTGGCAGAACCCCTGAAACCTGCCTGCAGCTACCCAGGGGGCCCCAGATCCCTGATTGATAACCACTGAAGTGGATGTTACAGCATAAAGCCAGTGCTCAGTGGCCTATTTTCTTCTTAGTCAGTGGGTGTGCCCTCCGCTATCTCTAACATTATCTCTACCACAATAGGCCCAGTTCCAGCCCTTACTCAGGCATTTCCTTTTCCCTTTACCATGCAAAAGTCTTTAAACCCCGCATTACTGCCTGGTCCATTGTGGTAAATCCCCAAAGGTCAGGGGTAAAGAGCCTGCCGGCTCTTCCTTTGCTGAAATGAGAGCTGCCTACATTCTGAGTGATGCAGGTTCCCGGTGTGCCCGGGGTGGAGGGAAAAGGGGGCATGTGCTCCGGGTGGAGGTTCTTGGAGCCCTTTCCCCTTCAGGAGAAAGGCACAGAAGTGAGTCTGAGCGAGCTGGAGGGGCCTAAACCAGTGTCGCCGAGACACTTGGGGCTAGAAGATAGCGTGTGTTACAGCAGCTCAGCACCCTCCCACGCACCATCTCCAATTTGGCCCTTTCTGGGACACCATCCTGTGAACTGCCTCTCCTGCCATACGCCTCTTGGCAAATGACACTCAGTTTGCACAACCACTCAGCGCCAAGCTGCACAAGTGCAACACGGACAAAAGAGCTTCCTGCCCAGCTCACGCGTCCCGTGCAGTTCGCACCACTGTGGGATCTAAGGCAGAGATTTCCCAAGCTCCTTAGTGGGCTTGGATGCCCAATTCCCATTCATTTTACTAGGAAGCCCTGGGCTTTGAAAAACTCAAGCCAACACGGCTAACTCATGTTGGGCCCTATCCGGCCGAGCACCTTCAACAACCATTCATAGCATTAGGCCCCATGGGTGGATCCAAGTAGACTAAGCACAGATCTTCTTCTGCAATGAATGTTACAATGACTATGGCCCAAAGCCCTGTCCTCATTTGCCTCCCCTGCCCCACTGAGCTCAATGCCTGGGTAGAATCCAGGCTGCATTTACCTAGAAGTGTTTTCGAAACAAAGAAAATAAAACCTCTGAGCCCCATGAGTCTTGGTCTTTTAGTTCAGTGCCATGATGTCTACAGTCACAGCTTTATTAGCTCTTGCTCGCAGAAAGATGGAAATACTTCCAGATTTAGACTTCTGGATTTACTCCAGTTTGACTGCAATCAAGGTTATCTTCAGTTTAATGCTTTAAAAAGGTCTAACCCCGGAGCCGAGTGGCTAACGTGACATTCTGATGTGCCTTATCCACACTGAATTAGCAAATCTTACCCGCTTTTCTCCTCCCTTCATTGTCTTTTGTCCCAGTGCCACATATTGTGCACTGTGTGTGTTATTTCTGATGCTCGAGGGCCCGTGCAATATGAAGTCCTTCTGGGCTAATTCTGCTGCTGGAGATCTGTGTGCCATCCCTATTGTAAGGGCAGTAAAGTCTCCGGTGTTACATCTGTCCTTGAGACCCCAGGCATGGTACAGTCCCATGGGTTCCCATTGGGAAGTCCTGTGTGTTATTTCTGTCTACACTACAGGAACTATAGCGACAGAGCTATGTCACTGCCGCTGTGCCGATATAACCCCATAGTGCAGACGTAGCTTACAGGCTCTAGGAAAACCACTTCCCTGAGTGATGGTAGCTAGGTCGATGGAAGCAGTCTGCCATTGGCCTACCTGTGTCTACACTGCAGCATGGGCATCATAGTTACAGTGTTCAGAGTGCTGGAGCTATATCAACCTACATTTTAAGCGCAGGCCAGGCCTCTCTCTTCATTTTTGGCAGAACCAGGATCTGTGTTACTGGATTCTTCCTTCCAAGCTGTCAGTGGCTATCTGTGTGTGTGCATGGGTATTAGCCACCCGACTCCCATTCCAGTCAGTGAGTGCCCCCACTGGCTGAAACAAGGCATAGCGCTCCAGAATCCCACTCCTGTGATCTTTTCAGTCCAGACAGATGGATCCTGTGTGCCCCGGGGACATTCTGTGAGCAGAGAAGGCAATGCCAAGGGGACAGACTGTGAGTCCTTGCTCACCTGAGTAGTTCCCTTGATTCCAGTTGGGCTCCTCACATGAGTAAGGACTCACCACTCTAGTAGCAGCTCAGGGGGACAGAATATTCGCTGTGTTCCACTTCAGTAGATCAGTCCATTTTATGTGCCTGGGGCCTTGCCCCTGATAAATACCAAGCCCCTCACATTCAGACGCAGACAGATTCTGTATCTGCTGTGACGTAAAGCCTTAATCTATTACCATAGAATTTATGGTCAGTCTCTTGCCCGTCTGCATTCTGGAACACAACCTATTGTATCCTATAATACAGCCTCTTTAAAATGGCCTGGGGCCGCGCTAGCAGGTGGATCAATGATATTTGCATTACTTGTGCTTGCTCTAAATCTGCCTTGGCTCAGAAAAAAAATCTCTCACTGCACCTGGATTTGAGTGCAGGCAGCGTCACCGAGCTTCCCAGTGCCAAATGTTCCATGGTAAAAGCAGGAGGATTTACGAGCCGGGGAGGAGGCAGGCTCTGTGTGGTAGTTAAATGGAGGCTTGTGACGATCGGAGCACAGTTTGGAAACCAGCTCGACTCTCCCAGAGAAGCACATTTCCATCTAGTCATTCTGATGAGAACACACAGATTTTGGGGAGACATGGGGGTGGGGCAGTACAGGAAAATTTACTGGCTGCTCCCAGAGGTAAGTGGGGGAGAGTAAAAAGCAGCTGCAAGAAAACTTGGATCAATTGTGATTCTCTGAGGAGGAGAAAGATTTAGATAAAAATCCAAGTCAGGAGATTAGAGGAGCTATTTCTCTTTGTCACAAAAAAATATGTTCCACGTCCAGATGGTTTCCTCCATCAAATTTTATGGGGCATTTTCAGATCAAGTTGCCCTTACATCACTTTGGGCTTTCACACCAAGATGACGCCAGTCGTTTGAGTCCCTCTGAACTTGGATACTGCACTTGCCAAGCCAAAGGTTTGGATCTACTGTAGCTAGTGCCTCAATGCATGTTCCCAGGGATGGGGGATGCCAAAGGAGTGAGGTACAGAACAGAACCCCAATCCTATAGTGCATGTGTTCATTTGAAATGACAAGGATGGGCATGAGGAAACAGAAAGACAGGGCTTGCAGTTCAGATAGCAGGGACAACATTTCTGGCTCCAGATGTGATGGGTCCTCAGCTGTGGACCTCGCTCCCCCTGGGATCCTGCCCCAAATTACTCATCTTCCAGGCCTGGCACATGATGTATTAAGTAGCATTCCCTTAGGGGGGTCTGGCAGAGAACCGTGCAGAATGCAGAGCTTTCATCTGGACAGACAGGCTGGGGAAATGAAGGTCTTGTTACAGATCCTCTCTCAACTCAGTCAGTCTTAACAGAGGCATCCTGGGCAGTGTTCTACACCTTTATAGGGCATCACAAAGAGAAAAAAATAACGTAATGTCTTCTCACCCACCCATGTGAATACACCTTGACTTGGAACATTCATGACTTTAAAAACAGCTATCTTCCTCCTATGGGGCCAGATTCTGATTCCCTCACTCCTGTTCTCATCCAATCCTTCCATCCATTTCAAGGGGGCCACTCAAGGAGTAAGGTAGCACTGAATGTCCTAGATAGAGTTTGATCCAGGCGGTGCTCCATCTCCAAGGAGGCGACGTCCCTTTGGGATGTGCCATCATGATGACTGAATGTGAGTAAAGGTGGCACAACCTGGCCATTCACTAGGACCAGAAATGAAGCCCGACTGGAAATGTCTAGGTTTAGAAATGTTTGAGATGCAGGATCTCGTCAGTTTCATTCATATCAGTGAGGAGGAATGAAACAAACACTGAACCAATTTTGCTTAAACTTGGCTTGAAGATGTTTGGAGACCAAGCAAAGAAAGGTCCAAGCCCCAAAGACATATTTTTGTTGTTGCTGTTGTTGAGAAAGTTGTGAGTGATTGAAAAAGCGGGGTTATAATGGAAACTGCAGCCCGGCCTTCACTCTAGCGGTTGCTCCCGGAGAACACTGACATAACAATCACAGGAGACTTTGACTCATAGTGCGAGCTGGAATGGGAAATAATTGAAGAGATGAACTCCTCTTCCCATCCATGTTAAACAAATTACTTCAGCAAGTGGAATTTCAGCTTCTCCAGTGTCTGTCAGTTCAAGCCTGGCTCAGAGAGTCAGTTCTGCCTGGTAAATTACAGCTGGTTTGACAAGACTTGAGATATTTTACTCCTGTGCACGTACATGGCGCTCTCTGGAGGGATGTTTTGACAAAATTAACAGATCAATTCCATGAGAAACCTTTCTGCTCATCCTGCTCCCCTTGAAGTCAATGGACAAACTTTAGCTGCCTGTTTACAAATACATGCACCTCTTTTTGCAGGCCAGGATCATGAGGCAAAATCTCACAAATTCTCACAGGGGAAAATATTTTCCATCCAGCATTACGTGGGATTCAGGATGCTGAGAGAATGCTAAGAATGGGGCTGAGCTCCCTGATGGCAAGGGCAAGAAATCCTGCGAGATGTTCCTGGCATTAGCAGGGCCTTAATGAATAGAACCTGAGCACCAGCACTGGCACACACGGCTCACCTGAGCACAGCCACTGGCACACGCGGCTCACCTGAGCACCGCCGCTGGCACACACAGCTCACCTGAGCACAGCCACTGGCACACACAGCTCACCTGAGCACCGCCGCTGGCACACACAGCTCACCTGAGCACCGCCGCTGGCACACACAGCTCACCTGAGCACCGCCGCTGGCACACACAGCTCACCTGAGCACCGCCGCTGGCACACACAGCTCACCTGAGCACCGCCGCTGGCACACACGGCTCACCTGAGCACAGCCACTGGCACACACGGCTCACCTGAGCACAGCCACTGGCACACACGGCTCACCTGAGCACCGCCGCTGGCACACACAGCTCACCTGAGCACAGCCACTGGCACACGCGGCTCACCTGAGCACCGCCACTGGCACACACGGCTCACCTGAGCACAGCCACTGGCACACGCGGCTCACCTGAGCACAGCCGCTGGCACACACAGCTCACCTGAGCACCGCCGCTGGCACACACGGCTCACCTGAGCACAGCCACTGGCACACGCGGCTCACCTGAGCACTGCCGCTGGCACACACGGCTCACCTGAGCACCGCCGCTGGCACACACAGCTCACCTGAGCACCGCCACTGGCACACGCAGCTCACCTGAGCACCGCCACTGGCACACACGGCTCACCTGAGCACAGCCACTGGCACACGCGGCTCACCTGAGCACAGCCTTTGGCACACATGGCCAGGGCCATCCAGAGGCCTGGGGTCTCCCCACCGCCAAATTGCCGCCGAAGACCTGAAGCGGAAGAAGCTCCGGGGGCCCCGGCCCCGCAAGAGTTTTCTGGGGTCCCCGGAGCAAGTGAGGGACCCCGCTCCAGGGCCCCCAAAAAACTCTCGTGGGGGCCCCTGTGGGGCCCAGGGCTTGGGGCAAATTGCTCCACTTGCCACCCCCTCTGGGCAGCCCTGCACACGGCTCACCTGAGCACCGCCGCTGGCACACCCGGCTCACCTGAGCACAGCCGCTGGCACACCCGGCTCACCTGAGCACCGCCGCTGGCACACCCGGCTCACCTGAGCACAGCCGCTGGCACACCCGGCTCACCTGAGCACCGCCGCTGGCACACATGGCTCACCTGAGCACCGCCTCTGGCACCCACGGCTAACCTGAGCACTGCCGCTGGCACACACAGCTCACCTGAGCACAGCCGCTGGCACACCCGGCTCACCTGAGCACCGCCGCTGGCACACATGGCTCACCTGAGCACCGCCTCTGGCACCCACGGCTAACCTGAGCACTGCCGCTGGCACACACAGCTCACCTGAGCACAGCCGCTGGCACACCCGGCTCACCTGAGCACAGCCGCTGGCACACCCGGCTCACCTGAGCACCGCCGCTGGCACACATGGCTCACCTGAGCACCGCCTCTGGCACACCCGGCTCACCTGAGCACAGCCGCTGGCACACCCGGCTCACCTGAGCACAGCCGCTGGCACACCCGGCTCACCTGAGCACAGCCGCTGGCACACCCGGCTCACCTGAGCACCGCCGCTGGCACACATGGCTCACCTGAGCACCGCCTCTGGCACACCCGGCTCACCTGAGCACTGCCGCTGGCACACACGGCTCACCTGAGCACCGCCGCTGGCACACACGGCTCACCTGAGCACCGCCGCTGGCACACACGGCTCACCTGAGCACTGCCGCTGGCACACCCGTCTCACCTGAGCACCTCCGTTGCCACCCACGGCTCACCTGAGCCCAACTCGCCTACCAAACGTAGACAATTTCAGCTCTAGATTCCAAGGCCAGAAGGGACCCTTATGATCACCTAGTCGGACCTCCTGTGTAACACAGGCCAGAGCTTTCACCCAATGGTTCCTGCTTCCCAGTGCCGAATTTGTAATGAAAGAGGTGCTGGGGCTCAAGCCATTTTTTAATTTTCATAACTGACGTGGGAAGCCCACAGGTTCCGGGGCTCTGAGCTGCCAACCCTAAAGGTGCCGGGGGTCAGCCCTGGCACAAATTAAGCACTGCTGTCTCTAGCCTATTAACTTCTGGATTAACCAGAGCACAGTCCATCCTGGGTATAAGAATCTACACAAAAAAAAATCCAATCCTAGCTATTGTTCATGATTTTTGACCCCGGTATGGTCCAGAACCTCAGCCAGTGGAAACCAGCAGAGATGCACTGATTTAATAGACTGAGGCTGATTCACACCAGGGGAAGATCAAGCCCAACTTTTTAAATCTATCTGTAACAGACCATGAATAAAAAACCAACCATCCAAATAAATAAGGGGAAAAGAAATTGCAGTCAACAGGGGCATCAGAAAGCTTGTTCTCGAACTCTTGTTTAGCTGCTGGCATATGCTGGGTGCATGGTTCTTCAGAGGCTGTTGAAAAAAGGGAGACATCCAGGCATGCTGAGAACCCTGAAATGTTGCCAGCTCTCGAGACTCAAGTTGTACAGAGGAGAGTAATTGCACAACAACCAGAACACTTGGGACTGAGCTGAAGCCTCCAGAGCTGAAGCATGAGTTGCTACAGCTTGAGCTAGCGTGCCAGGCTCTCAAGCTGCAGCTTTGATCAATTTGTATCCTCTGGGGATCAGCACAGAGGGGGACCAGTAACACGCAGGGTTACAATAGCTCAACTTGCAAGTGATGGAGCAGAAGAAAATCCAGTGGATCTGCCTGAAACAGGGTTCCAACTCACTGAGGAGTCAGAGTTGGTCTCCCCACTGGCGTGGCATCCAGAAGGAGCACTGAGAGTTTATATTGGCAGGTGAGTAGCATGCATCACTGTGGCTGTCTGCACTTTGAAATGGGCTCCCTCCCCTGTGGAGTTAGACGAGCACATGCACCCTGCTGAAAAGAGGCGTGATTTGTTGTTGAACATGTTTCTCTCCATCAGAAAAGCAACCAGGCGAGAGACAGCCTTGCATCTCCTGTGACTGCACTGCAGTCTGGGAAACTGGAAAAGCACATCAGGAAAAAATTACAGGAGCCACCTGCCTCCAATAAAGAACAAATAGCAATTACCAACGGGGGTCTCTCGTCCCATTAAAAGCTCTCTAAACAGGCTGTAGCCCTGCACTCGATTAAAACAGGATTTATTCCAAATTCTCCTTGCGGAAGTCTTCTGGCAAATTGTCTCGTTTTCCTTTTCATTCTTATTTTCAAATACCTTTTCCTGTGCGTGAGAGGATCCCTGGAGAACAAAGTCCTGTGTCTAGCAACAAGCACGGCACAGACAGTAGCAGTACAGGCCCCCCCGCACCACTTGGAAGTCTCCAGGGAAGAGAGCAGCTCGGTCGTTCTGCCCATTAAGTGTAACGATTACAAAAAAGAGGAAAGAATTAGTGCCAATGATACCAGTCTGTTAAGAACCCGAGGATGTATAAACAGGGGAGTAGGGAAGTGATTTTACACCTGTATATGGCCTTGGTGGGACCAATACAAGCATACCGCATCCAATTCTGGTGTCCACATTTTTAAAACAACATTGAAATTTTGGAAAAAGTGCAGAGAAGAGCCATAAGAATGATTTGTGTGCTGGAAAAAATGCCTTAGAGTGGGAAACTTACGAAATGCAATCTGATTAGCTTATTAATCAGATCATGAGGTGACTTGACCACAGTGTGTAAGTGCCTTCATGGGGAGAAAATATGGGGTGTGACAGGCTCTTGGATCAAGGGGAGAAAGGCAGAACAAGAATCAATGGTGACGTTGGTGATGGTGTCCCTAGCCTCTGTTTGCCAGAAGCTGTTCGTTCCCTCTGGGGCACTTGGCACTGGCCACTGTCAGAAGACAGGATACTGGGCTAGATGGGCCTTTAGTCTGACTCAGTCTGGCCGGTCTTATGTTCTCATCAATGACTGGAAGTTAAGGCCAGACAAATTCAAATTAGAAACAAATTTTTAACAGTGCGGATGATTAACCATTGGCACAAACTACCAAGGAAAGTGATGGATTCTCCATCACTGTCATTTCTAAATGTTTCCATTTTTTCTCTTGAAGGATCAATGTGACCAGCTTCATTTTCCACCAGTCACTTATATTCCATTGCCTTGGATCGAATTCAAAGTCTGAAATGAGTTGGGATCTCGCCAAGCACTGTGAACCTCTTGGATGACATAGGGGAGTGTCATGGCTTGGTCTTGGTCAAAAACCATTCAAAGTCCCAAGCTCAGTAGAGGCACCTGGTCACGGGAACTGTGCAAATTCACCTGGACAACCCCGAGCAGTGGGTAGCAGTGGTTCGACTCATTTGGAGATGAATAAAATCAGCTGGAATTGACAGCAGCTGGGGATTTCAGAGAGTGCTATTCATCTCTTCTATGGGTATTAGAGAAAGAAACCCACTTTTCTCCAGGCAAAGTGCACAGCCCTCAGAGAGAGAGAAGCAGCTTTTGTGGACTAAAAGGCCAAGACATGGAGCCCAGATGCTCTAGGTAATAGATTTTCTTAATACTAAAGGTTCCAAGGTGTCTTACGAAGGTGTGGATCATTAACCCCACTTTACAGATGGCGAAACTGAGATACATACCAATGCAATGGCCATTTTATCAGAAGACTCCAAGTTTGGGGATCTTAGCTTGAGATACTGAGGTGCTTGGTCCCCAAAGCTCCCACTAAAGTCATCTTGAGCTGGGGGTGCTCAGCTTCCCCTGCCTCCCTGGAAATCAGGCCCCTGGTGCCTCCAGTTGGGCTCCCAAACATAGAAGCCTTCTCTCTTGGCCATGAAGCAAGCCCCCTTCACAGAGCGGAACCCCACTGGTAGTAATAGTGGGAGGGTGTATTTCCCCACATGACCACCAAGAGGTAACCAGCACAGAGATCAGCTGATCCCTGACTTGACCCATTCCCCACCGTGCCACGACTTCCCAAAGCCTGTGGGGCCCTGAATACGCAGCATGTTCCTGGAGGGACTTCTGAACATTTGGGGGTAGGCGATATTGCTGCTCCGGTTCCTCTCACCCACTTTTGAGTGGCATCTGCCACATTTTCATCCCTCCCATGCTGAAGAGCAGAGGGGTTGAGTGAGAGCTCACTCGCGGCAAAGCACAGCGAGCCTGAAGGCCAACCTTTAATACCAAGGGGATGGGCACCTGAGTCAGGCTATTTGTCATGGAGTTGAGCACTCTTGGCCATGTGACAAGACAGGGCTCTGGAGGGTGGGGGGGGTGGGAGGGGGCCCTGGCATCGCTCGTGCTGCTGTAGGTCTGCAGTAACTTCAGAGGAATTTCCCCACTTGTGACTGAGAGCAGGACGGCCCATGGTCTTTACCAAGACAGCAGCACTGCAATGGAAGCACGCCCTTCAACCAGCTCCAGGGACAGAAGGCAGCTCAGACTTCATGGCCCAGTCACCCTTAGCCGCTCTGCTCAGGGTCGTGCTGACAGGAGGAAATGAAGCTGCAACCCCCAGGCAGTGTGGTATGACAGAGACCAGGTTTCCCCACACAAACGCCAGAGGCTTACTGAGCCTCACCCTCTGCTCTGCGTTTATTAGGCCTTTGAAAGAACAAAGCACAACTAGGACCTCTCTGCCTGGAGCAACAGGCTAGGTGCCCTGGTAGCAAACACCATCTCAGCCTAGTCAATCCATCTCCCCGTCCCTTCCCGGGTAATCGCAGCCAGGACTTGTCTTTGTGGCCTCCCATCTCTCTCCCCAGGGAAAGGCAGCAGGTTAGATATTCCTGGCTGGGTTCAAGGGGAGAGTAAGAGAGGCTGTCCACCAGGAAAAGCCATTCTCCTAACCGCTGAATCAATCCCTGCAGTACGTTCATGATGCCCCAAGGAGCCGGGGAGGCAGCGTGTCGGGGGAGTCCCTGATGCTGGTGCATCCTGGAAGATGCAGTCCAGCCTGGGAGTTCAGCCCATAGAGGAGAATGGGGACATGACGTAACTAAAGCAAGACGTGAGAAGTAATTCTTCCACTTGGCACTCAGCTGGAGTTCTGTGTCCAGTTCTGGGCACCACGCTTCGGGAAAGATGTGAACAAATTGAAGAAAGTCCAGAGGAGAACAACAAAAATGATTAAAGATCTACAAAGATGACAAGGAAAGATTGAAAATACTGGATTTGTTTAGTCTGGAGAAAAGAAGACAGAGAGGACATGATAAAGTCTTCAAGTACATAAAAGGATGTTTTAAAGAGGAACGTGATAAATTGTTCTCCTTAACTATGGAGGACAGGCCAAGATGTAATGGGCTTAAATTGTAGCAAGGGAGATTTAGATTAGACTTTAGGAAAAGCTTCCTGTGAGGGTACAGTAGTTAAGCACGGGAACAAGTTGCCTAGGGAGATTATGGAAACTCTGTCACTGGAAGTTTCTAGGAACAGCTTAGACAAAAACCTGTCAGGGATGATCTAGATAATACTTAGTCCTGCCTCAGAGCAGGAGCCTGGACTAGATGACCTACCGAAGTCTCTTCCAGTCCTACATTTCTATGATAAACTACAATTCCCATGATGCACAATGGTAGCATATCCTAATTGAAATATTTCTGGTTGTAGCCCTTCTGGTTTTCAATGAAAAAAAAATATTTTGTCAAAAATCCCAATTTTCAGTCAAAAACCAGTTTTGATTTTTCGACCAGCCCTACTCACAGATGCTAAGTGACATTCTGTCCCTGTCATGCTGGGTCAGACTCCAGAGTGAAAGTCTCAGTGTCCCATTCCCAACCCCCTCATGCCTCCCCGCTTCCCCATATCAAACAAGCCAGCCCTCAACATCACTGCGCTAACACTCACAGCAAAGGAACCTGCAGTTATCAAAGGCAGGGAAGGGACGCATGGTGGAGTGATTACATAGGGGCCTGCTTTCAAAACACTCTGCAACCCTTGTTACAAACCTGCAGCAGAAATGGGAATGGGTCAGGGAATTCTTCAGTTGGGGGTGTAATTTATAAGCAGAGGCTGAAGCCCCTAATTTATTCCAGATTGAGGCAGGTATATTTTGCTGTGGGTTCATCCCATTATCACCGGATGATCAGCTGTGTCTTTCCCAAAGGCCCAAGGTGTGTGGAGTAGGAAAGCACGTTGCTGTATCTGGGAAGGTCGTGTTCTCAGCTACAAAACTGCTGATGAGGGGCGTCTGTGAGCGTTAATCAGCCTATAAATGACAGCTTTTTCCTGGTACTCCTCCACATCTGCTCTTAGCTCCCCTCTCCCACAGGTGTTCATGTTAAATAACTCCCAGACTAGAAGGGTACTTAAGTTTATGGCAGCGGCTAGCCTCTCTTCTCCCTGCATGTGCAAGGTTGTCCACTCACACCTGGACAGGCACATGCTCTCTGCATGATGGTGGGGAAGTTTTACTGGCTGATGGGCTGAGATTCTTTGCTGAGGTTTCGGAAAGCTTGTTAGCCTCGTCTGAGGCTGAGCATGGCGCAAGGCAGCTCATGGATCGGGGCACAAGGGGAGCATCAGATCTTCTGTGGGCTAGGGGCTGACACGGGGAAACCGTGAGCATGGTGGCAATTTGTGTGGCTGGTTCTGAGGGACACTTGTGAGCCCCACAAAAATCCTGAATGATCTCCCACAATGTCTGGTTAGGCTCCAACACAACTCCCATATCCAGCCGTCTGTGGGAGGGTGCTCCTTTCTGTCTTGTGGTCAAGGACTCTTCTGTTTTCCCACCATAGTGAAGAAGTTTTTTCCCACCCAAGGTTTGGGATTCCCAGTATGAGAGCAGCATGCTTTTGAGGTTGAGATAACGGTTCAGTTTTGGGCCCTCCACTACAAGAAAGATGTGGAAAAATTGGAAAGAGTCCAGCAGAGGGCAACAAAAATGATTAAGGGGCTGGAGCACATGACTTATGTGGAGAAGCTGAGGGAACTGGGACTGTTTAGTCTGCAGAAGAGAAGAATGAGGCGGGATTTGATAGCTGCTTTCAACTACCTGAAAGGGGGTTCCAAAGAGGATGGATCTAGACTGTTCTCAGTGGTAGCAGATGACAGAACAAGGAGTAATGGTCTCAAGTTGCAGTGGGGAGGTTTAGGTTGGCTATAAAGAAACACTATTTCACTAGGAGGGTGGTGAAGCACTGGAATGGGTTACCTAGGAAGGTGGTGGAATCTCCCTCCTTAGAGGTTTTTAAGGTCAGGCTTGACAATGCCTTGGCTGGGATGATTTATTTGGGGTTGGTTCTGCTCTGAGCAGGGAGTTGGACTAGATGACCTCCTGAGGTCCCTTCCAACCCTGATATTCTATGATTCTATGAAAGGCAGTTGAAGCCAAATGGCATCACAAGTGATTGAAATGATGACTCTAAGTGCCTTGGGATGACTACATTGGGTCCTATTCTGTGTGAAGGATAGCTCAGTGGTTTGAGCATTGGCCTGCTAAATGCAGGGTTGTGAGTTCAATCCTTAAGGAGGCCACTTAGGGATCTGGGGCAAAAATTGGTCCTGCTAGTGAAGGCAGGGGGCTGGACTCAATGACTTCTTGAGGTCCCTTCCAGTTCTAGGAGATTGGTATCTCTCCAATAATTGAAAACAAACTGATTATCTGACATTTCTCAAGCTGTTCCTAGTATTTCTCCCCAATGTGCTTTTACATTCCATCTAAGCAGCTGAAGTCAATATTTAATAAAAGTTTGAAAAGTGTATATTTCTATAAGGCTTCAGCAAACGCTTTTTCTTCTGAGATCTAAGCAATTGCTAAGCTTTCCCTAAGCACTAAACGTTGATGATACTTTATCGCTGGCTACAAACACGTGTATAATGTAGCACTCCATTTTACCTCCCATAAGCAAGGCTGTAACTATTGCATGTACATAGAGAGCTTACGGGGCTTTCATGCGGGTTCCCACATCTGTACCCTAGAGTTCAGAGTGGGGAAGGAACCCTGGCAGAGGGGTTCTGAGCTACTTGGCAATTACACTTTAACTTACTAATCAACACCAACCAAGAAACTGCCAACTAATTTGCAGATGTAAGTTTCCATTTAGAAGACAAATAACATGTAAGCCCCCAGTTAATGTAAGGGATGCTTCCCAGTATGAAATTATAAGGCATCCGTTTGCCATATAATTACAGATTGTAGAGTGTTTACTGTTTCTCAGTGCCTGTGAAATAAATGTATTCCATCTGGAATGGAGCAGTCATTGGAAGCAGTATCATTTTCCTAGACACTTCAATATAACATAAATTATGTCTTTATATTCCAATTGCATAGTAAAAAGAATCTAGAAAGTACCAAGTAGGTTTAGAATTATTACAAAGAATAGCAGCCCCCTAGCTACTGATCTCTCTCTCACACACAGTGCTGATATCAGAACTGTTGTACGTCACCTCCCAAACCCAGAGTAGTTAGGAAAGTTTTTGGTCAAAGTTTCTTTCCAACAAAAAAAGGCTTTTTGACAAAAAACGAAAAGTTTTGCAGAAACTTTGGTAGAAATTTTCCAGTTGTTTTTAAAATGAAAAGCCAGAAACTTTTTGGTACACATTTTCATTAAAATATGTGGGGTTTCGGTTTGCAAAACCAGAACATTTTTACACAAAACAGTTTTCAGAAAATGAAAACGTCATGCTTTTTCATTGAAACACTGAAAAAAATTGTGGAAAATTTAGAAAGAAAAACAATTTCAAAAATTCATATGACAAATAATTAGCATTTTTAAAATCAGCTCGATTCAAAACACTGGTTTACTACTATTTGAGCTAAAGGAGATCTCCTTTATGTGGCAGCAACAGTAGGTCTTTTATCCGGATCATCTTGGCCTGGCCACTAGAGAGTGGCATTGCTCATTCTCACACACACATAAATACAAACAGCCTATAAATGTACAGTGCAATGCCTATAAATGTACAGTGAATGTCGACAGCTTACAGTACAACGAGGCTGCTGAGGTTCTGGAAGGCGTAGTCAGGAATGTGCCAGATCAGGTTGAGAGCCAGCGTCATGGCCTGCAGGGCTGGAAGGTTATTGAGAGCTTGGACAGGGATCTCTGTCAGGGCATTATCATCCAGCCACAAGTGACGTAAGGAGGGCAGTCCCTCAAAGCTCTTCATGGGCACCACGGAAATCAGGTTTGCATCCAGGCGTCTGGGGGAAAGAAACAGTGTGGATGAGTAAGAGGTTCACCCAGCGTTGCATGATGTGCCTCTATTGTTAGTTAAGTGGGTTTCTTGCTGCTGACTCATGAGAAATTGAAAGCCCTGGAGATGGAGATGGTCTGTAAAAAGCAATTAAAGCAAGGGAAAGCCACAGTGCAATGTTCCAAGCACTGCCCAGGACAGGTGCTGCAACCGTGACCTAGCAGCACCTCTTATGGGACCTTGAGGGTAGTTCATTTGTGTAGCCCATTCAAACCTTTGCCTCTCCCAAGGTTGCCAACTGCCAGTTCTGATGGTATTTCTAACAATGTAACTGGACTAAGACCCATCATCTTATTTCATATAGACGTGCCGAACAGCTGCCAGCCAGGAATGACTGAATTCCTGGGGTCCTGGATTAGATATGAATGCCTGACTCAGAAACCAAAGACAAGGAGGGAGGGAGCATCAATGGTGAGCATCCATCAGACCATATCTCAGAAGATGCTCTCTGGGTCACAGGAGTTCAGGTCTTAGTCCAACTACTCTTTACAGTCATGAAAACCCAATGACTGGAGCTGGTCAGAAACTGGAAATTCTGTTCCATGAGAAATTCTGCCTTTGAAATTTGATTTTATTCCAAATTTCCCCAGGAACAAAAATTCTGAAAGATTTCCATTCAGAATAATTCAAAGATTTTTTTTCAATAATGTCAAACTGTTTCATTTCAATAAGGTGCAAACATTTCATTTTGATAATGTCAAAACATCATAATATAAAATGTAGAACATATGTATTATACTGAATATTATCTGTAACTATAATGTAATATTAAAATTAATTTTTAATTGGATATTAAAGTCAAAATGAAATGACTCAAAGTGATAAAGTCAAACCAAACCTTGTTGAAAAGTGAGATCGAAATGATTTGTTTCAACTTTTTCCTGTCAAAAATTTTGTTGAAATCAACATGTTCCTGGACATGTTTAGATTCTGACAAAATCGTGTTTTCCAACAGAAAACTGTTCTGTCAAAATTCTTCCGACAAACTCTACCAACAGCAAAAATCTACCAAAAATCAGTGATATCCTCCAAGTTCACCTTAGCTGCAATGAGATTCACTCTTTTACCCATAAGAAATAAGCAGGATAGTTTGATGTGTCTTTCTGCCTAGGAACCGATATGATAAATGACTATGGACAAATTTCTGCCCTGTCTTATACCCTGTTAACACAGTTACATGGAGAATAATTCAGGGCAAAGTTTGGCACATTGTTTTTTCTTCAAGACATCAGGACACCAAAACTTACTGAAGCATACGTTGCGTTTAAGAAAACCTGGTCAAAATTTTTCATCAAAACATTTTTGGACAATGACTAGCTTTTTAACCAAAACAAATTTTTGTGTGGCAATTTTGGTTTTGTTGAAAATTTCTGTTTTTGGGGGGTGGGGGGGTGGGGGGAAGGGGCTAAACAATGGAAACGAACAACTGTCATTTTTTTGGTACAATGTTCTCATTTTCAGTAAGATAAATATTGCTTGGGGTTTTTTTTTTTGGAAACCAGATCTCTTTTACCCCATAGCATACCGCTTTATTGAAAACGGTTTTCAAAAGCTAATCTTTTTCACATTACATTTTCATAGAAAAAGAAATTTCACAGCAAGTTTAAAAATACTATACATTTTTCAAAATTTCCAGGGAAAAAGAATTTACACTTTTTTGCCCCCTTCTAGCTTTAAGCCTTAAGAAAGGAAGACGCTGACACAGAGGGTGGACTATCCCTCAGAACATAAAGGGAAGTACCCTGAGAGGAGGATGTTGTTGTGGTTAAAGAAATGAGCTGAGTCTCAGAAGATCTGGCTCCAAATTCCACCTCAGTCACAGACTTCCTGTGTGACCTGGGGCAGTGCCTTTGTAGAAGGAGGATGATAATCCTGATTTGACTATGTAGTTTGTAAACTCCGCGGGCCTGGGACCGCCTCTTATAGTATGTAGACAGCTGCTACCACAACAGGACTCTGATTCCTATTGGAGTCTCTACTACTAATTTAATCTGAATGGTCCTTGTGCACATGAGCCTTGGCTGGCAGAGTTAAGCCCAGTTTTACACACAATAACACGGTGCGTGGGGATTTCACCATCCTTTGCCTTTCGGTGGTACTGAGGGGAAACACTGATTGGCTGCTAGCTAGGGATGGTGGTGAGACAGCTGCAGACAATACCCTGCTGTGGAAGACAGGCACTAAATCGATACAGACAGAGCTAGCAAATGGGCCTACATTTCTGTCTCGATTAAGGAGAAGTAAGGTAGATCACTGATGCAGCAGAACCAGAGCCATCTATCCCCCAAGATGTTCATGGTAGCAGGGCGCTTGCGTCTCAGAGGTTGGTGTCAGGTCAGCTGTCCTTCCTCCCCTGCACAGGGGCTGTGAGAGGAAGTGTCTACGCTGCAACTGGAAGTGTGACTGCAGCATGTCTTGAATCTAGCCAGCTCGGGTAACAACAGCAGCGGCGCTCAGGTGGCCCGCCCACACTGAAGCCCAAGCTGCTGCAGATTCACTAGCAAGATTACAACTAGCTCAGGTATGTCTGCAATGCTGCAATCAGACTTCTGTCTGCAGTGTAGACGTACCGTTGGCCCTGTTATATCAATATTAATATTGACCAGGTCTGACCTTAAACCTCTCTGTTGTATCCACCCATATAGCCTCCAATGCCATAGGATCTGAGAAGCTCACAATCTTCGCTGTATTTGTCCTCCCAACACGTCTGGGAGGTAGGGCAGTGCTATTATCCCCATCGTATGGGGGAAACTGAGGCACAGCACCATTTTTAGGCACCACTGTGCTCCACAAAACTCCCACTGGCGACCACCTAACCCTGTAGACACCTAAAACTGCCCAGTGCTTATGTTTTTGGAGTAAAAGTTTCTGCCTCTGAGCACGCGCAGTGCACCTCAGTCTAGGTGCTGGGGCGCCTATCTCCCACCTAAGCCCCAGGGCAATTCACAAACCGGGAAAGACAAGAGCTTGGATGCCTAGGTCACGTGTGGGGCTCAATCCAGTAGGTGTGTTCAGAGGCCGCCCCAACTCCACACCAGCTTCCCCCTCCCTGGTAACACTGGGCTGAAGATTATGGCATGCACCCGGGACCTGCATGACTCCCAGTTCAAATCCCTCTCTGCCAGAGGAGGGGGAAGTGTTTGAACAGGGATCAGCCACCTCCCAGGTGAGAGTGCCCTAAACCCTGCACTGAAGGTTATCAGGGTGGTCCTCCTCTTCTCCCCTACAGCTATTTTGTGTGGAGGCCTCTGAGCACCTGCCTGAAAGCCTATCTTCCCCCAGTGTGTGAACCACAAGAAGAGCCAGGTGCCTCCCTGCAGCCCGGACTTTGGCGCCAAGCTCAGAGCAGGGGAGGGCTTAGCACTCTCACTGGCATCTCCCATTGGCTAGCTCCCACTGCACCTCGCATGTTTACTACATTTGAAGGTGCCTGCTTCTCCACCTTAATTCTATAGAGAGCCCTGGTGCCTAACTTGGTTTTGTGGATCTTAATATTGTTCCTGTGGTTTTCGTCACAACACCTAAGTTCCTTTTGCGGATCCAGGCTTGAGAGACTAAGTGACTCACCCAAGGTCACCCAGAAAGGCTGTGACACAGCAGGAGCTTGACCGGGGGTCTCTCTCTCTCTCTCAACTTCCAGCAACTGCTGTAACCAATAGGACATCCTAATGTTCACACTGAACTGCTGTAAGTTCCTCACGTAGACAAGCCCACAGAGACTTGGATAGCTTCAGAAACCCGTCCTAACAAACAGATGTTTGCACAGTACATGAAAGCCTACCAGCGCCCCAGCTGAGCCGGCCAGGGGGACGCTCCATTAGCTCAGCTGGCAGGGTTGCTGTCTGTCTGCCCCAGTTCATATCTCACTGCAGGATACAGGCAGATTTAACAACAGTGCATAAATCTGCCAGGAGCGTCTCATAGACAGAATGCAGAGTCACAGACTTTTTAGGAGCATGGAGAACATTAAACTGCCTCTGATCTATGGAAAAAGAGAAAGCCACTAAAATACCATGAGCAACGTCGTGCTGGAGCCCCGCCTGCTCTATCCTATCCCAAAACCAGGTGGGGCTGCTTCATTTTCTCTTGCAAGGCTGGCATTGCCCTGGCAGATGGGGTAACAGGAAGGTGGCAGTGCCCAGGGAGACCTCTGTACTGCTGCCCTTATTATGTTTGAGGATCCGGGAATGGCAGAGGCAGAGCATGGAAGAGGCAGCCTCCTTGCTCCCATCTGAGACTGCACTTCCTGGCAAGGAGCTAGGTCAGGTGATGAAGCTGTCTCTTTGCACCTGTGTGCATATCTGCTTCAGCTTGCGAGGAGCTGATCTCACCAGAAATGTCTAATTGGTGCCTCAAAGGCAATTGTCTCTCTTCTTATCTGAGTTTACCTTGAAGGCTCGGTTGAGTTACCCACTCTCCCATAATAGGAAAAAAGTTCCCTGTGGTAAGAAAAGAAGGAGGTGATATCACTGCAACGAAACCTTTCCGATAACTAAGTAATGTCTAGGGCCCAAAGCCTCAGTGCTTTGCTCAGGCAGAGCTCCCGGATGCTTTGCTTGAGTCAGGACCTGGCCTGTTGGCTTCAGTGGGAGCTTTGAAATGAGGACTACTCAGCAAATAATGAATGAAGACCCTGGGCCATGGGTCCAGGGCAGAGCAAGACACCCAGCTCAGAGGCACTCCACTCCAGCTTGGGTTCCAATCCGGGTGCATGCGTTTGCAAACCAGCTCCTGACGGTGGTGCACATGCAAACACCCAGTCCTTTCTGGATAGCTGCAAACCCTGAAGCTCCAACTGGCCAACCAAGTGTGAGGCCAGGTCACATGGTCATGTTCTTCCTCTTGATTGGCTTAGGATACCGTACAAACCTGTCTGAGTATTAAAGGCAAGTATTAGTCTTCGAGAGCCCCTAGCAGAATGGGTTGGAGGAGGGCCCACTGGTCAGGGCGCTAACCTGGGACTTGGGAGACCCAGGTCCAATTCCCTGTCCCACCACAGACTTTCTGGGAGCTCCTGATGCCTGTATTGTGCAGTAATCGCAGTGGAGTGAAATTGGCATATTTTGGGGAAAGGGGAAAAACTGTCTTGCAGGCTTGTCCCAGAATTCTCCAGAGGCTCAGCTCAGTCTCTGCCACAGCAGCTCTGCCAGCCCACAAATCAGACCTGCAAGAGGCCCCTAGTCCTGCTTCCAGTTTCCAATCAGCTCTTGCAAACTTCCGGGCAAGGCCTGCGAGCCCCAGACATAAACACATTCTCTGTCCGTTGGCTGCTGAACAGGACCCAGTGGAAAAGATTGTCAGGCTCTGTTTGAACTGCAATCAGTGCTGCTCTTGGCACAGATGGCTCAGGGAAATCCTCCGCGGAAGGATGCTCAGGCAGTGAAATCAACCCCGGGCTTAAACTCCACACTCGGTGCCCTTGGTGGAAACAAAAGGGCTTTGTTATCCCAGCCACAGCCACCTCCAAAACCCCTCCGGTCAGAATTGTGCAACCACGACACAAGTTGGGATGGCGGCGCAGCTAAAAGACTGCTGACACGGAACCCTGCAATCAAGTCCTTCCCCTGGGGATCTTTGGCTTCACACCTGCTGCTCAGCGCAGCAAACAGCCTGGCACAGGGAGATGCTCCCTTGTAAAAGCCTCAGGAGACAGCCAGACACCGGGAGGAGTGACTCAGGAGGGGGATCAAAGAAGTGCATGGATCCCCGAGTTTCTGCAGGGAACTGCAAACACCTGAGTTTGTTGGACAAGGAGAGAGGAGCATTTCCCTGTGATAGGAAGGAATGTGAGCTACTGACAAATGCCCAGGCTGCGTGTGGCAATATTTGACCATCGTTAACCTGTTGTGTTATTGGGGTGGGAATGGGGGAGCAGAGGCTTGTAGTGCTCGTGAAATGTGCTGAACTGAAAGCCCATAACACTGATACCCTCCAACGTCTTGTCTCCACTAGGAGAAGAGTGTGTTCATAATGTGTTAAAATCCTATTGCAGACAAGGCAAGTTGTTGTTGTAACATATTAGCAGGTGGAGGTAAACCCTAGGCTCCCCAGCTAATGTGTTAAAATGACAGCATGCCCTGTCTACATTAGGATTTTAACACACTAGTGCACACGTGTTAGCCTGTAAGCTCATTGGGGCTGAGTCCATCTCTGTTCAGTGGTTGTAGAGCACCTAGCACAATGAGGTTGTGTGCCATGACTGGCTTCCTAAGTGCTACAATAATAAAAACCTTTTTTTCTAGTGTTGATGTGGTCTTGGCTTAGGAAGGGGAGCTGGGGATGCTCAGCACCTCGGAGAATCAGGCATAAATGCGCAAGCACAGAGTGCCTTCAGGCAGGGCAAACAGGCAGACTCTCAACTCTGGTCCTTTCCCATGGGCTGGTACAGGAGCTTAGGCCATTCTGCCTCCACGAACCCAGGTCAGAGAGGGCTGAAGCTGGAATGAAGGTTCTGGAACTACTAAAGCTGGATGTGAGTGCTGGCTTTTGCCCTGACGAAGTGACTCAGGTTGATGCTCTTTGGGACAGGCGGTGTCTCTTTGTTCTCTGTCTGTACAGTGTCTGGTGCCATGGGGACCTGGCCCATGGCTGGGGCTGTTAGGTGCTAACGTAATACACCTACTATATAATGTACAGCACCTGGCGCCATGGGGACCTGGCCCATGGCTGGGGCTGCTAGGTGCTACCGTAATATACCTACTATATAATGTACAGCACCTGACGCCATGGGGTCCATGGCTGGGGCTCCTAAGTGCTACAGTAATACAAATGATATATAACAATAGCAACAGGGGCCATTGGCAAAGCCGTGACTAGTTACAGGGGAGCACGGTGGCACGTCTCCCCCAGGGGGCAATGATGTGGTGACCTCCTGCTTTTGGCAGGGGGAGGGGAGTTAGAGGGTGCAGAGGTGCAGGGTGTGAGGCAGCAGATGCTTTCACCCTTTCCCTGAAGAGCCAGCGCTAGCCCATTGGGGGCCCTAAGCAGGAATTCTACCCTCCCCTCCCCGTCTCCTGTCTCCGTGCCACTTGCAGACCAGCCAGATGGACCAAGGCAAGTGGGCGATGGCTGCAGTCGCAGCTTCTTGCCAGGAGGGGCCACTCTCTACCTTGCCTGGCAGGCAGGAGGCTGCAGGTGGGACTAGCTCAGCCCTTCGCTGCCTGGCCCCTTCCCTTCCTGGCTCAGACCAGAGCTGGGAGTGCGGCAAGGGGAACCTAGGCAGGCAGTGGGGGCTGAGCTGGCTGCAAGGGGGGTGGGGGGAGCCCCAGCTCCCAGCTCCCTGGCCTCCTCTCTGCCCAGCTGCAGCAACCTCTCCTTCTACCCCTGCGGTAGCGGTCCTGCTATAGTTACCTCTTGGACCAGCTCCTGCGCTCCACTCAGGATTAAATCTAGAGTTGCCTCTCCCCTTGTGGGTTCCCATACCAGCCAGCTCCCTATACAGGATCCTAAAAGGAACAGAAGCGGCTGATCGGCTAATGGAGGTTCTGGGAATCCAGACATCTGGCACAACTGCCCCTCTTATGGAGCAGCTGGTACGGGAACCCACAAGGGGAGAGGCAACTCTAGATTTAATCCTGAGTGGAGCGCAGGAGCTGGTCCAAGAGGTAACTATAGCAGGACCGCTTGGAAATAGTGACCATAATACAATAGCATTCAACATCCCTGTGGTGGGAAGAACACCTCAACAGCCCAACACTGTGGCATTTAATTTCAAAAGGGGGAACTATTAAAAAATGAGGGGGGTAGTTAAACAAAAGTTAAAAGGTACAGTGACTAAAGTGAAATCCCTGCAAGTTGTGTGGGCCCTTTTTAAAGACACCATTGTCGGAGAAAAACGACGCTTGAAATCAAGCGGAAGTGTTGGATTGAAATGCAGATGCTGGGGTACCCTTAGGGGGTAAGGTGGAATGTTTAGACTGTCCCTTACCCATTTTCCACTTACACACACAGAGAGGGTGCCCTGTCCGCACTAGCGGCTCAGAAACTAAGGATCTTTCCCTACAGGGCACTCACACAGGAGAGACTCACAAGGAAGACTACGACTCTCCTACACCTCCCTTCAGCAAAGAGCGTCTGCTAGTCTCTGGGAGACGGCGCCGCTTACTCTAATTGCATCCAGTGAGACGATCAGATTGTCAGTAGCCCACACGGAAGGGAAAGGGGAGGGAAGATGGGTTCACACACTCCGAGACCCAGGTAGCTTCCTCGCCGGACTATGCCAGGCTGAGTCAGCCCACCGTGGGTTGGATCTCCTAAAGATCCACTAGTTACCGGGCTTGCGTTAGAGCAGTCCTGATCATGAGCTTCCGCTTCACAGGGTACTCTGGGCGTCTTCCGATAACGATCACTCACACTGGTGTACACACAGACACACACACCAAGGCCTCTTTTCTTCCTTTTTTTTTTTAACCCTTTTTTAACCCTTTTATCTCTCTTTTTTTTTTTTTTTAACCTCGATGCATCTTTACCTGGTCCAGACCAATACCATGAGGCGGTATGACAACCCCTCTTGAGGCGGTAAAAACCCCTCAGCACCGGTGCATTCTAATGCATTTACCTATGCATTACCTTATGCATTTACCTATGCATTTACCTTGGCCAACTCAGCAGTTCCCAGTACTGCTATAAACTAACCTTATTGGGGCCTCTCCCCAATACCACTTTGCATCTGATCCTGCTGCACAGTCAATAAGTTCAGATGGCGTGAGCCCAACAGAGACAGACGTCCTCACGGACAGTCCTCCTCCGATACCCCAATAGAGATTTCAAAAGGTCTCATACCTCTCATGTGGCGCCATGGGGTTCGAAGGGGAATGATCCGTAGTAGCCGTCTGTGGGTCCGTGGGCGTTGCCATCCCGGACGAGCCCCCAAATTGTCGGAGAAAAACTCAGTTCTCGCTTTTTGTTTGGGTGCAGCAAAATCAAATACTTTATTATTTCTCCAGTAATTACAATGGAGGGAGAGAGTGCCATAGGACACAGGGTCGCCCCAGTCCCGGACAGGTCTCTCAACTGGTAAACAATTACATCAAGCCTTTATACCTTTGTTACAGACAATTTCTAGCAATCATGGAGACAGTAAAGAGAAAACAATTGCATTTGTTTAAACATAAGCCTTTCTGCTATCTTATTTATCTCACTACTAAGAAAAGCAAGCCTGCATATTTGGTTAGACTGTTGCAAGGTCGTAATAACTTTTCACACAGTTCACTCTGTCTCACATTATCTTGCTTCTACAAATCTCACGTCATTAGGGTCACAGCTAGCCTAACTCATGCTAAGTAACTAACATGCATTAAGATCCCTTCAAATCCTTGTTAATTATTTACTGGCTTCCACACCATAATAGAGGCCCAACTTCAATGTATACCCCAAATTAAGAAACACAGTAAAAGAACTAAAAAAGAGCCACCATGGCTTAACAACCACGTAAAAGAAGCAGTGAGAGATAAAAACGCTTCCTTTAAAAAGTGGAAGTCAAATCCAAGTGAGGCAAATAGAAAGGAGCACAAACACTGCCAACTTAAGTGCAAGAGTGTAATAAGAAAAGCCAAAGAGGAGTTTGAAGAACGGCTAGCCAAAATCTCCAAAGTTAATAACAAAATGTTTTTTAAGTACATCGGAAGCAGGAAGCTGCTAAACAACCAGTGGGGCCCCTTGACGATCGAAATACAAAAGGAGCGCTTAAAGATGATAAAGTCATTGCAGAGAAACTAAATGGATTCTTTGCTTCAGTCTTCACGACTGAGGATGTTAGGGATATTCCCAAACCTGAGCTGGCTTTTGTAGGTGACAAATCTGAGGAACTGTCACAGACTGAAGTGTCACTAGAGGAGGTTTTGGAATTAATTGATAAACTCAACATTAACAAGTCACCGGGACCAGATGGCATTCACCCAAGAGTTCTGAAAGAACTCAAATGTGAAGTTGCGGAACTATTAACTAAGGTTTGTCCTTTAAATCGGCTTCTGTACCCAATGACTGGAAGTTAGCTAATGTAACGCCAATATTTAAAAAGGGCTCTAGAGGTGATCCCGGCAATTACAGACCGGTAAGTCTAACGTTGGTACCGGGCAAATTAGTCGAAACAATAGTTAAAAATAAAATTGTCAGACACATAGGAAAACATAAACTGTTGAGCAATAGTCAACATGGTTTCTGTAAAGGGAAATCATATCTTACAAATCTATTAGAGTTCTTTGAAGGGGTCAACAAACATGTGGACAAGGGGATCCAGTGGACATAGTGTACATAGATTTCCAGAAAGCCTTTGACAAGGTCCCTCACCGAAGGCTCTTATGTAAATTAAGTTGTCATGGGATAAAAGGGAAGGTCCTTTCATGGATTGAGAACTGGTTAAAAGACAGGGAACAAAGGGTAGGAATTAATGGTAAATTCTCAGAATGGAGAGGGGTAACTAGTGGTGTTCTCCAAGGGTCAGTCCTAGGACCAATCCTATTCAATTTATTCATAAATGATCTGGAGAAAGGGGTAAACGGTGAGGTGGCAAAGTTTGCAGATGATACTAAACTACTCAAGATAGTTAAGACCAAAGCACATTGTGAAGAACTTCCAAAAGATCTCACAAAACTAAGTGATTGGGCAACAAAATGGCAAATGAAATTTAATGTGGATAAATGTAAAGTAATGCACATTGGAAAAAATAACCCCAACTATACATACAATATGATGGGGGCTAATTTAGCTACAACGAGTCAGGAAAAAGATCTTGGAGTCATCGTGGATAGTTCTCTGAAAATGTCCACGTAGTGTGCAGAGGTGGTCGAAAAAGCAAACAGGATGCTAGGAATCATTAAAAAGGGGATAGAGAATAAGACTGAGAATATATTATTGCCCTTATATAAATCCATGGTACGCCCACACCTCGAATACTGTGTACAGGTGTGGTCTTCTCACCTCAAAAAAGATATTCTAGCACTAGAAAAGGTTCAGAAAAGGGCAACTAAAATGATTAGGGGTTTGGAGAGGGTCCCGTACGAGGAAAGATTAAAGAGGCTAGGACTCTTCAGCCTGGAAAAGAGGAGACTAAGAGGGGATATGATAGAGGTATATAAATCATGAGTCATGTGGAGAAAGTGGATAAGGAAAAGTTATTTACTTATTCCCATAATACAAGAACTAGGGGTCACCAAATGAAATTAATAGGCAGCAGGTTTAAAACAAATAAAAGGAAGTTCTTCTTCACGCAGCGCACAGTCAACTTGTGGAACTCCTTACCTGAGGAGGTTGTGAAGGCTAGGACTATAACAATGTTTAAAAGGGAACTGGATAAATTCATGGTGGCTAAGTCCATTAATGGCTATTAGCCAGGATGGGTAAGAATGGTGTCCCTAGCCTCTGTTTGCCAGAGGATGGAGATGGATGGCAGGAGAGAGATCACTTGATCATTGCCTGTTAGGTTCACTCCCTCTGGGGCACCTGGCATTGGCCACTGTCGGTAGACAGATACTGGGCTGGATGGACCTTTGGTCTGACCCGGTACGGCCATTCTTATGTTCTTATGACTGGCTCAGTCAGTCACTAAAGCAACGCCCAGAGGTCCCTGCCTGGATCAAGGCCCTTATTCTCCATAGGTTCTTATACAGTGCTCACCACTGTAGCATCACAGCACTGGGTGCTGCCCAAACCCGTGATAAAGACAGCCCTGCCCCCGACACGTCCAGTGCAGCAAAAGCTGTTCTAGACAATGGAGCGAGCGTGATGTGAGCGGGGAGCAAGGCCATGCGCCATCGCAGAGCGTGGGGGTAAAGCGTCCCAGCGTGGAGGAGCCAGCCTTTACCCCCACGCTCTGCGATGACGCATGGCCTTGCTCCCCGCTCACATCACGCTCGCTCCATTGTCTCCAGCGACTGAGCTTCTGATTTGTGCAGCAGTAACGGAGAAGAGCCCCAGGCCATCAGCCTGGGCCCTTACAAGGCACCATGCAGTGGGTCATCTCTCATATGGCTATGGCAGAGCAGTTGTGTTTCCTCCTACTAGCCCCATGGGACACAGGGACTTCTCAGTCACGCCCCTTACATCTGGGACGACCCTCCTTTGGTCACCATAATCTACCTGTGGTGCAATGAAAAGCTGCTGCACTAGACCTGAGGCCCTGGGCCAACCTATCTATGTAATGCTGACATGCATGAGGAAGGATGGTCCAGTAGTTAGGACACTAGGCTAGGGCTTGGAGTCAGGTCCCTGCTCTTCCACTGGCTCCCTGTGTGACCTTGGGCAAGTCACCTAGCCCCTCTCTGCTTCCATTCCCACTGTGAACAATGGGGTAAAGGCACTGTCCTACTTCCCAAGGATGTAGGAGGATCGATACGAGTGTGAGGTGCTCAGATACTCAGGTGATAGAGCCAGGTCAGAGGACATTGATAGAGGAAAGGGACGTAGCTAGGAGTATGACTTGTTGGTTCCCAGAGGCTCTCAGAATGACTGATCGGGTATCGTCCGGTTCCTCTGAACACTTTGCTTATGGGCGTCATTAGGAAAAATAAAAACCACCTTGTTTTCCTACCAGAGCAATGAGTGAGGCGCTACATCCTGCACCGGGAGGCAACGTAATCCCTCTGATACCCATCCTCTACCCCCAGGTCTGATCCAGCTCTCACTTACCCCAGCATCAATCAGGAGGAACTTTCTGAAGTCAGTGGAGTGACACAGGTATCACTCCAAGGGAGACCAGAATCAGATCCCATTGTCTATCTAGGTTCCTCTCTTGGTACCCAACTACCACAGTGAGGGCTGCCTAGATATGACACTAAAATATAGATCATTAGTTTTATACCTGCCGTCCTCAGCCCATTTTAGATGGATCCTCACTGTAGCTCATCAGGTTTGTAGGAATGCTGACACATCTACTGTACGTAACATCTGGGACTCATCTTCCCTGTTGCACTGACACATCTACTGTATGTAACATCTGGGACCCATCATTAATCTTCTCAGTCACCAGGGGAAATGTAACAAGTCCTGGATTCTCATGTGCTTAAGTGAGAGAGTTAAGGGTCACGAGTCCCCTTAATAAAGGTCAATGGAAAACATATTGGGAGTTATCCTATGACTCATACTCTAGGGTGTGTGTGTGTGTGTGTGTGTTATTATTTATTTAGTGCCTGCAGTGTTCTAGGCCCCATGCAAACAGGAAAGAAGTTATGGGGCTCTTCTGGAAGAGATTACAATCTGAACTTTGTGTCTGTGAGCTTCGGTGCTTGCAGACAGGTGCTACAGTGCTTGTCTCCTGCCATGGTCCAGTTGAGAAGCAACATGAAGCTGAGTCTTTGACATGCCACCAGGCTGCTTATATTGGAAGGAAACTGCAGCCCATCTTAGGTACAGCTTTGTAAGGTTCCAGCAGGTCTTTTGTGTGCGCGTGTGTGTGTGTGTGTGGGGTGGGGGGTTGTCTCTTTCTGTCGCATCCCTGGAACAACACCTGCAGGATGCTTGGGAGCACTGCTGGTGAATCCCAATGAAGTTGTGTTGGGGATGACAGAGGGTTAGACGAGATGAGGTAGCACATACCCCAGCATCATATTTTCCATCCTCCCCTGCTCTTTAGTTTTAGGAATAATATAGCACACTTAATTTTTCTGCAGGCTCCTTCATGCAGTGCACCACCAGCGAGATAATCACAAGCTCATGAGAACAGGGAAATTAGAAGAGAGGAAATGACTCAAGTGCTTAAAAGGAGCGTTAAAGATGAATGGGGCAGTGCAAGTACCTGTGGTGATACCATAATTTGAGATTGTTAGTTCAAGCTAAGTGAAAAATTCTTTCCACATTCCGGGCCAGATCGTCATCCGATGTAAACTGACATATCTCTGTTGACTTTAGTGGATCTACCCCAGCTGAGCATGTGGTCCAACGCATTCAGTGAATACAGCCTCTGTTTCTGCTGGAAGGACACGTGTGACTTACACCAATTTATTTATTTTGAAAAAATTACCAACTTTTCTTGTACCTCTTTAAAAATTCGGTGTCTTGACTGTGTACTATTCTCTGTAAGCAGCTGAGCTGAGTTAGTCAGCTAAGCCATGTGTATTGTTTCTCTTCTCAGACTGGAGGACCATGGGAGCACTTTGCAGCACAAATAATTACATGTGCATGCAAATGCAAAATTTGGTTTCCATGAGCTACTTTGAAGTTTGCTTCCCATGAACTTTCACATAGTTGAATCTCAGTCATTCAGAGTGAGGACCAACTGGAGCTAAGAATGCCTAAGTCTTTGAGTCCTTGGTCATTTGCTCCCTACAAGAGGGTAGGATCTCACCTTCCATGGGGTTGCTCACTTCCTGATTAAGAAAGCATCTCTTGATGGTGGCAGATTGCCAGGACCCTAACAAGGGCAGCCATGACCAAGGGTCAGAGCAGGGTCAAACCTGAGGCCAGGAATAGCAGAGGAGTTCATAATCAGCTTCCAGACCAAGGTGGATACTAAGGGTCAGAAGTCAAGTCAGGCTCCAGGTCAAAAGGCAAAGTCCAAATTGAGGCAAGGTCCAAGCCAGGCGAAGGAATGGTTGTGACAGCTACAGAAATTCCACACTATTGCTTAAATACTTCCAGGAATGCCCTTTGCATTTATATAGGGTAGGGAGCCATGAGGCTGCTGCCTGTCAGACTCCTTGAGGCAGGACTTCCCCCGGTCTGTGGACACAGAGAGTCATGGGCAATGCAGTGCTAACTAATTGCAGCACGGTGCAGTTAGCGACCTAGAAGTTCTGCAGACTTGGGTTCTAGACCAGTAGGATCTTACGCAATCTCATGGGCCATTGCTCAGTTTCTAATTTTCTCTTCTTGGGGAGGATTGTTAAGCCAACTTTGGTGTGACATGGCATCCTCTGATTCCCAGATCCCTTTAACTTTTACATTAGACCACTGTGTAGTGCAAAGATGGCTCTAGATTCACCAGCTGATGGTGGGCAAAGGCCAAGTGCCTGTGCTGTTTCACTTCTTTCTGTCAGGAGCCTTTTGTACCATCGCTTGAGACATTTTGGGCCCCAGCTGCAGCAGAAGAAACCACCCTGGAGGGATCTGGTCTCTCTGAGGGGTTCCAGAGGGCTGTTCTGGGTAACTGCTCTCTTGTGGGGTTCCAGGAGCCTGTGTTCTGTCATCCCCCTGTGCCCAGCGTGCATCTTAGGCCCCATGGGGAGACAGTGACATGCCTTGGGCTACGATGACATCAGGATTCTGAGGAGAGGCAGTTCTAGGTGTTGTTTTCAGCAGACCCAGGTGGTGTAGTGTCTTTGTTTTCGTAGTATCTAGACGAGATAAGGACATGGCTGAAGCTTAACTAAGGGGAAGGGTGGTCTTGTAGGGCACTCAGGAGATATGGGTTTTCTTCTTGGTTCTGTTTCAAGCCCTCAGTGTGACCAGGGTCACTTCACTTAGGGAAGGATTTCCTGTCCTGATTCCAGCACCTTGCACCTCCTGAGTAGCACAATGAGTCAGAATGTAGCCATAGCTGCCTAGTTAGGGATTCCCCCAGCCGTGGGAACTCAGCTAGTGTAAAGCTCCTGCACCAACTGCTGGATTGAAAGTGGTTCCAAGTCTCTGGCCCTGGGCCGGAACAAAGGCAGCTGCTTTGCTGCAAGATGCCTTTGCAAAGGCAAAATATTCATTGGAATCTTGATTTGCAACTATATTCTGCCATCTGTCCAGCACATGGCATGGCTCTCAAAGTGCCGTGTGGATCAGTGGCTGGCGAGTTGATTCCTCCAGTCCATGGTGACTCCCAGACTGCTACAGGGAACAAAGCTTGACCAGTTCTCTTCCAACTACAGAGCATCAATGTGATGGAGCAGTAAGAGATCAGCAGGTCCATCATGTGCTTTGGGCAAGGGGAGCAGTTGACGTTGCTCGAGTGTCCATCGAAGAAAGGTTCAGACAAATGAAGCACCACGAAAAGACTCTTGAACAATTGTACGGACCTTGACCGGACACTGACACCTGGGGAATGTTCGGCCGTCAGTGATAAAGCCCTCTAGGTTGAATTGGACAACATCTGTCAAATTTTGCAATATGCGAAGCACTCTCCACTCCAGGTTCTCCAGTTGATTCACAAGGCAGAGCTGAAGGACACTTTTCCTGATGTGTGGGTAGCTTTGAGGATTCTGCTCATGCTGCCGGTCACAGTCGCGAGTGGTGAGTGCAGCTTTCCGAAGCTCAGGCTCATTAAAACATATCTTTGATCGATGATGGCCAACGAGAGACTGACATCGCTTGCTATTTTATGGCTTGAAAATGCCATTGGCCAGTCTTTGGATCTCTCTGACGCTGTGCTTCAGTTTGCCAGCGCAAAGGTGAGAAAAGTGACCTTTTGAACTACAGGACTAGGGTTAACATTCTAAGGCTGTCACCTACAGTAGCATTATTTAATACTGGTCCACCCAAAGTTGGTGACCAGTTCAATTTCTTGATGTTAATACATTTCAGTTATTCTTAAAATTAAAAAGTTTCTATACACTTAGAGGAAACAATTTTTTTATTTGCCTATATGTGGCATGAAGAAATACAGATTTGCAGATCCTTGTGTGCAAATGTATCGTCTTATATGACAGGGATAAATTCTGCATGCAAGTTGTGCACCAAAGTCGTGAAATGGGCTACAAATGCAATTAAAATATGGCATTCAAAAGCTTAACAAATGGGGAGGAGGCGCTGAAGACGCTCCTTGCCTGGGTCACCATTTGGTCTAGGGCCAGCAGGGCCAGCTCCAGGTTTTTTGCTGCCCCAAGCAAAAAAACCCAAACAAACACCAGAATGCCGCCCCTTGAAAAGAGCCGCCCCCAAAGGGCCAGAATGCCGCCCCTTGAGAAGTGCACATGCTTGGAACACTGGTGCCTAGAGCCAGCCCTGGGGGCCAGCCCTGGCTTGGAGAATTCACCTCTGCCCATGCCCGTTCCAAGTGATTCTTCAGACTCTAGGCTGACCTCTTGTGGTTAAACTCGGCCCACTGGCTTGCCCCTGGTTTTGTGCCCTTTTGTGGTACAGAAGTGCTATTATGCACTGAAAATGCCCAATGGAAAAAACACATTCTCATGCAAGCAAGGAGAAGAGAATAAGCCCACAAATGCTGCCACGCTTCTCCCCAAAAGTCAGCTGCTGGGCTGGCGACAGGAGAGGACTTCAGAGATGAGACAGTTCTTCAGTCTTTTCCCAAAGCAGCTACTGGTGGAAGAAGGGCCTTTTGGCTGGAGGAGATCCACCTGCCAGAGCATTTGCCTTTTCCAACCCAAGCATTATTTCTGTTAAGATGCGGTCCATCCTCTGAAAAACCCGAGGACCCTTGCTCTAATGGACACAGCTCAGAAGGAAAGGACTCATGGTTGCTTTGTCTAAATCCGAGTCCCTCAAGATTCCCAGTTCCTTGGCTACTTAATAGCTTCTTCTCAACTCCCCTTCTACTGTGCTCCACAACCCCTCCTTATGGCCCATAAATCACATGAACAATACAGAGCTAGCCTTGTCACGAGATAAATTCTGCGTCAGCAGGTTGTAAATTGACGTTACATTATCCCTGTTTTATAGACGCCTCTTCTACTTCCATAGCTTTCTATCCTGTAAATGTTCAGTGGAAGTGACTTTTCTTTTTACCTGTATTCCATCAAATGCGATTTACAAGGAATAATACTGCCCTTAATGGCAAGCTGTCAAATCTCAAACAGATCAAAGGTGAGAGATGAAAATGGAGAGAATTCACAGGAGCTCTTTAGGCCATGCTAATTCCAAAATGATTTTTCCCCCTTCCATCTGTCATAAAAATGTATATGCTTGTGAGAGTTTGATCAGGTGGGGGAGCGTTTTCCCCTTTGCCTACATCAAAGCCTACATACCTGCAAATTCCTAGAAGTCATTCCTTGCGTTTTAATCTCCAGCCATATATATAAAAATAATTATCTCCCCTAAGGGGCCGGGGCTGGAAGAGTCTTTATTGTGATTCCATCAGTTTCCAAAGGGTTCCTGCTAAGGATATCAGGATATGAGGGTGTCTCAGACAGAAATTAAGAACCTGGAGGCATCTTGTTACAGGGGTCACAGCCTCCACCCCGCCCCCTCATGACAAGGGGGGGCCTTGCAGCACTCTGCCTCAGTTTCTCTGAGGTTTCCAAAAATAATCCACTCACTGCAAAATTCTTTAAAATAAGCTCCCTCCTCCCCACTCCTGGGGTCTAGTCTATTTAACATAGCCCAGCTCCCAGAGTGAGCTCCCTTTCACCCACCCTTAAGTTCAGAGTTTCACAGCCCTCCTCCTGGGACTGCGCCGTTTAAGACCTGGCATCCCTGGCCTGCAAACGCAGCACTTTAGTGCAGGGTTTCACAGCCCTCTGGGGACCATGTGCTAGCTCAGCATCCCATCACAGCCTGTCTGCAGCCATTCATCATCACCACTTCCCCTTTCTCCTGCAGCCTCTGGGCTAGATAAGGTAGAGACCTGATTGGGTCACATGGTCTTCATTTCTCCCACCTGGGGCTGAGACCCATCTCCCTGTAAAGGGCAAGCCAGCCTATGACACACCTGTACTCCAGCCCCACATATATCCAGCCCCAAACCAGCAGAACAGTTTAGCATGATTCCTTCCAGCACTAAGGTTTGTCCATTGCCCTTTCTTCCTCCTTCCATACTACCCTTCTTCACCTTCTGCAGACATGATTTTCCCTGGGGGGTCGGCAAGGAAAGCTGAGTTACTTTAAATAACCCAAATGTGGGCACGTGGCAGGGCTGGAGGGTCTTTCAGAGCCCCAGGCAGGCTCTGAACATCGGTAGAGACAAAGCATGAGATGGACTAGGAAGCTTGAAACAACTGGAGTCTTTCCGGTGACTTCAGTTGGAAGTCATATGGCGGCCACAGCGAGCAAGTTTTGTTAATGTGGCAGCACTTTCCCTCTGCGGATCTATCTGGTAACGTCAGGAGGAAAGACATTCAGGTGGAGTGCGAGGCTAAATGTTGTCAAGTCCAGCAGTGGCACAAGAAGCCAAGGGAGAGTAGGGAAGGGCCCTTGGTGGAAAGGTTCACGGTCAGGCCTGATGCTATGCATCAGGGATAATAGGCAACAACTTTGCCTTTTCGTCTGAGATACCCAACGCACGTCACACACAAGTAATGAAATTCCCACCCTACCTGTGCGCGTGTGTGAACGTATCCATGTTTTAAAAGGAGGGGCACGTGAGGAGCAGAGGGGCGAAGCAACTTGCCCATGGTCCCACACAGAGTGAACGGCAGAGCTCAGCCCAGGATGGCTGGTGGTTCAGGTGCTAGCCTAGTGTAATGCCTCCTACGTGTACCTCAGCATGTTTGTATGTTTTGACTGGGATGATGTGGCTATTAGCTAAAGCTGTGGAGCAGACTCATTAATCTCTCTCTGTGTCTCTCTCAAGTGGTCTCGGTGCCACTAGATGGGACAGAACACCACACCGAGGAGGTGTGTGGGTTACACTAGCACCTAGAAGACCTAGGTTCAAATCCCAGCGCTACCACCAGTGCACTTTGTCTCTGTGCCTGTTCTCCAGTCCTAGGACATAACAGGGATGTTACGAGATGCTAGAGGGATTGGGACTGCGTGAGTACCACTGACTGACTTGAATGGGAATTCCTTATACCCTGCCTGGGAGAAAAGTAGCTCCCAGAGGTCTTGCTTCTGAGTCCCTGGCTCCCGCACCATTAGACTGCATTGCCCATGTAGCAGAGGGATCGTGACACCAATCCTGCCCCAGTGCCAGGAGAGGGAATGCTTGAAATCCCTTCCAACCCAAAGGATTCAGAGGGGGCCAGGGATTAAAATAGCTCCTTCTCCCCTCCTTGTTCAATCTGTGATGGTATCGACCTAGTGAGGTGTAAGCCCCTACCTACTCTGGCTGGACAGATCTCCGCATGGCTGTTAGGTCCTACCATGCAGTCCACCGTGGCAGGGCTGAACACAGCAGCTGCTTTTGGGGATCCTGCCCAGTGGTGCTTCCAGGAGTGTGTGGACTCAAAACCAGACGAGGGAAGTGGCTGCGACTCCCTGGAGATTACTGAATAGCAGCCGGTGCTGGAGGAGCACTGACACCCTCCCTGGCAGCTCAAATTGCTGCCGAGCTACCCAAGGCAACTCCCCCTGTGGAATCAGCCGGCTGCTTCTGAAGCGCCCTTCCCCAATGCGGCTCTGCAGAGAAGCTACCGAAGGGCCCAGCCGTTCCCGTCACGTTTGACTATCATTCGCGGGAGAAAAACCAAGAGTTTATCTTGATCTTTTAATCCATCGTGGCTCCCTTCCCTCTTTCCCTCGCTCTCCTTCTGCAAGCCCAGTAATTATAATTTATAGCACCTGCTTGCTTTGAAACCCTTGGATTCCTTTCATCTGGCAGAGGAACAGACGCAATGCCCATCTGCTTTAGGTAAAAGCTCGCAAACCGCAGAGTCGTTAATTAGACTGACACACGACTGTTCCAGAGTACACATGGCATTCTGCTACCGCACCTATAAACCGCTGGCAACCAGACACCCTGCCAGGAGATCACAACTGGACTGGAACATTACATAAGGGGCTGGCACCTGGTCTGATTTGTCCAGACGTTGCCATCAGGTGTACGTGCTCTTCTCGCTAATCCCTCCTGTTGGGTTTCAGAATGGACCCAAAAGGCAGAGCAAGCCCCCATGAGAAGCAGCCCCTCCGGAGCAGGCAGTTGGGCTGTTTTATAAGACTCTGGGTTTTCATTTCTTTTTAAATCCAAATTCCTCTTTCCATTTGTTTGGCTACTCTTCTTCCAGGGACGTCTTTGCTGACAGCTCCCCAGAGCTCTGTAGGGTTCCTGCTCCCCGCAGCAGTAGATGATGGAGATGATTCTAAAACCGAGCACCTCTGGCTGAGAGTCATCAGTTGTGGCGGCAGAGTGATGGAACTTGCAATCAGGGGTGTGCCACCGATCTCAGAATGAGGGGGGATATGGTGCCAGTGGGATGACAGGGGCAGATGAGGTAGGGGGAACAAGGTGCATTTCCTCCTGCAGGAGGCAGCTTTAAAACCACCCCCCCTTGAAATTTCAAACAGGTGAGCCTAAAATCAGCAGGGACCCAGGGCAGCACCCAGGGCAGCAGGAGGGGAGGACCAGATACCCAGCAGGGGAAGGATAGAGAAAGTCGGGTCAGCAGGTGAACAGTGCTGCAGGAGCACAGTGTCGGGCGGGCAGCAGGCAGCTGCAGCAGCACCAGTGCAGGATGGCTGCCGGCAGGAGGAAAAGCTGCGTCTCCATCTCTGGCACCGGTTATGACACCCGCTCCCTTTGGCCAGCTTGTCCCCGTGGCATAGACAGGATCAAGCATGTCAACACCTGCTGCCAGGAAACACCCAGCAGGGGTCAGTCATGAATTGTGCACTCCTAAATCACAGGCAACCACAGCTGAGTTATGCACAATAAATAAAACCCAGCATTTGCTGGAGCGGGGTCCCAGCCTCCAGTCTGACTGCAGGGGTGAAGTCTAGGGGAGCCAGACCCCTCCACACACACACCTACCAACACCCACTAGGCATGTCAGGCAGTCTAAGATGGGGTAACCTCCATGCTGAGGAGCTGGACTAACGTGAGAAGCGGAGGTTAACGTAGGTTGGGGGCCACTTCTTACCCCTTCCTCTTCACTGCTTTGGCTGCTACATTCCACCTGCACCCTCCTGGGGGTACTTAAGGGGTGGTATTTTCTCAAGCTCCCTGCATGGCCTCGGACTAGCGGCACGCTTCTGCTAAAATAATCAGCTCTCGACGGGAGGCAGAGCGCTACAGATGCATACACAATCTGCGAGCTGGGGACATGCTGCAGACCCCAGAGGCGTGCTGCGCTGCTGGCTGTTGCTAAGGCCCATTGCCCCGAGATTCACCTTGCCCGGCTGGAAATCCTGCCGGCGTTGCTTTCCCGCTTGAGATCGCGCTACATTTTGCAGGAGGGAGCTAAGTTGCCTTATCGGAACTGTCACGCTCCAAAAACGAAGAGTGCATCTAAAAACCAGGGAAGAAACAGGACAATGGTGCTCCCCCTAGTACAGCATGTGTAACCCACACACCTCCGGGGTGTGGTGCTCTGTCCCAGCTGGTGGCACTGAGACCACTTAGAGACAGATTAATGAGTTTGCTCTACAGCTAGTTGGCTTTTAGTTCATAGGGCAGAGGCTCATGCCTCCAGAGGTCCCAGGTTCGATCCCACCTGCCAACGACTGTGGTTTACATACGCACAGGGCCCCCTCTGCTTTCCAACCAAATTTGGTCTGTTTCTCCCCATGCCCTCTGTTCTTATGTTTAATGGGGTCCCAAACTTAGTTGGGACCATTCGTTTCAGTTCAGTGCTGAGTCCTATGGGCACATGTTGCAAAGGAGCACTCAGGAGCATTTGTTTGAACTCCACATGGCTGGTCAATTCACCGGTGTTCATCCCTTTTGTATTTGCAACATGGCTTTTTGTTCGGGGGCGGCTGGCCTCCAAGTGAACACCCACAAGGAAATGAGAACAAGGGAATTTATGAATGAACAAGAGTTTCCTTAATTATTACTTGTTATTTTCTTGTTTAAACAGTTCCAGCTATCCAAACAGAGGGCAGAAACAATACCACGTGGCTTAGATGACTGGTCACGAAGCATTAATCAAACTAAACAGCAAACATAGGCAGAAAATTGGTCAGCCAGCCAGCCCAACAAATACTTGCACAATCCTGAGAAGCCAAAATCCTGATTTCATCTAAAAAACCCAAGCAAATCAAACCCACTGTGAGGCGGGCTTGTCTCTAACCCGAATGTTCTCCAGCATTTGGGAGGGGGCTCCTGTGGATGTTTACATGCGAGTTTCCTCCCTCCACACCCGACTCTGCTCCGATCTCACATCAGAGTCACTGCATTGTGACTTCATAACAGCTGACGGGGCAACAGACGGTGATGTCACTGATGCAGCTGCCTGCCCAGACTGCAGGAGATTTTTGTTCTAACACATAGAGCTGCAAGAGCGAGAAAACAAACAGCACACTCGGGTTTTGTTCATGCTCCCCCCACACACTCAAGTTTGCTCCAGTCTGCAAGCCCGGTCAGCTTATGATGTTTTATGGTGTGTTCCCTGACGGCACGGCAGTCAGTTAATAGCCTACGAAGTGCCAGGCAAGCCCCAGAACTCAGGGTGATGAACAGTCACGAAGTGCCATAAAATCCTTTCCCGTTTCTGAATGGAAAGACCAGAAGCTCTGGGCAAGGTGAACAAGCCAGAGCTCACATACCCCAGCTCGTAATGCTTGGAAGCCACGCTGCAATGATCTATGGATGTTCCAATCTGCTTACTAGGCCGGTAATAAATACACGTGAGCCTCATAAACTTGTGGAAAATTACTCACCCGTACTTGAATTATGAAGAGAAAAAAAATCTCTAATGCAGACCTGCCTTCTCTTCTTCAGAAATGGCTGTCGCTATGGAGACACGGTTAGAACCCAGGGGCTCGTGGCCAGGGGCCAGTTACTTGCATTCAAAGATGTACTGGCATCTTTCATCTCTCTCAAATCAGACCCAATTTATCCTAATGGCCACTTGTCAAACGGAATTAGGTGGAATGGGGAGGTCACAGAAGGGTATTTCTGGAGTAATCTTGGCTCTCAGAGGAAAATTGCTGCACAGGAACACACAGAAGATGAGGTCTTTTTTTTTTTTATGAGTATAGTATAGAGCAGGGGTCGGCAACCTGTGGCACGCGGCTCACCAGGGCAAGCACCCTGGCGGGCCAGGCCAGTTTGTTTACCGGCCATGTCCGCAGGTTTGGCCGATCGCGGCTCCCACTGGCCGCCGTTTGCCATCCCAGGCCAATGGGGGCGGCAGGAAGCAGCGGCCAGCATATCCCTCAGCTTGTGCCGCTTCCCCATTGGCCTGGGACAGCGAACCGCAGCCAGTGGGAGCCGCGATTGGCCGAACCTGCTGACACGGCAGGTAAACAAACCAGCCTGGCCCGCCAGGATGCTTACCCTGGCGAGCCATGTGCCAAAGGTTGCCGATCCCTGGTATAGAGAAGGAGGGTAGTATCCCTTTAAATAGTTTGTGAATTCTCTAGTGGAGCTCACTGTGTTCTATGGTTTGATGCTGCCAAAATCCATCCGGAGCAGCCGCCTGTGTATGTACATATTGTTAGTAAACATAGACTCCACTGGGCCCATGTGATTGCTCCATACTATCACTGTTGCGTAAAGAGCAAAAGACACAGCAGTGTCAGTGAGTCAGTGGTTCTCTGATCCCGGCTCCAAGTGGGTTCAGTGGCCGAAGGACCCCAAACCTTTCGGAAAAGTCCTCCAAGCTTGGGTTTGCATCCCACAGGCCAATCCAATCCCAGTGAATCCCATGGGGCCAAATACGACCCTGGTGTCAGAGGGGAGCAACTCCAGCAGTTTTGCTGGAGTCACACCAGCCCCCCGGGAACTCTGAAGGTGATCTCCAAGCGTTGGCTCAGCTGTTGAGCACCAGCTTCGTGGCTTTACGGAGCTGAGCCGGAATCTGGATGCAACCTGATGTGGCCAGTGCTCCGGGTAGGCTCAGGTCAGTCCCACATCACAAAACTAACTGCAACACCCTGTGCTACTCTCTGCTGTGCTCAGAGCACTGCAGGTGTGTGCAGCCGGAATATACCTTCCATGCCGCCTGAGGTCCCATGTGTGGGAAGCTCCGGCTCACCACTGCCTGCGTGGGTGCAGGTCGAATGCACCTCTGCTTCAGTGTCATGTGAGTGGACCAGAGCACTGCAAATCTGAGAAGAAGAAGAATATACAAACAGAAGCTCCCCATACCAGCCTGGGAACAGCCTAGCAAGACACTGTTCTGTGCTTGATCTGCAAGGTGGGCTAGGTGAATCGAAAAGCAAACTTCGCGGTGACTCCGTCCTGATGCAATCTAGATAGATGGATGCTGCAGCGCCTAAGCACCCTGTCCTAGTAGAGACCTGAGCCTGCTGTGCTGGAGAAACGTGATGGGTCGTACCCCCTGAACTTTAAACAAGTCCCTGTGTTGCTCAGCTTCCTGGAGCTCTCTGCATCCTTTGCATGTGTCACACTGGGGTGGGTTTTCAGCCGTGGGGATTGAACCTGGCACCTCTGGGTCTAAAAGCGTAGAAAGACTTTCTGTTAGCCCCAGCAGGCTCTTCAATATCTGTGTGGCCCAGCCGCCACCAGAGGGGGACAGAACACCACACCAGCCAGCTCGCACATGCACTGCAGAGCAGGTCACTCCCCGGGAACGCCGCGCTGAGCTCGGAGAAAGGGGAGCTGTCGAGCCCAGGCGCGGGGCGTTGTGCTTGCTGGCTGCCCAGCTGTGCACTGGGTAGATGTCTGCCCCTGGTGGGGTGCTGAGCAGGGGTCTGCCTGCGACAGGCCCAGAGCGCTGCCCTGGCGAATGCTGCACGAGAAGGAGCTGCCTCTCCCCCCACAGCTTAATCTTTAGTCTTGCTGTTTCTGTAGGATTGGTGTAGAACAGATCACATGGCACACCTCGCACCCAGGCCTCAGCGCTCCTCCAGCAGGTGGGAAGCATTTCCCCGTTTGACAGATCTGGGGAAGCAGCAGGGGAAGGAAGGAGAGCCAGAAGGAGGAAGGGGGTGATCATGGGCAGAGTCAGCGACAGCACCAACTACTGGTAGCCATAAACACTTGAAAGCTCTACCAACAGAATTAACATTCTCACTCTGCTTTAAACCATACAGAGAATGGCGCCCAGCTACAAACCCACTGGAAAACGCGGAGCATTAAAAACGATCTCACTTTTGTGTGGGGGAAAAGAACCCTGACATTTCAGCTCTCTGATTCTTCACCAACCTGGTGGTGGTGGGGGCAGGGGACTGAAAACAGAATGTTTTTACACGGTGAAAAATCCCTGGAACTTACATCATCCATTGGTCACGCTAATAAGGGCTTGTCTACACTTAAAACGCTACTGCGGCACGGCGGCAACGCTTCAGTGTAGACACAGCCTATGCCGATGGGAGGCGTTCTCCCATCCCTGTCGTTAATCCACCTCCGCAAGAGGCAGTAGATAGGTCGGCGGAAGAATTCTCCCATTGATCTAGCACTGCCTACACTGGGGGTTAGGTCAGCCTAACTACACCGCTTGGAGGGGGTGTGTGGATTTCTAACATCCCTGAGTGATGTAGCTGGGTCAACTTAACATTTTAGTGTAGACAAGGCCAACTGTGAAAGTAGTTACACCTTGAACGCAATGGGAGAGCCAGGCCTGGAACCCCGCCGTCCTGGCTCTGAGGCCGGGGCTACCCCTGAAGGTTGTACTAGTACAACTAGTTCAGTTACGGGGGGTGATTTTTTTTAACTAATATCGTCAGACCAGGACAAGCCCTAGTGTGGCTGCAGATGTGCTGCTATAAAGGTGCCTTATACTGGAGTGTGGCGTATTCCCCTTCCTGTCTAGGAATCACTATTGGGGTATTAAGCACTTTTATACCAGTCTAGGTGCAGCCACACCAGGGCTCAGGGTTTGTACGTCTATAGTTAAATTGTTGCATGCAAACAAGGCCTGAGTCCCCTACTCAAGCCTGCTAGGCTCTGTGCTGCTCCAGGCTAGACTGTAACCGCAGGGCTAGGGTTGGGTTTTTTTGAGGTTTTTAAGGTCAGGGTAGACAAAGCCCTGGATGGGATGATTAGTTGGGGATTGGTCCTGCACTGAGCAGGGGGTGGGATTAGATGACCTCCTGAGGTCCCTTCCAACCCTGAGATTCTATGATTCTATAGCTTGCCTTGTAGAGAGCCTTTTTCCAGGGCTCCTGGAAACGTTCGCCAGCTGCAGTGGCCTTCTCGCATGGGGAGATCTAATTCCAGCAACCCTAACAAGACAGTGGTCCTGCCACAACAGGTGCCCTCCCTCCCCGCAAGGCCAGGGACAGTAGCACACGAGGGGAAAGACAAGACAGAAGGAATGGAGGAATTAACGACTCCTGCGCTGAGAAGCCGGCAGCTCCCAGCAGGGATCCTTAATGACTTACAGAGACTGGAGGTTTGGAAGATCCCTCAGTGCCTCGGCGGGGATCCGGCTGAGCTGGTTGTTCTGCAACATCCTATAATGAGAAAAGAAAAGGCTTTAAAAAAACAACAGGCTGGAGGCTTCCCCCACTCCCCTGGCTGGGAGACGCAAAGCCTCAAGCCAAAGGGCTGCTCTCTCCAATGCAGGAGGGGATGGGAGGGAGGCTCGGGGTGCACAGGGTTCCTTGTGGGCTGCAAATAAGTGACCGGCAATCCCAGCGGAGACTAGCACTAACAGGGAGTCTGCCCTGTGGCTGGGCGGTGTGATTCCCAGCTCAGCGAGACATACCCTCTCTAGCTCTGCTCAGCAGCATTAGTGGCCAGGGTGGTGTGGGCAGCTACCCAACCACAGTCCCAGCTGAGATCCTTGGTACATGCCCGAGTGGCTAGCCCAGACCACAGCCTGAGCTGCCATGGCCACACGGCTACTTTCAGATGGCAGCTCTGGCAGATGTCGACCCAAGCTGGGATTTACACCTGCAGCTGGGGCGTAGCGGTCCCCATGGTGGTCAAGGATCCTGCAGCAGAGAGGCCCATGGGGAACGTGAAAGGTGTTTGATGGGAAAGTTTGGGGTAGGCAGTGGGGTGCATGGGACATTAAAGGGTCCTCTCCTGATCCCCAAGTCTTGATGCAGAGGGACTGGCCCCACGCTAATAGGGATGGACCCTGGCGTTGTGTATCCTGGGAGCACAGAGCAGGCCTTTCTCGGGCACCTGGGTTATCTAATTCTTGGTGTTTTTAAGAATAACAAGATTCCACATGGCTACAGACGTTACTGCTATTAATACATTATTAATTATTATTATGAGGACTGTTGAGGGAGCGTTCCCCACCCCGACGTGCTAGCAAGGGGGCTGGGTGAATTTCAACAGCAATGCAGTGTGCAGAAGTGAATGGAGCTGCGGCTGCTGAGGCTGAGGGACCCAGGCACTCTGCACAGGGCAGGTGAGGTCACACCTGTAGCACTGAATGCAGGGGGGGAAAGGAAGGACTCCAGAAGATACAGAAGTGGGTTCTGAAGATGGTAAAGGACCGCAAAGGTTATGCAGTAACTAAGGGAACAGCTGATTTGGTTTCAGGCTGCTTTGGCAAGAGACAGATGAGGGCTATAACCATCCCATTAGGTCCATGGGAACATTTCGGATTGGCTTTTGTGACCTGTACACAGTCACACTGCGAGCCAATAGCAAAGCCAGGGATAGAACCTACTGGACTGTGCAACTTGTCGTGTTCTAAGCAAATGCCCAGCTGGGTAACAGGCATGGGGACCAGTCACAAAGGTCAAACTGGATCTGGCTTTCCAGGGGGAATTAGAGCGGGGGAGTTGGCCCGGCCCATTATAAAGAGAAAGGCCATTTGCAAAATCCATGATCAGATTGGGGTTTGGATCCCCAAGACCCTGAAGGCCCAGGAGTGTCCAATATTTAGGGTGCCATTTCTGGCAGTGAATATTACAGCTGGGATCAAAAGACTCCCTCCAGTCCTCCTCAGCCAAAGCATTGGCAGCACTGTCAGGTCAGTGACACGCTGAAGTACAAACATTTGATTGCTGATCCATTGAATTTGTGGTCCCTGTATTCCCAGCACTGCAATCCCATGACTTCAAACTCCAAAAGCCACCCCTCCCCCCGACATTTGCTTAAAATCCAGCAGCTTCATCTTTTAACCGCATGGTCTGGGGGAGTCTGTTGTCTGATTTAAACTCTTCATGTAAAATATGCTGCCTTTTGTGTGCGTGTGCAATGGTTGCATGTAAACTGTGTGTGTGTGTACGCAATGGGTGTGTGCATACAGTGTGTGCATGCAGTGTGTGTGCAATTGGAGTGTGCATGCAGTGTGTACACAATGGGTGTGTGCATACAGTGTGTGCATGCAGTGTGTGTGCAATGGGAGTGTGCATGCAGTGTGTGTGCACAGTGTGTGCGCAATGGGAGTGTACATGCAGTGTGCGTGCACAATGGGTGTGTGCATACAATGTGCATGCGGTGTGTGTGCAATGGATGTGTGTGCGCGCAATGGGTGTGTGCATACAATGTGCATGCGGTGTGTGTGCAATGGATGTGTGTGCGCGCAATGGGTGTGTGCATACAATGTGCGTGCATGCAGTGTGTAATGGGTGTGTGCATGCAGTGCGTGTGCAATGCAAGGGTGCGTGCGTATGGGCATGCACACAAGTGTGCGTGTGTGTGCCTGAGTGTGTGCTCGTACCTCTGTTGTGTTTGCACATACGTACAGGTGTCAGGATGAGAAGTCAGCTAGAAACTCACCAAAGGTCTCTAAACAAATAGGGGGCACCTTCCCCTCCCTCACATCCTGTTCCTCCCCCACTGGCGCAGGGCCGACCTTAGGATTTATGGGGCCCTCCGCAGGATTATTAAACTGGTGCCCCTATGCCCAACTTGCTCTTAGCAACACAAACATAAGCTTACAGTATTGGAAAACTTGTCACGTGCACTTTATTAAAAACAGGTTAAACAAATGAAGCACACACCATATTGCTGATGGACTATACTTGCACTAAAGAAGTAGCGCTATAGAAAAAATTCTGATTTATTGACAGAATGATGCAAATAAGATACTTTTTTAAATCTGTCAACACTTTATTGGAAATTATTATGAAGAGGCATTGAAACAGCCCGGGAGGGATGAGGCAGCAAAGGATACCGAGCTGCCAGGCCCTCCTCGTGGCAGTAAAGAGCCACAGTTTTCACATTTGGCTCTGTGAATATTCACATTTGGCTCTGTGAATACGGCCCCTGCCTAAGGAGACGGCAGCGTGTGCTGGGTGTGTGGGACCTGCTTGTAAAGTAGCTGCTAAAGATGCTGGTAGCTAAAGTGCCAGGATCTGCTATGGGAATTGCAGCATCTTCTAGCTTAACTGATGAGAATGTTTCTGAGAAGAGGTTAACTCTTGGTAACTGCATCTTCAAACTGGGTTCCCTAGCACTCTGCTTTCTATCAGACCTCTCATCAGCCCAGGGCCCCAGTGTGCAAAAAAGACGCACAGTGCAGGGTGCAGAGTAGCAGCCGTGTTAGTCTGTATCCGCAAAAAAAACACAGGAGTACTGTGGCACCTTAGAGACTAACAAATTTATTTAAGCATGAGCTTTCGTGAGCTAAAGCTCACTTCTTCGGATGCATAGAATGGAACACACAGACAGGAGATATTTATACATACAGAGAACATGAAAAGGTGGAAGTATGCATACCAACAGGCAGAGTCTAATCAATTGAGATGAGCTATCGTTAGCAGGAGGAAAAAAAAAAACAACACTTTTAGAAGTGATAATTAAGATGGCCCATAGAAGGTGTGAGGAGAACTTAACATAGGGAAATAGATTCAATTGGTGTAATGACCCAACCATTCCCAGTCTTTGTTTAAACCACAGTTAATTGTATCTAGTTTGCATATTAATTCAAGTTCAGCAGTCTCTCTTTGGTGCATGCTCATACACACACACACACACTCTCTCTCTCTCTCTCTCTCTCTCTATCTGAGGTAGGCAAAAACCATAACCTGCTGCGAGCTTTGTGCCCATAACTCATTCAGGAGACTTTATTTCTGCAGTAAATAAGATCCAGCATGCGAAGGGCAGGTGGACGACCCCAAATCTGTGCAGAATGGAAGTAACTTTGAGTCTGAAATGAACAGCATGGCCCATGGGAGATGGATGCTCCCTAGCACGGGGGACAGCGTGGTGGCTGGGGAAGTGAAACGCACAAGCTGGGATGCCTTTGCCCCTCATATGGTGCTCCAGTTACTACTGTATATATGTATGTATATATTTAGTCTCAGGCCTTAGACTGTAACCTCTGTGGCTATGTCTACACTGCAAAAAACAACCCCAGTGACAGCAAGCCTCAGAGGCTGGGTCTACAGCCTCAGGGTGGTGGATCTTGCACTATGGGACTAAAAAAGCGGTGTAGACGTTCTGGCTCAGGCTGGTGTGCAGGCTCTGAGACCCGGCGAGGAGGGTGGATCTCAGAACCCAGCGCCAGCCTGACCCGGAATGGCTACACTGTTCTTTTTAGCCCCGTAGCGCAAGCCCGAGTCTGTAGTCCTGGGCGCTGAGACTTGCTGCTGCGGTTTGGGGTTTTTGTTTTCTTTTTGCAATGTACATGTACCCTGAGTCCCAACAGCCACACGTGAACATCTGGGAGTGGCAAGCAATAGCGGCCCTACGGCAGAAAATATTTTCGCCCCCCACTCCGAGCAGCCGAGGGAACACGAGAGTCGCACGGCCATTTGGAGCCCCTAGAAGCTGTCCCCCACCTGCCTCTGGAACCAGCCTGGTGGCAAGTGGGCTGAAACTTTGGCTTTCATAATGATTTTGGTGTGAGGGCATCACTAAGCAATGCCCCAGCTGCCTCTCTGCTCATGCGAGTTGTGCAGCTGGTGGGCTCAGCATCTTTGTGGTCGCTCAGGGAAGCTCTCTGTTGCCTCGATGGACATTTGCAGACTAGGGGGCTCTGGAGTGAAGCCTGCCACCTACCACTGGCAGCAGTCAGCCAGCAGCTAGCCAGCCTAGAGTAAGGTGGGGTGAGCTGTGCCTGGCTGGTTTAGAGAGCAGCCTGTTTTCTCTCTCTCTGGTTCTTGTGTGTTATCATTCTGAATTCTAAGAACTAAAGTACTGTTACACTGCAACCTTCCAGCAAAAGGATTTATGCTTTTATCTAGCTTCTCTCTTGTAATCCATGGCCATAACATTGACGTGACACGTGGTATGTGCCGAAACAAATCTTGCTGTCCTGCTTCCTTTGCATCCCTCATTGCAGAGTCGAAACTTCCAGCCCCGTGTTCACTGCTGCCTGAAAAGTCTTGGGCCTAGAGCCTCAAAGGCATTTAGGTGCCTAACTCCCATTGAAATCAAGGTCCCCGGTCCCTTAACATTGAACAGCACCAAGATCACCCTGACAGTGAGGCCACACACAGCTGGTCATGGGCTCCCTCGGTCCTGTCGTTCCTCACTTGGCTCACCTGGAAGTTCTGCTGCTGTGTTTTCTGTACAATAGGATCTTCTTTGCCAGGCTCCGTAGTCCCCACCCTTGCTAGGGCGAGCACGTGGCCTGGTTTTTGTCCCTCTGCCTCTAAGCAATGAGGCAAAAGAGCTATTTGTCTGCTCGTGGTGTAGTTGGCTGTTAAGTTGCAGTTCCTCGCTGAAAAGGGTAAAACTGAGCACTTCTTCGTTACTAGCCCTGCTCCCCCACAGGGAGGGGATCCAGAGTCTTGCAACTCAAAGACACTTTTACTGCTTTGGGTTGCGTCAGCTGAGATAGACCCACGCGCAGGGCAATATCCACTGTGGGTGGCAGCCGTGAGAAAAAGGGGCACACAGAGACGGTACAGAAACCAAGTCACTGAGATGCAGAGTGAGGTAGTGAGAATTAAACCCTGGTCTCCTCGGGCCCAGCGGACTGATGGGTGCTGCTGGACCCAGTTGCTGGCGCCCTAACCACTGGGACATCCTTCCTCCCCATGGAACGCTACTGCCTGGCAGCTGTTTAAACTCTTTCCGTCCCTGCCCCGATCTGCTCGGTGGATGGCCCCCAGCCTGCTCTGGGGGTCTTTCCAAGTGGCAATTCTAAGAGCTCACAACCCTGGTTCTTAGCCTGGGATTTAAACATGAGCATCCCCCCCTTAATCATACTAAGCCTGGCTAGTCGCAGCTCACGTTGGGTCCCCCATGTGTAAAATGGGGCTGGGGGGAACCATGGCCCAGAGAAGGGAAGGCCCCAAGGAAGGCAGCAACATAGCAGAGCTCAGACCTCAGCAGCAACTGGGTCCAGCAGCACCCATCAGTCCGCTGCTGCTTTTGGGATGGCTGCTCCCTGGCCGACTATCCCATCTCTCCCTGGGGAGAGTGGACTCCCCCACCCACCCAGTTGTCCCAGCCCCTGGAGGGGGGGGGGTGCTCCCCACTTTGTGTGGAGCTGCACAAAGGACCGTGTGGATTGGCGCCAATGCCACTATCGACGCTGAGGGACAAATAGATCTCTGGTGTAAATACAGGGAGTGCAGCCCCCTAGAGACTGCACCATAGTCTGCCCTGTAGGGGGCGCTGCCATGGAGAAGAGACAGCACTTGGGCTCTCAACTGAGGCTGCTGGACCCAGACAGACCCTGTGGTTCTCTCTGGCTTTCCAGCTCCTGGATTTGTCCAGCGTCACCACTAGGGGTCCCCCTAAATCTTCCAAGGGCCAGCAGACCCCATGCCACACTAGCTGCCTGCAAGCCAGCGACTACTCCAGGCAGGCCAGGGTGTGCGTAACATGGGGCCCGGGAAGGAGGAAGGTGGGACAGGTCCGTGGGGCTGATCCAGGCCTTCCTCTGATAATGTCTCCGCCGGTTCCCTTTATTGTTTTTAATGATCAAGCAAGATGAAAGGGCGAGAGAAGAGATCAAGGGCGGCTCACCCACCACTCCAGGCAAGGGGGAGGGAGGGAGATATTTAAAGAGACAGCATCGATTCATGCCTCTCACCATGCCTGCTGGGGAGGGCTGTTCATTTCATAACAGGAATGTCCTCCCACGCTGCCCCCACCTCTGCGGCAGCCTCCTGTGCCGAACTGCCTCCCTGACACCCGCTTGATGCCTCCTAACCGTCTCTCTCCACACTCCCACCCTCCGTCCTTGTGCTTCTCTGTACTCAGCAGCTCTCCCCAAGCCGCCCCTTGCGTGCTCCTCACCCCCCGCCACATCTAGAGAGGCTCCCCCCTCATGGCTTGTAAACGCATGCTCGCTGCAGCCTGATGGGCCAGGACAGCTCCCGCAGGAATCATGCTGGGCAAAGATAAATTCCAACTCTGCCCTATAAATAAGAGCCTGATTCTCACTGACACCCAGGGGTGCTGGAACCATTTGTATATTGGGGGTGCTGAAAGCCATTGAACCAAACTGTCAACTGTGCATATACTGGGACCCACTTCAAGCCAGGGGATGCGGCAGCCCCCCCAGCATCCCTAGTTCCAGCACCTATGCTGACACCACAGCTCCTTCAAGCAGGAAGGCCCCTTTACACTGCCAGACCAGCGTGAATGAGAATCAGGCCGGTGAATCATTAGGGACAGGGTGGAAGAGGAGTCTGATGGCTGAGGATTCTCCACTGGGGCTGGATTCTCCTCTCATGTTGGTGTAAAGCAGGAGTAACTCCGCTAACATCAGTCTCCCTCTGCCAGGCACCTGATGCACCAGCAGGCGCTGCAATGCCGCCACAACCCCCCCCTCTCGCCAGCCAGGAGTGCAGCCAAGTGACACACAGCAGCCAGGGCGTCTAGGCAAACCTGGCCCTGCAGGAGGATTTTGCATCCACTTTGCACTAGGCCGAGTGACCCC